>NC_138546.1:37688500-38903000 GCF_964234715.1 Podarcis melisellensis | reverse complement strand
AGGGCTGATTTCTTCTCCTGTGATAAAAGGCCTTCTGTTTCGACCGCCAAACCTTTCAGGGGAGCATTTGCAACAGTTTGGCACCATTTCTGAGTGAATTGCCGAAAGTCAGATTTTTGAAGAAATTGTGACCCCGGGGCTTAGGGATTTTTTCAAAAAAATATTTTTCTGCCGGTAAGTTGTTGAGGGCTGATTTCTTCTCCTGTGATAAAAGGCCTTCTGTTTCGACCGCCAAACCTTTCAGGGGAGCAATTGCAACGGTTTGGCACCATTTCTGAGTGAGTTGCCGAAAGTCAGATTTTTGATGAAATTGTGACCCCGGGGCTTAGGGATTTTTTCAAAAAAATATTTTTCTGCCGGTTAAGTTGTCCATGGCTGATTTCCTGTCCTGTGATAAAAGGCCTTCTGTTTCGACCGCCAAACCTTTCAGGGGAGCATTTGCAACCGTTTGGCACCATTTCTGAGTGAGTTGCCGAAAGTCAGATTTTTGAAGAAATTGTGACCCCGGGGCTTAGGGATTTTTTCAAAAAAATCTTTTTTTGCCGGTTAAGTTGTCGAGGGCTGATTTCTTTTCGTGTGATAATAAGCCTTCTGTTTCGACCGCCAAACCTTTCAGGGGAGCAATTGCAACCGTTTGGCACCATTTCTGAGTGAATTGCCGAAAGTCAGATTTTTGATGAAATTGTGACCCCGGGGCTTAGGGATTTTTTCAAAAAAATATTTTTCTGCCGGTTAAGTTGTCCATGGCTGATTTCCTGTCCTGTGATAAAAGGCCTTCTGTTTCGACCGCCAAACCTTTCAGGGGAGCATTTGCAACCGTTTGGCACCATTTCTGAGTGAATTGCCGAAAGTCAGATTTTTGAAGAAATTGTGACCCCGGGGCTTAAGGATTTTTTCAAAAAAATATTTTTCTGCCGGTAAGTTGTTGAGGGCTGATTTCTTCTCCTGTGATAAAAGGCCTTCTGTTTCGACCGCCAAACCTTTCAGGGGAGCAATTGCAACGGTTTGGCACCATTTCTGAGTGAATTTCTGAAAGTCAGATTTTTGAAAAAATTGTGACCCCGGGGCTTAGGGATTTTTTCAAAAAAATCTTTTTCTGCCGGTTAAGTTGTCGAGGGCTGATTTCTTTTCGTGTGATAATAAGCCTTCTGTTTCGACCGCCAAACCTTTCAGGGGAGCATTTGCAACCGTTTGGCACCATTTCTGAGTGAATTGCCGAAAGTCAGATTTTTGATGAAATTGTGACCCCGGGGCTTAGGGATTTTTTCAAAAAAATATTTTTCTGCCGGTTAAGTTGTCCATGGCTGATTTCCTGTCCTGTGATAAAAGGCCTTCTGTTTCGACCGCCAAACCTTTCAGGGGAGCATTTGCAACCGTTTGGCACCATTTCTGAGTGAATTGCCGAAAGTCAGATTTTTGAAGAAATTGTGACCCCGGGGCTTAAGGATTTTTTCAAAAACATATTTTTCTGCCGGTAAGTTGTTGAGGGCTGATTTCTTCTCCTGTGATAAAAGGCCTTCTGTTTCGACCGCCAAACCTTTAGGGGAGCAATTGCAACCGTTTGGCACCATTTCTGAGTGAGTTGCTGAAAGTCAGATTTTTGATGAAATTTGACCCCGGGGCTTAGGGGTTTTTTCAAAAAAATCTTTTTTTGCCGGTTAAGTTGTTGAGGGCTGATTTCCTGTCCTGTGATAAAAGGTCTTCTGTTTCGACCGCCAAACCTTTCAGGGGAGCATTTGCAACAGTTTGGCACCATTTCTGAGTGAATTGCCGAAAGTCAGATTTTTGAAAAAATTGTGACCCCGGGGCTTAGGGATTTTTTCAAAAAAATATTTTTCTGCCGGTAAGTTGTTGAGGGCTGATTTCTTCTCCTGTGATAAAAGGCCTTCTGTTTCGACCGCCAAACCTTTCAGGGGAGCAATTGCAACCGTTTGGCACCATTTCTGAGTGAGTTGCCGAAAGTCAGATTTTTGATGAAATTGTGACCCCGGGGCTTAGGGATTTTTTCAAAAAAATATTTTTCTGCCGGTTAAGTTGTCCATGGCTGATTTCCTGTCCTGTGATAAAAGCCCTTCTGTTTCGACCGCCAAACCTTTCAGGGGAGCATTTGCAACCGTTTGGCACCATTTCTGAGTGAGTTGCCGAAAGTCAGATTTTTGAGGAAATTGTGACCCCGGGGCTTAGGGATTTTTTCAAAAAAATCTTTTTCTGCCGGTTAAGTTGTCCATGGCTGATTTCCTGTCCTGTGATAAAAGGCCTTCTGTTTCGACCGCCAAACCTTTCAGGGGAGCATTTGCAACCGTTTGGCACCATTTCTGAGTGAGATGCCGAAAGTCAGATTTTTGATGAAATTGTGACCCCGGGGCTTAGGGATTTTTTCAAAAAAATATTTTTCTGCCGGTTAAGTTGTCCATGGCTGATTTCCTGTCCTGTGATAAAAGGCCTTCTGTTTCGACCGCCAAACCTTTCAGGGGAGCATTTGCAACCGTTTGGCACCATTTCTGAGTGAATTGCCGAAAGTCAGATTTTTGAAAAAATTGTGACCCCGGGGCTTAGGGATTTTTTCAAAAAAATATTTTTCTGCCGGTAAGTTGTTGAGGGCTGATTTCTTCTCCTGTGATAAAAGGCCTTCTGTTTCGACCGCCAAACCTTTCAGGGGAGCAATTGCAACCGTTTGGCACCATTTCTGAGTGAGTTGCCGAAAGTCAGATTTTTGAGGAAATTGTGACCCCGGGGCTTAGGGATTTTTTCAAAAAAATCTTTTTCTGCCGGTTAAGTTGTCGAGGGCTGATTTCTTTTCGTGTGATAATAAGCCTTCTGTTTCGACCGCCAAACCTTTCAGGGGAGCAATTGCAACCGTTTGGCACCATTTCTGAGTGAATTTCTGAAAGTCAGATTTTTGATGAAATTGTGACCCCGGGGCTTAGGGATTTTTTCAAAAAAATATTTTTCTGCCGGTTAAGTTGTCCATGGCTGATTTCCTGTCCTGTGATAAAAGGCCTTCTGTTTCGACCGCCAAACCTTTCAGGGGAGCATTTGCAACCGTTTGGCACCATTTCTGAGTGAATTGCCGAAAGTCAGATTTTTGAAGAAATTGTGACCCCGGGGCTTAAGGATTTTTTCAAAAAAATATTTTTCTGCCGGTAAGTTGTTGAGGGCTGATTTCTTCTCCTGTGATAAAAGGCCTTCTGTTTCGACCGCCAAACCTTTCAGGGGAGCAATTGCAACGGTTTGGCACCATTTCTGAGTGAATTTCTGAAAGTCAGATTTTTGAAAAAATTGTGACCCCGGGGCTTAGGGATTTTTTCAAAAAAATATTTTTCTGCCGGTTAAGTTGTCCATGGCTGATTTCCTGTCCTGTGATAAAAGGCCTTCTGTTTCGACCGCCAAACCTTTCAGGGGAGCAATTGCAACCGTTTGGCACCATTTCTGAGTGAATTGCCGAAAGTCAGATTTTTGATGAAATTGTGACCCCGGGGCTTAGGGATTTTTTCAAAAAAATATTTTTCTGCCGGTTAAGTTGTCCATGGCTGATTTCCTGTCCTGTGATAAAAGGCCTTCTGTTTCGACCGCCAAACCTTTCAGGGGAGCATTTGCAACCGTTTGGCACCATTTCTGAGTGAATTGCCGAAAGTCAGATTTTTGAAGAAATTGTGACCCCGGGGGCTTAAGGATTTTTTCAAAAAAATATTTTTCTGCCGGTAAGTTGTTGAGGGCTGATTTCTTCTCCTGTGATAAAAGGCCTTCTGTTTCGACCGCCAAACCTTTCAGGGGAGCATTTGCAACAGTTTGGCACCATTTCTGAGTGAATTGCCGAAAGTCAGATTTTTGAAGAAATTGTGACCCCGGGGCTTAGGGATTTTTTCAAAAAAATATTTTTCTGCCGGTAAGTTGTTGAGGGCTGATTTCTTCTCCTGTGATAAAAGGCCTTCTGTTTCGACCGCCAAACCTTTCAGGGGAGCAATTGCAACGGTTTGGCACCATTTCTGAGTGAGTTGCCGAAAGTCAGATTTTTGATGAAATTGTGACCCCGGGGCTTAGGGATTTTTTCAAAAAAATATTTTTCTGCCGGTTAAGTTGTCCATGGCTGATTTCCTGTCCTGTGATAAAAGGCCTTCTGTTTCGACCGCCAAACCTTTCAGGGGAGCATTTGCAACCGTTTGGCACCATTTCTGAGTGAGTTGCCGAAAGTCAGATTTTTGAGGAAATTGTGACCCCGGGGCTTAGGGATTTTTTCAAAAAAATCTTTTTTTGCCGGTTAAGTTGTCGAGGGCTGATTTCTTTTCGTGTGATAATAAGCCTTCTGTTTCGACCGCCAAACCTTTCAGGGGAGCAATTGCAACCGTTTGGCACCATTTCTGAGTGAATTGCCGAAAGTCAGATTTTTGATGAAATTGTGACCCCGGGGCTTAGGGATTTTTTCAAAAAAATATTTTTCTGCCGGTTAAGTTGTCCATGGCTGATTTCCTGTCCTGTGATAAAAGGCCTTCTGTTTCGACCGCCAAACCTTTCAGGGGAGCATTTGCAACCGTTTGGCACCATTTCTGAGTGAATTGCCGAAAGTCAGATTTTTGAAGAAATTGTGACCCCGGGGCTTAAGGATTTTTTCAAAAAAATATTTTTCTGCCGGTAAGTTGTTGAGGGCTGATTTCTTCTCCTGTGATAAAAGGCCTTCTGTTTCGACCGCCAAACCTTTCAGGGGAGCAATTGCAACGGTTTGGCACCATTTCTGAGTGAATTTCTGAAAGTCAGATTTTTGAAAAAATTGTGACCCCGGGGCTTAGGGATTTTTTCAAAAAAATCTTTTTCTGCCGGTTAAGTTGTCGAGGGCTGATTTCTTTTCGTGTGATAATAAGCCTTATGTTTCGACCGCCAAACCTTTCAGGGGAGCATTTGCAACCGTTTGGCACCATTTCTGAGTGAATTGCCGAAAGTCAGATTTTTGATGAAATTGTGACCCCGGGGCTTAGGGATTTTTTCAAAAAAATATTTTTCTGCCGGTTAAGTTGTCCATGGCTGATTTCCTGTCCTGTGATAAAAGGCCTTCTGTTTCGACCGCCAAACCTTTCAGGGGAGCATTTGCAACCGTTTGGCACCATTTCTGAGTGAATTGCCGAAAGTCAGATTTTTGAAGAAATTGTGACCCCGGGGCTTAAGGATTTTTTCAAAAACATATTTTTCTGCCGGTAAGTTGTTGAGGGCTGATTTCTTCTCCTGTGATAAAAGGCCTTCTGTTTCGACCGCCAAACCTTTAGGGGAGCAATTGCAACCGTTTGGCACCATTTCTGAGTGAGTTGCTGAAAGTCAGATTTTTGATGAAATTTGACCCCGGGGCTTAGGGGTTTTTTCAAAAAAATCTTTTTTTGCCGGTTAAGTTGTTGAGGGCTGATTTCCTGTCCTGTGATAAAAGGTCTTCTGTTTCGACCGCCAAACCTTTCAGGGGAGCATTTGCAACAGTTTGGCACCATTTCTGAGTGAATTGCCGAAAGTCAGATTTTTGAAAAAATTGTGACCCCGGGGCTTAGGGATTTTTTCAAAAAAATATTTTTCTGCCGGTAAGTTGTTGAGGGCTGATTTCTTCTCCTGTGATAAAAGGCCTTCTGTTTCGACCGCCAAACCTTTCAGGGGAGCAATTGCAACCGTTTGGCACCATTTCTGAGTGAGTTGCCGAAAGTCAGATTTTTGATGAAATTGTGACCCCGGGGCTTAGGGATTTTTTCAAAAAAATATTTTTCTGCCGGTTAAGTTGTCCATGGCTGATTTCCTGTCCTGTGATAAAAGGCCTTCTGTTTCGACCGCCAAACCTTTCAGGGGAGCATTTGCAACCGTTTGGCACCATTTCTGAGTGAGTTGCCGAAAGTCAGATTTTTGAGGAAATTGTGACCCCGGGGCTTAGGGATTTTTTCAAAAAAATCTTTTTCTGCCGGTTAAGTTGTCCATGGCTGATTTCCTGTCCTGTGATAAAAGGCCTTCTGTTTCGACCGCCAAACCTTTCAGGGGAGCATTTGCAACCGTTTGGCACCATTTCTGAGTGAGTTGCCGAAAGTCAGATTTTTGATGAAATTGTGACCCCGGGGCTTAGGGATTTTTTCAAAAAAATATTTTTCTGCCGGTTAAGTTGTCCATGGCTGATTTCCTGTCCTGTGATAAAAGGCCTTCTGTTTCGACCGCCAAACCTTTCAGGGGAGCATTTGCAACCGTTTGGCACCATTTCTGAGTGAATTGCCGAAAGTCAGATTTTTGAAGAAATTGTGACCCCGGGGCTTAAGGATTTTTTCAAAAAAATATTTTTCTGCCGGTAAGTTGTTGAGGGCTGATTTCTTCTCCTGTGATAAAAGGCCTTCTGTTTCGACCGCCAAACCTTTCAGGGGAGCAATTGCAACGGTTTGGCACCATTTCTGAGTGAATTTCTGAAAGTCAGATTTTTGAAGAAATTGTGACCCCGGGGCTTAGGGATTTTTTCAAAAAAATATTTTTCTGCCGGTTAAGTTGTCCATGGCTGATTTCCTGTCCTGTGATAAAAGGCCTTCTGTTTCGACCGCCAAACCTTTCAGGGGAGCATTTGCAACCGTTTGGCACCATTTCTGAGTGAATTGCCGAAAGTCAGATTTTTGAAGAAATTGTGACCCCGGGGCTTAAGGATTTTTTCAAAAAAATATTTTTCTGCCGGTAAGTTGTTGAGGGCTGATTTCTTCTCCTGTGATAAAAGGCCTTCTGTTTCGACCGCCAAACCTTTCAGGGGAGCAATTGCAACGGTTTGGCACCATTTCTGAGTGAGTTGCCGAAAGTCAGATTTTTGATGAAATTGTGACCCCGGGGCTTAGGGATTTTTTCAAAAAAATATTTTTCTGCCGGTTAAGTTGTCCATGGCTGATTTCCTGTCCTGTGATAAAAGGCCTTCTGTTTCGACCGCCAAACCTTTCAGGGGAGCATTTGCAACCGTTTGGCACCATTTCTGAGTGAGTTGCCGAAAGTCAGATTTTTGAAGAAATTGTGACCCCGGGGCTTAGGGATTTTTTCAAAAAAATCTTTTTTTGCCGGTTAAGTTGTCGAGGGCTGATTTCTTTTCGTGTGATAATAAGCCTTCTGTTTTGACCGCCAAACCTTTCAGGGGAGCAATTGCAACCGTTTGGCACCATTTCTGAGTGAATTGCCGAAAGTCAGATTTTTGATGAAATTGTGACCCCGGGGCTTAGGGATTTTTTCAAAAAAATATTTTTCTGCCGGTTAAGTTGTCCATGGCTGATTTCCTGTCCTGTGATAAAAGGCCTTCTGTTTCGACCGCCAAACCTTTCAGGGGAGCATTTGCAACCGTTTGGCACCATTTCTGAGTGAATTGCCGAAAGTCAGATTTTTGAAGAAATTGTGACCCCGGGGCTTAAGGATTTTTTCAAAAAAATATTTTTCTGCCGGTAAGTTGTTGAGGGCTGATTTCTTCTCCTGTGATAAAAGGCCTTCTGTTTCGACCGCCAAACCTTTCAGGGGAGCAATTGCAACGGTTTGGCACCATTTCTGAGTGAATTTCTGAAAGTCAGATTTTTGAAAAAATTGTGACCCCGGGGCTTAGGGATTTTTTCAAAAAAATCTTTTTCTGCCGGTTAAGTTGTCGAGGGCTGATTTCTTTTCGTGTGATAATAAGCCTTATGTTTCGACCGCCAAACCTTTCAGGGGAGCATTTGCAACCGTTTGGCACCATTTCTGAGTGAATTGCCGAAAGTCAGATTTTTGATGAAATTGTGACCCCGGGGCTTAGGGATTTTTTCAAAAAAATATTTTTCTGCCGGTTAAGTTGTCCATGGCTGATTTCCTGTCCTGTGATAAAAGGCCTTCTGTTTCGACCGCCAAACCTTTCAGGGGAGCATTTGCAACCGTTTGGCACCATTTCTGAGTGAATTGCCGAAAGTCAGATTTTTGAAGAAATTGTGACCCCGGGGCTTAAGGATTTTTTCAAAAACATATTTTTCTGCCGGTAAGTTGTTGAGGGCTGATTTCTTCTCCTGTGATAAAAGGCCTTCTGTTTCGACCGCCAAACCTTTAGGGGAGCAATTGCAACCGTTTGGCACCATTTCTGAGTGAGTTGCTGAAAGTCAGATTTTTGATGAAATTTGACCCCGGGGCTTAGGGGTTTTTTCAAAAAAATCTTTTTTTGCCGGTTAAGTTGTTGAGGGCTGATTTCCTGTCCTGTGATAAAAGGTCTTCTGTTTCGACCGCCAAACCTTTCAGGGGAGCATTTGCAACAGTTTGGCACCATTTCTGAGTGAATTGCCGAAAGTCAGATTTTTGAAAAAATTGTGACCCCGGGGCTTAGGGATTTTTTCAAAAAAATATTTTTCTGCCGGTAAGTTGTTGAGGGCTGATTTCTTCTCCTGTGATAAAAGGCCTTCTGTTTCGACCGCCAAACCTTTCAGGGGAGCAATTGCAACCGTTTGGCACCATTTCTGAGTGAGTTGCCGAAAGTCAGATTTTTGATGAAATTGTGACCCCGGGGCTTAGGGATTTTTTCAAAAAAATATTTTTCTGCCGGTTAAGTTGTCCATGGCTGATTTCCTGTCCTGTGATAAAAGGCCTTCTGTTTCGACCGCCAAACCTTTCAGGGGAGCATTTGCAACCGTTTGGCACCATTTCTGAGTGAGTTGCCGAAAGTCAGATTTTTGAGGAAATTGTGACCCCGGGGCTTAGGGATTTTTTCAAAAAATTTTTTTTCTGCCGGTTAAGTTGTCCATGGCTGATTTCCTGTCCTGTGATAAAAGGCCTTCTGTTTCGACCGCCAAACCTTTCAGGGGAGCATTTGCAACCGTTTGGCACCATTTCTGAGTGAGTTGCCGAAAGTCAGATTTTTGATGAAATTGTGACCCCGGGGCTTAGGGATTTTTTCAAAAAAATATTTTTCTGCCGGTTAAGTTGTCCATGGCTGATTTCCTGTCCTGTGATAAAAGGCCTTCTGTTTCGACCGCCAAACCTTTCAGGGGAGCATTTGCAACCGTTTGGCACCATTTCTGAGTGAATTGCCGAAAGTCAGATTTTTGAAGAAATTGTGACCCCGGGGCTTAAGGATTTTTTCAAAAAAATATTTTTCTGCCGGTAAGTTGTTGAGGGCTGATTTCTTCTCCTGTGATAAAAGGCCTTCTGTTTCGACCGCCAAACCTTTCAGGGGAGCAATTGCAACGGTTTGGCACCATTTCTGAGTGAATTTCTGAAAGTCAGATTTTTGAAGAAATTGTGACCCCGGGGCTTAGGGATTTTTTCAAAAAAATCTTTTTCTGCCGGTTAAGTTGTTGAGGGCTGATTTCTTTTCGTGTGATAATAAGCCTTCTGTTTCGACCGCCAAACCTTTCAGGGGAGCAATTGCAACCGTTTGGCACCATTTCTGAGTGAATTGCCGAAAGTCAGATTTTTGATGAAATTGTGACCCCGGGGCTTAGGGATTTTTTCAAAAAAATATTTTTCTGCCGGTTAAGTTGTCCATGGCTGATTTCCTGTCCTGTGATAAAAGGCCTTCTGTTTCGACCGCCAAACCTTTCAGGGGAGCATTTGCAACCGTTTGGCACCATTTCTGAGTGAATTGCCGAAAGTCAGATTTTTGAAGAAATTGTGACCCCGGGGCTTAAGGATTTTTTCAAAAAAATATTTTTCTGCCGGTAAGTTGTTGAGGGCTGATTTCTTCTCCTGTGATAAAAGGCCTTCTGTTTCGACCGCCAAACCTTTCAGGGGAGCATTTGCAACAGTTTGGCACCATTTCTGAGTGAATTGCCGAAAGTCAGATTTTTGAAGAAATTGTGACCCCGGGGCTTAGGGATTTTTTCAAAAAAATATTTTTCTGCCGGTAAGTTGTTGAGGGCTGATTTCTTCTCCTGTGATAAAAGGCCTTCTGTTTCGACCGCCAAACCTTTCAGGGGAGCAATTGCAACGGTTTGGCACCATTTCTGAGTGAGTTGCCGAAAGTCAGATTTTTGATGAAATTGTGACCCCGGGGCTTAGGGATTTTTTCAAAAAAATATTTTTCTGCCGGTTAAGTTGTCCATGGCTGATTTCCTGTCCTGTGATAAAAGGCCTTCTGTTTCGACCGCCAAACCTTTCAGGGGAGCATTTGCAACCGTTTGGCACCATTTCTGAGTGAATTGCCGAAAGTCAGATTTTTGAAGAAATTGTGACCCCGGGGCTTAAGGATTTTTTCAAAAAAATATTTTTCTGCCAGTAAGTTGTTGAGGGCTGATTTCTTCTCCTGTGATAAAAGGCCTTCTGTTTCGACCGCCAAACCTTTAGGGGAGCAATTGCAACCGTTTGGCACCATTTCTGAGTGAGTTGCTGAAAGTCAGATTTTTGATGAAATTTGACCCCGGGGCTTAGGGGTTTTTTCAAAAAAATCTTTTTTTGCCGGTTAAGTTGTTGAGGGCTGATTTCCTGTCCTGTGATAAAAGGCCTTCTGTTTCGACCGCCAAACCTTTCAGGGGAGCATTTGCAACAGTTTGGCACCATTTCTGAGTGAGTTGCCGAAAGTCAGATTTTTGAGGAAATTGTGACCCCCCCGGGGCTTAGGGATTTTTTCAAAAAAATATTTTTCTGCCGGTAAGTTGTTGAGGGCTGATTTCTTCTCCTGTGATAAAAGGCCTTCTGTTTCGACCGCCAAACCTTTCAGAGGAGCAATTGCAACCGTTTGGCACCATTTCTGAGTGAGTTGCCGAAAGTCAGATTTTTGATGAAATTGTGACCCCGGGGCTTAGGGATTTTTTCAAAAAAATATTTTTCTGCCGGTTAAGTTGTCCATGGCTGATTTCCTGTCGTGTGATAAAAGGCCTTCTGTTTCGACCGCCAAACCTTTCAGGGGAGCATTTGCAACCGTTTGGCACCATTTCTGAGTGAATTGCCGAAAGTCAGATTTTTGAAGAAATTGTGACCCCGGGGCTTAAGGATTTTTTCAAAAAAATATTTTTCTGCCGGTAAGTTGTTGAGGGCTGATTTCTTCTCCTGTGATAAAAGGCCTTCTGTTTCGACCGCCAAACCTTTCAGGGGAGCAATTGCAACCGTTTGGCACCATTTCTGAGTGAATTTCTGAAAGTCAGATTTTTGAAAAAATTGTGACCCCGGGGCTTAGGGATTTTTTCAAAAAAATCTTTTTCTGCCGGTTAAGTTGTCGAGGGCTGATTTCTTTTCGTGTGATAATAAGCGTTCTGTTTCGACCGCCAAACCTTTCAGGGGAGCAATTGCAACTGTTTGGCACCATTTCTGAGTGAATTGCCGAAAGTCAGATTTTTGATGAAATTGTGACCCCGGGGCTTAGGGATTTTTTCAAAAAAATATTTTTCTGCCGGTTAAGTTGTCCATGGCTGATTTCCTGTCCTGTGATAAAAGGCCTTCTGTTTCGACCGCCAAACCTTTCAGGGGAGCATTTGCAACCGTTTGGCACCATTTCTGAGTGAATTGCCGAAAGTCAGATTTTTGAAGAAATTGTGACCCCGGGGCTTAAGGATTTTTTCAAAAAAATATTTTTCTGCCGGTAAGTTGTTGAGGGCTGATTTCTTCTCCTGTGATAAAAGGCCTTCTGTTTCGACCACCAAACCTTTAGGGGAGCAATTGCAACCGTTTGGCACCATTTCTGAGTGAGTTGCTGAAAGTCAGATTTTTGATGAAATTTGACCCCGGGGCTTAGGGGTTTTTTCCAAAAAATCTTTTTTTGCCGGTTAAGTTGTTGAGGGCTGATTTCCTGTCCTGTGATAAAAGGCCTTCTGTTTCGACCGCCAAACCTTTCAGGGGAGCATTTGCAACAGTTTGGCACCATTTCTGAGTGAATTGCCGAAAGTCAGATTTTTGAGGAAATTGTGACCCCCCCGGGGCTTAGGGATTTTTTCAAAAAAATATTTTTCTGCCGGTAAGTTGTTGAGGGCTGATTTCTTCTCCTGTGATAAAAGGCCTTCTCTTTCGACCGCCAAACCTTTCAGGGGAGCAATTGCAACGGTTTGGCACCATTTCTGAGTGAGTTGCCGAAAGTCAGATTTTTGAGGAAATTGTGACCCCGGGGCTTAGGGATTTTTTCAAAAAAATCTTTTTCTGCCGGTTAAGTTGTCGAGGGCTGATTTCTTTTCGTGTGATAATAAGCCTTCTGTTTCGACCGCCAAACCTTTCAGGGGAGCAATTGCAACCGTTTGGCACCATTTCTGAGTGAATTGCCGAAAGTCAGATTTTTGATGAAATTGTGACCCCGGGGCTTAGGGATTTTTTCAAAAAAATATTTTTCTGCCGGTTAAGTTGTCCATGGCTGATTTCCTGTCCTGTGATAAAAGGCCTTCTGTTTCGACCGCCAAACCTTTCAGGGGAGCATTTGCAACCGTTTGGCACCATTTCTGAGTGAATTGCCGAAAGTCAGATTTTTGATGAAATTGTGACCCCGGGGCTTAGGGATTTTTTCAAAAAAATATTTTTCTGCCGGTTAAGTTGTCCATGGCTGATTTCCTGTCGTGTGATAAAAGGCCTTCTGTTTCGACCGCCAAACCTTTCAGGGGAGCATTTGCAACCGTTTGGCACCATTTCTGAGTGAATTGCCGAAAGTCAGATTTTTGAAGAAATTGTGACCCCGGGGCTTAAGGATTTTTTCAAAAAAATATTTTTCTGCCGGTAAGTTGTTGAGGGCTGATTTCTTCTCCTGTGATAAAAGGCCTTCTGTTTCGACCACCAAACCTTTAGGGGAGCAATTGCAACCGTTTGGCACCATTTCTGAGTGAGTTGCTGAAAGTCAGATTTTTGATGAAATTTGACCCCGGGGCTTAGGGGTTTTTTCCAAAAAATCTCTTTTTGCCGGTTAAGTTGTTGAGGGCTGATTTCCTGTCCTGTGATAAAAGGCCTTCTGTTTCGACCGCCAAACCTTTCAGGGGAGCATTTGCAACAGTTTGGCACCATTTCTGAGTGAATTGCCGAAAGTCAGATTTTTGAGGAAATTGTGACCCCCCCGGGGCTTAGGGATTTTTTCAAAAAAATATTTTTCTGCCGGTAAGTTGTTGAGGGCTGATTTCTTCTCCTGTGATAAAAGGCCTTCTCTTTCGACCGCCAAACCTTTCAGGGGAGCAATTGCAACGGTTTGGCACCATTTCTGAGTGAGTTGCCGAAAGTCAGATTTTTGAGGAAATTGTGACCCCGGGGCTTAGGGATTTTTTCAAAAAAATCTTTTTCTGCCGGTTAAGTTGTCGAGGGCTGATTTCTTTTCGTGTGATAATAAGCCTTCTGTTTCGACCGCCAAACCTTTCAGGGGAGCAATTGCAACCGTTTGGCACCATTTCTGAGTGAATTGCCGAAAGTCAGATTTTTGATGAAATTGTGACCCCGGGGCTTAGGGATTTTTTCAAAAAAATATTTTTCTGCCGGTTAAGTTGTCCATGGCTGATTTCCTGTCCTGTGATAAAAGGCCTTCTGTTTCGACCGCCAAACCTTTCAGGGGAGCATTTGCAACCGTTTGGCACCATTTCTGAGTGAATTGCCGAAAGTCAGATTTTTGATGAAATTGTGACCCCGGGGCTTAGGGATTTTTTCAAAAAAATATTTTTCTGCCGGTTAAGTTGTCCATGGCTGATTTCCTGTCGTGTGATAAAAGGCCTTCTGTTTCGACCGCCAAACCTTTCAGGGGAGCATTTGCAACCGTTTGGCACCATTTCTGAGTGAATTGCCGAAAGTCAGATTTTTGAAGAAATTGTGACCCCGGGGCTTAAGGATTTTTTCAAAAAAATATTTTTCTGCCGGTAAGTTGTTGAGGGCTGATTTCTTCTCCTGTGATAAAAGGCCTTCTGTTTCGACCGCCAAACCTTTCAGGGGAGCAATTGCAACCGTTTGGCACCATTTCTGAGTGAATTTCTGAAAGTCAGATTTTTGAAAAAATTGTGACCCCGGGGCTTAGGGATTTTTTCAAAAAAATCTTTTTCTGCCGGTTAAGTTGTCGAGGGCTGATTTCTTTTCGTGTGATAATAAGCGTTCTGTTTCGACCGCCAAACCTTTCAGGGGAGCAATTGCAACTGTTTGGCACCATTTCTGAGTGAATTGCCGAAAGTCAGATTTTTGATGAAATTGTGACCCCGGGGCTTAGGGATTTTTTCAAAAAAATATTTTTCTGCCGGTTAAGTTGTCCATGGCTGATTTCCTGTCCTGTGATAAAAGGCCTTCTGTTTCGACCGCCAAACCTTTCAGGGGAGCAATTGCAACGGTTTGGCACCATTTCTGAGTGAATTTCTGAAAGTCAGATTTTTGAAAAAATTGTGACCCCGGGGCTTAGGGATTTTTTCAAAAAAATATTTTTCTGCCGGTAAGTTGTTGAGGGCTGATTTCTTCTCCTGTGATAAAAGGCCTTCTGTTTCGACCGCCAAACCTTTCAGGGGAGCATTTGCAACCGTTTGGCACCATTTCTGAGTGAATTGCCGAAAGTCAGATTTTTGAAGAAATTGTGACCCCGGGGCTTAAGGATTTTTTCAAAAAAATATTTTTCTGCCGGTAAGTTGTTGAGGGCTGATTTCTTCTCCTGTGATAAAAGGCCTTCTGTTTCGACCACCAAACCTTTAGGGGAGCAATTGCAACCGTTTGGCACCATTTCTGAGTGAGTTGCTGAAAGTCAGATTTTTGATGAAATTTGACCCCGGGGCTTAGGGGTTTTTTCCAAAAAATCTTTTTTTGCCGGTTAAGTTGTTGAGGGCTGATTTCCTGTCCTGTGATAAAAGGCCTTCTGTTTCGACCGCCAAACCTTTCAGGGGAGCATTTGCAACAGTTTGGCACCATTTCTGAGTGAATTGCCGAAAGTCAGATTTTTGAGGAAATTGTGACCCCCCCGGGGCTTAGGGATTTTTTCAAAAAAATATTTTTCTGCCGGTAAGTTGTTGAGGGCTGATTTCTTCTCCTGTGATAAAAGGCCTTCTCTTTCGACCGCCAAACCTTTCAGGGGAGCAATTGCAACGGTTTGGCACCATTTCTGAGTGAGTTGCCGAAAGTCAGATTTTTGAGGAAATTGTGACCCCGGGGCTTAGGGATTTTTTCAAAAAAATCTTTTTCTGCCGGTTAAGTTGTCGAGGGCTGATTTCTTTTCGTGTGATAATAAGCCTTCTGTTTCGACCGCCAAACCTTTCAGGGGAGCAATTGCAACCGTTTGGCACCATTTCTGAGTGAATTGCCGAAAGTCAGATTTTTGATGAAATTGTGACCCCGGGGCTTAGGGATTTTTTCAAAAAAATATTTTTCTGCCGGTTAAGTTGTCCATGGCTGATTTCCTGTCCTGTGATAAAAGGCCTTCTGTTTCGACCGCCAAACCTTTCAGGGGAGCATTTGCAACCGTTTGGCACCATTTCTGAGTGAATTGCCGAAAGTCAGATTTTTGAAGAAATTGTGACCCCGGGGCTTAAGGATTTTTTCAAAAAAATATTTTTCTGCCGGTAAGTTGTTGAGGGCTGATTTCTTCTCCTGTGATAAAAGGCCTTCTGTTTCGACCACCAAACCTTTCAGGGGAGCAATTGCAACGGTTTGGCACCATTTCTGAGTGAATTTCTGAAAGTCAGATTTTTGAAAAAATTGTGACCCCGGGGCTTAGGGATTTTTTCAAAAAAATATTTTTCTGCCGGTAAGTTGTTGAGGGCTGATTTCTTCTCCTGTGATAAAAGGCCTTCTGTTTCGACCGCCAAACCTTTCAGGGGAGCAATTGCAACGGTTTGGCACCATTTCTGAGTGAGTTGCCGAAAGTCAGATTTTTGAGGAAATTGTGACCCCGGGGCTTAGGGATTTTTTCAAAAAAATCTTTTTCTGCCGGTTAAGATGTCGAGGGCTGATTTCTTTTCGTGTGATAATAAGCCTTCTGTTTCGACCGCCAAACCTTTCAGGGGAGCAATTGCAACCGTTTGGCACCATTTCTGAGTGAATTTCTGAAAGTCAGATTTTTGATGAAATTGTGACCCCGGGGCTTAGGGATTTTTTCAAAAAAATATTTTTCTGCCGGTTAAGTTGTCCATGGCTGATTTCCTGTCCTGTGGTAAAAGGCCTTCTGTTTCGACCGCCAAACCTTTCAGGGGAGCATTTGCAACCGTTTGGCACCATTTCTGAGTGAATTGCCGATAGTCAGATTTTTGAAGAAATTGTGACCCCGGGGCTTAAGGATTTTTTCAAAAAAATATTTTTCTGCCGGTAAGTTGTTGAGGGCTGATTTCTTCTCCTGTGATAAAAGGCCTTCTGTTTCGACCGCCAAACCTTTCAGGGGAGCAATTGCAACGGTTTGGCACCATTTCTGAGTGAATTTCTGAAAGTCAGATTTTTGAAAAAATTGTGACCCCGGGGCTTAGGGATTTTTTCAAAAAAATATTTTTCTGCCGGTTAAGTTGTCCATGGCTGATTTCCTGTCCTGTGATAAAAGGCCTTCTGTTTCGACCGCCAAACCTTTCAGGGGAGCATTTGCAACAGTTTGGCACCATTTCTGAGTGAATTGCCGAAAGTCAGATTTTTGAAGAAATTGTGACCCCGGGGCTTAAGGATTTTTTCAAAAAAATATTTTTCTGCCGGTAAGTTGTTGAGGGCTGATTTCTTCTCCTGTGATAAAAGGCCTTCTGTTTCGACCGCCAAACCTTTAGGGGAGCAATTGCAACCGTTTGGCACCATTTTTGAGTGAGTTGCTGAAAGTCAGATTTTTGATGAAATTGTGACCCCGAGGCTTAGGGATTTTTTCAAAAAAATATTTTTCTGCCGGTTAAGTTGTCCATGGCTGATTTCCTGTCCTGTGATAAAAGGCCTTCTGTTTCGACCGCCAAACCTTTCAGGGGAGCATTTGCAACAGTTTGGCACCATTTCTGAGTGAATTGCCGAAAGTCAGATTTTTGAAGAAATTGTGACCCCGGGGCTTAGGGATTTTTTCAAAAAAATATTTTTCTGCCGGTAAGTTGTTGAGGGCTGATTTCTTCTCCTGTGATAAAAGGCCTTCTGTTTCGACCGCCAAACCTTTCAGGGGAGCAATTGCAACGGTTTGGCACCATTTCTGAGTGAGTTGCCGAAAGTCAGATTTTTGAGGAAATTGTGACCCCGGGGCTTAGGGATTTTTTCAAAAAAATCTTTTTCTGCCGGTTAAGTTGTCGAGGGCTGATTTCTTTTCGTGTGATAATAAGCCTTCTGTTTCGACCGCCAAACCTTTCAGGGGAGCAATTGCAACCGTTTGGCACCATTTCTGAGTGAATTGCCGAAAGTCAGATTTTTGATGAAATTGTGACCCCGGGGCTTAGGGATTTTTTCAAAAAAATATTTTTCTGCCGGTTAAGTTGTCCATGGCTGATTTCCTGTCCTGTGATAAAAGGCCTTCTGTTTCGACCGCCAAACCTTTCAGGGGAGCATTTGCAACCGTTTGGCACCATTTCTGAGTGAATTGCCGAAAGTCAGATTTTTGAAGAAATTGTGACCCCGGGGCTTAAGGATTTTTTCAAAAAAATATTTTTCTGCCGGTAAGTTGTTGAGGGCTGATTTCTTCTCCTGTGATAAAAGGCCTTCTGTTTCGACCGCCAAACCTTTCAGGGGAGCAATTGCAACGGTTTGGCACCATTTCTGAGTGAATTTCTGAAAGTCAGATTTTTGAAAAAATTGTGACCCCGGGGCTTAGGGATTTTTTCAAAAAAATATTTTTCTGCCGGTAAGTTGTTGAGGGCTGATTTCTTCTCCTGTGATAAAAGGCCTTCTGTTTCGACCGCCAAACCTTTCAGGGGAGCAATTGCAACGGTTTGGCACCATTTCTGAGTGAGTTGCCGAAAGTCAGATTTTTGAGGAAATTGTGACCCCGGGGCTTAGGGATTTTTTCAAAAAAATATTTTTCTGCCGGTAAGTTGTTGAGGGCTGATTTCTTCTCCTGTGATAAAAGGCCTTCTGTTTCGACCGCCAAACCTTTCAGGGGAGCAATTGCAACGGTTTGGCACCATTTCTGAGTGAATTTCTGAAAGTCAGATTTTTGAAAAAATTGTGACCCCGGGGCTTAGGGATTTTTTCAAAAAAATATTTTTCTGCCGGTAAGTTGTTGAGGGCTGATTTCTTCTCCTGTGATAAAAGGCCTTCTGTTTCGACCGCCAAACCTTTCAGGGGAGCAATTGCAACGGTTTGGCACCATTTCTGAGTGAATTTCTGAAAGTCAGATTTTTGAAAAAATTGTGACCCCGGGGCTTAGGGATTTTTTCAAAAAAATCTTTTTCTGCCGGTTAAGTTGTCCATGGCTGATTTCCTGTCCTGTGATAAAAGGCCTTCTGTTTCGACCGCCAAACCTTTCAGGGGAGCATTTGCAACAGTTTGGCACCATTTCTGAGTGAATTGCCGAAAGTCAGATTTTTGAAGAAATTGTGACCCCGGGGCTTAAGGATTTTTTCAAAAAAATATTTTTCTGCCGGTAAGTTGTTGAGGGCTGATTTCTTCTCCTGTGATAAAAGGCCTTCTGTTTCGACCGCCAAACCTTTAGGGGAGCAATTGCAACCGTTTGGCACCATTTTTGAGTGAGTTGCTGAAAGTCAGATTTTTGATGAAATTGTGACCCCGAGGCTTAGGGATTTTTTCAAAAAAATATTTTTCTGCCGGTTAAGTTGTCCATGGCTGATTTCCTGTCCTGTGATAAAAGGCCTTCTGTTTCGACCGCCAAACCTTTCAGGGGAGCATTTGCAACAGTTTGGCACCATTTCTGAGTGAATTGCCGAAAGTCAGATTTTTGAAGAAATTGTGACCCCGGGGCTTAGGGATTTTTTCAAAAAAATATTTTTCTGCCGGTAAGTTGTTGAGGGCTGATTTCTTCTCCTGTGATAAAAGGCCTTCTGTTTCGACCGCCAAACCTTTCAGGGGAGCAATTGCAACGGTTTGGCACCATTTCTGAGTGAGTTGCCGAAAGTCAGATTTTTGAGGAAATTGTGACCCCGGGGCTTAGGGATTTTTTCAAAAAAATCTTTTTCTGCCGGTTAAGTTGTCGAGGGCTGATTTCTTTTCGTGTGATAATAAGCCTTCTGTTTCGACCGCCAAACCTTTCAGGGGAGCAATTGCAACCGTTTGGCACCATTTCTGAGTGAATTGCCGAAAGTCAGATTTTTGATGAAATTGTGACCCCGGGGCTTAGGGATTTTTTCAAAAAAATATTTTTCTGCCGGTTAAGTTGTCCATGGCTGATTTCCTGTCCTGTGATAAAAGGCCTTCTGTTTCGACCGCCAAACCTTTCAGGGGAGCATTTGCAACCGTTTGGCACCATTTCTGAGTGAATTGCCGAAAGTCAGATTTTTGAAGAAATTGTGACCCCGGGGCTTAAGGATTTTTTCAAAAAAATATTTTTCTGCCGGTAAGTTGTTGAGGGCTGATTTCTTCTCCTGTGATAAAAGGCCTTCTGTTTCGACCGCCAAACCTTTCAGGGGAGCAATTGCAACGGTTTGGCACCATTTCTGAGTGAATTTCTGAAAGTCAGATTTTTGAAAAAATTGTGACCCCGGGGCTTAGGGATTTTTTCAAAAAAATATTTTTCTGCCGGTAAGTTGTTGAGGGCTGATTTCTTCTCCTGTGATAAAAGGCCTTCTGTTTCGACCGCCAAACCTTTCAGGGGAGCAATTGCAACGGTTTGGCACCATTTCTGAGTGAGTTGCCGAAAGTCAGATTTTTGAGGAAATTGTGACCCCGGGGCTTAGGGATTTTTTCAAAAAAATATTTTTCTGCCGGTAAGTTGTTGAGGGCTGATTTCTTCTCCTGTGATAAAAGGCCTTCTGTTTCGACCGCCAAACCTTTCAGGGGAGCAATTGCAACGGTTTGGCACCATTTCTGAGTGAATTTCTGAAAGTCAGATTTTTGAAAAAATTGTGACCCCGGGGCTTAGGGATTTTTTCAAAAAAATATTTTTCTGCCGGTAAGTTGTTGAGGGCTGATTTCTTCTCCTGTGATAAAAGGCCTTCTGTTTCGACCGCCAAACCTTTCAGGGGAGCAATTGCAACGGTTTGGCACCATTTCTGAGTGAATTTCTGAAAGTCAGATTTTTGAAAAAATTGTGACCCCGGGGCTTAGGGATTTTTTCAAAAAAATCTTTTTCTGCCGGTTAAGTTGTCGAGGGCTGATTTCTTTTCGTGTGATAATAAGCCTTCTGTTTCGACCGCCAAACCTTTCAGGGGAGCATTTGCAACCGTTTGGCACCATTTCTGAGTGAATTGCCGAAAGTCAGATTTTTGATGAAATTGTGACCCCGGGGCTTAGGGATTTTTTCAAAAAAATATTTTTCTGCCGGTTAAGTTGTCCATGGCTGATTTCCTGTCCTGTGATAAAAGGCCTTCTGTTTCGACTGCCAAACCTTTCAGGGGAGCATTTGCAACCGTTTGGCACCATTTCTGAGTGAATTGCCGAAAGTCAGATTTTTGAAGAAATTGTGACCCCGGGGCTTAAGGATTTTTTCAAAAAAATATTTTTCTGCCGGTAAGTTGTTGAGGGCTGATTTCTTCTCCTGTGATAAAAGGCCTTCTGTTTCGACCGCCAAACCTTTCAGGGGAGCAATTGCAACGGTTTGGCACCATTTCTGAGTGAGTTGCCGAAAGTCAGATTTTTGAGGAAATTGTGACCCCGGGGCTTAGGGATTTTTTCAAAAAAATATTTTTCTGCCGGTAAGTTGTTGAGGGCTGATTTCTTCTCCTGTGATAAAAGGCCTTCTGTTTCGACCGCCAAACCTTTCAGGGGAGCAATTGCAACGGTTTGGCACCATTTCTGAGTGAGTTGCCGAAAGTCAGATTTTTGAGGAAATTGTGACCCCGGGGCTTAGGGATTTTTTCAAAAAAATCTTTTTCTGCCGGTTAAGTTGTCGAGGGCTGATTTCTTTTCGTGTGATAATAAGCCTTCTGTTTCGACCGCCAAACCTTTCAGGGGAGCATTTGCAACCGTTTGGCACCATTTCTGAGTGAGTTGCCGAAAGTCAGATTTTTGAGGAAATTGTGACCCCGGGGCTTAGGGATTTTTTCAAAAAAATATTTTTCTGCCGGTTAAGTTGTCCATGGCTGATTTCCTGTCCTGTGATAAAAGGCCTTCTGTTTCGACCGCCAAACGTTTCAGGGGAGCATTTGCAACCGTTTGGCACCATTTCTGAGTGAATTGCCGAAAGTCAGATTTTTGAAGAAATTGTGACCCCGGGGCTTAAGGATTTTTTCAAAAAAATATTTTTCTGCCGGTAAGTTGTTGAGGGCTGATTTCTTCTCCTGTGATAAAAGGCCTTCTGTTTCGACCGCCAAACCTTTAGGGGAGCAATTGCAACCGTTTGGCACCATTTTTGAGTGAGTTGCTGAAAGTCAGATTTTTGATGAAATTGTGACCCCGGGGCTTAGGGATTTTTTCAAAAAAATATTTTTCTGCCGGTTAAGTTGTCCATGGCTGATTTCCTGTCCTGTGATAAAAGGCCTTCTGTTTCGACCGCCAAACCTTTCAGGGGAGCATTTGCAACAGTTTGGCACCATTTCTGAGTGAATTGCCGAAAGTCAGATTTTTGAAGAAATTGTGACCCCGGGGCTTAGGGATTTTTTCAAAAAAATATTTTTCTGCCGGTAAGTTGTTGAGGGCTGATTTCTTCTCCTGTGATAAAAGGCCTTCTGTTTCGACCGCCAAACCTTTCAGGGGAGCAATTGCAACGGTTTGGCACCATTTCTGAGCGAGTTGCCGAAAGTCAGATTTTTGAGGAAATTGTGACCCCGGGGCTTAGGGATTTTTTCAAAAAAATATTTTTCTGCCGGTTAAGTTGTCCATGGCTGATTTCCTGTCCTGTGATAAAAGGCCTTCTGTTTCGACCGCCAAACCTTTCAGGGGAGCATTTGCAACCGTTTGGCACCATTTCTGAGTGAATTGCCGAAAGTCAGATTTTTGAAGAAATTGTGACCCCGGGGCTTAAGGATTTTTTCAAAAAAATATTTTTCTGCCGGTAAGTTGTTGAGGGCTGATTTCTTCTCCTGTGATAAAAGTCCTTCTGCTTCGACCGCCAAACCTTTCAGGGGAGCAATTGCAACGGTTTGGCACCATTTCTGAGTGAATTTCTGAAAGTCAGATTTTTGAGGAAATTGTGACCCCGGGGCTTAGGGATTTTTTCAAAAAAATATTTTTCTGCCGGTAAGTTGTTGAGGGCTGATTTCTTCTCCTGTGATAAAAGGCCTTCTGTTTCGACCGCCAAACCTTTCAGGGGAGCAATTGCAACAGTTTGGCACCATTTCTGAGTGAATTGCCGAAAGTCAGATTTTTGAGGAAATTGTGACCCCGGGGCTTAGGGATTTTTTCAAAAAAATATTTTTCTGCCGGTAAGTTGTTGAGGGCTGATTTCTTCTCCTGTGATAAAAGGCCTTCTGTTTCGACCGCCAAACCTTTCAGGGGAGCAATTGCAACGGTTTGGCACCATTTCTGAGTGAATTTCTGAAAGTCAGATTTTTGAAAAAATTGTGACCCCGGGGCTTAGGGATTTTTTCAAAAAAATATTTTTCTGCCGGTAAGTTGTTGAGGGCTGATTTCTTCTCCTGTGATAAAAGGCCTTCTGTTTCGACCGCCAAACCTTTCAGGGGAGCAATTGCAACGGTTTGGCACCATTTCTGAGTGAATTTCTGAAAGTCAGATTTTTGAAAAAATTGTGACCCCGGGGCTTAGGGATTTTTTCAAAAAAATCTTTTTCTGCCGGTTAAGTTGTCGAGGGCTGATTTCTTTTCGTGTGATAATAAGCCTTCTGTTTCGACCGCCAAACCTTTCAGGGGAGCATTTGCAACCGTTTGGCACCATTTCTGAGTGAATTGCCGAAAGTCAGATTTTTGATGAAATTGTGACCCCGGGGCTTAGGGATTTTTTCAAAAAAATATTTTTCTGCCGGTTAAGTTGTCCATGGCTGATTTCCTGTCCTGTGATAAAAGGCCTTCTGTTTCGACTGCCAAACCTTTCAGGGGAGCATTTGCAACCGTTTGGCACCATTTCTGAGTGAATTGCCGAAAGTCAGATTTTTGAAGAAATTGTGACCCCGGGGCTTAAGGATTTTTTCAAAAAAATATTTTTCTGCCGGTAAGTTGTTGAGGGCTGATTTCTTCTCCTGTGATAAAAGGCCTTCTGTTTCGACCGCCAAACCTTTCAGGGGAGCAATTGCAACGGTTTGGCACCATTTCTGAGTGAGTTGCCGAAAGTCAGATTTTTGAGGAAATTGTGACCCCGGGGCTTAGGGATTTTTTCAAAAAAATATTTTTCTGCCGGTAAGTTGTTGAGGGCTGATTTCTTCTCCTGTGATAAAAGGCCTTCTGTTTCGACCGCCAAACCTTTCAGGGGAGCAATTGCAACGGTTTGGCACCATTTCTGAGTGAGTTGCCGAAAGTCAGATTTTTGAGGAAATTGTGACCCCGGGGCTTAGGGATTTTTTCAAAAAAATCTTTTTCTGCCGGTTAAGTTGTCGAGGGCTGATTTCTTTTCGTGTGATAATAAGCCTTCTGTTTCGACCGCCAAACCTTTCAGGGGAGCATTTGCAACCGTTTGGCACCATTTCTGAGTGAGTTGCCGAAAGTCAGATTTTTGAGGAAATTGTGACCAAGGGGCTTAGGGATTTTTTCAAAAAAATCTTTTTCTGCCGGTTAAGTTGTCGAGGGCTGATTTCTTTTCGTGTGATAATAAGCCTTCTGTTTCGACCACCAAACCTTTCAGGGGAGCAATTGCAACCGTTTGGCACCATTTCTGAGTGAATTGCCGAAAGTCAGATTTTTGATGAAATTGTGACCCCGGGGCTTAGGGATTTTTTCAAAAAAATATTTTTCTGCCGGTTAAGTTGTCCATGGCTGATTTCCTGTCCTGTGATAAAAGGCCTTCTGTTTCGACCGCCAAACCTTTCAGGGGAGCATTTGCAACAGTTTGGCACCATTTCTGAGTGAGTTGCCGAAAGTCAGATTTTTGAGGAAATTGTGACCCCCCCGGGGCTTAGGGATTTTTTCAAAAAAATATTTTTCTGCCGGTAAGTTGTTGAGGGCTCATTTCTTCTCCTGTGATAAAAGGCCTTCTGTTTCGACCGCCAAACCTTTCAGAGGAGCAATTGCAACCGTTTGGCACCATTTCTGAGTGAGTTGCCGAAAGTCAGATTTTTGAGGAAATTGTGACCCCGGGGCTTAGGGATTTTTTCAAAAAAATCTTTTTCTGCCGGTTAAGTTGTCGAGGGCTGATTTCTTTTCGTGTGATAATAAGCGTTCTGTTTCGACCGCCAAACCTTTCAGGGGAGCAATTGCAACCGATTGGCACCATTTTTAAGTGAGTTGCTGAAAGTCAGATTTTTGATGAAATTTGACCCCGGGGCTTAGGGGTTTTTTCAAAAAAATATTTTTCTGCCGGTAAGTTGTTGACGGCTGATTTCCTGTCCTGTGATAAAAGGCCTTCTGTTTCGACCGCCAAACCTTTCAGGGGAGCAATTGCAACGGTTTGGCACCATTTCTGAGTGAATTTCTGAAAGTCAGATTTTTGAAAAAATTGTGACCCCGGGGCTTAGGGATTTTTTCAAAAAAATCTTTTTCTGCCGGTTAAGTTGTCGAGGGCTGATTTCTTTTCGTGTGATAATAAGCCTTCTGTTTCGACCGCCAAACCTTTCAGGGGAGCATTTGCAACCGTTTGGCACCATTTCTGAGTGAATTGCCGAAAGTCAGATTTTTGATGAAATTGTGACCCCGGGGCTTAGGGATTTTTTCAAAAAAATATTTTTCTGCCGGTTAAGTTGTCCATGGCTGATTTCCTGTCCTGTGATAAAAGGCCTTCTGTTTCGACCGCCAAACCTTTCAGGGGAGCATTTGCAACCGTTTGGCACCATTTCTGAGTGAATTGCCGAAAGTCAGATTTTTGAAGAAATTGTGACCCCGGGGCTTAAGGATTTTTTCAAAAAAATATTTTTCTGCCGGTAAGTTGTTGAGGGCTGATTTCTTCTCCTGTGATAAAAGGCCTTCTGTTTCGACCACCAAACCTTTAGGGGAGCAATTGCAACCGTTTGGCTCCATTTCTGAGTGGGTTGCTGAAAGTCAGATTTTTGATGAAATTTGACCCCGGGGCTTAGGGGTTTTTTCCAAAAAATCTTTTTTTGCCGGTTAAGTTGTTGAGGGCTGATTTCCTGTCCTGTGATAAAAGGCCTTCTCTTTCGACCGCCAAACCTTTCAGGGGAGCATTTGCAACAGTTTGGCACCATTTCTGAGTGAATTGCCGAAAGTCAGATTTTTGAAGAAATTGTGAACCCGGGGCTTAGGGATTTTTTCAAAAAAATATTTTTCTGCCGGTAAGTTGTTGAGGGCTCATTTCTTCTCCTGTGAAAAAAGGCCTTCTGTTTCGACCGCCAAACCTTTCAGAGGAGCAATTGCAACCGTTTGGCACCATTTCTGAGTGAATTGCCGAAAGTCAGATTTTTGATGAAATTGTGACCCCGGGGCTTAGGGATTTTTTCAAAAAAATATTTTTCTGCCGGTTAAGTTGTCCATGGCTGATTTCCTGTCCTGTGATAAAAGGCGTTCTGTTTCGACCGCCAAACGTTTCAGGGGAGCATTTGCAACCGTTTGGCACCATTTCTGAGTGAATTGCCGAAAGTCAGATTTTTGAAGAAATTGTGACCCCGGGGCTTAAGGATTTTTTCAAAAAAATATTTTTCTGCCGGTAAGTTGTTGAGGGCTGATTTCTTCTCCTGTGATAAAAGGCCTTCTGTTTCGACCACCAAACCTTTCAGGGGAGCAATTGCAACGGTTTGGCACCATTTCTGAGTGAATTTCTGAAAGTCAGATTTTTGAAAAAATTGTGACCCCGGGGCTTAGGGATTTTTTCAAAAAAATATTTTTCTGCCGGTAAGTTGTTGAGGGCTGATTTCTTCTCCTGTGATAAAAGGCCTTCTGTTTCGACCGCCAAACCTTTCAGGGGAGCAATTGCAACGGTTTGGCACCATTTCTGAGTGAGTTGCCGAAAGTCAGATTTTTGAGGAAATTGTGACCCCGGGGCTTAGGGATTTTTTCAAAAAAATCTTTTTCTGCCGGTTAAGTTGTCGAGGGCTGATTTCTTTTCGTGTGATAATAAGCCTTCTGTTTCGACCGCCAAACCTTTCAGGGGAGCAATTGCAACCGTTTGGCACCATTTCTGAGTGAATTTCTGAAAGTCAGATTTTTGATGAAATTGTGACCCCGGGGCTTAGGGATTTTTTCAAAAAAATATTTTTCTGCCGGTTAAGTTGTCCATGGCTGATTTCCTGTCCTGTGATAAAAGGCCTTCTGTTTCGACCGCCAAACCTTTCAGGGGAGCATTTGCAACCGTTTGGCACCATTTCTGAGTGAATTGCCGAAAGTCAGATTTTTGAAGAAATTGTGACCCCGGGGCTTAAGGATTTTTTCAAAAAAATATTTTTCTGCCGGTAAGTTGTTGAGGGCTGATTTCTTCTCCTGTGATAAAAGGCCTTCTGTTTCGACCGCCAAACCTTTAGGGGAGCAATTGCAACCGTTTGGCACCATTTCTGAGTGAGTTGCTGAAAGTCAGATTTTTGATGAAATTTGACCCCGGGGCTTAGGGGTTTTTTCCAAAAAATCTTTTTTTGCCGGTTAAGTTGTTGAGGGCTGATTTCCTGTCCTGTGATAAAAGGCCTTCTGTTTCGACCGCCAAACCTTTCAGGGGAGCATTTGCAACCGTTTGGCACCATTTCTGAGTGAATTGCCGAAAGTCAGATTTTTGAAGAAATTGTGACCCCGGGGCTTAAGGATTTTTTCAAAAAAATATTTTTCTGCCGGTAAGTTGTTGAGGGCTGATTTCTTCTCCTGTGATAAAAGGCCTTCTGTTTCGACCGCCAAACCTTTAGGGGAGCAATTGCAACCGTTTGGCACCATTTTTGAGTGAGTTGCTGAAAGTCAGATTTTTGATGAAATTGTGACCCCGGGGCTTAGGGATTTTTTAAAAAAAATATTTTTCTGCCGGTTAAGTTGTCCATGGCTGATTTCCTGTCCTGTGATAAAAGGCCTTCTGTTTCGACCGCCAAACCTTTCAGGGGAGCATTTGCAACAGTTTGGCACCATTTCTGAGTGAATTGCCGAAAGTCAGATTTTTGAAGAAATTGTGACCCCGGGGCTTAGGGATTTTTTCAAAAAAATATTTTTCTGCCGGTAAGTTGTTGAGGGCTGATTTCTTCTCCTGTGATAAAAGGCCTTCTGTTTCGACCGCCAAACCTTTCAGGGGAGCAATTGCAACGGTTTGGCACCATTTCTGAGTGAGTTGCCGAAAGTCAGATTTTTGAGGAAATTGTGACCCCGGGGCTTAGGGATTTTTTCAAAAAAATCTTTTTCTGCCGGTTAAGTTGTCGAGGGCTGATTTCTTTTCGTGTGATAATAAGCCTTCTGTTTCGACCGCCAAACCTTTCAGGGGAGCAATTGCAACCGTTTGGCACCATTTCTGAGTGAATTGCCGAAAGTCAGATTTTTGATGAAATTGTGACCCCGGGGCTTAGGGATTTTTTCAAAAAAATATTTTTCTGCCGGTTAAGTTGTCCATGGCTGATTTCCTGTCCTGTGATAAAAGGCCTTCTGTTTCGACCGCCAAACCTTTCAGGGGAGCATTTGCAACCGTTTGGCACCATTTCTGGGTGAATTGCCGAAAGTCAGATTTTTGAAGAAATTGTGACCCCGGGGCTTAAGGATTTTTTCAAAAAAATATTTTTCTGCCGGTAAGTTGTTGAGGGCTGATTTCTTCTCCTGTGATAAAAGGCCTTCTGTTTCGACCGCCAAACCTTTCAGGGGAGCATTTGCAACGGTTTGGCACCATTTCTGAGTGAATTTCTGAAAGTCAGATTTTTGAAAAAATTGTGACCCCGGGGCTTAGGGATTTTTTCAAATAAATATTTTTCTGCCGGTAAGTTGTTGAGGGCTGATTTCTTCTCCTGTGATAAAAGGCCTTCTGTTTCGACCGCCAAACCTTTCAGGGGAGCAATTGCAACGGTTTGGCACCATTTCTGAGTGAATTTCTGAAAGTCAGATTTTTGAAAAAATTGTGACCCCGGGGCTTAGGGATTTTTTCAAAAAAATCTTTTTCTGCCGGTTAAGTTGTCGAGGGCTGATTTCTTTTCGTGTGATAATAAGCCTTCTGTTTCGACCGCCAAACCTTTCAGGGGAGCATTTGCAACCGTTTGGCACCATTTCTGAGTGAATTGCCGAAAGTCAGATTTTTGATGAAATTGTGACC
This sequence comes from Podarcis melisellensis, assembly GCF_964234715.1. Lineage (NCBI taxonomy): Eukaryota > Metazoa > Chordata > Lepidosauria > Squamata > Lacertidae > Podarcis > Podarcis melisellensis. The sequence continues at coordinate 38,874,854 of NC_138546.1, read as the reverse complement.
CCGGGGCTTAGGGATTTTTTCAAAAAAATATTTTTCTGCCGGTTAAGTTGTCCATGGCTGATTTCCTGTCCTGTGATAAAAGGCCTTCTGTTTCGACTGCCAAACCTTTCAGGGGAGCATTTGCAACCGTTTGGCACCATTTCTGAGTGAATTGCCGAAAGTCAGATTTTTGAAGAAATTGTGACCCCGGGGCTTAAGGATTTTTTCAAAAAAATATTTTTCTGCCGGTAAGTTGTTGAGGGCTGATTTCTTCTCCTGTGATAAAAGGCCTTCTGTTTCGACCGCCAAACCTTTCAGGGGAGCAATTGCAACGGTTTGGCACCATTTCTGAGTGAGTTGCCGAAAGTCAGATTTTTGAGGAAATTGTGACCCCGGGGCTTAGGGATTTTTTCAAAAAAATATTTTTCTGCCGGTAAGTTGTCGAGGGCTGATTTCTTTTCGTGTGATAATAAGCCTTCTGTTTCGACCGCCAAACCTTTCAGGGGAGCAATTGCAACCGTTTGGCACCATTTCTGAGTGAATTGCCGAAAGTCAGATTTTTGATGAAATTGTGACCCCGGGGCTTAGGGATTTTTTCAAAAAAATATTTTTCTGCCGGTTAAGTTGTCCATGGCTGATTTCCTGTCCTGTGATAAAAGGCCTTCTGTTTCGACCGCCAAACCTTTCAGGGGAGCATTTGCAACCGTTTGGCACCATTTCTGGGTGAATTGCCGAAAGTCAGATTTTTGAAGAAATTGTGACCCCGGGGCTTAAGGATTTTTTCAAAAAAATATTTTTCTGCCGGTAAGTTGTTGAGGGCTGATTTCTTCTCCTGTGATAAAAGGCCTTCTGTTTCGACCGCCAAACCTTTCAGGGGAGCATTTGCAACAGTTTGGCACCATTTCTGAGTGAATTTCTGAAAGTCAGATTTTTGAAAAAATTGTGACCCCGGGGCTTAGGGATTTTTTCAAAAAAATATTTTTCTGCCGGTAAGTTGTTGAGGGCTGATTTCCTGTCCTGTGATAAAAGGCCTTCTGTTTCGACCGCCAAACCTTTCAGGGGAGCAATTGCAACCGTTTGGCACCATTTCTGAGTGAGTTGCTGAAAGTCAGATTTTTGATGAAATTTGACCCCGCGGCTTAGGGGTTTTTTCCAAAAAATCTTTTTTTGCCGGTTAAGTTGTTGAGGGCTGATTTCCTGTCCTGTGATAAAAGGCCTTCTGTTTCGACCGCCAAACCTTTCAGGGGAGCATTTGCAACCGTTTGGCACCATTTCTGAGTGAATTGCCGAAAGTCAGATTTTTGAAGAAATTGTGACCCCGGGGCTTAAGGATTTTTTCAAAAAAATATTTTTCTGCCGGTAAGTTGTTGAGGGCTGATTTCTTCTCCTGTGATAAAAGGCCTTCTGTTTCGACCGCCAAACCTTTAGGGGAGCAATTGCAACCGTTTGGCACCATTTTTGAGTGAGTTGCTGAAAGTCAGATTTTTGATGAAATTGTGACCCCGGGGCTTAGGGATTTTTTAAAAAAAATATTTTTCTGCCGGTTAAGTTGTCCATGGCTGATTTCCTGTCCTGTGATAAAAGGCCTTCTGTTTCGACCGCCAAACCTTTCAGGGGAGCATTTGCAACAGTTTGGCACCATTTCTGAGTGAATTGCCGAAAGTCAGATTTTTGAAGAAATTGTGACCCCGGGGCTTAGGGATTTTTTCAAAAAAATATTTTTCTGCCGGTAAGTTGTTGAGGGCTGATTTCTTCTCCTGTGATAAAAGGCCTTCTGTTTCGACCGCCAAACCTTTCAGGGGAGCAATTGCAACGGTTTGGCACCATTTCTGAGTGAGTTGCCGAAAGTCAGATTTTTGAGGAAATTGTGACCCCGGGGCTTAGGGATTTTTTCAAAAAAATCTTTTTCTGCCGGTTAAGTTGTCGAGGGCTGATTTCTTTTCGTGTGATAATAAGCCTTCTGTTTCGACCGCCAAACCTTTCAGGGGAGCAATTGCAACCGTTTGGCACCATTTCTGAGTGAATTGCCGAAAGTCAGATTTTTGATGAAATTGTGACCCCGGGGCTTAGGGATTTTTTCAAAAAAATATTTTTCTGCCGGTTAAGTTGTCCATGGCTGATTTCCTGTCCTGTGATAAAAGGCCTTCTGTTTCGACCGCCAAACCTTTCAGGGGAGCATTTGCAACCGTTTGGCACCATTTCTGGGTGAATTGCCGAAAGTCAGATTTTTGAAGAAATTGTGACCCCGGGGCTTAAGGATTTTTTCAAAAAAATATTTTTCTGCCGGTAAGTTGTTGAGGGCTGATTTCTTCTCCTGTGATAAAAGGCCTTCTGTTTCGACCGCCAAACCTTTCAGGGGAGCATTTGCAACGGTTTGGCACCATTTCTGAGTGAATTTCTGAAAGTCAGATTTTTGAAAAAATTGTGACCCCGGGGCTTAGGGATTTTTTCAAATAAATATTTTTCTGCCGGTAAGTTGTTGAGGGCTGATTTCTTCTCCTGTGATAAAAGGCCTTCTGTTTCGACCGCCAAACCTTTCAGGGGAGCAATTGCAACGGTTTGGCACCATTTCTGAGTGAATTTCTGAAAGTCAGATTTTTGAAAAAATTGTGACCCCGGGGCTTAGGGATTTTTTCAAAAAAATCTTTTTCTGCCGGTTAAGTTGTCGAGGGCTGATTTCTTTTCGTGTGATAATAAGCCTTCTGTTTCGACCGCCAAACCTTTCAGGGGAGCATTTGCAACCGTTTGGCACCATTTCTGAGTGAATTGCCGAAAGTCAGATTTTTGATGAAATTGTGACCCCGGGGCTTAGGGATTTTTTCAAAAAAATATTTTTCTGCCGGTTAAGTTGTCCATGGCTGATTTCCTGTCCTGTGATAAAAGGCCTTCTGTTTCGACTGCCAAACCTTTCAGGGGAGCATTTGCAACCGTTTGGCACCATTTCTGAGTGAATTGCCGAAAGTCAGATTTTTGAAGAAATTGTGACCCCGGGGCTTAAGGATTTTTTCAAAAAAATATTTTTCTGCCGGTAAGTTGTTGAGGGCTGATTTCTTCTCCTGTGATAAAAGGCCTTCTGTTTCGACCGCCAAACCTTTCAGGGGAGCAATTGCAACGGTTTGGCACCATTTCTGAGTGAGTTGCCGAAAGTCAGATTTTTGAGGAAATTGTGACCCCGGGGCTTAGGGATTTTTTCAAAAAAATATTTTTCTGCCGGTAAGTTGTCGAGGGCTGATTTCTTTTCGTGTGATAATAAGCCTTCTGTTTCGACCGCCAAACCTTTCAGGGGAGCAATTGCAACCGTTTGGCACCATTTCTGAGTGAATTGCCGAAAGTCAGATTTTTGATGAAATTGTGACCCCGGGGCTTAGGGATTTTTTCAAAAAAATATTTTTCTGCCGGTTAAGTTGTCCATGGCTGATTTCCTGTCCTGTGATAAAAGGCCTTCTGTTTCGACCGCCAAACCTTTCAGGGGAGCATTTGCAACCGTTTGGCACCATTTCTGGGTGAATTGCCGAAAGTCAGATTTTTGAAGAAATTGTGACCCCGGGGCTTAAGGATTTTTTCAAAAAAATATTTTTCTGCCGGTAAGTTGTTGAGGGCTGATTTCTTCTCCTGTGATAAAAGGCCTTCTGTTTCGACCGCCAAACCTTTCAGGGGAGCATTTGCAACAGTTTGGCACCATTTCTGAGTGAATTTCTGAAAGTCAGATTTTTGAAAAAATTGTGACCCCGGGGCTTAGGGATTTTTTCAAAAAAATATTTTTCTGCCGGTAAGTTGTTGAGGGCTGATTTCTTCTCCTGTGATAAAAGGCCTTCTGTTTCGACCGCCAAACCTTTCAGGGGAGCAATTGCAACGGTTTGGCACCATTTCTGAGTGAGTTGCCGAAAGTCAGATTTTTGAGGAAATTGTGACCCCGGGGCTTAGGGATTTTTTCAAAAAAATATTTTTCTGCCGGTAAGTTGTTGAGGGCTGATTTCTTCTCCTGTGATAAAAGGCCTTCTGTTTCGACCGCCAAACCTTTCAGGGGAGCAATTGCAACGGTTTGGCACCATTTCTGAGTGAATTTCTGAAAGTCAGATTTTTGAAAAAATTGTGACCCCGGGGCTTAGGGATTTTTTCAAAAAAATATTTTTCTGCCGGTAAGTTGTTGAGGGCTGATTTCTTCTCCTGTGATAAAAGGCCTTCTGTTTCGACCGCCAAACCTTTCAGGGGAGCAATTGCAACGGTTTGGCACCATTTCTGAGTGAATTTCTGAAAGTCAGATTTTTGAAAAAATTGTGACCCCGGGGCTTAGGGATTTTTTCAAAAAAATCTTTTTCTGCCGGTTAAGTTGTCGAGGGCTGATTTCTTTTCGTGTGATAATAAGCCTTCTGTTTCGACCGCCAAACCTTTCAGGGGAGCATTTGCAACCGTTTGGCACCATTTCTGAGTGAATTGCCGAAAGTCAGATTTTTGATGAAATTGTGACCCCGGGGCTTAGGGATTTTTTCAAAAAAATATTTTTCTGCCGGTTAAGTTGTCCATGGCTGATTTCCTGTCCTGTGATAAAAGGCCTTCTGTTTCGACTGCCAAACCTTTCAGGGGAGCATTTGCAACCGTTTGGCACCATTTCTGAGTGAATTGCCGAAAGTCAGATTTTTGAAGAAATTGTGACCCCGGGGCTTAAGGATTTTTTCAAAAAAATATTTTTCTGCCGGTAAGTTGTTGAGGGCTGATTTCTTCTCCTGTGATAAAAGGCCTTCTGTTTCGACCGCCAAACCTTTCAGGGGAGCAATTGCAACGGTTTGGCACCATTTCTGAGTGAGTTGCCGAAAGTCAGATTTTTGAGGAAATTGTGACCCCGGGGCTTAGGGATTTTTTCAAAAAAATATTTTTCTGCCGGTAAGTTGTTGAGGGCTGATTTCTTCTCCTGTGATAAAAGGCCTTCTGTTTCGACCGCCAAACCTTTCAGGGGAGCATTTGCAACGGTTTGGCACCATTTCTGAGTGAATTTCTGAAAGTCAGATTTTTGAAAAAATTGTGACCCCGGGGCTTAGGGATTTTTTCAAATAAATATTTTTCTGCCGGTAAGTTGTTGAGGGCTGATTTCTTCTCCTGTGATAAAAGGCCTTCTGTTTCGACCGCCAAACCTTTCAGGGGAGCAATTGCAACGGTTTGGCACCATTTCTGAGTGAATTTCTGAAAGTCAGATTTTTGAAAAAATTGTGACCCCGGGGCTTAGGGATTTTTTCAAAAAAATCTTTTTCTGCCGGTTAAGTTGTCGAGGGCTGATTTCTTTTCGTGTGATAATAAGCCTTCTGTTTCGACCGCCAAACCTTTCAGGGGAGCATTTGCAACCGTTTGGCACCATTTCTGAGTGAATTGCCGAAAGTCAGATTTTTGATGAAATTGTGACCCCGGGGCTTAGGGATTTTTTCAAAAAAATATTTTTCTGCCGGTTAAGTTGTCCATGGCTGATTTCCTGTCCTGTGATAAAAGGCCTTCTGTTTCGACTGCCAAACCTTTCAGGGGAGCATTTGCAACCGTTTGGCACCATTTCTGAGTGAATTGCCGAAAGTCAGATTTTTGAAGAAATTGTGACCCCGGGGCTTAAGGATTTTTTCAAAAAAATATTTTTCTGCCGGTAAGTTGTTGAGGGCTGATTTCTTCTCCTGTGATAAAAGGCCTTCTGTTTCGACCGCCAAACCTTTCAGGGGAGCAATTGCAACGGTTTGGCACCATTTCTGAGTGAGTTGCCGAAAGTCAGATTTTTGAGGAAATTGTGACCCCGGGGCTTAGGGATTTTTTCAAAAAAATATTTTTCTGCCGGTAAGTTGTCGAGGGCTGATTTCTTTTCGTGTGATAATAAGCCTTCTGTTTCGACCGCCAAACCTTTCAGGGGAGCAATTGCAACCGTTTGGCACCATTTCTGAGTGAATTGCCGAAAGTCAGATTTTTGATGAAATTGTGACCCCGGGGCTTAGGGATTTTTTCAAAAAAATATTTTTCTGCCGGTTAAGTTGTCCATGGCTGATTTCCTGTCCTGTGATAAAAGGCCTTCTGTTTCGACCGCCAAACCTTTCAGGGGAGCATTTGCAACCGTTTGGCACCATTTCTGGGTGAATTGCCGAAAGTCAGATTTTTGAAGAAATTGTGACCCCGGGGCTTAAGGATTTTTTCAAAAAAATATTTTTCTGCCGGTAAGTTGTTGAGGGCTGATTTCTTCTCCTGTGATAAAAGGCCTTCTGTTTCGACCGCCAAACCTTTCAGGGGAGCATTTGCAACAGTTTGGCACCATTTCTGAGTGAATTTCTGAAAGTCAGATTTTTGAAAAAATTGTGACCCCGGGGCTTAGGGATTTTTTCAAAAAAATATTTTTCTGCCGGTAAGTTGTTGAGGGCTGATTTCTTCTCCTGTGATAAAAGGCCTTCTGTTTCGACCGCCAAACCTTTCAGGGGAGCAATTGCAACGGTTTGGCACCATTTCTGAGTGAGTTGCCGAAAGTCAGATTTTTGAGGAAATTGTGACCCCGGGGCTTAGGGATTTTTTCAAAAAAATATTTTTCTGCCGGTAAGTTGTTGAGGGCTGATTTCTTCTCCTGTGATAAAAGGCCTTCTGTTTCGACCGCCAAACCTTTCAGGGGAGCAATTGCAACGGTTTGGCACCATTTCTGAGTGAATTTCTGAAAGTCAGATTTTTGAAAAAATTGTGACCCCGGGGCTTAGGGATTTTTTCAAAAAAATATTTTTCTGCCGGTAAGTTGTTGAGGGCTGATTTCTTCTCCTGTGATAAAAGGCCTTCTGTTTCGACCGCCAAACCTTTCAGGGGAGCAATTGCAACGGTTTGGCACCATTTCTGAGTGAATTTCTGAAAGTCAGATTTTTGAAAAAATTGTGACCCCGGGGCTTAGGGATTTTTTCAAAAAAATCTTTTTCTGCCGGTTAAGTTGTCGAGGGCTGATTTCTTTTCGTGTGATAATAAGCCTTCTGTTTCGACCGCCAAACCTTTCAGGGGAGCATTTGCAACCGTTTGGCACCATTTCTGAGTGAATTGCCGAAAGTCAGATTTTTGATGAAATTGTGACCCCGGGGCTTAGGGATTTTTTCAAAAAAATATTTTTCTGCCGGTTAAGTTGTCCATGGCTGATTTCCTGTCCTGTGATAAAAGGCCTTCTGTTTCGACTGCCAAACCTTTCAGGGGAGCATTTGCAACCGTTTGGCACCATTTCTGAGTGAATTGCCGAAAGTCAGATTTTTGAAGAAATTGTGACCCCGGGGCTTAAGGATTTTTTCAAAAAAATATTTTTCTGCCGGTAAGTTGTTGAGGGCTGATTTCTTCTCCTGTGATAAAAGGCCTTCTGTTTCGACCGCCAAACCTTTCAGGGGAGCAATTGCAACGGTTTGGCACCATTTCTGAGTGAGTTGCCGAAAGTCAGATTTTTGAGGAAATTGTGACCCCGGGGCTTAGGGATTTTTTCAAAAAAATATTTTTCTGCCGGTAAGTTGTTGAGGGCTGATTTCTTCTCCTGTGATAAAAGGCCTTCTGTTTCGACCGCCAAACCTTTCAGGGGAGCAATTGCAACGGTTTGGCACCATTTCTGAGTGAGTTGCCGAAAGTCAGATTTTTGAGGAAATTGTGACCCCGGGGCTTAGGGATTTTTTCAAAAAAATATTTTTCTGCCGGTAAGTTGTTGAGGGCTGATTTCTTCTCCTGTGATAAAAGGCCTTCTGTTTCGACCGCCAAACCTTTCAGGGGAGCAATTGCAACGGTTTGGCACCATTTCTGAGTGAATTTCTGAAAGTCAGATTTTTGAAAAAATTGTGACCCCGGGGCTTAGGGATTTTTTCAAAAAAATATTTTTCTGCCGGTAAGTTGTTGAGGGCTGATTTCTTCTCCTGTGATAAAAGGCCTTCTGTTTCGACCGCCAAACCTTTCAGGGGAGCAATTGCAACGGTTTGGCACCATTTCTGAGTGAATTTCTGAAAGTCAGATTTTTGAAAAAATTGTGACCCCGGGGCTTAGGGATTTTTTCAAAAAAATCTTTTTCTGCCGGTTAAGTTGTCGAGGGCTGATTTCTTTTCGTGTGATAATAAGCCTTCTGTTTCGACCGCCAAACCTTTCAGGGGAGCATTTGCAACCGTTTGGCACCATTTCTGAGTGAATTGCCGAAAGTCAGATTTTTGATGAAATTGTGACCCCGGGGCTTAGGGATTTTTTCAAAAAAATATTTTTCTGCCGGTAAGTTGTTGAGGGCTGATTTCTTTTCGTGTGATAATAAGCCTTCTGTTTCGACCGCCAAACCTTTCAGGGGAGCATTTGCAACCGTTTGGCACCATTTCTGAGTGAATTGCCGAAAGTCAGATTTTTGATGAAATTGTGACCCCGGGGCTTAGGGATTTTTTAAAAAAACTATTTTTCTGCCGGTTAAGTTGTCCATGGCTGATTTCCTGTCCTGTGATAAAAGGCCTTCTGTTTCGACTGCCAAACCTTTCAGGGGAGCATTTGCAACCGTTTGGCACCATCTCTGAGTGAATTGCCGAAAGTCAGATTTTTGAAGAAATTGTGACCCCGGGGCTTAGGGATTTTTTCAAAAAAATATTTTTCTGCCGGTAAGTTGTTGAGGGCTGATTTCTTCTCCTGTGATAAAAGGCCTTCTGTTTCGACCGCCAAACCTTTCAGGGGAGCAATTGCAACGGTTTGGCACCATTTCTGAGTGAGTTGCCGAAAGTCAGATTTTTGAGGAAATTGTGACCCCGGGGCTTAGGGATTTTTTCAAAAAAATATTTTTCTGCCGGTAAGTTGTTGAGGGCTGATTTCTTCTCCTGTGATAAAAGGCCTTCTGTTTCGACCGCCAAACCTTTCAGGGGAGCAATTGCAACGGTTTGGCACCATTTCTGAGTGAGTTGCCGAAAGTCAGATTTTTGATGAAATTGTGACCCCGGGGCTTAGGGATTTTTTCAAAAAAATATTTTTCTGCCGGTAAGTTGTTGAGGGCTGATTTCTTCTCCTGTGATAAAAGGCCTTCTGTTTCGACCGCCAAACCTTTCAGGGGAGCAATTGCAACGGTTTGGCACCATTTCTGAGTGAATTTCTGAAAGTCAGATTTTTGAAAAAATTGTGACCCCGGGGCTTAGGGATTTTTTCAAATAAATATTTTTCTGCCGGTAAGTTGTTGAGGGCTGATTTCTTCTCCTGTGATAAAAGGCCTTCTGTTTCGACCGCCAAACCTTTCAGGGGAGCAATTGCAACGGTTTGGCACCATTTCTGAGTGAATTTCTGAAAGTCAGATTTTTGAAAAAATTGTGACCCCGGGGCTTAGGGATTTTTTCAAAAAAATCTTTTTCTGCCGGTTAAGTTGTCGAGGGCTGATTTCTTTTCGTGTGATAATAAGCCTTCTGTTTCGACCGCCAAACCTTTCAGGGGAGCATTTGCAACCGTTTGGCACCATTTCTGAGTGAATTGCCGAAAGTCAGATTTTTGATGAAATTGTGACCCCGGGGCTTAGGGATTTTTTCAAAAAAATATTTTTCTGCCGGTTAAGTTGTCGAGGGCTGATTTCTTTTCGTGTGATAATAAGCCTTCTGTTTCGACCGCCAAACCTTTCAGGGGAGCATTTGCAACCGTTTGGCACCATTTCTGAGTGAATTGCCGAAAGTCAGATTTTTGATGAAATTGTGACCCCGGGGCTTAGGGATTTTTTAAAAAAACTATTTTTCTGCCGGTTAAGTTGTCCATGGCTGATTTCCTGTCCTGTGATAAAAGGCCTTCTGTTTCGACCGCCAAACCTTTCAGGGGAGCAATTGCAACGGTTTGGCACCATTTCTGAGTGAGTTGCCGAAAGTCAGATTTTTGAAGAAATTGTGACCCCGGGGCTTAGGGATTTTTTCAAAAAAATATTTTTCTGCCGGTAAGTTGTTGAGGGCTGATTTCTTCTCCTGTGATAAAAGGCCTTCTGTTTCGACCGCCAAACCTTTCAGGGGAGCAATTGCAACGGTTTGGCACCATTTCTGAGTGAGTTGCCGAAAGTCAGCTTTTTGATGAAATTGTGACCCCGGGGCTTAGGGATTTTTTCAAAAAAATATTTTTCTGCCGGTAAGTTGTTGAGGGCTGATTTCTTCTCCTGTGATAAAAGGCCTTCTGTTTCGACCGCCAAACCTTTCAGGGGAGCAATTGCAACGGTTTGGCACCATTTCTGAGTGAATTTCTGAAAGTCAGATTTTTGAAAAAATTGTGACCCCGGGGCTTAGGGATTTTTTCAAATAAATATTTTTCTGCCGGTAAGTTGTTGAGGGCTGATTTCTTCTCCTGTGATAAAAGGCCTTCTGTTTCGACCGCCAAACCTTTCAGGGGAGCAATTGCAACGGTTTGGCACCATTTCTGAGTGAATTTCTGAAAGTCAGATTTTTGAAAAAATTGTGACCCCGGGGCTTAGGGATTTTTTCAAAAAAATCTTTTTCTGCCGGTTAAGTTGTCGAGGGCTGATTTCTTTTCGTGTGATAATAAGCCTTCTGTTTCGACCGCCAAACCTTTCAGGGGAGCATTTGCAACCGTTTGGCACCATTTCTGAGTGAATTGCCGAAAGTCAGATTTTTGATGAAATTGTGACCCCGGGGCTTAGGGATTTTTTCAAAAAAATATTTTTCTGCCGGTTAAGTTGTCCATGGCTGATTTCCTGTCCTGTGATAAAAGGCCTTCTGTTTCGACTGCCAAACCTTTCAGGGGAGCATTTGCAACCGTTTGGCACCATTTCTGAGTGAATTGCCGAAAGTCAGATTTTTGAAGAAATTGTGACCCCGGGGCTTAAGGATTTTTTCAAAAAAATATTTTTCTGCCGGTAAGTTGTTGAGGGCTGATTTCTTCTCCTGTGATAAAAGGCCTTCTGTTTCGACCGCCAAACCTTTCAGGGGAGCAATTGCAACGGTTTGGCACCATTTCTGAGTGAGTTGCGAAAGTCAGATTTTTGAGGAAATTGTGACCCCGGGGCTTAGGGATTTTTTCAAAAAAATCTTTTTCTGCCGGTAAGTTGTTGAGGGCAGATTTCTTCTCCTGTGATAAAAGGCCTTCTGTTTCGACCGCCAAACCTTTCAGGGGAGCAATTGCAACGGTTTGGCACCATTTCTGAGTGAATTTCTGAAAGTCAGATTTTTGATGAAATTGTGACCCCGGGGCTTAGGGATTTTTTAAAAAAACTATTTTTCTGCCGGTTAAGTTGTCCATGGCTGATTTCCTGTCCTGTGATAAAAGGCCTTCTGTTTCGACTGCCAAACCTTTCAGGGGAGCATTTGCAACCGTTTGGCTCCATCTATGAGTGAATTGCCGAAAGTCAGATTTTTGAAGAAATTGTGACCCCGGGGCTTAGGGATTTTTTCAAAAAAATATTTTTCTGCCGGTAAGTTGTTGAGGGCTGATTTCTTCTCCTGTGATAAAAGGCCTTCTGTTTCGACCGCCAAACCTTTCAGGGGAGCAATTGCAACGGTTTGGCACCATTTCTGAGTGAGTTGCCGAAAGTCAGATTTTTGAAAAAATTGTGACCCCGGGGCTTAGGGATTTTTTCAAAAAAATATTTTTCTGCCGGTAAGTTGTTGAGGGCTGATTTCTTCTCCTGTGATAAAAGGCCTTCTGTTTCGACCGCCAAACCTTTCAGGGGAGCAATTGCAACGGTTTGGCACCATTTCTGAGTGAGTTGCCGAAAGTCAGCTTTTTGATGAAATTGTGACCCCGGGGCTTAGGGATTTTTTCAAAAAAATATTTTTCTGCCGGTAAGTTGTTGAGGGCTGATTTCTTCTCCTGTGATAAAAGGCCTTCTGTTTCGACCGCCAAACCTTTCAGGGGAGCAATTGCAACGGTTTGGCACCATTTCTGAGTGAATTTCTGAAAGTCAGATTTTTGAAAAAATTGTGACCCCGGGGCTTAGGGATTTTTTCAAATAAATATTTTTCTGCCGGTAAGTTGTTGAGGGCTGATTTCTTCTCCTGTGATAAAAGGCCTTCTGTTTCGACCGCCAAACCTTTCAGGGGAGCAATTGCAACGGTTTGGCACCATTTCTGAGTGAATTTCTGAAAGTCAGATTTTTGAAAAAATTGTGACCCCGGGGCTTAGGGATTTTTTCAAAAAAATCTTTTTCTGCCGGTTAAGTTGTCGAGGGCTGATTTCTTTTCGTGTGATAATAAGCCTTCTGTTTCGACCGCCAAACCTTTCAGGGGAGCATTTGCAACCGTTTGGCACCATTTCTGAGTGAATTGCCGAAAGTCAGATTTTTGATGAAATTGTGACCCCGGGGCTTAGGGATTTTTTCAAAAAAATATTTTTCTGCCGGTTAAGTTGTCCATGGCTGATTTCCTGTCCTGTGATAAAAGGCCTTCTGTTTCGACTGCCAAACCTTTCAGGGGAGCATTTGCAACCGTTTGGCACCATTTCTGAGTGAATTGCCGAAAGTCAGATTTTTGAAGAAATTGTGACCCCGGGGCTTAAGGATTTTTTCAAAAAAATATTTTTCTGCCGGTAAGTTGTTGAGGGCTGATTTCTTCTCCTGTGATAAAAGGCCTTCTGTTTCGACCGCCAAACCTTTCAGGGGAGCAATTGCAACGGTTTGGCACCATTTCTGAGTGAGTTGCCGAAAGTCAGATTTTTGAGGAAATTGTGACCCCGGGGCTTAGGGATTTTTTCAAAAAAATATTTTTCTGCCGGTAAGTTGTTGAGGGCTGATTTCTTCTCCTGTGATAAAAGGCCTTCTGTTTCGACCGCCAAACCTTTCAGGGGAGCAATTGCAACGGTTTGGCACCATTTCTGAGTGAATTTCTGAAAGTCAGATTTTTGATGAAATTGTGACCCCGGGGCTTAGGGATTTTTTCAAAAAAATATTTTTCTGCCGGTAAGTTGTTGAGGGCTGATTTCTTCTCCTGTGATAAAAGGCCTTCTGTTTCGACCGCCAAACCTTTCAGGGGAGCAATTGCAACGGTTTGGCACCATTTCTGAGTGAATTTCTGAAAGTCAGATTTTTGAAAAAATTGTGACCCCGGGGCTTAGGGATTTTTTCAAAAAAATCTTTTTCTGCCGGTTAAGTTGTCGAGGGCTGATTTCTTTTCGTGTGATAATAAGCCTTCTGTTTCGACCGCCAAACCTTTCAGGGGAGCATTTGCAACAGTTTGGCACCATTTCTGAGTGAATTGCCGAAAGTCAGATTTTTGATGAAATTGTGACCCCGGGGCTTAGGGATTTTTTCAAAAAAATATTTTTCTGCCGGTTAAGTTGTCCATGGCTGATTTCCTGTCCTGTGATAAAAGGCCTTCTGTTTCGACCGCCAAACCTTTCAGGGGAGCATTTGCAACCGTTTGGCACCATTTCTGAGTGAATTGCCGAAAGTCAGATTTTTGAAGAAATTGTGACCCCGGGGCTTAAGGATTTTTTCAAAAAAATATTTTTCTGCCGGTAAGTTGTTGAGGGCTGATTTCTTCTCCTGTGATAAAAGGCCTTCTGTTTCGACCGCCAAACCTTTAGGGGAGCATTTGCAACCGTTTGGCACCATTTCTGAGTGAGTTGCTGAAAGTCAGATTTTTGATGAAATTTGACCCCGGGGCTTAGGGGTTTTTTCCAAAAAATCTTTTTTTGCCGGTTAAGTTGTTGAGGGCTGATTTCCTGTCCTGTGATAAAAGGCCTTCTGTTTCGACCGCCAAACCTTTCAGGGGAGCATTTGCAACAGTTTGGCACCATTTCTGAGTGAATTGCCGAAAGTCAGATTTTTGAAGAAATTGTGACCCCGGGGCTTAGGGATTTTTTCAAAAAAATATTTTTCTGCCGGTACGTTGTTGAGGGCTGATTTCTTCTCCTGTGATAAAAGGCCTTCTGTTTCGACCGCCAAACCTTTAGGGGAGCAATTGCAACCGTTTGGCTCCATTTCTGAGTGAGTTGCTGAAAGTCAGATTTTTGATGAAATTTGACCCCGGGGCTTAGGGGTTTTTTCCAAAAAATCTTTTTTTGCCGGTTAAGTTGTTGAGGGCTGATTTCCTGTCCTGTGATAAAAGGCCTTCTGTTTCGACCGCCAAACCTTTCAGGGGAGCATTTGCAACCGTTTGGCACCATTTCTGAGTGAGTTGCCGAAAGTCAGATTTTTGAGGAAATTGTGACCCCGAGGCTTAGGGATTTTTTCAAAAAAATCTTTTTCTGCCGGTTAAGTTGTCGAGGGCTGATTTCTTTTCGTGTGATAATAAGCCTTCTGTTTCGACCGCCAAACCTTTCAGGGGAGCAATTGCAACCGTTTGGCACCATTTCTGAGTGAGTTGCTGAAAGTCAGATTTTTGATGAAATTTGACCCCGGGGCTTAGGGGTTTTTTCCAAAAAATCTTTTTTTGCCGGTTAAGTTGTTGAGGGCTGATTTCCTGTCCTGTGATAAAAGGCCTTCTGTTTCGACCGCCAAACCTTTCAGGGGAGCATTTGCAACAGTTTGGCACCATTTCTGAGTGAATTGCCGAAAGTCAGATTTTTGAAGAAATTGTGACCCCGGGGCTTAGGGATTTTTTCAAAAAAATATTTTTCTGCCGGTAAGTTGTTGAGGGCTGATTTCTTCTCCTGTGATAAAAGGCCTTCTGTTTCGACCGCCAAACCTTTCAGGGGAGCAATTGCAACCGTTTGGCACCATTTCTGAGTGAATTGCCGAAAGTCAGATTTTTGATGAAATTGTGACCCCGGGGCTTAGGGATTTTTTCAAAAAAATATTTTTCTGCCGGTTAAGTTGTCCATGGCTGATTTCCTGTCCTGTGATAAAAGGCCTTCTGTTTCGACCGCCAAACCTTTCAGGGGAGCATTTGCAACCGTTTGGCACCATTTCTGAGTGAATTGCCGAAAGTCAGATTTTTGAAGAAATTGTGACCCCGGGGCTTAAGGATTTTTTCAAAAAAATATGTTTCTGCCGGTAAGTTGTTGAGGGCTGATTTCTTCTCCTGTGATAAAAGGCCTTCTGTTTCGACCGCCAAACCTTTAGGGGAGCAATTGCAACCGTTTGGCACCATTTCTGAGTGAGTTGCTGAAAGTCAGATTTTTGATGAAATTTGACCCCGGGGCTTAGGGGTTTTTTCCAAAAAATCTTTTTTTGCCTGTTAAGTTGTTGAGGGCTGATTTCCTGTCCTGTGATAAAAGGCCTTCTGTTTCGACCGCCAAACCTTTCAGGGGAGCATTTGCAACAGTTTAGCACCATTTCTGAGTGAATTGCCGAAAGTCAGATTTTTGAAGAAATTGTGACCCCGGGGCTTAGGGATTTTTTCAAAAAAATATTTTTCTGCCGGTAAGTTGTTGAGGGCTGATTTCTTCTCCTGTGATAAAAGGCCTTCTGTTTCGACCGCCAAACCTTTCAGGGGAGCAATTGCAACGGTTTGGCACCATTTCTGAGTGAGTTGCTGAAAGTCAGATTTTTGATGAAATTGTGACCCCGGGGCTTAGGGATTTTTTCAAAAAAATATTTTTCTGCCGGTTAAGTTGTCCATGGCTGATTTCCTGTCCTGTGATAAAAGGCCTTCTGTTTCGACCGCCAAACCTTTCAGGGGAGCATTTGCAACCGTTTGGCACCATTTCTGAGTGAATTGCCGAAAGTCAGATTTTTGAAGATATTGTGACCCCGGGGCTTAGGGATTTTTTCAAAAAAATATTTTTCTGCCGGTTAAGTTGTCCATGGCTGATTTCCTGTCCTGTGATAAAAGGCCTTCTGTTTCGACCACCAAACCTTTAGGGGAGCAATTGCAACCGTTTGGCACCATTTCTGAGTGAGTTGCTGAAAGTCAGATTTTTGATGAAATTTGACCCCGGGGCTTAGGGGTTTTTTCAAAAAAATCTTTTTTTGCCGGTTAAGTTGAGGGCTGATTTCCTGTCCTGTGATAAAAGGCCTTCTGTTTCGACCGCCAAACCTTTCAGGGGAGCATTTGCAACAGTTTGGCACCATTTCTGAGTGAGTTGCCGAAAGTCAGATTTTTGATGAAATTGTGACCCCCCCGGGGCTTAGGGATTTTTTCAAAAAAATATTTTTCTGCCGGTAAGTTGTTGAGGGCTGATTTCTTCTCCTGTGATAAAAGGCCTTCTGTTTCGACCGCCAAACCTTTCAGAGGAGCAATTGCAACCGTTTGGCACCATTTCTGAGTGAGTTGCCGAAAGTCAGATTTTTGAAAAAATTGTGACCCCGGGGCTTAGGGATTTTTTCAAAAAAATCTTTTTCTGCCGGTTAAGTTGTCGAGGGCTGATTTCTTTTCGTGTGATAATAAGCCTTCTGTTTCGACCGCCAAACCTTTCAGGGGAGCAATTGCAACCGTTTGGCACCATTTCTGAGTGAATTGCCGAAAGTCAGATTTTTGATGAAATTGTGACCCCGGGGCTTAGGGATTTTTTCAAAAAAATATTTTTCTGCCAGTTAAGTTGTCCATGGCTGATTTCCTGTCCTGTGATAAAAGGCCTTCTGTTTCGACCGCCAAACCTTTCAGGGGAGCATTTGCAACCGTTTGGCACCATTTCTGAGTGAATTGCCGAAAGTCAGATTTTTGAAGAAATTGTGACCCCGGGGCTTAAGGATTTTTTCAAAAAAATATTTTTCTGCCGGTAAGTTGTTGAGGGCTGATTTCTTCTCCTGTGATAAAAGGCCTTCTGTTTCGACCGCCAAACCTTTCAGAGGAGCAATTGCAACGGTTTGGCACCATTTCTGAGTGAATTTCTGAAAGTCAGATTTTTGAAAAAATTGTGACCCCGGGGCTTAGGGATTTTTTCAAAAAAATCTTTTTCTGCCGGTTAAGTTGTCGAGGGCTGATTTCTTTTCGTGTGATAATAAGCCTTCTGTTTCGACCGCCAAACCTTTCAGGGGAGCATTTGCAACCGTTTGGCACCATTTCTGATTGAATTGCCGAAAGTCAGATTTTTGATGAAATTGTGACCCCGGGGCTTAGGGATTTTTTCAAAAAAATATTTTTCTGCCGGTTAAGTTGTCCATGGCTGATTTCCTGTCCTGTGATAAAAGGCCTTCTGTTTCGACCGCCAAACTTTTCAGGGGAGCATTTGCAACAGTTTGGCACCATTTCTGAGTGAATTGCCGAAAGTCAGATTTTTGAAGAAATTGTGACCCCGGGGCTTAGGGATTTTTTCAAAAAAATATTTTTCTGCCGGTAAGTTGTTGAGGGCTGATTTCTTCTCCTGTGATAAAAGGCCTTCTGTTTCGACCGCCAAACCTTTCAGGGGAGCAATTGCAACGGTTTGGCACCATTTCTGAGTGAGTTGCCGAAAGTCAGATTTTTGAGGAAATTGTGACCCCGGGGCTTAGGGATTTTTCAAAAAAATCTTTTTCTGCCGGTTAAGTTGTCGAGGGCTGATTTCTTTTCGTGTGATAATAAGCCTTCTGTTTCGACCGCCAAACCTTTCAGGGGAGCAATTGCAACCGTTTGGCACCATTTCTGAGTGAATTGCAGAAAGTCAGATTTTTGATGAAATTGTGACCCCGGGGCTTAGGGATTTTTTCAAAAAAATATTTTTCTGCCGGTTAAGTTGTCCATGGCTGATTTCCTGTCCTGTGATAAAAGGCCTTCTGTTTCGACCGCCAAACCTTTCAGGGGAGCATTTGCAACCGTTTGGCACCATTTCTGAGTGAATTGCCGAAAGTCAGATTTTTGAAGAAATTGTGACCCCGGGGCTTAAGGATTTTTTCAAAAAAATATTTTTCTGCCGGTAAGTTGTTGAGGGCTGATTTCTTCTCCTGTGATAAAAGGCCTTCTGTTTCGACCGCCAAACCTTTCAGGGGAGCAATTGCAACGGTTTGGCACCATTTCTGAGTGAGTTGCTGAAAGTCAGATTTTTGATGAAATTTGACCCCGGGGCTTAGGGGTTTTTTCCAAAAAATCTTTTTTTGCCGGTTAAGTTGTTGAGGGCTGATTTCCTGTCCTGTGATAAAAGGCCTTCTGTTTCGACCGCCAAACCTTTCAGGGGAGCATTTGGAACAGTTTGGCACCATTTCTGAGTGAGTTGCCGAAAGTCAGATTTTTGATGAAATTGTGACCCCGGGGCTTAGGGATTTTTTCAAAAAAATATTTTTCTGCCGGTTAAGTTGTCCATGGCTGATTTCCTGTCCTGTGATAAAAGGCCTTCTGTTTCGACCGCCAAACCTTTCAGGGGAGCATTTGCAACCGTTTGGCACCATTTCTGAGTGAATTGCCGAAAGTCAGATTTTTGAAGAAATTGTGACCCCGGGGCTTAAGGATTTTTTCAAAAAAATATTTTTCTGCCGGTAAGTTGTTGAGGGCTGATTTCTTCTCCTGTGATAAAAAGCCTTCTGTTTCGACCGCCAAACCTTTAGGGGAGCAATTGCAACCGTTTGGCACCATTTCTGAGTGAGTTGCTGAAAGTCAGATTTTTGATGAAATTTGACCCCGGGGCTTAGGGGTTTTTTCAAAAAAATCTTTTTTTGCCGGTTAAGTTGTTGAGGGCTGATTTCCTGTCCTGTGATAAAAGGCCTTCTGTTTCGACCGCCAAACCTTTCAGGGGAGCATTTGCAACAGTTTGGCACCATTTCTGAGTGAGTTGCCGAAAGTCAGATTTTTGAGGAAATTGTGACCCCTCCGGGGCTTTGGGATTTTTTCAAAAAAATAGTTTTCTGCTGGTAAGTTGTTGAGGGCTGATTTCTTCTCCTGTGATAAAAGGCCTTCTGTTTCGACCGCCAAACCTTTCAGAGGAGCAATTGCAACCGTTTGGCACCATTTCTGAGTGAGTTGCCGAAAGTCAGATTTTTGAGGAAATTGTGACCCCGGGGCTTAGGGATTTTTTCAAAAAAATATTTTTCTGCCGGTTAAGTTGTCGAGGGCTGATTTCTTTTCGTGTGATAATAAGCCTTCTGTTTCGACCGCCAAACCTTTCAGGGGAGCAATTGCAACCGTTTGGCACCATTTCTGAGTGAATTGCC
Organism: Podarcis melisellensis; assembly: GCF_964234715.1. Lineage (NCBI taxonomy): Eukaryota > Metazoa > Chordata > Lepidosauria > Squamata > Lacertidae > Podarcis > Podarcis melisellensis. The sequence continues at coordinate 38,855,980 of NC_138546.1, read as the reverse complement.
GAAAGTCAGATTTTTGATGAAATTGTGACCCCGGGGCTTAGGGGTTTTTTCCAAAAAATATTTTTCTGCCGGTTAAGTTGTCCATGGCTGATTTCCTGTCCTGTGATAAAAGGCCTTCTGTTTCGACCACCAAACCTTTCAGGGGAGCATTAGCAACAGTTTGGCACCATTTCTGAGTGAATTGCCGAAAGTCAGATTTTTGAAGAAATTGTGACCCCGGGGCTTAGGGATTTTTTCAAAAAAATATTTTTCTGCCGGTAAGTTGTTGAGGGCTGATTTCTTCTCCTGTGATAAAAGGCCTTCTGTTTCGACCGCCAAACCTTTCAGGGGAGCAATTGCAACCGTTTGGCACCATTTCTGAGTGAGTTGCCGAAAGTCAGATTTTTGAGGAAATTGTGACCCCGGGGCTTAGGGATTTTTTCAAAAAAATATTTTTCTGCCGGTTAAGTTGTCGAGGGCTGATTTCTTTTCGTGTGATAATAAGCCTTCTGTTTCGACCGCCAAACCTTTCAGGGGAGCAATTGCAACCGTTTGGCACCATTTCTGAGTGAATTGCCGAAAGTCAGATTTTTGATAAAATTGTGACCCCGGGGCTTAGGGATTTTTTCAAAAAAATCTTTTTCTGCCGGTTAAGTTGTCGAGGGCTGATTTCCTGTCCTGTGATAAAAGGCCTTCTGTTTCGACCGCCAAACCTTTCAGGGGAGCATTTGCAACCGTTTGGCACCATTTCTGAGTGAATTGCCGAAAGTCAGATTTTTGAAGAAATTGTGACCCCGGGGCTTAAGGATTTTTTCAAAAAAATATTTTTCTGCCGGTAAGTTGTTGAGGGCTGATTTCTTCTCCTGTGATAAAAGGCCTTCTGTTTCGACCGCCAAACCTTTCAGGGGAGCAATTGCAACGGTTTGGCACCATTTCTGAGTGAATTTCTGAAAGTCAGATTTTTGAAAAAATTGTGACCCCGGGGCTTAGGGATTTTTTCAAAAAAATATTTTTCTGCCGGTAAGTTGTTGAGGGCTGATTTCTTCTCCTGTGATCAAAGGCCTTCTGTTTCGACCGCCAAACCTTTCAGGGGAGCAATTGCAACGGTTTGGCACCATTTCTGAGTGAATTTCTGAAAGTCAGATTTTTGAAAAAATTGTGACCCCGGGGCTTAGGGATTTTTTCAAAAAAATATTTTTCTGCCGGTAAGTTGTTGAGGGCTGATTTCTTCTCCTGTGATAAAAGGCCTTCTGTTTCGACCGCCAAACCTTTCAGGGGAGCAATTGCAACGGTTTGGCACCATTTCTGAGTGAATTTCTGAAAGTCAGATTTTTGAAAAAATTGTGACCCCGGGGCTTAGGGATTTTTTCAAAAAAATATTTTTCTGCCGGTAAGTTGTTGAGGGCTGATTTCTTCTCCTGTGATAAACGGCCTTCTGTTTCGACCGCCAAACCTTTCAGGGGAGCAATTGCAACCGTTTGGCACCATTTCTGAGTGAATTTCTGAAAGTCAGATTTTTGAAAAAATTGTGACCCCGGGGCTTAGGGATTTTTTCAAAAAAATCTTTTTCTGCCGGTTAAGTTGTCGAGGGCTGATTTCTTTTCGTGTGATAATAAGCGTTCTGTTTCGACCGCCAAACCTTTCAGGGGAGCAATTGCAACCGTTTGGCACCATTTCTGAGTGAATTGCCGAAAGTCAGATTTTTGATGAAATTGTGACCCCGGGGCTTAGGGATTTTTTCAAAAAAATATTTTTCTGCCGGTTAAGTTGTCCATGGCTGATTTCCTGTCCTGTGATAAAAGGCCTTCTGTTTCGACCGCCAAACCTTTCAGGGGAGCATTTGCAACCGTTTGGCACCATTTCTGAGTGAATTGCCGAAAGTCAGATTTTTGAAGAAATTGTGACCCCGGGGCTTAAGGATTTTGTCAAAAAAATATTTTTCTGCCGGTAAGTTGTTGAGGGCTGATTTCTTCTCCTGTGATAAAAGGCCTTCTGTTTCGACCACCAAACCTTTAGGGGAGCAATTGCAACCGTTTGGCACCATTTCTGAGTGAGTTGCTGAAAGTCAGATTTTTGATGAAATTTGACCCCGGGGCTTAGGGGTTTTTTCAAAAAAATCTTTTTTTGCCGGTTAAGTTGTTGAGGGCTGATTTCCTGTCCTGTGATAAAAGGCCTTCTGTTTCGACCGCCAAACCTTTCAGGGGAGCATTTGCAACAGTTTGGCACCATTTCTGAGTGAATTGCCGAAAGTCAGATTTTTGAAGAAATTGTGACCCCGGGGCTTAGGGATTTTTTCAAAAAAAAATTTTTCTGCCGGTAAGTTGTTGAGGGCTGATTTCTTCTCCTGTGATAAAAGGCCTTCTGTTTCGACCGCCAAACCTTTCAGGGGAGCAATTGCAACCGTTTGGCACCATTTCTGAGTGAGTTGCCGAAAGTCAGATTTTTGAAGAAATTGTGACCCCGGGGCTTAAGGATTTTATCAAAAAAATATTTTTCTGCCGGTAAGTTGTTGAGGGCTGATTTCTTTTCGTGTGATAATAAGCCTTCTGTTTCGACCGCCAAACCTTTCAGGGGAGCAATTGCAACCGTTTGGCACCATTTCTGAGTGAATTGCCGAAAGTCAGATTTTTGATGAAATTGTGACCCCGGGGCTTGGGGATTTTTTCAAAAAAATATTTTTCTGCCGGTTAAGTTGTCCATGGCTGATTTCCTGTCCTGTGATAAAAGGCCTTCTGTTTCGACCGCCAAACCTTTCAGGGGAGCATTTGCAACCGTTTGGCACCATTTCTGAGTGAATTGCCGAAAGTCAGATTTTTGAAAAAATTGTGACCCCGGGGCTTAGGGATTTTTTCAAAAAAATCTTTTTCTGCCGGTTAAGTTGTCGAGGGCTGATTTCTTTTCGTGTGATAAAAGGCCTTCTGTTTCGACCGCCAAACCTTTCAGGGGAGCATTTGCAACCGTTTGGCACCATTTCTGAGTGAATTTCTGAAAGTCAGATTTTTGAAAAAATTGTGACCCCGGGGCTTAGGGGTTTTTTCAAAAAAATCTTTTTCTGCCGGTTAAGTTGTCGAGGGCTGATTTCTTTTCGTGTGATAAAAGGCCTTCTGTTTCGACCGCCAAACCTTTCAGGGGAGCATTTGCAACCGTTTGGCACCATTTCTGAGTGAATTTCTGAAAGTCAGATTTTTGAAAAAATTGTGACCCCGGGGCTTAGGGGTTTTTTCAAAAAAATATTTTTCTGCCGGTTAAGTTGTCGAGGGCTGATTTCTTCTCCTGTGATAAAAGGCCTTCTGTTTCGACCGCCAAACCTTTCAGGGGAGCATTTGCAACCGTTTGGCACCATTTCTGAGTGAATTGCCGAAAGTCAGATTTTGAAAAAATTGTGACCCCGGGGCTTAGGGGTTTTTTCAAAAAAATATTTTTCTGCCGGTAAGTTGTTGAGGGCTGATTTCTTCTCCTGTGATAAAAGGCCTTCTGTTTCGACCGCCAAACCTTTAGGGGAGCAATTGCAACCGTTTGGCACCATTTCTGAGTGAGTAGCTGAAAGTCAGATTTTTGATGAAATTTGACCCCGGGGCTTAGGGTTTTTTTCCAAAAAATCTTTTTTTGCCGGTTAAGTTGTTGAGGGCTGATTTCCTGTCCTGTGATAAAAGGCCTTCTGTTTCGACCGCCAAACCTTTCAGGGGAGCATTTGCAACAGTTTGGCACCATTTCTGAGTGAATTGCCGAAAGTCAGATTTTTGAAGAAATTGTGACCCCGGGGCTTAGGGATTTTTTCAAAAAAATATTTTTCTGCCGGTAAGTTGTTGAGGGCTGATTTCTTCTCCTGTGATAAAAGGCCTTCTGTTTCGACCGCCAAACCTTTCAGGGGAGCAATTGCAACGGTTTGGCACCATTTCTGAGTGAGTTGCCGAAAGTCAGATTTTTGAGGAAATTGTGACCCCGGGGCTTAGGGATTTTTTCAAAAAAATCTTTTTCTGCCGGTTAAGTTGTCGAGGGCTGATTTCTTTTCGTGTGATAATAAGCCTTCTGTTTCGACCGCCAAACCTTTCAGGGGAGCAATTGCAACCGTTTGGCACCATTTCTGAGTGAATTGCCGAAAGTCAGATTTTTGATGAAATTGTGACCCCGGGGCTTAGGGATTTTTTCAAAAAAATATTTTTCTGCCGGTTAAGTTGTCCATGGCTGATTTCTTCTCCTGTGATAAAAGGCCTTCTGTTTCGACCGCCAAACCTTTCAGGGGAGCAATTGCAACGGTTTGGCACCATTTCTGAGTGAGTTGCCGAAAGTCAGATTTTTGAGGAAATTGTGACCCCGGGGCTTAGGGATTTTTCAAAAAAATCTTTTTCTGCCGGTTAAGTTGTCGAGGGCTGATTTCTTTTCGTGTGATAATAAGCCTTCTGTTTCGACCGCCAAACCTTTCAGGGGAGCAATTGCAACCGTTTGGCACCATTTCTGAGTGAATTGCAGAAAGTCAGATTTTTGATGAAATTGTGACCCCGGGGCTTAGGGATTTTTTCAAAAAAATATTTTTCTGCCGGTTAAGTTGTCCATGGCTGATTTCCTGTCCTGTGATAAAAGGCCTTCTGTTTCGACCGCCAAACCTTTCAGGGGAGCATTTGCAACCGTTTGGCACCATTTCTGAGTGAATTGCCGAAAGTCAGATTTTTGAAGAAATTGTGACCCCGGGGCTTAAGGATTTTTTCAAAAAAATATTTTTCTGCCGGTAAGTTGTTGAGGGCTGATTTCTTCTCCTGTGATAAAAGGCCTTCTGTTTCGACCGCCAAACCTTTCAGGGGAGCAATTGCAACGGTTTGGCACCATTTCTGAGTGAGTTGCTGAAAGTCAGATTTTTGATGAAATTTGACCCCGGGGCTTAGGGGTTTTTTCCAAAAAATCTTTTTTTGCCGGTTAAGTTGTTGAGGGCTGATTTCCTGTCCTGTGATAAAAGGCCTTCTGTTTCGACCGCCAAACCTTTCAGGGGAGCATTTGGAACAGTTTGGCACCATTTCTGAGTGAGTTGCCGAAAGTCAGATTTTTGATGAAATTGTGACCCCGGGGCTTAGGGATTTTTTCAAAAAAATATTTTTCTGCCGGTTAAGTTGTCCATGGCTGATTTCCTGTCCTGTGATAAAAGGCCTTCTGTTTCGACCGCCAAACCTTTCAGGGGAGCATTTGCAACCGTTTGGCACCATTTCTGAGTGAATTGCCGAAAGTCAGATTTTTGAAGAAATTGTGACCCCGGGGCTTAAGGATTTTTTCAAAAAAATATTTTTCTGCCGGTAAGTTGTTGAGGGCTGATTTCTTCTCCTGTGATAAAAAGCCTTCTGTTTCGACCGCCAAACCTTTAGGGGAGCAATTGCAACCGTTTGGCACCATTTCTGAGTGAGTTGCTGAAAGTCAGATTTTTGATGAAATTTGACCCCGGGGCTTAGGGGTTTTTTCAAAAAAATCTTTTTTTGCCGGTTAAGTTGTTGAGGGCTGATTTCCTGTCCTGTGATAAAAGGCCTTCTGTTTCGACCGCCAAACCTTTCAGGGGAGCATTTGCAACAGTTTGGCACCATTTCTGAGTGAGTTGCCGAAAGTCAGATTTTTGAGGAAATCGTGACCCCTCCGGGGCTTTGGGATTTTTTCAAAAAAATAGTTTTCTGCTGGTAAGTTGTTGAGGGCTGATTTCTTCTCCTGTGATAAAAGGCCTTCTGTTTCGACCGCCAAACCTTTCAGAGGAGCAATTGCAACCGTTTGGCACCATTTCTGAGTGAGTTGCCGAAAGTCAGATTTTTGAGGAAATTGTGACCCCGGGGCTTAGGGATTTTTTCAAAAAAATATTTTTCTGCCGGTTAAGTTGTCGAGGGCTGATTTCTTTTCGTGTGATAATAAGCCTTCTGTTTCGACCGCCAAACCTTTCAGGGGAGCAATTGCAACCGTTTGGCACCATTTCTGAGTGAATTGCCGAAAGTCAGATTTTTGATGAAATTGTGACCCCGGGGCTTAGGGGTTTTTTCCAAAAAATATTTTTCTGCCGGTTAAGTTGTCCATGGCTGATTTCCTGTCCTGTGATAAAAGGCCTTCTGTTTCGACCACCAAACCTTTCAGGGGAGCATTAGCAACAGTTTGGCACCATTTCTGAGTGAATTGCCGAAAGTCAGATTTTTGAAGAAATTGTGACCCCGGGGCTTAGGGATTTTTTCAAAAAAATATTTTTCTGCCGGTAAGTTGTTGAGGGCTGATTTCTTCTCCTGTGATAAAAGGCCTTCTGTTTCGACCGCCAAACCTTTCAGGGGAGCAATTGCAACCGTTTGGCACCATTTCTGAGTGAGTTGCCGAAAGTCAGATTTTTGAGGAAATTGTGACCCCAGGGCTTAGGGATTTTTTCAAAAAAATATTTTTCTGCCGGTTAAGTTGTCGAGGGCTGATTTCTTTTCGTGTGATAATAAGCCTTCTGTTTCGACCGCCAAACCTTTCAGGGGAGCAATTGCAACCGTTTGGCACCATTTCTGAGTGAATTGCCGAAAGTCAGATTTTTGATAAAATTGTGACCCCGGGGCTTAGGGATTTTTTCAAAAAAATCTTTTTCTGCCGGTTAAGTTGTCGAGGGCTGATTTCCTGTCCTGTGATAAAAGGCCTTCTGTTTCGACCGCCAAACCTTTCAGGGGAGCATTTGCAACCGTTTGGCACCATTTCTGAGTGAATTGCCGAAAGTCAGATTTTTGAAGAAATTGTGACCCCGGGGCTTAAGGATTTTTTCAAAAAAATATTTTTCTGCCGGTAAGTTGTTGAGGGCTGATTTCTTCTCCTGTGATAAAAGGCCTTCTGTTTCGACCGCCAAACCTTTCAGGGGAGCAATTGCAACGGTTTGGCACCATTTCTGAGTGAATTTCTGAAAGTCAGATTTTTGAAAAAATTGTGACCCCGGGGCTTAGGGATTTTTTCAAAAAAATATTTTTCTGCCGGTAAGTTGTTGAGGGCTGATTTCTTCTCCTGTGATCAAAGGCCTTCTGTTTCGACCGCCAAACCTTTCAGGGGAGCAATTGCAACGGTTTGGCACCATTTCTGAGTGAATTTCTGAAAGTCAGATTTTTGAAAAAATTGTGACCCCGGGGCTTAGGGATTTTTTCAAAAAAATATTTTTCTGCCGGTAAGTTGTTGAGGGCTGATTTCTTCTCCTGTGATAAAAGGCCTTCTGTTTCGACCGCCAAACCTTTCAGGGGAGCAATTGCAACGGTTTGGCACCATTTCTGAGTGAATTTCTGAAAGTCAGATTTTTGAAAAAATTGTGACCCCGGGGCTTAGGGATTTTTTCAAAAAAATATTTTTCTGCCGGTAAGTTGTTGAGGGCTGATTTCTTCTCCTGTGATAAACGGCCTTCTGTTTCGACCGCCAAACCTTTCAGGGGAGCAATTGCAACCGTTTGGCACCATTTCTGAGTGAATTTCTGAAAGTCAGATTTTTGAAAAAATTGTGACCCCGGGGCTTAGGGATTTTTTCAAAAAAATCTTTTTCTGCCGGTTAAGTTGTCGAGGGCTGATTTCTTTTCGTGTGATAATAAGCGTTCTGTTTCGACCGCCAAACCTTTCAGGGGAGCAATTGCAACCGTTTGGCACCATTTCTGAGTGAATTGCCGAAAGTCAGATTTTTGATGAAATTGTGACCCCGGGGCTTAGGGATTTTTTCAAAAAAATATTTTTCTGCCGGTTAAGTTGTCCATGGCTGATTTCCTGTCCTGTGATAAAAGGCCTTCTGTTTCGACCGCCAAACCTTTCAGGGGAGCATTTGCAACCGTTTGGCACCATTTCTGAGTGAATTGCCGAAAGTCAGATTTTTGAAGAAATTGTGACCCCGGGGCTTAAGGATTTTGTCAAAAAAATATTTTTCTGCCGGTAAGTTGTTGAGGGCTGATTTCTTCTCCTGTGATAAAAGGCCTTCTGTTTCGACCACCAAACCTTTAGGGGAGCAATTGCAACCGTTTGGCACCATTTCTGAGTGAGTTGCTGAAAGTCAGATTTTTGATGAAATTTGACCCCGGGGCTTAGGGGTTTTTTCAAAAAAATCTTTTTTTGCCGGTTAAGTTGTTGAGGGCTGATTTCCTGTCCTGTGATAAAAGGCCTTCTGTTTCGACCGCCAAACCTTTCAGGGGAGCATTTGCAACAGTTTGGCACCATTTCTGAGTGAATTGCCGAAAGTCAGATTTTTGAAGAAATTGTGACCCCGGGGCTTAGGGATTTTTTCAAAAAAAAATTTTTCTGCCGGTAAGTTGTTGAGGGCTGATTTCTTCTCCTGTGATAAAAGGCCTTCTGTTTCGACCGCCAAACCTTTCAGGGGAGCAATTGCAACCGTTTGGCACCATTTCTGAGTGAGTTGCCGAAAGTCAGATTTTTGAAGAAATTGTGACCCCGGGGCTTAAGGATTTTATCAAAAAAATATTTTTCTGCCGGTAAGTTGTTGAGGGCTGATTTCTTTTCGTGTGATAATAAGCCTTCTGTTTCGACCGCCAAACCTTTCAGGGGAGCAATTGCAACCGTTTGGCACCATTTCTGAGTGAATTGCCGAAAGTCAGATTTTTGATGAAATTGTGACCCCGGGGCTTGGGGATTTTTTCAAAAAAATATTTTTCTGCCGGTTAAGTTGTCCATGGCTGATTTCCTGTCCTGTGATAAAAGGCCTTCTGTTTCGACCGCCAAACCTTTCAGGGGAGCATTTGCAACCGTTTGGCACCATTTCTGAGTGAATTGCCGAAAGTCAGATTTTTGAAAAAATTGTGACCCCGGGGCTTAGGGGTTTTTTCAAAAAAATCTTTTTCTGCCGGTTAAGTTGTCGAGGGCTGATTTCTTTTCGTGTGATAAAAGGCCTTCTGTTTCGACCGCCAAACCTTTCAGGGGAGCATTTGCAACCGTTTGGCACCATTTCTGAGTGAATTTCTGAAAGTCAGATTTTTGAAAAAATTGTGACCCCGGGGCTTAGGGGTTTTTTCAAAAAAATCTTTTTCTGCCGGTTAAGTTGTCGAGGGCTGATTTCTTTTCGTGTGATAAAAGGCCTTCTGTTTCGACCGCCAAACCTTTCAGGGGAGCATTTGCAACCGTTTGGCACCATTTCTGAGTGAATTTCTGAAAGTCAGATTTTTGAAAAAATTGTGACCCCGGGGCTTAGGGGTTTTTTCAAAAAAATATTTTTCTGCCGGTTAAGTTGTCGAGGGCTGATTTCTTCTCCTGTGATAAAAGGCCTTCTGTTTCGACCGCCAAACCTTTCAGGGGAGCATTTGCAACCGTTTGGCACCATTTCTGAGTGAATTGCCGAAAGTCAGATTTTGAAAAAATTGTGACCCCGGGGCTTAGGGGTTTTTTCAAAAAAATATTTTTCTGCCGGTAAGTTGTTGAGGGCTGATTTCTTCTCCTGTGATAAAAGGCCTTCTGTTTCGACCGCCAAACCTTTAGGGGAGCAATTGCAACCGTTTGGCACCATTTCTGAGTGAGTAGCTGAAAGTCAGATTTTTGATGAAATTTGACCCCGGGGCTTAGGGTTTTTTTCCAAAAAATCTTTTTTTGCCGGTTAAGTTGTTGAGGGCTGATTTCCTGTCCGGTGATAAAAGGCCTTCTGTTTCGACCGCCAAACCTTTCAGGGGAGCATTTGCAACAGTTTGGCACCATTTCTGAGTGAATTGCCGAAAGTCAGATTTTTGAAGAAATTGTGACCCCGGGGCTTAGGGATTTTTTCAAAAAAATATTTTTCTGCCGGTAAGTTGTTGAGGGCTGATTTCTTCTCCTGTGATAAAAGGCCTTCTGTTTCGACCGCCAAACCTTTCAGGGGAGCAATTGCAACGGTTTGGCACCATTTCTGAGTGAGTTGCCGAAAGTCAGATTTTTGAGGAAATTGTGACCCCGGGGCTTAGGGATTTTTTCAAAAAAATCTTTTTCTGCCGGTTAAGTTGTCGAGGGCTGATTTCTTTTCGTGTGATAATAAGCCTTCTGTTTCGACCGCCAAACCTTTCAGGGGAGCAATTGCAACCGTTTGGCACCATTTCTGAGTGAATTGCCGAAAGTCAGATTTTTGATGAAATTGTGACCCCGGGGCTTAGGGATTTTTTCAAAAAAATATTTTTCTGCCGGTTAAGTTGTCCATGGCTGATTTCCTGTCCTGTGATAAAAGGCCTTCTGTTTCGACCGCCAAACCTTTCAGGGGAGCATTTGCAACCGTTTGGCACCATTTCTGAGTGAATTGCCGAAAGTCAGATTTTTGAAGAAATTGTGACCCCGGGGCTTAAGGATTTTTTCAAAAAAATATTTTTCTGCCGGTAAGTTGTTGAGGGCTGATTTCTTCTCCTGTGATCAAAGGCCTTCTGTTTCGACCGCCAAACCTTTCAGGGGAGCAATTGCAACGGTTTGGCACCATTTCTGAGTGAGTTGCCGAAAGTCAGATTTTTGAGGAAATTGTGACCCCGGGGCTTAGGGATTTTTTCAAAAAAATCTTTTTCTGCCGGTTAAGTTGTCGAGGGCTGATTTCTTTTCGTGTGATAATAAGCCTTCTGTTTCGACCGCCAAACCTTTCAGGGGAGCAATTGCAACCGTTTGGCACCATTTCTGAGTGAATTGCCGAAAGTCAGATTTTTGATGAAATTGTGACCCCGGGGCTTAGGGATTTTTTCAAAAAAATATGTTTCTGCCGGTTAAGTTGTCCATGGCTGATTTCCTGTCCTGTGATAAAAGGCCTTCTGTTTCGACCGCCAAACCTTTCAGGGGAGCATTTGCAACCGTTTGGCACCATTTCTGAGTGAATTGCCGAAAGTCAGATTTTTGAAGAAATTGTGACCCCGGGGCTTAGGGATTTTTTCAAAAAAATATTTTTCTGCCGGTAAGTTGTTGAGGGCTCATTTCTTCTCCTGTGATAAAAGGCCTTCTGTTTCGACCGCCAAACCTTTCAGGGGAGCAATTGCAACGGTTTGGCACCATTTCTGAGTGAGTTGCCGAAAGTCAGATTTTTGAGGAAATTGTGACCCCGGGGCTTAGGGATTTTTTCAAAAAAATCTTTTTCTGCCGGTTAAGTTGTCGAGGGCTGATTTCTTTTCGTGTGATAATAAGCCTTCTGTTTCGACCGCCAAACCTTTCAGGGGAGCATTTGCAACCGTTTGGCACCATTTCTGAGTGAATTGCCGAAAGTCAGATTTTTGATGAAATTGTGACCCCGGGGCTTAGGGATTTTTTAAAAAAAATTTTTTCTGCCGGTTAAGTTGTCCATGGCTGATTTCCTGTCCTGTGATAAAAGGCCTTCTGTTTCGACCGCCAAACCTTTCAGGGGAGCATTTGCAACCGTTTGGCACCATTTCTGAGTGAATTGCCGAAAGTCAGATTTTTGAAGAAATTGTGACCCCGGGGCTTAAGGATTTTATCAAAAAAATATTTTTCTGCCGGTAAGTTGTTGAGGGCTGATTTCTTTTCGTGTGATAATAAGCCTTCTGTTTCGACCGCCAAACCTTTCAGGGGAGCAATTGCAACCGTTTGGCACCATTTCTGAGTGAATTGCCGAAAGTCAGATTTTTGATGAAATTGTGACCCCGGGGCTTAGGGATTTTTTCAAAAAAATATTTTTCTGCCGGTTAAGTTGTCCATGGCTGATTTCCTGTCCTGTGATAAAAGGCCTTCTGTTTCGACCGCCAAACCTTTCAGGGGAGCATTTGCAACCGTTTGGCACCATTTCTGAGTGAATTGCCGAAAGTCAGATTTTTGAAGAAATTGTGACCCCGGGGCTTAAGGATTTTTTCAAAAAAATATTTTTCTGCCGGTAAGTTGTTGAGGGCTGATTTCTTCTCCTGTGATAAAAGGCCTTCTGTTTCGACCGCCAAACCTTTCAGGGGAGCAATTGCAACGGTTTGGCACCATTTCTGAGTGAATTTCTGAAAGTCAGATTTTTGAAAAAATTGTGACCCCGGGGCTTAGGGGTTTTTTCAAAAAAATCTTTTTCTGCCGGTTAAGTTGTCGAGGGCTGATTTCTTCTCCTGTGATAAAAGGCCTTCTGTTTCGACCGCCAAACCTTTCAGGGGAGCATTTGCAACCGTTTGGCACCATTTCTGAGTGAATTGCCGAAAGTCAGATTTTGAAAAAATTGTGACCCCGGGGCTTAGGGGTTTTTTCAAAAAAATATTTTTCTGCCGGTAAGTTGTTGAGGGCTGATTTCTTCTCCTGTGATAAAAGGCCTTCTGTTTCGACCGCCAAACCTTTAGGGGAGCAATTGCAACCGTTTGGCACCATTTCTGAGTGAGTTGCTGAAAGTCAGATTTTTGATGAAATTTGACCCCGGGGCTTAGGGTTTTTTTCCAAAAAATCTTTTTTTGCCGGTTAAGTTGTTGAGGGCTGATTTCCTGTCCTGTGATAAAAGGCCTTCTGTTTCGACCGCCAAACCTTTCAGGGGAGCATTTGCAACAGTTTGGCACCATTTCTGAGTGAATTGCCGAAAGTCAGATTTTTGAAGAAATTGTGACCCCGGGGCTTAGGGATTTTTTCAAAAAAATATTTTTCTGCCGGTAAGTTGTTGAGGGCTGATTTCTTCTCCTGTGATAAAAGGCCTTCTGTTTCGACCGCCAAACCTTTCAGGGGAGCAATTGCAACGGTTTGGCACCATTTCTGAGTGAGTTGCCAAAAGTCAGATTTTTGAGGAAATTGTGACCCCGGGGCTTAGGGATTTTTTCAAAAAAATCTTTTTCTGCCGGTTAAGTTGTCGAGGGCTGATTTCTTTTCGTGTGATAATAAGCCTTCTGTTTCGACCGCCAAACCTTTCAGGGGAGCAATTGCAACCGTTTGGCACCATTTCTGAGTGAATTGCCGAAAGTCAGATTTTTGATGAAATTGTGACCCCCCCGGGGCTTAGGGATTTTTTCAAAAAAATATTTTTCTGCCGGTTAAGTTGTCCATGGCTGATTTCCTGTCCTGTGATAAAAGGCCTTCTGTTTCGACCGCCAAACCTTTCAGGGGAGCATTTGCAACCGTTTGGCACCATTTCTGAGTGAATTGCCGAAAGTCAGATTTTTGAAGAAATTGTGACCCCGGGGCTTAAGGATTTTTTCAAAAAAATATTTTTCTGCCGGTAAGTTGTTGAGGGCTGATTTCTTCTCCTGTGATAAAAGGCCTTCTGTTTCGACCGCCAAACCTTTCAGGGGAGCAATTGCAACGGTTTGGCACCATTTCTGAGTGAGTTGCCGAAAGTCAGATTTTTGAGGAAATTGTGACCCCGGGGCTTAGGGATTTTTTCAAAAAAATCTTTTTCTGCCGGTTAAGTTGTCGAGGGCTGATTTCTTTTCATGTGATAATAAGCCTTCTGTTTCGACCGCCAAACCTTTCAGGGGAGCAATTGCAACCGTTTGGCACCATTTCTGAGTGAATTGCCGAAAGTCAGATTTTTGATGAAATTGTGACCCCGGGGCTTAGGGATTTTTTCAAAAAAACATTTTTCTGCCGGTTAAGTTGTCCATGGCTGATTTCCTGTCCTGTGATAAAAGGCCTTCTGTTTCGACCGCCAAACCTTTCAGGGGAGCATTTGCAACCGTTTGGCACCATTTCTGAGTGAATTGCCGAAAGTCAGATTTTTGATGAAATTGTGACCCCGGGGCTTAGGGATTTTTTCAAAAAAATATTTTTCTGCCGGTAAGTTGTTGAGGGCTGATTTCTTCTCCTGTGATAAAAGGCCTTCTGTTTCGACCGCCAAACCTTTAGGGGAGCAATTGCAACCGTTTGGCACCATTTCTGAGTGAGTTGCTGAAAGTCAGATTTTTGATGAAATTTGACCCCGGGGCTTAGGGGTTTTTTCAAAAAAATCTTTTTTTGCCGGTTAAGTTGTTGAGGGCTGATTTCCTGTCCTGTGATAAAAGGCCTTCTGTTTCGACCGCCAAACCTTTCAGGGGAGCATTTGCAACCGTTTGGCACCATTTCTGAGTGAATTGCCGAAAGTCAGATTTTTGATGAAATTGTGACCCCGGGGCTTAGGGATTTTTTCAAAAAAATATTTTTCTGCCGGTTAAGTTGTCCATGGCTGATTTCCTGTCCTGTGATAAAAGGCCTTCTGTTTCGACCGCCAAACCTTTCAGGGGAGCATTTGCAACCGTTTGGCACCATTTCTGAGTGAATTGCCGAAAGTCAGATTTTTGAAGAAATTGTGACCCCGGGGCTTAAGGATTTTGTCAAAAAAATATTTTTCTGCCGGTAAGTTGTTGAGGGCTGATTTCTTCTCCTGTGATAAAAGGCCTTCTGTTTCGACCACCAAACCTTTAGGGGAGCAATTGCAACCGTTTGGCACCATTTCTGAGTGAGTTGCTGAAAGTCAGATTTTTGATGAAATTTGACCCCGGGGCTTAGGGGTTTTTTCAAAAAAATCTTTTTTTGCCGGTTAAGTTGTTGAGGGCTGATTTCCTGTCCTGTGATAAAAGGCCTTCTGTTTCGACCGCCAAACCTTTCAGGGGAGCATTTGCAACAGTTTGGCACCATTTCTGAGTGAATTGCCGAAAGTCAGATTTTTGAAGAAATTGTGACCCCGGGGCTTAGGGATTTTTTCAAAAAAAATTTTTTCTGCCGGTAAGTTGTTGAGGGCTGATTTCTTCTCCTGTGATAAAAGGCCTTCTGTTTCGACCGCCAAACCTTTCAGGGGAGCAATTGCAACCGTTTGGCACCATTTCTGAGTGAGTTGCCGAAAGTCAGATTTTTGAAGAAATTGTGACCCCGGGGCTTAAGGATTTTATCAAAAAAATATTTTTCTGCCGGTAAGTTGTTGAGGGCTGATTTCTTTTCGTGTGATAATAAGCCTTCTGTTTCGACCGCCAAACCTTTCAGGGGAGCAATTGCAACCGTTTGGCACCATTTCTGAGTGAATTGCCGAAAGTCAGATTTTTGATGAAATTGTGACCCCGGGGCTTGGGGATTTTTTCAAAAAAATATTTTTCTGCCGGTTAAGTTGTCCATGGCTGATTTCCTGTCCTGTGATAAAAGGCCTTCTGTTTCGACCGCCAAACCTTTCAGGGGAGCATTTGCAACCGTTTGGCACCATTTCTGAGTGAATTGCCGAAAGTCAGATTTTTGAAAAAATTGTGACCCCGGGGCTTAGGGATTTTTTCAAAAAAATCTTTTTCTGCCGGTTAAGTTGTCGAGGGCTGATTTCTTTTCGTGTGATAAAAGGCCTTCTGTTTCGACCGCCAAACCTTTCAGGGGAGCATTTGCAACCGTTTGGCACCATTTCTGAGTGAATTTCTGAAAGTCAGATTTTTGAAAAAATTGTGACCCCGGGGCTTAGGGGTTTTTTCAAAAAAATCTTTTTCTGCCGGTTAAGTTGTCGAGGGCTGATTTCTTTTCGTGTGATAAAAGGCCTTCTGTTTCGACCGCCAAACCTTTCAGGGGAGCATTTGCAACCGTTTGGCACCATTTCTGAGTGAATTTCTGAAAGTCAGATTTTTGAAAAAATTGTGACCCCGGGGCTTAGGGGTTTTTTCAAAAAAATATTTTTCTGCCGGTTAAGTTGTCGAGGGCTGATTTCTTCTCCTGTGATAAAAGGCCTTCTGTTTCGACCGCCAAACCTTTCAGGGGAGCATTTGCAACCGTTTGGCACCATTTCTGAGTGAATTGCCGAAAGTCAGATTTTGAAAAAATTGTGACCCCGGGGCTTAGGGGTTTTTTCAAAAAAATATTTTTCTGCCGGTAAGTTGTTGAGGGCTGATTTCTTCTCCTGTGATAAAAGGCCTTCTGTTTCGACCGCCAAACCTTTAGGGGAGCAATTGCAACCGTTTGGCACCATTTCTGAGTGAGTAGCTGAAAGTCAGATTTTTGATGAAATTTGACCCCGGGGCTTAGGGTTTTTTTCCAAAAAATCTTTTTTTGCCGGTTAAGTTGTTGAGGGCTGATTTCCTGTCCTGTGATAAAAGGCCTTCTGTTTCGACCGCCAAACCTTTCAGGGGAGCATTTGCAACAGTTTGGCACCATTTCTGAGTGAATTGCCGAAAGTCAGATTTTTGAAGAAATTGTGACCCCGGGGCTTAGGGATTTTTTCAAAAAAATATTTTTCTGCCGGTAAGTTGTTGAGGGCTGATTTCTTCTCCTGTGATAAAAGGCCTTCTGTTTCGACCGCCAAACCTTTCAGGGGAGCAATTGCAACGGTTTGGCACCATTTCTGAGTGAGTTGCCGAAAGTCAGATTTTTGAGGAAATTGTGACCCCGGGGCTTAGGGATTTTTTCAAAAAAATCTTTTTCTGCCGGTTAAGTTGTCGAGGGCTGATTTCTTTTCGTGTGATAATAAGCCTTCTGTTTCGACCGCCAAACCTTTCAGGGGAGCAATTGCAACCGTTTGGCACCATTTCTGAGTGAATTGCCGAAAGTCAGATTTTTGATGAAATTGTGACCCCGGGGCTTAGGGATTTTTTCAAAAAAATATTTTTCTGCCGGTTAAGTTGTCCATGGCTGATTTCCTGTCCTGTGATAAAAGGCCTTCTGTTTCGACCGCCAAACCTTTCAGGGGAGCATTTGCAACCGTTTGGCACCATTTCTGAGTGAATTGCCGAAAGTCAGATTTTTGAAGAAATTGTGACCCCGGGGCTTAAGGATTTTTTCAAAAAAATATTTTTCTGCCGGTAAGTTGTTGAGGGCTGATTTCTTCTCCTGTGATCAAAGGCCTTCTGTTTCGACCGCCAAACCTTTCAGGGGAGCAATTGCAACGGTTTGGCACCATTTCTGAGTGAGTTGCCGAAAGTCAGATTTTTGAGGAAATTGTGACCCCGGGGCTTAGGGATTTTTTCAAAAAAATCTTTTTCTGCCGGTTAAGTTGTCGAGGGCTGATTTCTTTTCGTGTGATAATAAGCCTTCTGTTTCGACCGCCAAACCTTTCAGGGGAGCAATTGCAACCGTTTGGCACCATTTCTGAGTGAATTGCCGAAAGTCAGATTTTTGATGAAATTGTGACCCCGGGGCTTAGGGATTTTTTCAAAAAAATATGTTTCTGCCGGTTAAGTTGTCCATGGCTGATTTCCTGTCCTGTGATAAAAGGCCTTCTGTTTCGACCGCCAAACCTTTCAGGGGAGCATTTGCAACCGTTTGGCACCATTTCTGAGTGAATTGCCGAAAGTCAGATTTTTGAAGAAATTGTGACCCCGGGGCTTAGGGATTTTTTCAAAAAAATATTTTTCTGCCGGTAAGTTGTTGAGGGCTCATTTCTTCTCCTGTGATAAAAGGCCTTCTGTTTCGACCGCCAAACCTTTCAGGGGAGCAATTGCAACGGTTTGGCACCATTTCTGAGTGAGTTGCCGAAAGTCAGATTTTTGAGGAAATTGTGACCCCGGGGCTTAGGGATTTTTTCAAAAAAATCTTTTTCTGCCGGTTAAGTTGTCGAGGGCTGATTTCTTTTCGTGTGATAATAAGCCTTCTGTTTCGACCGCCAAACCTTTCAGGGGAGCATTTGCAACCGTTTGGCACCATTTCTGAGTGAATTGCCGAAAGTCAGATTTTTGATGAAATTGTGACCCCGGGGCTTAGGGATTTTTTCAAAAAAATATTTTTCTGCCGGTTAAGTTGTCCATGGCTGATTTCCTGTCCTGTGATAAAAGGCCTTCTGTTTCGACCGCCAAACCTTTCAGGGGAGCATTTGCAACCGTTTGGCACCATTTCTGAGTGAATTGCCGAAAGTCAGATTTTTGAAGAAATTGTGACCCCGGGGCTTAAGGATTTTATCAAAAAAATATTTTTCTGCCGGTAAGTTGTTGAGGGCTGATTTCTTTTCGTGTGATAATAAGCCTTCTGTTTCGACCGCCAAACCTTTCAGGGGAGCAATTGCAACCGTTTGGCACCATTTCTGAGTGAATTGCCGAAAGTCAGATTTTTGATGAAATTGTGACCCCGGGGCTTAGGGATTTTTTCAAAAAAATATTTTTCTGCCGGTTAAGTTGTCCATGGCTGATTTCCTGTCCTGTGATAAAAGGCCTTCTGTTTCGACCGCCAAACCTTTCAGGGGAGCATTTGCAACCGTTTGGCACCATTTCTGAGTGAATTGCCGAAAGTCAGATTTTTGAAGAAATTGTGACCCCGGGGCTTCAGGATTTTTTCAAAAAAATATTTTTCTGCCGGTAAGTTGTTTAGGGCTGATTTCTTCTCCTGTGATAAAAGGCCTTCTGTTTCGACCGCCAAACCTTTCAGGGGAGCAATTGCAACGGTTTGGCACCATTTCTGAGTGAATTTCTGAAAGTCAGATTTTTGAAAAAATTGTGACCCCGGGGCTTAGGGGTTTTTTCAAAAAAATCTTTTTCTGCCGGTTAAGTTGTCGAGGGCTGATTTCTTCTCCTGTGATAAAAGGCCTTCTGTTTCGACCGCCAAACCTTTCAGGGGAGCATTTGCAACCGTTTGGCACCATTTCTGAGTGAATTGCCGAAAGTCAGATTTTGAAAAAATTGTGACCCCGGGGCTTAGGGGTTTTTTCAAAAAAATATTTTTCTGCCGGTAAGTTGTTGAGGGCTGATTTCTTCTCCTGTGATAAAAGGCCTTCTGTTTCGACCGCCAAACCTTTAGGGGAGCAATTGCAACCGTTTGGCACCATTTCTGAGTGAGTTGCTGAAAGTCAGATTTTTGATGAAATTTGACCCCGGGGCTTAGGGTTTTTTTCCAAAAAATCTTTTTTTGCCGGTTAAGTTGTTGAGGGCTGATTTCCTGTCCTGTGATAAAAGGCCTTCTGTTTCGACCGCCAAACCTTTCAGGGGAGCATTTGCAACAGTTTGGCACCATTTCTGAGTGAATTGCCGAAAGTCAGATTTTTGAAGCAATTGTGACCCCGGGGCTTAGGGATTTTTTCAAAAAAATATTTTTCTGCCGGTAAGTTGTTGAGGGCTGATTTCTTCTCCTGTGATAAAAGGCCTTCTGTTTCGACCGCCAAACCTTTCAGGGGAGCAATTGCAACGGTTTGGCACCATTTCTGAGTGAGTTGCCAAAAGTCAGATTTTTGAGGAAATTGTGACCCCGGGGCTTAGGGATTTTTTCAAAAAAATCTTTTTCTGCCGGTTAAGTTGTCGAGGGCTGATTTCTTTTCGTGTGATAATAAGCCTTCTGTTTCGACCGCCAAACCTTTCAGGGGAGCAATTGCAACCGTTTGGCACCATTTCTGAGTGAGTTGCCGAAAGTCAGATTTTTGATGAAATTGTGACCCCCCCGGGGCTTAGGGATTTTTTCAAAAAAATATTTTTCTGCCGGTTAAGTTGTCCATGGCTGATTTCCTGTCCTGTGATAAAAGGCCTTCTGTTTCGACCGCCAAACCTTTCAGGGGAGCATTTGCAACCGTTTGGCACCATTTCTGAGTGAATTGCCGAAAGTCAGATTTTTGAAGAAATTGTGACCCCGGGGCTTAAGGATTTTTTCAAAAAAATATTTTTCTGCCGGTAAGTTGTTGAGGGCTGATTTCTTCTCCTGTGATAAAAGGCCTTCTGTTTCGACCGCCAAACCTTTCAGGGGAGCAATTGCAACGGTTTGGCACCATTTCTGAGTGAGTTGCCGAAAGTCAGATTTTTGAGGAAATTGTGACCCCGGGGCTTAGGGATTTTTTCAAAAAAATCTTTTTCTGCCGGTTAAGTTGTCGAGGGCTGATTTCTTTTCGTGTGATAAAAGGCCTTCTGTTTCGACCGCCAAACCTTTCAGGGGAGCATTTGCAACCGTTTGGCACCATTTCTGAGTGAATTTCTGAAAGTCAGATTTTTGAAACAATTGTGACCCCGGGAGGGATTTTTTCAAAAAAATATTTTTCTGCCGGTTAAGTTGTCGAGGGCTGATTTCTTCTCCTGTGATAAAAGGCCTTCTGTTTCGACCGCCAAACCTTTCAGGGGAGCAATTGCAACCGTTTGGCACCATTTCTGAGTGAATTGCCGAAAGTCAGATTTTTGATGAAATTGTGACCCCGGGGCTTAGGGATTTTTTCAAAAAAATATTTTTCTGCCGGTTAAGTTGTCCATGGCTGATTTCCTGTCCTGTGATAAAAGGCCTTCTGTTTCGACCGCCAAACCTTTCAGGGGAGCATTTGCAACCGTTTGGCACCATTTCTGAGTGAATTGCCGAAAGTCAGATTTTTGAAGAAATTGTGACCCCGGGGCTTAAGGATTTTTTCAAAAAAATATTTTTCTGCCGGTAAGTTGTTGAGGGCTGATTTCTTCTCCTGTGATAAAAGGCCTTCTGTTTCGACCGCCAAACCTTTCAGGGGAGCAATTGCAACGGTTTGGCACCATTTCTGAGTGAGTTGCCGAAAGTCAGATTTTTGAGGAAATTGTGACCCCGGGGCTTAGGGGTTTTTTCAAAAAAATCTTTTTCTGCCGGTTAAGTTGTCGAGGGCTGATTTCTTTTCGTGTGATAAAAGGCCTTCTGTTTCGACCGCCAAACCTTTCAGGGGAGCATTTGCAACCGTTTGGCACCATTTCTGAGTGAATTTCTGAAAGTCAGATTTTTGAAAAAATTGTGACCCCGGGGCTTAGGGGTTTTTTCAAAAAAATATTTTTCTGCCGGTTAAGTTGTCGAGGGCTGATTTCTTCTCCTGTGATAAAAGGCCTTCTGTTTCGACCGCCAAACCTTTCAGGGGAGCATTTGCAACCGTTTGGCACCATTTCTGAGTGAATTGCCGAAAGTCAGATTTTGAAAAAATTGTGACCCCGGGGCTTAGGGGTTTTTTCAAAAAAATATTTTTCTGCCGGTAAGTTGTTGAGGGCTGATTTCTTCTCCTGTGATAAAAGGCCTTCTGTTTCGACCGCCAAACCTTTAGGGGAGCAATTGCAACCGTTTGGCACCATTTCTGAGTGAGTAGCTGAAAGTCAGATTTTTGATGAAATTTGACCCCGGGGCTTAGGGTTTTTTTCCAAAAAATCTTTTTTTGCCGGTTAAGTTGTTGAGGGCTGATTTCCTGTCCTGTGATAAAAGGCCTTCTGTTTCGACCGCCAAACCTTTCAGGGGAGCATTTGCAACAGTTTGGCACCATTTCTGAGTGAATTGCCGAAAGTCAGATTTTTGAAGAAATTGTGACCCCGGGGCTTAGGGATTTTTTCAAAAAAATATTTTTCTGCCGGTAAGTTGTTGAGGGCTGATTTCTTCTCCTGTGATAAAAGGCCTTCTGTTTCGACCGCCAAACCTTTCAGGGGAGCAATTGCAACGGTTTGGCACCATTTCTGAGTGAGTTGCCGAAAGTCAGATTTTTGAGGAAATTGTGACCCCGGGGCTTAGGGATTTTTTCAAAAAAATCTTTTTCTGCCGGTTAAGTTGTCGAGGGCTGATTTCTTTTCGTGTGATAATAAGCCTTCTGTTTCGACCGCCAAACCTTTCAGGGGAGCAATTGCAACCGTTTGGCACCATTTCTGAGTGAATTGCCGAAAGTCAGATTTTTGAGGAAATTGTGACCCCGGGGCTTAGGGATTTTTTCAAAAAAATATTTTTCTGCCGGTTAAGTTGTCCATGGCTGATTTCCTGTCCTGTGATAAAAGGCCTTCTGTTTCGACCGCCAAACCTTTCAGGGGAGCATTTGCAACCGTTTGGCACCATTTCTGAGTGAATTGCCGAAAGTCAGATTTTTGAAGAAATTGTGACCCCGGGGCTTAAGGATTTTTTCAAAAAAATATTTTTCTGCCGGTAAGTTGTTGAGGGCTGATTTCTTCTCCTGTGATCAAAGGCCTTCTGTTTCGACCGCCAAACCTTTCAGGGGAGCAATTGCAACGGTTTGGCACCATTTCTGAGTGAATTTCTGAAAGTCAGATTTTTGAAAAAATTGTGACCCCGGGGCTTAGGGATTTTTTCAAAAAAATCTTTTTCTGCCGGTTAAGTTGTCGAGGGCTGATTTCTTTTCGTGTGATAATAAGCCTTCTGTTTCGACCGCCAAACCTTTCAGGGGAGCAATTGCAACCGTTTGGCACCATTTCTGAGTGAATTGCCGAAAGTCAGATTTTTGATGAAATTGTGACCCCGGGGCTTAGGGATTTTTTCAAAAAAATATGTTTCTGCCGGTTAAGTTGTCCATGGCTGATTTCCTGTCCTGTGATAAAAGGCCTTCTGTTTCGACCGCCAAACCTTTCAGGGGAGCATTTGCAACCGTTTGGCACCATTTCTGAGTGAATTGCCGAAAGTCAGATTTTTGAAGAAATTGTGACCCCGGGGCTTAGGGATTTTTTCAAAAAAATATTTTTCTGCCGGTAAGTTGTTGAGGGCTCATTTCTTCTCCTGTGATAAAAGGCCTTCTGTTTCGACCGCCAAACCTTTCAGGGGAGCAATTGCAACGGTTTGGCACCATTTCTGAGTGAGTTGCCGAAAGTCAGATTTTTGAGGAAATTGTGACCCCGGGGCTTAGGGATTTTTTCAAAAAAATCTTTTTCTGCCGGTTAAGTTGTCGAGGGCTGATTTCTTTTCGTGTGATAATAAGCCTTCTGTTTCGACCGCCAAACCTTTCAGGGGAGCATTTGCAACCGTTTGGCACCATTTCTGAGTGAATTGCCGAAAGTCAGATTTTTGATGAAATTGTGACCCCGGGGCTTAGGGATTTTTTCAAAAAAATATTTTTCTGCCGGTTAAGTTGTCCATGGCTGATTTCCTGTCCTGTGATAAAAGGCCTTCTGTTTCGACCGCCAAACCTTTCAGGGGAGCATTTGCAACCGTTTGGCACCATTTCTGAGTGAATTGCCGAAAGTCAGATTTTTGAAGAAATTGTGACCCCGGGGCTTAAGGATTTTATCAAAAAAATATTTTTCTGCCGGTAAGTTGTTGAGGGCTGATTTCTTTTCGTGTGATAATAAGCCTTCTGTTTCGACCGCCAAACCTTTCAGGGGAGCAATTGCAACCGTTTGGCACCATTTCTGAGTGAATTGCCGAAAGTCAGATTTTTGATGAAATTGTGACCCCGGGGCTTAGGGATTTTTTCAAAAAAATATTTTTCTGCCGGTTAAGTTGTCCATGGCTGATTTCCTGTCCTGTGATAAAAGGCCTTCTGTTTCGACCGCCAAACCTTTCAGGGGAGCATTTGCAACCGTTTGGCACCATTTCTGAGTGAATTGCCGAAAGTCAGATTTTGAAAAAATTGTGACCCCGGGGCTTAGGGGTTTTTTCAAAAAAATATTTTTCTGCCGGTAAGTTGTTGAGGGCTGATTTCTTCTCCTGTGATAAAAGGCCTTCTGTTTCGACCGCCAAACCTTTAGGGGAGCAATTGCAACCGTTTGGCACCATTTCTGAGTGAGTTGCTGAAAGTCAGATTTTTGATGAAATTTGACCCCGGGGCTTAGGGGTTTTTTCCAAAAAATCTTTTTTTGCCGGTTAAGTTGTTGAGGGCTGATTTCCTGTCCTGTGATAAAAGGCCTTCTGTTTCGACCGCCAAACCTTTCAGGGGAGCATTTGCAACAGTTTGGCACCATTTCTGAGTGAATTGCCGAAAGTCAGATTTTTGAAGCAATTGTGACCCCGGGGCTTAGGGATTTTTTCAAAAAAATATTTTTCTGCCGGTAAGTTGTTGAGGGCTGATTTCTTCTCCTGTGATAAAAGGCCTTCTGTTTCGACCGCCAAACCTTTCAGGGGAGCAATTGCAACGGTTTGGCACCATTTCTGAGTGAGTTGCCAAAAGTCAGATTTTTGAGGAAATTGTGACCCCGGGGCTTAGGGATTTTTTCAAAAAAATCTTTTTCTGCCGGTTAAGTTGTCGAGGGCTGATTTCTTTTCGTGTGATAATAAGCCTTCTGTTTCGACCGCCAAACCTTTCAGGGGAGCAATTGCAACCGTTTGGCACCATTTCTGAGTGAATTGCCGAAAGTCAGATTTTTGATGAAATTGTGACCCCCCCGGGGCTTAGGGATTTTTTCAAAAAAATATTTTTCTGCCGGTTAAGTTGTCCATGGCTGATTTCCTGTCCTGTGATAAAAGGCCTTCTGTTTCGACCGCCAAACCTTTCAGGGGAGCATTTGCAACCGTTTGGCACCATTTCTGAGTGAATTGCCGAAAGTCAGATTTTTGAAGAAATTGTGACCCCGGGGCTTAAGGATTTTTTCAAAAAAATATTTTTCTGCCGGTAAGTTGTTGAGGGCTGATTTCTTCTCCTGTGATAAAAGGCCTTCTGTTTCGACCGCCAAACCTTTCAGGGGAGCAATTGCAACGGTTTGGCACCATTTCTGAGTGAGTTGCCGAAAGTCAGATTTTTGAGGAAATTGTGACCCCGGGGCTTAGGGATTTTTTCAAAAAAATCTTTTTCTGCCGGTTAAGTTGTCGAGGGCTGATTTCTTTTCGTGTGATAATAAGCCTTCTGTTTCGACCGCCAAACCTTTCAGGGGAGCAATTGCAACCGTTTGGCACCATTTCTGAGTGAATTGCCGAAAGTGAGATTTTTGATGAAATTGTGACCCCGGGGCTTAGGGATTTTTTCAAAAAAATATTTTTCTGCCGGTTAAGTTGTCCATGGCTGATTTCCTGTCCTGTGATAAAAGGCCTTCTGTTTCGACCGCCAAACCTTTCAGGGGAGCATTTGCAACCGTTTGGCACCATTTCTGAGTGAATTGCCGAAAGTCAGATTTTTGAAGAAATTGTGACCCCGGGGCTTAGGGATTTTTTCAAAAAAATATTTTTCTGCCGGTAAGTTGTTGAGGGCTGATTTCTTCTCCTGTGATAAAAGGCCTTCTGTTTCGACCGCCAAACCTTTCAGGGGAGCAATTGCAACGGTTTGGCACCATTTCTGAGTGAGTTGCCGAAAGTCAGATTTTTGAGGAAATTGTGACCCCGGGGCTTAGGGATTTTTTCAAAAAAATCTTTTTCTGCCGGTTAAGTTGTCGAGGGCTGATTTCTTTTCGTGTGATAATAAGCCTTCTGTTTCGACCGCCAAACCTTTCAGGGGAGCAATTGCAACCGTTTGGCACCATTTCTGAGTGAATTGCCGAAAGTCAGATTTTTGATGAAATTGTGACCCCGGGGCTTAGGGATTTTTTCAAAAAAATATTTTTCTGCCGGTTAAGTTGTCCATGGCTGATTTCCTGTCCTGTGATAAAAGGCCTTCTGTTTCGACCGCCAAACCTTTCAGGGGAGCATTTGCAACCGTTTGGCACCATTCCTGAGTGAATTGCCGAAAGTCAGATTTTTGAAGAAATTGTGACCCCCCCGGGGCTTAAGGATTTTTTCAAAAAAATATTTTTCTGCCGGTAAGTTGTTGAGGGCTGATTTCTTCTCCTGTGATAAAAGGCCTTCTGTTTCGACCGCCAAACCTTTAGGGGAGCAATTGCAACCGTTTGGCACCATTTCTGAGTGAGTTGCTGAAAGTCAGATTTTTGATGAAATTTGACCCCGGGGCTTAGGGGTTTTTTCCAAAAAATCTTTTTTTGCCGGTTAAGTTGTTGAGGGCTGATTTCCTGTCCTGTGATAAAAGGCCTTCTGTATCGACCGCCAAACCTTTCAGGGGAGCATTTGCAACCGTTTGGCACCATTTCTGAGTGAATTGCCGAAAGTCAGATTTTTGAGGAAATTGTTACCCCGGGGCTTAGGGATTTTTTAAAAAAAATATTTTTCTGCCGGTAAGTTGTTGAGGGCTGATTTCTTCTCCTGTGATAAAAGGCCTTCTGTTTCGACCGCCAAACCTTTCAGAGGAGCAATTGCAACCGTTTGGCACCATTTCTGAGTGAGTTGCCGAAAGTCAGATTTTTGAGGAAATTGTGACCCCGGGGCTTAGGGATTTTTTCAAAAAAATATTTTTCTGCCGGTAAGTTGTTGAGGGCTGATTTCTTCTCCTGTGATAAAAGGCCTTCTGTTTCGACCGCCAAACCTTTCAGGGGAGCAATTGCAACGGTTTGGCACCATTTCTGAGTGAATTTCTGAAAGTCAGATTTTTGAAAAAATTGTGACCCCGGGGCTTAGGGATTTTTTCAAAAAAATATTTTTCTGCCGGTTAAGTTGTCCATGGCTGATTTCCTGTCCTGTGATAAAAGGCCTTCTGTTTCGACCGCCAAACCTTTCAGGGGAGCATTTGCAACCGTTTGGCACCATTTCTTAGTGAATTGCCGAAAGTCAGATTTTTGAAGAAATTGTGACCCCGGGGCTTAAGGATTTTTTCAAAAAAATATTTTTCTGCCGGTAAGTTGTTGAGGGCTGATTTCTTCTCCTGTGATAAAAGGCCTTCTGTTTCGACCACCAAACCTTTAGCGGAGCAATTGCAACCGTTTGGCACCATTTCTGAGTGAGTTGCTGAAAGTCAGATTTTTGATGAAATTTGACCCCGGGGCTTAGGGGTTTTTTCAAAAAAATCTTTTTTTGCCGGTTAATTTGTTGAGGGCTGATTTCCTGTCCTGTGATAAAAGGCCTTCTGTATCGACCGCCAAACCTTTCAGGGGAGCATTTGCAACCGTTTGGCACCATTTCTGAGTGAATTGCCGAAAGTCAGATTTTTGAGGAAATTGTTACCCCGGGGCTTAGGGATTTTTTCAAAAAAATATTTTTCTGCCGGTAAGTTGTTGAGGGCTGATTTCTTCTCCTGTGATAAAAGGCCTTCTGTTTCGACCGCCAAACCTTTCAGAGGAGCAATTGCAACCGTTTGGCACCATTTCTGAGTGAGTTGCCGAAAGTCAGATTTTTGAGGAAATTGTGACCCCGGGGCTTAGGGATTTTTTCAAAAAAATATTTTTCTGCCGGTAAGTTGTTGAGGGCTGATTTCTTCTCCTGTGATAAAAGGCCTTCTGTTTCGACTGCCAAACCTTTCAGGGGAGCAATTGCAACGGTTTGGCACCATTTCTGAATGAATTTCTGAAAGTCAGATTTTTGAAAAAATTGTGACCCCGGGGCTTAGGGATTTTTTCAAAAAAATATTTTTCTGCCGGTTAAGTTGTCCATGGCTGATTTCCTGTCCTGTGATAAAAGGCCTTCTGTTTCGACCGCCAAACCTTTCAGGGGAGCATTTGCAACCGTTTGGCACCATTTCTTAGTGAATTGCCGAAAGTCAGATTTTTGAAGAAATTGTGACCCCGGGGCTTAAGGATTTTTTCAAAAAAATATTTTTCTGCCGGTAAGTTGTTGAGGGCTGATTTCTTCTCCTGTGATAAAAGGCCTTCTGTTTCGATCGCCAAACCTTTAGGGCAGCAATTGCAACCGTTTGGCACCATTTCTGAGTGAGTTGCTGAAAGTCAGATTTTTGATGAAATTTGACCCCGGGGCTTAGGGGTTTTTTCAAAAAAATCTTTTTTTGCCGGTTAAGTTGTTGAGGGCTGATTTCCTGTCCTGTGATAAAAGGCCTTCTGTTTCGACCGCCAAACCTTTCAGGGGAGCATTTGCAACAGTTTGGCACCATTTCTGAGTGAGTTGCCGAAAGTCAGATTTTTGAGGAAATTGTGACCCCCCCGGGGCTTAGGGATTTTTTCAAAAAAATATTTTTCTGCCGGTAAGTTGTTGAGGGCTGATTTCTTCTCCTGTGATAAAAGGCCTTCTGTTTCGACCGCCAAACCTTTCAGAGGAGCAATTGCAACCGTTTGGCACCATTTCTGAGTGAGTTGCCGAAAGTCAGATTTTTGAGGAAATTGTGACCCCGGGGCTTAGGGATTTTTTCAAAAAAATCTTTTTCTGCCGGTTAAGTTGTCGAGGGCTGATTTCTTTTCGTGTGATAATAAGCCTTCTGTTTCGACCGCCAAACCTTTCAGGGGAGCAATTGCAACCGTTTGGCACCATTTCTGAGTGAATTGCCGAAAGTCAGATTTTTGATGAAATTGTGACCCCGGGGCTTATGGATTTTTTCAAAAAAATATTTTTCTGCCGGTTAAGTTGTCCATGGCTGATTTCCTGTCCTGTGATAAAAGGCCTTCTGTTTCGACCGCCAAACCTTTCAGGGGAGCATTTGCAACCATTTGGCACCATTTCTGAGTGAATTGCCGAAAGTCAGATTTTTGAAGAAATTGTGACCCCGGGGCTTAAGGATTTTTTCAAAAAAATATTTTTCTGCCGGTAAGTTGTTGAGGGCTGATTTCTTCTCCTGTGATAAAAGGCCTTCTGTTTCGACCGCCAAACCTTTCAGGGGAGCAATTGCAACCGTTTGGCACCATTTCTGAGTGAATTTCTGAAAGTCAGATTTTTGAAAAAATTGTGACCCCGGGGCTTAGGGATTTTTTCAAAAAAATCTTTTTCTGCCGGTTAAGTTGTCGAGGGCTGATTTTTTTCGTGTGATAATAAGCGTTCTGTTTCGACCGCCAAACCTTTCAGGGGAGCAATTGCAACCGTTTGGCACCATTTCTGAGTGAATTGCCGAAAGTCAGATTTTTGATGAAATTGTGACCCCGGGGCTTAGGGATTTTTTCAAAAAAATATTTTTCTGCCGGTAAGTTGTTTAGGGCTGATTTCTTCTCCTGTGATAAAAGGCCTTCTGTTTCGACCGCCAAACCTGTCAGGGGAGCATTTGCAACCGTTTGGCACCATTTCTGAGTGAATTGCCGAAAGTCAGATTTTTGAAGAAATTGTGACCCCGGGGCTTAAGGATTTTTTCAAAAAAATATTTTTCTGCCGGTAAGTTGTTGAGGGCTGATTTCTTCTCCTGTGATAAAAGGCCTTCTGTTTCGACCGCCAAACCTTTCAGGGGAGCAATTGCAACCGTTTGGCACCATTTCTGAGTGAATTTCTGAAAGTCAGATTTTTGAAAAAATTGTGACCCCGGGGCTTAGGGATTTTTTCAAAAAAATCTTTTTCTGCCGGTTAAGTTGTCGAGGGCTGATTTCTTTTCGTGTGATAATAAGCGTTCTGTTTCGACCGCCAAAAATTGTGACCCCGGGGCTTAGGGTTTTTTTCAAAAAAATCTTTTTTTGCCGGTTAAGTTGTTGAGGGCTGATTTCCTGTCCTGTGATAAAAGGCCTTCTGTTTCGACCGCCAAACCTTTCAGGGGAGCATTTGCAACAGTTTGGCACCATTTCTGAGTGAATTGCCGAAAGTCAGATTTTTGAAGAAATTGTGACCCCGGGGCTTAGGGATTTTTTCAAAAAAATATTTTTCTGCCGGTAAGTTGTTGAGGGCTGATTTCTTCTCCTGTGATAAAAGGCCTTCTGTTTCGACCGCCAAACCTTTCAGGGGAGCAATTGCAACGGTTTGGCACCATTTCTGAGTGAGTTGCCGAAAGTCAGATTTTTGAGGAAATTGTGACCCCGGGGCTTAGGGATTTTTTCAAAAAAATCTTTTTCTGCCGGTTAAGTTGTCGAGGGCTGATTTCTTTTCGTGTGATAATAAGCCTTCTGTTTCGACCGCCAAACCTTTCAGGGGAGCAATTGCAACCGTTTGGCACCATTTCTGAGTGAATTGCCGAAAGTCAGATTTTTGATGAAATTGTGACCCCGGGGCTTAAGGATTTTTTCAAAAAAATATTTTTCTGCCGGTAAGTTGTTGAGGGCTGATTTCTTCTCCTGTGATAAAAGGCCTTCTGTTTCGACCGCCAAACCTTTAGGGCAGCAATTGCAACCGTTTGGCACCATTTCTGAGTGAGTTGCTGAAAGTCAGATTTTTGATGAAATTTGACCCCGGGGCTTAGGGGTTTTTTCAAAAAAATCTTTTTTTGCCGGTTAAGTTGTTGAGGGCTGATTTCCTGTCCTGTGATAAAAGGCCTTCTGTTTCGACCGCCAAACCTTTCAGGGGAGCATTTGCAACAGTTTGGCACCATTTCTGAGTGAGTTGCCGAAAGTCAGATTTTTGAGGAAATTGTGACCCCCCCGGGGCTTAGGGATTTTTTCAAAAAAATATTTTTCTGCCGGTAAGTTGTTGAGGGCTGATTTCTTCTCCTGTGATAAAAGGCCTTCTGTTTCGACCGCCAAACCTTTCAGAGGAGCATTTGCAACCGTTTGGCACCATTTCTGAGTGAATTGCCGAAAGTCAGATTTTTGAAGAAATTGTGACCCCGGGGGTTAAGGATTTTTTCAAAAAAATATTTTTCCGCCGGTAAGTTTTTGAGGGCTGATTTCTTCTCCTGTGATAAAAGGCCTTCTGTTTCGACCGCCAAACCTTTCAGGGGAGTATTGCAACCGTTTGGCACCATTTCTGAGTGAATTTCTGAAAGTCAGATTTTTGAAAAAATTGTGACCCCGGGGCTTAGGGATTTTTTCAAAAAAATCTTTTTCTGCCGGTTAAGTTGTCGAGGGCTGATTTCTTTTCGTGTGATAATAAGCGTTCTGTTTCGACCGCCAAACCTTTCAGGGGAGCAATTGCAACCGTTTGGCACCATTTCTGAGTGAATTGCCGAAAGTCAGATTTTTGATGAAATTGTGACCCCGGGGCTTAGGGATTTTTTCAAAAAAATATTTTTCTGCCGGTTAAGTTGTCCATGGCTGATTTCCTGTCCTGTGATAAAAGGCCTTCTGTTTCGACCGCCAAACCTTTCAGGGGAGCATTTGCAACCGTTTGGCACCATTTCTGAGTGAATTGCCGAAAGTCAGATTTTTGAAGAAATTGTGACCCCGGGGCTTAAGGATTTTTTCAAAAAAATATTTTTCTGCCGGTAAGTTGTTGAGGGCTGATTTCTTCTCCTGTGATAAAAGGCCTTCTGTTTCGACCGCCAAACCTTTCAGGGGAGCAATTGCAACCGTTTGGCACCATTTCTGAGTGAATTTCTGAAAGTCAGATTTTTGAAAAAATTGTGACCCCGGGGCTTAGGGATTTTTTCAAAAAAATCTTTTTCTGCCGGTTAAGTTGTCGAGGGCTGATTTCTTTTCGTGTGATAATAAGCGTTCTGTTTCGACCGCCAAACCTTTCAGGGGAGCATTTGCAACCGTTTGGCACCATTTCTGAGTGAATTGCCGAAAGTCAGATTTTGAAAAAATTGTGACCCCGGGGCTTAGGGGTTTTTTCAAAAAAATATTTTTCTGCCGGTAAGTTGTTGAGGGCTGATTTCTTCTCCTGTGATAAAAGGCCTTCTGTTTCGACCGCCAAACCTTTAGGGGAGCAATTGCAACCGTTTGGCACCATTTCTGAGTGAGTTGCTGAAAGTCAGATTTTTGATGAAATTTGACCCCGGGGCTTAGGGTTTTTTTCCAAAAAATCTTTTTTTGCCGGTTAAGTTGTTGAGGGCTGATTTCCTGTCCTGTGATAAAAGGCCTTCTGTTTCGACCGCCAAACCTTTCAGGGGAGCATTTGCAACAGTTTGGCACCATTTCTGAGTGAATTGCCGAAAGTCAGATTTTTGAAGAAATTGTGACCCCGGGGCTTAGGGATTTTTTCAAAAAAATATTTTTCTGCCGGTAAGTTGTTGAGGGCTGATTTCTTCTCCTGTGATAAAAGGCCTTCTGTTTCGACCGCCAAACCTTTCAGGGGAGCAATTGCAACGGTTTGGCACCATTTCTGAGTGAGTTGCCGAAAGTCAGATTTTTGAGGAAATTGTGACCCCGGGGCTTAGGGATTTTTTCAAAAAAATATGTTTCTGCCGGTTAAGTTGTCCATGGCTGATTTCCTGTCCTGTGATAAAAGGCCTTCTGTTTCGACCGCCAAACCTTTCAGGGGAGCATTTGCAACCGTTTGGCACCATTTCTGAGTGAATTGCCGAAAGTCAGATTTTTGAAGAAATTGTGACCCCGGGGCTTAAGGATTTTTTCAAAAAAATATTTTTCTGCCGGTAAGTTGTTGAGGGCTGATTTCTTCTCCTGTGATAAAAGGCCTTCTGTTTCGACCGCCAAACCTTTAGGGCAGCAATTGCAACCGTTTGGCACCATTTCTGATTGAGTTGCTGAAAGTCAGATTTTTGATGAAATTTGACCCCGGGGCTTAGGGGTTTTTTCAAAAAAATCTTTTTTTGCCGGTTAAGTTGTCGAGGGCTGATTTCTTTTCGTGTGATAATAAGCCTTCTGTTTCGACCGCCAAACCTTTCAGGGGAGCAATTGCAACCGTTTGGCACCATTTCTGAGTGAATTGCCGAAAGTCAGATTTTTGATGAAATTGTGACCCCGGGGCTTAGGGATTTTTTCAAAAAAATATTTTTCTGCCGGTTAAGTTGTCCATGGCTGATTTCCTGTCCTGTGATAAAAGGCCTTCTGTTTCGACCGCCAAACCTTTCAGGGGAGCATTTGCAACCGTTTGGCACCATTTCTGAGTGAATTGCCGAAAGTCAGATTTTTGAAGAAATTGTGACCCCGGGGCTTAAGGATTTTTTCAAAAAAATATTTTTCTGCCGGTAAGTTGTTGAGGGCTGATTTCTTCTCCTGTGATAAAAGGCCTTCTGTTTCGACCGCCAAACCTTTAGGGCAGCAATTGCAACCGTTTGGCACCATTTCTGAGTGAGTTGCTGAAAGTCAGATTTTTGATGAAATTTGACCCCGGGGCTTAGGGGTTTTTTCAAAAAAATCTTTTTTTGCCGGTTAAGTTGTTGAGGGCTGATTTCCTGTCCTGTGATAAAAGGCCTTCTGTTTCGACCGCCAAACCTTTCAGGGGAGCATTTGCAACAGTTTGGCACCATTTCTGAGTGAGTTGCCGAAAGTCAGATTTTTGAGGAAATTGTGACCCCCCCGGGGCTTAGGGATTTTTTCAAAAAAATATTTTTCTGCCGGTAAGTTGTTGAGAGCTGATTTCTTCTCCTGTGATAAAAGGCCTTCTGTTTCGACCGCCAAACCATTCAGAGGAGCAATTGCAACCGTTTGGCACCATTTCTGAGTGAGTTGCCGAAAGTCAGATTTTTGAGGAAATTGTGACCCCGGGGCTTAGGGATTTTTTCAAAAAAATATTTTTCTGCCGGTTAAGTTGTCGAGGGCTGATTTCTTTTCGTGTGATAATAAGCCTTCTGTTTCGACCGCCAAACCTTTCAGGGGAGCAATTGCAACCGTTTGGCACCATTTCTGAGTGAGTTGCTGAAAGTCAGATTTTTGATGAAATTTGACCCCGGCGCTTAGGGGTTTTTTCAAAAAAATCTTTTTTTGCCGGTTAAGTTGTTGAGGGCTGATTTCCTGTCCTGTGATAAAAGGCCTTCTGTTTCGACCGCCAAACCTTTCAGGGGAGCATTTGCAACAGTTTGGCACCATTTCTGAGTGAGTTGCCGAAAGTCAGATTTTTGAGGAAATTGTGACCCCCCCGGGGCTTAGGGATTTTTTCAAAAAAATATTTTTCTGCCGGTAAGTTGTTGAGGGCTGATTTCTTCTCCTGTGATAAAAGGCCTTCTGTTTCGACCGCCAAACCTTTCAGAGGAGCAATTGCAACCGTTTGGCACCATTTCTGAGTGAGTTGCCGAAAGTCAGATTTTTGAGGAAATTGTGACCCCGGGGCTTAGGGATTTTTTCAAAAAAATCTTTTTCTGCCGGTTAAGTTGTCGAGGGCTGATTTCTTTTCGTGTGATAATAAGCCTTCTGTTTCGACCGCCAAACCTTTCAGGGGAGCAATTGCAACCGTTTGGCACCATTTCTGAGTGAATTGCCGAAAGTCAGATTTTTGATGAAATTGTGACCCCGGGGCTTAGGGATTTTTTCAAAAAAATATTTTTCTGCCGGTTAAGTTGTCCATGGCTGATTTCCTGTCCTGTGATAAAAGGCCTTCTGTTTCGACCGCCAAACCTTTCAGGGGAGCATTTGCAACCGTTTGGCACCATTTCTGAGTGAATTGCCGAAAGTCAGATTTTTGAAGAAATTGTGACCCTGGGGCTTAAGGATTTTTTCAAAAAAATATTTTTCTGCCGGTAAGTTGTTGAGGGCTGATTTCTTCTCCTGTGATAAAAGGCCTTCTGTTTCGACCGCCAAACCTTTCAGGGGAGCAATTGCAACCGTTTGGCACCATTTCTGAGTGAATTTCTGAATGTCAGATTTTTGAAAAAATTGTGACCCCGGGGCTTAGGGATTTTTTCAAAAAAATCTTTTTCTGCCGGTTAAGTTGTCGAGGGCTGATTTCTTTTCGTGTGATAATAAGCGTTCTGTTTCGACCGCCAAACCTTTCAGGGGAGCAATTGCAACCGTTTGGAACCATTTCTGAGTGAATTGCCGAAAGTCAGATTTTTGATAAAATTGTGACCCCGGGGCTTAGGGATTTTTTCAAAAAAATATTTTTCTGCCGGTTAAGTTGTGCATGGCTGATTTCCTGTCCTGTGATAAAAGGCCTTCTGTTTCGACCGCCAAACCTTTCAGGGGAGCATTTGCAACCGTTTGGCACCATTTCTGAGTGAATTGCCGAAAGTCAGATTTTTGAAGAAATTGTGACCCCGGGGCTTAAGGATTTTTTCAAAAAAATATTTTTCTGCCGGTAAGTTGTTGAGGGCTCATTTCTTCTCCTGTGATAAAAGGCCTTCTGTTTCGACCGCCAAACCTTTCAGGGGAGCAATTGCAACGGTTTGGCACCATTTCTGAGTGAATTGCCGAAAGTCAGATTTTTGAAGAAATTGTGACCCCGGGGCTTAGGGATTTTTTCAAAAAAATATTTTTCTGCCGGTAAGTTGTTGAGGGCTGATTTCTTCTCCTGTGATAAAAGGCCTTCTGTTTCGACCGCCAAACCTTTCAGGGGAGCAATTGCAACCGTTTGGCACCATTTCTGAGTGAGTTGCCGAAAGTCAGATTTTTGAGGAAATTGTGACCCCGGGGCTTAGGGATTTTTTCAAAAAAATCTTTTTCTGCCGGTTAAGTTGTCGAGGGCTGATTTCTTTTCGTGTGATAATAAGCCTTCTGTTTCGACCGCCAAACCTTTCAGGGGAGCATTTGCAACCGTTTGGCACCATTTCTGAGTGAATTGCCGAAAGTCAGATTTTTGATGAAATTGTGACCCCGGGGCTTAGGGATTTTTTCAAAAAAATATTTTTCTGCCGGTTAAGTTGTCCATGGCTGATTTCCTGTCCTGTGATAAAAGGCCTTCTGTTTCGACCGCCAAACCTTTCAGGGGAGCAATTGCAACGGTTTGGCACCATTTCTGAGTGAATTTCTGAAAGTCAGATTTTTGAAAAAATTGTGACCCCGGGGCTTAGGGATTTTTTCAAAAAAATATTTTTCTGCCGGTAAGTTGTTGAGGGCTGATTTCTTCTCCTGTGATAAAAGGCCTTCAGTTTCGACCGCCAAACCTTTCAGGGGAGCAATTGCAACGGTTTGGCACCATTTCTGAGTGAATTTCTGAAAGTCAGATTTTTGAAAAAATTGTGACCCCGGGGCTTAGGGATTTTTTCAAAAAAATCTTTTTCTGCCGGTTAAGTTGTCGAGGGCTGATTTCTTTTCGTGTGATAATAAGCCTTCTGTTTCGACCGCCAAACCTTTCAGGGGAGCATTTGCAACCGTTTGGCACCATTTCTGAGTGAATTGCTGAAAGTCAGATTTTTGATGAAATTGTGACCCCGGGGATTAGGGATTTTTTCAAAAAAATATTTTTCTGCCGGTTAAGTTGTCCATGGCTGATTTCCTGTCCTGTGATAAAAGGCCTTCTGTTTCGACCGCCAAACCTTTCAGGGGAGCATTTGCAACCATTTGGCACCATTTCTGAGTGAATTGCCGAAAGTCAGATTTTTGAAGAAATTGTGACCCCGGGGCTTAAGGATTTTATCAAAAAAATATTTTTCTGCCGGTAAGTTGTTGAGGGCTGATTTCTTTTCGTGTGATAATAAGCCTTCTGTTTCGACCGCCAAACCTTTCAGGGGAGCAATTGCAACCGTTTGGCACCATTTCTGAGTGAATTGCCGAAAGTCAGATTTTTGATGAAATTGTGACCCCGGGGCTTAGGGATTTTTTCAAAAAAATATTTTTCTGCCGGTTAAGTTGTCCATGGCTGATTTCCTGTCCTGTGATAAAAGGCCTTCTGTTTCGACCGCCAAACCTTTCAGGGGAGCATTTGCAACCGTTTGGCACCATTTCTGAGTGAATTGCCGAAAGTCAGATTTTTGAAGAAATTGTGACCCCGGGGCTTAAGGATTTTTTCAAAAAAATATTTTTCTGCCGGTAAGTTGTTGAGGGCTGATTTCTTCTCCTGTGATAAAAGGCCTTCTGTTTCGACCGCCAAACCTTTCAGGGGAGCAATTGCAACGGTTTGGCACCATTTCTGAGTGAATTTCTGAAAGTCAGATTTTTGAAAAAATTGTGACCCTGGGGCTTAGGGATTTTTTCAAAAAAATATTTTTCTGCCGGTAAGTTGTTGAGGGCTGATTTCTTCTCCTGTGATAAAAGGCCTTCTGTTTCGACCGCCAAACCTTTCAGGGGAGCAATTGCAACGGTTTGGCACCATTTCTGAGTGAGTTGCCGAAAGTCAGATTTTTGATGAAATTGTGACCCCGGGGCTTAGGGATTTTTTCAAAAAAATATTTTTCTGCCGGTAAGTTGTTGAGGGCTGATTTCTTCTCCTGTGATAAAAGGCCTTCTGTTTCGACCGCCAAACCTTTCAGGGGAGCAATTGCAACGGTTTGGCACCATTTCTGAGTGAATTTCTGAAAGTCAGATTTTTGAAAAAATTGTGACCCCGGGGCTTAGGGATTTTTTCAAAAAAATATTTTTCTGCCGGTAAGTTGTTGAGGGCTGATTTCTTCTCCTGTGATAAAAGGCCTTCTGTTTCGACCGCCAAACCTTTCAGGGGAGCAATTGCAACGGTTTGGCACCATTTCTGAGTGAATTTCTGAAAGTCAGATTTTTGAAAAAATTATGACCCCGGGGCTTAGGGATTTTTTCAAAAAAATCTTTTTCTGCCGGTTAAGTTGTCGAGGGCTGATTTCTTTTCGTGTGATAATAAGCCTTCTGTTTCGACCGCCAAACCTTTCAGGGGAGCATTTGCAACCGTTTGGCACCATTTCTGAGTGAATTGCCGAAAGTCAGATTTTTGATGAAATTGTGACCCCGGGGCTTAGGGATTTTTTCAAAAAAATATTTTTCTGCCGGTAAGTTGTTGAGGGCTGATTTCTTCTCCTGTGATAAAAGGCCTTCTGTTTCGACCGCCAAACCTTTCAGGGGAGCAATTGCAACGGTTTGGCACCATTTCTGAGTGAATTTCTGAAAGTCAGATTTTTGAAAAAATTGTGACCCCGGGGCTTAGGGATTTTTTCAAAAAAATATTTTTCTGCCGGTAAGTTGTTGAGGGCTGATTTCTTCTCCTGTGATAAAAGGCCTTCTGTTTCGACCGCCAAACCTTTCAGGGGAGCAATTGCAACCGTTTGGCACCATTTCTGAGTGAATTTCTGAAAGTCAGATTTTTGAAAAAATTGTGACCCCGGGGCTTAGGGATTTTTTCAAAAAAATCTTTTTCTGCCGGTTAAGTTGTCGAGGGCTGATTTCTTTTCGTGTGATAATAAGCCTTCTGTTTCGACCGCCAAACCTTTCAGGGGAGCATTTGCAACCGTTTGGCACCATTTCTGAGTGAATTGCCGAAAGTCAGATTTTTGATGAAATTGTGACCCCGGGGCTTAGGGATTTTTTCAAAAAAATATTTTTCTGCCGGTTAAGTTGTCCATGGCTGATTTCCTGTCCTGTGATAAAAGGCCTTCTGTTTCGACCGCCAAACCTTTCAGGGGAGCATTTGCAACCGTTTGGCACCATTTCTGAGTGAATTGCCGAAAGTCAGATTTTTGAAGAAATTGTGACCCCGGGGCTTAAGGATTTTTTCAAAAAAATATTTTTCTGCCGGTAAGTTGTTGAGGGCTGATTTCTTCTCCTGTGATAAAAGGCCTTCTGTTTCGACCGCCAAACCTTTAGGGGAGCAATTGCAACCGTTTGGCACCATTTCTGAGTGAGTTGCTGAAAGTCAGATTTTTGATGAAATTTGACCCCGGGGCTTAGGGGTTTTTTCCAAAAAATCTTTTTTTGCCGGTTAAGTTGTTGAGGGCTGATTTCCTGTCCTGTGATAAAAGGCCTTCTGTTTCGACCGCCAAACCTTTCAGGGGAGCATTTGCAACAGTTTGGCACCATTTCTGAGTGAATTGCCGAAAGTCAGATTTTTGATGAAATTGTGACCCCGGGGCTTAGGGATTTTTTCAAAAAAATATTTTTCTGCCGGTTAAGTTGTCCATGGCTGATTTCTTCTCCTGTGATAAAAGGCCTTCTGTTTCGACCGCCAAACCTTTCAGGGGAGCAATTGCAACCGTTTGGCACCATTTCTGAGTGAGTTGCTGAAAGTCAGATTTTTGATGAAATTTGACCCCGGGGCTTAGGGGTTTTTTCCAAAAAATCTTTTTTTGCCGGTTAAGTTGTTGAGGGCTGATTTCCTGTCCTGTGATAAAAGGCCTTCTGTTTCGACCGCCAAACCTTTCAGGGGAGCATTTGCAACAGTTTGGCACCATTTCTGAGTGAGTTGCCGAAAGTCAGATTTTTGAGGAAATTGTGACCCCCCCGGGGCTTAGGGATTTTTTCAAAAAAATATTTTTCTGCCGGTAAGTTGTTGAGGGCTGATTTCCTGTCCTGTGATAAAAGGCCTTCTGTTTCGACCGCCAAACCTTTCAGGGGAGCATTTGCAACCGTTTGGCACCATTTCTGAGTGAATTGCCGAAAGTCAGATTTTTGAAGAAATTGTGACCCCGGGGCTTAAGGATTTTTTCAAAAAAATATTTTTCTGCCGGTAAGTTGTTTAGGGCTGATTTCTTCTCCTGTGATAAAAGGCCTTCTGTTTCGACCGCCAAACCTTTCAGGGGAGGAATTGCAACCGTTTGGCACCATTTCTGAGTGAATTGCCGAAAGTCAGATTTTTGAGGAAATTGTTACCCCGGGGCTTAGGGATTTTTTCAAAAAAATATTTTTCTGCCGGTAAGTTGTTGAGGGCTGATTTCTTTTCGTGTGATAATAAGCCTTCTGTTTCGACCGCCAAACCTTTCAGGGGAGCAATTGCAACCGTTTGGCACCATTTCTGAGTGAATTGCCGAAAGTGAGATTTTTGATGAAATTGTGACCCCGGGGCTTAGGGATTTTTTCAAAAAAATATTTTTCTGCCGGTTAAGTTGTCCATGGCTGATTTCCTGTCCTGTGATAAAAGGCCTTCTGTTTCGACCGCCAAACCTTTCAGGGGAGCAATTGCAACCGTTTGGCACCATTTCTGAGTGAATTGCCGAAAGTCAGATTTTTGAAAAAATTGTGACCCCGGGGCTTAGGGATTTTTTCAAAAAAATATTTTTCTGCCGGTAAGTTGTTGAGGGCTGATTTCTTCTCCTGTGATAAAAGGCCTTCTGTTTCGACCGCCAAACCTTTCAGGGGAGCAATTGCAACGGTTTGGCACCATTTCTGAGTGAATTGCCGAAAGTCAGATTTTTGAAAAAATTGTGACCCCGGGGCTTAGGGATTTTTTCAAAAAAATCTTTTTCTGCCGGTTAAGTTGTCGAGGGCTGATTTCTTTTCGTGTGATAATAAGCCTTCTGTTTCGACCGCCAAACCTTTCAGGGGAGCATTTGCAACCGTTTGGCACCATTTCTGAGTGAATTGCCGAAAGTCAGATTTTTGATGAAATTGTGACCCCGGGGCTTAGGGATTTTTTCAAAAAAATATTTTTCTGCCGGTTAAGTTGTCCATGGCTGATTTCCTGTCCTGTGATAAAAGGCCTTCTGTTTCGACCGCCAAACCTTTAGGGGAGCAATTGCAACCGTTTGGCACCATTTCTGAGTGAGCTGCTGAAAGTCAGATTTTTGATGAAATTTGACCCCGGGGCTTAGGGGTTTTTTCCAAAAAATCTTTTTTTGCCGGTTAAGTTGTTGAGGGCTGATTTCCTGTCCTGTGATAAAAGGCCTTCTGTTTCGACCGCCAAACCTTTCAGGGGAGCATTTGCAACAGTTTGGCACCATTTCTGAGTGAATTGCCGAAAGTCAGATTTTTGATGAAATTGTGACCCCGGGGCTTAGGGATTTTTTCAAAAAAATATTTTTCTGCCGGTTAAGTTGTCCATGGCTGATTTCTTCTCCTGTGATAAAAGGCCTTCTGTTTCGACCGCCAAACCTTTCAGGGGAGCAATTGCAACCGTTTGGCACCATTTCTGAGTGAGTTGCTGAAAGTCAGATTTTTGATGAAATTTGACCCCGGGGCTTAGGGGTTTTTTCCAAAAAATCTTTTTTTGCCGGTTAAGTTGTTGAGGGCTGATTTCCTGTCCTGTGATAAAAGGCCTTCTGTTTCGACCGCCAAACCTTTCAGGGGAGCATTTGCAACAGTTTGGCACCATTTCTGAGTGAGTTGCCGAAAGTCAGATTTTTGAGGAAATTGTGACCCCCCCGGGGCTTAGGGATTTTTTCAAAAAAATATTTTTCTGCCGGTAAGTTGTTGAGGGCTGATTTCCTGTCCTGTGATAAAAGGCCTTCTGTTTCGACCGCCAAACCTTTCAGGGGAGCATTTGCAACCGTTTGGCACCATTTCTGAGTGAATTGCCGAAAGTCAGATTTTTGAAGAAATTGTGACCCCGGGGCTTAAGGATTTTTTCAAAAAAATATTTTTCTGCCGGTAAGTTGTTTAGGGCTGATTTCTTCTCCTGTGATAAAAGGCCTTCTGTTTCGACCGCCAAACCTTTCAGGGGAGGAATTGCAACCGTTTGGCACCATTTCTGAGTGAATTGCCGAAAGTCAGATTTTTGAGGAAATTGTTACCCCGGGGCTTAGGGATTTTTTCAAAAAAATATTTTTCTGCCGGTAAGTTGTTGAGGGCTGATTTCTTTTCGTGTGATAATAAGCCTTCTGTTTCGACCGCCAAACCTTTCAGGGGAGCAATTGCAACCGTTTGGCACCATTTCTGAGTGAATTGCCGAAAGTCAGATTTTTGATGAAATTGTGACCCCGGGGCTTAGGGATTTTTTCAAAAAAATATTTTTCTGCCGGTTAAGTTGTCCATGGCTGATTTCCTGTCCTGTGATAAAAGGCCTTCTGTTTCGACCGCCAAACCTTTCAGGGGAGCAATTGCAACCGTTTGGCACCATTTCTGAGTGAATTGCCGAAAGTCAGATTTTTGATGAAATTGTGACCCCGGGGCTTAGGGATTTTTTCAAAAAAATATTTTTCTGCCGGTAAGTTGTTGAGGGCTGATTTCTTCTCCTGTGATAAAAGGCCTTCTGTTTCGACCGCCAAACCTTTCAGGGGAGCATTTGCAACCGTTTGGCACCATTTCTGAGTGAGTTGCTGAAAGTCAGATTTTTGATGAAATTTGACCCAGGGGCTTAGGGGTTTTTTCAAAAAAATCTTTTTTTGCCGGTTAAGTTGTTGAGGGCTGATTTCCTGTCCTGTGATAAAAGGCCTTCTGTTTCGACCGCCAAACCTTTCAGGGGAGCATTTGCAACAGTTTGGCACCATTTCTGAGTGAGTTGCCGAAAGTCAGATTTTTGAGGAAATTGTGACCCTGGGGCTTAGGGATTTTTTCAAAAAAATCTTTTTCTGCCGGTTAAGTTGTCGAGGGCTGATTTCTTTTCGTGTGATAATAAGCCTTCTGTTTCGACCGCCAAACCTTTCAGGGGAGCAATTGCAACCGTTTGGCACCATTTCTGAGTGAATTGCCGAAAGTCAGATTTTTGATGAAATTGTGACCCCGGGGCTTAGGGATTTTTTCAAAAAAATATTTTTCTGCCGGTTAAGTTGTCCATGGCTGATTTCCTGTCCTGTGATAAAAGGCCTTCTGTTTCGACCGCCAAACCTTTCAGGGGAGCAATTGCAACCGTTTGGCACCATTTCTGAGTGAGTTGCTGAAAGTCAGATTTTTGATGAAATTTGACCCCGGGGCTTAGGGGTTTTTTCCAAAAAATCTTTTTTTGCCGGTTAAGTTGTTGAGGGCTGATTTCCTGTCCTGTGATAAAAGGCCTTCTGTTTCGACCGCCAAACCTTTCAGGGGAGCATTTGCAACAGTTTGGCACCATTTCTGAGTGAGTTGCCGAAAGTCAGATTTTTGAGGAAATTGTGACCCCCCCGGGGCTTAGGGATTTTTTCAAAAAAATATTTTTCTGCCGGTAAGTTGTTGAGGGCTGATTTCCTGTCCTGTGATAAAAGGCCTTCTGTTTCGACCGCCAAACCTTTCAGGGGAGCATTTGCAACCGTTTGGCACCATTTCTGAGTGAATTGCCGAAAGTCAGATTTTTGAAGAAATTGTGACCCCGGGGCTTAAGGATTTTTTCAAAAAAATATTTTTCTGCCGGTAAGTTGTTTAGGGCTGATTTCTTCTCCTGTGATAAAAGGCCTTCTGTTTCGACCGCCAAACCTTTCAGGGGAGGAATTGCAACCGTTTGGCACCATTTCTGAGTGAATTGCCGAAAGTCAGATTTTTGAGGAAATTGTTACCCCGGGGCTTAGGGATTTTTTCAAAAAAATATTTTTCTGCCGGTAAGTTGTTGAGGGCTGATTTCTTTTCGTGTGATAATAAGCCTTCTGTTTCGACCGCCAAACCTTTCAGGGGAGCAATTGCAACCGTTTGGCACCATTTCTGAGTGAATTGCCGAAAGTCAGATTTTTGATGAAATTGTGACCCCGGGGCTTAGGGATTTTTTCAAAAAAATATTTTTCTGCCGGTTAAGTTGTCCATGGCTGATTTCCTGTCCTGTGATAAAAGGCCTTCTGTTTCGACCGCCAAACCTTTCAGGGGAGGAATTGCAACCGTTTGGCACCATTTCTGAGTGAATTGCCGAAAGTCAGATTTTTGATGAAATTGTGACCCCGGGGCTTAGGGATTTTTTCAAAAAAATATTTTTCTGCCGGTAAGTTGTTGAGGGCTGATTTCTTCTCCTGTGATAAAAGGCCTTCTGTTTCGACCGCCAAACCTTTCAGGGGAGCATTTGCAACGGTTTGGCACCATTTCTGAGTGAGTTGCTGAAAGTCAGATTTTTGATGAAATTTGACCCAGGGGCTTAGGGGTTTTTTCAAAAAAATCTTTTTTTGCCGGTTAAGTTGTTGAGGGCTGATTTCCTGTCCTGTGATAAAAGGCCTTCTGTTTTGACCGCCAAACCTTTCAGGGGAGCATTTGCAACAGTTTGGCACCATTTCTGAGTGAGTTGCCGAAAGTCAGATTTTTGAGGAAATTGTGACCCTGGGGCTTAGGGATTTTTTCAAAAAAATCTTTTTCTGCCGGTTAAGTTGTCGAGGGCTGATTTCTTTTCGTGTGATAATAAGCCTTCTGTTTCGACCGCCAAACCTTTCAGGGGAGCAATTGCAACCGTTTGGCACCATTTCTGAGTGAATTGCCGAAAGTCAGATTTTTGATGAAATTGTGACCCCGGGGCTTAGGGATTTTTTCAAAAAAATATTTTTCTGCCGGTTAAGTTGTCCATGGCTGATTTCCTGTCCTGTGATAAAAGGCCTTCTGTTTCGACCGCCAAACCTTTCAGGGGAGCATTTGCAACCGTTTGGCACCATTTCTGAGTGAATTGCCGAAAGTCAGATTTTTGAAGAAATTGTGACCCCGGGGCTTAAGGATTTTTTCAAAAAAATATTTTTCTGCCGGTAAGTTGTTTAGGGCTGATTTCTTCTCCTGTGATAAAAGGCCTTCTGTTTCGACCGCCAAACCTTTCAGGGGAGCAATTGCAACGGTTTGGCACCATTTCTGAGTGAATTTCTGAAAGTCAGATTTTTGAAAAAATTGTGACCCCGGGGCTTAGGGATTTTTTTCAAAAAAATCTTTTTCTGCCGGTTAAGTTGTCGAGGGCTGATTTTTTTTCGTGTGATAATAAG
The DNA here is from genome assembly GCF_964234715.1 of Podarcis melisellensis. NCBI lineage: Eukaryota > Metazoa > Chordata > Lepidosauria > Squamata > Lacertidae > Podarcis > Podarcis melisellensis. Next base: position 38,812,543 of record NC_138546.1, on the reverse strand, counting down.
CCTTCTGTTTCGACCGCCAAACCTTTCAGGGGAGCAATTGCAACCGTTTGGCACCATTTCTGAGTGAATTGCCGAAAGTCAGATTTTTGATGAAATTGTGACCCCGGGGCTTAGGGATTTTTTCAAAAAAATATTTTTCTGCCGGTTAAGTTGTCCATGGCTGATTTCCTGTCCTGTGATAAAAGGCCTTCTGTTTCGACCGCCAAACCTTTCAGGGGAGCATTTGCAACCGTTTGGCACCATTTCTGAGTGAATTGCCGAAAGTCAGATTTTTGAAGAAATTGTGACCCCGGGGCTTAAGGATTTTTTCAAAAAAATATTTTTCTGGCGGTAAGTTGTTTAGGGCTGATTTCTTCTCCTGTGATAAAAGGCCTTCTGTTTCGACCGCCAAACCTTTCAGGGGAGCAATTGCAACGGTTTGGCACCATTTCTGAGTGAATTTCTGAAAGTCAGATTTTTGAAAAAATTGTGACCCCGGGGCTTAGGGATTTTTTTCAAAAAAATCTTTTTCTGCCGGTTAAGTTGTCGAGGGCTGATTTCTTTTCGTGTGATAATAAGCCTTCTGTTTCGACCGCCAAACCTTTCAGGAAAGCATTTGCAACCATTTGGCACCATTTCTGAGTGAATTGCCGAAAGTCAGATTTTTGATGAAATTGTGACCCCGGGGCTTAGGGATTTTTTCAAAAAAATATTTTTCTGCCGGTTAAGTTGTCCATGGCTGATTTCCTGTCCTGTGATAAAAGGCCTTCTGTTTCGACCGCCAAACCTTTCAGGGGAGCATTTGCAACCGTTTGGCACCATTTCTGAGTGAATTGCCGAAAGTCAGATTTTTGAAGAAATTGTGACCCCGGGGCTTAAGGATTTTTTCAAAAAAATATTTTTCTGCCGGTAAGTTGTTGAGGGCTGATTTCTTCTCCTGTGATAAAAGGCCTTCTGTTTCGACCACCAAACCTTTAGGGGAGCAATTGCAACCGTTTGGCACCATTTCTGAGTGAGTTGCTGAAAGTCAGATTTTTGATGAAATTTGACCCCGGGGCTTAGGGGTTTTTTCAAAAAAATCTTTTTTTGCCGGTTAAGTTGTTGAGGGCTGATTTCCTGTCCTGTGATAAAAGGCCTTCTGTTTCGACCGCCAAACCTTTCAGGGGAGCATTTGCAACCGTTTGGCACCATTTCTGAGTGAGTTGCCTAAAGTCAGATTTTTGAGGAAATTGTGACCCTGGGGCTTAGGGATTTTTTCAAAAAAATCTTTTTCTGCCGGTTAAGTTGTCGAGGGCTGATTTCTTTTCGTGTGATAATAAGCCTTCTGTTTCGACCGCCAAACCTTTCAGGGGAGCAATTGCAACCGTTTGGCACCATTTCTGAGTGAATTGCCGAAAGTGAGATTTTTGATGAAATTGTGACCCCGGGGCTTAGGGATTTTTTCAAAAAAATATTTTTCTGCCGGTTAAGTTGTCCATGGCTGATTTCCTGTCCTGTGATAAAAGGCCTTCTGTTTCGACCGCCAAACCTTTCAGGGGAGCATTTGCAACCGTTTGGCACCATTTCTGAGTGAATTGCCGAAAGTCAGATTTTTGAAGAAATTGTGACCCCGGGGCTTAGGGATTTTTTCAAAAAAATATTTTTCTGCCGGTAAGTTGTTTAGGGCTGATTTCTTCTCCTGTGATAAAAGGCCTTCTGTTTCGACCGCCAAACCTTTCAGGGGAGCAATTGCAACGGTTTGGCACCATTTCTGAGTGAATTTCTGAAAGTCAGATTTTTGAAAAAATTGTGACCCCGGGGCTTAGGGATTTTTTCAAAAAAATCTTTTTCTGCCGGTTAAGTTGTCGAGGGCTGATTTCTTTTCGTGTGATAATAAGCCTTCTGTTTCGACCGCCAAACCTTTCAGGGAAGCATTTGCAACCGTTTGGCACCATTTCTGAGTGAATTGCCGAAAGTCAGATTTTTGATGAAATTGTGACCCCGGGGCTTAGGGATTTTTTCAAAAAAATATTTTTCTGCCGGTTAAGTTGTCCATGGCTGATTTCCTGTCCTGTGATAAAAGGCCTTCTGTTTCGACCGCCAAACCTTTCAGGGGAGCATTTGCAACCGTTTGGCACCATTTCTGAGTGAATTGCCGAAAGTCAGATTTTTGAAGAAATTGTGACCCCGGGGCTTAAGGATTTTTTCAAAAAAATATTTTTCTGCCGGTAAGTTGTTGAGGGCGGATTTCTTCTCCTGTGATAAAAGGCCTTCTGTTTCGACCACCAAACCTTTAGGGGAGCAATTGCAACCGTTTGGCACCATTTCTGAGTGAGTTGCTGAAAGTCAGATTTTTGATGAAATTTGACCCCGGGGCTTAGGGGTTTTTTCCAAAAAATCTTTTTTTGCCGGTTAAGTTGTTGAGGGCTGATTTCCTGTCCTGTGATAAAAGGCCTTCTGTTTCGACCGCCAAACCTTTCAGGGGAGCATTTGCAACAGTTTGGCACCATTTCTGAGTGAGTTGCCGAAAGTCAGATTTTTGAGGAAATTGTGACCCCCCCGGGGCTTAGGGATTTTTTCAAAAAAATATTTTTCTGCCGGTAAGTTGTTGAGGGCTGATTTCTTCTCCTGTGATAAAAGGCCTTCTGTTTCGACCGCCAAACCTTTCAGAGGAGCAATTGCAACCGTTTGGAACCATTTCTGAGTGAGTTGCCGAAAGTCAGATTTTTGATGAAATTGTGACCCCGGGGCTTAGGGATTTTTTCAAAAAAATATTTTTCTGCCGGTTAAGTTGTCCATGGCTGATTTCCTGTCCTGTGATAAAAGGCCTTCTGTTTCGACCGCCAAACCTTTCAGGGGAGCAATTGCAACGGTTTGGCACCATTTCTGAGTGAATTTCTGAAAGTCAGATTTTTGAAAAAATTGTGACCCCGGGGCTTAGGGATTTTTTCAAAAAAATATTTTTCTGCCGGTTAAGTTGTCGAGGGCTGATTTCTTTTCGTGTGATAATAAGCCTTCTGTTTCGACCGCCAAACCTTTCAGGGGAGCATTTGCAACCGTTTGGCACCATTTCTGAGTGAAATGCCGAAAGTCAGATTTTTGATGAAATTGTGACCCCGGGGCTTAGGGATTTTTTCAAAAAAATATTTTTCTGCCGGTTAAGTTGTTGAGGGCTGATTTCCTGTCCTGTGATAAAAGGCCTTCTGTTTCGACCGCCAAACCTTTCAGGGGAGCATTTGCAACAGTTTGGCACCATTTCTGAGTGAGTTGCCGAAAGTCAGATTTTTGAGGAAATTGTGACCCCGGGGCTTAGGGATTTTTTCAAAAAAATATTTTTCTGCCGGTTAAGTTGTCCATGGCTGATTTCCTGTCCTGTGATAAAAGGCCTTCTGTTTCGACCGCCAAACCTTTCAGGGGAGCATTTGCAACCGTTTGGCACCATTTCTGAGTGAATTGCCGAAAGTCAGATTTTTGAAGAAATTGTGACCCCGGGGCTTAGGGATTTTTTCAAAAAAATATTTTTCTGCCGGTAAGTTGTTGAGGGCTGATTTCTTCTCCTGTGATAAAAGGCCTTCTGTTTCGACCGCCAAACCTTTCAGGGGAGCAATTGCAACGGTTTGGCACCATTTCTGAGTGAATTTCTGAAAGTCAGATTTTTGAAAAAATTGTGACCCCGGGGCTTAGGGATTTTTTCAAAAAAATATTTTTCTGCCGGTTAAGTTGTCGAGGGCTGATTTCTTTTCGTGTGATAATAAGCCTTCTGTTTCGACCGCCAAACCTTTCAGGGGAGCAATTGCAACCGTTTGGCACCATTTCTGAGTGAATTGCCGAAAGTCAGATTTTTGATGAAATTGTGACCCCGGGGCTTAGGGATTTTTTCAAAAAAATATTTTTCTGCCGGTTAAGTTGTCCATGGCTGATTTCCTGTCCTGTGATAAAAGGCCTTCTGTTTCGACCGCCAAACCTTTCAGGGGAGCATTTGCAACCGTTTGGCACCATTTCTGAGTGAATTGCCGAAAGTCAGATTTTTGAAGAAATTGTGACCCCGGGGCTTAAGGATTTTTTCAAAAAAATATTTTTCTGCCGGTAAGTTGTTGAGGGCTGATTTCTTCTCCTGTGATAAAAGGCCTTCTGTTTCGACCGCCAAACCTTTCAGGGGAGCAATTGCAACGGTTTGGCACCATTTCTGAGTGAATTTCTGAAAGTCAGATTTTTGAAAAAATTGTGACCCCGGGGCTTAGGGATTTTTTCAAAAAAATATTTTTCTGCCGGTTAAGTTGTCGAGGGCTGATTTCTTTTCGTGTGATAATAAGCCTTCTGTTTCGACCGCCAAACCTTTCAGGGGAGCAATTGCAACCGTTTGGCACCATTTCTGAGTGAATTTCTGAAAGTCAGATTTTTGATGAAATTGTGACCCCGGGGCTTAGGGATTTTTTCAAAAAAATATTTTTCTGCCGGTTAAGTTGTCCATGGCTGATTTCCTGTCCTGTGATAAAAGGCCTTCTGTTTCGACCGCCAAACCTTTCAGGGGAGCATTTGCAACCGTTTGGCACCATTTCTGAGTGAATTGCCGAAAGTCAGATTTTTGAAGAAATTGTGACCCCGGGGCTTAAGGATTTTTTCAAAAAAATATTTTTCTGCCGGTAAGTTGTTGCGGGCTGATTTCTTCTCCTGTGATAAAAGGCCTTCTGTTTCGACCACCAAACCTTTAGGGGAGCAATTGCAACCGTTTGGCACCATTTCTGAGTGAGTTGCTGAAAGTCAGATTTTTGATGAAATTTGACCCCGGGGCTTAGGGGTTTTTTCAAAAAAATCTTTTTTTGCCGGTTAAGTTGTTGAGGGCTGATTTCCTGTCCTGTGATAAAAGGCCTTCTGTTTCGACCGCCAAACCTTTCAGGGGAGCATTTGCAACAGTTTGGCACCATTTCTGAGTGAGTTGCCGAAAGTCAGATTTTTGAGGAAATTGTGACCCTGGGGCTTAGGGATTTTTTCAAAAAAATCTTTTTCTGCCGGTTAAGTTGTCGAGGGCTGATTTCTTTTCGTGTGATAATAAGCCTTCTGTTTCGACCGCCAAACCTTTCAGGGGAGCAATTGCAACCGTTTGGCACCATTTCTGAGTGAATTGCCGAAAGTCAGATTTTTGATGAAATTGTGACCCCGGGGCTTAGGGATTTTTTCAAAAAAATATTTTTCTGCCGGTTAAGTTGTCCATGGCTGATTTCCTGTCCTGTGATAAAAGGCCTTCTGTTTCGACCGCCAAACCTTTCAGGGGAGCATTTGCAACCGTTTGGCACCATTTCTGAGTGAATTGCCGAAAGTCAGATTTTTGAAGAAATTGTGACCCCGGGGCTTAAGGATTTTTTCAAAAAAATATTTTTCTGCCGGTAAGTTGTTTAGGGCTGATTTCTTCTCCTGTGATAAAAGGCCTTCTGTTTCGACCGCCAAACCTTTCAGGGGAGCAATTGCAACGGTTTGGCACCATTTCTGAGTGAATTTCTGAAAGTCAGATTTTTGAAAAAATTGTGACCCCGGGGCTTAGGGATTTTTTCAAAAAAATCTTTTTCTGCCGGTTAAGTTGTCGAGGGCTGATTTCTTTTCGTGTGATAATAAGCCTTCTGTTTCGACCGCCAAACCTTTCAGGGAAGCATTTGCAACCGTTTGGCACCATTTCTGAGTGAATTGCCGAAAGTCAGATTTTTGATGAAATTGTGACCCCGGGGCTTAGGGATTTTTTCAAAAAAATATTTTTCTGCCGGTTAAGTTGTCCATGGCTGATTTCCTGTCCTGTGATAAAAGGCCTTCTGTTTCGACCGCCAAACCTTTCAGGGGAGCATTTGCAACCGTTTGGCACCATTTCTGAGTGAATTGCCGAAAGTCAGATTTTTGAAGAAATTGTGACCCCGGGGCTTAAGGATTTTTTCAAAAAAATATTTTTCTGCCGGTAAGTTGTTGAGGGCTGATTTCTTCTCCTGTGATAAAAGGCCTTCTGTTTCGACCACCAAACCTTTAGGGGAGCAATTGCAACCGTTTGGCACCATTTCTGAGTGAGTTGCTGAAAGTCAGATTTTTGATGAAATTTGACCCCGGGGCTTAGGGGTTTTTTCAAAAAAATCTTTTTTTGCCGGTTAAGTTGTTGAGGGCTGATTTCCTGTCCTGTGATAAAAGGCCTTCTGTTTCGACCGCCAAACCTTTCAGGGGAGCATTTGCAACAGTTTGGCACCATTTCTGAGTGAGTTGCCGAAAGTCAGATTTTTGAGGAAATTGTGACCCTGGGGCTTAGGGATTTTTTCAAAAAAATCTTTTTCTGCCGGTTAAGTTGTCGAGGGCTGATTTCTTTTCGTGTGATAATAAGCCTTCTGTTTCGACCGCCAAACCTTTCAGGGGAGCAATTGCAACCGTTTGGCACCATTTCTGAGTGAATTGCCGAAAGTCAGATTTTTGATGAAATTGTGACCCCGGGGCTTAGGGATTTTTTCAAAAAAATATTTTTCTGCCGGTTAAGTTGTCCATGGCTGATTTCCTGTCCTGTGATAAAAGGCCTTCTGTTTCGACCGCCAAACCTTTCAGGGGAGCATTTGCAACCGTTTGGCACCATTTCTGAGTGAATTGCCGAAAGTCAGATTTTTGAAGAAATTGTGACCCCGGGGCTTAAGGATTTTTTCAAAAAAATATTTTTCTGCCGGTAAGTTGTTGAGGGCTGATTTCTTCTCCTGTGATAAAAGGCCTTCTGTTTCGACCGCCAAACCTTTCAGGGGAGCAATTGCAACGGTTTGGCACCATTTCTGAGTGAATTTCTGAAAGTCAGATTTTTGAAAAAATTGTGACCCCGGGGCTTAGGGATTTTTTCAAAAAAATCTTTTTCTGCCGGTTAAGTTGTCGAGGGCTGATTTCTTTTCGTGTGATAATAAGCCTTCTGTTTCGACCGCCAAACCTTTCAGGGAAACATTTGCAACCGTTTGGAACCATTTCTGAGTGAATTGCCGAAAGTCAGATTTTTGATGAAATTGTGACCCCGGGGCTTAGGGATTTTTTCAAAAAAATATTTTTCTGCCGGTAAGTTGTTGAGGGCTGATTTCTTCTCCTGTGATAAAAGGCCTTCTGTTTCGACCACCAAACCTTTAGGGGAGCAATTGCAACCGTTTGGCACCATTTCTGAGTGAGTTGCTGAAAGTCAGATTTTTGATGAAATTTGACCCCGGGGCTTAGGGGTTTTTTCAAAAAAATCTTTTTTTGCCGGTTAAGTTGTTGAGGGCTGATTTCCTGTCCTGTGATAAAAGGCCTTCTGTTTCGACCGCCAAACCTTTCAGGGGAGCATTTGCAACAGTTTGGCACCATTTCTGAGTGAGTTGCCAAAAGTCAGATTTTTGAGGAAATTGTGACCCTGGGGCTTAAGGATTTTTTCAAAAAAATCTTTTTCTGCCGGTTAAGTTGTCGAGGGCTGATTTCTTTTCGTGTGATAATAAGCCTTCTGTTTCGACCGCCAAACCTTTCAGGGGAGCAATTGCAACCGTTTGGCACCATTTCTGAGTGAATTGCCGAAAGTCAGATTTTTGATGAAATTGTGACCCCGGGGCTTAGGGATTTTTTCAAAAAAATATTTTTCTGCCGGTTAAGTTGTCCATGGCTGATTTCCTGTCCTGTGATAAAAGGCCTTCTGTTTCGACCGCCAAACCTTTCAGGGGAGCATTTGCAACCGTTTGGCACCATTTCTGAGTGAATTGCCGAAAGTCAGATTTTTGAAGAAATTGTGACCCCGGGGCTTAAGGATTTTTTCAAAAAAATATTTTTCTGCCGGTAAGTTGTTTAGGGCTGATTTCTTCTCCTGTGATAAAAGGCCTTCTGTTTCGACCGCCAAACCTTTCAGGGGAGCAATTGCAACGGTTTGGCACCATTTCTGAGTGAATTTCTGAAAGTCAGATTTTTGAAAAAATTGTGACCCCGGGGCTTAGGGATTTTTTCAAAAAAATCTTTTTCTGCCGGTTAAGTTGTCGAGGGCTGATTTCTTTTCGTGTGATAATAAGCCTTCTGTTTCGACCGCCAAACCTTTCAGGGAAGCATTTGCAACCGTTTGGCACCATTTCTGAGTGAATTGCCGAAAGTCAGATTTTTGATGAAATTGTGACCCCGGGGCTTAGGGATTTTTTCAAAAAAATATTTTTCTGCCGGTTAAGTTGTCCATGGCTGATTTCCTGTCCTGTGATAAAAGGCCTTCTGTTTCGACCGCCAAACCTTTCAGGGGAGCATTTGCAACCGTTTGGCACCATTTCTGAGTGAATTGCCGAAAGTCAGATTTTTGAAGAAATTGTGACCCCGGGGCTTAAGGATTTTTTCAAAAAAATATTTTTCTGCCGGTAAGTTGTTGAGGGCTGATTTCTTCTCCTGTGATAAAAGGCCTTCTGTTTCGACCACCAAACCTTTAGGGGAGCAATTGCAACCGTTTGGCACCATTTCTGAGTGAGTTGCTGAAAGTCAGATTTTTGATGAAATTTGACCCCGGGGCTTAGGGGTTTTTTCAAAAAAATCTTTTTTTGCCGGTTAAGTTGTTGAGGGCTGATTTCCTGTCCTGTGATAAAAGGCCTTCTGTTTCGACCGCCAAACCTTTCAGGGGAGCATTTGCAACAGTTTGGCACCATTTCTGAGTGAGTTGCCGAAAGTCAGATTTTTGAGGAAATTGTGACCCCCCCGGGGCTTAGGGATTTTTTCAAAAAAATCTTTTTCTGCCGGTAAGTTGTTGAGGGCTGATTTCTTCTCCTGTGATAAAAGGCCTTCTGTTTCGACCGCCAAACCTTTCAGGGGAGCAATTGCAACGGTTTGGCACCATTTCTGAGTGAGTTGCCGAAAGTCAGATTTTTGAGGAAATTGTGACCCCGGGGCTTAGGGATTTTTTCAAAAAAATATTTTTCTGCCGGTTAAGTTGTCGAGGGCTGATTTCTTTTCGTGTGATAATAAGCCTTCTGTTTCGACCGCCAAACCTTTCAGGGGAGCAATTGCAACCGTTTGGCACCATTTCTGAGTGAATTGCCGAAAGTCAGATTTTTGATGAAATTGTGACCCCGGGGCTTAGGGATTTTTTCAAAACAATATTTTTCTGCCGGTTAAGTTGTCCATGGCTGATTTCCTGTCCTGTGATAAAAGGCCTTCTGTTTCGACCGCCAAACCTTTCAGGGGAGCATTTGCAACCGTTTGGCACCATTTCTGAGTGAATTGCCGAAAGTCAGATTTTTGAAGAAATTGTGACCCCGGGGCTTAAGGATTTTTTCAAAAAAATATTTTTCTGCCGGTAAGTTGTTGAGGGCTGATTTCTTCTCCTGTGATAAAAGGCCTTCTGTTTCGACCGCCAAACCTTTAGGGGAGCAATTGCAACCGTTTGGCACCATTTCTGAGTGAGTTGCTGAAAGTCAGATTTTTGATGAAATTTGACCCCGGGGCTTAGGGGTTTTTTCAAAAAAATCTTTTTTTGCCGGTTAAGTTGTTGAGGGCTGATTTCCTGTCCTGTGATAAAAGGCCTTCTGTTTCGACCGCCAAACCTTTCAGGGGAGCATTTGCAACCGTTTGGCACCATTTCTGAGTGAATTGCCGAAAGTCAGATTTTTGATGAAATTGTGACCCCGGGGCTTAGGGATTTTTTCAAAAAAATATTTTTCTGCCGGTTAAGTTGTCCATGGCTGATTTCCTGTCCTGTGATAAAAGGCCTTCTGTTTCGACCGCCAAACCTTTCAGGGGAGCATTTGCAACCGTTTGGCACCATTTCTGAGTGAATTGCCGAAAGTCAGATTTTTGAAGAAATTGTGACCCCGGGGCTTAAGGATTTTTTCAAAAAAATATTTTTCTGCCGGTAAGTTGTTGAGGGCTGATTTCTTCTCCTGTGATAAAAGGCCTTCTGTTTCGACCACCAAACCTTTAGGGGAGCAATTGCAACCGTTTGGCACCATTTCTGAGTGAGTTGCTGAAAGTCAGATTTTTGATGAAATTTGACCCCGGGGCTTAGGGGTTTTTTCAAAAAAATCTTTTTTTGCCGGTTAAGTTGTTGAGGGCTGATTTCCTGTCCTGTGATAAAAGGCCTTCTGTTTCGACCGCCAAACCTTTCAGGGGAGCATTTGCAACAGTTTGGCACCATTTCTGAGTGAGTTGCCGAAAGTCAGATTTTTGAGGAAATTGTGACCCTGGGGCTTAGGGATTTTTTCAAAAAAATCTTTTTCTGCCGGTTAAGTTGTCGAGGGCTGATTTCTTTTCGTGTGATAATAAGCCTTCTGTTTCGACCGCCAAACCTTTCAGGGGAGCAATTGCAACCGTTTGGCACCATTTCTGAGTGAATTGCCGAAAGTCAGATTTTTGATGAAATTGTGACCCCGGGGCTTAGGGATTTTTTCAAAAAAATATTTTTCTGCCGGTTAAGTTGTCCATGGCTGATTTCCTGTCCTGTGATAAAAGGCCTTCTGTTTCGACCGCCAAACCTTTCAGGGGAGCATTTGCAACCGTTTGGCACCATTTCTGAGTGAATTGCCGAAAGTCAGATTTTTGAAGAAATTGTGACCCCGGGGCTTAAGGATTTTTTCAAAAAAATATTTTTCTGCCGGTAAGTTGTTTAGGGCTGATTTCTTCTCCTGTGATAAAAGGCCTTCTGTTTCGACCGCCAAACCTTTCAGGGGAGCAATTGCAACGGTTTGGCACCATTTCTGAGTGAATTTCTGAAAGTCAGATTTTTGATGAAATTGTGACCCCGGGGCTTAGGGATTTTTTCAAAAAAATCTTTTTCTGCCGGTTAAGTTGTCGAGGGCTGATTTTTTTTCGTGTGATAATAAGCCTTCTGTTTCGACCGCCAAACCTTTCAGGGAAGCATTTGCAACCTTTTGGCACCATTTCTGAGTGAATTGCCGAAAGTCAGATTTTTGATGAAATTGTGACCCCGGGGCTTAGGGATTTTTTCAAAAAAATATTTTTCTGCCGGTTAAGTTGTCCATGGCTGATTTCCTGTCCTGTGATAAAAGGCCTTCTGTTTCGACCGCCAAACCTTTCAGGGGAGCATTTGCAACCGTTTGGCACCATTTCTGAGTGAATTGCCGAAAGTCAGATTTTTGAAGAAATTGTGACCCCGGGGCTTAAGGATTTTTTCAAAAAAATATTTTTCTGCCGGTAAGTTGTTTAGGGCTGATTTCTTCTCCTGTGATAAAAGGCCTTCTGTTTCGACCGCCAAACCTTTCAGGGGAGCAATTGCAACGGTTTGGCACCATTTCTGAGTGAATTTCTGAAAGTCAGATTTTTGAAAAAATTGTGACCCCGGGGCTTAGGGATTTTTTCAAAAAAATCTTTTTCTGCCGGTTAAGTTGTCGAGGGCTGATTTCTTTTCGTGTGATAATAAGCCTTCTGTTTCGACCGCCAAACCTTTCAGGGAAGCATTTGCAACCGTTTGGCACCATTTCTGAGTGAATTGCCGAAAGTCAGATTTTTGATGAAATTGTGACCCCGGGGCTTAGGGATTTTTTCAAAAAAATATTTTTCTGCCGGTTAAGTTGTCCATGGCTGATTTCCTGTCCTGTGATAAAAGGCCTTCTGTTTCGACCGCCAAACCTTTCAGGGGAGCATTTGCAACCGTTTGGCACCATTTCTGAGTGAATTGCCGAAAGTCAGATTTTTGATGAAATTGTGACCCCGGGGCTTAGGGATTTTTTCAAAAAAATATTTTTCTGCCGGTTAAGTTGTCCATGGCTGATTTCCTGTCCTGTGATAAAAGGCCTTCTGTTTCGACCGCCAAACCTTTCAGGGGAGCATTTGCAACCGTTTGGCACCATTTCTGAGTGAATTGCCGAAAGTCAGATTTTTGAAGAAATTGTGACCCCGGGGCTTAAGGATTTTTTCAAAAAAATATTTTTCTGCCGGTAAGTTGTTGAGGGCTGATTTCTTCTCCTGTGATAAAAGGCCTTCTGTTTCGACCACCAAACCTTTAGGGGAGCAATTGCAACCGTTTGGCACCATTTCTGAGTGAGTTGCTGAAAGTCAGATTTTTGATGAAATTTGACCCCGGGGCTTAGGGGTTTTTTCAAAAAAATCTTTTTTTGCCGGTTAAGTTGTTGAGGGCTGATTTCCTGTCCTGTGATAAAAGGCCTTCTGTTTCGACCGCCAAACCTTTCAGGGGAGCATTTGCAACAGTTTGGCACCATTTCTGAGTGAGTTGCCGAAAGTCAGATTTTTGAGGAAATTGTGACCCTGGGGCTTAGGGATTTTTTCAAAAAAATCTTTTTCTGCCGGTTAAGTTGTCGAGGGCTGATTTCTTTTCGTGTGATAATAAGCCTTCTGTTTCGACCGCCAAACCTTTCAGGGGAGCAATTGCAACCGTTTGGCACCATTTCTGAGTGAATTGCCGAAAGTCAGATTTTTGATGAAATTGTGACCCCGGGGCTTAGGGATTTTTTCAAAAAAATATTTTTCTGCCGGTTAAGTTGTCCATGGCTGATTTCCTGTCCTGTGATAAAAGGCCTTCTGTTTCGACCGCCAAACCTTTCAGGGGAGCATTTGCAACCGTTTGGCACCATTTCTGAGTGAATTGCCGAAAGTCAGATTTTTGAAGAAATTGTGACCCCGGGGCTTAAGGATTTTTTCAAAAAAATATTTTTCTGCCGGTAAGTTGTTTAGGGCTGATTTCTTCTCCTGTGATAAAAGGCCTTCTGTTTCGACCGCCAAACCTTTCAGGGGAGCATTTGCAACGGTTTGGCACCATTTCTGAGTGAATTTCTGAAAGTCAGATTTTTGAAAAAATTGTGACCCCGGGGCTTAGGGATTTTTTCAAAAAAATCTTTTTCTGCCGGTTAAGTTGTCGAGGGCTGATTTCTTTTCGTGTGATAATAAGCCTTCTGTTTCGACCGCCAAACCTTTCAGGGAAGCATTTGCAACCTTTTGGCACCATTTCTGAGTGAATTGCCGAAAGTCAGATTTTTGATGAAATTGTGACCCCGGGGCTTAGGGATTTTTTCAAAAAAATATTTTTCTGCCGGTTAAGTTGTCCATGGCTGATTTCCTGTCCTGTGATAAAAGGCCTTCTGTTTCGACCTCCAAACCTTTCAGGGGAGCATTTGCAACCGTTTGGCACCATTTCTGAGTGAATTGCCGAAAGTCAGATTTTTGAAGAAATTGTGACCCCGGGGCTTAAGGATTTTTTCAAAAAAATATTTTTCTGCCGGTAAGTTGTTTAGGGCTGATTTCTTCTCCTGTGATAAAAGGCCTTCTGTTTCGACCGCCAAACCTTTCAGGGGAGCAATTGCAACGGTTTGGCACCATTTCTGAGTGAATTTCTGAAAGTCAGATTTTTGAAAAAATTGTGACCCCGGGGCTTAGGGATTTTTTCAAAAAAATCTTTTTCTGCCGGTTAAGTTGTCGAGGGCTGATTTCTTTTCGTGTGATAATAAGCCTTCTGTTTCGACCGCCAAACCTTTCAGGGAAGCATTTGCAACCGTTTGGCACCATTTCTGAGTGAATTGCCGAAAGTCAGATTTTTGATGAAATTGTGACCCCGGGGCTTAGGGATTTTTTCAAAAAAATATTTTTCTGCCAGTTAAGTTGTCCATGGCTGATTTCCTGTCCTGTGATAAAAGGCCTTCTGTTTCGACCACCAAACCTTTAGGGGAGCAATTGCAACCGTTTGGCACCATTTCTGAGTGAGTTGCTGAAAGTCAGATTTTTGATGAAATTTGACCCCGGGGCTTAGGGGTTTTTTCCAAAAAATCTTTTTTTGCCGGTTAAGTTGTTGAGGGCTGATTTCCTGTCCTGTGATAAAAGGCCTTCTGTTTCGACCGCCAAACCTTTCAGGGGAGCATTTGCAACAGTTTGGCACCATTTCTGAGTGAGTTGCCGAAAGTCAGATTTTTGAGGAAATTGTGACCCCCCCGGGGCTTAGGGATTTTTTCAAAAAAATCTTTTTCTGCCGGTAAGTTGTTGAGGGCTGATTTCTTCTCCTGTGATAAAATGCCTTCTGTTTCGACCGCCAAACCTTTCAGGGGAGCAATTGCAACGGTTTGGCACCATTTCTGAGTGAGTTGCCGAAAGTCAGATTTTTGAGGAAATTGTGACCCCGGGGCTTAGGGATTTTTTCAAAACAATATTTTTCTGCCGGTTAAGTTGTCCATGGCTGATTTCCTGTCCTGTGATAAAAGGCCTTCTGTTTCGACCGCCAAACCTTTCAGGGGAGCATTTGCAACGGTTTGGCACCATTTCTGAGTGAATTGCCGAAAGTCAGATTTTTGAAGAAATTGTGACCCCGGGGCTTAAGGATTTTTTCAAAAAAATATTTTTCTGCCGGTAAGTTGTTGAGGGCTGATTTCTTCTCCTGTGATAAAAGGCCTTCTGTTTCGACCGCCAAACCTTTAGGGGAGCAATTGCAACCGTTTGGCACCATTTCTGAGTGAGTTGCTGAAAGTCAGATTTTTGATGAAATTTGACCCCGGGGCTTAGGGGTTTTTTCAAAAAAATCTTTTTTTGCCGGTTAAGTTGTTGAGGGCTGATTTCCTGTCCTGTGATAAAAGGCCTTCTGTTTCGACCGCCAAACCTTTCAGGGGAGCATTTGCAACCGTTTGGCACCATTTCTGAGTGAATTGCCGAAAGTCAGATTTTTGATGAAATTGTGACCCCGGGGCTTAGGGATTTTTTCAAAAAAATATTTTTCTGCCGGTTAAGTTGTCCATGGCTGATTTCCTGTCCTGTGATAAAAGGCCTTCTGTTTCGACCGCCAAACCTTTCAGGGGAGCATTTGCAACCGTTTGGCACCATTTCTGAGTGAATTGCCGAAAGTCAGATTTTTGAAGAAATTGTGACCCCGGGGCTTAAGGATTTTTTCAAAAAAATATTTTTCTGCCGGTAAGTTGTTGCGGGCTGATTTCTTCTCCTGTGATAAAAGGCCTTCTGTTTCGACCACCAAACCTTTAGGGGAGCAATTGCAACCGTTTTGCACCATTTCTGAGTGAGTTGCTGAAAGTCAGATTTTTGATGAAATTTGACCCCGGGGCTTAGGGGTTTTTTCAAAAAAATCTTTTTTTGCCGGTTAAGTTGTTGAGGGCTGATTTCCTGTCCTGTGATAAAAGGCCTTCTGTTTCGACCACCAAACCTTTCAGGGGAGCATTTGCAACAGTTTGGCACCATTTCTGAGTGAATTTCTGAAAGTCAGATTTTTGAGGAAATTGTGACCCTGGGGCTTAGGGATTTTTTCAAAAAAATCTTTTTCTGCCGGTTAAGTTGTCGAGGGCTGATTTCTTTTCGTGTGATAATAAGCCTTCTGTTTCGACCGCCAAACCTTTCAGGGGAGCAATTGCAACCGTTTGGCACCATTTCTGAGTGAATTGCCGAAAGTCAGATTTTTGATGAAATTGTGACCCCGGGGCTTAGGGATTTTTTCAAAAAAATATTTTTCTGCCGGTTAAGTTGTCCATGGCTGATTTCCTGTCCTGTGATAAAAGGCCTTCTGTTTCGACCGCCAAACCTTTCAGGGGAGCATTTGCAACCGTTTGGCACCATTTCTGAGTGAATTGCCGAAAGTCAGATTTTTGAAGAAATTGTGACCCCGGGGCTTAAGGATTTTTTCAAAAAAATATTTTTCTGCCGGTAAGTTGTTTAGGGCTGATTTCTTCTCCTGTGATAAAAGGCCTTCTGTTTCGACCGCCAAACCTTTCAGGGGAGCAATTGCAACGGTTTGGCACCATTTCTGAGTGAATTTCTGAAAGTCAGATTTTTGAAAAAATTGTGACCCCGGGGCTTAGGGATTTTTTCAAAAAAATCTTTTTCTGCCGGTTAAGTTGTCGAGGGCTGATTTCTTTTCGTGTGATAATAAGCCTTCTGTTTCGACCGCCAAACCTTTCAGGGAAGCATTTGCAACCGTTTGGCACCATTTCTGAGTGAATTGCCGAAAGTCAGATTTTTGATGAAATTGTGACCCCGGGGCTTAGGGATTTTTTCAAAAAAATATTTTTCTGCCGGTTAAGTTGTCCATGGCTGATTTCCTGTCCTGTGATAAAAGGCCTTCTGTTTCGACCGCCAAACCTTTCAGGGGAGCATTTGCAACCGTTTGGCACCATTTCTGAGTGAATTGCCGAAAGTCAGATTTTTGAAGAAATTGTGACCCCGGGGCTTAAGGATTTTTTCAAAAAAATATTTTTCTGCCGGTAAGTTGTTGAGGGCTGATTTCTTCTCCTGTGATAAAAGGCCTTCTGTTTCGACCACCAAACCTTTAGGGGAGCAATTGCAACCGTTTGGCACCATTTCTGAGTGAGTTGCTGAAAGTCAGATTTTTGATGAAATTTGACCCCGGGGCTTAGGGGTTTTTTCAAAAAAATCTTTTTTTGCCGGTTAAGTTGTTGAGGGCTGATTTCCTGTCCTGTGATAAAAGGCCTTCTGTTTCGACCGCCAAACCTTTCAGGGGAGCATTTGCAACCGTTTGGCACCATTTCTGAGTGAATTGCCGAAAGTCAGATTTTTGAAGAAATTGTGACCCCGGGGCTTAGGGATTTTTTCAAAAAAATGTTTTTCTGCCGGTAAGTTGTTGAGGGCTCATTTCTTCTCCTGTGATAAAAGGCCTTCTGTTTCGACCGCCAAACCTTTCAGGGGAGCAATTGCAACGGTTTGGCACCATTTCTGAGTGAGTTGCCGAAAGTCAGATTTTTGAGGAAATTGTGACCCCGGGGCTTAGGGATTTTTTCAAAAAAATCTTTTTCTGCCGGTTAAGTTGTCGAGGGCTGATTTCTTTTCGTGTGATAATAAGCCTTCTGTTTCGACCGCCAAACATTTCAGGGGAGCAATTGCAACCGTTTGGCACCATTTCTGAGTGAATTGCCGAAAGTCAGATTTTTGATGAAATTGTGACCCCGGGGCTTAGGGATTTTTTCAAAAAAATATTTTTCTGCCGGTTAAGTTGTCCATGGCTGATTTCCTGTCCTGTGATAAAAGGCCTTCTGTTTCGACCGCCAAACCTTTCAGGGGAGCATTTGCAACCGTTTGGCACCATTTCTGAGTGAATTGCCGAAAGTCAGATTTTTGAAGAAATTGTGACCCCGGGGCTTAAGGATTTTTTCAAAAAAATATTTTTCTGCCGGTAAGTTGTTGAGGGCTGATTTCTTCTCCTGTGATAAAAGGCCTTCTGTTTCGACCGCCAAACCTTTCAGGGGAGCAATTGCAACGGTTTGGCACCATTTCTGAGTGAATTTCTGAAAGTCAGATTTTTGAAAAAATTGTGACCCCGGGGCTTAGGGATTTTTTTCAAAAAAATCTTTTTCTACCGGATAAGTTGTCGAGGGCTGATTTCTTTTCGTGTGATAATAAGCCTTCTGTTTCGACCGCCAAACCTTTCAGGGGAGCATTTGCAACGGTTTGGCACCATTTCTGAGTGAATTGCCGAAAGTCAGATTTTTGAGGAAATTGTGACCCCGGGGCTTAGGGATTTTTTCAAAAAAATCTTTTTCTGCCGGTTAAGTTGTCGAGGGCTGATTTCTTTTCGTGTGATAATAAGCCTTCTGTTTCGACCGCCAAACCTTTCAGGGGAGCAATTGCAACCGTTTGGCACCATTTCTGAGTGAATTGCCGAAAGTCAGATTTTTGATGAAATTGTGACCCCGGGGCTTAGGGATTTTTTCAAAAAAATATTTTTCTGCCGGTTAAGTTGTCCATGGCTGATTTCCTGTCCTGTGATAAAAGGTCTTCTGTTTCGACCGCCAAACCTTTCAGGGGAGCATTTGCAACCGTTTGGCACCATTTCTGAGTGAATTGCCGAAAGTCAGATTTTTGAAGAAATTGTGACCCCGGGGCTTAAGGATTTTTTCAAAAAAATATTTTTCTGCCGGTAAGTTGTTGAGGGCTGATTTCTTCTCCTGTGATAAAAGGCCTTCTGTTTCGACCGCCAAACCTTTAGGGGAGCAATTGCAACCATTTGGCACCATTTCTGAGTGAGTTGCTGAAAGTCAGATTTTTGATGAAATTTGACCCCGGGGCTTAGGGGTTTTTTCAAAAAAATCTTTTTTTGCCGGTTAAGTTGTTGAGGGCTGATTTCCTGTCCTGTGATAAAAGGCCTTCTGTTTCGACCGCCAAACCTTTCAGGGGAGCATTTGCAACAGTTTGGCACCATTTCTGAGTGAATTGCCGAAAGTCAGATTTTTGAAGAAATTGTGACCCCGGGGCTTAGGGATTTTTTCAAAAAAATATTTTTCTGCCGGTAAGTTGTTGGGGGCTCATTTCTTCTCCTGTGATAAAAGGCCTTCTGTTTCGACTGCCAAACCTTTCAGGGGAGCAATTGCAACCGTTTGGCACCATTTCTGAGTGAGTTGCCGAAAGTCAGATTTTTGAGGAAATTGTGACCCCGGGGCTTAGGGATTTTTTCAAAAAAATCTTTTTCTGCCGGTTAAGTTGTCGAGGGCTGATTTCTTTTGGTGTGATAATAAGCCTTCTGTTTCGACCGCCAAACCTTTCAGGGGAGCATTTGCAACCGTTTGGCACCATTTCTGAGTGAATTGCCGAAAGTCAGATTTTTGAAGAAATTGTGACCCCGGGGCTTAAGGATTTTTTCAAAAAAATATTTTTCTGCCGGTTAAGTTGTCGAGGGCTGATTTCTTTTCGTGTGATAATAAGCCTTCTGTTTCGACCGCCAAACCTTTCAGGGGAGCATTTGCAACCGTTTGGCACCATTTCTGAGTGAATTGCCGAAAGTCAGATTTTTGATGAAATTGTGACCCCGGGGCTTAGGGATTTTTTCAAAAAAATATTTTTCTGCCGGTTAAGTTGTCCATGGCTGATTTCCTGTCCTGTGATAAAAGGCCTTCTGTTTCGACCGCCAAACCTTTCAGGGGAGCATTTGCAACCGTTTGGCACCATTTCTGAGTGAATTGCCGAAAGTCAGACTTTTGAAGAAATTGTGACCCCGGGGCTTAAGGATTTTTTCAAAAAAATATTTTTCTGCCGGTAAGTTGTTGAGGGCTGATTTCTTCTCCTGTGATAAAAGGCCTTCTGTTTCGACCACCAAACCTTTAGGGGAGCAATTGCAACCGTTTGGCACCATTTCTGAGTGAGTTGCTGAAAGTCAGATTTTTGATGAAATTTGACCCCGGGGCTTAGGGGTTTTTTCAAAAAAATCTTTTTCTGCCGGTTAAGTTGTCGAGGGCTGATTTCTTTTCGTGTGATAATAAGCCTTCTGTTTCGACCGCCAAACCTTTCAGGGGAGCAATTGCAACCGTTTGGCACCATTTCTGAGTGAATTGCCGAAAGTCAGATTTTTGAAGAAATTGTGACCCCGGGGCTTAGGGATTTTTTCAAAAAAATATTTTTCTGCCGGTTAAGTTGTCCATGGCTGATTAGCTGTCCTGTGATAAAAGGCCTTCTGTTTCGACCGCCAAACCTTTCAGGGGAGCATTTGCAACCGTTTGGCACCATTTCTGAGTGAATTGCCGAAAGTCAGATTTTTTAAGAAATTGTGACCCCGGGGCTTAAGGATTTTTTCAAAAAATTATTTTTCTGCCGGTAAGTTGTTGAGGGCTGATTTCTTCTCCTGTGATAAAAGGCCTTCTGTTTCGACCGCCAAACCTTTAGGGGAGCAATTGCAACCATTTGGCACCATTTCTGAGTGAGTTGCTGAAAGTCAGATTTTTGATGAAATTTGACCCCGGGGCTTAGGGGTTTTTTCAAAAAAATCTTTTTTTGCCGGTTAAGTTGTTGAGGGCTGATTTCCTGTCCTGTGATAAAAGGCCTTCTTTTTCGACCGCCAAACCTTTCAGGGGAGCATTTGCAACAGTTTGGCACCATTTCTGAGTGAATTGCCGAAAGTCAGATTTTTGAAGAAATTGTGACCCCGGGGCTTAGGGATTTTTTCAAAAAAATATTTTTCTGCCGGTAAGTTGTTGAGGGCTCATTTCTTCTCCTGTGATAAAAGGCCTTCTGTTTCGACCGCCAAACCTTTCAGGGGAGCAATTGCAACCGTTTGGCACCATTTCTGAGTGAGTTGCCGAAAGTCAGATTTTTGAGGAAATTGTGACCCCGGGGCTTAGGGATTTTTTCAAAAAAATCTTTTTCTGCCGGTTAAGTTGTCGAGGGCTGATTTCTTTTGGTGTGATAATAAGCCTTCTGTTTCGACCGCCAAACCTTTCAGGGGAGCATTTGCAACCGTTTGGCACCATTTCTGAGTGAATTGCCGAAAGTCAGATTTTTGAAGAAATTGTGACCCCGGGGCTTAGGGATTTTTTCAAAAAAATATTTTTCTGCCGGTTAAGTTTTCGAGGGCTGATTTCTTTTCGTGTGATAATAAGCCTTCTGTTTCGACCGCCAAACCTTTCAGGGGAGCAATTGCAACCGTTTGGCACCATTTCTGAGTGAATTGCCGAAAGTCAGATTTTTGATGAAATTGTGACCCCGGGGCTTAGGGATTTTTTCAAAAAAATATTTTTCTGCTGGTTAAGTTGTCCATGGCTGATTTCCTGTCCTGTGATAAAAGGCCTTCTGTTTCGACCGCCAAACCTTTCAGGGGAGCATTTGCAACCGTTTGGCACCATTTCTGAGTGAATTGCCGAAAGTCAGACTTTTGAAGAAATTGTGACCCCGGGGCTTAAGGATTTTTTCAAAAAAATATTTTTCTGCCGGTAAGTTGTTGAGGGCTGATTTCTTCTCCTGTGATAAAAGGCCTTCTGTTTCGACCACCAAACCTTTAGGGGAGCAATTGCAACCGTTTGGCACCATTTCTGAGTGAGTTGCTGAAAGTCAGATTTTTGATGAAATTTGACCCCGGGGCTTAGGGGTTTTTTCAAAAAAATCTTTTTCTGCCGGTTAAGTTGTCGAGGGCTGATTTCTTTTCGTGTGATAATAAGCCTTCTGTTTCGACCGCCAAACCTTTCAGGGGAGCAATTGCAACCGTTTGGCACCATTTCTGAGTGAATTGCCGAAAGTCAGATTTTTGAAGAAATTGTGACCCCGGGGCTTAGGGATTTTTTCAAAAAAATATTTTTCTGCCGGTTAAGTTGTCCATGGCTGATTTCCTGTCCTGTGATAAAAGGCCTTCTGTTTCGACCGCCAAACCTTTCAGGGGAGCATTTGCAACCGTTTGGCACCATTTCTGAGTGAATTGCCGAAAGTCAGATTTTTGAAGAAATTGTGACCCCGGGGCTTAAGGATTTTTTCAAAAAAATATTTTTCTGCCGGTAAGTTGTTGAGGGCTGATTTCTTCTCCTGTGATAAAAGGCCTTCTGTTTCGACCACCAAACCTTTAGGGGAGCAATTGCAACCGTTTGGCACCATTTCTGAGTGAGTTGCTGAAAGTCAGATTTTTGAAGATATTTGACCCCGGGGCTTAGGGGTTTTTTCAAAAAAATCTTTTTTTGCCGGTTAAGTTGTTGAGGGCTGATTTCCTGTGATAAAAGGCCTTCTGTTTCGACCGCCAAACCTTTCAGGGGAGCATTTGCAACAGTTTGGCACCATTTCTGAGTGAATTGCCGAAAGTCAGATTTTTGAAGAAATTGTGACCCCGGGGCTTAGGGATTTTTTCAAAAAAATATTTTTCTGCCGGTAAGTTGTTGAGGGCTCATTTCTTCTCCCGTGATAAAAGGCCTTCTGTTTCGACCGCCAAACCTTTCAGGGGAGCAATTGCAACCGTTTGGCACCATTTCTGAGTGAGTTGCCGAAAGTCAGATTTTTGAGGAAATTGTGACCCCGGGGCTTAGGGATTTTTTCAAAAAAATCTTTTTCTGCCGGTTAAGTTGTCGAGGGCTGATTTCTTTTCGTGTGATAATAAGCCTTCTGTTTCGACCGCCAAACCTTTCAGGGGAGCAATTGCAACCGTTTGGCACCATTTCTGAGTGAATTGCCGAAAGTCAGATTTTTGATGAAATTGTGACCCCGGGGCTTAGGGATTTTTTCAAAAAAATATTTTTCTGCCGGTTAAGTTGTCCATGGCTGATTTCCTGTCCTGTGATAAAAGGCCTTCTGTTTCGACCGCCAAACCTTTCAGGGGAGCATTTGCAACCGTTTGGCACCATTTCTGAGTAAATTGCCGAAAGTCAGATTTTTGAAGAAATTGTGACCCCGGGGCTTAAGGATTTTTTCAAAAAAATATTTTTCTGCCGGTAAGTTGTTGAGGGCTGATTTCTTCTCCTGTGATAAAAGGCCTTCTGTTTCGACCGCCAAACCTTTCAGGGGAGCAATTGCAACGGTTTGGCACCATTTCTGAGTGAATTTCTGAAAGTCAGATTTTTGAAAAAATTGTGACCCCGGGGCTTAGGGTTTTTTTCAAAAAAATCTTTTTCTGCCGGTTAAGTTGTCGAGGGCTGATTTCCTGTCCTGTGATAAAAGGCCTTCTGTTTCGACCGCCAAACCTTTCAGGGGAGCAATTGCAACCGTTTGGCAACATTTCTGAGTGAGTTGCCGAAAGTCAGATTTTTGAGGAAATTGTGACCCCGGGGCTTAGGGATTTTTTCAAAAAAATCTTTTTCTGCCGGTTAAGTTGTCGAGGGCTGATTTCTTTTCGTGTG
This sequence comes from Podarcis melisellensis, assembly GCF_964234715.1. Taxonomy (NCBI): domain Eukaryota; kingdom Metazoa; phylum Chordata; class Lepidosauria; order Squamata; family Lacertidae; genus Podarcis; species Podarcis melisellensis. The sequence continues at coordinate 38,790,113 of NC_138546.1, read as the reverse complement.
ATAATAAGCCTTCTGTTTCGACCGCCAAACCTTTCAGGGGAGCATTTGCAACCGTTTGGCACCATTTCTGAGTGAATTGCCGAAAGTCAGATTTTTGAAGAAATTGTGACCCCGGGGCTTAGGGATTTTTTCAAAAAAATCTTTTTCTGCCGGTTAAGTTGTCGAGGGCTGATTTCTTTTCGTGTGATAATAAGCCTTCTGTTTCGACCGCCAAACCTTTCAGGGGAGCAATTGCAACCGTTTGGCACCATTTCTGAGTGAATTGCCGAAAGTCAGATTTTTGATGAAATTGTGACCCCGGGGCTTAGGGATTTTTTCAAAAAAATATTTTTCTGCCGGTAAGTTGTTGAGGGCTCATTTCTTCTCCTGTGATAAAAGGCCTTCTGTTTCGACCGCCAAACCTTTCAGGGGAGCAATTGCAACCGTTTGGCACCATTTCTGAGTGAGTTGCCGAAAGTCAGATTTTTGAGGAAATTGTGACCCCGGGGCTTAGGGATTTTTTCAAAAAAATCTTTTTCTTCCGGTTAAGTTGTCGAGGGCTGATTTCTTTTCGTGTGATAATAAGCCTTCTGTTTCGACCGCCAAACCTTTCAGGGGAGCAATTGCAACCGTTTGGCACCATTTCTGAGTGAATTGCCGAAAGTCAGATTTTTGATGAAATTGTGACCCCGGGGCTTAGGGATTTTTTCAAAAAAATATTTTTCTGCCGGTTAAGTTGTCCATGGCTGATTTCCTGTCCTGTGATAAAAGGCCTTCTGTTTCGACCGCCAAACCTTTCAGGGGAGCATTTGCAACCGTTTGGCACCATTTCTGAGTGAATTGCCGAAAGTCAGATTTTTGAAGAAATTGTGACCCCGTGGCTTAAGGATTTTTTCAAAAAAATATTTTTCTGCCGGTAAGTTGTTGAGGGCTGATTTCTTTTCCTGTGATAAAAGGCCTTCTGTTTCGACCACCAAACCTTTAGGGGAGCAATTGCAACCGTTTGGCACCATTTCTGAGTGAGTTGCTGAAAGTCAGATTTTTGATGAAATTTGACCCCGGGGCTTAGGGGTTTTTTCAAAAAAATCTTTTTTTGCCGGTTAAGTTGTTGAGGGCTGATTTCCTGTCCTGTGATAAAAGGCCTTCTGTTTCGACCGCCAAACCTTTCAGGGGAGCATTTGCAACAGTTTGGCACCATTTCTGAGTGAATTGCCGAAAGTCAGATTTTTGAAGAAATTGTGACCCCGGGGCTTAGGGATTTTTTCAAAAAAATATTTTTCTGCCGGTAAGTTGTTGAGGGCTCATTTCTTCTCCCGTGATAAAAGGCCTTCTGTTTCGACCGCCAAACCTTTCAGGGGAGCAATTGCAACCGTTTGGCACCATTTCTGAGTGAATTGCCGAAAGTCAGATTTTTGAAGAAATTGTGACCCCGGGGCTTAGGGATTTTTTCAAAAAAATCTTTTTCTGCCGGTTAAGTTGTCGAGGGCTGATTTCTTTTCGTGTGATAATAAGCCTTCTGTTTCGACCGCCAAACCTTTCAGGGGAGCAATTGCAACCGTTTGGCACCATTTCTGAGTGAATTGCCGAAAGTCAGATTTTTGATGAAATTGTGACCCCGGGGCTTAGGGATTTTTTCAAAAAAATCTTTTTCTGCCGGTTAAGTTGTCCATGGCTGATTTCCTGTCCTGTGATAAAAGGCCTTCTGTTTCGACCGCCAAACCTTTCAGGGGAGCATTTGCAACCGTTTGGCACCATTTCTGAGTAAATTGCCGAAAGTCAGATTTTTGAAGAAATTGTGACCCCGGGGCTTAACGATTTTTTCAAAAAAATATTTTTCTGCCGGTAAGTTGTTGAGGGCTGATTTCTTCTCCTGTGATAAAAGGCCTTCTGTTTCGACCGCCAAACCTTTCAGGGGAGCATTTGCAACCGTTTGGCACCATTTCTGAGTGAATTGCCGAAAGTCAGATTTTTGAAGAAATTGTGACCCCGGGGCTTAAGGATATTTCAAAAAAATATTTTTCTGCCGGTAAGTTGTTGAGGGCTGATTTCTTCTCCTGTGATAAAAGGCCTTCTGTTTCGACCACCAAACCTTTAGGGGAGCAATTGCAACCGTTTGGCACCATTTCTGAGTGAGTTGCTGAAAGTCAGATTTTTGAAGATATTTGACCCCGGGGCTTAGGGGTTTTTTCAAAAAAATCTTTTTTTGCCGGTTAAGTTGTTGAGGGCTGATTTCCTGTCCTGTGATAAAAGGCCTTCTGTTTCGACCGCCAAACCTTTCAGGGGAGCATTTGCAACAGTTTGGCACCATTTCTGAGTGAATTGCCGAAAGTCAGATTTTTGAAGAAATTGTGACCCCGGGGCTTAGGGATTTTTTCAAAAAAATATTTTTCTGCCGGTAAGTTGTTGAGGGCTCATTTCTTCTCCCGTGATAAAAGGCCTTCTGTTTCGACCGCCAAACCTTTAGGGGAGCAATTGCAACCGTTTGGCACCATTTCTGAGTGAGTTGCTGAAAGTCAGATTTTTGAAGATATTTGACCCCGGGGCTTAGGGGTTTTTTCAAAAAAATCTTTTTCTGCCGGTTAAGTTGTCGAGGGCTGATTTCTTTTCGTGTGATAATAAGCCTTCTGTTTCGACCGCCAAACCTTTCAGGGGAGCAATTGCAACCGTTTGGCACCATTTCTGAGTGAATTGCCGAAAGTCAGATTTTTGATGAAATTGTGACCCCGGGGCTTAGGGATTTTTTCAAAAAAATATTTTTCTGCCGGTTAAGTTGTCCATGGCTGATTTCCTGTCCTGTGATAAAAGGCCTTCTGTTTCGACCGCCAAACCTTTCAGGGGAGCATTTGCAACCGTTTGGCACCATTTCTGAGTAAATTGCCGAAAGTCAGATTTTTGAAGAAATTGTGACCCCGGGGCTTAAGGATTTTTTCAAAAAAATATTTTTCTGCCGGTAAGTTGTTGAGGGCTGATTTCTTCTCCTGTGATAAAAGGCCTTCTGTTTCGACCGCCAAACCTTTCAGGGGAGCAATTGCAACGGTTTGGCACCATTTCTGAGTGAATTTCTGAAAGTCAGATTTTTGAAAAAATTGTGACCCCGGGGCTTAGGGTTTTTTTCAAAAAAATCTTTTTCTGCCGGTTAAGTTGTCGAGGGCTGATTTCCTGTCCTGTGATAAAAGGCCTTCTGTTTCGACCGCCAAACCTTTCAGGGGAGCAATTGCAACCGTTTGGCACCATTTCTGAGTGAGTTGCCGAAAGTCAGATTTTTGAGGAAATTGTGACCCCGGGGCTTAGGGATTTTTTCAAAAAAATCTTTTTCTGCCGGTTAAGTTGTCGAGGGCTGATTTCTTTTCGTGTGATAATAAGCCTTCTGTTTCGACCGCCAAACCTTTCAGGGGAGCATTTGCAACCGTTTGGCACCATTTCTGAGTGAATTGCCGAAAGTCAGATTTTTGAAGAAATTGTGACCCCGGGGCTTAGGGATTTTTTCAAAAAAATCTTTTTCTGCCGGTTAAGTTGTCGAGGGCTGATTTCTTTTCGTGTGATAATAAGCCTTCTGTTTCGACCGCCAAACCTTTCAGGGGAGCAATTGCAACCGTTTGGCACCATTTCTGAGTGAATTGCCGAAAGTCAGATTTTTGATGAAATTGTGACCCCGGGGCTTAGGGATTTTTTCAAAAAAATATTTTTCTGCCGGTAAGTTGTTGAGGGCTCATTTCTTCTCCTGTGATAAAAGGCCTTCTGTTTCGACCGCCAAACCTTTCAGGGGAGCAATTGCAACCGTTTGGCACCATTTCTGAGTGAGTTGCCGAAAGTCAGATTTTTGAGGAAATTGTGACCCCGGGGCTTAGGGATTTTTTCAAAAAAATCTTTTTCTTCCGGTTAAGTTGTCGAGGGCTGATTTCTTTTCGTGTGATAATAAGCCTTCTGTTTCGACCGCCAAACCTTTCAGGGGAGCAATTGCAACCGTTTGGCACCATTTCTGAGTGAATTGCCGAAAGTCAGATTTTTGATGAAATTGTGACCCCGGGGCTTAGGGATTTTTTCAAAAAAATATTTTTCTGCCGGTTAAGTTGTCCATGGCTGATTTCCTGTCCTGTGATAAAAGGCCTTCTGTTTCGACCGCCAAACCTTTCAGGGGAGCATTTGCAACCGTTTGGCACCATTTCTGAGTGAATTGCCGAAAGTCAGATTTTTGAAGAAATTGTGACCCCGTGGCTTAAGGATTTTTTCAAAAAAATATTTTTCTGCCGGTAAGTTGTTGAGGGCTGATTTCTTTTCCTGTGATAAAAGGCCTTCTGTTTCGACCACCAAACCTTTAGGGGAGCAATTGCAACCGTTTGGCACCATTTCTGAGTGAGTTGCTGAAAGTCAGATTTTTGATGAAATTTGACCCCGGGGCTTAGGGGTTTTTTCAAAAAAATCTTTTTTTGCCGGTTAAGTTGTTGAGGGCTGATTTCCTGTCCTGTGATAAAAGGCCTTCTGTTTCGACCGCCAAACCTTTCAGGGGAGCATTTGCAACAGTTTGGCACCATTTCTGAGTGAATTGCCGAAAGTCAGATTTTTGAAGAAATTGTGACCCCGGGGCTTAGGGATTTTTTCAAAAAAATATTTTTCTGCCGGTAAGTTGTTGAGGGCTCATTTCTTCTCCCGTGATAAAAGGCCTTCTGTTTCGACCGCCAAACCTTTCAGGGGAGCAATTGCAACCGTTTGGCACCATTTCTGAGTGAGTTGCCGAAAGTCAGATTTTTGAGGAAATTGTGACCCCGGGGCTTAGGGATTTTTTCAAAAAAATCTTTTTCTGCCGGTTAAGTTGTCGAGGGCTGATTTCTTTTCGTGTGATAATAAGCCTTCTGTTTCGACCGCCAAACCTTTCAGGGGAGCATTTGCAACCGTTTGGCACCATTTCTGAGTGAATTGCCGAAAGTCAGATTTTTGAAGAAATTGTGACCCCGGGGCTTAGGGATTTTTTCAAAAAAATCTTTTTCTGCCGGTTAAGTTGTCGAGGGCTGATTTCTTTTCGTGTGATAATAAGCCTTCTGTTTCGACCGCCAAACCTTTCAGGGGAGCAATTGCAACCGTTTGGCACCATTTCTGAGTGAATTGCCGAAAGTCAGATTTTTGATGAAATTGTGACCCCGGGGCTTAGGGATTTTTTCAAAAAAATCTTTTTCTGCCGGTTAAGTTGTCCATGGCTGATTTCCTGTCCTGTGATAAAAGGCCTTCTGTTTCGACCGCCAAACCTTTCAGGGGAGCATTTGCAACCGTTTGGCACCATTTCTGAGTAAATTGCCGAAAGTCAGATTTTTGAAGAAATTGTGACCCCGGGGCTTAACGATTTTTTCAAAAAAATATTTTTCTGCCGGTAAGTTGTTGAGGGCTGATTTCTTCTCCTGTGATAAAAGGCCTTCTGTTTCGACCGCCAAACCTTTCAGGGGAGCATTTGCAACCGTTTGGCACCATTTCTGAGTGAATTGCCGAAAGTCAGATTTTTGAAGAAATTGTGACCCCGGGGCTTAGGGATTTTTTCAAAAAAATATTTTTCTGCCGGTTAAGTTGTCCATGGCTGATTTCCTGTCCTGTGATAAAAGGCCTTCTGTTTCGACCGCCAAACCTTTCAGGGGAGCATTTGCAACCGTTTGGCACCATTTCTGAGTGAATTGCCGAAAGTCAGATTTTTGAAGAAATTGTGACCCCGGGGCTTAAGGATATTTCAAAAAAATATTTTTCTGCCGGTAAGTTGTTGAGGGCTGATTTCTTCTCCTGTGATAAAAGGCCTTCTGTTTCGACCACCAAACCTTTAGGGGAGCAATTGCAACCGTTTGGCACCATTTCTGAGTGAGTTGCTGAAAGTCAGATTTTTGAAGATATTTGACCCCGGGGCTTAGGGGTTTTTTCAAAAAAATCTTTTTTTGCCGGTTAAGTTGTTGAGGGCTGATTTCCTGTCCTGTGATAAAAGGCCTTCTGTTTCGACCGCCAAACCTTTCAGGGGAGCAATTGCAACCGTTTGGCACCATTTCTGAGTGAGTTGCCGAAAGTCAGATTTTTGAGGAAATTGTGACCCCGGGGCTTAGGGATTTTTTCAAAAAAATATTTTTCTGCCGGTAAGTTGTTGAGGGCTCATTTCTTCTCCCGTGATAAAAGGCCTTCTGTTTCGACCGCCAAACCTTTCAGGGGAGCAATTGCAACCGTTTGGCACCATTTCTGAGTGAGTTGCCGAAAGTCAGATTTTTGAGGAAATTGTGACCCCGGGGCTTAGGGATTTTTTCAAAAAAATCTTTTTCTGCCGGTTAAGTTGTCGAGGGCTGATTTCTTTTCGTGTGATAATAAGCCTTCTGTTTCGACCGCCAAACCTTTCAGGGGAGCATTTGCAACCGTTTGGCACCATTTCTGAGTGAATTGCCGAAAGTCAGATTTTTGAAGAAATTGTGACCCCGGGGCTTAGGGATTTTTTCAAAAAAATCTTTTTCTGCCGGTTAAGTTGTCGAGGGCTGATTTCTTTTCGTGTGATAATAAGCCTTCTGTTTCGACCGCCAAACCTTTCAGGGGAGCAATTGCAACCGTTTGGCACCATTTCTGAGTGAATTGCCGAAAGTCAGATTTTTGATGAAATTGTGACCCCGGGGCTTAGGGATTTTTTCAAAAAAATATTTTTCTGCCGGTAAGTTGTTGAGGGCTCATTTCTTCTCCTGTGATAAAAGGCCTTCTGTTTCGACCGCCAAACCTTTCAGGGGAGCAATTGCAACCGTTTGGCACCATTTCTGAGTGAGTTGCCGAAAGTCAGATTTTTGAGGAAATTGTGACCCCGGGGCTTAGGGATTTTTTCAAAAAAATCTTTTTCTTCCGGTTAAGTTGTCGAGGGCTGATTTCTTTTCGTGTGATAATAAGCCTTCTGTTTCGACCGCCAAACCTTTCAGGGGAGCAATTGCAACCGTTTGGCACCATTTCTGAGTGAATTGCCGAAAGTCAGATTTTTGATGAAATTGTGACCCCGGGGCTTAGGGATTTTTTCAAAAAAATATTTTTCTGCCGGTTAAGTTGTCCATGGCTGATTTCCTGTCCTGTGATAAAAGGCCTTCTGTTTCGACCGCCAAACCTTTCAGGGGAGCATTTGCAACCGTTTGGCACCATTTCTGAGTGAATTGCCGAAAGTCAGATTTTTGAAGAAATTGTGACCCCGGGGCTTAAGGATTTTTTCAAAAAAATATTTTTCTGCCGGTAAGTTGTTGAGGGCTGATTTCTTCTCCTGTGATAAAAGGCCTTCTGTTTCGACCGCCAAACCTTTCAGGGGAGCAATTGCAACGGTTTGGCACCATTTCTGAGTGAATTTCTGAAAGTCAGATTTTTGAAGAAATTGTGACCCCGGGGCTTAGGGATTTTTTCAAAAAAATATTTTTCTGCCGGTTAAGTTGTCCATGGCTGATTTCCTGTCCTGTGATAAAAGGCCTTCTGTTTCGACCGCCAAACCTTTCAGGGGAGCATTTGCAACCGTTTGGCACCATTTCTGAGTGAATTGCCGAAAGTCAGATTTTTGAAGAAATTGTGACCCCGGGGCTTAAGGATATTTCAAAAAAATATTTTTCTGCCGGTAAGTTGTTGAGGGCTGATTTCTTCTCCTGTGATAAAAGGCCTTCTGTTTCGACCACCAAACCTTTAGGGGAGCAATTGCAACCGTTTGGCACCATTTCTGAGTGAGTTGCTGAAAGTCAGATTTTTGAAGATATTTGACCCCGGGGCTTAGGGGTTTTTTCAAAAAAATCTTTTTTTGCCGGTTAAGTTGTTGAGGGCTGATTTCCTGTCCTGTGATAAAAGGCCTTCTGTTTCGACCGCCAAACCTTTCAGGGGAGCATTTGCAACAGTTTGGCACCATTTCTGAGTGAATTGCCGAAAGTCAGATTTTTGAAGAAATTGTGACCCCGGGGCTTAGGGATTTTTTCAAAAAAATATTTTTCTGCCGGTAAGTTGTTGAGGGCTCATTTCTTCTCCCGTGATAAAAGGCCTTCTGTTTCGACCGCCAAACCTTTCAGGGGAGCAATTGCAACCGTTTGGCACCATTTCTGAGTGAGTTGCCGAAAGTCAGATTTTTGAGGAAATTGTGACCCCGGGGCTTAGGGATTTTTTCAAAAAAATCTTTTTCTGCCGGTTAAGTTGTCGAGGGCTGATTTCTTTTCGTGTGATAATAAGCCTTCTGTTTCGACCGCCAAACCTTTCAGGGGAGCAATTGCAACCGTTTGGCACCATTTCTGAGTGAATTGCCGAAAGTCAGATTTTTGATGAAATTGTGACCCCGGGGCTTAGGGATTTTTTCAAAAAAATATTTTTCTGCCGGTTAAGTTGTCCATGGCTGATTTCCTGTCCTGTGATAAAAGGCCTTCTGTTTCGACCGCCAAACCTTTCAGGGGAGCATTTGCAACCGTTTGGCACCATTTCTGAGTAAATTGCCGAAAGTCAGATTTTTGAAGAAATTGTGACCCCGGGGCTTAAGGATTTTTTCAAAAAAATATTTTTCTGCCGGTAAGTTGTTGAGGGCTGATTTCTTCTCCTGTGATAAAAGGCCTTCTGTTTCGACCGCCAAACCTTTCAGGGGAGCAATTGCAACGGTTTGGCACCATTTCTGAGTGAATTTCTGAAAGTCAGATTTTTGAAAAAATTGTGACCCCGGGGCTTAGGGTTTTTTTCAAAAAAATCTTTTTCTGCCGGTTAAGTTGTCGAGGGCTGATTTCCTGTCCTGTGATAAAAGGCCTTCTGTTTCGACCGCCAAACCTTTCAGGGGAGCAATTGCAACCGTTTGGCACCATTTCTGAGTGAGTTGCCGAAAGTCAGATTTTTGAGGAAATTGTGACCCCGGGGCTTAGGGATTTTTTCAAAAAAATCTTTTTCTGCCGGTTAAGTTGTCGAGGGCTGATTTCTTTTCGTGTGATAATAAGCCTTCTGTTTCGACCGCCAAACCTTTCAGGGGAGCATTTGCAACCGTTTGGCACCATTTCTGAGTGAATTGCCGAAAGTCAGATTTTTGAAGAAATTGTGACCCCGGGGCTTAGGGATTTTTTCAAAAAAATCTTTTTCTGCCGGTTAAGTTGTCGAGGGCTGATTTCTTTTCGTGTGATAATAAGCCTTCTGTTTCGACCGCCAAACCTTTCAGGGGAGCAATTGCAACCGTTTGGCACCATTTCTGAGTGAATTGCCGAAAGTCAGATTTTTGATGAAATTGTGACCCCGGGGCTTAGGGATTTTTTCAAAAAAATATTTTTCTGCCGGTAAGTTGTTGAGGGCTCATTTCTTCTCCTGTGATAAAAGGCCTTCTGTTTCGACCGCCAAACCTTTCAGGGGAGCAATTGCAACCGTTTGGCACCATTTCTGAGTGAGTTGCCGAAAGTCAGATTTTTGAGGAAATTGTGACCCCGGGGCTTAGGGATTTTTTCAAAAAAATCTTTTTCTTCCGGTTAAGTTGTCGAGGGCTGATTTCTTTTCGTGTGATAATAAGCCTTCTGTTTCGACCGCCAAACCTTTCAGGGGAGCAATTGCAACCGTTTGGCACCATTTCTGAGTGAATTGCCGAAAGTCAGATTTTTGATGAAATTGTGACCCCGGGGCTTAGGGATTTTTTCAAAAAAATATTTTTCTGCCGGTTAAGTTGTCCATGGCTGATTTCCTGTCCTGTGATAAAAGGCCTTCTGTTTCGACCGCCAAACCTTTCAGGGGAGCATTTGCAACCGTTTGGCACCATTTCTGAGTGAATTGCCGAAAGTCAGATTTTTGAAGAAATTGTGACCCCGGGGCTTAAGGATTTTTTCAAAAAAATATTTTTCTGCCGGTAAGTTGTTGAGGGCTGATTTCTTCTCCTGTGATAAAAGGCCTTCTGTTTCGACCGCCAAACCTTTCAGGGGAGCAATTGCAACGGTTTGGCACCATTTCTGAGTGAATTTCTGAAAGTCAGATTTTTGAAAAAATTGTGACCCCGGGGCTTAGGGATTTTTTCAAAAAAATCTTTTTCTGCCGGTTAAGTTGTCGAGGGCTGATTTCTTTTCGTGTGATAATAAGCCTTCTGTTTCGACCGCCAAACCTTTCAGGGGAGCATTTGCAACCGTTTGGCACCATTTCTGAGTGAATTGCCGAAAGTCAGATTTTTGATGAAATTGTGACCCCGGGGCTTAGGGATTTTTTCAAAAAAATATTTTTCTGCCGGTTAAGTTGTCCATGGCTGATTTCCTGTCCTGTGATAAAAGGCCTTCTGTTTCGACCGCCAAACCTTTCAGGGGAGCATTTGCAACCGTTTGGCACCATTTCTGAGTGAATTGCCGAAAGTCAGATTTTTGATGAAATTGTGACCCCGGGGCTTAGGGATTTTTTCAAAAAAATATTTTTCTGCCGGTTAAGTTGTCCATGGCTGATTTCCTGTCCTGTGATAAAAGGCCTTCTGTTTCGACCGCCAAACCTTTCAGGGGAGCATTTGCAACCGTTTGGCACCATTTCTGAGTGAATTGCCGAAAGTCAGATTTTTGAAGAAATTGTGACCCCGTGGCTTAAGGATTTTTTCAAAAAAATATTTTTCTGCCGGTAAGTTGTTGAGGGCTGATTTCTTTTCCTGTGATAAAAGGCCTTCTGTTTCGACCACCAAACCTTTAGGGGAGCAATTGCAACCGTTTGGCACCATTTCTGAGTGAGTTGCTGAAAGTCAGATTTTTGATGAAATTTGACCCCGGGGCTTAGGGGTTTTTTCAAAAAAATCTTTTTTTGCCGGTTAAGTTGTTGAGGGCTGATTTCCTGTCCTGTGATAAAAGGCCTTCTGTTTCGACCGCCAAACCTTTCAGGGGAGCATTTGCAACAGTTTGGCACCATTTCTGAGTGAATTGCCGAAAGTCAGATTTTTGAAGAAATTGTGACCCCGGGGCTTAGGGATTTTTTCAAAAAAATATTTTTCTGCCGGTAAGTTGTTGAGGACTCATTTCTTCTCCCGTGATAAAAGGCCTTCTGTTTCGACCGCCAAACCTTTCAGGGGAGCAATTGCAACCGTTTGGCACCATTTCTGAGTGAGTTGCCGAAAGTCAGATTTTTGAGGAAATTGTGACCCCGGGGCTTAGGGATTTTTTCAAAAAAATCTTTTTCTGCCGGTTAAGTTGTCGAGGGCTGATTTCTTTTCGTGTGATAATAAGCCTTCTGTTTCGACCGCCAAACCTTTCAGGGGAGCATTTGCAACCGTTTGGCACCATTTCTGAGTGAATTGCCGAAAGTCAGATTTTTGAAGAAATTGTGACCCCGGGGCTTAGGGATTTTTTCAAAAAAATCTTTTTCTGCCGGTTAAGTTGTCGAGGGCTGATTTCTTTTCGTGTGATAATAAGCCTTCTGTTTCGACCGCCAAACCTTTCAGGGGAGCAATTGCAACCGTTTGGCACCATTTCTGAGTGAATTGCCGAAAGTCAGATTTTTGATGAAATTGTGACCCCGGGGCTTAGGGATTTTTTCAAAAAAATCTTTTTCTGCCGGTTAAGTTGTCCATGGCTGATTTCCTGTCCTGTGATAAAAGGCCTTCTGTTTCGACCGCCAAACCTTTCAGGGGAGCATTTGCAACCGTTTGGCACCATTTCTGAGTAAATTGCCGAAAGTCAGATTTTTGAAGAAATTGTGACCCCGGGGCTTAACGATTTTTTCAAAAAAATATTTTTCTGCCGGTAAGTTGTTGAGGGCTGATTTCTTCTCCTGTGATAAAAGGCCTTCTGTTTCGACCGCCAAACCTTTCAGGGGAGCATTTGCAACCGTTTGGCACCATTTCTGAGTGAATTGCCGAAAGTCAGATTTTTGAAGAAATTGTGACCCCGGGGCTTAGGGATTTTTTCAAAAAAATATTTTTCTGCCGGTTAAGTTGTCCATGGCTGATTTCCTGTCCTGTGATAAAAGGCCTTCTGTTTCGACCGCCAAACCTTTCAGGGGAGCATTTGCAACCGTTTGGCACCATTTCTGAGTGAATTGCCGAAAGTCAGATTTTTGAAGAAATTGTGACCCCGGGGCTTAAGGATTTTTTCAAAAAAATATTTTTCTGCCGGTAAGTTGTTGAGGGCTGATTTCTTCTCCTGTGATAAAAGGCCTTCTGTTTCGACCACCAAACCTTTAGGGGAGCAATTGCAACCGTTTGGCACCATTTCTGAGTGAGTTGCTGAAAGTCAGATTTTTGAAGATATTTGACCCCGGGGCTTAGGGGTTTTTTCAAAAAAATCTTTTTTTGCCGGTTAAGTTGTTGAGGGCTGATTTCCTGTCCTGTGATAAAAGGCCTTCTGTTTCGACCGCCAAACCTTTCAGGGGAGCATTTGCAACAGTTTGGCACCATTTCTGAGTGAATTGCCGAAAGTCAGATTTTTGAAGAAATTGTGACCCCGGGGCTTAGGGATTTTTTCAAAAAAATATTTTTCTGCCGGTAAGTTGTTGAGGGCTCATTTCCTCTCCCGTGATAAAAGGCCTTCTGTTTCGACCGCCAAACCTTTCAGGGGAGCAATTGCAACCGTTTGGCACCATTTCTGAGTGAGTTGCCGAAAGTCAGATTTTTGAGGAAATTGTGACCCCGGGGCTTAGGGATTTTTTCAAAAAAATCTTTTTCTGCCGGTTAAGTTGTCGAGGGCTGATTTCTTTTCGTGTGATAATAAGCCTTCTGTTTCGACCGCCAAACCTTTCAGGGGAGCAATTGCAACCGTTTGGCACCATTTCTGAGTGAATTGCCGAAAGTCAGATTTTTGATGAAATTGTGACCCCGGGGCTTAGGGATTTTTTCAAAAAAATATTTTTCTGCCGGTTAAGTTGTCCATGGCTGATTTCCTGTCCTGTGATAAAAGGCCTTCTGTTTCGACCGCCAAACCTTTCAGGGGAGCATTTGCAACCGTTTGGCACCATTTCTGAGTAAATTGCCGAAAGTCAGATTTTTGAAGAAATTGTGACCCCGGGGCTTAAGGATTTTTTCAAAAAAATATTTTTCTGCCGGTAAGTTGTTGAGGGCTGATTTCTTCTCCTGTGATAAAAGGCCTTCTGTTTCGACCGCCAAACCTTTCAGGGGAGCAATTGCAACGGTTTGGCACCATTTCTGAGTGAATTTCTGAAAGTCAGATTTTTGAAAAAATTGTGACCCCGGGGCTTAGGGTTTTTTTCAAAAAAATCTTTTTCTGCCGGTTAAGTTGTCGAGGGCTGATTTCCTGTCCTGTGATAAAAGGCCTTCTGTTTCGACCGCCAAACCTTTCAGGGGAGCATTTGCAACCGTTTGGCACCATTTCTGAGTGAATTGCCGAAAGTCAGATTTTTGAAGAAATTGTGACCCCGGGGCTTAAGGATTTTTTCAAAAAAATATTTTTCTGCCGGTAAGTTGTTGAGGGCTGATTTCTTCTCCTGTGATAAAAGGCCTTCTGTTTCGACCGCCAAACCTTTAGGAGAGCAATTGCAACCGTTTGGCACCATTTCTGAGTGAGTTGCTGAAAGTCAGATTTTTGATGAAATTTGACCCCGGGGCTTAGGGGTTTTTTCAAAAAAATCTTTTTTTGCCGGTTAAGTTGTTGAGGGCTGATTTCCTGTCCTGTGATAAAAGGCCTTCTGTTTCGACCGCCAAACCTTTCAGGGGAGCATTTGCAACCGTTTGGCACCATTTCTGAGTGAATTGCCGAAAGTCAGATTTTTGATGAAATTGTGACCCCGGGGCTTAAGGATTTTTTCAAAAAAATATTTTTCTGCCGGTAAGTTGTTGAGGGCTGATTTCTTCTCCTGTGATAAAAGGCCTTCTGTTTCGACCACCAAACCTTTAGGGGAGCAATTGCAACCGTTTGGCACCATTTCTGAGTGAGTTGCTGAAAGTCAGATTTTTGATGAAATTTGACCCCGGGGCTTAGGGTTTTTTTCAAAAAAATCTTTTTTTGCCGGTTAAGTTGTTGAGGGCTGATTTCCTGTCCTGTGATAAAAGGCCTTCTGTTTCGACCGCCAAACCTTTCAGGGGAGCATTTGCAACAGTTTGGCACCATTTCTGAGTGAGTTGCCGAAAGTCAGATTTTTGAGGAAATTGTGACCCTGGGGCTTAGGGATTTTTTCAAAAAAATCTTTTTCTGCCGGTTAAGTTGTCGAGGGCTGATTTCTTTTCGTGTGATAATAAGCCTTCTGTTTCGACCGCCAAACCTTTCAGGGGAGCAATTGCAACCGTTTGGCACCATTTCTGAGTGAATTGCCGAAAGTCAGATTTTTGATGAAATTGTGACCCCGGGGCTTAGGGATTTTTTCAAAAAAATATTTTTCTGCCGGTTAAGTTGTCCATGGCTGATTTCCTGTCCTGTGATAAAAGGCCTTCTGTTTCGACCGCCAAACCTTTCAGGGGAGCATTTGCAACCGTTTGGCACCATTTCTGAGTGAATTGCCGAAAGTCAGATTTTTGAAGAAATTGTGACCCCGGGGCTTAAGGATTTTTTCAAAAAAATATTTTTCTGCCGGTAAGTTGTTTAGGGCTGATTTCTTCTCCTGTGATAAAAGGCCTTCTGTTTCGACCGCCAAACCTTTCAGGGGAGCAATTGCAACGGTTTGGCACCATTTCTGAGTGAATTTCTGAAAGTCAGATTTTTGAAAAAATTGTGACCCCGGGGCTTAGGGATTTTTTCAAAAAAATCTTTTTCTGCCGGTTAAGTTGTCGAGGGCTGATTTCTTTTCGTGTGATAATAAGCCTTCTGTTTTGACCGCCAAACCTTTCAGGGAAGCATTTGCAACCGTTTGGCACCATTTCTGAGTGAATTGCCGAAAGTCAGATTTTTGATGAAATTGTGACCCCGGGGCTTAGGGATTTTTTCAAAAAAATATTTTTCTGCCGGTTAAGTTGTCCATGGCTGATTTCCTGTCCTGTGATAAAAGGCCTTCTGTTTCGACCGCCAAACCTTTCAGGGGAGCATTTGCAACAGTTTGGCACCATTTCTGAGTGAGTTGCCGAAAGTCAGATTTTTGAGGAAATTGTGACCCCCCTGGGGCTTAGGGATTTTTTCAAAAAAATCTTTTTCTGCCGGTAAGTTGTTGAGGGCTGATTTCTTCTCCTGTGATAAAAGGCCTTCTGTTTCGACCGCCAAACCTTTCAGGGGAGCAATTGCAACGGTTTGGCACCATTTCTGAGTGAGTTGCCGAAAGTCAGATTTTTGAGGAAATTGTGACCCCGGGGCTTAGGGATTTTTTCAAAAAAATATTTTTCTGCCGGTTAAGTTGTCGAGGGCTGATTTCTTTTCGTGTGATAATAAGCCTTCTGTTTCGACCGCCAAACCTTTCAGGGGAGCAATTGCAACCGTTTGGCACCATTTCTGAGTGAATTGCCGAAAGTCAGATTTTTGATGAAATTGTGACCCCGGGGCTTAGGGATTTTTTCAAAACAATATTTTTCTGCCGGTTAAGTTGTCCATGGCTGATTTCCTGTCCTGTGATAAAAGGCCTTCTGTTTCGACCGCCAAACCTTTCAGGGGAGCATTTGCAACCGTTTGGCACCATTTCTGAGTGAATTACCGAAAGTCAGATTTTTGAAGAAATTGTGACCCCGGGGCTTAAGGATTTTTTCAAAAAAATATTTTTCTGCCGGTAAGTTGTTGAGGGCTGATTTCTTCTCCTGTGATAAAAGGCCTTCTGTTTCGACCGCCAAACCTTTAGGGGAGCAATTGCAACCGTTTGGCACCATTTCTGAGTGAGTTGCTGAAAGTCAGATTTTTGATGAAATTTGACCCCGGGGCTTAGGGGTTTTTTCAAAAAAATCTTTTTTTGCCGGTTAAGTTGTTGAGGGCTGATTTCCTGTCCTGTGATAAAAGGCCTTCTGTTTCGACCGCCAAACCTTTCAGGGGAGCATTTGCAACCGTTTGGCACCATTTCTGAGTGAATTGCCGAAAGTCAGATTTTTGAAGAAATTGTGACCCCGGGGCTTAGGGATTTTTTCAAAAAAATGTTTTTCTGCCGGTAAGTTGTTGAGGGCTCATTTCTTCTCCTGTGATAAAAGGCCTTCTGTTTCGACCGCCAAACCTTTCAGGGGAGCAATTGCAACGGTTTGGCACCATTTCTGAGTGAGTTGCCGAAAGTCAGATTTTTGAGGAAATTGTGACCCCGGGGCTTAGGGATTTTTTCAAAAAAATCTTTTTCTGCCGGTTAAGTTGTCGAGGGCTGATTTCTTTTCGTGTGATAATAAGCCTTCTGTTTCGACCGCCAAACCTTTCAGGGGAGCAATTGCAACCGTTTGGCACCATTTCTGAGTGAATTGCCGAAAGTCAGATTTTTGATGAAATTGTGACCCCGGGGCTTAGGGATTTTTTCAAAAAAATATTTTTCTGCCGGTTAAGTTGTCCATGGCTGATTTCCTGTCCTGTGATAAAAGGCCTTCTGTTTCGACCGCCAAACCTTTCAGGGGAGCATTTGCAACCGTTTGGCACCATTTCTGAGTGAATTGCCGAAAGTCAGATTTTTGAAGAAATTGTGACCCCGGGGCTTAAGGATTTTTTCAAAAAAATATTTTTCTGCCGGTAAGTTGTTGAGGGCTGATTTCTTCTCCTGTGATAAAAGGCCTTCTGTTTCGACCGCCAAACCTTTCAGGGGAGCAATTGCAACGGTTTGGCACCATTTCTGAGTGAATTTCTGAAAGTCAGATTTTTGAAAAAATTGTGACCCCTGGGCTTAGGGATTTTTTTCAAAAAAATCTTTTTCTACCGGATAAGTTGTCGAGGGCTGATTTCTTTTCGTGTGATAATAAGCCTTCTGTTTCGACCGCCAAACCTTTCAGGGGAGCATTTGCAACGGTTTGGCACCATTTCTGAGTGAATTGCCGAAAGTCAGATTTTTGAGGAAATTGTGACCCCGGGGCTTAGGGATTTTTTCAAAAAAATCTTTTTCTGCCGGTTAAGTTGTCGAGGGCTGATTTCTTTTCGTGTGATAATAAGCCTTCTGTTTCGACCGCCAAACCTTTCAGGGGAGCAATTGCAACCGTTTGGCACCATTTCTGAGTGAATTGCCGAAAGTCAGATTTTTGATGAAATTGTGACCCCGGGGCTTAGGGATTTTTTCAAAAAAATATTTTTCTGCCGGTTAAGTTGTCCATGGCTGATTTCCTGTCCTGTGATAAAAGGCCTTCTGTTTCGACCGCCAAACCTTTCAGGGGAGCATTTGCAACCGTTTGGCACCATTTCTGAGTGAATTGCCGAAAGTCAGATTTTTGAAGAAATTGTGACCCCGGGGCTTAAGGATTTTTTCAAAAAATTATTTTTCTGCCGGTAAGTTGTTGAGGGCTGATTTCTTCTCCTGTGATAAAAGGCCTTCTGTTTCGACCGCCAAACCTTTAGGGGAGCAATTGCAACCATTTGGCACCATTTCTGAGTGAGTTGCTGAAAGTCAGATTTTTGATGAAATTTGACCCCGGGGCTTAGGGGTTTTTTCAAAAAAATCTTTTTTTGCCGGTTAAGTTGTTGAGGGCTGATTTCCTGTCCTGTGATAAAAGGCCTTCTTTTTCGACCGCCAAACCTTTCAGGGGAGCATTTGCAACAGTTTGGCACCATTTCTGAGTGAATTGCCGAAAGTCAGATTTTTGAAGAAATTGTGACCCCGGGGCTTAGGGATTTTTTCAAAAAAATATTTTTCTGCCGGTAAGTTGTTGAGGGCTCATTTCTTCTCCTGTGATAAAAGGCCTTCTGTTTCGACTGCCAAACCTTTCAGGGGAGCAATTGCAACCGTTTGGCACCATTTCTGAGTGAGTTGCCGAAAGTCAGATTTTTGAGGAAATTGTGACCCCGGGGCTTAGGGATTTTTTCAAAAAAATCTTTTTCTGCCGGTTAAGTTGTCGAGGGCTGATTTCTTTTCGTGTGATAATAAGCCTTCTGTTTCGACCGCCAAACCTTTCAGGGGAGCATTTGCAACCGTTTGGCACCATTTCTGAGTGAATTGCCGAAAGTCAGATTTTTGAAGAAATTGTGACCCCGGGGCTTAAGGATTTTTTCAAAAAAATATTTTTCTGCCGGTTAAGTTGTCGAGGGCTGATTTCTTTTCGTGTGATAATAAGCCTTCTGTTTCGACCGCCAAACCTTTCAGGGGAGCATTTGCAACCGTTTGGCACCATTTCTGAGTGAATTGCCGAAAGTCAGATTTTTGATGAAATTGTGACCCCGGGGCTTAGGGATTTTTTCAAAAAAATATTTTTCTGCCGGTTAAGTTGTCCATGGCTGATTTCCTGTCCTGTGATAAAAGGCCTTCTGTTTCGACCGCCAAACCTTTCAGGGGAGCATTTGCAACCGTTTGGCACCATTTCTGAGTGAATTGCCGAAAGTCAGATTTTTGAAGAAATTGTGACCCCGGGGCTTAGGGATTTTTTCAAAAAAATCTTTTTCTGCCGGTTAAGTTGTTGAGGGCTGATTTCTTCTCCTGTGATAAAAGGCCTTCTGTTTCGACCACCAAACCTTTAGGGGAGCAATTGCAACCGTTTGGCACCATTTCTGAGTGAGTTGCTGAAAGTCAGATTTTTGATGAAATTTGACCCCGGGGCTTAGGGGTTTTTTCAAAAAAAACTTTTTTTGCCGGTTAAGTTGTTGAGGGCTGATTTCCTGTCCTGTGATAAAAGGCCTTCTGTTTCGACCGCCAAACCTTTCAGGGGAGCATTTGCAACAGTTTGGCACCATTTCTGAGTGAATTGCCGAAAGTCAGATTTTTGAAGAAATTGTGACCCCGGGGCTTAGGGATTTTTTCAAAAAAATCTTTTTCTGCCGGTTAAGTTGTCGAGGGCTGATTTCTTTTCGTGTGATAATAAGCCTTCTGTTTCGACCGCCAAACCTTTCAGGGGAGCAATTGCAACCGTTTGGCACCATTTCTGAGTGAATTGCCGAAAGTCAGATTTTTGAAGAAATTGTGACCCCGGGGCTTAGGGATTTTTTCAAAAAAATCTTTTTCTGCCGGTTAAGTTGTCCATGGCTGATTTCCTGTCCTGTGATAAAAGGCCTTCTGTTTCGACCGCCAAACCTTTCAGGGGAGCATTTGCAACCGTTTGGCACCATTTCTGAGTGAATTGCCGAAAGTCAGATTTTTGAAGAAATTGTGACCCCGGGGCTTAAGGATTTTTTCAAAAAATTATTTTTCTGCCGGTAAGTTGTTGAGGGCTGATTTCTTCTCCTGTGATAAAAGGCCTTCTGTTTCGACCGCCAAACCTTTAGGGGAGCAATTGCAACCATTTGGCACCATTTCTGAGTGAGTTGCTGAAAGTCAGATTTTTGATGAAATTTGACCCCGGGGCTTAGGGGTTTTTTCAAAAAAATCTTTTTTTGCCGGTTAAGTTGTTGAGGGCTGATTTCCTGTCCTGTGATAAAAGGCCTTCTTTTTCGACCGCCAAACCTTTCAGGGGAGCATTTGCAACAGTTTGGCACCATTTCTGAGTGAATTGCCGAAAGTCAGATTTTTGAAGAAATTGTGACCCCGGGGCTTAGGGATTTTTTCAAAAAAATATTTTTCTGCCGGTAAGTTGTTGAGGGCTCATTTCTTCTCCTGTGATAAAAGGCCTTCTGTTTCGACCGCCAAACCTTTCAGGGGAGCAATTCCAACCGTTTGGCACCATTTCTGAGTGAGTTGCCGAAAGTCAGATTTTTGAGGAAATTGTGACCCCGGGGCTTAGGGATTTTTTCAAAAAAATCTTTTTCTGCCGGTTAAGTTGTCGAGGGCTGATTTCTTTTCGTGTGATAATAAGCCTTCTGTTTCGACCGCCAAACCTTTCAGGGGAGCATTTGCAACCGTTTGGCACCATTTCTGAGTGAATTGCCGAAAGTCAGATTTTTGAAGAAATTGTGACCCCGGGGCTTAGGGATTTTTTCAAAAAAATCTTTTTCTGCCGGTTAAGTTGTCGAGGGCTGATTTCTTTTCGTGTGATAATAAGCCTTCTGTTTCGACCGCCAAACCTTTCAGGGGAGCAATTGCAACCGTTTGGCACCATTTCTGAGTGAATTGCCGAAAGTCAGATTTTTGATGAAATTGTGACCCCGGGGCTTAGGGATTTTTTCAAAAAAATATTTTTCTGCCGGTTAAGTTGTCCATGGCTGATTTCCTGTCCTGTGATAAAAGGCCTTCTGTTTCGACCGCCAAACCTTTCAGGGGAGCATTTGCAACCGTTTGGCACCATTTCTGAGTGAATTGCCGAAAGTCAGATTTTTGAAGAAATTGTGACCCCGGGGCTTAAGGATTTTTTCAAAAAAAAAATTTTCTGCCGGTAAGTTGTTGAGGGCTGATTTCTTCTCCTGTGATAAAAGGCCTTCTGTTTCGACCGCCAAACCTTTAGGGGAGCAATTGCAACCGTTTGGCACCATTTCTGAGTGAGTTGCTGAAAGTCAGATTTTTGATGAAATTTGACCCCGGGGCTTAGGGTTTTTTTCAAAAAAACCTTTTTTTGCCGGTTAAGTTGTTGAGGGCTGATTTCCTGTCCTGTGATAAAAGGCCTTCTGTTTCGACCGCCAAACCTTTCAGGGGAGCATTTGCAACAGTTTGGCACCATTTCTGAGTGAATTGCCGAAAGTCAGATTTTTGAAGAAATTGTGACCCCGGGGCTTAGGGATTTTTTCAAAAAAATATTTTTCTGCCGGTAAGTTGTTGAGGGCTCATTTCTTCTCCCGTGATAAAAGGCCTTCTGTTTCGACCGCCAAACCTTTCAGGGGAGCAATTGCAACCGTTTGGCACCATTTCTGAGTGAGTTGCCGAAAGTCAGATTTTTGAGGAAATTGTGACCCCGGGGCTTAGGGATTTTTTCAAAAAAATCTTTTTCTTCCGGTTAAGTTGTCGAGGGCTGATTTCTTTTCGTGTGATAATAAGCCTTCTGTTTCGACCGCCAAACCTTTCAGGGGAGCAATTGCAACCGTTTGGCACCATTTCTGAGTGAATTGCCGAAAGTCAGATTTTTGATGAAATTGTGACCCCGGGGCTTAGGGATTTTTTCAAAAAAATATTTTTCTGCCGGTTAAGTTGTCCATGGCTGATTTCCTGTCCTGTGATAAAAGGCCTTCTGTTTCGACCGCCAAACCTTTCAGGGGAGCATTTGCAACCGTTTGGCACCATTTCTGAGTGAATTGCCGAAAGTCAGATTTTTGAAGAAATTGTGACCCCGGGGCTTAAGGATTTTTTCAAAAAAATATTTTTCTGCCGGTAAGTTGTTGAGGGCTGATTTCTTCTCCTGTGATAAAAGGCCTTCTGTTTCGACCGCCAAACCTTTCAGGGGAGCAATTGCAACGGTTTGGCACCATTTCCGAGTGAATTTCTGAAAGTCAGATTTTTGAAAAAATTGTGACCCCGGGGCTTAGGGATTTTTTCAAAAAAATCTTTTTCTGCCGGTTAAGTTGTCGAGGGCTGATTTCTTTTCGTGTGATAATAAGCCTTCTGTTTCGACCGCCAAACCTTTCAGGGGAGCATTTGCAACCGTTTGGCACCATTTCTGAGTGAATTGCCGAAAGTCAGATTTTTGAAGAAATTGTGACCCCGGGGCTTAGGGATTTTTTCAAAAAAATATTTTTCTGCCGGTTAAGTTGTCCATGGCTGATTTCCTGTCCTGTGATAAAAGGCCTTCTGTTTCGACCGCCAAACCTTTCAGGGGAGCATTTGCAACCGTTTGGCACCATTTCTGAGTGAATTGCCGAAAGTCAGATTTTTGAAGAAATTGTGACCCCGGGGCTTAAGGATTTTTTCAAAAAAATATTTTTCTGCCGGTAAGTTGTTGAGGGCTGATTTCTTTTCCTGTGATAAAAGGCCTTCTGTTTCGACCACCAAACCTTTAGGAGAGCAATTGCAACCGTTTGGCACCATTTCTGAGTGAGTTGCTGAAAGTCAGATTTTTGATGAAATTTGACCCCGGGGCTTAGGGGTTTTTTCAAAAAAATCTTTTTTTGCCGGTTAAGTTGTTGAGGGCTGATTTCCTGTCCTGTGAGAAAAGGCCTTCTGTTTCGACCGCCAAACCTTTCAGGGGAGCATTTGCAACAGTTTGGCACCATTTCTGAGTGAATTGCCGAAAGTCAGATTTTTGAAGAAATTGTGACCCCGGGGCTTAGGGATTTTTTCAAAAAAATATTTTTCTGCCGGTAAGTTGTTGAGGGCTCATTTCTTCTCCCGTGATAAAAGGCCTTCTGTTTCGACCGCCAAACCTTTCAGGGGAGCAATTGCAACCGTTTGGCACCATTTCTGAGTGAGTTGCCGAAAGTCAGATTTTTGAGGAAATTGTGACCCCGGGGCTTAGGGATTTTTTCAAAAAAATCTTTTTCTGCCGGTTAAGTTGTCGAGGGCTGATTTCTTTTCGTGTGATAATAAGCCTTCTGTTTCGACCGCCAAACCTTTCAGGGGAGCATTTGCAACCGTTTGGCACCATTTCTGAGTGAATTGCCGAAAGTCAGATTTTTGAAGAAATTGTGACCCCGGGGCTTAGGGATTTTTTCAAAAAAATCTTTTTCTGCCGGTTAAGTTGTCGAGGGCTGATTTCTTTTCGTGTGATAATAAGCCTTCTGTTTCGACCGCCAAACCTTTCAGGGGAGCAATTGCAACCGTTTGGCACCATTTCTGAGTGAATTGCCGAAAGTCAGATTTTTGATGAAATTGTGACCCCGGGGCTTAGGGATTTTTTCAAAAAAATATTTTTCTGCCGGTTAAGTTGTCCATGGCTGATTTCCTGTCCTGTGATAAAAGGCCTTCTGTTTCGACCGCCAAACCTTTCAGGGGAGCATTTGCAACCGTTTGGCACCATTTCTGAGTAAATTGCCGAAAGTCAGATTTTTGAAGAAATTGTGACCCCGGGGCTTAACGATTTTTTCAAAAAAATATTTTTCTGCCGGTAAGTTGTTGAGGGCTGATTTCTTCTCCTGTGATAAAAGGCCTTCTGTTTCGACCGCCAAACCTTTCAGGGGAGCATTTGCAACCGTTTGGCACCATTTCTGAGTGAATTGCCGAAAGTCAGATTTTTGAAGAAATTGTGACCCCGGGGCTTAGGGATTTTTTCAAAAAAATATTTTTCTGCCGGTTAAGTTGTCCATGGCTGATTTCCTGTCCTGTGATAAAAGGCCTTCTGTTTCGACCGCCAAACCTTTCAGGGGAGCATTTGCAACCGTTTGGCACCATTTCTGAGTGAATTGCCGAAAGTCAGATTTTTGAAGAAATTGTGACCCCGGGGCTTAAGGATTTTTTCAAAAAAATATTTTTCTGCCGGTAAGTTGTTGAGGGCTGATTTCTTCTCCTGTGATAAAAGGCCTTCTGTTTCGACCACCAAACCTTTAGGGGAGCAATTGCAACCGTTTGGCACCATTTCTGAGTGAGTTGCTGAAAGTCAGATTTTTGAAGATATTTGACCCCGGGGCTTAGGGGTTTTTTCAAAAAAATCTTTTTTTGCCGGTTAAGTTGTTGAGGGCTGATTCCCTGTCCTGTGAGAAAAGGCCTTCTGTTTCGACCGCCAAACCTTTCAGGGGAGCATTTGCAACCGTTTGGCACCATTTCTGAGTGAATTGCCGAAAGTCAGATTTTTGAAGAAATTGTGACCCCGGGGCTTAGGGATTTTTTCAAAAAAATAGTTTTCTGCCGGTAAGTTGTTGAGGGCTCATTTCTTCTCCCGTGATAAAAGGCCTTCTGTTTCGACCCCCAAACCTTTCAGGGGAGCAATTGCAACCGTTTGGCACCATTTCTGAGTGAGTTGCCGAAAGTCAGATTTTTGAGGAAATTGTGACCCCGGGGCTTAGGGATTTTTTCAAAAAAATCTTTTTCTGCCGGTTAAGTTGTCGAGGGCTGATTTCTTTTCGTGTGATAAAAGGCCTTCTGTTTCGACCACCAAACCTTTCAGGGGAGCATTTGCAACCGTTTGGCACCATTTCTGAGTGAATTGCCGAAAGTCAGATTTTTGAAGAAATTGTGACCCCGGGGCTTAGGGATTTTTTCAAAAAAATCTTTTTCTGCCGGTTAAGTTGTCGAGGGCTGATTTCTTTTCGTGTGATAATAAGCCTTCTGTTTCGACCGCCAAACCTTTCAGGGGAGCAATTGCAACCGTTTGGCACCATTTCTGAGTGAATTGCCGAAAGTCAGATTTTTGAAGAAATTGTGACCCCGGGGCTTAGGGATTTTTTCAAAAAAATATTTTTCTGCCGGTAAGTTGTTGAGGGCTGATTTCTTCTCCTGTGATAAAAGGCCTTCTGTTTCGACCGCCAAACCTTTCAGGGGAGCATTTGCAACCGTTTGGCACCATTTCTGAGTGAATTGCCGAAAGTCAGATTTTTGAAGAAATTGTGACCCCGGGGCTTAGGGATTTTTTCAAAAAAATATTTTTCTGCCGGTTAAGTTGTCCATGGCTGATTTCCTGTCCTGTGATAAAAGGCCTTCTGCTTCGACCGCCAAACCTTTCAGGGGAGCATTTGCAACCGTTTGGCACCATTTCTGAGTGAATTGCCGAAAGTCAGATTTTTGAAGAAATTGTGACCCCGGGGCTTAAGGATTTTTTCAAAAAAATATTTTTCTGCCGGTAAGTTGTTGAGGGCTGATTTCTTCTCCTGTGATAAAAGGCCTTCTGTTTCGACCACCAAACCTTTCAGGGGAGCAATTGCAACCGTTTGGCACCATTTCTGAGTGAGTTGCTGAAAGTCAGATTTTTGAAGATATTTGACCCCGGGGCTTAGGGGTTTTTTCAAAAAAATCTTTTTTTGCCGGTTAAGTTGTTGAGGGCTGATTTCCTGTCCTGTGATAAAAGGCCTTCTGTTTCGACCGCCAAACCTTTCAGGGGAGCATTTGCAACAGTTTGGCACCATTTCTGAGTGAATTGCCGAAAGTCAGATTTTTGAAGAAATTGTGACCCCGGGGCTTAGGGATTTTTTCAAAAAAATATTTTTCTGCCGGTAAGTTGTTGAGGGCTCATTTCTTCTCCCGTGATAAAAGGCCTTCTGTTTCGACCGCCAAACCTTTCAGGGGAGCAATTGCAACCGTTTGGCACCATTTCTGAGTGAGTTGCCGAAAGTCAGATTTTTGAGGAAATTGTGACCCCGGGGCTTAGGGATTTTTTCAAAAAAATCTTTTTCTGCCGGTTAAGTTGTCGAGGGCTGATTTCTTTTCGTGTGATAATAAGCCTTCTGTTTCGACCGCCAAACCTTGCAGGGGAGCAATTGCAACCGTTTGGCACCATTTCTGAGTGAATTGCCGAAAGTCAGATTTTTGATGAAATTGTGACCCCGGGGCTTAGGGATTTTTTCAAAAAAATATTTTTCTGCCGGTTAAGTTGTCCATGGCTGATTTCCTGTCCTGTGATAAAAGGCCTTCTGTTTCGACCGCCAAACCTTTCAGGGGAGCATTTGCAAC
Organism: Podarcis melisellensis; assembly: GCF_964234715.1. Taxonomy (NCBI): domain Eukaryota; kingdom Metazoa; phylum Chordata; class Lepidosauria; order Squamata; family Lacertidae; genus Podarcis; species Podarcis melisellensis. Next base: position 38,764,847 of record NC_138546.1, on the reverse strand, counting down.
CGTTTGGCACCATTTCTGAGTAAATTGCCGAAAGTCAGATTTTTGAAGAAATTGTGACCCCGGGGCTTAAGGATTTTTTCAAAAAAATATTTTTCTGCCGGTAAGTTGTTGAGGGCTGATTTCTTCTCCTGTGATAAAAGGCCTTCTGTTTCGACCGCCAAACCTTTCAGGGGAGCAATTGCAACGGTTTGGCACCATTTCTGAGTGAATTTCTGAAAGTCAGATTTTTGAAAAAATTGTGACCCCGGGGCTTAAGGATTTTTTCAAAAAAATCTTTTTCTGCCGGTTAAGTTGTCGAGGGCTGATTTCCTGTCCTGTGATAAAAGGCCTTCTGTTTCGACCGCCAAACCTTTCAGGGGAGCATTTGCAACCGTTTGGCACCATTTCTGAGTGAATTGCCGAAAGTCAGATTTTTGAAGAAATTGTGACCCCGGGGCTTAAGGATTTTTTCAAAAAAATATTTTTCTGCCGGTAAGTTGTTGAGGGCTGATTTCTTCTCCTGTGATAAAAGGCCTTCTGTTTCGACCACCAAACCTTTAGGGGAGCAATTGCAACCGTTTGGCTCCATTTCTGAGTGAGTTGCTGAAAGTCAGATTTTTGATGAAATTTGACCCCGGGGCTTAGGGGTTTTTTCCAAAAAATCTTTTTTTGCCGGTTAAGTTGTTGAGGGCTGATTTCCTGTCCTGTGATAAAAGGCCTTCTGTTTCGACCGCCAAACCTTTCAGGGGAGCATTTGCAACCGTTTGGCACCATTTCTGAGTGAATTGCCGAAAGTCAGATTTTTGAGGAAATTGTGACCCCGGGGCTTAGGGATTTTTTCAAAAAAATATTTTTCTGCCGGTTAAGTTGTCCATGGCTGATTTCCTGTCCTGTGATAAAAGGCCTTCTGTTTCGACCGCCAAACCTTTCAGGGGAGCATTTGCAACCATTTGGCACCATTTCTGAGTGAATTGCCGAAAGTCAGATTTTTGAAGAAATTGTGACCCCGGGGCTTAAGGATTTTTTCAAAAAAATATTTTTCTGCCGGTAAGTTGTTGAGGGCTGATTTCTTCTCCTGTGATAAAAGGCCTTCTGTTTCGACCGCCAAACCTTTCAGGGGAGCAATTGCAACCGTTTGGCACCATTTCTGAGTGAGTTGCCGAAAGTCAGATTTTTGAGGAAATTGTGACCCCGGGGCTTAGGGATTTTTTCAAAAAAATCTTTTTCTGCCGGTTAAGTTGTCGAGGGCTGATTTCTTTTCGTGTGATAATAAGCCTTCTGTTTCGACCGCCAAACCTTTCAGGGGAGCATTTGCAACCGTTTGGCACCATTTCTGAGTGAATTGCCGAAAGTCAGATTTTTGAAGAAATTGTGACCCCGGGGCTTAGGGATTTTTTCAAAAAAATCTTTTTCTGCCGGTTAAGTTGTCGAGGGCTGATTTCTTTTCGTGTGATAATAAGCCTTCTGTTTCGACCGCCAAACCTTTCAGGGGAGCAATTGCAACCGTTTGGCACCATTTCTGAGTGAATTGCCGAAAGTCAGATTTTTGATGAAATTGTGACCCCGGGGCTTAGGGATTTTTTCAAAAAAATATTTTTCTGCCGGTTAAGTTGTCCATGGCTGATTTCCTGTCCTGTGATAAAAGGCCTTCTGTTTCGACCGCCAAACCTTTCAGGGGAGCATTTGCAACCGTTTGGCACCATTTCTGAGTAAATTGCCGAAAGTCAGATTTTTGAAGAAATTGTGACCCCGGGGCTTAACGATTTTTTCAAAAAAATATTTTTCTGCCGGTAAGTTGTTGAGGGCTGATTTCTTCTCCTGTGATAAAAGGCCTTCTGTTTCGACCGCCAAACCTTTCAGGGGAGCATTTGCAACCGTTTGGCACCATTTCTGAGTGAATTGCCGAAAGTCAGATTTTTGAAGAAATTGTGACCCCGGGGCTTAGGGATTTTTTCAAAAAAATATTTTTCTGCCGGTTAAGTTGTCCATGGCTGATTTCCTGTCCTGTGATAAAAGGCCTTCTGTTTCGACCGCCAAACCTTTCAGGGGAGCATTTGCAACCGTTTGGCACCATTTCTGAGTAAATTGCCGAAAGTCAGATTTTTGAAGAAATTGTGACCCCGGGGCTTAACGATTTTTTCAAAAAAATATTTTTCTGCCGGTAAGTTGTTGAGGGCTGATTTCTTCTCCTGTGATAAAAGGCCTTCTGTTTCGACCGCCAAACCTTTCAGGGGAGCATTTGCAACCGTTTGGCACCATTTCTGAGTGAATTGCCGAAAGTCAGATTTTTGAAGAAATTGTGACCCCGGGGCTTAGGGATTTTTTCAAAAAAATCTTTTTCTGCCGGTTAAGTTGTTGAGGGCTGATTTCTTTTCGTGTGATAATAAGCCTTCTGTTTCGACCGCCAAACCTTTCAGGGGAGCAATTGCAACCGTTTGGCACCATTTCTGAGTGAATTGCCGAAAGTCAGATTTTTGATGAAATTGTGACCCCGGGGCTTAGGGATTTTTTCAAAAAAATATTTTTCTGCCGGTTAAGTTGTCCATGGCTGATTTCCTGTCCTGTGATAAAAGGCCTTCTGTTTCGACCGCCAAACCTTTCAGGGGAGCATTTGCAACCGTTTGGCACCATTTCTGAGTAAATTGCCGAAAGTCAGATTTTTGAAGAAATTGTGACCCCGGGGCTTAACGATTTTTTCAAAAAAATATTTTTCTGCCGGTAAGTTGTTGAGGGCTGATTTCTTCTCCTGTGATAAAAGGCCTTCTGTTTCGACCGCCAAACCTTTCAGGGGAGCATTTGCAACCGTTTGGCACCATTTCTGAGTGAATTGCCGAAAGTCAGATTTTTGAAGAAATTGTGACCCCGGGGCTTAGGGATTTTTTCAAAAAAATATTTTTCTGCCGGTTAAGTTGTCCATGGCTGATTTCCTGTCCTGTGATAAAAGGCCTTCTGTTTCGACCGCCAAACCTTTCAGGGGAGCATTTGCAACCGTTTGGCACCATTTCTGAGTGAATTGCCGAAAGTCAGATTTTTGAAGAAATTGTGACCCCGGGGCTTAAGGATTTTTTCAAAAAAATATTTTTCTGCCGGTAAGTTGTTGAGGGCTGATTTCTTCTCCTGTGATAAAAGGCCTTCTGTTTCGACCACCAAACCTTTAGGGGAGCAATTGCAACCGTTTGGCACCATTTCTGAGTGAGTTGCTGAAAGTCAGATTTTTGAAGATATTTGACCCCGGGGCTTAGGGGTTTTTTCAAAAAAATCTTTTTTTGCCGGTTAAGTTGTTGAGGGCTGATTCCCTGTCCTGTGAGAAAAGGCCTTCTGTTTCGACCGCCAAACCTTTCAGGGGAGCATTTGCAACAGTTTGGCACCATTTCTGAGTGAATTGCCGAAAGTCAGATTTTTGAAGAAATTGTGACCCCGGGGCTTAGGGATTTTTTCAAAAAAATAGTTTTCTGCTGGTAAGTTGTTGAGGGCTCATTTCTTCTCCCGTGATAAAAGGCCTTCTGTTTCGACCCCCAAACCTTTCAGGGGAGCAATTGCAACCGTTTGGCACCATTTCTGAGTGAGTTGCCGAAAGTCAGATTTTTGAGGAAATTGTGACCCCGGGGCTTAGGGATTTTTTCAAAAAAATCTTTTTCTGCCGGTTAAGTTGTCGAGGGCTGATTTCTTTTCGTGTGATAAAAGGCCTTCTGTTTCGACCACCAAACCTTTCAGGGGAGCATTTGCTACCGTTTGGCACCATTTCTGAGTAAATTGCCGAAAGTCAGATTTTTGAAGAAATTGTGACCCCGGGGCTTAGGGATTTTTTCAAAAAAATCTTTTTCTGCCGGTTAAGTTGTCGAGGGCTGATTTCTTTTCGTGTGATAATAAGCCTTCTGTTTCGACCGCCAAACCTTTCAGGGGAGCAATTGCAACCGTTTGGCACCATTTCTGAGTGAATTGCCGAAAGTCAGATTTTTGATGAAATTGTGACCCCGGGGCTTAGGGATTTTTTCAAAAAAATATTTTTCTGCCGGTTAAGTTGTCCATGGCTGATTTCCTGTCCTGTGATAAAAGGCCTTCTGTTTCGACCGCCAAACCTTTCAGGGGAGCATTTGCAACCGTTTGGCACCATTTCTCAGTAAATTGCCGAAAGTCAGATTTTTGAAGAAATTGTGACCCCGGGGCTTAACGATTTTTTCAAAAAAATATTTTTCTGCCGGTAAGTTGTTGAGGGCTGATTTCTTCTCCTGTGATAAAAGGCCTTCTGTTTCGACCGCCAAACCTTTCAGGGGAGCATTTGCAACCGTTTGGCACCATTTCTGAGTGAATTGCCGAAAGTCAGATTTTTGAAGAAATTGTGACCCCGGGGCTTAGGGATTTTTTCAAAAAAATATTTTTCTGCCGGTTAAGTTGTCCATGGCTGATTTCCTGTCCTGTGATAAAAGGCCTTCTGCTTCGACCGCCAAACCTTTCAGGGGAGCATTTGCAACCGTTTGGCACCATTTCTGAGTGAATTGCCGAAAGTCAGATTTTTGAAGAAATTGTGACCCCGGGGCTTAAGGATTTTTTCAAAAAAATATTTTTCTGCCGGTAAGTTGTTGAGGGCTGATTTCTTCTCCTGTGATAAAAGGCCTTCTGTTTCGACCACCAAACCTTTCAGGGGAGCAATTGCAACCGTTTGGCACCATTTCTGAGTGAGTTGCTGAAAGTCAGATTTTTGAAGATATTTGACCCCGGGGCTTAGGGGTTTTTTCAAAAAAATCTTTTTTTGCCGGTTAAGTTGTTGAGGGCTGATTTCCTGTCCTGTGATAAAAGGCCTTCTGTTTCGACCGCCAAACCTTTCAGGGGAGCATTTGCAACAGTTTGGCACCATTTCTGAGTGAATTGCCGAAAGTCAGATTTTTGAAGAAATTGTGACCCCGGGGCTTAGGGATTTTTTCAAAAAAATATTTTTCTGCCGGTAAGTTGTTGAGGGCTCATTTCTTCTCCCGTGATAAAAGGCCTTCTGTTTCGACCGCCAAACCTTTCAGGGGAGCAATTGCAACCGTTTGGCACCATTTCTGAGTGAGTTGCCGAAAGTCAGATTTTTGAGGAAATTGTGACCCCGGGGCTTAGGGATTTTTTCAAAAAAATCTTTTTCTGCCGGTTAAGTTGTCGAGGGCTGATTTCTTTTCGTGTGATAATAAGCCTTCTGTTTCGACCGCCAAACCTTTCAGGGGAGCAATTGCAACCGTTTGGCACCATTTCTGAGTGAATTGCCGAAAGTCAGATTTTTGATGAAATTGTGACCCCGGGGCTTAGGGATTTTTTCAAAAAAATATTTTTCTGCCGGTTAAGTTGTCCATGGCTGATTTCCTGTCCTGTGATAAAAGGCCTTCTGTTTCGACCGCCAAACCTTTCAGGGGAGCATTTGCAACCGTTTGGCACCATTTCTGAGTAAATTGCCGAAAGTCAGATTTTTGAAGAAATTGTGACCCCGGGGCTTAAGGATTTTTTCAAAAAAATATTTTTCTGCCGGTAAGTTGTTGAGGGCTGATTTCTTCTCCTGTGATAAAAGGCCTTCTGTTTCGACCGCCAAACCTTTCAGGGGAGCAATTGCAACGGTTTGGCACCATTTCTGAGTGAATTTCTGAAAGTCAGATTTTTGAAAAAATTGTGACCCCGGGGCTTAAGGATTTTTTCAAAAAAATCTTTTTCTGCCGGTTAAGTTGTCGAGGGCTGATTTCCTGTCCTGTGATAAAAGGCCTTCTGTTTCGACCGCCAAACCTTTCAGGGGAGCATTTGCAACCGTTTGGCACCATTTCTGAGTGAATTGCCGAAAGTCAGATTTTTGAAGAAATTGTGACCCCGGGGCTTAAGGATTTTTTCAAAAAAATATTTTTCTGCCGGTAAGTTGTTGAGGGCTGATTTCTTCTCCTGTGATAAAAGGCCTTCTGTTTCGACCACCAAACCTTTAGGGGAGCAATTGCAACCGTTTGGCTCCATTTCTGAGTGAGTTGCTGAAAGTCAGATTTTTGATGAAATTTGACCCCGGGGCTTAGGGGTTTTTTCCAAAAAATCTTTTTTTGCCGGTTAAGTTGTTGAGGGCTGATTTCCTGTCCTGTGATAAAAGGCCTTCTGTTTCGACCGCCAAACCTTTCAGGGGAGCAATTGCAACCGTTTGGCACCATTTCTGAGTGAATTGCCGAAAGTCAGATTTTTGATGAAATTGTGACCCCGGGGCTTAGGGATTTTTTCAAAAAAATATTTTTCTGCCGGTTAAGTTGTCCATGGCTGATTTCCTGTCCTGTGATAAAAGGCCTTCTGTTTCGACCGCCAAACCTTTCAGGGGAGCATTTGCAACCATTTGGCACCATTTCTGAGTGAATTGCCGAAAGTCAGATTTTTGAAGAAATTGTGACCCCGGGGCTTAAGGATTTTTTCAAAAAAATATTTTTCTGCCGGTAAGTTGTTGAGGGCTGATTTCTTCTCCTGTGATAAAAGGCCTTCTGTTTCGACCACCAAACCTTTCAGGGGAGCAATTGCAACGGTTTGGCACCATTTCTGAGTAAATTTCTGAAAGTCAGATTTTTGAAAAAATTGTGACCCCGGGGCTTAGGGATTTTTTCAAAAAAATCTTTTTCTGCCGGTTAAGTTGTCGAGGGCTGATTTCTTTTCGTGTGATAATAAGCCTTCTGTTTCGACCGCCAAACCTTTCAGGGGAGCATTTGCAACCGTTTGGCACCATTTCTGAGTGAATTGCCGAAAGTCAGATTTTTGATGAAATTGTGACCCCGGGGCTTAGGGATTTTTTCAAAAAAATATTTTTCTGCCGGTTAAGTTGTCCATGGCTGATTTCCTGTCCTGTGATAAAAGGCCTTCTGTTTCGACCGCCAAACCTTTCAGGGGAGCAATTGCAACCGTTTGGCACCATTTCTGAGTGAATTGCCGAAAGTCAGATTTTTGAAGAAATTGTGACCCCGGGGCTTAAGGATTTTTTCAAAAAAATATTTTTCTGCCGGTAAGTTGTTGAGGGCTGATTTCTTCTCCTGTGATAAAAGGCCTTCTGTTTCGACCACCAAACCTTTAGGGGAGCAATTGCAACCGTTTGGCACCATTTCTGAGTGAGTTGCTGAAAGTCAGATTTTTGATGAAATTTGACCCCGGGGCTTAGGGTTTTTTTCAAAAAAATCTTTTTTTGCCGGTTAAGTTGTTGAGGGCTGATTTCCTGTCCTCTGATAAAAGGCCTTCTGTTTCGACCGCCAAACCTTTCAGGGGAGCATTTGCAACAGTTTGGCACCATTTCTGAGTGAATTGCCGAAAGTCAGATTTTTGAAGAAATTGTGACCCCGGGGCTTAGGGATTTTTTCAAAAAAATCTTTTTCTGCCGGTTAAGTTGTCCATGGCTGATTTCCTGTCCTGTGATAAAAGGCCTTCTGTTTCGACCGTCAAACCTTTCAGGGGAGCATTTGCAACCGTTTGGCACCATTTCTGAGTGAATTGCCGAAAGTCAGATTTTTGAAGAAATTGTGAACCCGGGGCTTAAGGATTTTTTCAAAAAAATATTTTTCTGCCGATAAGTTGTTGAGGGCTGATTTCTTCTCCTGTGATAAAAGGCCTTCTGTTTCGACCACCAAACCTTTCAGGGGAGCAATTGCAACGGTTTGGCACCATTTCTGAGTGAATTTCTGAAAGTCAGATTTTTGAAAAAATTGTGACCCCGGGGCTTAGGGATTTTTTCAAAAAAATATTTTTCTGCCGGTAAGTTGTTGAGGGCTGATTTCTTCTCCTGTGATAAAAGGCCTTCTGTTTCGACCGCCAAACCTTTCAGGGGAGCAATTGCAACGGTTTGGCACCATTTCTGAGTGAGTTGCCGAAAGTCAGATTTTTGAGGAAATTGTGACCCCGGGGCTTAGGGATTTTTTCAAAAAAATCTTTTTCTGCCGGTTAAGTTGTCAAGGGCTGATTTCTTTTCGTGTGATAATAAGCCTTCTGTTTCGACCGCCAAACCTTTCAGGGGAGCAATTGCAACCGTTTGGCACCATTTCTGAGTGAATTGCCGAAAGTCAGATTTTTGATGAAATTGTGACCCCGGGGCTTAGGGATTTTTTCAAAAAAAATTTTTCTGCCGGTTAAGTTGTCCATGGCTGATTTCCTGTCCTGTGATAAAAGGCCTTCTGTTTCGACCGCCAAACCTTTCAGGGGAGCATTTGCAACCGTTTGGCACCATTTCTGAGTGAATTTTCGAAAGTCAGATTTCTGAAGAAATTGTGACCCCGGAGCTTAAGGATTTTTTCAAAAAAATATTTTTCTGCCGGTAAGTTGTTGAGGGCTGATTTCTTCTCCTGTGATAAAAGGCCTTCTGTTTCGACCACCAAACCTTTCAGGGGAGCAATTGCAACGGTTTGGCACCTTTTCTGAGTGAATTTCTGAAAGTCAGATTTTTGAAAAAATTGTGACCCCGGGGCTTAGGGATTTTTTCAAAAAAATCTTTTTCTGCCAGTTAAGTTGTCGAGGGCAGATTTCTTTTCGTGTGATAATAAGCCTTCTGTTTCGACCGCCAAACCTTTCAGGGGAGCAATTGCAACCGTTTGGCACCATTTCTGAGTGAATTGCCGAAAGTCAGATTTTTGATGAAATTGTGACCCCGGGGCTTAGGGATTTTTTCAAAAAAATATTTTTCTGCCGGTTAAGTTGTCCACGGCTGATTTCCTGTCCTGTGATAAAAGGCCTTCTGTTTCGACCGCCAAACCTTTCAGGGGAGCAATTGCAACCGTTTGGCACCATTTCTGAGTGAATTGCCGAAAGTCAGATTTTTGAAGAAATTGTGACCCCGGGGCTTAAGGATTTTTTCAAAAAAATATTTTTCTGCCGGTAAGTTGTTGAGGGCTGATTTCTTCTCCTGTGATAAAAGGCCTTCTGTTTCGACCACCAAACCTTTAGGGGAGCAATTGCAACCGTTTGGCACCATTTCTGAGTGAGTTGCTGAAAGTCAGATTTTTGATGAAATTTGACCCCGGGGCTTAGGGGTTTTTTCCAAAAAATCTTTTTTTGCCGGTTAAGTTGTTGAGGGCTGATTTCCTGTCCTGTGATAAAAGGCCTTCTGTTTCGACCGCCAAACCTTTCAGGGGAGCATTTGCAACAGTTTGGCACCATTTCTGAGTGAATTGCCGAAAGTCAGATTTTTGAAGAAATTGTGACCCCGGGGCTTAGGGATTTTTTCAAAAAAATCTTTTTCTGCCGGTTAAGTTGTCGAGGGCTGATTTCTTTTCGTGTGATAATAAGCCTTCTGTTTCGACCGCCAAACCTTTCAGGGGAGCAATTGCAACCGTTTGGCACCATTTCTGAGTGAATTGCCGAAAGTCAGATTTTTGATGAAATTGTGACCCCGGGGCTTAGGGATTTTTTCAAAAAAATATTTTTCTGCCGGTTAAGTTGTCCATGGCTGATTTCCTGTCCTGTGATAAAAGGCCTTCTGTTTCGACCGCCAAACCTTTCAGGGGAGCATTTGCAACCATTTGGCACCATTTCTGAGTGAATTGCCGAAAGTCAGATTTTTGAAGAAATTGTGACCCCGGGGCTTAAGGATTTTTTCAAAAAAATATTTTTCTGCCGGTAAGTTGTTGAGGGCTGATTTCTTCTCCTGTGATAAAAGGCCTTCTGTTTCGACCACCAAACCTTTCAGGGGAGCAATTGCAACGGTTTGGCACCATTTCTGAGTAAATTTCTGAAAGTCAGATTTTTGAAAAAATTGTGACCCCGGGGCTTAGGGATTTTTTCAAAAAAATCTTTTTCTGCCGGTTAAGTTGTCGAGGGCTGATTTCTTTTCGTGTGATAATAAGCCTTCTGTTTCGACCGCCAAACCTTTCAGGGGAGCATTTGCAACCGTTTGGCACCATTTCTGAGTGAATTGCCGAAAGTCAGATTTTTGATGAAATTGTGACCCCGGGGCTTAGGGATTTTTTCAAAAAAATATTTTTCTGCCGGTTAAGTTGTCCATGGCTGATTTCCTGTCCTGTGATAAAAGGCCTTCTGTTTCGACCGCCAAACCTTTCAGGGGAGCAATTGCAACCGTTTGGCACCATTTCTGAGTGAATTGCCGAAAGTCAGATTTTTGAAGAAATTGTGACCCCGGGGCTTAAGGATTTTTTCAAAAAAATATTTTTCTGCCGGTAAGTTGTTGAGGGCTGATTTCTTCTCCTGTGATAAAAGGCCTTCTGTTTCGACCACCAAACCTTTAGGGGAGCAATTGCAACCGTTTGGCACCATTTCTGAGTGAGTTGCTGAAAGTCAGATTTTTGATGAAATTAGACCCCGGGGCTTAGGGTTTTTTTCAAAAAAATCTTTTTTTGCCGGTTAAGTTGTTGAGGGCTGATTTCCTGTCCTCTGATAAAAGGCCTTCTGTTTCGACCGCCAAACCTTTCAGGGGAGCATTTGCAACAGTTTGGCACCATTTCTGAGTGAATTGCCGAAAGTCAGATTTTTGAAGAAATTGTGACCCCGGGGCTTAGGGATTTTTTCAAAAAAATCTTTTTCTGCCGGTTAAGTTGTCCATGGCTGATTTCCTGTCCTGTGATAAAAGGCCTTCTGTTTCGACCGTCAAACCTTTCAGGGGAGCATTTGCAACCGTTTGGCACCATTTCTGAGTGAATTGCCGAAAGTCAGATTTTTGAAGAAATTGTGAACCCGGGGCTTAAGGATTTTTTCAAAAAAATATTTTTCTGCCGATAAGTTGTTGAGGGCTGATTTCTTCTCCTGTGATAAAAGGCCTTCTGTTTCGACCACCAAACCTTTCAGGGGAGCAATTGCAACGGTTTGGCACCATTTCTGAGTGAATTTCTGAAAGTCAGATTTTTGAAAAAATTGTGACCCCGGGGCTTAGGGATTTTTTCAAAAAAATATTTTTCTGCCGGTAAGTTGTTGAGGGCTGATTTCTTCTCCTGTGATAAAAGGCCTTCTGTTTCGACCGCCAAACCTTTCAGGGGAGCAATTGCAACGGTTTGGCACCATTTCTGAGTGAGTTGCCGAAAGTCAGATTTTTGAGGAAATTGTGACCCCGGGGCTTAGGGATTTTTTCAAAAAAATCTTTTTCTGCCGGTTAAGTTGTCAAGGGCTGATTTCTTTTCGTGTGATAATAAGCCTTCTGTTTCGACCGCCAAACCTTTCAGGGGAGCAATTGCAACCGTTTGGCACCATTTCTGAGTGAATTGCCGAAAGTCAGATTTTTGATGAAATTGTGACCCCGGGGCTTAGGGATTTTTTCAAAAAAATTTTTTCTGCCGGTTAAGTTGTCCATGGCTGATTTCCTGTCCTGTGATAAAAGGCCTTCTGTTTCGACCGCCAAACCTTTCAGGGGAGCATTTGCAACCGTTTGGCACCATTTCTGAGTGAATTTTCGAAAGTCAGATTTCTGAAGAAATTGTGACCCCGGAGCTTAAGGATTTTTTCAAAAAAATATTTTTCTGCCGGTAAGTTGTTGAGGGCTGATTTCTTCTCCTGTGATAAAAGGCCTTCTGTTTCGACCACCAAACCTTTCAGGGGAGCAATTGCAACGGTTTGGCACCATTTCTGAGTGAATTTCTGAAAGTCAGATTTTTGAAAAAATTGTGACCCCGGGGCTTAGGGATTTTTTCAAAAAAATCTTTTTCTGCCGGTTAAGTTGTCGAGGGCAGATTTCTTTTCGTGTGATAATAAGCCTTCTGTTTCGACCGCCAAACCTTTCAGGGGAGCATTTGCAACCGTTTGGCACCATTTCTGAGTGAATTGCCGAAAGTCAGATTTTTGATGAAATTGTGACCCCGGGGCTTAGGGATTTTTTCAAAAAAATATTTTTCTGCCGGTTAAGTTGTCCATGGCTGATTTCCTGTCCTGTGATAAAAGGCCTTCTGTTTCGACCGCCAAACCTTTCAGGGGAGCAATTGCAACCGTTTGGCACCATTTCTGAGTGAATTGCCGAAAGTCAGATTTTTGAAGAAATTGTGACCCCGGGGCTTAAGGATTTTTTCAAAAAAATATTTTTCTGCCGGTAAGTTGTTGAGGGCTGATTTCTTCTCCTGTGATAAAAGGCCTTCTGTTTCGACCACCAAACCTTTAGGGGAGCAATTGCAACCGTTTGGCACCATTTCTGAGTGAGTTGCTGAAAGTCAGATTTTTGATGAAATTTGACCCCGGGGCTTAGGGTTTTTTTCAAAAAAATCTTTTTTTGCCGGTTAAGTTGTTGAGGGCTGATTTCCTGTCCTCTGATAAAAGGCCTTCTGTTTCGACCGCCAAACCTTTCAGGGGAGCATTTGCAACAGTTTGGCACCATTTCTGAGTGAATTGCCGAAAGTCAGATTTTTGAAGAAATTGTGACCCCGGGGCTTAGGGATTTTTTCAAAAAAATCTTTTTCTGCCGGTTAAGTTGTCCATGGCTGATTTCCTGTCCTGTGATAAAAGGCCTTCTGTTTCGACCGTCAAACCTTTCAGGGGAGCATTTGCAACCGTTTGGCACCATTTCTGAGTGAATTGCCGAAAGTCAGATTTTTGAAAAAATTGTGAACCCGGGGCTTAAGGATTTTTTCAAAAAAATATTTTTCTGCCGATAAGTTGTTGAGGGCTGATTTCTTCTCCTGTGATAAAAGGCCTTCTGTTTCGACCACCAAACCTTTCAGGGGAGCAATTGCAACGGTTTGGCACCATTTCTGAGTGAATTTCTGAAAGTCAGATTTTTGAAAAAATTGTGACCCCGGGGCTTAGGGATTTTTTCAAAAAAATATTTTTCTGCCGGTAAGTTGTTGAGGGCTGATTTCTTCTCCTGTGATAAAAGGCCTTCTGTTTCGACCGCCAAACCTTTCAGGGGAGCAATTGCAACGGTTTGGCACCATTTCTGAGTGAGTTGCCGAAAGTCAGATTTTTGAGGAAATTGTGACCCCGGGGCTTAGGGATTTTTTCAAAAAAATCTTTTTCTGCCGGTTAAGTTGTCAAGGGCTGATTTCTTTTCGTGTGATAATAAGCCTTCTGTTTCGACCGCCAAACCTTTCAGGGGAGCAATTGCAACCGTTTGGCACCATTTCTGAGTGAATTGCCGAAAGTCAGATTTTTGATGAAATTGTGACCCCGGGGCTTAGGGATTTTTTCAAAAAAAATTTTTCTGCCGGTTATGTTGTCCATGGCTGATTTCCTGTCCTGTGATAAAAGGCCTTCTGTTTCGACCGCCAAACCTTTCAGGGGAGCATTTGCAACCGTTTGGCACCATTTCTGAGTGAATTTTCGAAAGTCAGATTTCTGAAGAAATTGTGACCCCGGAGCTTAAGGATTTTTTCAAAAAAATATTTTTCTGCCGGTAAGTTGTTGAGGGCTGATTTCTTCTCCTGTGATAAAAGGCCTTCTGTTTCGACCACCAAACCTTTCAGGGGAGCAATTGCAACGGTTTGGCACCATTTCTGAGTGAATTTCTGAAAGTCAGATTTTTGAAAAAATTGTGACCCCGGGGCTTAGGGATTTTTTCAAAAAAATCTTTTTCTGCCGGTTAAGTTGTCGAGGGCAGATTTCTTTTCGTGTGATAATAAGCCTTCTGTTTCGACCGCCAAACCTTTCAGGGGAGCAATTGCAACCGTTTGGCACCATTTCTGAGTGAATTGCCGAAAGTCAGATTTTTGATGAAATTGTGACCCCGGGGCTTAGGGATTTTTTCAAAAAAATATTTTTCTGCCGGTTAAGTTGTCCACGGCTGATTTCCTGTCCTGTGATAAAAGGCCTTCTGTTTCGACCGCCAAACCTTTCAGGGGAGCAATTGCAACCGTTTGGCACCATTTCTGAGTGAATTGCCGAAAGTCAGATTTTTGAAGAAATTGTGACCCCGGGGCTTAGGGATTTTTTCAAAAAAATATTTTTCTGCCGGTAAGTTGTTGAGGGCTGATTTCTTCTCCTGTGATAAAAGGCCTTCTGTTTCGACCACCAAACCTTTAGGGGAGCAATTGCAACCGTTTGGCACCATTTCTGAGTGAGTTGCTGAAAGTCAGATTTTTGATGAAATTTGACCCCGGGGCTTAGGGGTTTTTTCCAAAAAATCTTTTTTTGCCGGTTAAGTTGTTGAGGGCTGATTTCCTGTCCTGTGATAAAAGGCCTTCTGTTTCGACCGCCAAACCTTTCAGGGGAGCATTTGCAACAGTTTGGCACCATTTCTGAGTGAATTGCCGAAAGTCAGATTTTTGAAGAAATTGTGACCCCGGGGCTTAGGGATTTTTTCAAAAAAATCTTTTTCTGCCGGTTAAGTTGTCGAGGGCTGATTTCTTTTCGTGTGATAATAAGCCTTCTGTTTCGACCGCCAAACCTTTCAGGGGAGCAATTGCAACCGTTTGGCACCATTTCTGAGTGAATTGCCGAAAGTCAGATTTTTGATGAAATTGTGACCCCGGGGCTTAGGGATTTTTTCAAAAAAATATTTTTCTGCCGGTTAAGTTGTCCATGGCTGATTTCCTGTCCTGTGATAAAAGGCCTTCTGTTTCGACCGCCAAACCTTTCAGGGGAGCATTTGCAACCATTTGGCACCATTTCTGAGTGAATTGCCGAAAGTCAGATTTTTGAAGAAATTGTGACCCCGGGGCTTAAGGATTTTTTCAAAAAAATATTTTTCTGCCGGTAAGTTGTTGAGGGCTGATTTCTTCTCCTGTGATAAAAGGCCTTCTGTTTCGACCACCAAACCTTTCAGGGGAGCAATTGCAACGGTTTGGCACCATTTCTGAGTAAATTTCTGAAAGTCAGATTTTTGAAAAAATTGTGACCCCGGGGCTTAGGGATTTTTTCAAAAAAATCTTTTTCTGCCGGTTAAGTTGTCGAGGGCTGATTTCTTTTCGTGTGATAATAAGCCTTCTGTTTCGACCGCCAAACCTTTCAGGGGAGCATTTGCAACCGTTTGGCACCATTTCTGAGTGAATTGCCGAAAGTCAGATTTTTGATGAAATTGTGACCCCGGGGCTTAGGGATTTTTTCAAAAAAATATTTTTCTGCCGGTTAAGTTGTCCATGGCTGATTTCCTGTCCTGTGATAAAAGGCCTTCTGTTTCGACCGCCAAACCTTTCAGGGGAGCAATTGCAACCGTTTGGCACCATTTCTGAGTGAATTGCCGAAAGTCAGATTTTTGAAGAAATTGTGACCCCGGGGCTTAAGGATTTTTTCAAAAAAATATTTTTCTGCCGGTAAGTTGTTGAGGGCTGATTTCTTCTCCTGTGATAAAAGGCCTTCTGTTTCGACCACCAAACCTTTAGGGGAGCAATTGCAACCGTTTGGCACCATTTCTGAGTGAGTTGCTGAAAGTCAGATTTTTGATGAAATTTGACCCCGGGGCTTAGGGTTTTTTTCAAAAAAATCTTTTTTTGCCGGTTAAGTTGTTGAGGGCTGATTTCCTGTCCTCTGATAAAAGGCCTTCTGTTTCGACCGCCAAACCTTTCAGGGGAGCATTTGCAACAGTTTGGCACCATTTCTGAGTGAATTGCCGAAAGTCAGATTTTTGAAGAAATTGTGACCCCGGGGCTTAGGGATTTTTTCAAAAAAATCTTTTTCTGCCGGTTAAGTTGTCCATGGCTGATTTCCTGTCCTGTGATAAAAGGCCTTCTGTTTCGACCGTCAAACCTTTCAGGGGAGCATTTGCAACCGTTTGGCACCATTTCTGAGTGAATTGCCGAAAGTCAGATTTTTGAAGAAATTGTGAACCCGGGGCTTAAGGATTTTTTCAAAAAAATATTTTTCTGCCGATAAGTTGTTGAGGGCTGATTTCTTCTCCTGTGATAAAAGGCCTTCTGTTTCGACCACCAAACCTTTCAGGGGAGCAATTGCAACGGTTTGGCACCATTTCTGAGTGAATTTCTGAAAGTCAGATTTTTGAAAAAATTGTGACCCCGGGGCTTAGGGATTTTTTCAAAAAAATATTTTTCTGCCGGTTAAGTTGTCGAGGGCAGATTTCTTTTCGTGTGATAATAAGCCTTCTGTTTCGACCGCCAAACCTTTCAGGGGAGCAATTGCAACCGTTTGGCACCATTTCTGAGTGAATTGCCGAAAGTCAGATTTTTGATGAAATTGTGACCCCGGGGCTTAGGGATTTTTTCAAAAAAATATTTTTCTGCCGGTTAAGTTGTCCACGGCTGATTTCCTGTCCTGTGATAAAAGGCCTTCTGTTTCGACCGCCAAACCTTTCAGGGGAGCAATTGCAACCGTTTGGCACCATTTCTGAGTGAATTGCCGAAAGTCAGATTTTTGAAGAAATTGTGACCCCGGGGCTTAGGGATTTTTTCAAAAAAATATTTTTCTGCCGGTAAGTTGTTGAGGGCTGATTTCTTCTCCTGTGATAAAAGGCCTTCTGTTTCGACCACCAAACCTTTAGGGGAGCAATTGCAACCGTTTGGCACCATTTCTGAGTGAGTTGCTGAAAGTCAGATTTTTGATGAAATTTGACCCCGGGGCTTAGGGGTTTTTTCCAAAAAATCTTTTTTTGCCGGTTAAGTTGTTGAGGGCTGATTTCCTGTCCTGTGATAAAAGGCCTTCTGTTTCGACCGCCAAACCTTTCAGGGGAGCATTTGCAACAGTTTGGCACCATTTCTGAGTGAATTGCCGAAAGTCAGATTTTTGAAGAAATTGTGACCCCGGGGCTTAGGGATTTTTTCAAAAAAATCTTTTTCTGCCGGTTAAGTTGTCGAGGGCTGATTTCTTTTCGTGTGATAATAAGCCTTCTGTTTCGACCGCCAAACCTTTCAGGGGAGCAATTGCAACCGTTTGGCACCATTTCTGAGTGAATTGCCGAAAGTCAGATTTTTGATGAAATTGTGACCCCGGGGCTTAGGGATTTTTTCAAAAAAATATTTTTCTGCCGGTTAAGTTGTCCATGGCTGATTTCCTGTCCTGTGATAAAAGGCCTTCTGTTTCGACCGCCAAACCTTTCAGGGGAGCATTTGCAACAGTTTGGCACCATTTCTGAGTGAGTTGCCGAAAGTCAGATTTTTGAGGAAATTGTGACCCCGGGGCTTAGGGATTTTTTCAAAAAAATCTTTTTCTGCCGGTTAAGTTGTCGAGGGCTGATTTCTTCTCCTGTGATAAAAGGCCTTCTGTTTCGACCACCAAACCTTTAGGGGAGCAATTGCAACCGTTTGGCACCATTTCTGAGTGAGTTGCTGAAAGTCAGATTTTTGATGAAATTTGACCCCGGGGCTTAGGGTTTTTTTCAAAAAAATCTTTTTTTGCCGGTTAAGTTGTTGAGGGCTGATTTCCTGTCCTCTGATAAAAGGCCTTCTGTTTCGACCGCCAAACCTTTCAGGGGAGCATTTGCAACAGTTTGGCACCATTTCTGAGTGAATTGCCGAAAGTCAGATTTTTGAAGAAATTGTGACCCCGGGGCTTAGGGATTTTTTCAAAAAAATCTTTTTCTGCCGGTTAAGTTGTCCATGGCTGATTTCCTGTCCTGTGATAAAAGGCCTTCTGTTTCGACCGTCAAACCTTTCAGGGGAGCATTTGCAACCGTTTGGCACCATTTCTGAGTGAATTGCCGAAAGTCAGATTTTTGAAGAAATTGTGAACCCGGGGCTTAAGGATTTTTTCAAAAAAATATTTTTCTGCCGATAAGTTGTTGAGGGCTGATTTCTTCTCCTGTGATAAAAGGCCTTCTGTTTCGACCACCAAACCTTTCAGGGGAGCAATTGCAACGGTTTGGCACCATTTCTGAGTGAATTTCTGAAAGTCAGATTTTTGAAAAAATTGTGACCCCGGGGCTTAGGGATTTTTTCAAAAAAATATTTTTCTGCCGGTAAGTTGTTGAGGGCTGATTTCTTCTCCTGTGATAAAAGGCCTTCTGTTTCGACCGCCAAACCTTTCAGGGGAGCAATTGCAACGGTTTGGCACCATTTCTGAGTGAGTTGCCGAAAGTCAGATTTTTGAGGAAATTGTGACCCCGGGGCTTAGGGATTTTTTCAAAAAAATCTTTTTCTGCCGGTTAAGTTGTCAAGGGCTGATTTCTTTTCGTGTGATAATAAGCCTTCTGTTTCGACCGCCAAACCTTTCAGGGGAGCAATTGCAACCGTTTGGCACCATTTCTGAGTGAATTGCCGAAAGTCAGATTTTTGATGAAATTGTGACCCCGGGGCTTAGGGATTTTTTCAAAAAAAAATTTTCTGCCGGTTATGTTGTCCATGGCTGATTTCCTGTCCTGTGATAAAAGGCCTTCTGTTTCGACCGCCAAACCTTTCAGGGGAGCATTTGCAACCGTTTGGCACCATTTCTGAGTGAATTTTCGAAAGTCAGATTTCTGAAGAAATTGTGACCCCGGAGCTTAAGGATTTTTTCAAAAAAATATTTTTCTGCCGGTAAGTTGTTGAGGGCTGATTTCTTCTCCTGTGATAAAAGGCCTTCTGTTTCGACCACCAAACCTTTCAGGGGAGCAATTGCAACGGTTTGGCACCATTTCTGAGTGAATTTCTGAAAGTCAGATTTTTGAAAAAATTGTGACCCCGGGGCTTAGGGATTTTTTCAAAAAAATCTTTTTCTGCCGGTTAAGTTGTCGAGGGCAGATTTCTTTTCGTGTGATAATAAGCCTTCTGTTTCGACCGCCAAACCTTTCAGGGGAGCAATTGCAACCGTTTGGCACCATTTCTGAGTGAATTGCCGAAAGTCAGATTTTTGATGAAATTGTGACCCCGGGGCTTAGGGATTTTTTCAAAAAAATATTTTTCTGCCGGTTAAGTTGTCCACGGCTGATTTCCTGTCCTGTGATAAAAGGCCTTCTGTTTCGACCGCCAAACCTTTCAGGGGAGCAATTGCAACCGTTTGGCACCATTTCTGAGTGAATTGCCGAAAGTCAGATTTTTGAAGAAATTGTGACCCCGGGGCTTAGGGATTTTTTCAAAAAAATATTTTTCTGCCGGTAAGTTGTTGAGGGCTGATTTCTTCTCCTGTGATAAAAGGCCTTCTGTTTCGACCACCAAACCTTTAGGGGAGCAATTGCAACCGTTTGGCACCATTTCTGAGTGAGTTGCTGAAAGTCAGATTTTTGATGAAATTTGACCCCGGGGCTTAGGGGTTTTTTCCAAAAAATCTTTTTTTGCCGGTTAAGTTGTTGAGGGCTGATTTCCTGTCCTGTGATAAAAGGCCTTCTGTTTCGACCGCCAAACCTTTCAGGGGAGCATTTGCAACAGTTTGGCACCATTTCTGAGTGAATTGCCGAAAGTCAGATTTTTGAAGAAATTGTGACCCCGGGGCTTAGGGATTTTTTCAAAAAAATCTTTTTCTGCCGGTTAAGTTGTCGAGGGCTGATTTCTTTTCGTGTGATAATAAGCCTTCTGTTTCGACCGCCAAACCTTTCAGGGGAGCAATTGCAACCGTTTGGCACCATTTCTGAGTGAATTGCCGAAAGTCAGATTTTTGATGAAATTGTGACCCCGGGGCTTAGGGATTTTTTCAAAAAAATATTTTTCTGCCGGTTAAGTTGTCCATGGCTGATTTCCTGTCCTGTGATAAAAGGCCTTCTGTTTCGACCGCCAAACCTTTCAGGGGAGCATTTGCAACAGTTTGGCACCATTTCTGAGTGAGTTGCCGAAAGTCAGATTTTTGAGGAAATTGTGACCCCGGGGCTTAGGGATTTTTTCAAAAAAATCTTTTTCTGCCGGTTAAGTTGTCGAGGGCTGATTTCTTTTCGCGTGATAATAAGCCTTCTGTTTCGACCGCCAAACCTTTCAGGGGAGCAATTGCAACCGTTTGGCACCATTTCTGAGTGAATTGCCGAAAGTCAGATTTTTGATGAAATTGTGACCCCGGGGCTTAGGGATTTTTTCAAAAAAATATTTTTCTGCCGGTTAAGTTGTCCATGGCTGATTTCCTGTCCTGTGATAAAAGGCCTTCTGTTTCGACCGCCAAACCATTCAGGGGAGCATTTGCAACCGTTTGGCACCATTTCTGAGTGAATTGCCGAAAGTCAGATTTTTGAAGAAATTGTGACCCCGGGGCTTAAGGATTTTTTCAAAAAAATATTTTTCTGCCGGTAAGTTGTTGAGGGCTGATTTCTTCTCCTGTGATAAAAGGCCTTCTGTTTCGATCACCAAACCTTTCAGGGGAGCAATTGCAACGGTTTGGCACCATTTCTGAGTGAATTTCTGAAAGTCAGATTTTTGAAAAAATTGTGACCCCGGGGCTTAGGGATTTTTTCAAAAAAATCTTTTTCTGCCGGTTAAGTTGTCGAGGGCTGATTTCTTTTCGTGTGATAATAAGCCTTCTGTTTCGACCGCCAAACCTTTCAGGGGAGCATTTGCAACCGTTTGGCACCATTTCTGAGTGAATTGCCGAAAGTCAGATTTTTGATGAAATTGTGACCCCGGGGCTTAGGGGTTTTTTCAAAAAAATATTTTTCTGCCGGTTAAGTTGTCCATGGCTGATTTCCTGTCCTGTGATAAAAGGCCTTCTGTTTCGACCGCCAAACCTTTCAGGGGAGCATTTGCAACCGTTTGGCACCATTTCTGAGTGAATTGCCGAAAGTCAGATTTTTGAAGAAATTGTGACCCCGGGGCTTAGGGGTTTTTTCCAAAAAATCTTTTTTTGCCGGTTAAGTTGTTGAGGGCTGATTTCCTATCCTGTGATAAAAGGCCTTCTGTTTCGACCGCCAAACCTTTCAGGGGAGCATTTGCCACAGTTTGGCACCATTTCTGAGTGAATTGCCGAAAGTCAGATTTTTGAAGAAATTGTGACCCCGGGGCTTAAGGATTTTTTCAAAAAAATATTTTTCTGCCGGTAAGTTGTTGAGGGCTGATTTCTTCTCCTGTGATAAAAGGCCTTCTGTTTCGACCGCCAAACCTTTCAGGGGAGCAATTGCAACGGTTTGGCACCATTTCTGAGTGAATTTCTGAAAGTCAGATTTTTGAAAAAATTGTGACCCCGGGGCTTAGGGATTTTTTCAAAAAAATATTTTTCTGCCGGTAAGTTGTTGAGGGCTCATTTCTTCTCCTGTGATAAAAGGCCTTCTGTTTCGACCGCCAAACCTTTCAGGGGAGCAATTGCAACGGTTTAGCACCATTTCTGAGTGAGTTGCCGAAAGTCAGATTTTTGAGGAAATTGTGACCCCGGGGCTTAGGGATTTTTTCAAAAAAATCTTTTTCTGCCGGTTAAGTTGTCGAGGGCTGATTTCTTTTCGTGTGATAATAAGCCTTCTGTTTCGACCGCCAAACCTTTCAGGGGAGCAATTGCAACCGTTTGGCACCATTTCTGAGCGAATTGCCGAAAGTCAGATTTTTGATGAAATTGTGACCCCGGGGCTTAGGGATTTTTTCAAAAAAATATTTTTCTGCCGGTTAAGTTGTCCATGGCTGATTTCCTGTCCTGTGATAAAAGGCCTTCTGTTTCGACCGCCAAACCTTTCAGGGGAGCATTTGCAACCGTTTGGCACCATTTCTGAGTGAATTGCCGAAAGTCAGATTTTTGAAGAAATTGTGACCCCGGGGCTTAAGGATTTTTTCAAAAAAATATTTTTCTGCCGGTAAGTTGTTGAGGGCTGATTTCTTCTCCTGTGATAAAAGGCCTTCTGTTTCGACCGCCAAACCTTTCAGGGGAGCAATTGCAACGGTTTGGCACCATTTCTGAGTGAATTTCTGAAAGTCAGATTTTTGAAAAAATTGTGACCCCGGGGCTTAGGGATTTTTTCAAAAAAATCTTTTTCTGCCGGTTAAGTTGTCGAGGGCTGATTTCTTTTCGTGTGATAATAAGCCTTCTGTTTCGACCGCCAAACCTTTCAGGGGAGCATTTGCAACCGTTTGGCACCATTTCTGAGTGAATTGCCGAAAGTCAGATTTTTGATGAAATTGTGACCCCGGGGCTTAGGGATTTTTTCAAAAAAATATTTTTCTGCCGGTTAAGTTGTCCATGGCTGATTTCCTGTCCTGTGATAAAAGGCCTTCTGTTTCGACCGCCAAACCTTTCAGGGGAGCATTTGCAACCGTTTGGCACCATTTCTGAGTGAATTGCCGAAAGTCAGATTTTTGAAGAAATTGTGACCCCGGGGCTTAAGGATTTTTTCAAAAAAATATTTTTCTGCCGGTAAGTTGTTGAGGGCTGATTTCTTCTCCTGTGATAAAAGGCCTTCTGTTTCGATCGCCAAACCTTTCAGGGGAGCAATTGCAACGGTTTGGCACCATTTCTGAGTGAATTTCTGAAAGTCAGATTTTTGAAAAAATTGTGACCCCGGGGCTTAGGGATTTTTTCAAAAAAATCTTTTTCTGCCGGTTAAGTTGTCGAGGGCTGATTTCTTTTCGTGTGATAATAAGCCTTCTGTTTCGACCGCCAAACCTTTCAGGGGAGCATTTGCAACCGTTTGGCACCATTTCTGAGTGAATTGCCGAAAGTCAGATTTTTGATGAAATTGTGACCCCGGGGCTTAGGGGTTTTTTCAAAAAAATATTTTTCTGCCGGTTAAGTTGTCCATGGCTGATTTCCTGTCCTGTGATAAAAGGCCTTCTGTTTCGACCGCCAAACCTTTCAGGGGAGCATTTGCAACCGTTTGGCACCATTTCTGAGTGAATTGCCGAAAGTCAGATTTTTGAAGAAATTGTGACCCCGGGGCTTAGGGGTTTTTTCCAAAAAATCTTTTTTTGCCGGTTAAGTTGTTGAGGGCTGATTTCCTGTCCTGTGATAAAAGGCCTTCTGTTTCGACCGCCAAACCTTTCAGGGGAGCATTTGCAACAGTTTGGCACCATTTCTGAGTGAATTGCCGAAAGTCAGATTTTTGAAGAAATTGTGACCCCGGGGCTTAAGGATTTTTTCAAAAAAATATTCTTCTGCCGGTAAGTTGTTGAGGGCTGATTTCTTCTCCTGTGATAAAAGGCCTTCTGTTTCGACCGCCAAACCTTTCAGGGGAGCAATTGCAACGGTTTGGCACCATTTCTGAGTGAATTTCTGAAAGTCAGATTTTTGAAAAAATTGTGACCCCGGGGCTTAGGGGTTTTTTCAAAAAAATCTTTTTTTGCCGGTTAAGTTGTTGAGGGCTGATTTCCTGTCCTGTGATAAAAGGCCTTCTGTTTCGACCGCCAAACCTTTCAGGGGAGCAATTGCAACGGTTTGGCACCATTTCTGAGTGAGTTGCCGAAAGTCAGATTTTTGAGGAAATTGTGACCCCGGGGCTTAGGGATTTTTTCAAAAAAATCTTTTTCTGCCGGTTAAGTTGTCGAGGGCTGATTTCTTTTCGTGTGATAATAAGCCTTCTGTTTCGACCGCCAAACCTTTCAGGGGAGCAATTGCAACCGTTTGGCACCATTTCTGAGCGAATTGCCGAAAGTCAGATTTTTCATGAAATTGTGACCCCGGGGCTTAGGGATTTTTTCAAAAAAATATTTTTCTGCCGGTTAAGTTGTCCATGGCTGATTTCCTGTCCTGTGATAAAAGGCCTTCTGTTTCGACCGCCAAACCTTTCAGGGGAGCATTTGCAACCGTTTGGCACCATTTCTGAGTGAATTGCCGAAAGTCAGATTTTTGAAGAAATTGTGACCCCGGGGCTTAAGGATTTTTTCAAAAAAATATTTTTCTGCCGGTAAGTTGTTGAGGGCTGATTTCTTCTACTGTGATAAAAGGCCTTCTGTTTCGACCGCCAAACCTTTCAGGGGAGCAATTGCAACGGTTTGGCACCATTTCTGAGTGAATTTCTGAAAGTCAGATTTTTGAAAAAATTGTGACCCCGGGGCTTAGGGATTTTTTCAAAAAAATCTTTTTCTGCCGGTTAAGTTGTCGAGGGCTGATTTCTTTTCGTGTGATAATAAGCCTTCTGTTTCGACCGCCAAACCTTTCAGGGGAGCATTTGCAACCGTTTGGCACCATTTCTGAGTGAATTGCCGAAAGTCAGATTTTTGATGAAATTGTGACCCCGGGGCTTAGGGATTTTTTCAAAAAAATATTTTTCTGCCGGTTAAGTTGTCCATGGCTGATTTCCTGTCCTGTGATAAAAGGCCTTCTGTTTCGACCGCCAAACCTTTCAGGGGAGCATTTGCAACCGTTTGGCACCATTTCTGAGTGAATTGCCGAAAGTCAGATTTTTGAAGAAATTGTGACCCCGGGGCTTAAGGATTTTTTCAAAAAAATATTTTTCTGCCGGTAAGTTGTTGAGGGCTGATTTCTTCTCCTGTGATAAAAGGCCTTCTGTTTCGACCGCCAAACCTTTCAGGGGAGCATTTGCAACCGTTTGGCACCATTTCTGAGTGAGTTGCTGAAAGTCAGATTTTTGATGAAATTTGACCCCGGGGCTTAGGGGTTTTTTCCAAAAAATCTTTTTTTGCCGGTTAAGTTGTTGAGGGCTGATTTCCTGTCCTGTGATAAAAGGCCTTCTGTTTCGACCGCCAAACCTTTCAGGGGAGCATTTGCAACAGTTTGGCACCATTTCTGAGTGAATTGCCGAAAGTCAGATTTTTGAAGAAATTGTGACCCCGGGGCTTAGGGATTTTTTCAAAAAAATATTTTTCTGCCGGTAAGTTGTTGAGGGCTGATTTCTTCTCCTGTGATAAAAGGCCTTCTGTTTCGACCGCTAAACCTTTCAGAGGAGCAATTGCAACCGTTTGGCACCATTTCTGAGTGAGTTGCCGAAAGTCAGATTTTTGAGGAAATTGTGACCCCGGGGCTTAGGGATTTTTTCAAAAAAATCTTTTTCTGCCGGTTAAGTTGTCGAGGGCTGATTTCTTTTCGTGTGATAATAAGCGTTCTGTTTCGACCGCCAAACCTTTCAGGGGAGCAATTGCAACCGTTTGGCACCATTTCTGAGTGAATTGCCGAAAGTCAGATTTTTGATGAAATTGTGACCCCGGGGCTTAGGGATTTTTTCAAAAAAATATTTTTCTGCCGGTTACGTTGTCCATGGCTGATTTCTTCTCCTGTGATAAAAGGCCTTCTGTTTCGACCGCCAAACCTTTAGGGGAGCAATTGCAACTGTTTGGCACCATTTCTGAGTGAGTTGCGGAAAGTCAGATTTTTGATGAAATTGTGACCCCGGGGCTTAAGGATTTTTTCAAAAAAATATTTTTCTGCCGGTAAGTTGTTGAGGGCTGATTTCTTCTCCTGTGATAAAAGGCCTTCTGTTTCGACCGCCAAACCTTTCAGGGGAGCAATTGCAACGGTTTGGCACCATTTCTGAGTGAATTTCTGAAAGTCAGATTTTTGAAAAAATTGTGACCCCGGGGCTTAGGGATTTTTTCAAAAAAATATTTTTCTGCCGGTTAAGTTGTCGAGGGCTGATTTCTTTTCGTGTGATAATAAGCCTTCTGTTTCGACCGCCAAACCTTTCAGGGGAGCATTTGCAACCGTTTGGCACCATTTCTGAGTGAATTGCCGAAAGTCAGATTTTTGATGAAATTTTGACCCCGGGGCTTAGGGATTTTTTCAAAAAAATATGTTTCTGCCGGTTAAGTTGTCCATGGCTGATTTCCTGTCCTGTGATAAAAGGCCTTCTGTTTCGACCGCCAAACCTTTCAGGGGAGCATTTGCAACCGTTTGGCACCATTTCTGAGTGAATTGCCGAAAGTCAGATTTTTGAAGAAATTGTGACCCCGGGGCTTAAGGATTTTTTCAAAAAAATATTTTTCTGCCGGTAAGTTGTTGAGGGCTGATTTCTTCTCCTGTGATAAAAAGCCTTCTGTTTCGACCGCCAAACCTTTAGGGGAGCAATTGCAACCGTTTGGCACCATTTCTGAGTGAGTTGCTGAAAGTCAGATTTTTGATGAAATTTGACCCCGGGGCTTAGGGGTTTTTTCCAAAAAATCTTTTTTTGCCGGTTAAGTTGTTGAGGGCTGATTTCCTGTCCTGTGATAAAAGGCCTTCTGTTTCGACCGCCAAACCTTTCAGGGGAGCATTTGCAACGGTTTGGCACCATTTCTGAGTGAGTTGCCGAAAGTCAGATTTTTGAGGAAATTGTGACCCCGGGGCTTAGGGATTTTTTCAAAAAAATCTTTTTCTGCCGGTTAAGTTGTCGAGGGCTGATTTCTTTTCGTGTGATAATAAGCCTTCTGTTTCGACCGCCAAACCTTTCAGGGGAGCAATTGCAACCGTTTGGCACCATTTCTGAGTGAATTGCCGAAAGTCAGATTTTTGATGAAATTGTGACCCCGGGGCTTAGGGATTTTTTCAAAAAAATATTTTTCTACCGGTTAACTTGTCCAGGGCTGATTTCCTGTCCTGTGATAAAAGGCATTCTGTTTCGACCGCCAAACCTTTCAGGGGAGCATTTGCAACCGTTTGGCACCATTTCTGAGTGAATTGCCGAAAGTCAGATTTTTGAAGAAATTGTGACCCCGGGGCTTAGGGATTTTTTCAAAAAAATATTTTTCTGCCGGTAAGTTGTTGAGGGCTGATTTCTTCTCCTGTGATAAAAGGCCTTCTGTTTCGACCGCCAAACCTTTCAGGGGAGCAATTGCAACGGTTTGGCACCATTTCTGAGTGAGTTGCCGAAAGTCAGATTTTTGAGGAAATTGTGACCCCGGGGCTTA
The DNA here is from genome assembly GCF_964234715.1 of Podarcis melisellensis. Taxonomy (NCBI): domain Eukaryota; kingdom Metazoa; phylum Chordata; class Lepidosauria; order Squamata; family Lacertidae; genus Podarcis; species Podarcis melisellensis. The sequence continues at coordinate 38,738,448 of NC_138546.1, read as the reverse complement.
GGGATTTTTTCAAAAAAATCTTTTTCTGCCGGTTAAGTTGTCGAGGGCTGATTTCTTTTCGTGTGATAATAAGCCTTCTGTTTCGACCGCCAAACCTTTCAGGGGAGCAATTGCAACCGTTTGGCACCATTTCTGAGTGAATTGCCGAAAGTCAGATTTTTGATGAAATTGTGACCCCGGGGCTTAGGGATTTTTTCAAAAAAATATTTTTCTGCCGGTTAAGTTGTCCATGGCTGATTTCCTGTCCTGTGATAAAAGGCCTTCTGTTTCGACCGCCAAACCTTTCAGGGGAGCATTTGCAACCGTTTGGCACCATTTCTGAGTGAATTGCCGAAAGTCAGATTTTTGAAGAAATTGTGACCCCGGGGCTTAAGGATTTTTTCAAAAAAATATTTTTCTGCCGGTAAGTTGTTGAGGGCTGATTTCTTCTCCTGTGATAAAAGGCCTTCTGTTTCGACCGCCAAACCTTTCAGGGGAGCATTTGCAACCGTTTGGCACCATTTCTGAGTGAATTGCCGAAAGTCAGATTTTTGAAGAAATTGTGACCCCGGGGCTTAAGGATTTTTTCAAAAAAATATTTTTCTGCCGGTAAGTTGTTGAGGGCTGATTTCTTCTCCTGTGATAAAAGGCCTTCTGTTTCGACCGCCAAACCTTTCAGGGGAGCAATTGCAACCGTTTGGCACCATTTCTGAGTGAGTTGCTGAAAGTCAGATTTTTGAAAAAATTGTGACGCTGGGGCTTAGGGATTTTTTCAAAAAAATCTTTTTCTGCCGGTTAAGTTGTCGAGGGCTGATTTCTTTTCGTGTGATAATAAGCCTTCTGTTTCGACCGCCAAACCTTTCAGGGGAGCATTTGCAACCGTTTGGCACCATTTCTGAGTGAATTGCCGAAAGTCAGATTTTTGATGAAATTGTGACCCCGGGGCTTAGGGATTTTTTCAAAAAAATATTTTTCTGCCGGTTAAGTTGTCCATGGCTAATTTCCTGTCCTGTGATAAAAGGCCTTCTGTTTCGACCACCAAACCTTTCAGGGGAGCATTTGCAACCGTTTGGCACCATTTCTGAGTGAATTGCCGAAAGTCAGATTTTTGAAGAAATTGTGACCCCGGGGCTTAAGGATTTTTTCAAAAAAATATTTTTCTGCCGGTAAGTTGTTGAGGGCTGATTTCTTCTCCTGTGATAAAAGGCCTTCTGTTTCGACCGCCAAACCTTTCAGGGGAGCATTTGCAACCGTTTGGCACCATTTCTGAGTGAATTGCAGAAAGTCAGATTTTTGATGAAATTGTGACCCCGGGGCTTAGGGATTTTTTCAAAAAAATATTTTTCTGCCGGTTAAGTTGTCCATGGCTAATTTCCTGTCCTGTGATAAAAGGCCTTCTGTTTCGACCACCAAACCTTTCAGGGGAGCATTTGCAACCGTTTGGCACCATTTCTGAGTGAATTGCCGAAAGTCAGATTTTTGAAGAAATTGTGACCCCGGGGCTTAAGGATTTTTTCAAAAAAATATTTTTCTGCCGGTAAGTTGTTGAGGGCTGATTTCTTCTCCTGTGATAAAAGGCCTTCTGTTTCGACCACCAAACCTTTAGGGGAGCAATTGCAACCGTTTGGCACCATTTCTGAGTGAGTTGCTGAAAGTCAGATTTTTGATGAAATTTGACCCCGGGGCTTAGGGGTTTTTTCAAAAAAATCTTTTTTTGCCGGTTAAGTTGTTGAGGGCTGATTTCCTGTCCTGTGATAAAAGGCCTTCTGTTTCGACCGCCAAACCTTTCAGGGGAGCATTTGCAACAGTTTGGCACCATTTCTGAGTGAATTGCCGAAAGTCAGATTTTTGAAGAAATTGTGACCCCGGGGCTTAGGGATTTTTTCAAAAAAATATTTTTCTGCCGGTAAGTTGTTGAGGGCTGATTTTTTCTCCTGTGATAAAAGGCCTTCTGTTTCGACCGCCAAACCTTTCAGAGGAGCAATTGCAACCGTTTGGCACCATTTCTGAGTGAGTTGCCGAAAGTCAGATTTTTGAGGAAATTGTGACCCCGGGGCTTAGGGATTTTTTCAAAAAAATCTTTTTCTGCCGGTTAAGTTGTCGAGGGCTGATTTCTTTTCGTGTGATAATAAGCCTTCTGTTTCGACCGCCAAACCTTTCAGGGGAGCAATTGCAACCGTTTGGCACCATTTCTGAGTGAATTGCCGAAAGTCAGATTTTTGATGAAATTGTGACCCCGGGGCTTAGGGATTTTTTCAAAAAAATATTTTTCTGCCGGTTAAGTTGTCCATGGCTGATTTCCTGTCCTGTGATAAAAGGCCTTCTGTTTCGACCGCCAAACCTTTCAGGGGAGCATTTGCAACCGTTTGGCACCATTTCTGAGTGAATTGCCGAAAGTCAGATTTTTGAAGAAATTGTGACCCCGGGGCTTAAGGATTTTTTCAAAAAAATATTTTTCTGCCGGTAAGTTGTTGAGGGCTGATTTCTTCTCCTGTGATAAAAGGCCTTCTGTTTCGACCGCCAAACCTTTCAGGGGAGCAATTGCAACGGTTTGGCACCATTTCTGAGTGAATTTCTGAAAGTCAGATTTTTGAAAAAATTGTGACCCCGGGGCTTAGGGATTTTTTCAAAAAAATCTTTTTCTGCCGGTTAAGTTGTTGAGGGCTGATTTGCTGTCCTGTGATAAAAGGCCTTCTTTTTCGACCGCCAAACCTTTCAGGGGAGCATTTGCAACAGTTTGGCACCATTTCTGAGTGAATTGCCGAAAGTCAGATTTTTGAAGAAATTGTGACCCCGGGGCTTAGGGATTTTTTCAAAAAAATATTTTTCTGCCGGTAAGTTGTTGAGGGCTCATTTCTTCTCCTGTGATAAAAGGCCTTCTGTTTCGACCGCCAAACCTTTCAGGGGAGCAATTGCAACCGTTTGGCACCATTTCTGAGTGAGTTGCCGAAAGTCAGATTTTTGAGGAAATTGTGACCCCGGGGCTTAGGGATTTTTTCAAAAAAATCTTTTTCTGCCGGTTAAGTTGTCGAGGGCTGATTTCTTTTCGTGTGATAATAAGCCTTCTGTTTCGACCGCCAAACCTTTCAGGGGAGCATTTGCAACCGTTTGGCACCATTTCTGAGTGAATTGCCGAAAGTCAGATTTTTGAAGAAATTGTGACCCCGGGGCTTAGGGATTTTTTCAAAAAAATCTTTTTCTGCCGGTTAAGTTGTCGAGGGCTGATTTCTTTTCGTGTGATAATAAGCCTTCTGTTTCGACCGCCAAACCTTTCAGGGGAGCAATTGCAACCGTTTGGCACCATTTCTGAGTGAATTGCCGAAAGTCAGATTTTTGATGAAATTGTGACCCCGGGGCTTAGGGATTTTTTCAAAAAAATATTTTTCTGCTGGTTAAGTTGTCCATGGCTGATTTCCTGTCCTGTGATAAAAGGCCTTCTGTTTCGACCGCCAAACCTTTCAGGGGAGCATTTGCAACCGTTTGGCACCATTTCTGAGTGAATTGCCGAAAGTCAGATTTTTGAAGAAATTGTGACCCCGGGGCTTAAGGATTTTTTCAAAAAAAAAATTTTCTGCCGGTAAGTTGTTGAGGGCTGATTTCTTCTCCTGTGATAAAAGGCCTTCTGTTTCGACCGCCAAACCTTTAGGGGAGCAATTGCAACCGTTTGGCACCATTTCTGAGTGAGTTGCTGAAAGTCAGATTTTTGATGAAATTTGACCCCGGGGCTTAGGGGTTTTTTCAAAAAAACCTTTTTTTGCCGGTTAAGTTGTTGAGGGCTGATTTCCTGTCCTGTGATAAAAGGCCTTCTGTTTCGACCGCCAAACCTTTCAGGGGAGCATTTGCAACAGTTTGGCACCATTTCTGAGTGAATTGCCGAAAGTCAGATTTTTGAAGAAATTGTGACCCCGGGGCTTAGGGATTTTTTCAAAAAAATATTTTTCTGCCGGTAAGTTGTTGAGGGCTCATTTCTTCTCCTGTGATAAAAGGCCTTCTGTTTCGACCGCCAAACCTTTCAGGGGAGCATTTGCAACCGTTTGGCACCATTTCTGAGTGAATTGCCGAAAGTCAGATTTTTGAAGAAATTGTGACCCCGGGGCTTAAGGATTTTTTCAAAAAAATATTTTTCTGCCGGTAAGTTGTTGAGGGCTGATTTCTTCTCCTGTGATAAAAGGCCTTCTGTTTCGACCGCCAAACCTTTCAGGGGAGCAATTGCAACCGTTTGGCACCATTTCTGAGTGAGTTGCTGAAAGTCAGATTTTTGAAAAAATTGTGACGCCGGGGCTTAGGGATTTTTTCAAAAAAATCTTTTTCTGCCGGTTAAGTTGTCAAGGGCTGATTTCTTTTCGTGTGATAATAAGCCTTCTGTTTCGACCGCCAAACCTTTCAGGGGAGCATTTGCAACCGTTTGGCACCATTTCTGAGTGAATTGCCGAAAGTCAGATTTTTGAGGACATTGTGACCCCGGGGCTTAGGGATTTTTTCAAAAAAATATTTTTCTGCCGGTTAAGTTGTCCATGGCTAATTTCCTGTCCTTTGATAAAAGGCCTTCTGTTTCGACCACCAAACCTTTCAGGGGAGCATTTGCAACCGTTTGGCACCATTTCTGAGTGAATTGCCGAAAGTCAGATTTTTGAAGAAATTGTGACCCCGGGGCTTAAGGATTTTTTCAAAAAAATATTTTTCTGCCGGTAAGTTGTTGAGGGCTGATTTCTTCTCCTGTGATAAAAGGCCTTCTGTTTCGACCACCAAACCTTTAGGGGAGCAATTGCAACCGTTTGGCACCATTTCTGAGTGAGTTGCTGAAAGTCAGATTTTTGATGAAATTTGACCCCGGGGCTTAGGGGTTTTTTCAAAAAAATCTTTTTTTGCCGGTTAAGTTGTTGAGGGCTGATTTCCTGTCCTGTGATAAAAGGCCTTCTGTTTCGACCGCCAAACCTTTCAGGGGAGCATTTGCAACAGTTTGGCACCATTTCTGAGTGAATTGCCGAAAGTCAGATTTTTGAAGAAATTGTGACCCCGGGGCTTAGGGATTTTTTCAAAAAAATATTTTTCTGCCGGTAAGTTGTTGAGGGCTGATTTTTTCTCCTGTGATAAAAGGCCTTCTGTTTCGACCGCCAAACCTTTCAGAGGAGCAATTGCAACCGTTTGGCACCATTTCTGAGTGAGTTGCCGAAAGTCAGATTTTTGAGGAAATTGTGACCCCCCCGGGGCTTAGGGATTTTTTCAAAAAAATCTTTTTCTGCCGGTTAAGTTGTCGAGGGCTGATTTCTTTTCGTGTGATAATAAGCCTTCTGTTTCGACCGCCAAACCTTTCAGGGGAGCAATTGCAACCGTTTGGCACCATTTCTGAGTGAATTGCCGAAAGTCAGATTTTTGATGAAATTGTGACCCCCCCGGGGCTTAGGGATTTTTTCAAAAAAATATTTTTCTGCCGGTTAAGTTGTCCATGGCTGATTTCCTGTCCTGTGATAAAAGGCCTTCTGTTTCGACCGCCAAACCTTTCAGGGGAGCATTTGCAACCGTTTGGCACCATTTCTGAGTGAATTGCCGAAAGTCAGATTTTTGAAGAAATTGTGACCCCGGGGCTTAAGGATTTTTTCAAAAAAATATTTTTCTGCCGGTAAGTTGTTGAGGGCTGATTTCTTCTCCTGTGATAAAAGGCCTTCTGTTTCGACCGCCAAACCTTTCAGGGGAGCAATTGCAACGGTTTGGCACCATTTCTGAGTGAATTTCTGAAAGTCAGATTTTTGAAAAAATTGTGACCCCGGGGCTTAGGGATTTTTTCAAAAAAATCTTTTTCTGCCGGTTAAGTTGTCGAGGGCTGATTTCTTTTCGTGTGATAATAAGCCTTCTGTTTCGACCGCCAAACCTTTCAGGGGAGCAATTGCAACCGTTTGGCACCATTTCTGAGTGAATTGCCGAAAGTCAGATTTTTGAAGAAATTGTGACCCCGGGGCTTAAGGATTTTTTCAAAAAAATATTTTTCTGCCGGTAAGTTGTTGAGGGCTGATTTCTTCTCCTGTGATAAAAGGCCTTCTGTTTCGACCGCCAAACCTTTCAGGGGAGCAATTGCAACCGTTTGGCACCATTTCTGAGTGAGTTGCTGAAAGTCAGATTTTTGAAAAAATTGTGACGCCGGGGCTTAGGGATTTTTTCAAAAAAATCTTTTTCTGCCGGTTAAGTTGTCAAGGGCTGATTTCTTTTCGTGTGATAATAAGCCTTCTGTTTCGACCGCCAAACCTTTCAGGGGAGCATTTGCAACCGTTTGGCACCATTTCTGAGTGAATTGCCGAAAGTCAGATTTTTGAGGACATTGTGACCCCGGGGCTTAGGGATTTTTTCAAAAAAATATTTTTCTGCCGGTTAAGTTGTCCATGGCTAATTTCCTGTCCTTTGATAAAAGGCCTTCTGTTTCGACCACCAAACCTTTCAGGGGAGCATTTGCAACCGTTTGGCACCATTTCTGAGTGAATTGCCGAAAGTCAGATTTTTGAAGAAATTGTGACCCCGGGGCTTAAGGATTTTTTCAAAAAAATATTTTTCTGCCGGTAAGTTGTTGAGGGCTGATTTCTTCTCCTGTGATAAAAGGCCTTCTGTTTCGACCACCAAACCTTTAGGGGAGCAATTGCAACCGTTTGGCACCATTTCTGAGTGAGTTGCTGAAAGTCAGATTTTTGATGAAATTTGACCCCGGGGCTTAGGGGTTTTTTCAAAAAAATCTTTTTTTGCCGGTTAAGTTGTTGAGGGCTGATTTCCTGTCCTGTGATAAAAGGCCTTCTGTTTCGACCGCCAAACCTTTCAGGGGAGCATTTGCAACAGTTTGGCACCATTTCTGAGTGAATTGCCGAAAGTCAGATTTTTGAAGAAATTGTGACCCCGGGGCTTAAGGATTTTTTCAAAAAAATATTTTTCTGCCGGTAAGTTGTTGAGGGCTGATTTCTTCTCCTGTGATAAAAGGCCTTCTGTTTCGACCGCCAAACCTTTAGGGGAGCAATTGCAACCGTTTGGCACCATTTCTGAGTGAGTTGCTGAAAGTCAGATTTTTGATGAAATTTGACCCCGGGGCTTAGGGGTTTTTTCCAAAAAATCTTTTTTTGCCGGTTAAGTTGTTGAGGGCTGATTTCCTGTCCTGTGATAAAAGGCCTTCTGTTTCGACCGCCAAACCTTTCAGGGGAGCATTTGCAACGGTTTGGCACCATTTCTGAGTGAGTTGCCGAAAGTCAGATTTTTGAGGAAATTGTGACCCCGGGGCTTAGGGATTTTTTCAAAAAAATCTTTTTCTGCCGGTTAAGTTGTCGAGGGCTGATTTCTTTTCGTGTGATAATAAGCCTTCTGTTTCGACCGCCAAACCTTTCAGGGGAGCAATTGCAACCGTTTGGCACCATTTCTGAGTGAATTGCCGAAAGTCAGATTTTTGATGAAATTGTGACCCCGGGGCTTAGGGATTTTTTCAAAAAAATATATTTCTGCCGGTTAAGTTGTCCATGGCTGATTTCCTGTCCTGTGATAAAAGGCCTTCTGTTTCGACCGCCAAACCTTTCAGGGGAGCATTTGCAACCGTTTGGCACCATTTCTGAGTGAATTGCCGAAAGTCAGATTTTTGAAGAAATTGTGACCCCGGGGCTTAAGGATTTTTTCAAAAAAATATTTTTCTGCCTGTAAGTTGTTGAGGGCTGATTTCTTCTCCTATGATAAACGGCCTTCTGTTTCGACCGCCAAACCTTTCAGAGGAGCATTTGCAACGGTTTGGCACCATTTCTGAGTGAATTTCTGAAAGTCAGATTTTTGAAAAAATTGTGACCCCGGGGCTTAGGGATTTTTTCAAAAAAATATTTTTCTGCCGGTAAGTTGTTGAGGGCTGATTTCTTCTCCTGTGATAAAAGGCCTTCTGTTTCGACCGCCAAACCTTTCAGGGGAGCAATTGCAACGGTTTGGCACCATTTCTGAGTGAATTTCTGAAAGTCAGATTTTTGAGGAAATTGTGACCCTGGGGCTTAGGGATTTTTTCAAAAAAATCTTTTTCTGCCGGTTAAGTTGTCGAGGGCTGATTTCTTTTCGTGTGATAATAAGCCTTCTGTTTCGACCGCCAAACCTTTAAGGGGAGCAATTGCAACCGTTTGGCACCATTTCTGAGTGAATTGCCGAAAGTCAGATTTTTGATGAAATTGTGACCCCGGGGCTTAGGGATTTTTTCAAAAAAATATTTTTCTGCCGGTTAAGTTGTCCATGGCTGATTTCCTGTCCTGTGATAAAAGGCCTTCTGTTTCGACCGCCAAACCTTTCAGGGGAGCATTTGCAACCGTTTGGCACCATTTCTGAGTGAATTGCCGAAAGTCAGATTTTTGAAGAAATTGTGACCCCGGGGCTTAAGGATTTTTTCAAAAAAATATTTTTCTGCCGGTAAGTTGTTGAGGGCTGATTTCTTCTCCTGTGATAAAAGGCCTTCTGTTTCGACCGCCAAACCTTTAGGGGAGCAATTGCAACCGTTTGGCACCATTTCTGAGTGAGTTGCTGAAAGTCAGATTTTTGATGAAATTTGACCCCGGGGCTTAGGGGTTTTTTCCAAAAAATCTTTTTTTGCCGGTTAAGTTGTTGAGGGCTGATTTCCTGTCCTGTGATAAAAGGCCTTCTGTTTCGACCGCCAAACCTTTCAGGGGAGCATTTGCAACGGTTTGGCACCATTTCTGAGTGAGTTGCCGAAAGTCAGATTTTTGAGGAAATTGTGACCCCGGGGCTTAGGGATTTTTTCAAAAAAATCTTTTTCTGCCGGTAAGCTGTTCAGGGCTGATTTCTTGTCCTGTGATAAAAAACCTTCTGTAAGAACCGCCAAACGTTTCAGGGGAGCAATTGCAACCGTTTGGCACCATTTTTGAGTGAGTTGCCAAAAGTCAGATTTTTGAGGAAATTGTGACCCCGGGGCTTAGGGATTTTTTCAAAAAAATCTTTTTCTGCCAGTTAAGTTGTTGAGGGCTGATTTCTTCTCCTGTGTTAAAAGGCCTTCTGTTTCGACCGCCAAACCTTTCAGGGGAGCATTTGCAACCGTTTGGCACCATTTCTGAGTGAATTGCCGAAAGTCAGATTTTTGAAGAAATTGTGACCCCGGGGCTTAAGGATTTTTTCAAAAAAATATTTTTCTGCCGGTAAGTTGTTGAGGGCTGATTTCTTCTCCTGTGATAGAAGGCCTTCTGTTTCGACCGCCAAACCTTTAGGGGAGCAATTGCAACCGTTTGGCACCATTTCTGAGTGAGTTGCTGAAAGTCAGATTTTTGATGAAATTTGACCCCGGGGCTTAGGGGTTTTTTCCAAAAAATCTTTTTTTGCCGGTTAAGTTGTTGAGGGCTGATTTCCTGTCCTGTGATAAAAGGCCTTCTGTTTCGACCGCCAAACCTTTCAGGGGAGCATTTGCAACAGTTTGGCACCATTTCTGAGTGAATTGCCGAAAGTCAGATTTTTGAAGAAATTGTGACCCCGGGGCTTAGGGATTTTTTCAAAAAAATATTTTTCTGCCGGTAAGTTGTTGAGGGCTGAATTCTTCTCCTGTCATAAACGGCCTTCTGTTTCGACCGCCAAACCTTTCAGGGGAGCAATTGCAACGGTTTGGCACCATTTCTGAGTGAATTGCCGAAAGTCAGATTTTTGAAGAAATTGTGACCCCGGGGCTTAGGGATTTTTTCAAAAAAATATTTTTCTGCCGGTAAGTTGTTGAGGGCTGATTTCTTCTCCTGTGATAAAAGGCCTTCTGTTTCGACCGCCAAACCTTTAGGGGAGCAATTGCAACCGTTTGGCACCATTTCTGAGTGAGTTGCCGAAAGTCAGATTTTTGATGAAATTGTGACCCCGGGGCTTAGGGATTTTTTCAAAAAAATCTTTTTCTGCCGGTTTAGTTGTCGAGGGCTGATTTCTTTTCGTGTGATAATAAGCCTTCTGTTTCGACCGCCAAACCTTTCAGGGGAGCAATTGCAACCGTTTGGCACCATTTTTGAGTGAGATGCCGAAAATCAGATTTTCAGGAAATTGTGACCCCGGGGCTTAGGGATTTTTTCAAAAAAATATTTTTCTGCCGGTAAGTTGTTGAGGGCTGATTTCTTCTCCTGTGTTAAAAGGCCTTCTGTTTTGACCGCCAAACCTTTCAGTGAAGCATTTGCAACAGTTTGGCACCATTTCTGACTGAATTGCCGAAAGTCAGATTTTTGAAAAAATTGTGACCCCGGGGCTTAGGGATTTTTTCAAAAAAATATTTTTCTGCTGATAAGTTGCTGAGGGCTAATTTATTGTCCTGTGATAAAAAGCCTTCTGTTTCGACCGGCAAACCTTTCAGGGGAGCAATTGCAACCGTTTGACACCATTTCTGAGTGAATTGCCGAAAGTCAGATTTTTGAGGAAATTGTGACCCTGGGGCTTAGGGATTTTTTCAAAAATATCTTTTTCTGCCGGTTAAGTTGTCCATAGCTGATTTCCTGTCCTGTGATAAAAGGCCTTCTGTTTCAACCGCCAAACCTTTCAGGGGAGCATTTGCAACCGTTTGGCACCATTTCTGAGTGAATTGCCGAAAGTCAGATTTTTGAAGAAATTGTGACCCCGGGGCTTAAGGATTTTTTCAAAAAAATATTTTTCTGCCGGTAAGTTGTTGAGGGCTGATTTCTTCTCCTGTGATAAAAGGCCTTCTGTTTCGACCGCCAAACCTTTAGGGGAGCAATTGCAACCGTTTGGCACCATTTCTGAGTGAGTTGCTGAAAGTCAGATTTTTGATGAAATTTGACCCCGGGGCTTAGGGGTTTTTTCCAAAAAATCTTTTTTTGCCGGTTAAGTTGTTGAGGGCTGATTTCCTGTCCTGTGATAAAAGGCCTTCTGTTTCGACCGCCAAACCTTTCAGGGGAGCATTTGCAACGGTTTGGCACCATTTCTGAGTGAGTTGCCGAAAGTCAGATTTTTGAGGAAATTGTGACCCCGGGGCTTAGGGATTTTTTCAAAAAAATCTTTTTCTGCCGGTAAGCTGTTCAGGGCTGATTTCTTGTCCTGTGATAAAAAACCTTCTGTAAGAACCGCCAAACGTTTCAGGGGAGCAATTGCAACCGTTTGGCACCATTTTTGAGTGAGTTGCCAAAAGTCAGATTTTTGAGGAAATTGTGACCCCGGGGCTTAGGGATTTTTTCAAAAAAATCTTTTTCTGCCAGTTAAGTTGTTGAGGGCTGATTTCTTCTCCTGTGTTAAAAGGCCTTCTGTTTCGACCGCCAAACCTTTCAGGGGAGCATTTGCAACCGTTTGGCACCATTTCTGAGTGAATTGCCGAAAGTCAGATTTTTGAAGAAATTGTGACCCCGGGGCTTAAGGATTTTTTCAAAAAAATATTTTTCTGCCGGTAAGTTGTTGAGGGCTGATTTCTTCTCCTGTGATAGAAGGCCTTCTGTTTCGACCGCCAAACCTTTAGGGGAGCAATTGCAACCGTTTGGCACCATTTCTGAGTGAGTTGCTGAAAGTCAGATTTTTGATGAAATTTGACCCCGGGGCTTAGGGGTTTTTTCCAAAAAATCTTTTTTTGCCGGTTAAGTTGTTGAGGGCTGATTTCCTGTCCTGTGATAAAAGGCCTTCTGTTTCGACCGCCAAACCTTTCAGGGGAGCATTTGCAACAGTTTGGCACCATTTCTGAGTGAATTGCCGAAAGTCAGATTTTTGAAGAAATTGTGACCCCGGGGCTTAGGGATTTTTTCAAAAAAATATTTTTCTGCCGGTAAGTTGTTGAGGGCTGATTTCTTCTCCTGTGATAAACGGCCTTCTGTTTCGACCGCCAAACCTTTCAGGGGAGCAATTGCAACGGTTTGGCACCATTTCTGAGTGAATTGCCGAAAGTCAGATTTTTGAAGAAATTGTGACCCCGGGGCTTAGGGATTTTTTCAAAAAAATATTTTTCTGCCGGTAAGTTGTTGAGGGCTGATTTCTTCTCCTGTGATAAAAGGCCTTCTGTTTCGACCGCCAAACCTTTAGGGGAGCAATTGCAACCGTTTGGCACCATTTCTGAGTGAGTTGCCGAAAGTCAGATTTTTGATGAAATTGTGACCCTGGGGCTTAGGGATTTTTTCAAAAATATCTTTTTCTGCCGGTTAAGTTGTCCATGGCTGATTTCCTGTCCTGTGATAAAAGGCCTTCTGTTTCGACCGCCAAACCTTTCAGGGGAGCAATTGCAACCGTTTGACACCATTTCTGACTGAATTGCCGAAAGTCAGATTTTTGAGGAAATTGTGACCCCGGGGCTTATGGATTTTTTCAAAAAAATATTTTTCTGCCGGTAAGTTGTTGAGGGCTGATTTCTTCGCCTGTGTTAAAAGGCCTTCTGTTTCAACCGCCAAACCTTTCAGGGGAGCAATTGCAACCGTTTGGCACCATTTCTGAGTGAGTTGCCGAAAGTCAGATTTTTGAGGAAATTGTGACCCTGGGGCTTAGGGATTTTTTCAAAAATATCTTTTTCTGCCGGTTAAGTTGTCCATAGCTGATTTCCTGTCCTGTGATAAAAGGCCTTCTGTTTCAACCGCCAAACCTTTCAGGGGAGCATTTGCAACCGTTTGGCACCATTTCTGACTGAATTGCCGAAAGTCAGATTTTTGAAGAAATTGTGACCCCGGGGCTTAAGGATTTTTTCAAAAAAATATTTTTCTGCCGGTAAGTTGTTGAGGGCTGATTTCTTCTCCTGTGATAAAAGGCCTTCTGTTTCGACCGCCAAACCTTTAGGGGAGCAATTGCAACCGTTTGGCACCATTTCTGAGTGAGTTGCTGAAAGTCAGATTTTTGATGAAATTTGACCCCGGGGCTTAGGGGTTTTTTCCAAAAAATCTTTTTTTGCCGGTTAAGTTGTTGAGGGCTGATTTCCTGTCCTGTGATAAAAGGCCTTCTGTTTCGACCGCCAAACCTTTCAGGGGAGCAATTGCAACCGTTTGACACCATTTCTGACTGAATTGCCGAAAGTCAGATTTTTGAGGAAATTGTGACCCCGGGGCTTATGGATTTTTTCAAAAATATCTTTTTCTGCCGGTAAGTTGTTGAGGGCTGATTTCTTCGCCTGTGTTAAAAGGCCTTCTGTTTCAACCGCCAAACCTTTCAGGGGAGCAATTGCAACCGTTTGGCACCATTTCTGAGTGAGTTGCCGAAAGTCAGATTTTTGATGAAATTGTGACCCTGGGGCTTAGGGATTTTTTCAAAAATATCTTTTTCTGCCGGTTAAGTTGTTGAGGGCTGATTTCTTCTCCTGTGTTAAAAGGCCTTCTGTTTTGACCGCCAAACCTTTCAGTGAAGCATTTGCAACAGTTTGGCACCATTTCTGACTGAATTGCCGAAAGTCAGATTTTTGAAAAAATTGTGACCCCGGGGCTTAGGGATTTTTTCAAAAAAATATTTTTCTGCTGATAAGTTGCTGAGGGCTAATTTATTGTCCTGTGATAAAAAGCCTTCTGTTTCGACCGGCAAACCTTTCAGGGGAGCAATTGCAACCGTTTGACACCATTTCTGAGTGAATTGCCGAAAGTCAGATTTTTGAGGAAATTGTGACCCTGGGGCTTAGGGATTTTTTCAAAAATATCTTTTTCTGCCGGTTAAGTTGTCCATAGCTGATTTCCTGTCCTGTGATAAAAGGCCTTCTGTTTCAACCGCCAAACCTTTCAGGGGAGCATTTGCAACCGTTTGGCACCATTTCTGACTGAATTGCCGAAAGTCAGATTTTTGAGGAAATTGTGACCCCGGGGCTTAGGGATTTTTTCAAAAAAACATTTTTCTGCCGGTAAATTGTTGAGGGCTGATTTCTTGTCCTGTGTTAAAAGGCCTTCTGTTTCGACCGCCAAAGCTTTCTGTGGAGGAATTGCAATCGTTTGGCACGATTTCTGAGTGAATTGCCAAAAGTCTGATTTTTGAGGCAATTGTGACCCCGGGGATTAGGGATTTTTTCAAAAAAATATTTTTCTGCCGGTAAGTTGCTGAGGGCTCATTTCTTGTCCTGTGATAAAAAGCCTTCTGTTTCGACCGCCAAACCTTTCAGGGGAGCAATTGCAACCGTTTTGCACCATTTCTGAGTGAGTTTCCGAAAGTCAGATTTTTGATGAAATTGTGAGCCCGGGGCTTAGGGGGTTTTTCAAATACATTTTTTTCTGCCGGTAAGTTGTTGAGGGCTCATTTCTTGTCCTGTGATAAAAAGCCTTCTGTTTCGACCGCCAAACCTTTCAGGGGAGCAATTGCAACCGTTTTGCACCATTTCTGAGTGAGTTTCCGAAAGTCAGATTTTTGATGAAATTGTGAGCCCGGGGCTTAGGGGGTTTTTCAAATACATTTTTTTCTGCCGGTAAGTTGCTGAGGGCTCATTTCTTGTCCTGTGATAAAAAGCCTTCTGTTTCGACCGCCAAACCTTTCAGGGGAGCAATTGCAACCGTTTGGCACCATTTTTGAGTAAGTTGCCGAAAGTCAGATTTTTGAGGAAATTGTGACCCCGGGGCTTATGGATTTTTTCAAAAAAATATTTTTCTGCCGGTAAGTTGTTGAGGGCTGATTTCTTCGCCTGTGTTAAAAGGCCTTCTGTTTCGACCGCCAAACCTTTCAGGGGAGCAATTGCAACCGTTTGGCACCATTTCTGAGTGAGTTGCCGAAAGTCAGATTTTTGATGAAATTGTGACCCCGGGGCTTAGGGATTTTTTCAAAAAATATCTTTTTCTGCCGGTTAAGTTGTTGAGGGCTGATTTCTTTTCGTGTGATAATAAGCCTTCTGTTTCGACCGCCAAAGCTTTCAGGGGAGCAATTGCAACCGTTTGGCACCATTTCTGAGTGAATTGCCGAAAGTCAGATTTTTGAGGAAATTGTGACCCCGGGGCTTAAGGATTTTTTCAAAAAAATATTTTTCTGCCGGTAAGTTGTTGAGGGCTGATTTCTTCTCCTGTGATAAAAGGCCTTCTGTTTCGACCGCCAAACCTTTAGGGGAGCAATTGCAACCGTTTGGCACCATTTCTGAGTGAGTTGCTGAAAGTCAGATTTTTGATGAAATTTGACCCCGGGGCTTAGGGGTTTTTTCCAAAAAATCTTTTTTTGCCGGTTAAGTTGTTGAGGGCTGATTTCCTGTCCTGTGATAAAAGGCCTTCTGTTTCGACCGCCAAACCTTTCAGGGGAGCAATTGCAACCGTTTGACACCATTTCTGACTGAATTGCCGAAAGTCAGATTTTTGAGGAAATTGTGACCCCGGGGCTTATGGATTTTTTCAAAAAAATATTTTTCTGCCGGTAAGTTGTTGAGGGCTGATTTCTTCGCCTGTGTTAAAAGGCCTTCTGTTTCAACCGCCAAACCTTTCAGGGGAGCAATTGCAACCGTTTGGCACCATTTCTGAGTGAGTTGCCGAAAGTCAGATTTTTGATGAAATTGTGACCCCGGGGCTTAGGGATTTTTTCAAAAAAATCTTTTTCTGCCGGTTTAGTTGTCGAGGGCTGATTTCTTTTCGTGTGATAATAAGCCTTCTGTTTCGACCGCCAAACCTTTCAGGGGAGCAATTGCAACCGTTTGGCACCATTTTTGAGTGAGATGCCGAAAATCAGATTTTCAGGAAATTGTGACCCCGGGGCTTAGGGATTTTTTCAAAAAAATATTTTTCTGCCGGTAAGTTGTTGAGGGCTGATTTCTTCTCCTGTGTTAAAAGGCCTTCTGTTTTGACCGCCAAACCTTTCAGTGAAGCATTTGCAACAGTTTGGCACCATTTCTGACTGAATTGCCGAAAGTCAGATTTTTGAAAAAATTGTGACCCCGGGGCTTAGGGATTTTTTCAAAAAAATATTTTTCTGCTGATAAGTTGCTGAGGGCTAATTTATTGTCCTGTGATAAAAAGCCTTCTGTTTCGACCGGCAAACCTTTCAGGGGAGCAATTGCAACCGTTTGACACCATTTCTGAGTGAATTGCCGAAAGTCAGATTTTTGAGGAAATTGTGACCCTGGGGCTTAGGGATTTTTTCAAAAATATCTTTTTCTGCCGGTTAAGTTGTTGAGGGCTGATTTCCTGTCCTGTGATAAAAGGCCTTCTGTTTCAACCGCCAAACCTTTCAGGGGAGCATTTGCAACCGTTTGGCACCATTTCTGACTGAATTGCCGAAAGTCAGATTTTTGAGGAAATTGTGACCCCGGGGCTTATGGATTTTTTCAAAAAAACATTTTTCTGCCGGTAAATTGTTGAGGGCTGATTTCTTGTCCTGTGTTAAAAGGCCTTCTGTTTCGACCGCCAAAGCTTTCTGTGGAGGAATTGCAATCGTTTGGCACGATTTCTGAGTGAATTGCCAAAAGTCAGATTTTTGAGGCAATTGTGACCCCGGGGATTAGGGATTTTTTCAAAAAAATATTTTTCTGCCGGTAAGTTGCTGAGGGCTCATTTCTTGTCCTGTGATAAAAAGCCTTCTGTTTCGACCGCCAAACCTTTCAGGGGAGCAATTGCAACCGTTTTGCACCATTTCTGAGTGAGTTTCCGAAAGTCAGATTTTTGATGAAATTGTGAGCCCGGGGCTTAGGGGGTTTTTCAAATACATTTTTTTCTGCCGGTAAGTTGTTGAGGGCTCATTTCTTGTCCTGTGATAAAAAGCCTTCTGTTTCGACCGCCAAACCTTTCAGGGGAGCAATTGCAACCGTTTTGCACCATTTCTGAGTGAGTTTCCGAAAGTCAGATTTTTGATGAAATTGTGAGCCCGGGGCTTAGGGGGTTTTTCAAATACATTTTTTTCTGCCGGTAAGTTGCTGAGGGCTCATTTCTTGTCCTGTGATAAAAAGCCTTCTGTTTCGACCGCCAAACCTTTCAGGGGAGCAATTGCAACCGTTTGGCACCATTTCTGAGTGAGTTGCCGAAAGTCAGATTTTTGATGAAATTGTGACCCCGGGGCTTATGGATTTTTTCAAAAAATATCTTTTTCTGCCGGTTAAGTTGTTGAGGGCTGATTTCTTTTCGTGTGATAATAAGCCTTCTGTTTCGATCGCCAAAGCTTTCAGGGGAGCAATTGCAACCGTTTGGCACCATTTCTGAGTGAATTGCCGAAAGTCAGATTTTTGAGGAAATTGTGACCCCGGGGCTTAAGGATTTTTTCAAAAAAATATTTTTCTGCCGGTAAGTTGTTGAGGGCTGATTTCTTCTCCTGTGATAAAAGGCCTTCTGTTTCGACCGCCAAACCTTTAGGGGAGCAATTGCAACCGTTTGGCACCATTTCTGAGTGAGTTGCTGAAAGTCAGATTTTTGATGAAATTTGACCCCGGGGCTTAGGGGTTTTTTCCAAAAAATCTTTTTTTGCCTGTTAAGTTGTTGAGGGCTGATTTCCTGTCCTGTGATAAAAGGCCTTCTGTTTCGACCGCCAAACCTTTCAGGGGAGCATTTGCAACAGTTTGGCACCATTTCTGAGTGAATTGCCGAAAGTCAGATTTTTGAAGAAATTGTGACCCCGGGGCTTAGGGATTTTTTCAAAAAAATATTTTTCTGCCGGTAAGTTGTTGAGGGCTGATTTCTTCTCCTGTGATAAAAGGCCTTCTGTTTCGACCGCCAAACCTTTCAGGGGAGCAATTGCAACGGTTTGGCACCATTTCTGAGTGAGTTGCCGAAAGTCAGATTTTTGAGGAAATTGTGACCCCGGGGCTTAGTGATTTTTTCAAAAAAATCTTTTTCTGCCGGTTAAGTTGTCGAGGGCTGATTTCTTTTCGTGTGATAATAAGCCTTCTGTTTCGACCGCCAAACCTTTCAGGGGAGCAATTGCAACCGTTTGGCACCATTTCTGAGTGAATTGCCGAAAGTCAGATTTTTGATGAAATTGTGACCCCGGGGCTTAGGGATTTTTTCAAAAAAATATTTTTCTGCCGGTTAAGTTGTCCACGGCTGATTTCCTGTCCTGTGATAAAAGGCCTTCTGTTTCGACCGCCAAACCTTTCAGGGGAGCATTTGCAACCGTTTGGCACCATTTCTGAGTGAATTGCCGAAAGTCAGATTTTTGAAGAAATTGTGACCCCGGGGCTTAAGGATTTTTTCAAAAAAATATTTTTCTGCCTGTAAGTTGTTGAGGGCTGATTTCTTCTCCTGTGATAAACGGCCTTCTGTTTCGACCGCCAAACCTTTCAGAGGAGCATTTGCAACCGTTTGGCACCATTTCTGAGTTAATTGCCGAAAGTCAGATTTTTGAAGAAATTGTGACCCCGGGGCTTTGGGATTTTTTCAAAAAAATATTTTTCTGCCGGTAAGTTGTTGAGGGCTGATTTCTTCTCCTGTGATAAAAGGCCTTCTGTTTCGACCACCAAACCTTTACGGGAGCAATTGCAACCGTTTGGCACCATTTCTGAGTGAGTTGCCGAAAGTCAGATTTTTGATGAAATTGTGACCCCGGGGCTTAGGGGTTTTTTCAAAAAAATCTTTTTTTGCCGGTTAAGTTGTTGAGGGCTGATTTCCTGTCCTGTGATAAAAGGCCTTCTGTTTCGACCGCCAAACCTTTCAGGGGAGCTATTGCAACGGTTTGGCACCATTTCTGAGTGAGTTGCCGAAAGTCAGATTTTTGAGGAAATTGTGACCCCGGGGCTTAGGGATTTTTTCAAAAAAATCTTTTTCTGCCGGTTAAGTTGTCGAGGGCTGATTTCTTTTCGTGTGATAATAAGCCTTCTGTTTCGACCGCCAAACCTTTCAGGGGAGCAATTGCAACCGTTTGGCACCATTTCTGAGTGAATTGCCGAAAGTCTGATTTTTGATGAAATTGTGACCCCGGGGCTTAGGGATTTTTTCAAAAAAATATTTTTCTGCCGGTTAAGTTGTCCATGGCTGATTTCCTGTCCTGTGATAAAAGGCCTTCTGTTTCGACCGCCAAACCTTTCAGGGGAGCATTTGCAACCGTTTGGCACCATTTCTGAGTGAATTGCCGAAAGTCAGATTTTTGAAGAAATTGTGACCCCGGGACTTAAGGATTTTTTCAAAAAAATATTTTTCTGCCTGTAAGTTGTTGAGGGCTGATTTCTTCTCCTGTGATAAACGGCCTTCTGTTTCGACCGCCAAACCTTTCAGAGGAGCATTTGCAACCGTTTGGCACCATTTCTGAGTGAATTGCCGAAAGTCAGATTTTTGAAGAAATTGTGACCCCGGGGCTTAGGGATTTTTTCAAAAAAATATGTTTCTGCCGGTAAGTTGTTGAGGGCTGATTTCTTCTCCTGTGATAAAAGGCCTTCTGTTTCGACCGCCAAACCTTTAGGGGAGCAATTGCAACCGTTTGGCACCATTTCTGAGTGAGTTGCCGAAAGTCAGATTTTTGATGAAATTGTGACCCCGGGGCTTAGGGATTTTTTCAAAAATTTCTTTTTCTGCCGGTTAAGTTGTCCATGGCTGATTTCCTGTCCTGTGATAAAAGGCCTTCTGTTTCGACCGCCAAACCTTTCAGGGGAGCAATTGCAACCGTTTGGCACCATTTCTGAGTGAGTTGCCGAAAGTCAGATTTTTGATGAAATTGTGACCCCGGGGCTTAGGGATTTTTTCAAAAAAATCTTTTTCTGCCGGTTAAGTTGTCGAGGGCTGATTTCTTTTCGTGTGATAATAAGCCTTCTGTTTCGACCGCCAAACCTTTCAGGGGAGCAATTGCAACCGTTTGGCACCATTTTTGAGTGAGATGCCGAAAATCAGATTTTCAGGAAATTGTGACCCCGGGGCTTAGGGATTTTTTCAAAAAAACATTTTTCTGCCGGTAAATTGTTGAGGGCTGATTTCTTCTCCTGTGTTAAAAGGCCTTCTGTTTCGACCGCCAAAGCTTTCTGTGGAGGAATGGCAACCGTTTGGCACCATTTCTGAGTGAATTGCCGAAAGTCAGATTTTTGAGGAAATTGTGACCCTGGGACTTAGGGATTTTTTCAAAAATATCTTTTTCTGCCAGTTAAGTTGTCCATAGCTGATTTCCTGTCCTGTGATAAAAGGCCTTCTGTTTCAACCGCCAAACCTTTCAGGGGAGCATTTGCAACCGTTTGGCACCATTTCTGACTGAATTGCCGAAAGTCAGATTTTTGAGGAAATTGTGACCCCGGGGCTTAGGGATTTTTTCAAAAAAACATTTTTCTGCCGGTAAATTGTTGAGGGCTGATTTCTTCTCCTGTGTTAAAAGGCCTTCTGTTTCGACCGCCAAAGCTTTCTGTGGAGGAATGGCAACCGTTTGGCACCATTTCTGAGTGAATTGCCAAAAGTCAGATTTTTGAGGCAATTGTGACCCCGGGGCTTAGGGATTTTTTCAAAAAAATATTTTTCTGCCGGTAAGTTGCTGAGGGCTCATTTCTTGTCCTGTGATAAAAAGCCTTCTGTTTCGACCGCCAAACCTTTCAGGGGAGCAATTGCAACCGTTTTGCACCATTTCTGAGTGAGTTTCCGAAAGTCAGATTTTTGATGAAATTGTGAGCCCGGGGCTTAGGGGGTTTTTCAAATACATTTTTTTCTGCCGGTAAGTTGTTGAGGGCTCATTTCTTGTCCTGTGATAAAAAGCCTTCTGTTTCGACCGCCAAACCTTTCAGGGGAGCAATTGCAACCGTTTTGCACCATTTCTGAGTGAGTTTCCGAAAGTCAGATTTTTGATGAAATTGTGAGCCCGGGGCTTAGGGGGTTTTTCAAATACATTTTTTTCTGCCGGTAAGTTGCTGAGGGCTCATTTCTTGTCCTGTGATAAAAAGCCTTCTGTTTCGACCGCCAAACCTTTCAGGGGAGCAATTGCAACCGTTTGGCACCATTTTTGAGTAAGTTGCCGAAAGTCAGATTTTTGAGGAAATTGTGACCCCGGGGCTTATGGATTTTTTCAAAAAAATATTTTTCTGCCGGTAAGTTGTTGAGGGCTGATTTCTTCGCCTGTGTTAAAAGGCCTTCTGTTTCGACCGCCAAACCTTTCAGGGGAGCAATTGCAACCGTTTGGCACCATTTCTGAGTGAGTTGCCGAAAGTCAGATTTTTGATGAAATTGTGACCCCGGGGCTTAGGGATTTTTTCAAAAAATATCTTTTTCTGCCGGTTAAGTTGTTGAGGGCTGATTTCTTTTCGTGTGATAATAAGCCTTCTGTTTCGACCGCCAAAGCTTTCAGGGGAGCAATTGCAACCGTTTGGCACCATTTCTGAGTGAATTGCCGAAAGTCAGATTTGTGAAAAAATTGTGACCCCGGGGCTTAGGGATTTTTTCAAAAAAATATTTTTCTGCCGGTAAGTTGTTGAGGGCTCATTTCTTGTCCTGTGATAAAAAGCCTTCTGTTTCGACCGCCAAACCTTTCAGGGGAGCAATTGCAACCGTTTGGCACCATTTTAGTGAGTTGCCGAAAATCAGATTTTCAGGAAATTGTGACCATTTCTGAGTGAATTTCTGAAAGTCAGATTTTTGAAAAAATTGTGACCCCGGGGCTTAGGGATATTTTCAAAAAAATATTTTTCTGCCGGTAAGTTGTTCAGGGCTGATTTCTTGTCCTGTGATAAAAAACCTTCTGTAAGAACCGCCAAACGTTTCAGGGGAGCAATTGCAACCGTTTGGCACCATTTTTGAGTGAGTTGCCAAAAGTCAGATTTTTGAGGAAATTGTGACCCCGGGGCTTAGGGATTTTTTCAAAAAAATATTTTTCTGCCGGTAAGTTGCTGAGGGCTGATTTCTTGTCCTGTGATCAAAAACCTTCTGTTTCGACCGCCAAACCTTTCAGGGGAGCAATTGCAACCGTTTGGCACCATTTCTGAGTGAATTGCCGAAAGTCAAATTTTTGAAAAAATTGTGACCCCGGGGCTTAGGGATTTTTTCAAAACAATATTTTTCTGCCGGTAAGTTGTTGAGGGCTGATGTCTTCTCCTGTGATCAAAAACCTTCTGTTTCGACTGCCAAACCTTTCAGGGGAGCAATTGCAACCGTTTGGCACCATTTCTGAGTGAATTGCCGAAAGTCAGATTTTTGATGAAATTGTGACCCCGGGGCTTAGGGATTTTTTCAAAAAAATATTTTTCTGCCGGTAAGTTGTTGAGGGCTGATTTCTTGTCCTGTGATAAAAAACCTTCTGTAAGAACCGCCAAACGTTTCAGGGGAGCAATGGCAACCGTTTGGCACCATTTTTGAGTGAGTTGCCAAAAGTCAGATTTTTGAGGAAATTGTGACCCCGGGGCTTAGGGATTTTTTCAAAAAAATCTTTTTCTGCCAGTTAAGTTGTCGAGGACTGATTTCTTTTCGTGTGATAAAAAGCCTTCTGTTTCGACCGCCAAACCTTTCAGGGGAGCAATTGCTACCGTTTGGCACCATTTCTGAGTGAATTGCCGAAAGTCAGATTTTTGAAAAAATTGTGACCCCGGGGCTTAGGGATTTTTTTGAAAAAAAATTTTTTTCTGCCGGTTAAGTTGACGAGGGCTGATTTCTTTTCCTGTGATAAAAAGCCTTCTGTTTCGACAGCCAAACCTTTCAGGGGAGCATTTGCAACGGTTTGGCACCATTTCTGAGTGAATTGCCAAAAGTCAGATTTTTTATGAAATGGTGACCCCGGGGCTTAGGGATTTTTTCAAAAAAATATTTTTCTGCCGGTAAGTTGTTGAGGGCTGATTTCTTCTCCTGTGATAAAAGGCCTTCTGTTTCGACCGCCAAACCTTTCAGGGGAGCAATTGCAACCGTTTGGCAACATTTCTGAGTGAGTTGCCGAAAGTCAGATTTTTGAGGAAATTGTGACCGGGGGCTTAGGGATTTTTTCAAAAAAATATTTTTCTGCTGGTTAAGTTGTCCATGGCAGATTTCCTGTCCTGTGATAAAAGGCCTTCTGTTTCGACCGCCAAACCTTTCAGGGGAGCATTTGCAACCGTTTGGCATCATTTCTGAGTGAATTGCCGAAAGTCAGATTTTTGATGAAATTGTGACCCCGGGGCTTAGCGATTGTTCAAAAAAATCTTTTTCTGCCGGTTAAGTTGTCAAGGGCTGATTTCTTGTCCTGTGATAAAAAACCTTCTGTTTCGACCGCCAAACCTTTCAGAGGAGCAATTGCAACCGTTTGGCACCATTTCTGAGTTAGTTGCCGAAAGTCAGATTTTTGATGAAATTGTGACCCCTGGGTTTAGGGATTTTTCCCAAAAAATATTTTTCTTCCGCTTACGTTTTCCATGGCTGATTTTCTGTCCTGTGATAAAAAAGCCTTCTGTTTCGACCGCCAAACCTTTCAGGGGAGAAATTGCAACCATTTGGCACGATTTTTGAGTGAATTGCCGAAAATCAGATTTTTGAGGAAATTGTGACCCCGGGGCTTAGGGATTTTTTTCAAAAAAATCTTTTTCTGCCGGTTAAGTTGTTGAGGGCTGATTTCTTGTCCTGTGATAAAAAACCTTCTGTATCGACCGCCAAACGTTTCAGGGGAGCAATTGCAACCGTTTGGCACCATTTCTGAGTGAATTGCCGAAAGTCATATTTTTGATGAAATTGTGACCCCGGGTAGGGATTTTTTCAAAAAAATATTTTTCTGCCGGTAAGTTGTTGAGGGCTGATGTCTTCTCCTGTGATCAAAAACCTTCTGTTTCGACTGCCAAACCTTTCAGGGGAGCAATTGCAACCGTTTGGCACCATTTCTGAGTGAATTGCCGAAAGTCAGATTTTTGATGAAATGGTGACCCCGGGGCTTAGGGATTTTTTCAAAAAAATATTTTTCTGCCGGTAAGTTGTTGAGGGCTGATTTCTTGTCCTGTGATAAAAAACCTTCTGTAAGAACCGCCAAACGTTTCAGGGGAGCAATGGCAACCGTTTGGCACCATTTTTGAGTGAGTTGCCAAAAGTCAGATTTTTGAGGAAATTGTGACCCCGGGGCTTAGGGATTTTTTCAAAAAAATCTTTTTCTGCCAGTTAAGTTGTTGAGGACTGATTTCTTTTCGTGTGATAAAAAGCCTTCTGTTTCGACCGCCAAACCTTTCAGGGGAGCAATTGCTACCGTTTGGCACCATTTCTGAGTGAATTGCCGAAAGTCAGATTTTTGAAAAAATTGTGACCCCGGGGCTTAGGGATTTTTTTGAAAAAAAAATTTTTTCTGCCGGTTAAGTTGACGAGGGCTGATTTCTTTTCCTGTGATAAAAAGCCTTCTGTTTCGACAGCCAAACCTTTCAGGGGAGCATTTGCAACGGTTTGGCACCATTTCTGAGTGAATTGCCAAAAGTCAGATTTTTTATGAAATGGTGACCCCGGGGCTTAGGGATTTTTTCAAAAAAATATTTTTCTGCCGGTAAGTTGTTGAGGGCTGATTTCTTCTCCTGTCATAAAAGGCCTTCTGTTTCGACCGCCAAACCTTTCAGGGGAGCAATTGCAACCGTTTGGCAACATTTCTGAGTGAGTTGCCGAAAGTCAGATTTTTGAGGAAATTGTGACCGGGGGCTTAGGGATTTTTTCAAAAAAATATTTTTCTGCTGGTTAAGTTGTCCATGGCAGATTTCCTGTCCTGTGATAAAAGGCCTTCTGTTTCGACCGCCAAACCTTTCAGGGGAGCATTTGCAACCGTTTGGCATCATTTCTGAGTGAATTGCCGAAAGTCAGATTTTTGATGAAATTGTGACCCCGGGGCTTAGCGATTGTTCAAAAAAATCTTTTTCTGCCGGTTAAGTTGTCAAGGGCTGATTTCTTGTCCTGTGATAAAAAACCTTCTGTTTCGACCGCCAAACCTTTCAGAGGAGCAATTGCAACCGTTTGGCACCATTTCTGAGTTAGTTGCCGAAAGTCAGATTTTTGATGAAATTGTGACCCCTGGGTTTAGGGATTTTTCCCAAAAAATATTTTTCTTCCGCTTACGTTTTCCATGGCTGATTTTCTGTCCTGTGATAAAAAAGCCTTCTGTTTCGACCGCCAAACCTTTCAGGGGAGAAATTGCAACCATTTGGCACGATTTTTGAGTGAATTGCCGAAAATCAGATTTTTGAGGAAATTGTGACCCCGGGGCTTAGGGATTTTTTTCAAAAAAATCTTTTTCTGCCGGTTAAGTTGTTGAGGGCTGATTTCTTGTCCTGTGATAAAAAACCTTCTGTATCGACCGCCAAACGTTTCAGGGGAGCAATTGCAACCGTTTGGCACCATTTCTGAGTGAATTGCCGAAAGTCATATTTTTGATGAAATTGTGACCCCGGGTAGGGATTTTTTCAAAAAAATATTTTTCTGCCGGTAAGTTGTTGAGGGCTGATGTCTTCTCCTGTGATCAAAAACCTTCTGTTTCGACTGCCAAACCTTTCAGGGGAGCAATTGCA
Organism: Podarcis melisellensis; assembly: GCF_964234715.1. Taxonomy (NCBI): domain Eukaryota; kingdom Metazoa; phylum Chordata; class Lepidosauria; order Squamata; family Lacertidae; genus Podarcis; species Podarcis melisellensis. The sequence goes on along the minus strand of NC_138546.1, from coordinate 38,713,271 downwards.
ACCGTTTGGCACCATTTCTGAGTGAATTGCCGAAAGTCAGATTTTTGATGAAATGGTGACCCCGGGGCTTAGGGATTTTTTCAAAAAAATATTTTTCTGCCGGTAAGTTGTTGAGGGCTGATTTCTTGTCCTGTGATAAAAAACCTTCTGTAAGAACCGCCAAACGTTTCAGGGGAGCAATGGCAACCGTTTGGCACCATTTTTGAGTGAGTTGCCAAAAGTCAGATTTTTGAGGAAATTGTGACCCCGGGGCTTAGGGATTTTTTCAAAAAAATCTTTTTCTGCCAGTTAAGTTGTTGAGGACTGATTTCTTTTCGTGTGATAAAAAGCCTTCTGTTTCGACCGCCAAACCTTTCAGGGGAGCAATTGCTACCGTTTGGCACCATTTCTGAGTGAATTGCCGAAAGTCAGATTTTTGAAAAAATTGTGACCCCGGGGCTTAGGGATTTTTTCAAAAAAATATTTTTCTGCCGGTAAGTTGTTGAGGGCTCATTTCTTGTCCTGTGATAAAAAGCCTTCTGTTTCGACCGCCAAACCTTTCAGGGGAGCATTTGCAACGGTTTGGCACCATTTCTGAGTGAATTGCCGAAAGTCAGATTTGTGAAAAAATTGTGACCCCGGGGCTTAGGGATTTTTTCAAAAAAATATTTTTCTGCCGGTAAGTTGTTGAGGGCTCATTTCTTGTCCTGTGATAAAAAGCCTTCTGTTTCGACCGCCAAACCTTTCAGGGGAGCAATTGCAACCGTTTGGCACCATTTTAGTGAGTTGCCGAAAATCAGATTTTCAGGAAATTGTGACCATTTCTGAGTGAATTTCTGAAAGTCAGATTTTTGAAAAAATTGTGACCCCGGGGCTTAGGGATATTTTCAAAAAAATATTTTTCTGCCGGTAAGTTGTTCAGGGCTGATTTCTTGTCCTGTGATAAAAAACCTTCTGTAAGAACCGCCAAACGTTTCAGGGGAGCAATTGCAACCGTTTGGCACCATTTTTGAGTGAGTTGCCAAAAGTCAGATTTTTGAGGAAATTGTGACCCCGGGGCTTAGGGATTTTTTCAAAAAAATATTTTTCTGCCGGTAAGTTGTTGAAGGCTGATTTCTTGTCCTGTGATAAAAAAACCTTCTGTTTCGACCGCCAAACGTTTCAGGGGAGCAATTGCAACCGTTTGGCACCATTTCTGAGTGAGATGCCGAAAGTCAGATTTTTTATGAAATTGTGACCCCGGGGCTTAGGGATTTTTTCAAAAAAATATTTTTCTGCCGGTAAGTTGTTGAGGGCTGATTTCTTCTCCTGTGTTAAAAGGCCTTCTGTTTCGACCGCCAAACCTTTCTGGGGAGCATTTGCAACAATTTGGCACCATTTCTGAGTGAATTGCCGAAAGTCAGATTTTTGATGAAATTGTGACCCCGGGGCTTAGGGATTTTTTCAAAAAAATATTTTTCTGCCGGTAAGTTGTTGAGGGCTGATTTCTTGTCCTGTGATAAAAAACCTTCTATTTCGACCGCCAAAGCTTTCACGGGAGCAATTGCAACCGTTTGGCACCATTTCTGAGTGAGTTGCCGAAAGTCAGATTTTTGATGAAATTGTGACCCCGGGGCTTAGGGATTTTTTCAAAAAAATATTTTTCTGCCGGTTAAGTTGTCGAGGGCTGATTTCTTTTCGTTTGATAATAAGCCTTCTGTTTCGACCGCCAAACCTTTCAGGGGAGCAATTGCAACGGTTTGGCACCATTTCTGACTGAATTGCCGAAAGTCAGATTTTTGAAAAAATTGTGACCCCGGGGCTTAGGGATTTTTTCAAAAAAATCTTTTTCTGCCGGTAAGTTGTTGAGGGCTGATTTCTTCTCCTGTGATAATAAGCCTTCTGTTTCGACCGCCAAACCTTTCAGGGGAGCAATTGCAACCGTTTGGCACCATTTCTGAGTGAATTGCCGAAAGTCAGATTTTTGAGGAAATTGTGACCCTGGGGCTTAGGGATTTTTTCAAAAATATCTTTTTCTGCCGGTTAAGTTGTCCATGGCTGATTTCCTGTCCTGTGATAAAAGGCCTTCTGTTTCGACCGCCAAACCTTTCAGGGGAGCAATTGCAACCATTTGGCACCATTTCTGAGTGAGTTGCCGAAAGTCAGATTTTTGATGAAATTGTGACCCCGGGGCTTAGGGATTTTTTCAAAAAAATCTTTTTCTGCCGGTTAAGTTGTCGAGGGCTGATTTCTTTTCGTGTGATAATAAGCCTTCTGTTTCGACCGCCAAACCTTTCAGGGGAGCAATTTCAACCGTTTGGCACCATTTTTGAGTGAGATGCCGAAAATCAGATTTTCAGGAAATTGTGACCCCGGGGCTTAGGGATTTTTTCAAAAAAATATTTTTCTGCCGGTAAGTTGTTGAGGGCTGATTTCTTCTCCTGTGATAAAAAGCCTTCTGTTTCGACCGGCAAACCTTTCAGGGGAGCAATTGCAACCGTTTGGCACCATTTCTGACTGAATTGCCGAAAGTCAGATTTTTGAGGAAATTGTGACCCCGGGGCTTAGGGATTTTTTCAAAAAAACATTTTTCTGCCGGTAAATTGTTGAGGGCTGATTTCTTCTCCTGTGTTAAAAGGCCTTCTGTTTCGACTGCCAAAGCTTTCTGTGGAGGAATTGCAACCGTTTGGCACCATTTCTGAGTGAATTGCCAAAAGTCAGATTTTTGAGGCAATTGTGACCCCGGGGCTTAGGGATTTTTTCAAAAAAATATTTTTCTGCCGGTAAGTTGCTGAGGGCTGATTTCTTGTCCTGTGATAAAAAACCTTCTGTTTCGACCGCCAAACCTTTCAGGGGAGCAATTGCAACCGTTTTGCACCATTTCTGAGTGAGTTTCCGAAAGTCAGATTTTTGATGAAATTGTGAGCCCGGGGCTTAGGGGGGTTTTCAAATACATTTTTTTCTGCCGGTAAGTTGCTGAGGGCTAATTTATTGTCCTGTGATAAAAAGCCTTCTGTTTCGACCGCCAAACCTTTCAGGGGAGCAATTGCAACCGTTTGGCACCATTTTTAAGTAAGTTGCCGAATGTCAGATTTTTGAGGAAATTGTGACCCCGGGGCTTATGGATTTTTTCAAAAAAATATTTTTCTGCCGGTAAGTTGTTGAGGGCTGATTTCTTCGCCTGTGTTAAAAGGCCTTCTGTTTCGACCGCCAAACCTTTCAGGGGAGCAATTGCAACCGTTTGGCACCATTTCTGAGTGAGTTGCCGAAAGTCAGATTTTTGATGAAATTGTGACCCCGGGGCTTAGGGATTTTTTCAAAAAATATCTTTTTCTGCCGGTTAAGTTGTCGAGGGCTGATTTCTTTTCGTGTGATAATAAGCCTTCTGTTTCGACCGCCAAAGCTTTCAGGGGAGCAATTGCAACCGTTTGGCACCATTTCTGAGTGAATTGCCGAAAGTCAGATTTGTGAAAAAATTGTGACCCCGGGGCTTAGGGATTTTTTCAAAAAAATATTTTTCTGCCGGTAAGTTGTTGAGGGCTCATTTCTTGTCCTGTGATAAAAAGCCTTCTGTTTCGACCGCCAAACCTTTCAGGGGAGCAATTGCAACCGTTTGGCACCATTTTAGTGAGTTGCCGAAAATCAGATTTTCAGGAAATTGTGACCCCGGGGCTTAGGGATTTTTTCAAAAAAATATTTTTCTGCCGGTAAGTTGTTGAGGGCTGATTTCTTCTCCTGTGTTAAAAGGCCTTCTGTTTTGACCACCAAACCTTTCAGTGGAGCATTTGCAACAGTTTGGCACCATTTCTGACTGAATTGCCGAAAGTCAGATTTTTGAAAAAATTGTGACCCCGGGGCTTAGGGATTTTTTCAAAAAAATATTTTTCTGCTGGTAAGTTGTTGAGGGCTCATTTCTTGTCCTGTGATAAAAAGCCTTCTGTTTCGACGGCCAAACCTTTCAGGGCAGCAATTGCAACCGTTTGACACCATTTCTGAGTGAATTGCCGAAAGTCAGATTTTTGAGGAAATTGTGACCCTGGGGCTTAGGGATTTTTTCAAAAAAATATTTTTCTGCCGGTTAAGTTGTCCATGGCTGATTTCCTTTTTTATATATATATATATATAATATTTTTTTGAGTTTTTTTTTCATACAAATGCATATTTAACAAACAAAATAAGTTTCATAACATCCTTTCATTCTATTGTGGACTCCCTCACGTCTCCCGCTTCCACTTTCATCATTACAAACAAATTTTTCCAAGCAAATTATCATCTTGTTTATGATCTTAAATCCAATATTTAGGTTAAACTCAAATATAAAATTGTAATTTAATGGTAGACAGTTATTTCTACTCTGACTTCCTTGTTAAGATTCAACCAAATTACAATACTTTTGTAGATAAATCTTGAGCAATTGCAACCGTTTGACACCATTTTTGAGTGAATTGCCGAAAGTCAGATTTTTGATGAAATGGTGACCCCGGGGCTTAGGGATTTTTTCAAAAAAATATTTTTCTGCCGGTAAGTTGCTGAGGGCTGATTTCTTGTCCTGTGATCAAAAACCTTCTGTTTCGACCGCCAAACCTTTCAGGGGAGCAATTGCAACCGTTTGGCACCATTTCTGAGTGAATTGCCGAAAGTCAAATTTTTGAAAAAATTGTGACCCCGGGGCTTAGGGATTTTTTCAAAAAAATATTTTTCTGCCGGTAAGTTGTTGAGGGCTGATGTCTTCTCCTGTGATCAAAAACCTTCTGTTTCGACTGCCAAACCTTTCAGGGGAGCAATTGCAACCGTTTGGCACCATTTCTGAGTGAATTGCCGAAAGTCAGATTTTTGATGAAATTGTGACCCCGGGGCTTAGGGATTTTTTCAAAAAAATATTTTTCTGCCGGTAAGTTGTTGAGGGCTGATTTCTTGTCCTGTGATAAAAAACCTTCTGTAAGAACCGCCAAACGTTTCAGGGGAGCAATGGCAACCGTTTGGCACCATTTTTGAGTGAGTTGCCAAAAGTCAGATTTTTGAGGAAATTGTGACCCCGGGGCTTAGGGATTTTTTCAAAAAAATCTTTTTCTGCCAGTTAAGTTGTCGAGGACTGATTTCTTTTCGTGTGATAAAAAGCCTTCTGTTTCGACCGCCAAACCTTTCAGGGGAGCAATTGCTACCGTTTGGCACCATTTCTGAGTGAATTGCCGAAAGTCAGATTTTTGAAAAAATTGTGACCCCGGGGCTTAGGGATTTTTTTGAAAAAAAATTTTTTTCTGCCGGTTAAGTTGACGAGGGCTGATTTCTTTTCCTGTGATAAAAAGCCTTCTGTTTCGACAGCCAAACCTTTCAGGGGAGCATTTGCAACGGTTTGGCACCATTTCTGAGTGAATTGCCAAAAGTCAGATTTTTTATGAAATGGTGACCCCGGGGCTTAGGGATTTTTTCAAAAAAATATTTTTCTGCTGGTTAAGTTGTCCATGGCAGATTTCCTGTCCTGTGATAAAAGGCCTTCTGTTTCGACCGCCAAACCTTTCAGGGGAGCATTTGCAACCGTTTGGCATCATTTCTGAGTGAATTGCCGAAAGTCAGATTTTTGATGAAATTGTGACCCCGGGGCTTAGCGATTGTTCAAAAAAATCTTTTTCTACCGGTTAAGTTGTCAAGGGCTGATTTCTTGTCCTGTGATAAAAAACCTTCTGTTTCGACCGCCAAACCTTTCAGAGGAGCAATTGCAACCGTTTGGCACCATTTCTGAGTTAGTTGCCGAAAGTCAGATTTTTGATGAAATTGTGACCCCTGGGTTTAGGGATTTTTCCCAAAAAATATTTTTCTTCCGCTTACGTTTTCCATGGCTGATTTTCTGTCCTGTGATAAAAAAGCCTTCTGTTTCGACCGCCAAACCTTTCAGGGGAGAAATTGCAACCATTTGGCACGATTTTTGAGTGAATTGCCGAAAATCAGATTTTTGAGGAAATTGTGACCCCGGGGCTTAGGGATTTTTTTCAAAAAAATCTTTTTCTGCCGGTTAAGTTGTTGAGGGCTGATTTCTTGTCCTGTGATAAAAAACCTTCTGTATCGACCGCCAAACGTTTCAGGGGAGCAACTGCAACCGTTTGGCACCATTTCTGAGTGAATTGCCGAAAGTCATATTTTTGATGAAATTGTGACCCCGGGTAGGGATTTTTTCAAAAAAATATTTTTCTGCCGGTAAGTTGTTGAGGGCTGATGTCTTCTCCTGTGATCAAAAACCTTCTGTTTCGACTGCCAAACCTTTCAGGGGAGCAATTGCAACAGTTTGGCACCATTTCTGAGTGAATTGCCGAAAGTCAGATTTTTGATGAAATGGTGACCCCGGGGCTTAGGGATTTTTTCAAAAAAATATTTTTCTGCCGGTAAGTTCTTGAGGGCTGATTTCTTGTCCTGTGATAAAAAACCTTCTGTAAGAACCGCCAAACGTTTCAGGGGAGCAATGGCAACCGTTTGGCACCATTTTTGAGTGAGTTGCCAAAAGTCAGATTTTTGAGGAAATTGTGACCCCGGGGCTTAGGGATTTTTTCAAAAAAATCTTTTTCTGCCAGTTAAGTTGTTGAGGACTGATTTCTTTTCGTGTGATAAAAAGCCTTCTGTTTCGACCGCCAAACCTTTCAGGGGAGCAATTGCTACCGTTTGGCACCATTTCTGAGTGAATTGCCGAAAGTCAGATTTTTGAAAAAATTGTGACCCCGGGGCTTAGGGATTTTTTTGAAAAAAAAAAATTTTCTGCCGGTTAAGTTGACGAGGGCTGATTTCTTTTCCTGTGATAAAAAGCCTTCTGTTTCGACAGCCAAACCTTTCAGGGGAGCATTTGCAACGGTTTGGCACCATTTCTGAGTGAATTGCCGAAAGTCAGATTTGTGAAAAAATTGTGACCCCGGGGCTTAGGGATTTTTTCAAAAAAATATTTTTCTGCCGGTAAGTTGTTGAGGGCTCATTTCTTGTCCTGTGATAAAAAGCCTTCTGTTTCGACCGCCAAACCTTTCAGGGGAGCAATTGCAACCGTTTGGCACCATTTTAGTGAGTTGCCGAAAATCAGATTTTCAGGAAATTGTGACCATTTCTGAGTGAATTTCTGAAAGTCAGATTTTTGAAAAAATTGTGACCCCGGGGCTTAGGGATATTTTCAAAAAAATATTTTTCTGCCGGTAAGTTGTGGAGGGCTGATTTCTTCTCCTGTGATAAAAGGCCTTGTGTTTCGACCGCCAAACCTTTCAGGGGACCATTTGCAACCGTTTGGCCCCATTTTTGAGTGAATTGCCGAATGTCAGATTTTTGAAGAAATTGTGACGCCGGGGCCTAGCGATTGTTCAAAAAAATCTTTTTCTGCCGGTTAAGTTGTTCAGGGCTGATTTCTTCTCCTGTGATAAAAAGCCTTCTGTTTCGACCGCCAAACCTTTCAGGGGAGCAATTTCAACCGTTTGGCACCATTTCTGAGTTAGTTGCCGAAAGTCAGATTTTTGATGAAATTGTGACCCCTGGGCTTAGGGATTTTTCCCAAAAAATATTTTTCTTCCGCTTACGTTTTCCATGGCTGATTTTCTGTCCTGTAATAAAAAAGCCTTCTGTTTCGACCGCCAAACCTTTCAGGGGAGAAATTGCAACCATTTGGCACGATTTTTGAGTGAATTGCCGAAAATCAGATTTTTGAGGAAATTGTGACCCCGGGGCTTAGGGATTTTTTCAAAAAAATCTTTTTCTGCCGGTTAAGTTGTCCATGGCTGATTTCTTTTCGTGTGATAATAAGCGTTCTGTTTCGACCGCCAAACCTTTCAGGGGAGCAATTGCAACCGTTTGGCACCATTTCTGAGTGAATTGCCGAAAGTCAGATTTTTGATGAAATTGTGACCCCTGGGCTTAGGGATTTTTTCAAAAAAATCTTTTTCTGCCGGTTAAGTTGTCGAGGGCTGATTTCTTGTCCTGTGATAAAAAGCCTTCTGTTTCGACAGCCAAACCTTTCAGGGAAGTATTTGCAACAGTTTGGCGCCATTTCTGAGTGAATTGCCGAAAGTCAGATTTTTGATGAAATGGTGACCCCGGGGCTTAGGGATTTTTTCAAAAAAATATTTTTCTGCCGGTAAGTTGTTGAGGGCTGATTTCTTCTCCTGTGATAAAAGGTCTTGTGTTTCGACCGCCAAGCCTTTCAGAGGAGCAATTGCAACCGTTTGGAACCATTTCTGAGTGAGTTGCCGAAGGTCAGATTTTTGATGAAATTGTGACCCCTGGGCTTAGGGATTTTTTCAAAAAATATTTTTCTTCCCGTTACGTTGCCCATGGCTGATTTTCTGTCCTGTGATAAAAAGCCTTCTGTTTCGTCCGCCAAACCTTTCAGGGGAGCAATTGCAACCATTTGGCACTATTTTTGAGTGAATTGCCGAAAATCAGATTTTTGAAGAAATTGTGACCCCGGGGCTTAGGGATTTTTTTCAAAAAAATCTTTTTCTGCCGGTTAAGTTGTTGAGGGCTGATTTATTCTGCTGTGTTAAAAGGCCTTCTGTTTCGACTGCCAAACCTTTCAGGGGAGCATTTGCAACCGTTTGGCCCCATTTTTGAGTGAATTGCCGAATGTCAGATTTTTGATGAAATTGTGACCCCGGGGCTTAGCGATTGTTCAAAAAAATCTTTTTCTGCCGGTTAAGTTGTTCAGGGCTGATTTCTTCTCCTGTGATAAAAAGCCTTCTGTTTCGACCGCCAAACCTTTCAGGGGAGCAATTGCAAGCGTTTGGCACCATTTTTGAGTGAGTTGCCGAAAGTCAGATTTTTGAGGAAATTGTGACCAGGGGCTTAGGGATATTTTCAAAAAAATATTTTTCTGCTGGTTAAGTTGTCCATGGCTGATTTCCTGTCCTGTGATAAAAGGCCTTCTGTTTCGACCGCCAAACCTTTCAGGGGAGAAATTGCAACCATTTGGCACGATTTTTGAGTGAATTGCCGAAAATCAGATTTTTGAGGAAATTGAGACCCCGGGGCTTAGGGATTTTTTTCAAAAAAATCTTTTTCTGCCGGTTAAGTTGTTGAGGGCTGATTTCTTGTCCTGTGATAAAAAACCTTCTGTATCGACCGCCAAACGTTTCAGGGGAGCAATTGCAACCGTTTGGCACCATTTCTGAGTGAGTTGCCGAAAGTCAGATTTTTGATGAAATTGTGACCCCTGGGCTTAGGGATTTTTTCAAAAAATATTTTTCTTCCGGTTACGTTGTCCATGGCTGATTTTCTGTCCTGTGATAAAAAGCCTTCTGTTTCGACCGCCAAACCTTTCAGGGGAGCAATTGCAACCATTTGGCACTATTTTTGAGTGAATTGCCGGAAATCAGATTTTTGATGAAATGGTGACTAGGGGCTTAGGGATTTTTTCAAAAAAATATTTTTCTGCTGGTTAAGTTGTCAATGGCTGATTTCCTTTCCTGTGATAAAAGGCCTTCTGTTTCGACCGCCAAACCTTTCAGGGGAGCATTTGCAACCGTTTGGCACCATTTCTGAGTGAATTGCAGAAAGTCCGATTTTTGATGAAATTGTGACCCCGGGGCTTAGGGATTTTTTCAAAAAAATCTTTTTCTGCCGGTTAAGTTGTCGAGGGCTGATTTCTTGTCCTGTGATAAAAAGCCTTCTGTTTCGACAGCCAAACCTTTCAGGGGAGTATTTGCAACAGTTTGGCACCATTTCTGAGTGAATTGCCGAAAGTCAGATTTTTGATGAAATGGTGACCCCGGGGCTTAGGGATTTTTTCAAAAAAATATTTTTCTGCCGGTAAGTTGTTGAGGGCTGATTTCTTCTCCTGTGATAAAAGGTCTTGCGTTTCGACCGCCAAACCTTTCAGAGGAGCAATTGCAACCGTTTGGCACCATTTCTGAGTGAGTTGCCGAAAGTCAGATTTTTGATGAAATTGTGACCCCGGGGCTTAGGGATTTTTTCAAAAAAATCTTTTTCTGCCGGTTAAGTTGTCGAGGGCTGATTTCTTTTCGTGTGATAATAAGCCTTCTGTTTCGACCGCCAAACCTTTCAGGGGAGCAATTGCAACCGTTTGGCACCATTTCTGAGTGAATTGCTGAAAGTCAGATTTTTGATGAAATTTGACCCCGGGGCTTAGGGGTTTTTTCAAAAAAATATTTTTCTGCCGGTTAAGTTGTCCATGGCTGATTTCCTGTCCTGTGATAAAAGGCCTTCTGTTTCGACCGCCAAACCTTTCAGGGGAGCATTTGCAACCGTTTGGCACCATTTCTGAGTGAATTGCCGAAAGTCAGATTTTTGAAGAAATTGTGACCCCGGGGCTTACGGATTTTTTTCAAAAAAATCTTTTTCTGCCGGTTAAGTTGTTGAGGGCTGATTTATTCTGCTGTGTTAAAAGGCCTTCTGTTTCGACCGCCAAACCTTTCAGGGGAGCATTTGCAACCGTTTGGCACCATTTTTGAGTGAGTTGCCGAAAGTCAGATTTTTGAAGAAATTGTGACCAGGGGCTTAGCGATTTTTTCAAAAAAATATTTTTCTGCTGGTTAAGTTGTCCATGGCTGATTTCCTGTCCTGTGATAAAAGGCCTTCTGTTTCGACCGCCAAACCTTTCAGGGGAGCATTTGCAACCGTTTGGCACCATTTCTGAGTGAATTGCCGGAAGTCAGATTTTTGATGAAATTGTGACCCCGGGGCTTAGGGATTTTTTCAAAAAAATCTTTTTCTGCCGGTTAAGTTGTCAAGGGCTGATTTCTTGTCCTGTGATAAAAAACCTTCTGTTTCGACCGCCAAACCTTTCAGAGGAGCAATTGCAACCGTTTGGCACGATGTCTGAGTTAGTTGCCGAAAGTCAGATTTTTGATGAAATTGTGACCCCTGGGCTTATGGATTTTTCCCAAAAAATATTTTTCTTCCGGTTACGTTTTCCATGGCTGATTTTCTGTCCTGTGAAAGAAAAGCCTTCTGTTTCGACCGCCAAACCTTTCAGGGGAGAAATTGCAACCATTTGGCACGATTTTTGAGTGAATTGCCGAAAATCAGATTTTTGAGGAAATTGTGACCCCGGGGCTTAGGGATTTTTTCAAAAAAATCTTTTTCTGCCGGTAAGTTTTTGAGGGCTCATTTCTTGTCCTGTGATAATAAGCCTTCTGTTTCGACCGCCAAACCTTTCAGGGGAGCATTTGCAACCGTTTGGCCCCATTTTTGAGTGAATTGCCGAATGTCAGATTTTTGAAGAAATTGTGACGCCGGGGCTTAGCGATTGTTCAAAAAAATCTTTTTCTGCCGGTTAAGTTGTTGAGGGCTGATTTCTTCTCCTGTGATAAAAAGCCTTCTGTCTCGACCGCCAAACCTTTCAGGGGAGCAATTGCAAGCGTTTGGCACCATTTTTGAGTGAGTTGCCGAAAGTCAGATTTTTGAGGAAATTGTGACCAGGGGCTTAGGGATATTTTCAAAAAAATATTTTTCTGCTGGTTAAGTTGTCCATGGCTGATTTCCTGTCCTGTGATAAAAGGCCTTCTGTTTCGACCGCCAAACCTTTCAGGGGAGCATTTGCAACCGTTTGGCACCATTTCTGAGTGAATTGCCGGAAGTCAGATTTTTGATGAAATTGTGACCCCGGGGCTTAGGGATTTTTTCAAAAAATATTTTTCTTCCGGTTACGTTGTCCATGGCTGATTTTCTGTCCTGTGATAAAAAGCCTTCTGTTTCGACCGCCAAACCTTTCAGGGGAGCAATTGCAACCATTTGGCACTATTTTTGAGTGAATTGCCGGAAATCAGATTTTTGATGAAATGGTGACTAGGGGCTTAGGGATTTTTTCAAAAAAATATTTTTCTGCTGGTTAAGTTGTCCATGGCTGATTTCCTGTCCTGTGATAAAAGGCCTTCTGTTTCGACCGCCAAACCTTTCAGGGGAGCATTTGCAACCGTTTGGCACCATTTCTGAGTGAATTGCAGAAAGTCAGATTTTTGAGGAAATTGTGACCCCGGGGCTTAGGGATTTTTTCAAAAAAATCTTTTTCTGCCGGTTAAGTTGTCGAGGGCTGATTTCTTGTCCTGTGATAAAAAGCCTTCTGTTTCGACAGCCAAACCTTTCAGGGGAGTATTTGCAACAGTTTGGCACCATTTCTGAGTGAATTGCCGAAAGTCAGATTTTTGATGAAATGGTGACCGCGGGGCTTAGGGATTTTTTCAAAAAAATATTTTTCTGCCGGTAAGTTGTCAAGGGCTGATTTCTTGTCCTGTGATAAAAAACCTTCTGTTTCGACCGCCAAACCTTTCAGAGGAGCAATTGCAACCGTTTGGCACGATGTCTGAGTTAGTTGCCGAAAGTCAGATTTTTGATGAAATTGTGACCCCTGGGCTTAGGGATTTTTCCCAAAAAATATTTTTCTTCCGGTTACGTTTTCCATGGCTGATTTTCTGTCCTGTGAAAGAAAAGCCTTCTGTTTCGACCGCTAAACCTTTCAGGGGAGCAATTGCAACCATTTGGCACCATTTCTGAGTTAGTTGCCGAAAGTCAGATTTTTGATGAAATTGTGACCCCTGGGCTTAGGGATTTTTCCCAAAAAATATTTTTCTTCCGCTTACGTTTTCCATGGCTGATTTTCTCTCCTGTAATAAAAAAGCCTTCTGTTTCGACCGCCAAACCTTTCAGGGGAGAAATTGCAACCATTTGGCACTATTTTTGAGTGAATTGCCGAAAATCAGATTTTTGAGGAAATTGTGACCCCGGGGCTTAGGGATCTTTTTCAAAAAAATATTTTTCTGCCGGTTAAGTTTTTGAAGGCTGATTTCTTGTCCTGTGATAAAAAACCTTCTGTATCGACCGCCAAACGTTTCAGGGGAGCAATTGCAACCGTTTGGCCCCATTTTTGAGTGAATTGCCGAATGTCAGATTTTTGAAGAAATTGTGACGCCGGGGCTTAGCGATTGTTCAAAAAAATCTTTTTCTGCCGGTTAAGTTGTTGAGGGCTGATTTCTTCTCCTGTGATAAAAAGCCTTCTGTCTCGACCGCCAAACCTTTCAGGGGAGCAATTGCAAGCGTTTGGCACCATTTTTGAGTGAGTTGCCGAAAGTCAGATTTTTGAGGAAATTGTGACCAGGGGCTTAGGGATATTTTCAAAAAAATATTTTTCTGCTGGTTAAGTTGTCCATGGCTGATTTCCTGTCCTGTGATAAAAGGCCTTCTGTTTCGACCGCCAAACCTTTCAGGGGAGCATATGCAACCGTTTGGCACCATTTCTGAGTGAATTGCCGGAAGTCAGATTTTTGATGAAATTGTGACCCCGGGGCTTAGGGATTTTTTCAAAAAAATCTTTTTCTGCCGGTTAAGTTGTCGAGGGCTGATTTCTTGTCCTGTGATAAAAAGCCTTCTGTTTCGACAGCCAAACCTTTCAGGGGAGTATTTGCAACAGTTTGGCACCATTTCTGAGTGAATTGCCGAAAGTCAGATTTTTGATGAAATGGTGACCGCGGGGCTTAGGGATTTTTTCAAAAAAATATTTTTCTGCCGGTAAGTTGTCAAGGGCTGATTTCTTGTCCTGTGATAAAAAACCTTCTGTTTCGACCGCCAAACCTTTCAGAGGAGCAATTGCAACCGTTTGGCACGATGTCTGAGTTAGTTGCCGAAAGTCAGATTTTTGATGAAATTGTGACCCCTGGGCTTAGGGATTTTTCCCAAAAAATATTTTTCTTCCGGTTACGTTTTCCATGGCTGATTTTCTGTCCTGTGAAAGAAAAGCCTTCTGTTTCGACCGCTAAACCTTTCAGGGGAGCAATTGCAACCATTTGGCACCATTTCTGAGTTAGTTGCCGAAAGTCAGATTTTTGATGAAATTGTGACCCCTGGGCTTAGGGATTTTTCCCAAAAAATATTTTTCTTCCGCTTACGTTTTCCATGGCTGATTTTCTCTCCTGTAATAAAAAAGCCTTCTGTTTCGACCGCCAAACCTTTCAGGGGAGAAATTGCAACCATTTGGCACTATTTTTGAGTGAATTGCCGAAAATCAGATTTTTGAGGAAATTGTGACCCCGGGGCTTAGGGATCTTTTTCAAAAAAATATTTTTCTGCCGGTTAAGTTTTTGAAGGCTGATTTCTTGTCCTGTGATAAAAAACCTTCTGTATCGACCGCCAAACGTTTCAGGGGAGCAATTGCAACCGTTTGGCCCCATTTTTGAGTGAATTGCCGAATGTCAGATTTTTGAAGAAATTGTGACGCCGGGGCTTAGCGATTGTTCAAAAAAATCTTTTTCTGCCGGTTAAGTTGTTGAGGGCTGATTTCTTCTCCTGTGATAAAAAGCCTTCTGTCTCGACCGCCAAACCTTTCAGGGGAGCAATTGCAAGCGTTTGGCACCATTTTTGAGTGAGTTGCCGAAAGTCAGATTTTTGAGGAAATTGTGACCAGGGGCTTAGGGATATTTTCAAAAAAATATTTTTCTGCTGGTTAAGTTGTCCATGGCTGATTTCCTGTCCTGTGATAAAAGGCCTTCTGTTTCGACCGCCAAACCTTTCAGGGGAGCATATGCAACCGTTTGGCACCATTTCTGAGTGAATTGCCGGAAGTCAGATTTTTGATGAAATTGTGACCCCGGGGCTTAGGGATTTTTTCAAAAAAATCTTTTTCTGCCGGTTAAGTTGTCAAGGGCTGATTTCTTGTCCTGTGATAAAAAACCTTCTGTTTCGACCGCCAAACCTTTCAGAGGAGCAATTGCAACCGTTTGGCACGATGTCTGAGTTAGTTGCCGAAAGTCAGATTTTTGATGAAATTGTGACCCCTAGCCTTAGGGATTTTTCCCAAAAAATATTTTTCTTCCGGTTACGTTTTCCATGGCTGATTTTCTGTCCTGTGAAAGAAAAGCCTTCTGTTTCGACCGCCAAACCGTTCAGGGGAGAAATTGCAACCATTTGGCACGATTTTTGAGTGAATTGCCGAAAATCAGATTTTTGAGGAAATTGTGACCCCGGGGCTTAGGGATTTTTTCAAAAAAATCTTTTTCTGCCGGTAAGTTTTTGAGGGCTCATTTCTTGTCCTGTGATAATAAGCCTTCTGTTTCGACCGCCAAACCTTTCAGGGGAGCATTTGCAACCGTTTGGCCCCATTTTTGAGTGAATTGCCGAATGTCAGATTTTTGAAGAAATTGTGACGCCGGGGCTTAGCGATTGTTCAAAAAAATCTTTTTCTGCCGGTTAAGTTGTTGAGGGCTGATTTCTTCTCCTGTGATAAAAAGCCTTCTGTCTCGACCGCCAAACCTTTCAGGGGAGCAATTGCAAGCGTTTGGCACCATTTTTGAGTGAGTTGCCGAAAGTCAGATTTTTGAGGAAATTGTGACCAGGGGCTTAGGGATATTTTCAAAAAAATATTTTTCTGCTGGTTAAGTTGTCCATGGCTGATTTCCTGTCCTGTGATAAAAGGCCTTCTGTTTCGACCGCCAAACCTTTCAGGGGAGCATTTGCAACCGTTTGGCACCATTTCTGAGTGAATTGCCGGAAGTCAGATTTTTGATGAAATTGTGACCCCGGGGCTTAGGGATTTTTTCAAAAAATATTTTTCTTCCGGTTACGTTGTCCATGGCTGATTTTCTGTCCTGTGATAAAAAGCCTTCTGTTTCGACCGCCAAACCTTTCAGGGGAGCAATTGCAACCATTTGGCACTATTTTTGAGTGAATTGCCGGAAATCAGATTTTTGATGAAATGGTGACTAGGGGCTTAGGGATTTTTTCAAAAAAATATTTTTCTGCTGGTTAAGTTGTCCATGGCTGATTTCCTCTCCTGTGATAAAAGGCCTTCTGTTTCGACCGCCAAACCTTTCAGGGGAGCATTTGCAACCGTTTGGCACCATTTCTGAGTGAATTGCAGAAAGTCCGATTTTTGATGAAATTGTGACCCCGGGGCTTAGGGATTTTTTCAAAAAAATCTTTTTCTGCCGGTTAAGTTGTCGAGGGCTGATTTCTTGTCCTGTGATAAAAAGCCTTCTGTTTCGGCAGCCAAACATTTCAGGGGAGTATTTGCAACAGTTTGGCACCATTTCTGAGTGAATTGCCGAAAGTCAGATTTTTGTTGAAATGGTGACCCCGGGGCTTAGGGATTTTTTCAAAAAAATATTTTTCTGCCGGTAAGTTGTTGAGGGCTGATTTCTTCTCCTGTGATAAAAGGTCTTGCGTTTCGACCGCCAAACCTTTCAGAGGAGCAATTGCAACCGTTTGGCACCATTTCTGAGTGAGTTGCCGAAAGTCAGATTTTTGATGAAATTGTGACCCCGAGGCTTAGGGATTTTTTCAAAAAAATCTTTTTCTGCCGGTTAAGTTGTCGAGGGCTGATTTCTTTTCGTGTGATAATAAGCCTTCTGTTTCGACCGCCAAACCTTTCAGGGGAGCAATTGCAACCGTTTGGCACCATTTCTGAGTGAATTGCTGAAAGTCAGATTTTTGATGAAATTTGACCCCGGGGCTTAGGGGTTTTTTCAAAAAAATATTTTTCTGCCGGTTAAGTTGTCCATGGCTGATTTCCTGTCCTGTGATAAAAGGCCTTCTGTTTCGACCGCCAAACCTTTCAGGGGAGCATTTGCAACCGTTTGGCACCATTTCTGAGTGAATTGCCGAAAGTCAGATTTTTGAAGAAATTGTGACCCCGGGGCTTACGGATTTTTTTCAAAAAAATCTTTTTCTGCCGGTTAAGTTGTTGAGGGCTGATTTATTCTGCTGTGTTAAAAGGCCTTCTGTTTCGACCGCCAAACCTTTCAGGGGAGCATTTGCAACCGTTTGGCACCATTTTTGAGTGAGTTGCCGAAAGTCAGATTTTTGAAGAAATTGTGACCAGGGGCTTAGCGATTTTTTCAAAAAAATATTTTTCTGCTGGTTAAGTTGTCCATGGCTGATTTCCTGTCCTGTGATAAAAGGCCTTCTGTTTCGATCGCCAAACCTTTCAGGGGAGCATTTGCAACCGTTTGGCACCATTTCTGAGTGAATTGCCGGAAGTCAGATTTTTGATGAAATTGTGACCCCGGGGCTTAGGGATTTTTTCAAAAAAATCTTTTTCTGCCGGTTAAGTTGTCAAGGGCTGATTTCTTGTCCTGTGATAAAAAACCTTCTGTTTCGACCGCCAAACCTTTCAGAGGAGCAATTGCAACCGTTTGGCACGATGTCTGAGTTAGTTGCCGAAAGTCAGATTTTTGATGAAATTGTGACCCCTAGCCTTAGGGATTTTTCCCAAAAAATATTTTTCTTCCGGTTACGTTTTCCATGGCTGATTTCCTGTCCTGTGAAAGAAAAGCCTTCTGTTTCGACCGCCAAACCTTTCAGGGGAGAAATTGCAACCGTTTGGCACCATTTCTGAGTGAGTTGCCGAAAGTCAGATTTTTGATGAAATTGTGACCCCGGGGCTTAGGGATTTTTTCAAAAAAATCTTTTTCTGCCGGTTAAGTTGTCGAGGGCTGATTTCTTTTCGTGTGATAATAAGCCTTCTGCTTCGACCGCCAAACCTTTCAGGGGAGCAATTGCAACCGTTTGGCACCATTTCTGAGTGAATTGCTGAAAGTCAGATTTTTGATGAAATTTGACCCCGGGGCTTAGGGATTTTTTCAAAAAAATATTTTTCTGCCGGTTAAGTTGTTGAGGGCTGATTTCTTCTCCTGTGTTAAAAGGCCTTCTGATTCGACCGCCAAACCTTTCAGAGGAGCAATTGCAACCGTTTGGCACCATTTCTGAGTGAGTTGCCGAAAGTCAGATTTTTGATGAAATTGTGACCCCGGGGCTTAGGGATTTTTTCAAAAAAATCTTTTTCTGCCGGTTAAGTTGTCGAGGGCTGATTTCTTTTCGTGTGATAATAAGCCTTCTGTTTCGACCGCCAAACCTTTCAGGGGAGCAATTGCAAGCGTTTGGCACCATATTTGAGTGAGTTGCCGAAAGTCAGATTTTTGAGGAAATTGTGACCAGGGGCTTAGGGATATTTTCAAAAAAATATTTTTCTGCTGGTTAAGTTGTCCATGGCTGATTTCCTGTCCTGTGATAAAAGGCCTTCTGTTTCGACCGCCAAACCTTTCAGGGGAGCATTTGCAACCGTTTGGCACCATTTCTGAGTGAATTGCCGAAAGTCAGATTTTTGATGAAATTGTGACCCCGGGGCTTAGGGATTTTTTCAAAAAAATCTTTTTCTGCCGGTAAGTTTTTGAGGGCTCATTTCTTGTCCTGTGATAATAAGCCTTCTGTTTCGACCGCCAAACCTTTCAGGGGAGCAATTGCAAGCGTTTGGCACCATTTTTGAGTGAGTTGCCGAAAGTCAGATTTTTGAGGAAATTGTGACCAGGGGCTTAGGGATATTTTCAAAAAAATATTTTTCTGCTGGTTAAGTTGTCCATGGCTGATTTCCTGTCCTGTGATAAAAGGCCTTCTGTTTCGACCGCCAAACCTTTCAGGGGAGCATTTGCAACCGTTTGGCACCATTTCTGAGTGAATTGCCGGAAGTCCGATTTTTGATGAAATTGTGACCCCGGGGCTTAGGGATTTTTTCAAAAAAATCTTTTTCTGCCGGTTAAGTTGTTGAGGGCTGATTTCTTTTCGTGTGATAATAAGCCTTCTGTTTCGACCGCCAAACCTTTCAGGGGAGCAATTGCAACCGTTTGGCACCATTTCTGAGTGAATTGCTGAAAGTCAGATTTTTGATGAAATTTGAACCCGGGGCTTAGGGGTTTTTTCAAAAAAATATTTTTCTGCCGGTTAAGTTGTCCATGGCTGATTTCCTGTCCTGTGATAAAAGGCCTTCTGTTTCGACCGCCAAACCTTTCAGGGGAGCATTTGCAACCGTTTGGCACCATTTCTGAGTGAATTGCCGAAAGTCAGATTTTTGAAGAAATTGTGACCCCGGGGCTTAGGGATTTTTTCAAAAAAATATTTTTCTGCCGGTAAGTTGTTGAGGGCTGATTTCTTCTCCTGTGATAAAAGGCCTTCTGTTTCGACCGCCAAACCTTTCAGGGGAGCAATTGCAACAGTTTGGCACCATTTCTGAGTGAATTGCCGAAAGTCTGATTTTTGAAGAAATTGTGACCCCGGGCTTAGGGATTTTTTCAAAAAAATATTTTTCTGCCGGTTAAGTTGACGAAGGATGATTTCTTCTCCTGTGATAAAAGGCCTTCTGTTTCGACCGCCAAACCTTTCAGGGGAGCATTTGCAACCGTTTGGCACCATTTCTGAGTGAATTGCCGAAAGTCAGATTTTTGAAGAAATTGTGACCCCGGGGCTTAGGGATTTTTTCAAAAAAATATTTTTCTGCCGGTAAGTTGTGGAGGGCTGATTTCTTCTCCTGTGATAAAAGGCCTTGTGTTTCGACCGCCAAACCTTTCAGGGGACCATTTGCAACCGTTTGGCACCATTTTTGAGTGAGTTGCCGAAAGTCAGATTTTTGAGGAAATTGTGACCCCGGGGCTTAGGGATTTTTTCAAAAAAATCTTTTTCTGCCGGTTAAGTTATCCATGGCTGATTTCCTGTCCTGTGATAAAAGGCCTTCTGTTTCGACCGCCAAACCTTTCAGGGGAGCAATTGCAACCGTTTGGCACCATTTCTGAGTGAATTGCCGAAAGTCAGATTTTTGAAGAAATTGTGACCCCGGGCCCGGCTTAGGGATTTTTTCAAAAAAATATTTTTCTGCCGGTAAGTTGTTGAGGGCTGATTTCTTCTCCTGTGATAAAAGGTCTTGTGTTTCGACCGCCAAACCTTGCAGGGGACCATTTGCAACCGTTTGGCACCATTTCTAAGTGAGTTGCCGAAAGTCAGATTTTTGAAGAAATTGTGACCCCGGGGCTTAGGGATTTTTTCAAAAAAATCTTTTTCTGCCGGTTAAGTGGTCGAGGGCTGATTTCTTTTCGTGTGATAATAAGCCTTCTGTTTCGACCGCCAAACCTTTAAGGGGAGCAATTGCAACCAATTGGCACCATTTTTAAGTGAGTTGCCGAAAGTGAGATTTTTGAGGAAATTGTGACCCCGGGGCTTAGGGATTTTTTTAAAAAAATATTTTTCTGCCGGTTAAGTTGTCCATGGCTGATTTCCTGTCCTGTGATAAAAGGCCTTCTGTTTCGACCGCCAAACCTTTCAAGGGAGCAATTGCAACCGTTTGGCACCATTTCTTAGTTAATTGCCGAAAGTCAGATTTTTGATGAAATTTGACACCGGGGCTTAGGGGTTTCTTCATAAAAATCTTTTTTTGCTGGTTAAGTTGTTGAGGGCTGATTTCCTGTCCTGTGATAAAAGGCCTTCTGTTTCGACCGCCAAACCTTTCAGGGGAGCAATTGCAACCGTTTGGCACCATTTCTGAGTGAATTTCTGAAAGTCAGATTTTTGAAGAAATTGTGACCCCGGGGCTTAGGGATTTTTTCAAAAAAATATTTTTCTGCCGGTTAAGTTGACGAAGGATGATTTCCTGTCCTGTGATAAAAGGCCTTCTGTTTCGACCGCCAAACCTTTCAGGGGACCATTTGCAACCGTTTGGCACCATTTTTGAGTGAGTTGCCGAAAGTCAGATTTTTGAGGAAATTGTGACCCCGGGCCTAGGGATTTTTTCAAAAAAATCTTTTTCTGCCGGTTAAGTTGTCCATGGCTGATTTCCTGTCCTGTGATAAAAGGCCTTCTGTTTCGACCGCCAAACCTTTCAGGGGAGCAATTGCAACCGTTTGGCACCATTTCTGAGTGAATTGCCAAAAGTCAGATTTTTGAAGAAATTGTGACCCCGGGCCCGGCTTAGGGATTTTTTCAAAAAAATATTTTTCTGCCGGTAAGTTGTTGGGGGCTGATTTCTTGTCCTGTGATAAAAAGCCTTCTGTTTTGACCGCCAAACCTTTCAGGGGAGCAATTGCAACCAATTGGCACCATTTTTAAGTGAGTTGCCGAAAGTCAGATTTTTGAGGAAATTGTGACCCCGGGGCTTAGGGATTTTTTCAAAAAAATCTTTTTCTGCCGGTTAAGTGGTCGAGGGCTGATTTCTTTTCGTGTGATAATAAGCCTTCTGTTTCGACCGCCAAACCTTTAAGGGGAGCAATTGCAACCAATTGGCACCATTTTTAAGTGAGTTGCCGAAAGTCAGATTTTTGAGGAAATTGTGACCCCGGGGCTTAGGGATTATTTTAAAAAAATATTTTTCTGCCGGTTAAGTTGTCCATGGCTGATTTCCTGTCCTGTGATAAAAGGCCTTCTGTTTCGACCGCCAAACCTTTCAAGGGAGCAATTGCAACCGTTTGGCACCATTTCTGAGTTAATTGCCGAAAGTCAGATTTTTGATGAAATTTGACCCCGGGGCTTAGGGGTTTCTTCATAAAAATCTTTTTTTGCTGGTTAAGTTGTTGAGGGCTGATTTCCTGTCCTGTGATAAAAGGCCTTCTGTTTCGACCGCCAAACCTTTCAGGGGAGCAATTGCAACCGTTTGGCACCATTTCTGAGTGAATTTCTGAAAGTCAGATTTTTGAAGAAATTGTGACCCCGGGGCTTAGGGATTTTTTCAAAAAAATCTTTTTCTGCCGGTAAGTTGTTGAGGGCTCATTTCTTGTCCTGTGTTAAAACGCCTTCTCTTTCGACCGCCAAACCTTTCAGGGGAGCATTTGGAACCGTTTGGCACCATTTCTGAGTGAATTGCCGAAAGTCAGATTTTTGAGGAAATTGTGACCCCGGGGCTTAGGGATTTTTTCAAAAAAATATTTTTCTGCCGGTTAAGTTGACGAAGGATGATTTCCTGTCCTGTGATAAAAGGCCTTCTGTTTCGACCGCCAAACCTTTCAGGGGACCATTTGCAACCGTTTGGCACCATTTTTGAGTGAGTTGCCGAAAGTCAGATTTTTGAGGAAATTGTGACCCCGGGGCTTAGGGATTTTTTCAAAAAAATCTTTTTCTGCCGGTTAAGTTGTCCATGGCTGATTTCCTGTCCTGTGATAAAAGGCCTTCTGTTTCGACCGCCAAACCTTTCAGGGGAGCAATTGCAACCGTTTGGCACCATTTCTGAGTGAATTGCCGAAAGTCAGATTTTTGAAGAAATTGTGACCCGGGGCCCGGCTTAGGGATTTTTTCAAAAAAATATTTTTCTGCCGGTAAGTTGTTGGGGGCTGATTTCTTGTCCTGTGATAAAAAGCCTTCTGTTTTGACCGCCAAACCTTTCAGGGGAGCAATTGCAACCAATTGGCACCATTTTTAAGTGAGTTACCGAAAGTCAGATTTTTGAGGAAATTGTGACCCCGGGGCTTAGGGATTTTTTAAAAAAAATCTTTTTCTGCCGGTTAAGTTGTCCATGGCTGATTTCCTGTCCTGTGATAAAAGGCCTTCTGTTTCGACCGCCAAACCATTCAGGGGAGCAATTGCAACCGTTTGGCACCATTTCTGAGTTAATTGCCGAAAGTCAGATTTTTGAAGAAATTGTGACCCCGGGGCTTACGGATTTTTTCAAAAAAATATTTTTCTGCCGGTAAGTTGTTGAGGGCTGATTTCTTCTCCTGTGATAAAAGGCCTTGTGTTTCGACCGCCAAACCTTGCAGGGGACCATTTGCAACCGTTTGGCACCATTTCTAAGTGAGTTGCCGAAAGTCAGATTTTTGAAGAAATTGTGACCCCGGGGCTTAGGGATTTTTTCAAAAAAATCTTTTTCTCCCGGTTAAGTGGTCGAGGGCTGATTTCTTTTCGTGTGATAATAAGCCTTCTGTTTCGACCGCCAAACCTTTAAGGGGAGCAATTGCAACCAATTGGCACCATTTTTAAGTGAGTTGCCGAAAGTCAGATTTTTGAGGAAATTGTGACCCCGGGGCTTAGGGATTTTTTTAAAAAAATATTTTTCTGCCGGTTAAGTTGTCCATGGCTGATTTCCTGTCCTGTGATAAAAAGCCTTCTGTTTCGACCGCCAAACCTTTCAGGGGAGCAATTGCAACCGTTTGGCACCATTTCTGAGTGAGTTGCCGAAAGTCAGATTTTTGATGAAATTTGACCCCGGGGCTTAGGGGTTTTTTCATAAAAATCTTTTTTTGCCGGTTAAGTTGTTGAGGGCTGATTTCCTGTCCTGTGATAAAAGGCCTTCTGTTTCGACCGCCAAACCATTCAGGGGAGCAATTGCAACCGTTTGGCACCATTTCTGAGTTAATTGCCGAAAGTCAGATTTTTGAAGAAATTGTGACCCCGGGCCCGGCTTAGGGATTTTTTCAAAAAAATATTTTTCTGCCGGTAAGTTGTTGAGGGCTGATTTCTTGTCCTGTGATAAAAAGCCTTCTGTTTTGACCGCCAAAACTTTCAGGGGAGCAATTGCAACCAATTGGCACCATTTTTAAGTGAGTTGCCGAAAGTCAGATTTTTGAGGAAATTGTGACCCCGGGGCTTAGGGATTTTTTTAAAAAAATCTTTTTCTGCCGGTTAAGTTGTCCATGGCTGATTTCCTGTCCTGTGATAAAAGGCCTTCTGTTTCGACCGCCAAACCATTCAGGGGAGCAATTGCAACCGTTTGGCACCATTTCTGAGTTAATTGCCGAAAGTCAGATTTTTGAAGAAATTGTGACCCCGGGGCTTACGGATTTTTTCAAAAAAATATTTTTCTGCCGGTAAGTTGTTGAGGGCTGATTTCTTTTCCTGTGATAAAAGGACTTGTGTTTCGACCGCCAAACCTTGCAGGGGACCATTTGCAACCGTTTGGCACCATTTCTGAGTGAGTTGCCGAAAGTCAGATTTTTGAAGAAATTGTGACCCCGGGGCTTAGGGATATTTTCAAAAAAATCTTTTTCTGCCGATTAAGTTGTCGAGGGCTGATTTCTTTTCGTGTGATAATAAGCCTTCTGTTTCGACCGCCAAACCTTTAAGGGGAACAATTGCAACCGTTTGGCACCATTTCTGAGTGAATTGCCGAAAGTCAGATTTTTGATGAATTTGTGACCCCGGGGCTTAGAGATTTTTTCAAAAAAATATTTTTCTGCCGGTTAAGTTGTTGAGGGCTGATTTCCTGTCCTGTGATAAAAGGCCTTCTGTTTCGACCGCCAAACCTTTCAGGGGAGCAATTGCAACCGTTTGGCACCATTTCTGAGTGAGTTGCCGAAAGTCAGATTTTTGATGAAATTTGACCCCGGGGCTTACGGGTTTTTTCATAAAAATCTTTTTTTGCCGGTTAAGTTGTTGAGGGCTGATTTCCTGTCCTGTGATAAAAGGCCTTCTGTTTCGACCGCCAAACCTTTCAGGGGAGCAATTGCAACGGTTTGGCACCATTTCTGAGTGAATTTCTGAAAGTCAGATTTTTGAAAAAATTGTGACCCCGGGGCTTAGGGATTTTTTCAAAAAAATATTTTTCTGCCGGTAAGTTGTGGAGGGCTGATTTCTTCTCCTGTGATAAAAGGCCTTGTGTTTCGACCGCCAAACCTTTCAGGGGACCATTTGCAACCATTTGGCACCATTTTTGAGTGAATTGCCGAAAGTCAGATTTTTGAGGAAATTGTGACCCCGGGGCTTAGGGATTTTTTCAAAAAAATCTTTTTCTGCCGGTTAAGTTGTCCATGGCTGATTTCCTGTCCTGTGATAAAAGGCCTTCTGTTTCGACCGCCAAACCTTTCAGGGGAGCAATTGCAACCGTTTGGCACCATTTCTGAGTGAGTTGCCGAAAGTCAGATTTTTGATGAAATTGTGACCCCGGGGCTTAGGGATTTTTTTAAAAAAATCTTTTTCTGCCGGTTAAGTTGTCCATGGCTGATTTCCTGTCCTGTGATAAAAGGCCTTCTGTTTCGACCGCCAAACCATTCAGGGGAGCAATTGCAACCGTTTGGCACCATTTCTGAGTGAATTGCCGAAAGTCAGATTTTTGAAGAAATTGTGACCCCGGGGCTTACGGATTTTTTCAAAAAAATATTTTTCTGCCGGTAAGTTGTTGAGGGCTGATTTCTTGTCCTGTGATAAAAAGCCTTCTGTTTTGACCGCCAAAACTTTCAGGGGAGCAATTGCAACCAATTGGCACCATTTTTAAGTGAGTTGCCGAAAGTCAGATTTTTGAGGAAATTGTGACCCCGGGGCTTAGGGATTTTTTTAAAAAAATCTTTTCTGCCGGTTAAGTTGTCCATGGCTGATTTCCTGTCCTGTGATAAAAGGCCTTCTGTTTCGACCGCCAAACCATTCAGGGGAGCAATTGCAACCGTTTGGCACCATTTCTGAGTTAATTGCCGAAAGTCAGATTTTTGAAGAAATTGTGACCCCGGGGCTTACGGATTTTTTCAAAAAAATATTTTTCTGCCGGTAAGTTGTTGAGGGCTGATTTCTTTTCCTGTGATAAAAGGACTTGTGTTTCGACCGCCAAACCTTGCAGGGGACCATTTGCAACCGTTTGGCACCATTTCTGAGTGAGTTGCCGAAAGTCAGATTTTTGATGAAATTTGACCCCGGGGCTTAGGGGTTTTTTCATAAAAATCTTTTTTTGCCGGTTAAGTTGTTGAGGGCTGATTTCCTGTCCTGTGATAAAAGGCCTTCTGTTTCGAACGCCAAACCTTTCAGGGGAGCAATTGCAACCGTTTGGCACCATTTCTGAGTGAATTGCCGAAAGTCAGATTTTTGAAGAAATTGTGACCCCGGGCCCGGCTTAGGGATTTTTTCAAAAAAATATTTTTCTGCCGGTAAGTTGTTGAGGGCTGATTTCTTGTCCTGTGATAAAAAGCCTTCTGTTTTGACCGCCAAACCTTTCAGGGGAGCAATTGCAACCAATTGGCACCATTTTTAAGTGAGTTGCCGAAAGTCAGATTTTTGAGGAAATTGTGACCCCGGGGCTTAGGGATTTTTTTAAAAAAATCTTTTTCTGCCGGTTAAGTTGTCCATGGCTGATTTCCTGTCCTGTGATAAAAGGCCTTCTGTTTCGACCGCCAAACCATTCAGGGGAGCAATTGCAACCGTTTGGCACCATTTCTGAGTTAATTGCCGAAAGTCAGATTTTTGAAGAAATTGTGACCCCGGGGCTTACGGATTTTTTCAAAAAAATATTTTTCTGCCGGTAAGTTGTTGAGGGCTGATTTCTTCTCCTGTGATAAAAGGCCTTGTGTTTCGACCGCCAAACCTTGCAGGGGACCATTTGCAACCGTTTGGCACCATTTCTGAGTGAGTTGCCGAAAGTCAGATTTTTGAAGAAATCGTGACCCCGGGGCTTAGGGATTTTTTCAAAAAAATCTTTTTCTGCCGATTAAGTTGTCGAGGGCTGATTTCTTTTCGTGTGATAATAAGCCTTCTGTTTCGACCGCCAAACCTTTAAGGGGAGCAATTGCAACCGTTTGGCACCATTTCTGAGTGAATTGCCGAAAGTCAGATTTTTGATGAAATTGTGACCCCGGGGCTTAGAGATTTTTTCAAAAAAATATTTTTCTGCCGGTTAAGTTGTTGAGGGCTGATTTCCTGTCCTGTGATAAAAGGCCTTCTGTTTCGACCGCCAAACCTTTCAGGGGAGCAATTGCAACCGTTTGGCACCATTTCTGAGTGAGTTGCCGAAAGTCAGATTTTTGATGAAATTTGACCCCGGGGCTTACGGGTTTTTTCATAAAAATCTTTTTTTGCCGGTTAAGTTGTTGAGGGCTGATTTCCTGTCCTGTGATAAAAGGCCTTCTGTTTCGACCGCCAAACCTTTCAGGGGAGCAATTGCAACGGTTTGGCACCATTTCTGAGTGAATTTCTGAAAGTCAGATTTTTGAAAAAATTGTGACCCCGGGGCTTAGGGATTTTTTCAAAAAAATCTTTTTCTGCCGGTAAGTTGTTGAGGGCTCATTTCTTGTCCTGTGTTAAAACGCCTTCTCTTTCGACCGCCAAACCTTTCAGGGGAGCTTTTGGAACCGTTTGGCACCATTTCTGAGTGAATTGCCGAAAGTCAGATTTTTGAGGAAATTGTGACCCCGGGGCTTAGGGATTTTTGCAAAAAAATATTTTTCTGCCGGTTAAGTTGACGAAGGATGATTTCTTCTCCTGTGATAAAAGGCCTTCTGTTTCGACCGCCAAACCTTTCAGGGGAGCATTTGCAACCGTTTGGCACCATTTCTGAGTGAATTTCTGAAAGTCAGATTTTTGAAAAAATTGTGACCCCGGGGCTTAGGGATTTTTTCAAAAAAATATTTTTCTGCCGGTAAGTTGTGGAGGGCTGATTTCTTCTCCTGTGATAAAAGGCCTTGTGTTTCGACCGCCAAACCTTTCAGGGGACCATTTGCAACCATTTGGCACCATTTTTGAGTGAGTTGCCGAAAGTCAGATTTTTGAGGAAATTGTGACCCCGGGGCTTAGGGATTTTTTCAAAAATATCTTTTTCTGCCGGTTAAGTTGTCCATGGCTGATTTCCTGTCCTGTGATAAAAGGCCTTCTGTTTCGACCGCCAAACCTTTCAGGGGAGCAATTGCAACCGTTTGGCACCATTTCTGAGTGAGTTGCCGAAAGTCAGATTTTTGATGAAATTGTGACCCCGGGGCTTAGGGATTTTTTCAAAAAAAAAATATTTTTCTGCCGGTAAGTTGTTGAGGGCTGATTTCCTGTCCTGTGATAAAAGGCCTTCTGTTTCGACCGCCAAACCTTTCAGGGGAGCAATTGCAACGGTTTGGCACCATTTCTGAGTGAATTTCTGAAAGTCAGATTTTTGAAAAAATTGTGACCCCGGGGCTTAGGGATTTTTTCAAAAAAATCTTTTTCTGCCGGTAAGTTGTTGATGGCTCATTTCTTGTCCTGTGTTAAAACGCCTTCTCTTTCGACCGCCAAACCTTTCAGGGGAGCATTTGGAACCGTTTGGCACCATTTCTGAGTGAATTGCCGAAAGTCAGATTTTTGAGGAAATTGTGACCCCGGGGCTTAGGGATTTTTTCAAAAAAATCTTTTTCTGCCGGTTAAGTTGTCGATGGCTGATTTCCTGTCCTGTGATAAAAGGCCTTCTGTTTCGACCGCTAAACCTTTCAGGGGAGCAATTGCAACCGTTTGGCACCATTTCTGAGTGAGTTGCCGAAAGTCAGATTTTTGATGAAATTGTGACCCCGGGGCTTAGGGATTTTTTTTAAAAAATCTTTTTCTGCCGGTTAAGTTGTCCATGGCTGATTTCCTGTCCTGTGATAAAAGGCCTTCTGTTTCGACCGCCAAACCATTCAGGGGAGCAATTGCAACCGTTTGGCACCATTTCTGAGTGAATTGCCGAAAGTCAGATTTTTGAAGAAATTGTGACCCCGGGGCTTAGGGATTTTTTCAAAAAAATATTTTTCTGCCGGTAAGTTGTGGAGGGCTGATTTCTTCTCCTGTGATAAAAGGCCTTGTGTTTCGACCGCCAAACCTTTCAGGGGACCATTTGCAACCGTTTGGCACCATTTTTGAGTGAGTTGCCGAAAGTCAGATTTTTGAGGAAATTGTGACCCCGGGGCTTAGGGATTTTTTCAAAAAAATCTTTTTCTGCCGGTTAAGTTGTCCATGGCTGATTTCCTGTCCTGTGATAAAAGGCCTTCTGTTTCGACCGCCAAACCTTTCAGGGGAGCAATTGCAACCGTTTGGCACCATTTCTGAGTGAGTTGCCGAAAGTCAGATTTTTGATGAAATTGTGACCCCGGGGCTTAGGGATTTTTTTTAAAAAAAAATATTTTTCTGCCGGTAAGTTGTTGAGGGCTGATTTGTTGTCCTGTGATAAAAAACCTTCTGTTTTGACCGCCGAACCTTTCAGGGGAGCAATTGCAACCGTTTGGCACCATTTCTGAGTGAGTTGCCGAAAGTCAGATTTTTGAAGAAATTGTGACCCCGGGGCTTAGGGATTTTTTCAAAAAAATCTTTTTCTGCCGGTTAAGTTGTCGGGGGCTGATTTCTTTTCGTGTGATAATAAGCCTTCTGTTTCGACCGCCAAACCTTTCAGGGGAGCAATTGCAACCGTTTGGCACCATTTCTGAGTGAATTGCCGAAAGTCAGATTTTTGATGAAATTGTGACCCCGGGGCTTAGGGATTTTTTCAAAAAAATCTTTTTCTGCCGGTTAAGTTGTCCATGGCTGATTTCCTGTCCTGTGATAAAAGGCCTTCTGTTTCGACCGCCAAACCTTTAGGGGAGCAATTGCAACCGTTTGGCACCATTTCTGAGTGAGTTGCCGAAAGTCAGATTTTTGATGAAATTTGACCCCGGGGCTTAGGGGTTTTTTCAAAAAAATCTTTTTTTGCCGGTTAAGTTGTTGAGGGCTGATTTCCTGTCCTGTGATAAAAGGCCTTCTGTTTCGACCGCCAAACCTTTCAGGGGAGCATTTGCAACAGTTTGGTACCATTTCTGAGTGAATTGCCGAAAGTCAGATTTTTGAAGAAATTGTGACCCCGGGGCTTAGGGATTTTTTCAAAAAAATATTTTTCTGCCGGTAAGTTGTTGAGGGCTGATTTCTTCTCCTGTGATAAAAGCCCTTCTGTTTCGACCGCCAAACCTTTCAGGGGAGCAATTGCAACCGTTTGGCACCATTTCTGAGTGAGTTGCCGAAAGTCAGATTTTTGAGGAAATTGTGACCCCGGGGCTTAGGGATTTTTTCAAAAAAATCTTTTTCTGCCGGTTAAGTTGTCCATGGTTGATTTCCTGTCCTGTGATAAAAGGCCTTCTGTTTCGACCGCCAAACCTTTCAGGGGAGCATTTGCAACCGTTTGGCACCATTTCTGAGTGAATTGCCGAAAGTCAGATTTTTGAAGAAATTGTGACCCCAGGGCTTAAGGATTTTTTCAAAAAAATCTTTTTCTGCCGGTAAGTTGTTGAGGGCTGATTTCTTCTCCTGTGATAAAAGGCCTTCTGTTTCGACCGCCAAACCTTTCAGGGGAGCAATTGCAACGGTTTGGCACCATTTCTGAGTGAGTTGCTGAAAGTCAGATTTTTGATGAAATTTGACCCCGGGGCTTAGGGGTTTTTTCAAAAAAATCTTTTTTTGCCGGTTAAGTTGTTGAGGGCTGATTTCCTGTCCTGTGATAAAAGGCCTTCTGTTTCGACCGCCAAACCTTTCAGGGGAGCAATTGCAACCGTTTGGCACCATTTCTGAGTGAATTTCTGAAAGTCAGATTTTTGAAGAAATTGTGACCCCGGGGCTTAGGGATTTTTTCAAAAAAAATATTTTTCTGCCGGTAAGTTGTTGAGGGCTGATTTCTTCTCCTGTGATAAAAGGCCTTCTGTTTCGACCGCCAAACCTTTCAGGGGAGCAATTGCAACCGTTTGGCACCATTTCTGAGTGAGTTGCCGAAAGTCAGATTTTTGAGGAAATTGTGACCCCGGGGCTTAGGGATTTTTTCAAAAAAATCTTTTTCTGCCGGTTAAGTTGTCCATGGCTGATTTCCTGTCCTGTGATAAAAGGCCTTCTGTTTCGACCGCCAAACCTTTCAGGGGAGCAATTGCAACCGTTTGGCACCATTTCTGAGTGAGTTGCCGAAAGTCAGATTTTTGATGAAATTGTGACCCCGGGGCTTAGGGATTTTTTTTTAAAAAAAATATTTTTCTGCCGGTAAGTTGTTGAGGGCTGATTTGTTGTCCTGTGATAAAAAACCTTCTGTTTTGACCGCCGAACCTTTCAGGGGAGCAATTGCAACCGTTTGGCACCATTTCTGAGTTAGTTGCCGAAAGTCAGATTTTTGAAGAAATTGTGACCCCGGGGCTTAGGGATTTTTTCAAAAAAATCTTTTTCTGCCGGTTAAGTTGTCGAGGGCTGATTTCTTTTCGTGTGATAATAAGCCTTCTGTTTCGACCGCCAAACCTTTCAGGGGAGCAATTGCAACCGTTTGGCACCATTTCTGAGTGAATTGCCGAAAGTCAGATTTTTGATGAAATTGTGACCCCGGGGCTTAGGGATTTTTTCAAAAAAATCTTTTTCTGCCGGTTAAGTTGTCCATGGCTGATTTCCTGTCCTGTGATAAAAGGCCTTCTGTTTCGACCGCCAAACCTTTAGGGGAGCAATTGCAACCGTTTGGCACCATTTCTGAGTGAGTTGCCGAAAGTCAGATTTTTGATGAAATTTGACCCCGGGGCTTAGGGGTTTTTTCAAAAAAATCTTTTTTTGCCGGTTAAGTTGTTGAGGGCTGATTTCCTGTCCTGTGATAAAAGGCCTTCTGTTTCGACCGCCAAACCTTTCAGGGGAGCATTTGCAACAGTTTGGTACCATTTCTGAGTGAATTGCCGAAAGTCAGATTTTTGAAGAAATTGTGACCCCGGGGCTTAGGGATTTTTTCAAAAAAATATTTTTCTGCCGGTAAGTTGTTGAGGGCTGATTTCTTCTCCTGTGATAAAAGCCCTTCTGTTTCGACCGCCAAACCTTTCAGGGGAGCAATTGCAACCGTTTGGCACCATTTCTGAGTGAGTTGCCGAAAGTCAGATTTTTGAGGAAATTGTGACCCCGGGGCTTAGGGATTTTTTCAAAAAAATCTTTTTCTGCCGGTTAAGTTGTCCATGGTTGATTTCCTGTCCTGTGATAAAAGGCCTTCTGTTTCGACCGCCAAACCTTTCAGGGGAGCATTTGCAACCGTTTGGCACCATTTCTGAGTGAATTGCCGAAAGTCAGATTTTTGAAGAAATTGTGACCCCAGGGCTTAAGGATTTTTTCAAAAAAATCTTTTTCTGCCGGTAAGTTGTTGAGGGCTGATTTCTTCTCCTGTGATAAAAGGCCTTCTGTTTCGACCGCCAAACCTTTCAGGGGAGCAATTGCAACGGTTTGGCACCATTTCTGAGTGAGTTGCTGAAAGTCAGATTTTTGATGAAATTTGACCCCGGGGCTTAGGGGTTTTTTCAAAAAAATCTTTTTTTGCCGGTTAAGTTGTTGAGGGCTGATTTCCTGTCCTGTGATAAAAGGCCTTCTGTTTCGACCGCCAAACCTTTCAGGGGAGCAATTGCAACCGTTTGGCACCATTTCTGAGTGAATTTCTGAAAGTCAGATTTTTGAAGAAATTGTGACCCCGGGGCTTAGGGATTTTTTCAAAAAAAATATTTTTCTGCCGGTAAGTTGTTGAGGGCTGATTTCTTCTCCTGTGATAAAAGGCCTTCTGTTTCGACCGCCAAACCTTTCAGGGGAGCAATTGCAACCGTTTGGCACCATTTCTGAGTGAGTTGCCGAAAGTCAGATTTTTGAGGAAATTGTGACCCCGGGGCTTAGGGATTTTTTCAAAAAAATCTTTTTCTGCCGGTTAAGTTGTCGAGGGCTGATTTCTTTTCGTGTGATAATAAGCCTTCTGTTTCGACTGCCAAACCTTTCAGGGGAGCATTTGCAACCGTTTGGCACCATTTCTGAGTGAATTGCCGAAAGTCATATTTCTGATGAAATTGTGACCCCGGGGCTTAGGGATTTTTTCAAAAAAATATTTTTCTGCCGGTTAAGTTGTCGAGGGCTGATTTCTTTTCGTGTGATAATAAGCCTTCTGCTTCGACCGCCAAACCTTTCAGGGGAGCAATTGCAACCGTTTGGCACCATTTCTGAGTGAATTGCCGAAAGTCAGATTTTTGATGAAATTGTGACCCCAGGGCTTAGGGATTTTTTCAAAAAAATATTTTTCTGCCGGTTAAGTTGTCCATGGCTGATTTCCTGTCCTGTGATAAAAGGCCTTCTGTTTCGACCGCCAAACCTTTCAGGGGAGCATTTGCAACCGTTTGGCACCATTTCTGAGTGAATTGCCGAAAGTCAGATTTTTGAAGAAATTGTGACCCCGGGGCTTAGGGATTTTTTCAAAAAAATATTTTTCTGCCGGTAAGTTGTTGAGGGCTGATTTCTTCTCCTGTGATAAAAGGCCTTCTGTTTCGACCGCCAAACCTTTAGGGGAGCAATTGCAACCGTTTGGCACCATTTCTGAGTGAGTTGCCGAAAGTCAGATTTTTGATGAAATTGTGACCCCGGGGCTTAGGGATTTTTTTCAAAAAAATCTTTTTCTGCCGGTAAGTTGTTGAGGGCTCATTTCTTGTCCTGTGTTAAAACGCCTTCTGTTTCGACCGCCAAACCTTTCAGGGGAGCATTTGCAACCGTTTGGCACCATTTCTGAGTGAATTGCCGAAAGTCAGATTTTTGATGAAATTGTGACCCCGGGGCTTAGGGATTTTTTCAAAAAAATCTTTTTCTGCCGGTTAAGTTGTCGAGGGCTGATTTCTTTTCGTGTGATAATAAGCCTTCTGTTTCGACCGCCAAACCTTTCAGGGGAGCATTTGCAACCGTTTGGCACCATTTCTGAGTGAATTGCCGAAAGTCAGATTTTTGAAGAAATTGTGACCCCGGGGCTTAGGGATTTTTTTCAAAAAAATATTTTTCTGCCGGTAAGTTGTTGAGGGCTGATTTCTTCTCCTGTGATAAAAGGCCTTGTGTTTCGACCGCCAAACCTTTCAGGGCACCATTTGCAACCGTTTGGCACCATTTTTGAGTGAGTTGCCGAAAGTCAGATTTTTGAGGAAATTGTGACCCCGGGGCTTAGGGATTTTTTCAAAAAAATATTTTTCTGCCGGTAAGTTGTTGAGGGCTCGTTTCTTGTCCTGTGATAAAAAGCCTTCTGTTTCGACTGCCAAACCTTTCAGGGGAGCAATTGCAACCGATTGGCACCATTTTTAAGTGAGTTGCCGAAAGTCAGATTTTTGAGGAAATTGTGACCCCGGGGCTTAGGGATTTTTTCAAAAAAATCTTTTTCTGCTGGTTAAGTTGTCGAGGGCTGATTTCTTTTCGTGTGATAATAAGCCTTCTGTTTCGACCGCCAAACCTTTCAGGGGAGCAATTGCAACCGTTTGGCACCATTTCTGAGTGGGTTGCCAAAAGTCAGATTTCTGAGGAAATTGTGACCCCGGGGCTTAGGGATTTTTTCAAAAAAATTTTTTTCTGCCGGTAAGTTGTTGAGGGCTGATTTCTTCTCCTGTGTTAAAAGGCCTTCTGTTTCGACCGCCAAACCTTTCAGGGGAGCATTTGCAACCGTTTGGCACCATTTCTGAGTGAATTGCCGAAAGTCAGACTTTTGATGTAACTGTGACCCCCCGGGGCTTATGGATTTTTTCCAAAAAATATTTTTCTGC
Source organism: Podarcis melisellensis (assembly GCF_964234715.1). Lineage (NCBI taxonomy): Eukaryota > Metazoa > Chordata > Lepidosauria > Squamata > Lacertidae > Podarcis > Podarcis melisellensis. Next base: position 38,679,399 of record NC_138546.1, on the reverse strand, counting down.
CGGTTAAGTTGTCAATGGCTGATAATCCTGTCCTGTGATAAAAAGCCTTCTGTTTCGACCGCCAAACCTTTCAGGGGAGCAATTGCAACGGTTTGGCACCATTTTTGAGTGAGTTGCCGAAAGTCAGATTTTTGAAGAAATTGTGACCCCGGGGCTTAGGGATTTTTTCAAAAAAATATTTTTCTGCCGGTTAAGTTGTCCATGGCTGATTTCCTGTCCTGTGATAAAAAGCCTTCTGTTTCGACCGCCAAACCTTTCAGGGGAGCAATTGCAACCATTGGGCACCATTTTTGAGTGAATTACCAAAAGTCAGATTTTTGAAGAAATTGTGACCCCGGGGCTTAGGGATTTTTTCAAAAAAATCTTTTTCTGCCGGTTAAGTTGTCGAGGGCTGATTTCTTTTCCTGTGATAATAAGCCTTCTGTTTCGACCGCCAAAACTTTCAGGGGAGCAATTGCAACCGTTTGGCACCATTTTTGAGTGGATTGGCGAAACTCAGATTTTTGATGAAATTGTGACCCCGGGGCTTAGGGATTTTTTCAAAAAAATATTTTTCTGCCGGTTAAGTTGTCCATGGCTAATTTCCTGTCCTGTGATAAAAAGCCTTCTGTTTCGACAGCCAAACCTTTCAGGGGAGCAATTGCAACCATTTGGCACCATTTTTGAGTGAATTACCGAAAGTCAGATTTTTGAAGAAATTGTGACTTCGGGGCTTAGGGATTTTTTCAAAAAAATATTTTTCTGCTGGTTACGTTGTCGAAGGATGATTTTTTCTCCTGTGATAAAAAACCTTCTGTTTCGACCGCCAAACCTTTCAGAGGAGCAATTGCATCCGTTTGGCACCATTTCTGGGTGAGTTGCCGAAAGTCAGATTTTTGATGAAATTGTGACCCCTGGGCTTAGGGATTTTTTCAAAAAAATATTTTTCTGCCCGTTACGTTGTCCATGGCTGATTTTCTGTCCTGTGATAAAAAGCCTTCTGTTTCGACCGCCAAACCTTTCAGGGGAGCATTTGCACCCGTTTGGCACCATTTTTGAGTGGATTGGCGAAACTCAGATTTTTGATGACATTGTGACCCCGGGGGTTTGGGATTTTTTCAAAAAAATATTTTTCTGCCGGTTAAGTTGTCAATGGCTGATAATCCTGTCCTGTGATAAAAAGCCTTCTGTTTCGACCGCCAAACCTTTCAGGGGAGCAATTGCAACCATTTGGCACCATTTTTGAGTGAATTACGAAAAGTCAGATTTTTGAAGAAATTGTGACCCCGGGGCTTAGGGATTTTTTTCAAAAAAATATTTTTCTTCCGGTTAAGTTGTCGAGGGCTGATTTCTTTTCCTGTGATAATAAGCCTTCTGTTTCGACCGCCAAACATTTCAGGGGAGCATTTGCAACCGTTTGGCACCATTTTTGAGTGAGTTGCCGAAAGTCAGATTTTTGAAGAAATTGTGACCCCGGGGCTTAGGGATTTTTTCAAAAAAATATTTTTTTGCCAGTTAAGTTGTCCATGGCTGATTTCCTGTCCTGTGATAAAAAGCCTTCTGTTTCGACAGCCAAACCTTTCAGGGGAGCAATTGCAACCATTTGGCACCATTTCTGAGTGAGTTGCCGAAAGTCAGATTTTTGATGAAATTGTGACCCCGGGGCTTAGGGATTTTTTCAAAAAAAAAATATTTTTCTGCCGGTAAGTTGTTGAGGGCTGATTTCCTGTCCTGTGATAAAAGGCCTTCTGTTTCGACCGCCAAACCTTTCAGGGGAGCAATTGCAACGGTTTGGCACCATTTCTGAGTGAATTTCTGAAAGTCAGATTTTTGAAAAAATTGTGACCCCGGGGCTTAGGGATTTTTTCAAAAAAATCTTTTTCTGCCGGTAAGTTGTTGAGGGCTCATTTCTTGTCCTGTGTTAAAACGCCTTCTCTTTCGACCGCCAAACCTTTCAGGGGAGCATTTGGAACCGTTTGGCACCATTTCTGAGTGAATTGCCGAAAGTCAGATTTTTGAGGAAATTGTGACCCCGGGGCTTAGGGATTTTTTCAAAAAAATATTTTTCTGCCGGTTAAGTTGACGAAGGATGATTTCTTCTCCTGTGATAAAAGGCCTTCTGTTTCGACCGCCAAACCTTTCAGGGGAGCATTTGCAACCGTTTGGCACCATTTCTGAGTGAGTTGCCGAAAGTCAGATTTTTGAAAAAATTGTGACCCCGGGGCTTAGGGATTTTTTCAAAAAAATCTTTTTCTGCCGGTAAGTTGTTGAGGGCTCATTTCTTGTCCTGTGTTAAAACGCCTTCTCTTTCGACCGCCAAACCTTTCAGGGGAGCATTTGGAACCGTTTGGCACCATTTCTGAGTGAATTGCCGAAAGTCAGATTTTTGAGGAAATTGTGACCCCGGGGCTTAGGGATTTTTTCAAAAAAATATTTTTCGGCCGGTTAAGTTGACGAAGGATGATTTCTTCTCCTGTGATAAAAGGCCTTCTGTTTCGACCGCCAAACCTTTCAGGGGAGCATTTGCAACCGTTTGGCACCATTTCTGAGTGAATTGCCGAAAGTCAGATTTTTGAAGAAATTGTGACCCCGGGGCTTAGGGATTTTTTCAAAAAAATATTTTTCTGCCGGTAAGTTGTGGAGGGCTGATTTCTTCTCCTGTGATAAAAGGCCTTGTGTTTCGACCGCCAAACCTTTCAGGGGACCATTTGCAACCGTTTGGCACCATTTTTGAGTGAGTTGCCGAAAGTCAGATTTTTGAGGAAATTGTGACCCCGGGGCTTAGGGATTTTTTCAAAAAAATATTTTTCTGCCGGTAAGTTGTTGAGGGCTGATTTCTTCTCCTGTGATAAAAGCCCTCCTGTTTCGACCGCCAAACCTTTCAGGGGAGCAATTGCAACCGTTTGGCACCATTTCTGAGTGAGTTGCCGAAAGTCAGATTTTTGAGGAAATTGTGACCCCGGGGCTTAGGGATTTTTTTAAAAAAAAAATATTTTTCTGCCGGTAAGTTGTTGAGGGCTGATTTCTTGTCCTGTGATAAAAAACCTTCTGTTTTGACCGCCGAACCTTTCAGGGGAGCAATTGCAACCGTTTGGCACCATTTCTGAGTGAGTTGCCGAAAGTCAGATTTTTGAAGAAATTGTGACCCCGGGGCTTAGGGATTTTTTCAAAAAAATCTTTTTCTGCCGGTTAAGTTGTCGAGGGCTGATTTCTTTTCGTGTGATAATAAGCCTTCTGTTTCGACCGCCAAACCTTTCAGGGGAGCAATTGCAACCGTTTGGCACCATTTCTGAGTGAATTGCCGAAAGTCAGATTTTTGAAGAAATTGTGAGCCCGGGGCTTAGGGATTTTTTCAAAAAAATATTTTTCTGCCGGTAAGTTGTTGAGGGCTGATTTCTTCTCCTGTGATAAAAGCCCTTCTGTTTCGACCGCCAAACCTTTCAGGGGAGCAATTGCAACCGTTTGGCACCATTTCTGAGTGAGTTGCCGAAAGTCAGATTTTTGAGGAAATTGGGACCCCGGGGCTTAGGGATTTTTTCAAAAAAATCTTTTTCTGCCGGTTAAGTTGTCCATGGCTGATTTCCTGTCCTGTGATAAAAGGCCTTCTGTTTCGACCGCCAAACCTTTCAGGGGAGCATTTGCAACCGTTTGGCACCATTTCTGAGTGAATTGCCGAAAGTCAGATTTTTGAAGAAATTGTGACCCCAGGGCTTAAGGATTTTTTCAAAAAAATATTTTTCTGCCGGTAAGTTGTTGAGGGCTCATTTCTTGTCCTGTGTTAAAACGCCTTATGTTTCGACCGCCAAACCTTTCAGGGGAGCATTTGCAACCGTTTGGCACCATTTCTGAGTGAATTTCTGAAAGTCAGATTTTTGAAAAAATTGTGACCCCGGGGCTTAGGGATTTTTTCAAAAAAATCTTTTTCTGCCGGTAAGTTGTTGAGGGCTCATTTCTTGTCCTGTGTTAAAACGCCTTCTGTTTCGACCGCCAAACCTTTCAGGGGAGCATTTGCAACCGTTTGGCACCATTTCTGAGTGAATTTCTGAAAGTCAGATTTTTGAGGAAATTGTGACCCCGGGGCTTAGGGATTTTTTCAAAAAAATATTTTTCTGCCGGTTAAGTTGACGAAGGATGATTTCTTCTCCTGTGATAAAAGGCCTTCTGTTTCGACCGCCAAACCTTTCAGGGGAGCATTTGCAACCGTTTGGCACCATTTCTGAGTGAATTGCCGAAAGTCAGATTTTTGAAGAAATTGTGACCCCGGGGCTTAGGGATTTTTTCAAAAAAAAAATTTTCTGCCGGTAAGTTGTTGAGGGCTGATTTCTTGTCCTGTGATAAAAAACCTTCTGTTTTGACCGCCGAACCTTTCAGGGGAGCAATTGCAACCGTTTGGCACCATTTCTGAGTGAGTTGCCGAAAGTCAGATTTTTGAAGAAATTGTGACCCCGGGGCTTAGGGATTTTTTCAAAAAAATCTTTTTCTGCCGGTTAAGTTGTCGAGGGCTGATTTCTTTTCGTGTGATAATAAGCCTTCTGTTTCGACCGCCAAACCTTTCAGGGGAGCAATTGCAACCGTTTGGCACCATTTCTGAGTGAATTGCCGAAAGTCAGATTTTTGATGAAATTGTGATCCCGGGGCTTAGGGATTTTTTCAAAAAAATATTTTTCTGCCGGTTAAGTTGTCCATGGCTGATTTCCTGTCCTGTGATAAAAGGCCTTCTGTTTTGACCGCCAAAACTTTCAGGGGAGCATTTGCAACTGTTTGGCACCATTTCTGAGTGAATTGCCGAAAGTCAGATTTTTGAAGAAATTGTGAGCCCGGGGCTTAGGGATTTTTTCAAAAAAATATTTTTCTGCCGGTAAGTTGTTGAGGGCTGATTTCTTCTCCTGTGATAAAAGCCCTTCTGTTTCGACCGCCAAACCTTTCAGGGGAGCAATTGCAACGGTTTGGCACCATTTCTGAGTGAGTTGCCGAAAGTCAGATTTTTGAGGAAATTGTGACCCCGGGGCTTAGGGATTTTTTCAAAAAAATCTTTTTCTGCCGGTTAAGTTGTCCATGGCTGATTTCCTGTCCTGTGATAAAAGGCCTTCTGTTTCGACCGCCAAACCTTTCAGGGGAGCATTTGCAACCGTTTGGCACCATTTCTGAGTGAATTGCCGAAAGTCAGATTTTTGAAGAAATTGTGACCCCAGGGCTTAAGGATTTTTTCAAAAAAATATTTTTCTGCCGGTAAGTTGTTGAGGGCTCATTTCTTGTCCTGTGTTAAAACGCCTTATGTTTCGACCGCCAAACCTTTCAGGGGAGCATTTGCAACCGTTTGGCACCATTTCTGAGTGAATTTCTGAAAGTCAGATTTTTGAAAAAATTGTGACCCCGGGGCTTAGGGATTTTTTCAAAAAAATCTTTTTCTGCCGGTAATTTGTTGAGGGCTCATTTCTTGTCCTGTGTTAAAACGCCTTCTGTTTCGACCGCCAAACCTTTCAGGGGAGCATTTGCAACCGTTTGGCACCATTTCTGAGTGAATTGCCGAAAGTCAGATTTTTGAGGAAATTGTGACCCCGGGGCTTAGGGATTTTTTCAAAAAAATATTTTTCTGCCGGTTAAGTTGACGAAGGATGATTTCTTCTCCTGTGATAAAAGGCCTTCTGTTTCGACCGCCAAACCTTTCAGGGGAGCATTTGCAACCGTTTGGCACCATTTCTGAGTGAATTGCCGAAAGTCAGATTTTTGAAGAAATTGTGACCCCGGGGCTTAGGGATTTTTTCAAAAAAAAAATTTTCTGCCGGTAAGTTGTTGAGGCCTGATTTCTTCTCCTGTGATAAAAGGCCTTCTGTTTCGAGCACCAAACCTTTAGGGGAGCAATTGCAACCGTTTGGCACCATTTCTGAGTGAGTTGCCGAAAGTCAGATTTTTGATGAAATTTGACCCCGGGGCTTAGGGGTTTTTTCAAAAAAATCTTTTTTTGCCGGTTAAGTTGTTGAGGGCTGATTTCCTGTCCTGTGATAAAAGGCCTTCTGTTTCGAACGCCAAACCTTTCAGGGGAGCATTTGCAACAGTTTGGCACCATTTCTGAGTGAATTGCCGAAAGTCAGATTTTTGAATAAATTGTGACCCCGGGGCTTAGGGATTTTTTCAAAAAAAATATTTTTCTGCCGGTAAGTTGTTGAGGGCTGATTTCTTCTCCTGTGATAAAAGGCCTTCTGTTTCGACCGCCAAACCTTTCAGGAGAGCAATTGCAACCGTTTGGCACCATTTCTGAGTGAGTTGCCGAAAGACAGATTTTTGAGGAAATTGTGACCCCGGGGCTTAGGGATTTTTTCAAAAAAATCTTTTTCTGCCGGTTAAGTTGTCGAGGGCTGATTTCTTTTCGTGTGATAATAAGCCTTCTGTTTCGACCGCCAAACCTTTCAGGGGAGCATTTGCAACCGTTTGGCACCATTTCTGAGTGAATTGCCGAAAGTCATATTTTTGATGAAATTGTGACCCCGGGGCTTAGGGATTTTTTCAAAAAAATATTTTTCTGCCGGTTAAGTTGTCGAGGGCTGATTTCTTTTCGTGTGATAATAAGCCTTCTGCTTCGACCGCCAAACCTTTCAGGGGAGCAATTGCAACCGTTTGGCACCATTTCTGAGTGAATTGCCAAAAGTCAGATTTTTGATGAAATTGTGACCCCAGGGCTTAGGGATTTTTTCAAAAAAATATTTTTCTGCCGGTTAAGTTGTCCATGGCTGATTTCTTTTCGTGTGATAATAAGCCTTCTGTTTCGACCGCCAAACCTTTCAGGGGAGCAATTGCAACCGTTTGGCACCATTTCTGAGTGAATTGCCGAAAGTCAGATTTTTGATGAAATTGTGATCCCGGGGCTTAGGGATTTTTTCAAAAAAATATTTTTCTGCCGGTTAAGTTGTCCATGGCTGATTTCCTGTCCTGTGATAAAAGGCCTTCTGTTTTGACCGCCAAAACTTTCAGGGGAGCATTTGCAACTGTTTGGCACCATTTCTGAGTGAATTGCCGAAAGTCAGATTTTTGAAGAAATTGTGAGCCCGGGGCTTAGGGATTTTTTCAAAAAAATATTTTTCTGCCGGTAAGTTGTTGAGGGCTGATTTCTTCTCCTGTGATAAAAGCCCTTCTGTTTCGACCGCCAAACCTTTCAGGGGAGCAATTGCAACCGTTTGGCACCATTTCTGAGTGAGTTGCCGAAAGTCAGATTTTTGAGGAAATTGTGACCCCGGGGCTTAGGGATTTTTTCAAAAAAATCTTTTTCTGCCGGTTAAGTTGTCCATGGCTGATTTCCTGTCCTGTGATAAAAGGCCTTCTGTTTCGACCGCCAAACCTTTCAGGGGAGCATTTGCAACCGTTTGGCACCATTTCTGAGTGAATTGCCGAAAGTCAGATTTTTGAAGAAATTGTGACCCCAGGGCTTAAGGATTTTTTCAAAAAAATATTTTTCTGCCGGTAAGTTGTTGAGGGCTCATTTCTTGTCCTGTGTTAAAACGCCTTATGTTTCGACCGCCAAACCTTTCAGGGGAGCATTTGCAACCGTTTGGCACCATTTCTGAGTGAATTTCTGAAAGTCAGATTTTTGAAAAGATTGTGACCCCGGGGCTTAGGGATTTTTTCAAAAAAATCTTTTTCTGCCGGTAAGTTGTTGAGGGCTCATTTCTTGTCCTGTGTTAAAACGCCTTCTGTTTCGACCGCCAAACCTTTCAGGGGAGCATTTGCAACCGTTTGGCACCATTTCTGAGTGAATTGCCGAAAGTCAGATTTTTGAGGAAATTGTGACCCCGGGGCTTAGGGATTTTTTCAAAAAAATATTTTTCTGCCGGTTAAGTTGACGAAGGATGATTTCTTCTCCTGTGATAAAAGGCCTTCTGTTTCGACCGCCAAACCTTTCAGGGGAGCATTTGCAACCGTTTGGCACCATTTCTGAGTGAATTGCTGAAAGTCAGATTTTTGAAGAAATTGTGACCCCGGGGCTTAGGGATTTTTTCAAAAAAAAAATTTTCTGCCGGTAAGTTGTTGAGGGCTGATTTCTTCTCCTGTGATAAAAGGCCTTCTGTTTCGAGCACCAAACCTTTAGGGGAGCAATTGCAACCGTTTGGCACCATTTCTGAGTGAGTTGCCGAAAGTCAGATTTTTGATGAAATTTGACCCCGGGGCTTAGGGGTTTTTTCAAAAAAATCTTTTTTTGCCGGTTAAGTTGTTGAGGGCTGATTTCCTGTCCTGTGATAAAAGGCCTTCTGTTTCGAACGCCAAACCTTTCAGGGGAGCATTTGCAACAGTTTGGCACCATTTCTGAGTGAATTGCCGAAAGTCAGATTTTTGAAGAAATTGTGACCCCGGGGCTTAGGGATTTTTTCAAAAAAAATATTTTTCTGCCGGTAAGTTGTTGAGGGCTGATTTCTTCTCCTGTGATAAAAGGCCTTCTGTTTCGACCGCCAAACCTTTCAGGAGAGCAATTGCAACCGTTTGGCACCATTTCTGAGTGAGTTGCCGAAAGTCAGATTTTTGAGGAAATTGTGACCCCGGGGCTTAGGGATTTTTTCAAAAAAATCTTTTTCTGCCGGTTAAGTTGTCGAGGGCTGATTTCTTTTCGTGTGATAATAAGCCTTCTGTTTCGACCGCCAAACCTTTCAGGGGAGCATTTGCAACCGTTTGGCACCATTTCTGAGTGAATTGCCGAAAGTCATATTTTTGATGAAATTGTGACCCCGGGGCTTAGGGATTTTTTCAAAAAAATATTTTTCTACCGGTTAAGTTGTCGAGGGCTGATTTCTTTTCGTGTGATAATAAGCCTTCTGCTTCGACCGCCAAACCTTTCAGGGGAGCAATTGCAACCGTTTGGCACCATTTCTGAGTGAATTGCCAAAAGTCAGATTTTTGATGAAATTGTGACCCCAGGGCTTAGGGATTTTTTCAAAAAAATATTTTTCTGCCGGTTAAGTTGTCCATGGCTGATTTCCTGTCCTGTGATAAAAGGCCTTCTGTTTCGACCGCCAAACCTTTCAGGGGAGCATTTGCAACCGTTTGGCACCATTTCTGAGTGAATTGCCAAAAGTCAGATTTTTGAAGAAATTGTGACCCCGGGGCTTAGGGATTTTTTCAAAAAAATATTTTTCTGCCGGTAGGTTGTTGAGGGCTGATTTCTTCTCCTGTGATAAAAGGCCTTCTGTTTCGACCGCCAAACCTTTAGGGGAGCAATTGCAACCGTTTGGCACCATTTCTGAGTGAGTTGCCGAAAGTCAGATTTTTGATGAAATTTGACCCCGGGGCTTAGGGGTTTTTTCAAAAAAATCTTTTTTTGCCGGTTAAGTTGTTGAGGGCTGATTTCCTGTCCTGTGATAAAAGGCCTTCTGTTTCGACCGCCAAACCTTTCAGGGGAGCATTTGCAACCGTTTGGCACCATTTCTGAGTGAATTGCCGAAAGTCAGATTTTTGATGAAATTGTGACCCCAGGGCTTAGGGATTTTTTCAAAAAAATCTTTTTCTGCCGGTTAAGTTGTCGAGGGCTGATTTCTTTTCGTGTGATAATAAGCCTTCTGTTTCGACCGCCAAACCTTTCAGGGGAGCATTTGCAACCGTTTGGCACCATTTCTGAGTGAATTGCCGAAAGTCATATTTTTGAAAAAATTGTGACCCCGGGGCTTAGGGATTTTTTCAAAAAAATATTTTTCTGCCGGTTAAGTTGTCGAGGGCTGATTTCTTTTCGTGTGATAATAAGCCTTCTGCTTCGACCGCCAAACCTTTCAGGGGAGCAATTGCAACCGTTTGGCACCATTTCTGAGTCAATTGCCGAAAGTCAGATTTTTGATGAAATTGTGACCCCAGGGCTTAGGGATTTTTTCAAAAAAATATTTTTCTGCCGGTTAAGTTGTCCATGGCTGATTTCCTGTCCTGTGATAAAAGGCCTTCTGTTTCGACCGCCAAACCTTTCAGGGGAGCATTTGCTACCGTTTGGCACCATTTCTGAGTGAATTGCCGAAAGTCAGATTTTTGAAGAAATTGTGACCCCGGGGCTTAGGGGTTTTTTCAAAAAAATCTTTTTTTGCCGGTTAAGTTGTTGAGGGCTGATTTCCTGTCCTGTGATAAAAGGCCTTCTGTTTCGACCGCCAAACCTTTCAGGGGAGCAATTGCAACGGTTTGGCACTATTTCTGAGTGAATTTCTGAAAGTCAGATTTTTGAAAAAATTGTGACCCCGGGGCTTAGGGATTTTTTCAAAAAAATCTTTTTCTGCCGGTAAGTTGTTGAGGGCTCATTTCTTGTCCTGTGTTAAAACGCCTTCTGTTTCGACCGCCAAACCTTTCAGGGGAGCATTTGCAACCGTTTGGCACCATTTCTGAGTGAATTGCCGAAAGTCAGATTTTTGAGGAAATTGTGACCCCGGGGCTTAGGGATTTTTTCAAAAAAATCTTTTTCTGCCGGTTAAGTTGTCGAGGGCTGATTTCTTTTCGTGTGATAATAAGCCTTCTGTTTCGACCGCCAAACCTTTCAGGGGAGCATTTGCAACCGTTTGGCACCATTTCTGAGTGAATTGCCGAAAGTCATATTTTTGATGAAATTGTGACCCCGGGGCTTAGGGATTTTTTCAAAAAAATATTTTTCTGCCGGTTAAGTTGTCGAGGGCTGATTTCTTTTCGTGTGATAATAAGCCTTCTGCTTCGACCGCCAAACCTTTCAGGGGAGCAATTGCAACCGTTTGGCACCATTTCTAAGTGAATTGCCGAAAGTCAGATTTTTGAAGAAATTGTGACCCCGGGGCTTAGGGATTTTTTCAAAAAAAAAATTTTCTGCCGGTAAGTTGTTGAGGGCTGATTTCTTCTCCTGTGATAAAAGGCCTTCTGTTTCGAGCACCAAACCTTTAGGGGAGCAATTGCAACCGTTTGGCACCATTTCTGAGTGAGTTGCCGAAAGTCAGATTTTTGATGAAATTTGACCCCGGGGCTTAGGGGTTTTTTCAAAAAAATCTTTTTTTGCCGGTTAAGTTGTTGAGGGCTGATTTCCTGTCCTGTGATAAAAGGCCTTCTGTTTCGAATGCCAAACCTTTCAGGGGAGCATTTGCAACAGTTTGGCACCATTTCTGAGTGAATTGCCGAAAGTCAGATTTTTGAAGAAATTGTGACCCCGGGGCTTAGGGATTTTTTCAAAAAAAATATTTTTCTGCCGGTAAGTTGTTGAGGGCTGATTTCTTCTCCTGTGATAAAAGGCCTTCTGTTTCGACCGCCAAACCTTTCAGGAGAGCAATTGCAACCGTTTGGCACCATTTCTGAGTGAGTTGCCGAAAGTCAGATTTTTGAGGAAATTGTGACCCCGGGGCTTAGGGGTTTTTTCAAAAAAATCTTTTTTTGCCGGTTAAGTTGTTGAGGGCTGATTTCCTGTCCTGTGATAAAAGGCCTTCTGTTTCGACCGCCAAACCTTTCAGGGGAGCAATTGCAACGGTTTGGCACTATTTCTGAGTGAATTTCTGAAAGTCAGATTTTTGAAAAAATTGTGACCCCGGGGCTTAGGGATTTTTTCAAAAAAATCTTTTTCTGCCGGTAAGTTGTTGAGGGCTCATTTCTTGTCCTGTGTTAAAACGCCTTCTGTTTCGACCGCCAAACCTTTCAGGGGAGCATTTGCAACCGTTTGGCACCATTTCTGAGTGAATTGCCGAAAGTCAGATTTTTGAGGAAATTGTGACCCCGGGGCTTAGGGATTTTTTCAAAAAAATCTTTTTCTGCCGGTTAAGTTGTCGAGGGCTGATTTCTTTTCGTGTGATAATAAGCCTTCTGTTTCGACCGCCAAACCTTTCAGGGGAGCATTTGCAACCGTTTGGCACCATTTCTGAGTGAATTGCCGAAAGTCATATTTTTGATGAAATTGTGACCCCGGGGCTTAGGGATTTTTTCAAAAAAATATTTTTCTGCCGGTTAAGTTGTCGAGGGCTGATTTCTTTTCGTGTGATAATAAGCCTTCTGCTTCGACCGCCAAACCTTTCAGGGGAGCAATTGCAACCGTTTGGCACCATTTCTAAGTGAATTGCCGAAAGTCAGATTTTTGAAGAAATTGTGACCCCGGGGCTTAGGGATTTTTTCAAAAAAAAAATTTTCTGCCGGTAAGTTGTTGAGGGCTGATTTCTTCTCCTGTGATAAAAGGCCTTCTGTTTCGAGCACCAAACCTTTAGGGGAGCAATTGCAACCGTTTGGCACCATTTCTGAGTGAGTTGCCGAAAGTCAGATTTTTGATGAAATTTGACCCCGGGGCTTAGGGGTTTTTTCAAAAAAATCTTTTTTTGCCGGTTAAGTTGTTGAGGGCTGATTTCCTGTCCTGTGATAAAAGGCCTTCTGTTTCGAATGCCAAACCTTTCAGGGGAGCATTTGCAACAGTTTGGCACCATTTCTGAGTGAATTGCCGAAAGTCAGATTTTTGAAGAAATTGTGACCCCGGGGCTTAGGGATTTTTTCAAAAAAAATATTTTTCTGCCGGTAAGTTGTTGAGGGCTGATTTCTTCTCCTGTGATAAAAGGCCTTCTGTTTCGACCGCCAAACCTTTCAGGAGAGCAATTGCAACCGTTTGGCACCATTTCTGAGTGAGTTGCCGAAAGTCAGATTTTTGAGGAAATTGTGACCCCGGGGCTTAGGGATTTTTTCAAAAAAATCTTTTTCTGCCGGTTAAGTTGTCGAGGGCTGATTTCTTTTCGTGTGATAATAAGCCTTCTGTTTCGACCGCCAAACCTTTCAGGGGAGCATTTGCAACCGTTTGGCACCATTTCTGAGTGAATTGCCGAAAGTCATATTTTTGATGAAATTGTGACCCCGGGGCTTAGGGATTTTTTCAAAAAAATATTTTTCTACCGGTTAAGTTGTCGAGGGCTGATTTCTTTTCGTGTGATAATAAGCCTTCTGCTTCGACCGCCAAACCTTTCAGGGGAGCAATTGCAACCGTTTGGCACCATTTCTGAGTGAATTGCCAAAAGTCAGATTTTTGATGAAATTGTGACCCCAGGGCTTAGGGATTTTTTCAAAAAAATATTTTTCTGCCGGTTAAGTTGTCCATGGCTGATTTCCTGTCCTGTGATAAAAGGCCTTCTGTTTCGACCGCCAAACCTTTCAGGGGAGCATTTGCAACCGTTTGGCACCATTTCTGAGTGAATTGCCAAAAGTCAGATTTTTGAAGAAATTGTGACCCCGGGGCTTAGGGATTTTTTCAAAAAAATATTTTTCTGCCGGTAGGTTGTTGAGGGCTGATTTCTTCTCCTGTGATAAAAGGCCTTCTGTTTCGACCGCCAAACCTTTAGGGGAGCAATTGCAACCGTTTGGCACCATTTCTGAGTGAGTTGCCGAAAGTCAGATTTTTGATGAAATTTGACCCCGGGGCTTAGGGGTTTTTTCAAAAAAATCTTTTTTTGCCGGTTAAGTTGTTGAGGGCTGATTTCCTGTCCTGTGATAAAAGGCCTTCTGTTTCGACCGCCAAACCTTTCAGGGGAGCATTTGCAACCGTTTGGCACCATTTCTGAGTGAATTGCCGAAAGTCAGATTTTTGATGAAATTGTGACCCCAGGGCTTAGGGATTTTTTCAAAAAAATCTTTTTCTGCCGGTTAAGTTGTCGAGGGCTGATTTCTTTTCGTGTGATAATAAGCCTTCTGTTTCGACCGCCAAACCTTTCAGGGGAGCATTTGCAACCGTTTGGCACCATTTCTGAGTGAATTGCCGAAAGTCATATTTTTGAAAAAATTGTGACCCCGGGGCTTAGGGATTTTTTCAAAAAAATATTTTTCTGCCGGTTAAGTTGTCCATGGCTGATTTCCTGTCCTGTGATAAAAGGCCTTCTGTTTCGACCGCCAAACCTTTCAGGGGAGCATTTGCTACCGTTTGGCACCATTTCTGAGTGAATTGCCGAAAGTCAGATTTTTGAAGAAATTGTGACCCCGGGGCTTAGGGATTTTTTCAAAAAAATATTTTTCTGCCGGTAAGTTGTTGAGGGCTGATTTCTTCTCCTGTGATAAAAGGCCTTCTGTTTCGACCGCCAAACATTTAGGGGAGCAATTGCAACCGTTTGGCACCATTTCTGAGTGAGTTGCCGAAAGTCAGATTTTTGATGAAATTTGACCCCGGGGCTTAGGGGTTTTTTCAAAAAAATATTTTTTTGCCGGTTAAGTTGTTGAGGGCTGATTTCCTGTCCTGTGATAAAAGGCCTTCTGTTTCGACCGCCAAACCTTTCAGGGGAGCAATTGCAACGGTTTGGCACTATTTCTGAGTGAATTTCTGAAAGTCAGATTTTTGAAAAAATTGTGACCCCGGGGCTTAGGGATTTTTTCAAAAAAATCTTTTTCTGCCGGTAAGTTGTTGAGGGCTCATTTCTTGTCCTGTGTTAAAACGCCTTCTGTTTCGACCGCCAAACCTTTCAGGGGAGCATTTGCAACCGTTTGGCACCATTTCTGAGTGAATTGCCGAAAGTCAGATTTTTGAGGAAATTGTGACCCCGGGGCTTAGGGATTTTTTCAAAAAAATCTTTTTCTGCCGGTTAAGTTGTCGAGGGCTGATTTCTTTTCGTGTGATAATAAGCCTTCTGTTTCGACCGCCAAACCTTTCAGGGGAGCATTTGCAACCGTTTGGCACCATTTCTGAGTGAATTGCCGAAAGTCATATTTTTGATGAAATTGTGACCCCGGGGCTTAGGGATTTTTTCAAAAAAATATTTTTCTGCCGGTTAAGTTGTCGAGGGCTGATTTCTTTTCGTGTGATAATAAGCCTTCTGCTTCGACCGCCAAACCTTTCAGGGGAGCAATTGCAACCGTTTGGCACCATTTCTAAGTGAATTGCCGAAAGTCAGATTTTTGATGAAATTGTGACCCCAGGGCTTAGGGATTTTTTCAAAAAAATATTTTTCTGCCGGTTAAGTTGTCCATGGCTGATTTCCTGTCCTGTGATAAAAGGCCTTCTGTTTCGACCGCCAAACCTTTCAGGGGAGCATTTGCAACCGTTTGGCACCATTTCTGAGTGAATTGCCGAAAGTCAGATTTTTGAAGAAATTGTGACCCCGGGGCTTAGGGATTTTTTCAAAAAAATATTTTTCTGCCGGTAAGTTGTTGAGGGCTGATTTCTTCTACTGTGATAAAAGGCCTTCTGTTTCGACCGCCAAACCTTTAGGGGAGCAATTGCAACCGTTTGGCACCATTTCTGAGTGAGTTGCCGAAAGTCAGATTTTTGATGAAATTTGACCCCGGGGCTTAGGGGTTTTTTCAAAAAAATATTTTTTTGCCGGTTAAGTTGTTGAGGGCTGATTTCCTGTCCTGTGATAAAAGGTCTTCTGTTTCGACCGCCAAACCTTTCAGGGGAGCAATTGCAACAGTTTGGCACTATTTCTGAGTGAATTTCTGAAAGTCAGATTTTTGAAAAAATTGTGACCCCGGGGCTTAGGGATTTTTTCAAAAAAATCTTTTTCTGCCGGTAAGTTGTTGAGGGCTCATTTCTTGTCCTGTGTTAAAACGCCTTCTGTTTCGACCGCCAAACCTTTCAGGGGAGCATTTGCAACCGTTTGGCACCATTTCTGAGTGAATTGCCGAAAGTCAGATTTTTGATGAAATTGTGACCCCGGGGCTTAGGGATTTTTTCAAAAAAATATTTTTCTGCCGGTTAAGTTGACGAAGGATGATTTCTTCTCCTGTGATAAAAGGCCTTCTGTTTCGACCGCCAAACCTTTCAGGGAAGCATTTGCAACCGTTTGGCACCATTTCTGAGTGACTTGCCAAAAGTCAGATTTCTGAGGAAATTGTGACCCCGGGGCTTAGGGATTTTTTCAAAAAAATATTTTTCTGCCGGTAAGTTGTTGAGGGCTGATTTCTTCTCCTGTGTTAAAAGGCCTTCTGTTTCGACCGCCAAACCTTTCAGGGGAGCAATTGCAACCGATTGGCACCATTTCTGAGTGAGTTGCCAAAAGTCAGATTTTTGAGGAAATTGTGACCCCGGGGCTTAGGGATTTTTTCAAAAAAATCTTTTTCTGCCGGTTAAGTTGTCGAGGGCTGATTTCTTTTCGTGTGATAATAAGCCTTCTGTTTCGACCGCCAAACCTTTCAGGGGAGCAATTGCAACCGTTTGGCACCATTTCTGAGTGAGTTGCCAAAAGTCAGATTTCTGAGGAAATTGTGACCCCGGGGCTTAGGGATTTTTTCAAAAAAATATTTTTCTGCCGGTAAGTTGTTGAGGGCTGATTTCTTCTCCTGTGTTAAAAGGCCTTCTGTTTCGACCGCCAAACCTTTCAGGGGAGCATTTGCAACCGTTTGGCACCATTTCTGAGTGAATTGCCGAAAGTCAGACTTTTGATGTAACTGTGACCCCCCGAGGCTTATGGATTTTTTCCAAAAAATATTTTTCTGCCGGTTAAGTTGTCAATGGCTGATAATCCTGTCCTGTGATAAAAATCCTTCTGTTTCGACAGCCAAACCTTTCAGGGGAGCAATTGCAACCATTTGGCACCATTTTTGAGTGAATTACCAAAAGTCAGATTTTTGATGAAATTGTGACCCCGGGGCTTAGGGATTTTTTTCAAAAAAATATTTTTCTGCCGGTTAAGTTGTCGAGGGCTGATTTCTTTTCCTGTGATAATAAGCCTTCTGTTTCGACCGCCAAACCTTTCAGGGGAGCATTTGCAACCGTTTGGCACCATTTTTGAGTGGATTGGCGAAACTCAGATTTTTGATGAAATTGTGACTTCGGGGCTTAGGGATTTTTTCAAAAAAATATTTTTCTGCCAGTTAAGTTGTCCATGGCTAATTTCCTGTCCTGTGATAAAAAGCCTTCTGTTTCGACAGCCAAACCTTTCAGGGGAGCAATTGCAACCATTTGGCACCATTTTTGAGTGAATTACCGAAAGTCAGATTTTTGAAGAAATTGTGACTTCGGGGCTTAGGGATTTTTTCAAAAAAATCTTTTTCTGCCGGTAAGTTGTTGAGGGCTGATTTCTTGTCCTGTGATAAAAAACCTTCTGTTTCGACCGCCAAACCTTTCAGGGGAGCATTTGCAACCGTTTGGCACCATTTCTGAGTGACTTGCCGAAAGTCAGATTTCTGAGGAAATTGTGACCCCGGGGCTTAGGGATTTTTTCAAAAAAATATTTTTCTGCCGGTAAGTTGTTGAGGGCTGATTTCTTCTCCTGTGTTAAAAGGCCTTCTGTTTCGACCGCCAAACCTTTCAGGGGAGCAATTGCAACCGATTGGCACCATTTCTGAGTGAGTTGCCAAAAGTCAGATTTTTGAGGAAATTGTGACCCCGGGGCTTAGGGATTTTTTCAAAAAAATCTTTTTCTGCCGGTTAAGTTGTCGAGGGCTGATTTCTTTTCGTGTGATAATAAGCCTTCTGTTTCGACCGCCAAACCTTTCAGGGGAGCAATTGCAACCGTTTGGCACCATTTCTGAGTGAGTTGCCAAAAGTCAGATTTCTGAGGAAATTGTGACCCCGGGGCTTAGGGATTTTTTCAAAAAAATATTTTTCTGCCGGTAAGTTGTTGAGGGCTGATTTCTTCTCCTGTGTTAAAAGGCCTTCTGTTTCGACCGCCAAACCTTTCAGGGGAGCATTTGCAACCGTTTGGCACCATTTCTGAGTGAATTGCCGAAAGTCAGACTTTTGATGTAACTGTGACCCCCCGAGGCTTATGGATTTTTTCCAAAAAATATTTTTCTGCCGGTTAAGTTGTCAATGGCTGATAATCCTGTCCTGTGATAAAAATCCTTCTGTTTCGACAGCCAAACCTTTCAGGGGAGCAATTGCAACCATTTGGCACCATTTTTGAGTGAATTACCAAAAGTCAGATTTTTGATGAAATTGTGACCCCGGGGCTTAGGGATTTTTTTCAAAAAAATATTTTTCTGCCGGTTAAGTTGTCGAGGGCTGATTTCTTTTCCTGTGATAATAAGCCTTCTGTTTCGACCGCCAAACCTTTCAGGGGAGCATTTGCAACCGTTTGGCACCATTTTTGAGTGGATTGGCGAAACTCAGATTTTTGATGAAATTGTGACTTCGGGGCTTAGGGATTTTTTCAAAAAAATATTTTTCTGCCAGTTAAGTTGTCCATGGCTAATTTCCTGTCCTGTGATAAAAAGCCTTCTGTTTCGACAGCCAAACCTTTCAGGGGAGCAATTGCAACCATTTGGCACCATTTTTGAGTGAATTACCGAAAGTCAGATTTTTGAAGAAATTGTGACTTCGGGGCTTAGGGATTTTTTCAAAAAAATCTTTTTCTGCCGGTAAGTTGTTGAGGGCTGATTTCTTGTCCTGTGATAAAAAACCTTCTGTTTCGACCGCCAAACCTTTCAGGGCACCATTTGCAACCGTTTGGCACCATTTTTGAGTGAGTTGCCGAAAGTCAGATTTTTGAGGAAATTGTGACCCCGGCGCTTAGGGATTTTTTCAAAAAAATATTTTTCTTCCGGTAAGTTGTTGAGGGCTCATTTCTTGTCCTGTGATAAAAAGCCTTCTGTTTCGACCGCCAAACCTTTCAGGGGAGCAATTGCAACCGATTGACACCATTTTTAAGTGAGTTGCCGAAAGTCAGATTTTTGAGGAAATTGTGACCCCGGGGCTTAGGGATTTTTTCAAAAAAATCTTTTTCTGCCGGTTAAGTTGTCGAGGGCTGATTTCTTTTCGTGTGATAATAAGCCTTCTGTTTCGACCGCCAAACCTTTCAGGGGAGCAATTGCAACCGTTTGGCACCATTTCTGAGTGAGTTGCCGAAAGTCAGATTTCTGAGGAAATTGTGACCCCGGGGGCTTAGGGATTTTTTCAAAAAAATATTTTTCTGCCGGTAAGTTGTTGAGGGCTGATTTCTTCTCCTGTGTTAAAAGGCCTTCTGTTTCGACCGCCAAACCTTTCAGGGGAGCATTTGCAACCGTTTGGCACCATTTCTGAGTGAATTGCCGAAACTCAGACTTTTGATGTAACTGTGACCCCCCGGGGCTTATGGATTTTTTCCAAAAAATATTTTTCTGCCAGTTAAGTTGTCAATGGCTGATAATCCTGTCCTGTGATAAAAATCCTTCTGTTTCGACAGCCAAACCTTTCAGGGGAGCAATTGCAACAGTTTGGCACTATTTCTGAGTGAATTTCTGAAAGTCAGATTTTTGAAAAAATTGTGACCCCGGGGCTTAGGGATTTTTTCAAAAAAATCTTTTTCTGCCGGTAAGTTGTTGAGGGCTCATTTCTTGTCCTGTGTTAAAACGCCTTCTGTTTCGACCGCCAAACCTTTCAGGGGAGCATTTGCAACCGTTTGGCACCATTTCTGAGTGAATTGCCGAAAGTCAGATTTTTGATGAAATTGTGACCCCGGGGCTTAGGGATTTTTTCAAAAAAATATTTTTCTGCCGGTTAAGTTGACGAAGGATGATTTCTTCTCCTGTGATAAAAGGCCTTCTGTTTCGACCGCCAAACCTTTCAGGGAAGCATTTGCAACCGTTTGGCACCATTTCTGAGTGAATTGCCGAAAGTCAGAATTTTGAAGAAATTGTGACCCCGGGGCTTAGGGATTTTTTCAAAAAAATATTTTTCTGCCGGTAAGTTGTTGAGGGCTGATTTCTTCTCCTGTGATAAAAGGCTTTGTGTTTCGACCGCCAAACCTTTCAGGGCACCATTTGCAACCGTTTGGCACCATTTTTGAGTGAGTTGCCGAAAGTCAGATTTTTGAGGAAATTGTGACCCCGGGGCTTAGGGATTTTTTCAAAAAAATATTTTTCTGCCGGTAAGTTGTTGAGGGCTCATTTCTTGTCCTGTGATAAAAAGCCTTCTGTTTCGACCGCCAAACCTTTCAGGGGAGCAATTGCAACCGATTGGCACCATTTTTAAGTGAGTTGCCGAAAGTCAGATTTTTGAGGAAATTGTGACCCCGGGGCTTAGGGATTTTTTCAAAAAAATCTTTTTCTGCCGGTTAAGTTGTCGAGGGCTGATTTCTTTTCGTGTGATAATAAGCCTTCTGTTTCGACCGCCAAACCTTTCAGGGGAGCAATTGCAACCGTTTGGCACCATTTCTGAGTGAGTTGCCAAAAGTCAGATTTCTGAGGAAATTGTGACCCCGGGGCTTAGGGATTTTTTCAAAAAAATATTTTTCTGCCGGTAAGTTGTTGAGGGCTGATTTCTTCTCCTGTGTTAAAGGGCCTTCTGTTTCGACCGCCAAACCTTTCAGGGGAGCATTTGCAACCGTTTGGCACCATTTCTGAGTGAATTGCCGAAAGTCAGACTTTTGATGTAACTGTGACCCCCCGGGGCTTATGGATTTTTTCCAAAAAATATTTTTCTGCCGGTTAAGTTGTCAATGGCTGATAATCCTGTCCTGTGATAAAAATCCTTCTGTTTCGACAGCCAAACCTTTCAGGGGAGCAATTGCAACCATTTGGCACCATTTTTGAGTGAATTACCAAAAGTCAGATTTTTGAAGAAATTGTGACCCCGGGGCTTAGGGATTTTTTTCAAAAAAATATTTTTCTGCCGGTTAAGTTGTCGAGGGCTGATTTCTTTTCCTGTGATAATAAGCCTTCTGTTTCGACCGCCAAACCTTTCAGGGGAGCATTTGCAACCGTTTGGCACCATTTTTGAGTGGATTGGCGAAACTCAGATTTTTGATGAAATTGTGACCCCGCGGCTTAGGGATTTTTTCAAAAAAATATTTTTCTGCCGGTAAGTTGTTGAGGGCTGATTTCTTCTCCTGTGTTAAAAGGCCTTCTGTTTCGACCGCCAAACCTTTCAGGGGAGCATTTGCAACCGTTTGGCACCATTTCTGAGTGAATTGCCGAAAGTCAGACTTTTGATGTAACTGTGACCCCCCGGGGCTTATGGATTTTTTCCAAAAAATATTTTTCTGCCGGTTAAGTTGTCAATGGCTGATAATCCTGTCCTGTGATAAAAAGCCTTCTGTTTCGACAGCCAAACCTTTCAGAGGAGCAATTGCATCCGTTTGGCACCATTTCTGAGTGAGTTGCCGAAAGTCAGATTTTTGATGAAATTGTGACCCCTGGGCTTAGGGATTTTTTCAAAAGAATATTTTTCTGCCGGTTACGTTGTCCATGGCTGATTTTCTGTCCTGTGATAAAAAGCCTTCTGTTTCGACCGCCAAACCTTTCAGGGGAGCATTTGCACCCGTTTGGCACCATTTTTGAGTGGATTGGCGAAACTCAGATTTTTTATGACATTGTGACCCCGGGGGTTTGGGATTTTTTCAAAAAAATATTTTTCTGCCGGTTAAGTTGTCAATGGCTGATAATCCTGTCCTGTGATAAAAAGCCTTCTGTTTCGACCGCCAAACCTTTCAGGGGAGCAATTGCAACCATTTGGCACCATTTTTGAGTGAATTACGAAAAGTCAGATTTTTGAAGAAATTGTGACCCCGGGGCTTAGGGATTTTTTTCAAAAAAATATTTTTCTTCCGGTTAAGTTGTCGAGGGCTGATTTCTTTTCCTGTGATAATAAGCCTTCTGTTTCGACCGCCAAACATTTCAGGGGAGCATTTGCAACCGTTTGGCACCATTTTTGAGTGAGTTGCCGAAAGTCAGATTTTTGAAGAAATTGTGACCCCGGGGCTTAGGGATTTTTTCAAAAAAATATTTTTCTGCCGGTTAAGTTGTCCATGGCTGATTTCCTGTCCTGTGATAAAAAGCCTTCTGTTTCGACAGCCAAACCTTTCAGGGGAGCAATTGCAACCATTTGGCACCATTTTTGAGTGAATTACCAAAAGTCAGATTTTTGAAGAAATTGTGACCCCGGGGCTTAGGGATTTTTTCAAAAAAATATTTTTCTGCCGGTTAAGTTGACGAAGGATGATTTCTTCTCCTGTGAAAAAAGGCCTTCTGTTTCGACCGCCAAACCTTTCAGGGGAGCATTTGCAACCGTTTGGCACCATTTCTGAGTGAATTGCCGAAAGTCAGATTTTTGAAGAAATTGTGACCCCGGGGCTTAGGGATTTTTTCAAAAAAATCTTTTTCTGCCGGTAAGTTGTTGAGGGCTGATTTCTTCTCCTGTGATAAAAGGCCTTGTGTTTCGACCGCCAAACTTTTCAGGGCACCATTTGCAACCGTTTGGCACCATTTTTGAGTGAGTTGCCGAAAGTCAGATTTTTGAGGAAATTGTGACCCCGGGGCTTAGGGATTTTTTCAAAAAAATATTTTTCTGCCGGTAAGTTGTTGAGGGCTCATTTCTTGTCCTGTGATAAAAAGCCTTCTGTTTCGACCGCCAAACCTTTCAGGGGAGCAATTGCAACCGATTGGCACCATTTTTAAGTGAGTTGCCGAAAGTCAGATTTTTGAGGAAATTGTGACCCCGGGGCTTAGGGATTTTTTCAAAAAAATCTTTTTCTGCCGGTTAAGTTGTCGAGGGCTGATTTCTTTTCGTGTGATAATAAGCCTTCTGTTTCGACCGCCAAACCTTTCAGGGGAGCAATTGCAACCGTTTGGCACCATTTCTGAGTGAGTTGCCGAAAGTCAGATTTCTGAGGAAATTGTGACCCCGGGGCTTAGGGATTTTTTCAAAAAAATATTTTTCTGCCGGTAAGTTGTTGAGGGCTGATTTCTTCTCCTGTGTTAAAAGGCCTTCTGTTTCGACCGCTAAACCTTTCAGGGGAGCATTTGCAACCGTTTGGCACCATTTCTGAGTGAATTGCCGAAAGTCAGACTTTTGATGTAACTGTGACCCCCCGGGGCTTATGGATTTTTTCCAAAAAATATTTTTCTGCCGGTTAAGTTGTCAATGGCTGATAATCCTGTCCTGTGATAAAAATCCTTCTGTTTCGACAGCCAAACCTTTCAGGGGAGCAATTGCAACCATTTGGCACCATTTTTGAGTGAATTACCAAAAGTCAGATTTTTGAAGAAATTGTGACCCCGGGGCTTAGGGATTTTTTTCAAAAAAATATTTTTCTGCCGGTTAAGTTGTCGAGGGCTGATTTCTTTTCCTGTGATAATAAGCCTTCTGTTTCGACCGCCAAACCTTTCAGGGGAGCATTTGCAACCGTTTGGCACCATTTTTGAGTGGATTGGCGAAACTCATATTTTTGATGAAATTGTGACCCCGGGGCTTAGGGATTTTTTCAAAAAAATATTTTTCTGCCGGTTAAGTTGTCCATGGCTAATTTCCTGTCCTGTGATAAAAAGCCTTCTGTTTCGACAGCCAAACCTTTCAGGGGAGCAATTGCAACCATTTGGCACCATTTTTGAGTGAATTACCGAAAGTCAGATTTTTGAAGAAATTGTGACTTCGGGGCTTAGGGATTTTTTCAAAAAAATATTTTTCTGCTGGTTACGTTGTCGAGGGCTGATTCTTTCTCCTGTGATAAAAGGCCTTCTGTTTCGACCGCCAAACCTTTCAGGGGAGCATTTGCAACCGTTTGGCACCATTTCTGAGTGAATTGCCGAAATTCAGATTTTTGATGAAATTGTGACCCCGGGGCTTAGGGATTTTTTCAAAAAAATATTTTTCTGCCGGTTAAGTTGTCGAGGGCTGATTTCCTGTCCTGTGATAAAAAGCCTTCTGTTTCGACCGCCAAACCTTTCAGGGGAGCATTTGCAACCGTTTGGCACCATTTCTGAGTGAGTTGCCGAAAGTCAGATTTTTGATGAAATTGTGACCCCTGGGCTTAGGGATTTTTTCAAAAAAATATTTTTCTGCCGGTAGGTTGTTGAGGGCTGATTTCTTGTCCTGTGATAAAAAACCTTCTGTTTCGACCGCCAAACCTTTCAGAGGAGCAATTGCATCCGTTTGGCACCATTTCTGAGTGAGTTGCCGAAAGTCAGATTTTTGATGAAATTGTTACCCCTGGGCTTAGGGATTTTTTCAAAAGAATATTTTTCTGCCGGTTACGTTGTCCATGGCTGATTTTCTGTCCTGTGATAAAAAGCCTTCTGTTTCGACCGCCAAACCTTTCAGGGGAGCATTTGCAACCGTTTGGCACCATTTTTGAGTGGATTGGCGAAACTCAGATTTTTTATGACATTGTGACCCCGGGGGTTTGGGATTTTTTCAAAAAAATATTTTTCTGCCGGTTAAGTTGTCAATGGCTGATAATCCTGTCCTGTGATAAAAAGCCTTCTGTTTCGACCGCCAAACCTTTCAGGGGAGCAATTGCAACCATTTGGCACCATTTTTGAGTGAATTACGAAAAGTCAGATTTTTGAAGAAATTGTGACCCCGGGGCTTAGGGATTTTTTTCAAAAAAATATTTTTCTTCCGGTTAAGTTGTCGAGGGCTGATTTCTTTTCCTGTGATAATAAGCCTTCTGTTTCGACCGCCAAACATTTCAGGGGAGCATTTGCAACCGTTTGGCACCATTTTTGAGTGAGTTGCCGAAAGTCTGATTTTTGAAGAAATTGTGACCCCGGGGCTTAGGGATTTTTTCAAAAAAATATTTTTCTGCCGGTTAAGTTGTCCATGGCTGATTTCCTGTCCTGTGATAAAAAGCCTTCTGTTTCGACAGCCAAACCTTTCAGGGGAGCAATTGCAACCATTTGGCACCATTTTTGAGTGAATTACCAAAAGTCAGATTTTTGAAGAAATTGTGACCCCGGGGCTTAGGGATTTTTTCAAAAAAATATTTTTCTGCCGGTTAAGTTGACGAAGGATGATTTCTTCTCCTGTGAAAAAAGGCCTTCTGTTTCGACCGCCAAACCTTTCAGGGGAGCATTTGCAACCGTTTGGCACCATTTCTGAGTGAATTGCCGAAAGTCAGATTTTTGAAGAAATTGTGACCCCGGGGCTTAGGGATTTTTTCAAAAAAATCTTTTTCTGCCGGTAAGTTGTTGAGGGCTGATTTCTTCTCCTGTGATAAAAGGCCTTGTGTTTCGACCGCCAAACTTTTCAGGGCACCATTTGCAACCGTTTGGCACCATTTTTGAGTGAGTTGCCGAAAGTCAGATTTTTGAGGAAATTGTGACCCCGGGGCTTAGGGATTTTTTCCAAAAAAATATTTTTCTGCCGGTAAGTTGTTGAGGGCTCATTTCTTGTCCTGTGATAAAAAGCCTTCTGTTTCGACCGCCAAACCTTTCAGGGGAGCAATTGCAACCGATTGGCACCATTTTTAAGTGAGTTGCCGAAAGTCAGATTTTTGAGGAAATTGTGACCCCGGGGCTTAGGGATTTTTTCAAAAAAATCTTTTTCTGCCGGTTAAGTTGTCGAGGGCTGATTTCTTTTCGTGTGATAATAAGCCTTCTGTTTCGACCGCCAAACCTTTCAGGGGAGTAATTGCAACCGTTTGGCACCATTTCTGAGTGAGTTGCCGAAAGTCAGATTTCTGAGGAAATTGTGACCCCGGGGCTTAGGGATTTTTTCAAAAAAATATTTTTCTGCCGGTAAGTTGTTGAGGGCTGATTTCTTCTCCTGTGTTAAAAGGCCTTCTGTTTCGACCGCCAAACCTTTCAGGGGAGCATTTGCAACCGTTTGGCACCATTTCTGAGTGAATTGCCGAAAGTCAGACTTTTGATGTAACTGTGACCCCCCGGGGCTTATGGATTTTTTCCAGAAAATATTTTTCTGCCGGTTAAGTTTTCAATGGCTGATAATCCTGTCCTGTGATAAAAATCCTTCTGTTTCGACAGCCAAACCTTTCAGGGGAGCAATTGCAACCATTTGGCACCATTTTTGAGTGAATTACCAAAAGTCAGATTTTTGAAGAAATTGTGACCCCGGGGCTTAGGGATTTTTTTCAAAAAAATATTTTTCTGCCGGTTAAGTTGTCGAGGGCTGATTTCTTTTCCTGTGATAATAAGCCTTCTGTTTCGACCGCCAAACCTTTCAGGGGAGCATTTGCAACCGTTTGGCACCATTTTTGAGTGGATTGGCGAAACTCAGATTTTTGATGAAATTGTGACCCCGGGGGTTTGGGATTTTTTCAAAAAAATATTTTTCTGCCGGTTAAGTTGTCCATGGCTAATTTCCTGTCCTGTGATAAAAAGCCTTCTGTTTCGACAGCCAAACCTTTCAGGGGAGCAATTGCAACCATTTGGCACCATTTTTGAGTGAATTACCGAAAGTCAGATTTTTGAAGAAATTGTGACTTCGGGGCTTAGGGATTTTTTCAAAAAAATATTTTTCTGCTGGTTACGTTGTCGAGGGCTGATTCTTTCTCCTGTGATAAAAGGCCTTCTGTTTCGACCGCCAAACCTTTCAGGGGAGCATTTGCAACCGTTTGGCACCATTTCTGAGTGAGTTGCCGAAAGTCAGATTTTTGATGAAATTGTGACCGCTGGGCTTAGGGATTTTTTCAAAAAAATATTTTTCTGCCGGTAGGTTGTTGAGGGCTGATTTCTTGTCCTGTGATAAAAAACCTTCTGTTTCGACCGCCAAACCTTTCAGAGGAGCAATTGCATCCGTTTGGCACCATTTCTGAGTCAGTTGCCGAAAGTCAGATTTTTGATGAAATTGTGACCCCTGGGCTTAGGGATTTTTTCAAAAAAATATTTTTCTGCCCGTTACGTTGTCCATGGCTGATTTTCTGTCCTGTGATAAAAAGCCTTCTGTTTCGACCGCCAAACCTTTCAGGGGAGCATTTGCACCCGTTTGGCACCATTTTTGAGTGGATTGGCGAAACTCAGATTTTTGATGACATTGTGACCCCGGGGGTTTGGGATTTTTTCAAAAAAATATTTTTCTGCCGGTTAAGTTGTCAATGGCTGATAATCCTGTCCTGTGATAAAAAGCCTTCTGTTTCGACCGCCAAACCTTTCAGGGGAGCAATTGCAACCATTTGGCACCATTTTTGAGTGAATTACGAAAAGTCAGATTTTTGAAGAAATTGTGACCCCGGGGCTTAGGGATTTTTTTCAAAAAAATATTTTTCTTCCGGTTAAGTTGTCGAGGGCTGATTACTTTTCCTGTGATAATAAGCCTTCTGTTTCGACCGCCAAACATTTCAGGGGAGCATTTGCAACCGTTTGGCACCATTTTTGAGTGAGTTGCCGAAAGTCTGATTTTTGATGAAATTGTGACCCCGGGGCTTAGGGATTTTTTCAAAAAAAATTTTTCTGCCGGTTAAGTTGTCCATGGCTGATTTCCTGTCCTGTGATAAAAAGCCTTCTGTTTCGACAGCCAAACCTTTCAGGGGAGCAATTGCAACCATTTGGCACCATTTTTGAGTGAATAACCAAAAGTCAGGTTTTTGAAGAAATTGTGACCCCGGGGCTTAGGGATTTTTTCAAAAAAATATTTTTCTGCCGGTTATGTTGTCGAGGGATGATTTCTTCTCCTGTGATAAAAGGCCTTCTGTTTCGACCGCCAAACCTTTCAGGGGAGCATTTGCAACCGTCTGGTACCATTTCTGAGTGAATTGCCGAATGTCAGACTTTTGATGAAATTGTGACCCCGGGGCTTATGGATTTTTTCAAAAAAATCTTTTTCTGCCGGTTAAGTTGTCAAGGGCTGATTTCCTGTCCTGTGATAAAAAGCCTTCTGTTTCATCCGCCAAACCTTTCAGGGGAGCAATTGCATCCGTTTGGCACCATTTCTGAGTGAGTTGCCAAAGTCAGATTTTTGATGAAATTGTGACCCCTGGGCTTAGGGATTTTTTCAAAAAAATATTTTTCTGCCGGTTACGTTGTCCATGGCTGATTTTCTGTCCTGTGATAAAAAGCCTTCTGTTTCGACCGCCAAACCTTTCAGGGGAGCATTTGCAACCGTTTGGTACCATTTCTGAGTGAATTGCCGAATGTCAGACTTTTGATGAAATTGTGACCCCGGGGCTTATGGATTTTTTCAAAAAAATCTTTTTCTGCCGGTTAAGTTGTCAAGGGCTGATTTCCTGTCCTGTGATAAAAAGCCTTCTGTTTCATCCGCCAAACCTTTTAGGGGAGCATTTGCAACCATTTGGCACCATTTTTGAGTGGATTGGCGAAACTCAGATTTTTGATGAAATTGTGACCCCGGGGCTTAGGGATTTTTTCAAAAAAATCTTTTTCTGCCGGTTAAGTTGTCAATGGCTGATTTCCTGTCCTGTGATATAAAGCCTTCTGTTTCATCCGCCAAACCTTTCAGGGGAGCATTTGCAACCGTTTGGCACCATTTCTCAGTGAGTTGCCGAAAGTCAGATTTTTGGTGAAATTGTGACCCCGGGGGTTTGGGATTTTTTCAAAAAATTATTTTTCTTCCGTTAAGTTGTTGAGGGCTGATTTCTTCTCCTGTGATAAAAGGTCTTGTGTTTCGACCGCCAAACCTTTCAGGGGAGCATTTACAACCGTTTGGCACCATTTCTGAGTGAATTGCCGAAAGTCTGATTTTTTATAAAATTGTGACCCCGGGGCTTAGGGATTTTTTCAAAAAAATATTTTTCTGCCGATAAGTTGTTGAGGGCTGATTTCTTGTCCATTGATAAAAAACCTTTTGTTTCGACCGCCAAACTTTTCAGGGGAGCAATTGCAACCGTTTGGCACCATTTCTGAGTGAGTTGCCGAAAGTCTGATTTTTTTTTTAAATAATCTTTATTAATTTTGAGAAAAAAGAAAATTACATTAAATAAACAAGAAAGCATACAACACACAAAGAAATAGAAAAAAAAGAAAAAATTCACCTCTTCACACTTATTTTCAATAACTTCTTTTCAGAACTTCCCCACGTCTCCTCCTATTGTTTTCTAACTCCATTTTATTTGTTCTAACAGGTTTTTCCCCTGAACATCTTATACCTTATTTTGTTAAGATTACTTAACCCTAATTTAGTTAAATTCGTTTTAGTTATAAAATTATACGTTCGTTCATCATTGTGCTTTAACATTTTGTTAGCATATATCCCTTAACCCTCTATATGGAAATGAAAAAACAGACAGAAATATAAGCTTAGATCTGGAACATGAAAAAAGATAACTTTCCTAAAGGTTGCCCCCATTTCCCTCCCACAGATTCCCCATTCTTATAATGCTAATCTTTATTCTATAAAAAAGAAAAAAAAAGAATTTTCAAACCCCTTTCGGACTGTTAAATCCCACCCTTCTCCCCCCGGTTTCAATCCTTAATCATAATGCATTTAGTCCATCTTTTTAACCTGGTGATCTCACGTCCGAGGCACGCAGGTCTCTCACAATTCCTTTCAGCCGGTTTCTTTGAAAGTCTTTCATGCTTGGATCCCAGGATCGAAGAATTATTTTCTCAATGCTGGCGGTGGTTCTTTCAACTGGGCCTGTTTGCTTGTAGATAATATTCCAGCACTTTTTCCTAGGTCTATATGTCCCAAATAGTCCTATTTTCACCTTGGTCAGTTTAGGTTTCTTCTTAGCAGGTCTCAGTCTCTCTTCTCTCTTATGTAGTGTCTCGGCCTTCACTTCCTTCCGCTCCTTTTGCTTAGCAGGTGTCTTTTCCTCCTCAGTCTTGGGT
Organism: Podarcis melisellensis; assembly: GCF_964234715.1. NCBI lineage: Eukaryota > Metazoa > Chordata > Lepidosauria > Squamata > Lacertidae > Podarcis > Podarcis melisellensis. Next base: position 38,650,119 of record NC_138546.1, on the reverse strand, counting down.
TCTTTTCCTTGTCCAGCTGCCTGTATTTTGAACAGCGAGTCCCTTTCCAAATCAGTTAGTGTGTTTTCAGATAGCTTCGGGTTTGTGGGGCTCGTAGACAAAACAAGGTCTTTCTCATTCATCTGTGACAATTTTCCCACGAGAGAGATCAGCTCCTTCAAGTCAGCACGTATTTCCTGTATTCCTTGTTTTAGTTCCATTCCTGCAGTGTCCAAGAATCCCCTCTAGAGGGATTCTGGTTACTTAGTGATCTTTCCCTCTCCAATCCAAAAGTCAAATTTGTTTGTAACAATCTTTCCTGATTTGTAATATTTTGTAGCAATTTAGTCAGTTAATGTTTCAATTTCCAATTCTTTCAACTTTGACAGTTAATTTGACAGCTGTCAAAAGTATCTATGTCTCAGCAGGCTCTTAACTCTGTTTACTCCCGGGCTTGAGTAGGGTGGTACTTTATCAAACAAAGTAATCTCTTGTCCTCCAGCCCCTTAGCTTAGTTTTAAAATCCGTGAGGTCTGTATCTTTTATCCAATCACACAGGTTTTCCCCGCAACTTTAGTTGACAGGTCCTTGCTTTGCACTGTTAACAATATGGAGGAGGCGGACTTCCCTTTTTTTTCGGCTCCCCCGTTCGTGCCAAATCCAAATCGAAAAATTTATAATCCAATTTTCAAGTTACTCACGGGTTGTTGCTCTTGCTTTTAAGTCCAAATTTAGTAGGAAGAATTCAGCGCTGACTGAAGAATGGCTTGCGGCTTCGCTCGGCAGGGGGAGCAGAAGACTCACAGCACCACGCCGCACCCTGGCTCCCGATCCTTAGCCTTTAAAAAGGCTCTTTCACGAGTCGGGGGGCGCTTACGATGCCTGCCGAATCACCATGTCCACGTCCTCCGTGTCCGTGGTTTATAAGGGTCCCCGTGTCGCCGGCACGGTAAGACCCGAACCCCTGCTGAGCCGATTCCCTCCGGAGCTCGGAGGGAATCCGCCATTAGACAGTCGCGCCAACCCGGAAGTCCGCCGAAACAGAAGGCTTTTTATCACAGGACAGAAAATCAGCCATGGACAACGTAACCAGCAGAAAAATATTTTTTTGAAAAAATCCCTAAGCCCAGGGGTCACAATTTCATCAAAAATCTGACTTTTGGTAATTCACTCAAAAATGGTGCCAAATGGTTGCAATTGCTCCCCTGAAAGGTTTGGCTGTCGAAACAGAAGGATTTTTTATCACAGGACAGGATTATCAGCCATTGACAACTTAACCGGCAGAAAAATATTTTTTTAAAAAAATCCCAAACCCCCGGGGTCACAATGTCATCAAAAATCTGAGTTTCGCCAATCCACTCAAAAATGGTGCCAAACGGCTGAAAATGCTCCCCTGAAAGGTTTGGCGGTCGAAACAGAAGGCTTTTTATCACAGGACAGAAAATCAGCCATGGACAACGTAACCGGCAGAAAAATATTTTTTTGAAAAAATCCCTAAGCCCCGGGGTCACAATTTCATCAAAAATCTGACTTTCGGCAATTCACTCAGAAATAGTGCCAAACGGTTGCAAATGCTCCCCTGAAAGGTTTGGCGGATGAAACAGAAGGCTTTTTATCACAGGAAATCAGCCCTTGACAACTTAACCGGCAGAAAAAGATTTTTTTGAAAAAATCCATAAGCCCCGGGGTCACAATTTCATCAAAAGTCTGACATTCGGCAATTCACTCAGAAATGGTACCAAACGGTTGCAAATGCTCCCCTGAAAGTTTTGGCGGTCGAAACAGAAGGCCTTTTATCACAGGAGAAGAAATCAGCCCTCAACAACTTACCGGCAGAAAAATAATTTTTTGAAAAAATCCCTAAGCCCCGGGGTCACAATTTCACCAAAAATCTGACTTTCGGCAACTCACTCAGAAATGGTGCCAAACGGTTGCAATTGCTCCCCTGAAAGGTTTGACGGTCGAAACAGAAGGTTTTTTATCACAGGACAAGAAATCAGCCCTCAACAACTTACCGGCAGAAAAATATTTTTTTGAAAAAATCCCAAACCCCCGGGGTCACAATTTCATCAAAAATCTGACTTTCGGCAATTCACTCAGAAATGGTGTCAAACGGTTGCAATTGCTCCCCTGAAAGGTTTGGCGGTTGAAACAGAAGGTTTTTTATCACTGGACAAGAAATCAGCCCTCAACAAATTACCGGCAGAAAAATATTTTTTTGAAAAAATCCCTAAGCCCCGGGGTTTCACAATTTCTTCAAAAATCTGACTTTCGGCAATTCACTCAGAAATGGTGCCAAACGGTTGCAAATGCTCCCCTGAAAGGTTTGGCAGTCGAAATAGAAGGCCTTTTATCACAGGACAGGAAATCAGCCATGGACAACTTAACCGGCAGAAAAATATTTTTTTGAAAAAATCCCTAAGCCCCGGGGGCACAATTTCATCAAAAATCTGACTTTCGGCAATTCACTCAGAAATGGTGCCAAACGGTTGCAATTGCTCCCCTGAAAGGTTTGACGGTCGAAACAGAAGGTTTTTTATCACAGGACAAGAAATCAGCCCTCAACAACTTAACCGGCAGAAAAATATTTTTTTGAAAAAATCCCTAAGCCCCGGGGTCACAATTTCATCAAAAATCTGACTTTCGGCAATTCACTCAGAAATGGTGCCAAACGGTTGCAAATGCTCCCCTGAAAGGTTTGGCAGTGGAAACACAAGACCTTTTATCACAGGAGAAGAAATCAGCCCTCAACAACTTACCGGCAGAAAAATAATTTTTTGAAAAAATCCCTAAGCCCCGGGGTCACAATTTCACCAAAAATCTGACTTTCGGCAACTCACTCAGAAATGGTGCCAAACGGTTGCAATTGCTCCCCTGAAAGGTTTGACGGTCGAAACAGAAGGTTTTTTATCACAGGACAAGAAATCAGCCCTCAACAACTTACCGGCAGAAAAATATTTTTTTGAAAAAATCCCAAACCCCCGGGGTCACAATTTCATCAAAAATCTGACTTTCGGCAATTCACTCAGAAATGGTGTCAAACGGTTGCAATTGCTCCCCTGAAAGGTTTGGCGGTTGAAACAGAAGGTTTTTTATCACTGGACAAGAAATCAGCCCTCAACAAATTACCGGCAGAAAAATATTTTTTTGAAAAAATCCCTAAGCCCCGGGGTTTCACAATTTCTTCAAAAATCTGACTTTCGGCAATTCACTCAGAAATGGTGCCAAACGGTTGCAAATGCTCCCCTGAAAGGTTTGGCAGTCGAAATAGAAGGCCTTTTATCACAGGACAGGAAATCAGCCATGGACAACTTAACCGGCAGAAAAATATTTTTTTGAAAAAATCCCTAAGCCCCGGGGTCACAATTTCTTCAAAAATCTGATTTTCGGCAATTCACTCAAAAATGGGGCCAAATGGTTGCAATTGCTCCCCTGAAAGGTTTGGCTGTCGAAATAGAAGGCTTTTTATCACAGGACAGGAAATCAGCCATGGACAACTTAACCGGCAGAAAAATATTTTTTTGAAAAAATCCCAAACCCCGGGGTCACCATTTCATCAAAAATCTGACTTTCGGCAATTCACTCAGAAATGGTGTCAAACGGTTGCAATTGCTCCCCTGAAAGGTTTGGCGGTCGAAACTGAAGGCTTTTTATCACAGGACAGGAAATTAGCCATGGACAACTTAACCGGCAGAAAAATATTTTTTTGAAAAAATCCCTAAGCCCCGGGGTCACAATTTCATCAAAAATCTGAGTTTCGCCAATCCACTCAAAAATTGTGCCAAACGGTTGCAAATGCTCCCCTGAAAGGTTTGGCGGTCGAAACAGAAGGCTTATTATCACAGGAAAAGAAATCAGCCCTCGACAACTTAACCGGCAGAAAAAGATTTTTTTGAAAAAATCCATAAGCCCCGGGGTCAAAATTTCATCAAAAGTCTGACATTCGGCAATTCACTCAGAAATGGTACCAAACGGTTGCAAATGCTCCCCTGAAAGTTTTGGCGGTCGAAACAGAAGGCCTTTTATCACAGGAGAAGAAATCAGCCCTCAACAACTTAACCGGCAGAAAAATATTTTTTTGAAAAAATCCCTAAGCCCGGTGTCACAATTTCATCAAAAATCTGACTTTCGGCAATTCACTCAGAAATGGTGCCAAACGGTTGCAAATGCTCCCCTGAATGGTTTGGCGGTCGAAACACAAGGCCTTTTATCACAGGAGAAGAAATCAGCCCTCAACAACTTACCGGCAGAAAATTTTTTTTTGAAAAAAACCCTAAGCCCCGGGGTCACCATTTCATAAAAAATCTGACTTTCGGCAATTCACTCAGAAATGGTGCCAAACGGTTGCAAATGCTCCCCTGAAAGGTTTGGCGGTCGAAACACAAGACCTTTTATCACAAGAGGAGAAATCAGCCCTCAACAACTTACCGGCAGAAAAATAATTTTTTGAAAAAATCCCTAAGCCCCGGGGTCACAATTTCACCAAAAATCTGACTTTCGGCAACTCACTCAGAAATGGTGCCAAACGGTTGCAATTGCTCCCCTGAAAGGTTTGACGGTCGAAACAGAAGGTTTTTTATCAAAGGACAAGAAATCAGCCCTCAACAACTTACCGGCAGAAAAATATTTTTTTGAAAAAATCCCTAAGCCCCGGGGTCACAATTTCATCAAAAATCTGACTTTCGGCAATTCACTCAGAAATGGTGCCAAACGGTTGCAAATGCTCCCCTGAAAGGTTTGGCAGTCGAAATAGAAGGCCTTTTATCACAGGACAGGAAATCAGCCATGGACAACTTAACCGGCAGAAAAATATTTTTTTGAAAAAATCCCTAAGCCCCGGGGTCACAATTTCATCAAAAATCTGACTTTCGGCAACTCACTCAGAAATGGTGCCAAACGGTTGCAATTGCTCCCCTGAAAGGTTTGACGGTCGAAACAGAAGGTTTTTTTATCACAGGACAAGAAATCAGCCCTCAACAACTTAACCGGCAGAAAAATATTTTTTTGAAAAAATCCCTAAGCCCCGGGGTCACAATTTCCTCAAAAACCTGACTTTCGGCAACTCACTCAGAAATGGTGCCAAACGGTTGCAATTGCTCCCTTGAAAGGTTTGGCGGTCGAAACAGAAGGTTTTTTATCACTGGACAAGAAATCAGCCCTCAACAACTTATCGGCAGAAAAATATTTTGTCGACGGCTCATTAATTGTCCTGTGATAAAAAGCCTTCTGTTTCGACCGCCAAACCTTTTAGGGGAGCAATCGCAACCGTTTGGCACCATTTCGGAGTGAATTGCCGAAAGTCAGATTTTTGAAGAAATTGTGGCTTAGGGATTTTTTTAAAAAAATATTTTTCTGCCGGTTAAGTTGTCCAGGCTGATTTCCTGTCCTGTGATAAAAGTCCTTCTGTTTCGACCGCCAAACCTTTCAGGGGAGCATTTGCAACCGTTTGGCACCATTTCTGAGTGAATTGCCAAAAGTCAGATTTTTTATGAAATTGTGACCCCGGGGCTTCGGGATTTTTTTAAAAAAATATTTTTCTGCCGGTAAGTTGTTGAGGGCTGATTTCTTGTCCTGTGATAAAAAGCCTTCTGTTTCGACCGCCAAACCTTTTAGGGGAGCAATTGCAACCGTTTGGCACCATTTTTGAGTGAGTTGCAGAAACTCAGATTTTTGATGAAATTGTGCCCCGGGGCTTAGGGATTTTTTCAAAAAAATATTTTTCTGCCGGTTACCTTGTCGAGGGCTGATTTCCTGTCCTGTGATAAAAATATATAAAAAAATATTTCTTGTCCTTGCCTTCTGTTTCGACCACCAAACCTTTCAGGGGAGCAATTGCAACCGTTTGGCACCATTTCTGAGTGAATTGCCGAAAGTCATATTTTTGAAGAAATTGTGACCCCGGGGCTTAGGGATTTTTTCCAAAAAATATTTGTATGCCGGTAAGTTGTCGACAGCTCATTAATTGTCCTGTGATAAAAAGCCTTCTGTTTCGACCGCCAAACCTTCCAGGGGAGCAATCGCAACCGTTTGGCACCATTTCGGAGTGAATTGCCGAAAGTCAGATTTTTGATGAAATTGTGACCCCGGGGCTTAGGGATTTTTTCAAAAAAATATTTTTCTGCCGGTTAGGTTGTTGAGGGCTTATTCTTTTTCCTGTATGCCGGTAAGTTGTCGACAGCTCATTAATTGTCCTGTGATAAAAAGCCTTCTGTTTCGACCGCCAAACCTCTCAGGGTAGTATTTGCAACCATTTGGCACCATTTTTAAGTGAGTTGCCGAAAGTCAGATTTTTGATGAAATTGTGACCCCGGGGCTTAGGGATTTTTTCAAAAAAGTCTTTTTCTGCCGGTTAAGTTGTCGAGGGCTGATTTCCTGTCCTGTGATAAAAAGCCATCTATTTCGACTGCCAAACCTTTCAGGGGAGCATTTACAACCGTTTGGCACCATTTCTGAGTAAATTGCCGAAAGTCCGATTTTTTATGAAACTGTGACTCCGGGGTTTAGGGATTTTTTCAAAAAAAACTTTTTCTGCCGGCTAAGTTGTCGAGGGCTGATTTCTTGTCCTGTGATAAAAAGCCTTCTGTTTCGACCGCCAAACCTTTCAGGGGAGCATTTGCAACGGTTTGGCACCATTTCTGAGTGAATTGCTGAAAGTCAGATTTTTGATGAAATTGTGACGCCGGCGCTTAGGGATTTTTTCAAAAAAATCTTTTTTTGCCGGTTAAGTTGTTGAGGGCTGATTTCCTGTCCTGTGCTAAAAAGCCTTCTGTTTCGACCGCCAAACCTTTCAGGGGAGCATTTGCAACCGTTTGGCACCATTTTTGAGTGAATTGCCGAAAGTCAGATTTTTGATGAAATTGTGACCCCGGGGCTTAGGGATTTTTTCAAAAAAATCTATTTCTGCCAGTTAAGTTGTCGAGCGCTCATTTCTTGTCCTGTGATAAAAAGCCTTTTGTTTCGACTGCCAAACCTTTCAGGGGAGCATTTGTGTCATGACCTGGGATTCCGATTCAGAGGCTGAACCAGAGTTATCCCAGCCTGCACAGGAGTCTCCGCCTCCAGTGCCGGCTGACCTGGGGCAAGGCCTAGATTCTGAGGAGCCTGCACCTGTGTCAGATCCTCAGGAGCAGGCACCAGGTGAAACCATTCTGGCCCCAGAGGTGCTTGAGGACTCAGTGTCTACAGGTGAGCCTCCCCCGGGCCCCAGTAACCCTTCGGCCTTTCCTGAACTGCAGAGGCTTAGAGCAGAGAGGCGAAGGGAACTGGTTGCTCCCAGGAGGAGTGCTCGCCTTAAGGCCAGGGGAGGCAGGGCTCCTGGGGGCCGGGACCACCCCTGGCCTTAGAGAAGATAAAGGTCAGTCAGCCCGGTCCCAGGTTGCGGGAGCAACGTCGTTGTTGAGTACCTGCTCTTACCCGGACCTAGACCTGAACCTCGAGTGTTCCTGTTCCTCGCCCGGCTTCCTTCTTCTGACCTTCCATCGTTCCTGTTCCCGCCCGGCTCCCAGCTTCGGACCTTCCAGTGTTTCTGTTCCTCGCCTGGCTTCCTGCTTCTGACCTTCCAGCGTTCCTGTTCCCGCCCGGCTCCCAGCTTCGGACCTTCCAGTGTTCCTGTTCCCTGGCCGGCCTCCTGCTTCTGGTCTTGGAGAGTTCCTGTCCCCGCCTGGCTCCCTGTTTCGGACCTCGCCTCACATCTTGTGAACTCTGACTACGGTAACAGTACCTTCCCCCCGGGACCAGCACAGTTTGCTCCCGCCACACCCGCACTCCCTCTTTGTTGGGGTGCGTTCAGGAAGAGCCAGAAGCCATGGCCGACCAAGCGGCTACGCTGCTGGCAACAGCCCAGGCGAACCAGGCCTTGACTCACACCGTGCAGCAGCTCAGCAACGCGGTTACGGCACTTCAGCAGCGGTTGGACGCCCTACCGGCTTTTTCTGCCGGTTAAGTTGTCCATGGCTGATTTTCTGTCCTGTGATAAAAAGCCTTCTGTTTTGACCACCAAACCTTTCAGGGGAGCATTTGCAACCGTTTGGCACCATTTCTTAGTGAATTGCCGAAAGTCAGATTTTTGATGAAATTGTGATCCCGGGGCTTAGGGATTTTTTCAAAAAAATCTTTTTCTGCCGGTTAAGTTGTCAAGGGCTGATTTCCTGTCCTGTGATAAAAAGCCTTCTGTTTCGACCGCCAAACCTTTCAGGGGAGCATTTGCAACCATTTGGCACCATTTTTGTGTGTATTGCCGAAAATCAGATTTTTTATAAAATTGTGACCCCGGGGTTTAGGGATTTTTTCAAAAAAATCTTTTTCTGCCGGTTAAGTTGTCCAGGGCTGATTTCTTGTCCTGTGATAAAAAGCCTTCTGTTTCGACCGCCAAACCTTTCAGGGGAGCATTTGCAACCGTTACGCACCATTTCTTATTGAATTGCCGAAAGTCAGATTTTTTATGAAATTGTGACCCCGGGGCTTCGGGATTTTTTCAAAAAAATCTTTTTCTGCCAGTTAAGTTGTCCATGGCTGATTTCTTGTACTGTGAAAAAAAGCCTTCTGTTTCGACCGCCAAACCTTTCAGGGGAGCATTTGCAACCGTTTGGCACCATTTTTTTGCACCGTCTAGGTTTGAATAAATATGCCGATCTCACCTCAATTTCCTTTAAGAAGATGGTGCCATTCATTTAACGATTGATATAAAATGCCTCATTTGTTGCTGTTTTAAACATAATTTTTTATTGAAATGTTTGTACATATGTGTAAATGTACTGCTCAAAGACATCTGCAGAGTTGTGACAAAAGGAAATACTGGTAATACTGTTGAAATCACTGTTCTTGAGTACAGGTGCTGCCACAGTTCTGATGTTCATTAATTATCCAGTGCAGTAGTCTTAAATACTTAAGTTAAAAGGGCTGTAGTTCAGTGGCAGAGCGTCTGCCTTGCAAGCAGAATGTCCCAGGTTTCAATCACTGGCGGCATTAGGTAGGGAGAGATTCTTGCCTGAAATCCTGGAGAGCTGCTGCCAGCCAGTGTAGGCAATACTAAGCTAGATAGACCAATGGTCTGACTTTTATGGCAGCTTCTTATGTTGTTCCCAATGGCTGCATTACTGATTGGGTAGTGTTGTAGATCATTAAATGGCACAGCACAAATGAAATTGTACCGATTTAGATCAAACATGACACACATATAGTCATACCTCAGGTTACAGCCGCTTCAGGTTATGCACCGCCGAAACCTGGAAGTACTAGAACGGGTTACTTCCGAGTTTCGACAGTCACACATGTGCAGAAGCGCTAAATCGCACTTTACGCATGCGCAGAAGCACAGAATCGCAATCCGCACGTGCGCAGACATGGGTTCCGAACGTGCATCCCGCACGGATCACGTTCGCAGCACGAGCGTCCACTGTATACTAAAACATTTTTGTTTTGTTTTTTTTAAAGGTATTTATTAAAGTTTTAAGAGGTACAAAAAGAAAAAGCAAAAAACATCATTTTAAACAAAAAACAATACAACACATCCCAATAGATAAAGAAAAAAGGATAAAATACAAAAGAAAAATAAAAAAGAGAAAAAGCAGAGAATTAAAATCCATTCAGCAAAAAAGAAAAAAACAAAGAAAAATACAGCAAATCTTCCCATTACTTATCTTTCATTAGCTTATTTCCCCGACCTCCTCACACCTCCCTTTTTTGCATTCTAGATCGATTATCCATTTCAGCAAATCCCTTCCCTCTTTTCAAATTTTTGTCCTGTAATTTATCTTAATATTAATATAGCTTTACTTTCCCTCCTTTCACCAATTAACAGTCTGTTTTTTCCTAAACCTTTGTAACATTTCTGCTAAAATCACATAAAATCATTCCAACATCATTCTAACATTCATTAATTTTACAATGTTTCTGTAAATAGTCTTTAAATTTCTTCCAATCTTCCTCCACCGACTCTTCTCCCTGGTCTCGAATTCTGCCAGTCATTTCCGCCAGTTCCATGTAGTCCATCACCTTCATCTGCCATTCTTCCCGGGTGGGTAAATCTTGTGTCTTCCAATATTTTGCAATAAGTATTCTTGCTGCTGTTGTGGCATACATAAAGAATTTTCATTTTTGAAAATTAATTTTTGTTTTAAATGTTAAGGCTGCCTCAGAATGAACAATGGTGTTCCATCAATATTACGGTAGATATATCCATGATTATTACTACAGGTAAAGGTAAAAAGTAAAGGACCCCTGGACGGTTAAGTCCAGTCAAAGGCGACTATGGGGTTGGGGCACTTATCTTGCTTTCAGGCCAAGGGAGCCAACGCTTGTCCACAGACAGCAGTTCAAATCCCCGTGACAGAGTGAGTCCCTGTTGCTCTGTCCCAGCTCCTGCCAACCTTGCAGTTTGAAAGCACGCCAGTGCAAGTAGATAAATAGGTACCGCTCCGGTGGGAAGGTAAACGGCATTTCCGTGCGCTCTGGCTTCTGTCACTGTGTCCCATTGCACCAGAAGCAGTTGCCATGCTGGCCACATGACCTGGAAAGCTATCCGTGGACAAACACCAGCTCCCTCGGCCTGAAAGCGGAGATGAGCGCCACAACCCCATAGTCGCCTTTGACTGGACTTAAACATCCAGGGGTCCTTTACCTTTACACCCAGAATCACCTACACAAACATGGGAAATCATAACATTTCTTCTCCTTCCTGTCTCGAAACTCATGCTTGGAGCAGTGATTTCAAATGTAACATTTGACTGTGTAACCTGAGTACCATATAAATCCACTGGATATTAGTAGATTCCAGTAGGGCAGGACCACACCTGGGGCAAATGACAGGCAACCTGGAATGTCACATGCATCCAAAAAGGGCAACATTGAGCGCATGATTACCAAATATTCTGAGTTTTACTAGCCTCAGCAGAAAATGCATTCCTTCTGTCCAATATAAAGATTTGGCAGGGGGCGGGGAATATTACACTATTAAAACAAAGACCAAAAGACTTGTCCTTGGGCCTTCTGAATAATAATAATAAAAACTCTTTAAAATTTAAAAATCTTATGCCCCACTCATACTCCCCAAAGGGAGCTCAGCTGGGCTTGCAACTTAAGAAAATACGGGGAGGTGGGGGGAAAAAAAGAGAATTTCAAGTGTTTTTAAATTGTGAAATTGCTCTGGAGAGGTTTCATATGGAGCCATACACCCTTGTCTCCTTTACAAAGCGAAAGGGAAGAGACACTTCGCTATTAGGCGTGTGTTGTTTTGGCTTTGGGGCAACTCTGAACAGGCGCAGGAACCCGGCGAGGAATTCTGAATATGCTCAGAGAACCGTCGGCCGCTCAAACTCGCCACATTTCCCTACCCGACAGCCGCCAAGCCCCGGGGCCTCAAAAATAAGCAGCCGTCTCTTTCCCCCCGCTGCCCAAAGGCCACGAGGGCTGCCCGAGAGAGACCTTTGAGACATCTTGGGCTTCCCCTCAGGCGGGCCGCCTCTCCCCGCGGCGAAATCCCGCCCAGAAAAAGGCGACCCGTTTGGGACTCGCCGCTTCAAGACGGCCGGCCGAAACGAAAGGAGAAGCGGAGGAGCTCGGCGGCGAGGAGGAGGGCGGCCGGCCTCGCGGATACGACGAGAGAAACCGGGGCGTGATTTCGTTTGGGTCTGTTTGTGAGTGGCGCGGAGGAGAAAGGCCGCAAGGTGCTGCGAGGGAAGAAGACCCGTTTCCAGACCCGGCGAGGAGTCGAGGAAGGAGGATGGGGGCCGCCCGGCTGCTCCGGGCCGCCCTTTGGGGCCTGCTCCTCCCGCTGGTAAGGGGTTTGCCTGGGCCCGGAAGCGGGCCTCCGAAGCACCGGGCGCCCGTCGTGCTACTCCGGCGTGCCCCGGGGTGGCGGTCGGGGCGGCTTCCTGAGGGAAACCTGGGGAAGCTTCCCTAGCGAGGGGCGTTTCTGAGGCGCAAGGGGCTCGGTCCCGTGTGTGTGTTTGTAATACCGGGTTCTTCTCAAATGCTTTGCCACGTAAACAGAATCACAGCCCGGGACTAACGAAACTATGGCTGTGGGTAGATCTGAGGGGTGGGAAGAAAAAAGAAACCTCCATGGCTATTGGTAGGACGGGGTGAGGAGCAAACCGGGACCGTGGCCATTGCCGGCGCTCCCGGCTTGCCTCCCTCCTCCAGGGGCACCGGATTAGGAACTGAATGTAATTAGATGGAATTAGAACCAGTGGTTCCCAACCCTTTAATTTTTTTTTTTCCATGCCCCACCTCAGCACCTCTAAAATCCTGTTATCTCCCCCTCCCGTGACATATTATTCTTATTATCCAAAAAGCGAGCTCCTGTTTGCGTGGAGGACGCCTAGAAGGCCATTCACTGTTAATACTGTAACTCATTCTTGAATTGCCCCCCTTGAAAATCAAATTGCTCCACTGTGGGGCTTGTGCCCATGTTGGGAACCAGGGAGATCTGATGGGAGATGGTGTGGGTTATTATTATCTTTTATCTGGCTGTTCCTATGAATTCACAAAATGCCTCCAGTTCTAGTAGGTAGGGCTTGGTTATGTCAAAGATTCCAGGAGGTAATGATGGGTCTCTGTGTAGACGTGTGCTGTAGGTATGTACAGTCATACCTCCAATGCTGTAAAGAAAAATATTGCATAGGAACCTGGAATGTAAGAACCATGAACCTGGGTAAGTTGGAGGTGGTCAAAAATGAGATGGCAAGAATAAATATTGACATCCTGGGCATCAGTGAACTAAAATGGACGGGAATGGGTGAATTCAGTTCGGATGACCATCATATCTACTACTGTGGGCAAGAAACCCGTAAAAGAAATGGAGTGGCCCTCATAGTCAACAAAAGATGGTTGGATAGTGTTTTCGAGGTTACCAGCATGAGTCTGACCAAACTGCGGGAGGCAGTGGAGGACAGAGGTGCCTGGCGTTCTCTGGTCCATGGGGTCACGAAGAGTCGGACACGACTGAACGACTAAACAACAACAACCTCGGGTTACAGACGCTTTGGGTTGTGCCTTTTCGGGTTGCGCACCACGCCGAACCCAGAAGTACCAGAACAGGTGACTTCCGGGTTTTGCCCTCGTGCATGCGCAGAAGCGCCAAATTGCAACCTGTGCGTGTGCAGACGTGACGCTGCAGGTGGCAAACGCTGCGGGTTGCGAACGTGCCTCCCGCACGGATCACGTTCGCAACCCGAGCGTCCACCGTGTATGTGTGTGTATGTACACACACCCTGGCATGATCTCATTCAGCGACTGTCGGGATAACCGCAAGGATGCAGGCCAAGTTTTATCCTTGCCCTGCCCCAAATGTCCCCGAGTACAGCACCCCCCCCCCAGCTTTCAATTTTGTGAGGGAAAGTCAAAGGGTGCAATTCACACCATTAGGTTTGGGAGCTAAACTTGCTCCCTGCCTTTGGTATCTGCAGGCAGGCATTGAGAATTATGCCTGAGACTTTATCTGCATCACCCCAACCGAGGTTGTGCTATTAATGTGATGCAATGGCTCTTAGATTGTTACCAGGCCTAAGTTTGTATTTGCAATCACTAATGCGGTTTTAAATAAATGATTTATTTGTTAGTTAGTTAGATTTCTGCAGCACCCTTCAACTGAGGATCGCACTGTGGTTTACAGTGTAAAAACACAAACACACATAAGGTAATAACAATAACACCACATGCACTTTAAGATTACTTAGCCAAAGACCTGGGAAGAAGAATGTATTCACCTGGCATCTAAAGATACGTAATAAAGGTGTCAGGCAAGCCTCCCTGGGGAGAGCATTCTACAAGTCAGGAGCCAACACAGAAAAGGCCCGTTCTCATGTTGCCACCAGCCGGACTTATTGTGCAGCACACGAAGAAGGACCTCAGTTGATGATTGTAGGGTCCAGGTTGGTTCATATGGGGAGGAGTGGTCCTTGATGTATTGTGTCCTGAGTCATTTAATGCTTTCTAGGTCAAAAGTAGCACTTTGATTTGGGCCCGGAAATTGGAAGCCAGCGCAGTTGGGCCAGGATTGGTGTTTTATGCTGAAACTATTGCCACTGAAATTTCAGAACCATCTTCAGAGGCAGCCCCACATACAACAAGTTACAGAAATCTAGCCTAGACATTACTAGAGTATAGACGACAGAAGTTAGGTTATCCCTCTCCGGATAGTGCAGCTTGGGCTACCAGCCAAAGCTGATGGAAGGCACTCCATGCTACCGAGGTCACCTGATCTTCAAGGGATCCTGAAATAACCCCAAGCTATGGACTTGCTTCTGCAGAGGGCGTGCAAACCGATCAAGAGCAAGCCACATCCCATTCAAATGGTCTAGGGAACCCCCTACTAACAGTGCCTCTGTCTTATCTGGAATGAGCTTCAGTTTGTTGGCTGTCATTCAGTCCAGGCAAGAAAACGGTCCAGCACATCCCATGCTACACCTACAGATGTAAAAAAAAAAGAGAGAAGTAAAACATCAGGAAGAACTTTCTGTTAGTAAGAGTTGTTTGACAGTGGAACAGCCTTCCATGAGAGGTGGTGGGTTCTCCTTCCTTGGAGGTTTTTGAGAAGAGGTTGGATGGCCATCTGTCATGTATGTTCTGGTTGAGATTCCTGCTTTGCAGATGGGTTGGACTTGTTTGGGAGTGAGAGGTTAGGGGGGAGTTGCAGGTGAAATGTTTCAGGCGTACTACTCTTCTGTTTCTGAGCTGCAGCTTCTAGTGAAAAGTACAATTGGGAGGAATACATTCTCTGAGAAGCAGCAGTTGTTGCTTTTTTATTACACACATTCTTTATTGTAACATGAAATTCTGTCCTTGGATGAGTGTTAGAAATAGGACTTGATTCTGAAGTATTAAATAAGTGTTTGTTGAAGCTTTTTAAATACTCTGCAAATCTGTATGAGGCAATTGATCCTTGATAAGTATTGTTACTATACTGTTACAATCTGAGAAATCTGAACATCCACAAATACCAGGGGTCAGCAAAATTTTTCAGCAAGGGGCCTGTCCACTGTCCCTCAGACCTTGTGGGCGGCCAAACTATATATATCTTTTTTTGGGGGGGGGGGACAAATTCCTATGCTCCACAAATAACCCAGGGATGCATTTTAAATAAAAACACATTCTACTCATGTAAACACCCACTGATTCCCGGACCATCCGCAGGCCGGATTTAGAAGGCGATTGGGCCAGATCTGGCCCCCGGGCCTTAGTTTGCCTACCCATGACTAATACTGTTGGTACTGTTTTCATTTCATCTCTTGTGCAAACTGTGTTTGGCCTATCAAATCCTTGCTTCTTAAACGAGGGTATGTTCAAGTTCTGTGCACCTTTGCGCAAGCCTGGAAGCTGCAGTTGACCATGGTTTCCTGTTATGTTATGTTTGGACCAGGAAACTATAGTTAATGGCTTCTAAACAAGCCAGGATTTCAAAGCATAGCTTAAAGTTATCTTTGTTTGGAAGCCCTTAACAGTAGTTCCTGGTTTACGCGTAATGGGAAGCTCTGGTTATCCTTGTCTTGCTGGTTGGTTTCTCATCTCACACCAAGGCATAGGTGCTTAATAATCCAGGATTTTATGGTCCCAACAAGGAACTACTGCAATGTACTACTGTATGTTGGGCTGCCTTTGAAAATGGTTCAGAAACCGCAGCTGGTGTAGAAACGGTTCAGAAATTGCAGCTGTCCAGTTGTTGACTGGGGCAGAACAATCTGAACATGTAACACTGATTCTGGAACAAATGCGCTGGGCTACCAGTGCTCAATTCAGAGTACTGGATTTGACCTATAAGGCCTATGCAGCTCAGGACTCCAGTGCTTTTCCCAGGAAGACATGCCTGGCACTATCTTTTTCTATTTTAGGCACTAGGAAAGGACTTTTCTCTTTACCCAGGCTTTTGGCTATTAATTAGAATGGTGGGATGGGATCAGTAAGCCCTGATGTGTTTTATCTGTTGAATTGTGCTTTTTATTTTCATTGGATGTTCTTAAATGGTTTTAATATAAGTCACCTTGGGTCACTGTGAGAAAAACTACTAACAAATATAATACAGTGGTGCCCCGCAAGACGAATGCCTCGCAAGACGAAAAACCCGCAAGACGAAAGGGTTTTTCGGTTTTTGCGACGCTTCGCTAGACGATTTTCCCTATGGGCTTGCATCGCAAGACGAAAGCCCATAGGGAAATCTCGGGGACCTTTTTTTAAATGCTGGCGGTGGGGAGCAAAGCCTTCCCCCCCCCCGGACTTCAGAAGAGGTCCAGGAAGGCCGGCGGGGGCGAAAGGTTTTCCTCCCCAACGCCAGCATTTTAAAAGCGGTCCGGGATAGCAGGGAAGCGCTTCCCGCTATCCCGGACGGCTTTTGAAGGCAGGCAGGGGGGGCAAAGACTTTTGCCCCCCCTGCCTGCCTAACCGGGGGCTTTTAAATCGCCCCGGGACTGTCCGGGGCGATTTAAAAGCCCCCGGACGGCTTTTGAAGCCTCCCCCCGCCGCCCGGCATCGGGGCATCGTCCCGATGCCGGGCGGTGGGGCAGGAACGCCTCCCCCAGCCGCCCGGCTTCGGGGCATCGTCCCGATGCCGGGCGGTGGGGCAGGAACGCCTCCCCCCGCCGCCCGGCATCGGGGCATCGTCCCGATGCCGGGCGGTGGGGCAGGAACGCCTCCCCCAGCCGCCCGGCATCGGAACGATGTCCCGAAGCCGGGCGGCCGGGCGAGAAAGCCTCCCCCCGCCGCCCGGCATCGGAACGATGTCCCGAAGCCGGGCGGCCGGGCGAGAAAGCCTCCCCCCGCCGCCCGGCATCGGAACGATGTCCCGAAGCCGAGCGGCGGGGCGAGAAAGCCTTTGTCCCCCCTGCCTGCCTTCCCAGGGGCTTTTAAATCGCCCCGGACAGCGGAGAAGTCCTCCGCTGTCCCGGGCGATTTTAAAATGCCGCCCGCCAGAAGAGGTCGGGGGAAGGCGTTTTCCATAGGAACGCATTAATTGATTTTCAATGCATTCCTATGGAAAACCGTGCATCGCAAGACAAAAAACTCGCAAGACGAAGAGACTTGCGGAACGAATTAATTTCGTCTTGCGAGGCACCACTGTAACTCAATGAAATTAACGTGTATCAGTTTATCAAGTATAGGGATGTGGATTGTTTCACCCTTTTGTTCCTGTCTTTATTTGTTCATGTAGAAAACTTTTAACCTGCCTTTCAATACACACACACACACAATACAGGGAACAGCAATCAAATCAGCAAAATATCCATAATAAAATAAAGAAGCATATACAGTGGTACCTTGGTTTAAGAACATCTTAGTTTATGAACAACTTGGATTAAGAACACTGCAAACCCGGAAGTAGGTGTTTTGGTTTGTGAACTTTGTCTTGGAAGCAGAACATGTTCCGCTTCCTGTTGAGTGTGTTCCCTTTGTAAATTGAGTCCCCCACTGCTATGGGAAAGCATGCCTTGGTTTAAGAACGGACTTACAGAACGGATTAAGTTCGTAAACCAAGGTACCACTGTATCAGTAAATATGTGTTAGGCTTATGCAAATTTCATAGTGCAAATTTCATAGTTTTTAATATGTTGTAGATCAAGCACATGCCAATGTTAGAGTCCCTTTCCCTCATGTTCTTAACATATTAATCTTTCAGTTTTTTGGGGGGTGGGAATCTGAGCTGTATGAAAATGCTCTGAAAGGCCCTGCTGTATTCCTAGTATTGGGATCCTAGTATTATGCTTTTATAAGAAATGATTTGGCATTGCATAATCTAAAACCCTTTCAAAATGATGCTAGTCAGCATTTTCATTCGTATTTTAAAGTGGTTAATGGAAAAAATCTTTTTCAATTATAGGTCAACGCCAGTCAAGGAATCTTGCATGCAATTCAGATCGATAATCCTCTGTTAACAAAGGACTACTGCATATATTATAACTCTGAGTGGACCTCCCTTCCTAGTGCCTTAAATAACGTTGTAAGTAATTATACTCTTGTATTTCCTAAGAATCAAGTGACTTTTCCTTGGGAAAATATGTCACAATCATTCACATCCTAATGGCACAATCTTTCCATCTAGACTATGCCCTGTATGGTATGGGTGTTCCAGAAAAGGCCCTTGAAGTAAGGCTAGATCTATGTGTGCAACAAAATGTAGTGAGAATGAAGTTGTTTTGAGGCCTGAAAAAGTAGAATGGTTTCAGATAATAGTTGCAAATATTCCCATGGTAAAAGAAACTTGCTGCAAACTGATGACTAGTCTGGATGATGGACTAGAGTTCTACATGCAAGGAGTGTTAACGTGGGGAAAACACGTAGAAACAGTATCCCATGCCAGCAGTCTGAGTGGTACAGTAAATACAATATTAAACTAAACCACTAAGGTGTCTGGAAGTACAGTTTCTTTGCCAGTGTGGTGTAGTGGTTAAGAGCGGTAGTCACGTAATCTGGGAAACCGGGTTCGCGTCTCCGCTCCTCCACATGCAGCTGCTGGGTGACCTTGGGCCAGTCACACTTCTGTGAAGTCTCTCAGCCCCACTCACCTCACAGTAGCCGCTTTGAGACTCCTGAAGGGGAGTGAAAGGCGGGATATCAAATCCAAACTCTTCTTCTTCTTCTTCTAACGACTTTTCAGCTTCATAGTGTCATGATCTTTATTCCATCTGTTTTCAGTAAATAATAAGGCTGTTAGATTAACTGCTTCAGCTATATTACAGAATTCTCTTGCACTTCCAATCTTTTCCTTTTGCATCTTAGACGTATACAAGACTGGAGATCTTGACCCCCAAATTGCTTTGCAGTCCCTCGGATGCCACTCATGAAACTGTCAAGGACAAAGCAATCGTTGTGTCGAGAGGAAACTGCACTTTTGTAGAAAAGGCAGAGATCGCTCAGAAACTCGGTGCTAAAATGCTGCTCATCGCCAGTGACACTGGCATAGTAAGTTCTAATAGACATGGCTGCTTTTGCATGAAAAATGTTTTGCTTAAATTGTGGCGGTTGTTTTTGTCTCTTTACTGTGGATTTCATTAAGGTGGCGGTGTTTTTCCCCTTTTTGAATCCAAGATGGCCATCTGACAGTAATCTAGAACTTGCCCAATTTTATTTGGCTCCTGAAGGCCCTACCAAATCTTAATCTAGGGTTAGGATTGAAGGGGCAAGGCTTCGGTCAGTTGCAAAGCAGTTCTATATTTTGGTGGCCATCATCATAAATACCCTTTCCTTCTTGCTGATATTGACGGTGAGAACTGAAGAGGGAAAATATTATATGGGTGATGGCGACAGATAAAAAGCTGGTGTACAAAATGGCACTCATAAAAAGCACTCCTGGCACTGCCAAGCACTTGTGCCTCTCCAGACAGCAGTGAGTCCAGGACTGACCCCAAGCTGCACACCTGATTTTTCAGATGAGTGCCATCCTGGACTGGTTGCATATAGGGCCGTAGCTAGGGGGTGGCGAGGTGGGCCCCAACCAGGGACACAGGTGATGGTAGGGCACAAAATCGGCTTAAAAATATGTCCATAAATTTAGATATTGAATATTGCCTCATAAGAAATGGTTTTAAATAGAGAGTGAATTGAATGGGGAGGAGAGGCAGAAAGAAGAGCTAATTTGTCTGTGGCTAATTTGTCTGGATTGTTCTGCCAGGGGCGCAAGATCACCTAGCTACAGCTCTGGTTGCATACCATGATCCAGATCTGCCATATTAATCTGCAGTAATATGTAGTATAGGCCTAGGGATAAGACAGAATGTTTTGATAGACTTTTAAGCAGAGATTCGTTCAGTAAAGCAGATGCATTATGAGTGTCCTTTTTCTAGGATACTCCTTATGGTAACAAGACTGCAAACATCACCATCCCAATTACACTTGTAAGCAATGAAGATATAATCAATTTGAAAGAGGTAAGTACTTTTCTGGATTGCTTCGGAAAATGGGAGTTGAAACGGGTTTGGAAATGAGATATTTTGATTTCACTTCTGGGCCTCTGTGGCGATCACACAGGGTCCCTGGACGTTTGACAGTCTATTGACCCTGTGCCACCACTGTGACTGCTTTCTTCGCTGCCACCAACCCGTTTCTCACGGGCACACACGGAGTCCAGACAGTTGTTAACATTAACAAATAATCAAGTTTATTTTTATAAGCATGAAAAAGCTTATGGTTTCAGTTAATTTTTCTTGGCAGTTTCTTAATCTTAGTTTCTTTACTGACCCAATGTTACTAACAACTTCAAACTGATTATCCCAACTAACTATCTGACTCCACCTAACAATTCCTCTCACTCTCTCACAACACAGCTCTACCAACCCACAGACCTCCCTCTTCCTTCTCCAACTCCCAACTCTCAACTGACTTTCACACAACTCCCCCTCTAACCCTAACTCCTCCTATCAGTTTCCACTGGCCAATCACATCATACTCATTTTAACCCTTTCCTTATGACCCACCTAGGAGGCAAACGCCACGTACTCCTTCTTCCCTCTTCTCCCCTCTTTCAGTACTTGGTCAGGTGAAATCCAATCAGATAAATACACTTTTTGCAGCATCTCGTTGTATCTCCTTTGCTCTTTTTTCAATTTCTGATTACTAGGATGGAAATTCCATAGATACTTTGAAGCCTCTGAAAATACCTTGCTATGTTGTCTTGACTTCAGTAACTTGTTTTTTATCTGCTCTGTTATGTTCCTAAAAAGGAAGAGAGATGCTGGATGAAACATCTTTTACCAAAACAAAGCACCTTAATAAAGGGCTGTATTCAACTCATTCCTACGCAGAGTTGAAATCAGAGGTCATGACTCACTCATTTCTTTCAATGAGTCTAGGACTTAGTTGGATACAATGACAATATTTGTGCATTATTTTCTTCTCTGACAGTTACTTGACCAATTTCCTCTTTTTTGTTTGTCTTTGTCAGCATTAATTTTTACCACTGTGTGTTCATTTTTCATTAGAACACTTGCAATCAGAATGAAGGAGCATGATGTACTTGGTTTATTAAATGACCATGGTAGATTATGTTTGCAGCTAAAATCCTCTTTTTTGCATCTTATTTTATTCATTTTGTGTTGCGGCTTTTCATACAGTGGTGATAAAGGTAGGAGGCAGTTTCTTAGAAGAATACAGTGGCCTGGTTTGCACATTGCACTAAGTGACCCATGGCTTAGCACAGAACCCTGGAAAGGAGATTGTGGCTACTCCTCCCAGTCATTTTGCTGTTGTGCTGCACTGAGCTACGTTTATGCATGGCTTAGTTTTTCATACAATAGTGACAAAGCATGGTAAGCCATGTTTAGCATGTTGTCCGAACCCTGGTTCATCAGTTACGGTAGTTCTCTTCACACTAACCACAAACTGCAACCAAGCTTTCTCCTATGATTTATGTCTCATGATTTTGTCGTCTGTGTGTGAAGGAAAAAACTTAAACACATTGCAGAGTTCCCAAAAAATAGACCAGAGGCAATTTCATCCAGCAGAGCTTTACTGAGCTCCCGGTGGAGTACAGGATCAGGTTTAAGGTGCTGGTTTTAACCTTTAAAGCCCTATACGGCCAAGGACCCTCATACCTACAGGACCGCCTCTCCTGGTATGTCCCATGGAGGACAGGGAGGTTAGGCTAGCCTCAACCAGAGCCAGGGCTTTTTTGGCTGTGGCTCCAATCTGGTGGAACGCTCTGTCACAAGAGACGAGGGCCCTGCGGGACTTGACATTTTTCTGCAGGGCCTGCAAGGCAGAGCTGTTCCACCAGGCCCTTTCGCCAGGGCACAGCCTGACCCCCTCCTTTGGCAATCCTCGCAGAACTCTAGCCCAATGGTTGCCATTGATCTGATTTGAACTGATTTTATAATGAAATGATTTTAGAATGTTTTATCATTTTACTGTTGTTAGCCGCTCTGAGCCCAGCTTTGGCTGGGGAGGGCGGGATATAAATAAATTTTTTTACTATTATTATTATTACTGCTACTGAAGGCAAATGAGCATAATGGTCACAAATCCAATACATTCAGGACTGGCACAGTCCATAAGAAATGCAGTCGCAACAGACTTATCTTAAACTTAACAATAATTTATAAGACTAAACCTTAACACTATGGCATACAGAACAGAACACCACATAAGAACAATGACATAGAAAAAGAAAGTGAGTTCAGGCTCCTTCTGGCCTTACCATTATAGTCAGCATAACCTTGACAGAAAGGATAACAGAACCAGTTTAAACCAGTTTAAACCCTAACGTCAGAAACCTCCTGCTTTCACATAGACAAGCTTCAAGAACCCTCTTGAATTAAGCAGAACAGGAAAGATCGCTACACATCAGATTCGTCCAGGAGAGCTGAAGCATGAAGCTGGGTTCAGACGACACACTAAACCAAAGTATGGATTAGCTCAATGCAGCACAGCAGCAAAATGATTGGGGATGAGTGCTAGGCATGCCCTCCGAAAGGTCTGGTGGGGCCTGCTGAGGCTGTGACAGACTCCATTGGGCCCTCCTGCTGCTATGATGGGGAGGGCCCGATGGAGCCCACCTAGCTGCGGAATATTGAGGGGGGCCTGACATGCAAACCAGGCCAATGGGTGAAGATTGAGCTGTGAATAGTTTTATTGCTGCAGTCTTCTACATTCACATCATGAATGAGAATTGCTTCTTGGTGGCCAGTGTTTTTGTACATTGGAAAAGGGTTTATTCTCTTTCCTGATTTTTTTTTTTCATGTTCTCCCTGCTTCTCCACTATGTCCTTTCTACAACCTTGTGAGGTTGGTTAGGCTAGCAGGGCTCAAAGTCATCCAGTGATCTTCAGGGGGGTTTGTACTTTCATCTCCTCATTCAAACCTAGAACCACCCTAGCTGTTTTCGTGTTCTGGCTGTTTGATGTGCTACAGATGACTAAAATATGCACCTGTAAGCAGGTGGGTTGGTAAAGGAAAGTGGACTTCCTTGCCAGGCTATGTTTCGGAATATCCCAGAATCGTGGTCAGATATTGAAATGTAAAGCACCTTCTTTCAACAGACATCTCTAATCCGATGCTTTTATAATTTCCAGGATCTTGGAAAGAACGTCAACGTGACATTATATTCACCACCTCACCCAAAATTTGACTTCAGCATGGTGGCTATCTTTCTAATTGCTGTGGTCTCTGTAGCATTGGGAGGCTACTGGAGCGGAATGGCAGAGCTGTAAGTTTCCTTGGTTTAACCTTAATATATGAAAAGTTCCTGTTACTGGACAACACATTTGCTGCTACAGGGACAATTTTGCTTTGTGTGTTTGTTCTCTCTTTCTCTCAAACAGTTCCACTGGAGATCGCTCTTTCTCTCAATCAGTAAATATGTGGGGATCAAGGTCTTGGTCGATAGGTTGTATGGGAAGAGCAAAAGATGGTGAAAAATCCATTGATTTGCAACTGGGCAATAGACAGTAGTTAGAGCATCTTTCAGGTAGAGCTCAGAAAGACCTCCGTCTGAAACCCTGGAGAACTGCTGCCATCCAATGAACAAGATGGACCACACAGATTTCCCAATAAATCCAGTATCCTGTTCATGGATAATTCCATCTGAGCAGGACAACCAGCTGGATACAACCCGGTGGAGTACAGGATCAGGTTTAAGGTGCTGGTTTTAACCTTTAAAGCCCTATACGGCCTAGGACTCTCGTACCTATGGGACCGCCTCTCCTGGTATGTCCCACAGAGGAACTTACGATCTTCAAACAAAAACATCTTGGAGGTCCCAGGCCACAGAGAGGTTAGGCTGGCCTCAACCAGAGCCAGGGCTTTTTCAGCTGTGGCTCCGATCTGCTGGAACGCTCTGCCACAAGAGACCAGGGCCCTGCGGGACTTGACATCTTTCCGCAGGGCCTACAAGACAGAGCTGTTCCACCAAGCCTTTGGCCAGGGCACAGCCTGACTCCCTCCTTTATCAATCTTCACAGAACTCTAGCCCAATGGTTGCCATCAATCTGATTTGAATTAATTTTATAATGAAATGATTTTAGAATGTTGTATTATTTTATTGTTGTTAGCCGCCCTGAGCCCGGCTTCGGCTGGGGAGGGCGGGATATAAATAAATTATTATAATTATTATTATTATGCCAGAAGCATTCCCATGGAGAAGGCCCAGTTTGATGGTAGACTTGTGTGGCTTTGTTAAGGGCCTCCAAAAAGCATTAGGGTCCACACAGTCTGATTGGACCAAATTAGTAACCCTGCCAAGTGCACTGCTTAGAGATGAGCTGAATACAGAAAGGAATCTCATTAAAGGTGATGTTTATTCAATATAAATATGCATCAAATCTATAACTGATAATTACTTGATTTTTAATTTTGTAGTGTTTTCTCCATGGGGACACTTTTGGCACAATGCCTGGAAAATACTGTTGGCATTGAAAAGCCACATGGACTGTTAAGGAATAGGTTTCCTGGAAAACCTGTGCAGAATTTCAAGTCTGATGCTTCTTATGGGCATTTCTCCACCAGAACAACTAGAAAAAGCATTCCTATAGGGAAGTCCTAAGAGCAGGTGTCTTTTGTGACTGAAACGTATTAAGTTCATATTAATACTAATGAATGGACTAATAAATATTAAGCTCTGCATATGCCATAAGATAAATATATATTCATTCTATGAACCATGATGTAATCTTGCTGAATGTTGCTTAATTGAGAAAAGCCAATCCATCACTAAAGCAGAAAGAAACATCCACATATTGACCTATGTTGAAAATGTTAACAAGATGCAGTGAGAACCTATAACTGCTTCTGTTTACCCTCACAGTGAGAGTCTGAAGCGGTCGTCAAATGATGGAAACAGCGACTCATCAGAAAGTGAAGAAAACGTGGTTTTAACTCCTATGACTGCTGTTTTCTTTGTTGCCATCTGTTGTATTATGCTGGTCTTGATGTACTACTTCTACAAATATCTAGGTAAGGAGACATTTGGATTTATTCTGGTCTGACTTTCTGAACTTGCCATGCCTGCTTCCTGCTGAGGTGGTAGGCTTGGGTCCGGGTTGCAAGTGGGGGCTTGATGATGGAATGCCCCATAAAAAAAGAAAGAAAACATTCTGGCGAGACTTTTTCCTGATACGCTTTGTTTCTTATAGGGAGGGATTTTTTATTATTATTTCTTAGTGTTTCTGGAGGAGTCTGGAGTGGTTCAGCCCCAATTTCAAGCTTACAGACTCAGTGAAAACTGGGGCCCTGCCTGAATTCCACACTGAATTTATATAGCTTTATTTAGTTCTACGTGGGATGCACCTTCTGTTCTCCTTCTGTTTGATTTTATATATGCAAGCATATTCTCTACTTTTGCCCACAAGGAGGCTGTAGCTCAGTGGATATTTTTATAATAAATATCCACTAAGCTACAGCCTCCTGGGGTGGGAGAGAGAGATGATAGATAGATAGATAGATAGATAGATAGATAGATAGATAGATAGATAGAGGTAAAGGGACCCCTGACTTAGTGGCTTAGTCATGCTGGTCACATGACCCGGAAGCTATACGCCGACTCCCTCGGCCAATAAAGCGAGGTGAGCGCCGCAACCCCAGAGTCGGCCACGACTGGACCTAATGGTCAGGGATCCCTTTACCTTTACCTTTTAGATTCCAATGTATAGTTAGCAGAGAAAAAAAAGTTGCAGAATTCCCCAAAAATAGACCAGAGGCAATTGTATTTCATCCAGCACAACTTTACTGCTACTGAAGGCAAATGAGCATAATGGTCACAAATCCAATACATCCAGGATTGGCACTGTCCATAAGAAATCCAGTTGCAGCAGACTTAACTTAAACTTACAATAACTTTGTAAGTCTGAACCTTAACACTAAGCATACTCTATACAGAACACCACAACAGAATGAAGAGAGCCCGTGTGGTGTAGTGGTTAAGAGCGGTAGTCTTGTAATCTGGGGAACCGGGTTCGCATCTCCGCTCCTCCACATGCAGCTGCTGGGTGACCTTGGGCCAGTCACACTTCTCTGAAGTCTCTCAGCCCCACTCACCTCACAGAGTGTTTGTTGTGGGGGAGTAAAGGAAAGGAGAATGTTAGCCGCTTTGAGACTCCTTAAAGGGAGTGAAAGGCGGGATATCAAATCCAAATCCAAAGAGAGATAGAAAGAGAAAGTGGTACCCAGGCTCCTTCTGGCCTTTCTTTTATAGTTAGTATGACCTTGACAGAAGAGATAACAGACCCAGTTTAAGCCAGCTGTACTCAGCTTCTCTGAAGGCATAATCCAAACATCACAAAGCTTCTGCTTGTTTCTTTCACACAAAGAAGCTTCCAGAACCCTCTTGAACTAAGTAGAATAGGAAAGATCTCTACACATCAGATCAGTACAGTGGTACCTCGGGTTATATACGCTTCAGGTTACAGACTCTGCTAACCCAGAAATAGTACCTCGGGTTAAGAACTTTGCTTCAGGATGAGAACAGAAATCGCACGGCGGGAGCGGGAGGCCCCATTAGCTAAAGTGCTTCAGGGTAAGAACAGTTTCAGGTTAAGAACGGACCTCTGGAACAAGTTAAGTTCTTAACCGGAGGTACCACTGTACTTTCTGCACTAAGAAATGGAAACTGACAACAGGAAGGAGATAGCAGTATGAGAGAGAAGGGAAGAAGCAACTGTCAGCCCAAAGCAACACCAACCCAGGACTGGCTTCAGGGCAAAGCATATTTCCTCAGGAAAATGCATGAAGACAACAGTGGCTGCAATCCTAGATATACTTACTAGGAACTGAACTCTGTTGACCTCAGTAGCAGCGTTTACTTCTGAGAGAACATGCTCAGGATATTAGCCAGAGAGTGTTTGCGTATGGTAGAATCATAAATCAAAATAGACGGACATAAAAATGTAATAACATCCCGGAGAAGGCAATGTTACATTTCATACGCTACATTCCATATTGCTAAGAATAAAAAAAACAAAATAGTAAGTGATACAAGGGAGGTGAAGAAAATGAGGCAAAGGGAACTGTAAAAGGAAAGTAACATTTGAAAGAGCACAGGCATGAATTCCAGATTTTCATAGATAACTGCTGAAAACCAGTGTTGTGGACTGGTATTGTTAATATAATTAATGAAATTCCACCAAGCCACATAAGGAGGGCTTTGCCCTGTATAACTCTTACATTCAATGTTACCACAATGCAAGGTCCAAAATTTCTAGGTTTTCCATTTTGAGCAATCGAAAGCTACACAGCCATTGGTAAAAAGATTAGAAGTGCCTTAGCTCTGGTGTTCATATTTATGTCTTCAGACATAATTTGCAGTGGTTCGGTCACAATGGCCGTAATTTCTTTACACTTTGTTCCAAAAAGCATTAGCCAATGGACACTCCCACAATCAGGGGCAGTATGCACCCCTGCAATTGCAACCTGACCAGCACATGGGAGTAAAGTTGGGTGATATTTGTGAGATCTGAACAGGTGTCCTGCACTCGCATTATATTTATTTTAGGATATGTTCCCAAACATGATACAGACTTTGCTGGTCTAGTGGTCCACATAGTCTTCCATTGTGCATCATCAATAATTCCATCCAGTTTGGCATGAGCAATCTTTTTTTTTTTTTTTTTGAAAAATTTGTAATGGCATGCTTCTGGCAGCTTGTATACAATGTATCCTTATTTTCCTTTTTTGTCCAGTGTATGCCGTCATCACAGTTTTCTGCCTTGCATCTGCATCAAGCCTGTTCAACTGTCTTCATGCCATAGTTAGAAAAATACCTTATGGGCAATGCAGGTACAGTCCATAACTCCATATGACTTTCCTAAATAGCTTTGCGGCTAAGAAAAAATATGTTATGTGGTCAGGCTTTTGGCTTGTAAAATGAATGCTTTCCTCTTGTGTCTCACTTGATGAGTCGACTACCCAGTTGTCATCCACTCACATCTCCACTTGCTCACCTGATTCCATATCCTTCTGTTTCCCAACCTGCTGTTATTCCCCTCTTTTTCACACAATTAATCTCTATATCTCCCTATCCAACACCTCTTCCTCCTTTCATCCTGCATGCAAATGTGCCCCTGTCTTCCCTATTCCTCAAAAAACCATCCCTTAACCCACCTTTCCTCTCCAGCTGCTATTCTTCTCCCCTTTGCCTCCAAACTCTGGGAGTGTGCTGCTGTTTTAACTTTCTCTCCTTCTCTGCTTGTGACTTCCTCCAATCCAGTTTACACCCTTTTCAGTCCATTGAAGTTGCCCCCAGAAAAATCACTCCTTGCTGCAAAATCTAATAGTCTCTGTCTTTGTTCACTTCTCATTCTTCTTGTCCTTTCCTCTGCCCTTGATACAGATGGTCTGTTTCCACCCCCTCTCTCCTGCTTGACTCCTTTAAGCCAGAAGCCTCTGTGATGTTGTCCTCACTATGTTCTCTTCCTATCTGTCTAATCATTATTTCAATGTTTATGTAGGTGGAAGCTCATTTCCTGTTTTCCTTCTCTTTGCTGTGACTCAGAGAACTGTTCTTGGCTTTTTGCTCTTTTTTCTTAAAATTCTCATCAGTAGTTCCTACATGCACATGACATTTCTCACTCCAATCCTACACCTCAGTCTTACCAGATTTCTGTTTGCATGTCATTGCCCAAAACTCAATATGCCAAAGACTGGATTTCTCGTCTTTCATCCCAAGCCCTTCTCTCCTTATAACATTGCCAGTGTTACCATATGCCTTGTTGATCAGGCATTCAGCCTAGGCTTTATATTATATTCCTCTCATTTTCTCTCCCTGTTCAGTCCGTTACCAAGATTAATAACTTTTCTCTTTATCCCCTCAGCAGAAACTCTGCTTCATCTTTTGGCTGGCTGTCGCTAGACAATCTGCAACCTTCTCTTTTCTTCTGTGGACTTGTCTTGGTCCCTTTAAGACAGGCTTCCTCAACCTTGGCCCTCCAGATGTTTTGAAACTACAGTTCCCATCATCCCTGACCAGCGGTCCTGCTAGCTAGGGATCATGGGAGTTGTAGGCCAAAAACATCTGAAGGGCCAAGGTTGAGGAAGCCTGCTTTATGCTACTCTACTGCCAAACCATTCACCTTTCATGTTACTTTGATCGCATGATGTTTCTCCTTAGACCCCTTCATTGGCTTCCTTTCAATTCCCAGATCCAACATGAGTTCCTTGCCCTTGCTGTCAGAGCCCTCCACCCCCTTATCTTAAATGTTTGGATCTGCCTGCCAGAACACTTACATAATGCCACCTCTTTCTTCTTCCAATTCCTTCTCGGTATGGCTAGAGACTGAGCTACGAATCAGGAAGTTCCTGTTTCACCTCTGCCATGAGTTCACTAGGTGACCTTAGGAAAGCCATTCCGTCAGTTGCTTCTCTTCCTCCCCTCCACCTCCCACCCAAATCTGCAACAATATTTATCGGGTTGCCATGTGGGTTGCAACTTGATAATACACATGAAGTGCTTTGAACACTCTGCAAGTATTAGAAGTTATTACTAGAGGAAGCTGCAATATACCCGTATTTTTCGCTCTATAAGACGCACCCGACCATAAGATGCACCTAGTTTTAGAGGAGGAGAACAAGAAAAAAAATACATTCTCTTCCTCTCTGTGCAGCGCCTCTCCAGCAAAGAGGGAGGAGAAACGGAAGGGGCCATAGTTATCAGCCTTCCCTTTTTTTGCGGGAAATTCCCTTATTCCAGCGCCATTTCCTGCTGCTATCACGGATTGTTAGATATCCTGTAGACTGTCCCCGGGACAGGTGAGGCTGCTGATCCCTTATTTTTGAGGCTGCTGATCCCTTATCCCTATGGAAGGGGCGCTGCGCAGCTTTCCCTCTCTGCGCAGCGCCTCTCCAGTGAAGTGAAGTCAGAACAGCAAGAGGGATCGCTGCGCAGCGAAAGCAGTAATCCCTCTTGCTGTTCTGGCTTCTGGGATAGCCACTTCAAGCCTCTTCAGGGCAGGGGAAGCGTCCCTCCCGTTGCCCTGAAGAGGCTTCGCGCGGCTATCCTAGAAGTCAGAACAGCAAGAAGGATCGCTGCTTTCACTGCACAATGATCCCTCTTGCTGTTCTGGCTTCTGGGATAGCTGCGCAGCCTGCATTCGCTCCATAAGACGCACACACATTTCCCCTTACTTTTTAGGAGGGAAAAGGTGCGTCTTATAGAGTGAAAAATACGGTAGTGACTGAGTCCACCAGCTCACTGATTGTCCAGGGTTTCGGACAATAATCTCTCCCATTCCTACTTAGAGATTCTGGGGACCAAACCTGGGACTTTCTGCGTGGAAAACAGTTGCTCTGCCTCAGAGCTACGGCCCTTCCCCATACAAAAAATATACTTTGACTGGAATGCAAAACCCCCAGAGAAAATTGCTCTGGATGATGCCTGTAGCTGGCAAGCTGCCCTTGTTGGTATCTGTTGGAGAACTAGATGTATTATTTGCTGTATTTATAACTTATTATTGTCCCACTTTATTTTTAGGTTTCCATGCTGGGACAGATTCCTCGAAGTGAGACTCTTTTTTCTCGCTCTAATATGCATAACGACATCTGTTGTTTGGGCAGTGTTTCGTAATGAAAATAGGTATGTGAATAGTTCTCAGATTCAGAATTGAAATGATGAGAAATGCTAGCTTTGTTGCTTTCTAAATCTGTGTTGCCTTCAAAATATTTAGGCCAGGGTCCAAATCCTGCAGAGTCAGACAGGCTTTTCCATTTTCTCTTTCCATTTTCCCCTTCTGCTCTCCCCCGTCCAGAACCATATGATGCTATTGCACGAGCCTCTTTGAATCTTAGCATTACAGCTCAATCCTATACATTTTTGCATCAAAATTAATTGCACTGTTTTCAATTGGGTTTACTCTGTAATAAGTGAGTTGAGGATTTTAGCTTTCACCTATTTGCAATATTTTGTCCCTGTGTTTTACTGCAACAATTTATTTTTTATTTTTTGTTCTAGCTGGGTATGGATTTTGCAAGATATCCTGGGAATTGCTTTCTGCGTGAACTTTATTAAAACACTCAAATTGCCCAACTTTAAGGTACAGTAAGCTTTCCGTCTAGCTAAAATACACAAAGAACACCAATTTCAGAGAGTGTGTGCTGTGTTGGACTGCAGAAAAGGTTGAGTCAATTTTTGCAGCTTAAGCTATGGTTGGCTAGACTGAGCATCTGATGGAAGTAGGCTGTGTCAAATACAGCTCCCAAACCACATCAATTTCTTTTTAAAGTGCTACTGGCTCAGTTTTTCAAATTGTGGTTTGGAGGGCTGGAAATGACCTTGTAGGCTCATGTGTTTATCCTCTTCCTCAGGCGCCATCACTTTCAGTTTCTTGTTTAGTGCTAACCATAGTTTGCCATGATGTTCAGATTGGCCAAGAATGATTTGTGTTTCCATCCAGGCCATAACGGCAAACTGTGGTTAGCACTAAACAAGAAATTAAAAGTGATGAGGGAAGCAAAAGAGAATGAACGAGCTTGCAGTTAGTTTTCAATCCTCTGGACAATATATGTTAAAGACATACGCTGGATTAAAAATCTAGTGGCAGGGTATGCAATGTACAGTATGTGTGGATGCAATTCAAATAATGGGAATACCAACTACTATTTCAAAAATATTTAGTTCTAAGTTGTAGTCCTAAACATAAGTTTAGGAAGTGAAATAAAAAATGTTTTGAAATTACTTCAGATTTTTATTTTATGGATAAAATAATTCTGTTTTCAAAATGAATTGCTAGTGCATGCTGAATATTGTTTCTTGTATTGAATTGTATTTATCCTTTATACTTAAACTTTCTTTGATAACCACACTAAATGGTGGTTAATTCAAATATCAGTGGAAGCTTCCAATTTCCTCCTTGTGGCATGCTAGAGAAGAGGGATCTTTTTGGAGATGCTTGATGCATTCTCTTAACACTAGCTAAACCATTGTTTAGCACTGTGCCCAAACTAAGCCAAAGTCTCAGTGTTATGGGCACAAGTTTAACGTGCCTGACTGAAGGAAAGGAAAGGACTTCTCTAGTGTTTTAATCTTACTTTCACGGGACCCTGACTATTGTTGGGTACCAACCAAACATGATTTAAAATAATCACCTTTCACTTTTGAAATGGCGGGTTATTGAGCTTTCTTGGCAACTAGCCATGAGTTTCTTCTAGCCATACAGTTCATACATAATGCTAAGCCAGCTTTCACTCAGGTTTGTTCTGGTTGATACACATTGCTTTAAACGATGGTTTAGTGTTACAAGCAAATGTTGCCAATTTATTTAAATAGTATGATGTGATTGTGCTATTTTTGTAAGTGTTAATGACTGCTCATGAGCTTTATAAAAATAACTCTTTTTTCTGTTCTCTAGTCATGTGTTATTCTCCTTGGTCTCCTTCTTGTATACGATGTATTTTTTGTCTTCGTCACACCATACCTTACAAAAGTAAGTATGCAGGTTTATAACTATGTTTTTCATTAAAGCACACCAATATTGTACGTATTAAAGTGTATTTTTTATTTATTTTTAGTTTTTATTTATACTTCTCAGGTTTAGACATTTCATTAGTTTTACAATCAATTTAACATTTCAAAGTTTGACTTCCTTCCCCCTCTTTCTGTGGTTCCTTAAATGTATTTTTTAAAATATCTTTTGCATATCCAAATTCATTTAATTTGCTCATTTAATTATTAATTAAATATATACCAGAAGCAGTATAGAGTGTGCATAGAAGGTTTGTTCCATTTCAAAGATCTGGGTAAAAAGAATTGTTTTTACCTTGTGCCTAAATGAGACCAACATGAGGGATAACTGAGCATCACTTGGTAGTTAAATGCACCTGAAGAGAGACCTGACAAAATAGGAGACAAGTACTGTGAATCACTTGCATTTTAATATTTTAGAAATTAAAAAAACTGGATTCTAATAAGAGTGAATCCTAAGATTATTCTGAGCAGTTCTAAAGTAAGCCATGAAGCCTTGGGTCTTGCAGAGTACAGTCTAGAGCCTTTGAGTGGCACTGTGATACCACAAACTTAGAATAACTTCCCAATGTTGTGTTCTGCATAACTCCTGCAAGATAGGCTACAGGACCCCTAATTCTGATTGCCTTAAAGCAACAACCAAATTGCCTTAGTGGCCTTATTGCCGAAACACAGAGAGTAATGTTTGAAAAGAATACAGAGTTAATATCCACGTTTGAAACTACTTCTTTTAACACACTGAAGTTCAAATTGCCTTTTCCATTGTTGGCGTCTGCTTTTGATTCTTCTGTATCTGGTGAAATTTTATTAAATTTGCACGGTTTCAAGCTTATTTGGAAATTAAACCTGCAGCAGGATTTATACCCAATACTTCTACAGAAGTTGACTTTGGGTTAATTCTGCTTTTCAGAAAATTAGATCTCTTTCATGCTGTTCTGTACACTTGGGTTCATGAACCGATTCTGTTTTCTTTTTGTGCATTCTGTTTCACACGGAGTTGCTGAGGAATGTACTGCCAAAATACATTGTAAGAGGATTACATTAGATTCTGAATGTTTAAGAATATAAACAATTAAACCCATGTACTTGCTAGGTGAAGGATTCAGTATCACAATGCTCCATTTAAAATTTCAGAGTGGAGAAAGTATCATGGTTGAAGTGGCAGCAGGTCCTACGGATAGTGGTGAAAAGGTAAGCATATAATCATTTGATAAATACATAATTTATACTCATGCTATGTAAGGAATTATCATATTGTGTTTTCATAGCTGCTACTGCATTGAGTTTGCACTAACGCAGAATCCGGTTAAAGTTTAGCACTTTGCTATCCTTTTGACTTTCGTTGCGTGCGATAATGAAAGATGTGCTTAACTCTTTCAACCAAAGGGAATCTAAAGTGCTGCACTTGGCCTGAATTTTGCCCTAAATATTTACGTGCAACATGTTCACAGAATATAGCCATTTTTTCCCTACCTTCTTTTAAAGTATTAAATGCTTGTTGACTTGGGTTTGATCCTAGAATGATGGAAGCTTGGTGGAAGCCTCTGCTGGGCGGTCAGCTCCTCATGAGAAAGTAAGGATTGTATTTAAGATCCTCTGAAAAAGAATAGCATTTGGGATTGGTGGGAATCTCGAATCTCTGTCTCTCCCTTTCCAAATTTATTTATCCAGGGCCTGGATATCAGTGTTCCCCAACCACCCTTAAAATCAGCACTGTTTTTCTCATTTCACATGGTGCATTTTCTTAACATTCTTGTGCGTAGTGTCTGTTCGTCATCCATATGCATTGTCCTTTTGGTTTAGATGCTTGGTCATCTTTTATACACTCAGTATCTTGGTTGCTGGTTTCTTAGATCAAGTCCTTTATAATCTGAAGTTCTGTGTAAACTAGATGAGTAAATAGTTCTGCTGAATTTTAACGCTTCCTTTCTTCAGTGCCTTTTGGCGTTGACTTATGTGGGATTTTGAAAACACTCTTTTGCAGTTGCCAGTGGTAATCAGGGTGCCAAGGCTGGCATTCTCTGCAATGACGTTATGTTCAAGACCATTTTCATTACTTGGGTACGGTGACATTGCTTTACCAGGTAAGTGTCTTTTTTTCATCAACTAAGATTAACTCAGCATGATGACCAAATGGAAAAAAACAGAGAGTTAAGAAATAATTATGTTAAAAAAGGCTTCTCAAATACCGTAGAATTGAATGTACCAATTTTTTATAACCGCAAAAGAATTTTTTAAAACCCAAATACCTTGATGAATGAAAAGTAAACAAATAAATAATAAACTGCGTGAAAAAGATAATAGTGACTTTGGAAAAGAATGGGAACCTTTTGTAACATATTTGCAGAAGCAATGTAAAAGTATGGATTCTTTGGCAGGGTTTAAATAAACATATATAATGTGATTTCCTGCCAACCTAGCAGTTCGAAAGCACGAAGTGCAAGTAGATAAATAGGTAATTCTAGGACAAGCACCTCCAGATTTTTGGGACTACAACTCCCATCATCCCTAGCTAACAGGAGCAGTGGTCAGGGATGATGGGAATTGTAGTCCAAAAACATCTGGAGGGCCGAGTTTGGGGATGCCAGTTCTATGATTTCCTATTCATTAGTATAAGAAGAGAGGATAGTGATTTTGCTGGCTTCGTTTACTTCCTGATAAATATTTCTGACCTATAATTTTGTGGTTTTTTTAGGTCTCCTGGTGGCCTATTGTCACAGGTTTGATGTTCAGACAAGCTCTTCCTCTGTGTATTTCATTTCTTCCACGATAGGTAAAGAACTCTAACTCTTAATGGGGCTACATCTACACTGAAGCCATGAACATACTAGGTGTATGTTACTCAACAGCTCCCTTGTTCCTCTCTTTCTACAGCTTATGCTATTGGCATGTTGGTCACATTCGCGGGTCTGGCGCTAATGCAGATGGCACAACCAGCCCTTCTCTATTTAGTGCCGTGCACACTAATTATGGCCACGTTAGTTGCTTTGTATCGCAAAGAGATGAAAAAGTTCTGGAATGGCAACAGCTACCAGGTAGGCACAGTGCATTTTGGTCATTATGTGTTTACTTTGTCCATTAAAAAAAAACATACAGATGGCACACAGATGCTGGCATCACACAAATACTTTTGGTTCATACATTTTTAACAGATGGTTGCTTTTGGAAGATGTAGCTCTTGCGTGTTGCATGATACAAAATAGGGAATTGAGACAGTCTTTTTTTGTTCACGTTAGGGTGTTTGAATTTGCATTTATTTGAACACCTGGCCTTTCCCTAGACTAATAATTGTTTAGTAACAATAACAGCTTGCTTTTGTGTCTCTTTCTTTAGGAGTAATATAGCCAGGTGTAAGGAAAAATAGGAAGCGTTTTCCTTCCCTATAGTGAAATTGACAAAGGCCTAGTTCTTATTGAGGAGATAATAATAATAATAATAATAATAATAATAATAATAATAATAATAATAATAATAATAATAATAAATTATTATTATTATTATTATTATTATTATTATTATTATTATTAATTTATACCCCGCCCTCCCCAGCCAAGGCCGGGCTCAGAGCAGCTTACAAGCAATAATAAAAACAAGATGAATGATTACACTTAACTTAAAAACAAGTTAAAAACAAAAATAAAATACAACATTAAAATTATGGAACATTAAAATATTAAAATGTAGCCTCATCACAGGAGAAGGAAAAGAAAAAAGAGAGGGAGGGAGGGAATCAAATTGGCTCCAAGCCAAAGGCCAGGCGGAACAACCCTGTCTTACAGGCCCTGCGGAAAGAAATCAGATCCTGCAGGGCCTTGGTCTCATGAGGCATGGTCTCATGAGTTGAAAAGGCCCTGGCTCTGGTTGAAGCCAATCTAACTTCCTTAGGGCCCGGGACCACTAGGGTGTTGTTATTTATGGACCTTGAGGCTCTCCGTGGGGCATACCAGGAGAGGCGGTCCCGTAGGTACGAGGGTCCCAGGCCGTGAAGGGCTTTAAAGGTCAAAAGCAGCACCTTAAATCTGACCCTGTACTCCACCGGGAGCCAGTGCAGCTTGAAAAGCACTGGGTGAATATGCTCCCATGGCAGAGACCCTGTGAGGAGCCTCGCTGCAGCATTCTGTACCCGCTGGAGTTTCTGGGACAGCTTCAAGGGCATCTGTGTCTGGTCCGTACCATTGCAGACTGCAGGTGGGGGCTCACATGGCTTGAGTGCTCCTTCATTCAGAAATATTCCCTCCAGATAGAAAGGTAATGTGTTAGGGTTCAGGTTTATATAGGTTTCTTCACGGAGGACTTTCTTTTGCTTTTCTTTATTTCTTCTGTTCTGTACTGCCTAATATTGAAAAGTTTCTAGCCAATTTGAAATGCAAAATCCATAGAATAAAACAGCCATGCAATAAGAGCTTTAGAGTAGCAAATAAAATGACAGTCAAAAGTCAAGGGTTTAAAGGAGCCGGGATGTTTAAAATGACTGGTTTGAATAAAAAGATTTTTGCCTGTTGTCTAGAAGGTGTGTCTGTATCCAGCGCTAGTCCTACTCAGAGCAGATCCCAGGGAGTTTTACCCAGCGTCAGCTTTGCTAGGAAAGGTATTTCACAGTTGAGTCACGATTGCTGCAAACGTCCTTTCTCTAGCTACAACATCGCCCCCTTCCATTTTGAAGTGTAGTTGCAGCAGGGTGTTGGCTGATGACCATAATGTGCAGGCAGGTTGGTGTGGGAAGAGGTGTTCCCTTAAGTATTTTGGTTCCAAGCCATTTATGAGTGTGAAGGTAAGCACCAGGGATGCGGGTGGCGCTGTGGTTTAAACCACTGCGCCACTTGGACTTGCCGATCGGAAGGTCGGTGGTTCGAATCCCCGCGACGGGGTGAGCTCCTGTTGCTCAGTCCCTGCTCCTGCCAACCTAGCAGTTCGAAAGCACACAGTGCAAGTAGATAAATAGGTACCACTCTGGTGGGAAGGTAAACGGCATTACCGTGCACTGCTCTGGCTTCGCCAGAAGCGGCTTAGTCATGCTAGCCACATGACCCGGAAAAACTGTCTGCGGAAGTGGACAAATGCCGGCTCCCTCGGCCTGTAAAGCGAGATGAGCGCTGCAACCCCAGAGTCGTTCACGACTGGACTTAACTGTCAGGGGTACCTTTAGATAAGCATCAGAACTTGGTGGGCTTCGAAGGAAATAGGTAGCCAGTGAATTTAGTCTGAACCCCAAGCTGAGCTGTGCGATTAATCTTAACTATGATTTGTTGGAAACCATCCAACTACAAACCATGGATTGTGGAGCTGCCTTATTTCAACAAAGAATACGTTGAAATGCGATTTAGGAGCTAGTTGTCGTGCTAAGCTGTGGATAATTCACATTGGGAGTAAAAGCTTGCAAACTCCTTCCTGCTTCTTGACCTCAAGCCCAAGGCCCACCTAGGCACGTTCCTATCCCAATAAACTATAGTTTATTGTGGTGTCCAAACGCAGCCAATGAATCATAGAATTGTAGAATTGGAAGGGATTCCCCGGGAGACATCTAGTCTAACCCCCTGCAATGCAGGAACTGAAGCATCCATGACAGGTGGCCATCCAACCTCTGTTTTAAAACCTCAAATGAAGGAGAATCTGCCACCTTTCAAGGGAGTCTGTTCCACTGTTGAACAGCTTACTGCCGGAAGGTTTTTCCTGATACAGATCTTTTTGCTAGGGGATATTAAATCCAGAAGCCTCGTCCTACACCTCTAACTGCTGCTTTTAATGGCTTGGTTGCAGTACTGGTGGCTGCCATGTTCTAGGAACGCACAGTACTAAAATATAAGACCACAACATGCTACTAATCATGATGGCTATGTAACCACCATGTTCAAAGGCAATATGCCTCTGAATGAATGAATATCTGTTTGGTTATTGGTTAGTCGGCTGATGAAGCAGAAAAATTGCAAACTATCTAGTGAAAACTGATCCTTCTTTCCATATTTAGAACGTCAACCAAAGAGGTTCAGCTTCATCCAGTGTGTGCTTTATAGGCCTTTTTAAATACAGCTTTTATGACATCCCGTATGAGTTCTGATTCCCAGAGTCTGTGTGAGTCAAGGAAGCTCTGGTTACTGTCTTTTCAGAGAGTACTCAAGCATAAAATTCTTTGGATTTGAATGATGTTTTTGC
Source organism: Podarcis melisellensis (assembly GCF_964234715.1). Lineage (NCBI taxonomy): Eukaryota > Metazoa > Chordata > Lepidosauria > Squamata > Lacertidae > Podarcis > Podarcis melisellensis. The sequence goes on along the minus strand of NC_138546.1, from coordinate 38,611,628 downwards.
CTTTGTTCGCTACCGAAGTTTGCTCTAAATACTTCAGCCCTAGTTCCTAGCTAACAAAAGACCACTCATACCTCAATAAGAAGCTTCATTATTTCGAAGTATTATGTTGCCATAGCGATTGTTTCATATGCTTTTCTCGGCTAGCTCCTTTTTGAAGGATTAAAATTGCTCTGAACTTTGGACCTTTGTGTCAGCTTGACTTCCCTTGGAATGAAAAACGCAGACTTAAAATTTGGGAATCTGAGTGCAGTTCAAATATTGTGCACAGATTAATGAGACCGTTGCTCCGGTCTTGATGCACGCAGCTTGAAGAATTGTTCTCATTATATTGTACTCCATCTATCTTGACCTTCAAAAAAAGTGGTGAGGTATATATATTGATTATGTGGCTCAGCAAGCTTCAACATGCTTTCATTATGTCATGAGACTTAAAGGCATTCATGTACATTTTTTTAAAGGGGAAGAGGGACAGCACTTCAATATTGTTTGTGCTCTCTCCAGATGGATTGTAAAGATACTTAGTCCATTTTTTTATTAGGCATATAGGAAGTGTTATACTGAATCTGACCACTGGTTTATCTCACTCACTCACCAGGAGTGGGGGACTTTTTTGGCTCCACAAGCCAGATCCATATCAGGATCTGCCTCCCGGCTCTAATTTGTTGCTATTCACCTGGCAGCTCAAATAACGTCAGATGGCTTGGTACTTTGAAAACCATTTTGCATTGAACCAGCTGATAAAACGAAGGGGAAAAACCTCAGTCACCTGCAAGGTGCTGTGAAGTCCTGACTTCAGAGTGCAGCAAAACTGAACAGGTTTGAGAGACTTCCCTATGGGGAGCTGTTTTGCATGCCCAAATCAAACTGGATGGGCTTCTGCCCACATCAGCTGTTAACACAGGGATGTTACTCCTGCTCAGCACTAGGTTTGGGTACACAAGCAAGCTCTTAGCAAGGAGCTGTTATGTGTATCCAAATCCAAACCTCATATCAGCTGATTGCACTAACCCAGCACTAAGCAGGGCTGACTTCTCTGCCTATTGGCTGATGTGAGGGAAGCTCAATGCTGCTTGATTATATAATAATATAATAATAATTTATTATTTATACCCCGCCCATCTGGCTGAGCTTCCCCAGCCACTCTGGGCGGCTTTCAGTCAAGTGTTAAAAACAATACAGCATCAAATATTAAAAACTTCCCTAAACAGGGCTGCCTTCAGATGTCTTTTAAAGAGAAGATAGCTGCTTATTTCCTTCACATCTGAAGGGAGGGTGTCCCACAGGGTGGGCACCACTACCAGGAAGGCCCTCTGCCTGGTTCCCTGTAGCTTCACTTCTTGCAGTGAGGGAACCGTCAGAAGGCCCTTGGCGCTGGATCTCAGTGTCCGGGTTGAACAATGGGGGGAGACGCTCCTTCAGATATACTGGACCGAGGCCGTTTAGGGCTTTAAAGTTCAGCACCAACACTTTGAATTGTGCTTGGAAACGTACTGGGAGCCAATGCAGATCTCTCAGGCTGCTCCCAGTCACCAGTCTAGCTGCCGCATTCAGCTCTCTTGTGCATCTGGACTAAGTAAGAGTGACCTACCACATCTCTGCCGATGCATGGGAGTACAGTCCTGCTTTGCACAAAATTTCAGAAGCTCCCGGCAAACAGCTGGCCATTGGGCACTTTGGAAGCTGCACAAGGGGGTGTGACGGGTGCTGCCTATTGGCTGAAAGGGACTTTGCAGATGCTGCCAAGGACTGCTCTTACCTGCACCCTGGCTGACATCAGAAAGGCATTGCAGGTCAAATGAAGAAGCTGGCAGTCCAAATTTGTTCACAACTGACAGTGCATGCTGCCTGGCAGCAGCTCTCAAGGTTTTCAGAGGGGGTCTTTCTTCATCCTACCTGGAGATGATGAATAAGAGTTTGAATTTGATATCCCGCTTTATCACTACCCTAAGGAGTCTCAAAGTGGCTAACAATCTCCTTTTCCCTTCCTCTCCCACAACAAACACTCTGTGAGGTGAGGGAGGCTGAGAGACTTCAGAGAAGTGTGACTGGCCCAAGGTCACCCAGCAGCTGCATATGGAGGAGCAGGGAATCAAACCCAGTTCACCAGATTACGAGTCCACTGCTCTTAACCACTACACCACGCTGGCTCGCATTGAACCTGGGGACCTTCCGGATTCTCCACCCCATTCTAAAAAAAGATCCTGATCGAAGTGAATTATTATCGTTATGTGATAGATTTTATTTTTTTGGTTGAAAAGTAGAATACAAATGGAAATAATAACAGAATGGAAACAGTTCCCCGATCTCAAACTGCTGCACGGCAAACATTCTGTGCCATTCACACTCCCAGCGGTGGCACAGCTGAGGCTCATTTAAGGTTCCTCTGCAAGTTCCCTGCAGGGTTGGATCAGGTCCCAAATGCGCAGTGTAAAATGTGACTGTGCTTGAGTTAATACTCACATGACACAAGCTTTCTAGAGTCAGCTGTCCTTAGAGAGCTTTTTACTTGTTTTGCACTGTTCTTCTTGTGTATTAAAAACAAGTGGCTCTCGCCAAGGCAATGAACTCCTCAAGAATATGTTTGTCACAAGGCATAATAAGCAGTAGTATTGTACCTGAGTAAAACTTAGGCTTCTTCTCCCTCTCCATTATCCCCCCACATCAGTTCATAAAGAGAGGTAGTTAGCACATACTATCCTGAAACCTTTGTAGAAAGGTTTGTGTCAGGAAGACCTTGTTCAAATAAGTGTATTGTTGCTTCTAAAACATTGCATACTCCATTTTTTCCATCAGGGCAGAGGTGTATGGAGGCATGAGACTTTCCTTTCTGACAGGATACAGAAATGAACGTCTGGCCCAGGGCCTTAGTTGCCTGTTGACCTTGACTTTTGTTGGGTTTCTCCAAATCAATGTTATTCAAACCTTTCGAGGCCATATCTAAAGCACTATTATACCACTTTAACAGACACGGCTACCTCTCCCCCAAGAATCCTGGGAACCGTAGTTTGAGTGCTGAGTGCTGTTAGGAGACCCCCGTTTTCCTTACAAAGTTACAATTCCCAGAGTGTCTTCACCAGCACTTCCTCTTCCCAGGGAACTCTGGGAATTGCATCTCTGTGGGGGGAACAGGAGGTGTCTCCTAATAACTCTCACTACCCTTTGCAAATTGCATTCTCCAGGACTCTTTGGGGAAGCCATGACTGTTAAAAAGTATGGTGCAGATATGATCACAATATTTTGCAACTGTCCGATCTTGAGGTTACCAGGAACAGCTATACCTCTTCCGGTAGCAGAATGTGGTCCCATCCTGAACAGGTAATGTCTTCAGTTCCCGGTCCAAGGAACTGCCTGTCCAAATTTCCTCCCGTTTTGCTGGAACTCAGCCTTAGCTTACAGACCCTTATTCAGGCACCGGTCCAGGACCTGCACAGCTTCTTCTGACTAGTGCGGTACAGAGAATCAAGAGATTAAATTGTGCATGATTTATGTTTTATTCTAGACTGAGCCGGCATTAATAACAACGCCTCCAGGCGAGAGGGCAGCCTGATAAGTCAGCCTAAGTGCCAGTGAAGGGACTAGTTGAGGACCGCATTTTGAGGCTTGTATTTAATTTGCACTGTTTTCTGTATTTATATATTTGGATTGAATGCACACCTATAGTTGTTAAGAGTGCCCCGTTACTCGCCTCGACAGCATAAAATAGCTATTCTGAACAGTTTCAGTGATGTAAATCAGAACCTATTCAAGATGTGGACTGGTTAGCTTGCTGCTTTGTTCTGCCTCCTATTCAGCCCTGCCTTAACAATGACACCATCATGTGAATCAGCCCAAGAAAGCATAGAACTGTTCAGAAAGCCTTGTGGGAATGATCTATATTCTTAATGGGTTAAAATCCTGAAATGGAAGTGGAGGTGTTGGCCACACTCCAGTCTCACAGCTAGACTTGAACTCGGTTCTGCAGCATGTATAAATTATGCAGCTTTAACATGTCCTTATTTTATACAATTTACTTCCGCTTGGCATGAAAAAAAAGAAAATATGACTATGAAACTATGACCTCTAGAAATGATACCCACAATCCTCTGTGGTATCTTTGAGAAAAGTCACCAATTACCATTTTTTTCAAGCCTGTGTTGAAATTCCTAGAAGGAATTTTGTAACTCAACATAAAAGCTGGTTCATGGGGTGCTGATTTCAGTTCTCAGTACAGTTCTGCATTCTGTGGTTCTGCAGAACTGGGCAATCCATACACATCTGTAGCTCAGTTAAACAAAACATCCCCACCCGCCAATACTACTTGGGTGTGTTTTGTTGATGTGTTTAAGTTTTAGCCATCATCTGATCATCCTCCAGCCTACCTATGTTTATTTTTGGCTGGAGTTGGCAGCGTGACTTCTCAGTCTGCTTTGTGTTTCAGTCCTGCCAGTACGAGAGTCCAGTGACATTAGATTAGATGTCATTGTGCAGCCAAAAATCTGCTCTTCAAATAAGACCAGTGAAGTGCTTATCTCCATAGGCCTGTTTGTACTATCTTCCAAATATGTATGGTATTAGTTCAGAGGGCTGCAGGTACCCAGGCTTCTCAAGCATGATCTTTCTGCACTGTTCCCTGAGGTATGCAAGCAAATGTTTTCCTTCTGAACAACACTCCTTGGCCATCTGTTTGGTAGCGTTCCTTAAAATTGCCACTGTCGATCCTAACTCCCCTGAAATAGCCTGATTGTAGAAAGGAATTTTGCAGATTGCCATAATTTTGAAAGGTAGAACGAAATCCATGAACCACTTGCTTTTGAATTTCATTTTGACAAGCCCATTGAGTTTTTGATCCATGTTGAATGGTGAGCTTCAACATGGGGAAGTCACTAGAAGTGGGATAGAATTATAATTTTGTGTTATGGAAATGGGGTTTTCTGGTTACTTTCGATGGCATTTTTCTTTCTTTCTCCAGCTTGCCCATTGGAGACAGTGGAGGAATCTAAGTCTTTATGACAGCAATGATTGGGACAGCAGTGTGGTCTCTCCCTTGCAAAAAAATAACAAAATTTTAATTAGTAGCAACCAAGCTAGGAGTTCATGAGTGGGTCTTACTTCGTGTGGGAAATGTGATTGATTTTAGTTTTTAAAAACTAAAGGTTTTAGTTTTTAGTTTAGCCTTAAAGTTAAAGGTAAGCCAACTTGTTCCATATGTGACAAAGAGAAGCCACACAATTACTGGCATAGTCCATACTTTTGCTTCCTAAGGCGGCATCATGTAGAAAGAAGCCTCCCAGTTGTTGTAGTGGCTCTGTTTCTAAGGAGCTGTACCTCTGTTACCTGCTTTCCAGCATTCGCCATGCTTTGGACAAGGAGAGATGTTGTTTACACACCCTCAAGGCTGTGTTGTTTTTCACTCTCCCTTTTTTTTCTGGCGGGAACAAGAAAATGAAAAGGGGACAAACTGTGGTTGCCTCTTAGCTAGTTTTGGACCAGCAGCTGCTCAGATGCTTGTTTCCCCACAATATGTTGTTAAGAGGCAAAAGTATGCACTGGACTGAATATTCAAATCCCTCCCCAGTGGCACATGTCTGGATTCTGAGACGATTCTCCTGCAGGTCAACTGCAGACTGAAACTGCTTCACACTTGGCTCTGACCCAGCGTACAATAAATAGCAAATCCTGGCTCTGAACGGGCAACATGACTCAAGTCCACTCCACTTCCGTACCTTTAAAAAAAGTGTTATGAATTACTGCACATAGGAAAATACTTGACTCATTAAAAACACATGGTTTGCTTGCCGAAGTAATTGATGCAAGGCAATATTGCCTTAAGCTCTTCTCTGTTCTTTATTTGCAATGTGAATGACAACCTATGTCACTCATATCACACAAACATAGCTAACCTAAATGTCTTTTATTTTATATTAACACCCAGCTACCAAGTTGGCCCAAATGTGGGGGGATTTTTTGCCTCTTTTGATTGCAGACTTCCTGGCAGATATATTAATAGATAGTGTAAAAGCCCTTTTTGATGAAATCATTCTTAGTTCTTGTTTTTCCAATAGCAGTAGACAGACATTTGCCCACTGCAAGGAAAATAATGACCCATGCTAACTATTTACTTTCTGGGGAGTCATGGGTTTTCAATTCCTCTTTCCACCCCCTGCCCCTCCAACCCAAAACTCTAAATCATTTGCAAACTTTTTAAACTGGACAGCTTTCCCTCCTTTCAGATTCAGTGTGGAACAGTCAGGGGTTAGCATGACAACAAAGATGCATATCTCATAGCTTAGATGATATATTAGGAATCCATTGTGTGATGTTTCGTAGTTGTAGGGAAATATGAAGATTTGCATCACCCTTTTTCTAATTTATGCAGTTATCTGCTAATTTTCTATATACCCAGTGGCTTTGGACATATGAGTAATATGTCCTTTTCCTTTCTGCTGCCTAGCCAAGTTGGTTTTTCAAACACTTCCAACATTTAGAGGGTTTATCTGCACTATCTTAACTTCTGTAGTCCACTCTTTTAGAATATTCATTCATTCATTCAGCCTTTACTAGCACAATCTTTTAGAATATTGTAGTCTGATGAAGGAGCTGCAAATTTTCTGAAGATTTTCATCAACTCAGTCACTCTCATTGAAATGTACTTCTAGGGCGAAGGAGTAGCCGGTTTCCATCTTTATTGCAGAACCTTCCATCAGCACCCTCCTACAGAACAGGTTTTCAAAAACCTATAGGATAATTTCTAATGTGCACTTGTGGGTACATTAGATTGCAGCCCAGGACATAGGATGCATTCTTTAGCTAGATTTTTTTTTATTTCTTTGTTTGCTGCCCAAGCTTGGTTCAGTTAAATACCCTTGAATCTATTACATAATCATTTTAACAGTTGCTTCGAAAGAGTGCGCAAAGATTTTATTGCTAATAGTGTACTTGCTCTATTATCAGGTGATGGATCCCATGGATTTTGCTACAAATGAAGAAAACTCGACGAGAGCCAACGAACAACGTGAAAGACAGTAACAGGGCACCTAAAATAATGTATTAAGATTTTCTAGTCAAATATAATAAGAGACTGGTCTAATTTTTAAATTGGAATATTTCTTACAATTTATTATGAAAAGAATTGCCTTTTTTTACACTTGCACATATATTTTTGTGAAATGTTTACTGTTGATGATGCTATCACATAAAGCTCTTATTTTTTCAAGTGCCAAACTAGATTCAATAAACCCTGTGCCTTGTTTACTTCAAAAGGTAATTGCCTATGAAACAGATAGTATTTTTTACATATTGTCCAACTTGCTGCTGTGTATAAGACTCTCTGACTTAATACTTCTTTAAAGGTGTCTAGCTGCAGAGTGGCAGAATCTAGAAGCATCTTGCACAGATTCTTTCAGTAGCAGTGAATAAAGAATTATAATTTGGTTGGACCATAGGTAACAGTGCAATTGTAATAAGGCATGGATTGCCACAAACACAGTGTGAAATATGAATGGTTGAGGGTTAAAATGAGATGGTCTCATCATAGCCTTTTAACTTAGTTCTTGTTGAAGATGGGCAGTTCTTCCACTTCTATCACAACTGAGTTTTGACTCAGTTTATATTCTATCTTTTCAAGTGGGTTTATTTTCTCTGCATAGTTGTGTGAACAGCAAAACAGTTTAAAATAATAAACATAGAACCAAGAAAACAGAAATGCTCTCCTTTTATTTTAGAACCTAAATTAATGTTTAAAAAGCTTACTTAGCATGCCAGGGATTCAGGATTCTTTTTGAAAATGCCATTAACCCCTTGTTTCAGTAAGGAAGTAGGTCACCAATAATGATTGTTCATTGGCTATTATTCATAAATGGCTATCCTGCTTTAGAGGAAGAAGATGTATGAAAAGCAAATGTATTGTTCATCCTTATTGTCACTTTGGATTTGGAAAATATTTCACAACTATGACAGCATCTTCAAAATCTTTCTTTTTGAAAGCTGTGATGAAGAAAAAGCTCCAAGTTTGAACAGGCACACATTTTGAAACCAAAGATACTTGGAGGATTCTGCAACAGACTGTTGGCAATGCCTTAGCCGCAGTTCAGAAATAGCCAGAAATCATGAACCTAATGAGGAACTTATTCTCTTTTATGAACCAGAAAAGGAGATGGGGATGTTGTGATTTTAAACTAACCGCGGTTTCCTTTGATATCTGAACTTGAGGAACCGTGGTTTGTATAAACTGTGGTGAGAACAAGCCAGGATCTGAAAGCAGGGTTTGATTCTGGCTTCTTTTCACTAATCATAGTTTAAAGAAGGCGCAGTTCCTCTAGTTCCGATGTCTAAGGAAATAGATTTGGCTAAAATCGGAAGCAGGAGCATTCAAGAGGAGGAGAAGGGGAGGAATTTTTTTCAGGACCAAGACTCGCTATGGCTTGTTAATGCAGCAGAATTCTGTGGCTTCGTCTTACATTTGAAGGCCCTATTCTGCAAAGCGGTTTAAATGTCCTGTCTACCCCTTTTCAAAATGATTCAGTGCTTAGAAGGCCTCCCTCTCAGGTGTTTTCCTCCATGTCGTAGTAATCAAATGGAGGGAGAAAAAGGGGCCTTACCAGCTAGCCTCACTTTTGTAGCCTTGGCCTGCTATGTGTGGCCAGTGGAGCTGCAGGATAAGGGCCATGGCCCTGCGTTCCTCCTCTACTGAATTAAAGAATCTAATTTTCTTAACTGCGGGCACAATCTACCAATACCTTTCTCCTACATAAGCTCCGCAGCAATGAACGGAAGCTTGACAGAACTACCTTTGTAATATTCCTCCTTTACCTCCAGGGCATTCCCAGTAGAGAGAGATCTTTAATGATGGACATTTTTCATTATCCGAAGCTCGCCCACAAAAGGACTAATTGATACAGGAGATGCATTTGAAGTAACCATGGCCACAAAGTGGCTTTCAGATTGGTGATTTACCAATCAGGTTTACAAGCCTGGGAAACTTGAAGCGATAGCCGCCGAGCTGTCTCATCCCATCCCAAAATATGAGCCGTCAGTTTTAAGTTATTGTTTAGTCAACTAATTTGAACACCGGCAGATTTAAGATCTTACGCTGATTGTAGTGAACAACAGAATTAGCCTGAAACATCCAGCTACATTGTGGCCACAGAAGGCATTTCTCCCTTAAAATGGTCTCTGACTTGGAGGGGCCGAGCCCAAATCATAGTTAAAACTAACTAGTTTTATTTTGAGTCATGAATGCATGCAGTGAATATGAGAATTTTCTTAACCTGCCTTAAAAAATTGGGAATATAAGAATCTATGTCTTTTTACATTACTTTGATGCTGTGTAGATGTAAAATTAAGATTGAGAATCTTATCTGTAGAGGAATATCTCATTTAATCATTTCTAAACATTTCTTGGATTATATTCTGCAAGACGTACAGTAAATGAATTTTTGGGCAGGATGCTTATCATCAACATATACTTTTGCTTTTTTTAAGGGGTCTGTTTGCTCAAGTCATGATTAATATTCAAGGGGTTCTCATGTGCTGGAATTGATTTCAGGGTGTTAACAATATTTGCTTGGATTATTTAAAAAAAAAGATAGTTTAGCTATCATCTACTGAATAGGATGCTATTAATCTAGTTAAACAGGACTGGTGTTGGAAGCTTTGACTAGAAACATTAAATGTTTAAAAAATTGGTTGATTTTCTACACTTTATGAGCCTTAATAACAATAACATATTGCTTAAATCATAATGCCATTTACGATAACGATCATTTCTGATAACAACCTTCTTTCTTGCTTTACCTCTGAAACATTGTACATTAATGTTTTGAAGAATGTTGTAATTTAGAATATTTGGTATTTAATAAACTTTTCAAACAGGTTGAGTACCATACCATTCTTGTATTTCTTTCCTGGATTAAACATTAAATTAAGGCCTGGTTCACATAAACCACACAAATAAAGCAGTACCATGTTCCCTATTTAGTTGCTTTTTGTTGTTGAGGACTTTTCTGTTCTGGTCAACTTTTAAAATATGGTTATGTTTTAATATGCTGCTGCTGGCTTTGAATGTTTACTTTAAAAAAAAATGTTTTCCTTTTTTTAATGCCTAACTACATACTCTGGTCACTATTGATTTATTTTAATTTTGTTGCCACGCATTGTCTAGTGTTTCGTAAACAGCTTTCAAGAAGCATGGTTAAAAATAATCTACTAAACAGAATCGGATATAAAACTATGCAGACTGCAAATACAGAATTACATGGCCGGATGCATCCTATATGGGAAGAAATATTGGTGCATGTACAAAACCTGGGAGTTACTGAAATGCAGAACAGATTTTGAGAGATATCCTTTCATTTCCTGTTTGTGTGAGCCAAGCCTAATATTCCAGCAGCAGTCAAGGAGTATATGCATGACTGTGTATACACCCTGCATAGCTTCCCTCCAGAGAATCCTGGGAACGGTAGTTTGTTATGGGTGCTGGGAGTTGTAGCTCTGTGAGAGGTACATTACACTTCCCAGCATTTGGGGGGGGGGAGCCAAGTGCTCTATATGTGCTTTGAATGTATGGTTTGCATGCAGCCAGGAAGACTGAAGCCTTGGAGAAGGTGCATACAAACGTACCATTCTGAAAGCAGCAGGAACACTTTAACTGCTCTATAAACATCTGCTCTGCGACAGTATGCTCTTTATAAAATTGTTCTGCAGACTTGAATGGAGAAGATCAGTCTGCGGTGGGTACCAATTGGTTAGTGCCCGTGACAACAAAAATACAAATTCCTTCTCTGGAACAGTTTCACAGATTTATTTTATACTTACTAAGGGCTGTGCCACTGCTTGCACAGGGCCCTGCCATTCCCCCCCACACTAACCCCCTAGAGCTTCCCTTTCCTGCTCCATGCAACCACTCGGCTTACTTTTCACCTTCCCAACCCTGTTTGCGTGACAAGGCCCTGGGCCCCATAGTTCCCTAATATATAATAAACACACATGGACATGATAATTTAGGTTAATGGGCAAAAATAGGCCACAACTTTATTGGTTACAGATGTGAGTGGTTTGACATTGGGTGGAACCAGACTATATCCTAACTCCTGCCTGTCTGCAGGGAGTCACACTAAGAGTAAACCACCAGCAGGGGGAGCCCTATGATATAGGTCCCCTGTGGGTCCTGGCATGGCCCTAGCCCACCACCAGGCTTCAGACAGGATCCACACTCACCTCTCTGTCGCACTCAGATCACCTCCATTTCCATTCCAGCTTCCAATTTATGGCTTGACTCCGCACACATATTCTGAGAGTAACCAGATTGAGGCACCGTATAAAATCCGCTTCACAGCTTTTGCTGTGTTCACTCATATTGCTGCTGGAACGGATTCACCTCCTTTTGTGAAGGGGAAACAAAATCAAAGTAATGCTCTTACCGTTTTGCCTTTGCTAATTCGTCAAGCACAGTCCAATTGTTGACAGTCATGAAACCAGATCCTGAAATAACTGCAGAAATCAACTTCTTTTAATCTGTGGCTATCCGTGGCCCAGGAATACTTGGCCTTTCTTTTTGAAAACACCATTACCTTTGACTTCACAAAGTTAATAGTTATATTTCCTGCAGTCATCTCCAGTAAGCAGAGCCCTAGCTGGCATTGTGAGATTAAGACAGCATCATCTGTGCATAAGAAAATGTAAACTTTGGCAGTGGTGAGTATAGGAGGGTGTGAAGATGTTGAGCCCAAATATGTGGGAAGATCGGCCAAGTATAAATAAAATCAGCAAGGACACATCCTTCCCTAACTGCACAGGTGGAAAAAAGTATGTCAGTTAAATGACCAGAAAACCCCACACCTCGAGTTCTGAATGTTCTGCAAGGTTGTGTGGCTTGCCATCATTTTCTTCAGCCAGCATAGTAATTCTAGTGCTTCCTTTAATCTTGAGCTATGAAACAACTCCACAAGGTGAAGCTGTGGCAGGAACATTCAACTTGGAACATTTCATTATTTGTCTCCACCCAGGACTTCAAACATTCCAGCTTTTAGCGACAATGTGGAACAAGTTAAAATGGAAAAAAACCCAAACTGGTTTCAATGACCTTGTTATCCTGTGCACCACATTTCATGTTGCTATTAAGACAGGGTTTCGTACATGCACTGACTTAACAGTAACAAGAATTTGTGATTAAAATTCAGGTGCTATTTATGCCTGAGTGGTCTGCCTTCAGTGGGAATAGTGTCTTGAGGGCTGTAATTTAAGGACAATAAGGTCAACTAAGAAACAAGAAATTAATGCTTTACCATCTCTCAAACACAATTAATTTGCAATTTGAAAATGTTCTCCTTTAAAGATGCCCATTAGCTTTAAAGATGGAAGCATAAATAGGCAGTAAAATTGGAGAGCTACACAACGTAAAGGTTATTTTCCCACACTCCCAGCAGGCTACATTAAGGAACCCAGTATTTCTTTCGCCAACAGTGTTGTAAAGATTGAAAAATGAAACACTTGACAAGATTAGTGTAGCTTAAAAAAAAAGTTTCCAAAATATAATAAATGAGGATTACTGCAAGTTTTACAGAATGTTTCAGTAGGCATAGGAAGTTTTAAGGCCTAATTGGACGGTCGTTAATAGATGTGAACTATGGATTTTACTGATGGGTAGAACATTTAAAGTATCAGGCAAGGCAAACATTCCAATCCTACAAAAAGTACTTGGAGAAGACCAAACAAAAAGACAAATTAGGAGTGTAAATGTTGAAGGGGGACTTAGCTGGACAGAATTGTGGGACGGCATCTTACAATATGTCAAGAAGGGGAACCTTTGGCCCATCAGATATTGCTGAACTACAATCCCACTGGGAGGGGATGACAGGAGTTCTAGTTCCACCACTTCTGGAGGGCTGAAGGTTCCCAAGTCCTGCAATATATTTGTAAGATCTGGTTCACTGCAGAGTGCAAACCAGTTTTGGAAAAGGTGAGGCTGAAAAGCCATAAACGCAGACGTCGAGAGAGGAATTTACGTGATTGCAATTGCCCATACTATCTTCCTGATTACTGTCTGATTTACACTTCATAAGCGCACACCCTGTGAATTCTTGTTTGAGGCTTGAGCTTAAAAGTGTTTGGCCTATGGCAGGGGTGCCCAAACTTTTCTCAAAGAGGTCCAGATTTGATGAAGCGAACTTTTGAGCTTTTTTTTAGGAGTGAAGTTGTTGAGCTTTTTTTACAATTTTACCCCAAAGTTGTTGAGGTTGTTTAGGATTGACGTTGTTGAGCTTTTGGGGGGGATTTTACCCCAGGAAATAAACTGCCACAGGGGACAGATTAAACTGACCAGCAGGCCAGATTAGGTCCCGAAACAGACTTTGGACATGCCTATAGGAACAAGCTTTTTAAGAGGCATAGTGGATTTGTTCCATTATTTCTTCGGTGGGAGAAATTTGCTGCAATAACAAAGCCACTGTCCTTGTTTTATATTCCCTGTGATTTGGGTGTAAAACTAGGGCTGTGACATGATCTCAAAAGGGCTCCTGCTCCACACCTTGACAGAATGCAGATGGCAGGAACCAAGTGTATCTCCATCCTCATTTTGATGACTTGGCCGCTCCATCAACCCCTGGGAACAAAAAGTGACAAATAAAGGCATTACTTTTGGCACATGGGATAGTTTTTAACTTTTATGACTCTGAACTTGAGCATCTAAAGTGCTCAGATGCTTTATAAGAATTATTCTGAAAATAAAGCCCCCTTTTCCCAACGTAAAGAAAGAAAACCCTTCTGTGTTTCTGGTAAGATTGCCCCTTGTCCCTGTAACACATTTATTTTAGAGGCTTTTCACCGCCTGCAGTAGTTTTATTGCAGCGAGATCAAGTTACAACCGGTTCAGTGAGCTATCAACCCATGAGATAAGAGGTACCCAGGCCAATTTGGTTGAGATCAAACTGATACCGCATATCACCTTCACGAGTAACAGGAATAGAGCAGTGCACAAAATTGCCCGAGATTATGTCCTAATCAGCACGTTTTTCAAATTTTCTATCTCCGGGGAATCAACCCTCTATTGACTTTTCTGCTGAGAACCTCCAGGCCTCTCCCACAGAAAAACCTTTTGCCTATTCTTTGTGATGCCTATTCTTTGATAGAGAGAGAACATCCCTTAAGTACTGTGTAAAGTGTTTTGTGTTTCAAATCTCCCAAGTTCCTCAAGGAATTCTAGAAATCTTCCCTGGGGAGCTAGCTTTCTTGAAGCGGTCATTCCTTTCATGCTTATCTTGGGACAGAAAGGTGGCATCCTCTTTGTTGTCTGACCCTCACAGTTGTTCGCCCACCACACCCTTCTGGCTGCGTATTGCAGGGGATGATTAGGTCACAGTGGGATAAGAGGTCTTGTAGAAAGGCTTGCTCACTTTTACTGATGTTCTCATTGGACCATAGGATTCCTCTGATGACAGTATGAAAGCTGCTGATTCCTTGGTTCCCATACTCACCCCACCTCTTGGACCATGGACCACTGGAATATTGCAGACCACAGTTGTTTTTCTACACGTTACAGCAGTTGGAATTTTATAGAATTAAATTTCCAATACAATACAATAAAATGCAATGTAATAAATAAAAGAAGGAATAAAATACAATTAATATTTAGTGCAATGGATGCACTAAATGGAGTCTTCCAGTGCTTCCCCCCCAAAAAAAATTCATTTTCCTACTCATATTGAAATACTGCCCATCAATGAGGCCAAACTTAGATTCACAAAATGTTTAGGGCATGGTTAGGCAAAATAAGGCCTGAGGGCTGGATCCGGCCCAATCGCCTTCTAAATCTGGCCCGTGGACGGTCTGGGAATCAGCATGTTTTTTACATGAGTAGAATGAGTCCTTTTATTTAAAATGCATCTCTGAGTTATTTGTGGGGCCTGCCTGGTGTTTTTACATGAGCAGAATGTGTGCTTTTATTTAAAATGCATCTCTGGGTTATTTGTGAGGCATAGGAATTTGTTCATTCAACCCCCCCCCCCCCAATATATAGTCCAGCCCTCCACAAGGTCTGAGGGACAGTGGACCAGCCCCCTGCTGAAAATGTTTGCTGACCCCTGGTTTAGGGGTTTGTATACCCCTGCGTCCCCTCCTCAGAAAAAAAGCACCAGATTCTTTCATCCTTCCTATTCAGGTTTGTTCCCCTGCTTTTAGCTCTTTAGTCATCTCTTTTTACAAATAGGCCATGCACACATTAGCAGCCTACAATGTATATCAAGTCGCATTTGCACATTGCTGTACACACCAGATAGCAGAGTGGGGATGTCTTCGCCCGCTGTGCATTAACGTTTTATCTGCAACCTCGCTTCCTAAACTCCTATTAATGAAGCTGTTATCTGTGCATGCACAATGGCTGTCTCGAATGCACACACATCGGCTCAATTGTGGCTTATGTTTTGAAAGTGGATGGAAATTGCTTTGAGGGGAAACACATCAAACAGCAGAATAAACGGTAATGTGTCCATAGTCCCAGAATGTTAGGGCTGGGCATGGTGGTGGAAGGACTCCAAAAAAACATTTAGTCCAAACTCATGTAACTTTAAGATTACATGCTAATAATATATTCCTTCAGGTTGTCCATATAGCTGAGCTATCTAAAATAAAACTTGTTTCCTTCCTTCTCATTCACAGCTGATAGATCTGGAACAAGAAACATCTGGAAACAAAAGACAGATGTCTAGAGTTAGGCTGCCATTAACACAAACAATAGCAGGAAAATATGTAACAGAGACCTATAAGGGAGTTCTGAACTTATTCAGCACCTGAATTATCTCTGCTGGTATAACTACAAAAGGTGGTTGGGGGGGGGACGACAATGCTGGAAACTTTTTGTTGCTGTGAGTGATTGGCTCCAGTTACTTCAAATCGAGAACTTCGATTCCAAGCATCTCATCTCTGTACAAAACAACTGCTTTCCGTAATGCTGAAGAAGCAGGCGTCTTTGTAAGACCATAAGGAAAAGAAGAGTGCAAATGTGTTTTTAGAGCACTTGAGGCTTTGGGGCAAGGGCTGCAGATCTATGGTAGAGTAGCTTTTGAATGCAGAAGGTCCTAGGTTCAAACCCTGGCATCTCCGGGTAGGGCTGGGAAACCCCGGAGACCTGCTGCCAGTGTAGACGATATTGAGCTCAATGGACATTAGTCTGACTCGGTATAAGGCAGCTTCTTAATATTCTCTGTACTTGCTTGTACATGTTTTTATTCATCTGTTCCAGTGGGTTCAATGGGTCTAACTCATAGACGTGCAGGAATTTCAGCCTCAGGAGCGTATGGACCCTCTGAAGAGCAAACTGCACACAAATCAATAACAGAAGTTCAGAGGGAAAACAAACTATTCCCAGGTGACAGTGTGTAAAGGACAGTTCGACCCTGTTTTTGTTATAATCACATCTTGCTGAATGGTTTGGCGATTGCAAATGTTAATCTTCAGACACACACACAGCGTAAAAAAGGGAGGAGGAGCTGGAACGGTGACACTTTATGACAAATGTATTTACAAAAGCACTATGCCAAGTTGACAGTAATTATGACATTTATGAGTGCAAGGATAATACTGGTTTGGGTTATTATATGTTCAAGAGGTCACATTGACATTTCTTGCAGATCACCTGAATATACTCTTGCACTGGGGTGTTGCTTAGGGATTTTGGGGGGGGGGTTGTTGCCATTATTGATATTTTTTATATATCTTTATTTTAGATATTACTGTGATATATGTTGAAATTGTTCAATTTGGTTGTGTGTTTTTTATGTTTTATTTATTGTATATGACTACATTTGTTTGAACTATGGAAGGGTAGCATACAAATAAAGCTATGTATGTATGTATGTATGTATGTATGTATGTATGAAGAAGAGGGTGGGAAATCTCTGGATAAAAATGGTTTTCAAAGCTGAGTGACAAAACACTCTCCTCTTATGTTGTTTTCAGGAACTGGGAGTTCCAACAGTGCAGGTAGAAAATACGTGGCATCCATATGTCACTGGCCAGGCCTCTCTGAGCTCACGGCTGCCCCATTTCAACTGAGCATGGGATCTCAACACTGGTTTTCAACAGATGGGTCAGAAACCACTACCAAGTCACAGCCTGATCTGCAGCAGCAGCACCACAAATACATAAAATATGGGTCTCCAAATGCATGCTTGGGTTCAAGCTGAGTCTGGGTCTGAAAAGGTGGAAGACTACTGCCCTAAAACAAATCCAGTGATTTCCTGCAACATGGGGAGATTGGTGATGATGGTCAGCAAAGTGCCTTTCAGAGAAGTTTGTCTGTCATTAATATTCTTTCCATAAAACAAAAGCCTCAACATGCTGCTGAGAAAACCTATTCTAGCTGTTAGAAGGGAACTGCAAGTCACACAATGGTTTCTGAGATAAAATTGCAACAGCGTGTTAAGACTAAACTACTAGTAGTATTGCCATCATTTGTCATAAACTCCAAGACGCCGAACAGCTACTAGTCTCATAACAAGACTTGTGAATTAAAGTGGGTTGAGTGATAATGGTTTGTCGAATGCCTCTACATGAGATTCCCTATCAAGTATGAATTTAAGTTCAGTAATGGAAATCTATGGGTTGACACGGGTGGCGCTGTGGGTAAAACCTAAGCGCCTAGGACTTGCCGATCGCATGGTCGGCGGTTCGAATCCCTGCGGTGGGATGCACTCCCATCGTTCGGTCCCAGCGCCTGCCAACCTAGCAGTTCGAAAGCACCCCCGGGTGCAAGTAGATAAATAGGGACCGCTTACCAGCAGGAAGGTAAACGGCGTTCCGTGTGCCGCGCTGGCTCGCCAGATGCAGCTTGTCACACTGGCCACGTGACCCGGAAGTGTCTGCGGACAGCGCTGGCTCCCGGCCTATAGAGTGAGATGAGCACACAACCCTAGAGTCTGGCAAGACAGGCCTGTACGGGCAGGGGTACCTTTACCTGTAATGGAAATCTATACCACGTTGTCTAGTGTTATCCTTAGAGCAACCTGCAAAGGACATTAGATTGCCCTAAGGTTATTCAGGGAATTTTGTAGTTGAAGGGAAGACTTGTTACCAAGTTCTTACAGCCACACAACGCTTTGCCTATTGCACCCAGGGGCAGCCCGCCCTGTTTTGCCACCTGAGGCAAAATGGGAAGGTGTTGCTCCCCTGTTGCTTCCACACACACTCCGTCCTTGAAGCCTCACTGTCTGTGATTGCGTGACTGTGGTGGTGGCTTCTGGTGAGATCTCAAGAGGTCCACAAGATCTCACTGGGAATGTGGAAGCCACTGCCGCTTCTTCTTCTCATTTCTCTGGCAGCGTTGGGGGCAAGAAGGGTGCCCACCACCACAACCATGGGAGAAGTGAGAAGAGGTTGTGGCAGCCATGGTGGCTTCCAGTCAAATCTCGCAAGAGTCCTGTGAGATCTTGCCAGAAGCCAAAGCTGCTTCTCCTCGCTTCTATTGGGATGGGCGAGCCCAAGGCAGTGCTGTAGAAGTGAGAAAAAGCGGTGTTGGTTTCCAGTAAGATACCCAGTGGTGGTGTATTGCTTGTGGCGGCGCTGGAGAAGTGAGGAGTCCTGGCGGCAGCAGTGGCTTCTGGTCTTGCAATAGCCCCGTGAGATCCTGTGGAGCTCTTGTGAGATCTCACCAGAACCAGGGAGTTGCTGCCACTTCTCATTTCTCCAGTGGCAACGGAAGTGAGCTCATGGGGTTCTGAGCGGGTGCCGCACCTTGGATTTCCCCACCAGAGGCAGCTGCCTCAGTCCACCTCATGGACGGGCCGGCCCTGATTGCACTTCAGTGCCTGAGTACGATTCTGTTTGAAACAGGGAGGTAACCTCTATGAGGGACACAGAGACTGCACACCATTAGTTTAGGTGATGTGGGGTGGGGAACCAAGCCAAGCCTGAGACATTTGGGCCCCTGAAGCAAACCGCAAAATGGCACACACCTCCCCACCAGGGAAGAATGAAGACGGGGAATAAAGATCTACATTGGGATCTGCTGCCCTTATGGATCCTGCTACCCAAGGCAGGTGCCTCACCTTGCCTTGTGGGTGGGCCAACCCTGTGGGGAACCTATGGCCCTTGAGATATTGTAGGGCTACAACTCCCATCATCCTTGACTGTTGGCCATACTGGCTAGAGCTGATGAGAGTTACGAGTCTAATAACATCCAGAGGGCCGCAGGTTTATATGGTAGAATACTTGTTTTGTTGTGAAGGACAGCTAATTTTTAAACACATTAGCTGCAAATAAACGATGTTGTGTTCATAATTCAACTATTCTGTTTCCTTTCAAGCTCCTTCCTGTTGGATTGGTACCAGATGCTTAAAACATGACAGGTTTGAAGCTATGTGCATATGGAATTCAACCCCTCCCCACCGGACCCTTGTTTTGCTTCGTTAGGGCCCCAACCTTACCAGCTATGTCTCAGCCTGGTCTCAAGCATGCAAACAGCAATTAAATGATCTACCACAAATCCCTGTGGCTTTACTTTATCATATGGTGTTTTATCTGAAGCTGTAAGTTGTGTATGTGCGGTGGGGAATGCCTCAGTCTAATCCAGTGGCATCAGTAGCAGGTGACTCTACTTCTGCAAAACAGAGCCGAGCATACACTTTTGCTATATTCACAACTGTTCTTTAAAGTGTCTGATAATTAATGCAGCATAACGTGGTATGCTGACATGTAATTTCTAAAGTGGCTCCATGGACAGAATGCAGGATCTGCTCCAGGTATGGTTAGTTCTCTTGGTTCCTAGCCTAGCAAAAATAATGTGATTCTAATTCTAACACAATCCATTGTCTCCATCATGGTGATTAGTCACAGCAGTGCTATCATTTATTAGAACAACTTGCTGCTGAGGGAGGGGGAACATTACTATTTTACTAACTGTGCTTTGTAGACAGAGGCTGTATACACACTCCCATTTACTCCGCACCCAGTGCCCTTCCACTGAGCTTCTTGGGCTTGCCAATCGGAAGGTCGGCGGTTCAAATTCCTGCAACAGAGTGAGTCCCCATTGCTCTGTCCCGTGTGCCCTGGCTTCCGTCACAGTGTCCCATTGCACCAGAAGTGGTTTAGTCCTGCTGGCTACATGACTGGGAAAGCTGTCTGTGGACAAACACTGGCTCCCTTGGCCTGAAATGAGATGAGCGCCATAAGCCCATAGTTGCCTTTGACTGGACTTAACCGTCCAGGGGTCCTTTGCCTTTTTTTTTTCTTTTTTTTTGCATGCGACAGCCACAATTCATATTCAAATTGAGAAACAGAATGACCTAGTTGCGTTTTAAGCTGGCAATGTGCACACAGCCTTAAATTTCCTCAAATCAGCAGATCAGTTACAGTGTACCTGATGGCTTATCTCCTGGGAAAATTCCAGGAAAGGTGTTTGTGCTGTATTGGGCATGTGATTCCCTTTCCTCTCACAGCCACCTCCACTTTTACGTTCCCATACTTACACAGTATCTAATTATTATGGAAGGGAAATGTCTGTTGGTTTGGAAGTATTAATCACCAGGAACTGATACTACACAATTTAGTAGGTATGCATAATGATGTATAATGATGCATAATTTATTTTCAAAGGCACAAATTGTATGGGCTGGGTAAAAGTCAATGACGCTTCTGGTATCATTGATATGCAGGTAGATTCCCTGCTATGTTGGCAGACTAGAGGGCAACCATTAAATTTGTTTTCAAGAGGAGTGGCTGAAATGTGTGGATCCCCCAGTCCCCCACATAGTGTATTATCTCAAGTGTATAGTCTGCATTATTCAAGGATATTAAAATGGAAATATTCTGCTTATTAAACTAGTCATCCTCAAGCTGTTTGCTAGCTGCGAACATGCTGTGAGAAATAAATAAATTAAAATCCTGGTCTTGCCTGCTTCCAATCAGTCTCCACTGGAGAGCATGCTATGGTGCAGTTGGATCAAATATAGTTTTCAAACACAGCCCACACAGACTACAAATAAAACAGAATATCAAGTATGTAAGTTCACTGAAAGGTAGAAACAAATAAAAAGCAAAAAGCAGCAACAGACTGTCAGTCAGGGTTTCTTAAACGTTTTATCCCCAGGGCTGAAAATTACTGAGATCTACCAATGAGAATATGGAGCCAGCCTGGAACCAGCCACCAAAGGGAGTAGATGGAGGCTAATTTCGCATAACTAGCTGGCAATTGTTGACATCCTCTTGATATCTAGTATCGATATCTTATTTTGAAATGGCATAATTTTTTGCTACAGCAATTTCGTTGTTGCCTGGACGTGCACTGTTCTACTTTCCTCCAGCCAAATACAGATACAGTACTGGCTTTAGAAATCTCATAACTAAGGCCATACATTTAAAGCACATGATGTTTAGGTGCCCAATGAAGACATTTTCATTCAGGAAGTTTTTCCTTGAGGTGTAACCCAGTCATATATGGAAGATCAATTTTATTTATGATTTTTTAAATAGTTTGAATGGATGGTTTTATTGCTTTAGAGTTTGGTGAATTTATTTTATTGTTCTTAGAGTTTGCGTTTTTGTCCCCACCCACCATATTTACCCTGTAATCTGCTTTAATGGCTTCATGCCAGGAACTGGTCTATACATATAATAATTAGTGTGGTGAGAGCCAGTGTGGTGTAGTGGTTAAGAGCGGTAGTCTCGTAATCTGGGGAACTGGGTTTGCGTCTCCACTCCTCCACATGCAGCTGCTGGGTGACCTTGGGTCAGTCACACTTCTCTGAAGTCTCTCAGCCCCACTCACCTCACAGAGTTTTTGTTGGGGAGGAAGGGAAAGATTGTTAGCCGCTTTGAGACTCCTGAAGGGGAGTGAAAGGCGGGATATCAAATCCAAACTCTTCTTCTTCTATTAGTCCCCCAAATCTTAAAAAATATTTAAGGTCTTTCTGTCTTCTATGAATTTGGTGGTAGAAATGTATTTGATTTATTTTAAATATCACTGGCTGGCCTTTACTGCACAAATGTATTCTATCTGTAAACTGTGAAGAGTTACAAGTGGATTTGAGTAACCTACTTTTTATTTTTTAAATGAGTAATTCTAACTTAGAATATAAACCAAATGCAACTGATTCATTGATCTGTCTGTTGCTGTGGGATCATGTTATAATTTGACTGAAAATGCTCTCTCTCCTTGTCTCCTTGAAAGAAGCTGGTGACTCAATATTCCAGGCTGAGATTTGGGACAACAGAGATGGCACTGGGTTATTACTTTTATCTGTGGCTCTAGATTAATAGTGTTCCAGCTATTTTCCAAACATGAGAGAAGAGAATGTTCTGATCCTGATAAGTTTAAAATAACAAAACAGGGATGAGAACAAATTAGCTACTCTATAATGTATTTTTTGTTCTGGTTGAGTAAGCTCACAACGAAGGCAGTGAAAATAATCATTACCCATAGCCCAGCACAGAGGTATAATGTGCTAGAAATAATGAACTGGTTTTCAATGCATACTATTTTAAACTCACTTTTGAATATAATTAATGCTATAGCTTAATGCACATTTGGAACATATGGATACACCTGAAGGATGTGATTTATTATTATTATTATTATTATTATTTGCAGGTTTATAAGCTTCTTTACAACCATGTTCATAGCTTGTGAACAATGGCAATAATCTCCTAACTTTGACCTTGTAACCACTTGGCCAGTGTTGAAGTGGCAATTTTTTCAGCTTTTAAGTACGACCACTTTTAGCCTATGGTAAATGGTCATGAGAGGCTTCTGCCAAAAGGCCTGATCATTACTGAACATGCGTTTGCAAATCTTTAAAGTAGGTTGAGAAACAAGGCAGTAAACTAGGATGTAAGCAAATGGGGGAAGCTGCTAGGATTGCTTCACCATGGGCAAAATTTTGGAAATGTCATTCAGATTTATTTTTGCTTTTTTTAAAGTATCCCACCATGGTTGGAATTCAAAGAACTAGTTTTCCATGAGGAGCTTGTAGTTAACCTAATGGAATTATGACCTTGAACAACTGACCCTCTAGTAGTGTTGCAAAATGCTTTTAAAACTACCGGTACTTTCTGTTTCAAACTCCAGCTTGACATGCAATGGGGGGGGGGGGGATTTGCTTATTAGCCTATTTAGACTAATAAAACGAGTTTCATTGATCTTTGGATCCAGCCCTATGTATACCATTCTTCATTTCCTATTCCAATTAAGTTTAATGGATGAACTGAAAAAACATTATTCCAGTTAAACAAGTTTATAAGATGGCAAATCCTTCTGCCCATCAAAAGCTTCCTTATACAGTAATTTTAAACATTTATTTGAACTCCTGTCATGTTGTGCAGAAGCAAATTGCTAAATATTGATGCAAAATATTTCCTGCCCTGAGGGGCCGAGTGTGTGACTTTTATAGTACTCTTAATTTATTTTTGTCCATGGACATGGAATCTGAAATCTGATCTCTCTACTGGCAGTGTAAAAAAGAAAATTAGTGGTAAAAACCTTGCAGACTTTATTGTTTCTGAACAAGGAAGTCTGGAAGAGTTGGGCTTAGTGAGCTTCAACAGTCACTGTTCTGAGCATTTGTTTTGAGCACTGGTGGTTAATAATCTGGGTTTATGAGCCATTTTTTGTAAATAAGGTGAATCCTATACACTGAAATAGTCCACTGAGTTCAGTGGGGGGTTACTCCTAAGTAAGTGTGCAGGTTTGATTTCTAGTCTACAGTTCTCTCTCATGCAATGTAATTCTTATGTCTACAAGCCAAATGGCATACACTCCCGTTTGAGGGACACCTATTTCCTTATTTTGTTGCAATGTTAAAATGTCATCATTCATTTGAAGCACGGCAATTTTGATTGAATAACATTTATTGTTAGGATTGAAGGGGGAGTCCCCTCATCACAGATAAATTGTAAATGACTGGTGTATATGGGGTGTGGCATTCATCTCACTTTCAGGCTGAGGAAGCCCGAGTTTGTCCACAGACAACTTTCCGGGTCATGTGGCTAGCATGACTAAACCGCTTCTGGTGCAACGGGACATTGTGGCAAGTGCCAGAGCACACAGAAACATCATTTACCTTCCCGCTGCAGTGGTACCTATTTATCTACTTGCACTAATACTTCGTATCATATCATATACAGTTGTAACTTGGTTCTCGAACATAATCTGTTCTGGAAGTAAATTTGACTCCCCAAACTGTTTGAAAATCAAGGTGCAGCTTCCAATTGGCTGCAGGAGCTTCAGACTTTCGGCTTCCAAAAAATGTTCAAGAACCAGAACACTTCTGGGTTTTCGGTGTTTGGGAGCCAAAATGTAAGAGTACCAAGGTATTCAAGAACCAGGGTACAACTGTATATGATACGATATGTTATATCATAGATACATATGATATAGGGTATCCCATTTATTTTGAGTTTCAGTGTCACATAAATTTACTTTGGAGTCCAGGGACACTTTAACTTTAGTTCTTTTTAAGTGTATTGTTTCAAACAAATTTTGGAAACTTTTAATCAATGCTGGCATCATACCAATCTTCTATTTTCAGCATTTTGAAGCTGCCTTTTCTCAAAAATATTGACAAGGTGGTTTGCAAAAACCAAACACCATAACAAAATGTAGAAGCATACAATAAATCCATAAACATTGTACAAACTCAGCATTGAAGAGGACATTAAAGCCAGCGGTTAAAAATTCTCATCAAGACATCGGGCCCAAAATAGTAATTATAAGAGTAATCATAATAATAATCTGCTATTTCATGCTGACTTATATTTACATTGCTCGCTAAGCATACAAAGTAGCAAAATTTTAATAAAAAGAAAATGAGGAATTTGTGCCTAATTAAAAATTAAAGCAAACTTAATAATGTTCGAGACTGGATTACTAGAATGTGCTGTGTGGAGTTTTCATTATACTAGGTCTGGAAGCTGCAGGTAGTGTAGAATGCTGCAGCACAATTGCTGACAGGAGTTAGCATAGAACACCTCTGCTTAGGGACCTGCACTAGTGGCAGATGTGCTACAGGGCCAAGTTCAAGGTATTACTATTAGTATTTGAAGCCTATAACAGCTTGGGACCAGCTTGCTTGTGATATTACCTTACCCAATTAATTCCCACTCAACTGCTTTGATCTGTCGAACTGATCCTGTTGCAGGTGTCACTTACCGGTAATTCCTGTTCCACATTTCTAAGAAATTGATTTTTTAATGTGGCTGTACCCACGCATTGGCATTCCCTGCCTACTGACACCAGGCAGGTGCCTTCACTATACTTTTCGGCACCGGCTAAAAACATGTTTGAGTGGAACATGTTTTAATCTGGTTTTTAGCTTACAACTGATTTTACTTAGGTTTTAAATAGTTGGTTTCAAGTTTCTTTACTGATAATTTTACTGTTTCATTCTTTTTGTAAAACACTGCGAGGTTTCATTACAATCAAGCATTTTTAGTGTATAATGCATGAAGCAGGCTAAACAGGATTGCTTTGTACTGGGACAAACAACAGGAGAAAGTGAAGCATCACATTTTAAAGGCTCTAAGGGGGCGGGGTGGGGCGTTGCTCTGTACATGTTGTTAAACACCAGAAACTTCTGTAACTTTATCCTCTGCCTAACAGGCAGGCATTTAGCAGGTGAAACTTTTCCTGGCATGTCTATGAATGAGCGTGTGCCATTTCAAACGTATTCCGCACAATGCATTTTTAAAATGTGACTGTGAACCAGTGGCGTAGCGTGGGGGGTGCAGGGGGGCCCGGCCGCACCATCTGGGGGTTAGGGTTAGGATGCGCAAATCCACGGGTTAGGGGTGCAAATTACTTGCCTTGCCCCGGGTGCTGACAACGCACGCTATGCCACTGCTGTGAACTTGCTTTGAACTGTTTTGTTTTACACTGTGTTTTAATAAAGGTATTATTCTACACAACTTTTAGAAGACATCTGAAGGCAGCCTTGTATCGGGAAGTTTTAAATGTTTAATGTTTTATTATGTTTTTATATGTGTTGGAAGCCGCCCGAGTAGCTGGGGAGACCTGGCAGATGGGTGGGGTATAAATATCATCACCATCATTATTTCATTTAAAAAATTGATTTTTTCAAAGTTTAGAAGCGTCAGGTTAGAAAAAAATAAAACATATATTCCTTTGGCTTCCCTCCTTCCCCTTTTGTGGATCCTTGTGTTATAATTATTCCCCCTGCATCTCTTTTAACATTCCAATTTTTACTAATCCTTATTACATCACCCCTGCTAAGGAATTTAGTTGTTTAAAGTAGTTTTCCAGGTAAATTATATACTTTCCCCATTATTATTATTATTTGTTACATTGACTGTTAATTAAGGTCCTGGGATCTTAGGATGAATGGGAGAATAGTAAGTTGAAATGCAAGAAGAGTGAGAATAATAATAATAATAATAATAATAATAATAATATATTGTTAAGCAAATTACTACTACTAACTTCTAGCTTCACTCCTGCCACCCCATCCTAAAAAATCCCCTCAGTTATCATTATTATTTACGAAGGGCCCTTCTAGCTTCACTCCTGCCACCCCATTCCTCCAAAATCCCGTTATTATATTTAACATTATTATTATTTACGAAGGGTCCTTCTAGCTTTGCTCCTACCACCCCCCAAAAAAATCCCGTTATTATTATCATTATTTACGAAGGGCCCTTCTAGCTTCGCTCCTGCCACCCCCAAAAATCCCGTTATTAACATTATTGTTATTGAAGGGCCCTTCTAGCTTCGCTCCTGCCACCCCACCCCAAAAATCCCGTTTATTTCTTCTTCTTCTTCCTCCTCCTACTACTGTACTACTACTACTACTACTACTACTACTACGGAGGGCCCTTCTAGCTTCGCTTTTGACACCCCCCCCCCCCGCCAAAAAAATTCCCCTCAGCGCCCGACCCCTCCTGCTCCCTCTGAGGCGAGCGCGACCGACGCGCAGCTCGTGAGGGAAACGCAGGCCGAGCCAGGAAAAGGCGGGAGGAAGGCCGGGCGGGGCTGCGCGAGCTGACGCGGCCACGCCGCTGCGCTCGAGCCGGGCCAGTCGCACAATTATGAGAAAGAGCCGCCAGGCCGCTCCTGCCGCTGCTGCCGCCGCCGCTGCTGTTGCTGCCTTCGCCGCCGCCGCCCTCCGCTCTGGATCCGCAGCTAGAGCCTCCTACCCCGAGCCTTCGCCGCTGCTCCGGCCGCCTCCTCAGGCAGGACTCCCCGCGGGCCCAGTTCGGAGCGACCACCTCGCGCGGCGGCCTTCTCTCCTTCTCCTTCTTCCCGCCCGGCCCCGCGCAGCAGCCGCCGCCGAGCTCAGCGCCGATAGATGGAGACAGGCCCCGCCACCGCCGAAGCCGAACCACGAGCAGGAGCAGGAGCCGACGCCGCCCGGCGTGAGGAGAGCCAGAGCCGCCGGCGCCGAGACCCCGTTGCCCGACCCTGAGGAGAATGGTGAGGGTGGGGGAGAAGAAAGGAAAGCGAAATGGGGGCCGCTGGGGGGGGGCTGGGTCTCTCTCTCTCTCTCTCTCTCTTGCCTGGAGCTGAGGAGAGTTTCCCCCGAGGAGGGCGCCATAGCCGTCCTTCCCGGCCATGCGAGGCGGCTCGTGGCTGGGAGTCGGGCTTAGCCCCGGAACCTGCCCCTTCGTGGCTCCAATAAATCCGCCGGGAGCCCTTGGAAGGAGCGAGATGGGGGTCGCCGCGCAAGCAGGTGGCTTGGGGGGGGGGGCAAAAGGCTTCTGGCCCCCTGCGCCACGTTCCTTCTCTTAGAAAGCGGACGATCCGTGGCGCTCACGGCACTTTTAACATGAGTAACGGTAGCAGAGAGAGAGAGAAGAAATTATGGGTTCCTGCCCCGAGGAGCATACAGAAGAAAGCAGGGGTAGCAGCCCCAACGTGGTGCTCTCCATATGTTCTTGGACACCTGGCTCCATGGCTAGTGGTCGAGGTGATGGTGGGAATTGTAGTTTAGAGTATTATTTTCGTTGGCTGGATGGTGCCAAAGGGTGTGAATGGAAGGCACTTAAGGCCCTTAAGGAAATCTTCAAACGCCTCCCTGATCCTACCTCCATGATGGGAATTGTAGTTTAGAATATTATTTTCGTTGGCTGGATGGTGTCAGAGTGTATGAATGGAAGGCACTTAGGGCCCTTAAGGAAATCCACAAATGCCTCACAATCTCAGACAAATCCTGCACCCCAAGGCTTCAGAAAACAGTAGCAAAGGGACATAACAAAAGGTAACAAGGCTGGGGATTCTCCCCCCCCCCCAAATAGTGCAAAAGGATAGGTTGGTCTATCGTGCCCATTAGGCACGATAGCCTTGGTTGGGTTCAGAGGGAGAACGCCATTAAATGCCATTTACTGACCACTCTCTGCCAAACCTACCTCACAGGGTTGTTGTGAAGTTAAAATGGGGAGGAGGAGGAGGAAGAAGAAAAACATTGTGTTAAAAAAAGTTGGTTACTGAGAGGCAAGGGCAGGAGAGTTAGACTTCTTTGGCTTGTCGCTTGGAATGAGATGCTGGACAAGAAGGACCTTTGGTCTGACCTGACAGAGAGTCTCTTATGTTAACAAGTCCCTCCCCTCTTAAAAAAACATTTGATTTTCAAACTGAACGCTTCCCACATTAAGAAGATCTGCATAGCATATTGAGCCATGGGCTCATGGGTATGGGCAGGAGGGGCAGCTGTCTCTGCTCAAGTAAATAAATAAAAATATTTGACTAAAAGTAGAAATTGTAGAAAGATTTTAACAGATTTTTCTGAGCACTTAGGGTCAAAAAGAAAGTAATTTAAAACAGCTGTTGTTCAGACATTTCATTCTGAATATGCTAGACAGAGGGTGTTGACAGGTGGATGTCCCACCCCCCTAACATAAATCCTTGCAACATCCAGGCTATTGTTACTCCTGGGGTTTTCGTTTGTTTTTTAGTTAAGCAGTTCCTGGAAGTGACACCTTACTACAGTATTTCCATAGGATGTGACTCCTATGGTGTCTTAATAAATCAGAAAGAGGCTAGCATGCAGCCTTTTTTGTAATGCCCATAGATAACTATCACAAAACTATGCAAAGCAGATAAGCTTTATCTCACTTCACCATCACTATGCCTGCCAATCCCACAGTCTACCCATTCAGATGCCTCTAGCATGTAAGGTAGCTAATTTGATATGGGGAGGAGAAAGGAGGCCACTGGGCAGGACTTCTTAAATATTGTGTACTGCAGCCCCCTCCCCCCTCGCAGACAGTAGACCACCTTTGCTGTTTGCATGTAATGCTCTTTGATATATCAAGATAACAATTTAAGGTACCATATAAAGCAGGGGTGTGGAATGAGATCTTGTTGGAACCCAACACCCATTAACAATAGCCAGCGTAGCCAAAATCTGAAGGTTCCCCACCCTTGACATAAGGGATGGGGAGAATGATGCTCATAGACACACTCTTAGTTCTGCAGAAGACAAACCTGTAGACATGATACCCATTATTTCCTCAACGAAGTGTTCTCTATCTCCCTGGCTTCCATATTACTCCAGACAGCAGTGACATACTGATCCTCTTACCCCCACAACTTCCTACCGTGTACAGAGATTCATTAAAAACATCTCTTCTGCCACTTCCGCTCCCTTTCACATGTTTGCAGCTGGGCTTCAGCAGGTGTGCATAAAGTGGGAGTGTGGGAGTTGGGTGGATTCTTTGGCATCCCTTTTTCCTGGCACCTGTGATAGCTGTATCCACAACAGTTTGCGGGGGGGGGGGGGAACAGGCACATTTTGAAAAACAAGGCCACCCAGATTCGAACACACACCTAATTGTACATCACAGCTCAAATTAGGATTTCTTGCGAATCTTAATGCACCACAAAATTGCGCATTTGGAATAGTCTTGAATAGCAACTGTGGATACTGGACAGCTCTTGGAGATTCATAAAAATTGATCACCCAGCTTTTGTAGGGTGCCTATCTAGGCCCCTTCACTTATCATCCCATCACTGGAACTAGTACAATCTTAAGGTCCTAAGATCAGCTCTTCATGTGCCAAAATATGTTTCAAATACTACGCTATGTCTTGAAACAAGTTTTGTAAGAGCAGAGGCTAGGGTGTGAATGGCCACACAACTTCTGGCCTTGCTTCCCTAACATTAAAGGATGACTTTCAAACAACATGGAAATGAGCAGTGGTAGACTAAATGCTAACTCTAGGTCTTACCCCACAGCTTTTACTAGGCATGGGCTTTAAACAGGCAGGAAAAACCCCATTAAACAGTGTGTGGTTCAGATTGAACATCAGTCAGATCTAGCCAGATTCCCAGATTTCATCATTAGTGAAACCAGTAGGTATCTCATCACCTCAATGGCATATTTAACTAATTTGAAATACCAAAACAGTGAAGAGCGTTCACTCTGGCTCATTGCCAGGCTCTCCCTTCAGCCGTCCAGGAAGGCCATTTTAGGAAGACGCCTTATGAGGTGAGAAAATGCCCCTGCAGCTCTGAGCACATAGAAACAATTGAACATGTTTTTATCCAGTATTACACAAACATACGTGCTAGGTTTATCCTGCCGATAATACACAAATTTCCAGGACACATAGGACAATTCTATATCTCCTTACTGCTCCCAAGATATAAATCCTGATATAACATATTCAGTTGCCAGGTATTGTGCTGCTATGATTGACATACGTCAGGCAGCAGGTCTAAAACTGAAGGTTTGATTTACATGTTTTACATGTTTTTATCTTATGCTGGTCTACTGTAACTGAGAGTATGAGTACGTGCTGCCCTATTGCCTATCTAGCATGTTTTGTTTATGTATGGAGGTGCTTTTATCTTATGCTGGTCTATGACCATAATAAAAATTTGGGTTGGATATCTGTGACAACAGCTCCAAGCTTATGCTGAAGTGGTGTTTCTGTCCAAGCAGATTGGCTGTGAATATAATGCTTCATGCTTTAAGCAAAACATTTAAGCAATTACTAGCAATATTTTGTAAATACCTATTCTCAGTTGAGCTTGAAAGGAAATTTGGAGGTTTCGTTCACTCCTTGGTAAGTTCAGGCCTCTTTTTATACTTTCCTAGGACTTGTTTACACAGTTAAGGTTTAGAGGTAGTTGGACTGCCTCAGGATTGTCAGCAGAAAGGGCATTTCAGCCGTGTAACCTTTCTGTCAGGTCATTCATAGGTCATTGTGCTTCTCTCTGAAGCTATCACTCCCCCACTAGAAAAAAACAACCTGTCTGTTGCTTTCATGATCACTAACCCTAAGAGGAAAGAGAAATGAAATGAAGAGTCCTTGATGTTACCAGGGGTGGTTTACTCTCTTCAGTCTCTGATTTACCCCTTGAGAGTAAATGTTTATACATGTTTATGGGAAACTTAATTCAATAGGCCTTACTCCCAAAACATGGCGATTGCACTGCAGCCTAGAATAAATGAATAATTTTAAGTAGGGGAGGTTTCTCCGGATTAAGTGACCATGCAAATAGGAGTTGCAAATTATTACTCTCCTTAATTCAGATTTCTGGTTATGTTAAATGATCATGTGTTAACTTGGATAGCTCATTCCTTACCAACGGTTTGTTATCATTCTATTTAGGTGAGTTTATTTAAATGTATGCTAAGACATGTGATACAAAACGTACCTTTAAGCTATGTAAATATTAATTATGTCTTTCTATTGCCAGTAGCTCAAGAAAACAACAATTCTAGAACTAGAAATCATATTCTTATAGATGTCTGCTGCAGTCATATGTGACCTGTAGTAGGTAGTGGATTGTATAATTTTAATTAGGCACTTCAGCAATAAAACTGGCAAACTGAAAATATTGTTTGAGGTGACTTTAAAATGTTACATTTTATTTACATTTATTTATTTATCTGTGGAAATTGAATTTCTTGGGTGTGTTTCTTTAAGAATTTCAGAAAAACGAATCTTGGTTTTTACTGTGCAGATACTAAGATTAGTTACTTGTATTGTGTCAACTATCTGTCAAAGTTAGTACAACTGTTACATAATGCTTCTTTAAGTTTTTGATGCGTATCTTGTTCTGATTCTCAAAACAGTTACAAAGTTACTGTTCTATTTTTAGAGTTTTACAGTCTCTAGTATAGGCAGCAGGTGTTTTAAGTGCATTCAATATGTGCGCAACTGCACGCACACACATTGCGCCAAATCTGGAAGTGACCCCAAAACGGGACAGGGCAGCCTTATGGGGGTCCCCCCTGAGATACGTGGGGGTCTGGAACGTAACCCCCGTGCAAATCAGTCACTGCCTGTAGTTGATTTTTTGTTCTCTGTTCTCATGTTATTGGAAACAAATTAAAAAATAACCTGTTTGTGCTCTGTATAGACAGTTGCTTCTGGTACAGTCTGATAAAAGACTGCGCAGCAGACAGCTTTAACTGTAACTCATTTCAGCTCTTCCTAGTTTACATCAGATGTACTGCACTCTGCTAGGCCTATTTCATATTGTGGAAAGAAATAAGTTATGGGAAAAGTGAAGATTCCTAAAACAAACATAAAGGGTTGTTTGGTTTAAAACAAACCAAATGGTGTTCCTTGGAGTAGTGGCACTTTTAAGATATAACTAAGCAGATACTGTAGTTGCTTTGTTTGTTTTAAAAGGCATCAGCAGGTTTGATTATTGCAGTTTGCATAAAATATCTATGTTTCTATTAAGTTTGTATTGCATGAATGGGTTGTGTTTGCATCAATCCAGGGAGTCGCAAAACCCATAGTAAGCAGTCCACGACTATCTTAAGAGCATGCACATTTCTTCAGTGTGATTACAAGTGTTTAACTTGTAAGTGAGAATTGGACTGAAGCCACTTTTTACAGTTTGTTTGTAAGTTGCTATACTTGGCAAATAACATGTTTCCCTGTTTCCTTAATAGTATTGGGGACAATGCAAGAGAGAGAGAGAGAGACAGCACCTGACGGCCCCCCCCTAAGTACAGTCATGGGAAAAAGAAATTCTTTGAATTCTGTGATTTTACATATGAGAACATAATAACAATCACCTGTTCCTTAACAGGTCTTAAAATTAGGTAAATACAACCTGACATATGACACCGTGTCATGATTTATTTAACAGAAATAAAGCTGAAATGGAGAAGGCATGTGTGAAAAAGCAACTACACCTTGTGATTCAGTAGCTTGTAGAACCACCTTTAGCAGCAATAACTTGAAGTGATCATTTTCCGTATGATTTTCAGTCTCTCACATAGTTGTGGAGGAATTGTGACCCACTCTTCTTTATAGAGTTGCTTCAGTTCGTTGAAGTTTGCTGGCTGTTTATGCACAGCTCTCTTAAGGTCCTGCCACAGCATTTCAATTGGGTCGAGGTTTGGACTTTGACTCGGCCATTGCAATACCTTGATTATTTTCTTTTTTAGCAACTCTGTCATAGATTTGCTGGTGTGCTTGGGATCATTGTCCTGTTGCATAATCCAATTTCAGCCAAGCTTTAGCTGTCAGGTGGATGGCCCTATATTTGCCCCCAGAATACTTTGGTATATGGAAGAGTTAATGGTCGACCCAATGACTGAAAGGTTCCTAGGTCCTGTGGCTGCAAAACAAGCCCAAATAATCACCATCATGCTTAACAGTTGGTATGCGGTGTTTGTTTGTGCTGATAAGCTGTGTTTGGTTTTCACCAAACATGGTGATGTGCATTATGGCCAGCATCTCCACTTTGGTCTTGTCTGTTCAAAGGACATTGTTCCAGAAGTATTGTGGTTTGTTCAAATGCAGTTTTGCAAACCTAAGTCATGCTGCCACGTTCTTTTTAGAGAGAAGAGGCTTTCTCCTGGCAACCCTTCCAAACAAACTACACTTGTTCCATCTTTTTCTAATTGCACTGTCATGAACTTTAACATTCCACATCCTGACTGAGATGTAACTCTTGGGTTTCTTGCAATTTCTCTGAACATTGCACTGTCTGACCTTGGGGTGAATTTGCTGGGATGTCCACTCCTGGGAAGATTGGCAACTGTCTTGAATGCTTTCCATTTCCTCACTGTAGAATGATGAACTTTAAATTGGTTGGAGATGACCTTATTAACCTTACCATGGTTTCATGCGTAGCAACACTTGCTTATCTAAGAGCATTGCTGCTGTCTTTCCTCCTTGGCATTGTGTTAAAACACACCTGAAAGCTCCAGACCAGCAAACTGCTGAAATTTAAGCTTTTATAGAGGTGGGCACACTTGCTGATGATCAATTAAGCAAGGGCATTTGATTAGCTGTACCTGTCTGCTACTTAGCCACTTAATTCTTATGGAAGCAGTAAGGGGATGTACTTAGTTTTTCACCCATGGCTTCCCCATTTTTGTTTTATTTTTGTTAAATAAATCATGACACGGTGTAATATGTCATGCATTGTTGTTCATCTGAGATCGTATAGGTGTTTCCGTGCGCTGCTCTGGTTTGCCAGAAGCGGCTTAGTCATGCAGGCCACATGACTGTATGTTCTATGCTGGCTCCCTCGGCCAGTAATGCGAGATGAGCGCCGCAACCCCAGAGTCGGTCACGACTGGACCTAATTGGTTAGGGGTCCCTTTACCTTTACCTTTTAAGACCTGCTAGGGAACAAATTACTATTATGCCCTCATATGTAAAACTATAGCATTCAAAGAGGGTGTCCTTTCTTTTTCCCACGACAATAGATACAACCCGAAGAAGAGCTTTGTGCAGTTCAAATGTTTCTTTTCAAATTTTCAGATGACATGACTTTGGGAGTGATGGCTAACACAGTCTAGATGAAACAGAATCTAGATGAAAAACCATTTTGACATACTGAAACACTGGGCCAAAAACCGACATGATGAAATTCAACAGGAATAAATGTTAAATATTGCATTTGGGTACCAAATCAGTCAATAAGTTAATTAAAGGATGAGAGAGGCCTGCTTCATAACAGTACATGTGAATAGGATCTATGTCTCTTAGCTGATCACAAACTAACCATTAGCCAGTAGAGTGATATGACTGCAAAAAGAGCTAATGCAGTCTTAAAGGTAAAGGGACCCCTGACTGTTAAGTCCAGTCGTGAATGACTCTCGGGTTGTGGCACTCATCTTGCTTTACTGGTCGAGGGAGCTTCCGGGTCATGTGGGCAGCATGACTAAGGCGCTTCTGGCGAACCAGAGCAGCGCACAGAAATGTCGTTTACCTTCCCGCCAGAACAGTACCTATTTACCTACTTGCACTTTGACGTGCTTTCGAACTGCTAGGTTGGCAGGAGCTGGGACCGAGCAACGGGAGCAACCCCATTGCGGGGATTTGAACCGCCAGCCTTCTGATCGGCAAGCCCTAGGCTCTGTGGTTTAGGTTACATTATTAGAAGCATTGTGTCCAGATCACAAGAAGTAATATTTTCAACTTTTACCATTTTATGTGCTGGTCAAGCTGCATCTGAAGTCTATGTCTGCTTCTGGGAGCCATCTTTTAAGAATAACATTGGCAAATCAGAATGTGTCAAGAGAAGGATGACCTGGATACTGAAGGGTCTGGAAACCAAGTCCTATGAGCAACTGTTGAAAGAGTTGGGTATGCTTAGCCTGGAGGAGAGAGGGTTGTCTGAAGGGTTGCCATTCAGAAGTTGAAGCTGGCTTTGTCTGTGTTGTTCAAGCAGCCTTCTTAATTATTGGGTCCCGTATATTGTTGGACCAACTCTCATTATCCCTTATATTTGTCTAAGTTGGTTGTGGATAATGGGAGTTGTGGTCGAACAACAAATAGGGACCAAAGGTTGAAGAACTCTGTTCTATAAGTCAGGACTATAACTAGTAGGTTGAGATTACAAGGAAGATTTCAGTTAAACATGGAAGTTTCCAAATGATAAGAAGAGCTATTTGGCAGTGGATATTTCTGGCTTGGGAGGTGGTGGGTTCTCCTTTTTCGGAAGGCAGTAGCAGAGGTTGAATGGCCATCTTTCATCAGTGTTAGGAATTCAGATATACAGTGGTACCTCGGGTTAAGTGCTTAATTCGTTCCGGAGGTACGTTCTTAACCTGAAACTGTTCTTAACCTGAAGCACCACTTAAGCTAATGGGGCCTCCTGCTGCTGACGCACTGCCGGAGCACGATTTCTGTTCTCATGCTGAAGCAAAGTTCTTAATCTGAGGTACTATTTCTGGGTTAGTGGAATCTGGTATTTTTCACTCCCTTTGATCCTCCCCCCCCCCCCCCATGGACCAATGTAGATACCTTCTTTTCATCAGGGAGATGTTGAATGTTAATCAGAATTCTTTTTCAAGAGCAGTTGTATGCAGTGGCAAGAGATAAGGAAGTTTAAATATTTTGTTTATGTGAAACTGAGAGTGAGTAGTATTGATTGCCTAGTGTGAAGTGCTGAGTGTTTTGCAAACTTTTCCTTCCAAACAACAGTTCTGTGGGTAGGGCAGTATTATGGTATTTCCTTTGTCCCTCAGATAGGGGCAGTGAGATGGTGCTATGTTCACAGTCACCCTTCAGTGGTTTTGATTCAGCAGAGATTAGAACCTACCTCCTGGTCTGCATGTGTTATTCTGTCCATTAGATCATACTTGCTGTCTGTATTTGATCTACCAAACTATATCTGCTTGGTTTTTTTTGTTTTTTTGGGGGGGAGGGGGGAGTCATTTCTAACTACTTTGGCTGTAGCATATGCATTTTGCTTTGGCTTAATGGAACTAATATTTGGCCTGATGAAGACATTTAATAATGAAAGCAGGCAGTGAAATCGACTCATTGCAGATTAAGTAACAGTCATCACTTAACAACTTCTTCTTGAAAGAGGCTTGAGCTAAGGAGTAGATGTTAGGTTAGAAGTAAAGTTGTGGGTAGCACATTTTAAGAAAGCTGTTGCATGTTTCTAGTCTAGAACAATTAAACTTTAGTATTGCATTTGAACAGTTTTGTCAGTCACTGTTTGGATTTGAAACTGCTTTCTTATTCTGAAAACAAGTCTCTGCAGGTTTCCTAAAGTCCTTTTACTTAGCCCTCATTGTGGGGTGTAGGGAATCAAGCTATAAAAATTGAGCTATGTCACCTTAGTAAATTCACTAAGAGCTTAACTGCAGAGCGTAACAATCCACTTTAGAATAACCAAACAGATTCAAATGTAGAAATGGCAAATGGTTCCTGAATTGTATCACTTACTAGTGTGTTGTGCATTGGGTGGGGTACCGTATGTTGAAATGCTCTGCATTACAAAACAAAGAACACTACGTGCTCATGGATAGCTGTATTCCAGGAAAAAGCATTGGCCCCAACAAAATGTTTTGAATGATGTGAGTAGAAACTAATAATTGTTGCTCTCCTTCTTCCTTTACAATTGCTGAGCTACTGTGCACTGTCTTCTCCCTTCTTCCCCATACTTGTATATCACAGTGTTCAGGGCAAGAAGTACAGCATTTCTAGTTTATTTTTTCATAGACTTGTTGTTGTTGTTGTTGTTGTTGTTTAGTCGTTTAGTCGTGTCCAACTCTTTGTGACCCCATGGACCAGAGCACGCCAGGCATTCCTGTCTTCCACTGCCTCCCGCAGTTTGGTCAGACTCATGTTGGTA
Source organism: Podarcis melisellensis (assembly GCF_964234715.1). Classification (NCBI taxonomy): domain Eukaryota; kingdom Metazoa; phylum Chordata; class Lepidosauria; order Squamata; family Lacertidae; genus Podarcis; species Podarcis melisellensis. Next base: position 38,574,145 of record NC_138546.1, on the reverse strand, counting down.
GCTTCGAGAACATTGTCCAACCATCTCATCCTCTGTGGTCCCCTTCTCCTTGTGCCCTCCATCTTTCCCAACATCAGGGTCTTTTCCAGGGAGTCTTCTCTTCTATAAGCATGCTTTAGGAAGCCAAGCCTGCCTTCCACCCTCCCTAAATTCCCCCTGTGCCAGGATGTGTCTGCACTAGTGGAAGTTCACACTATTTGTTTCCCACATAAACTGCTTCAACTGTGTTACCTATTTATAATTGCACAAAGGACCAAATTCTTCAGAAATTTATTTTTTTTAAAAAAATCTTTTCCAAGATTGTCAGAAGTCTTTGAACCTGCCCTTAAAAGGAGATGAACTAATTATTTCTTCCTTTCTTCTCAAGCTGGGTTATCAAGTTCACTCCACTGTTTCTCAGAACTCATTCGGAAGGTTTCTGTAATTTACTCAGCACCACACCTTAACTAGGTAAGGTTATACCCAAAGAATTTGACCTAGGCACTTCCTGCAACAACTTTCATACCCAACAAAAGTTTAACCCAGAGTAATTTTTAACCCAAAGTTTAATATTAGGTTTTGTTTTATCATAATTCATAAATACTTTTCATAAATAATACAAAAACCATACATATTATGGCTGCATTCCCTATTCCATGCAATTGGGCAATTTATAACAGAAATATTACTGGACTGTTACCTACTTTATTAGTGTCTGTCAGTGCTTTGTCTCATTAGCTTTTCACTGAAAAGTGCCCCATGATAGCAGTTTCTAACTTTTGTTCAAGTATTAAATTTTGACTAAAATAAGTATGTGTTTCTTTTATTTGAGTCACACAAATTGCTCTCTTTTAAGGAATAATGTGTTGTGCCTAGAATGTATGCAAATTCTAGAGGTTGTGGGTGAGCTCCGTCATGAAGACATGCCGGTATCAGTTATGCCGGATGTGCTGATCTATCTTGCTTTGTTCGTGCTTTCCTTTTTTCACGATGATCTACATACCTGTTGTAGGTAACTCTAATAATATTTAACTTCATGGTAAATTAGTTGATTTATGAATGAATAGGATATTATTTAGGGACGTGGGTGGCTCTGTGGGTAAAACCTCAGTGCCTAGGACTTGCCGATCATATGGTCGGCGGTTTGAATCCCCGTGGCGGGGTGAGCTCCCGTCTTTCGGTCCCAGCTCCTGCCCACCTAGCAGTTTGAAAGCACCCTTAAGCGCAAGTAGATAAATAGGTACCGCTTTATAGCGGGAAGGTAAACGGTGTTTCCATGTGCTGCGCTGGTGCTGTTGCTGGCTCGCCAGAGGAGCTTCGTCACGCTGGCCACGTGACCCGGAAGTGTCTTCAGACAGCGCTGGCTCCTGGCCTCTTAAGTGAGATGAGCGCACAACCCTAGAGTCGGACACGACTGGCCCGTACGGGCAGGGGTACCTTTACCTAGGATATCATTTTAATGGTGATTACTGTTTTACCTCTTCTATATGTTGATATATTGTACAAAACAAACAGTCCATCCGGTCACACTAGCGTTATCATGTCATAGGGAGCTTCTGGACTTTTTTCCTGAGTTCATGTATACCCATGCATACCTAGTGTCAGGACAAGGCCCGGTCTTGACTCAAGACATTCTGCTACTAGAAACATAAAATTGGTGTCCCTTCCTCATTCCACATACAAAAGTCAACTCAGCTGGCAGTGGAATCTTACTTCAACTCTGATGACTTGATATCTATCTTCTGGGATTGCTTGGAAATGTCGCCTTTCACTCCCCTTGCATTTGTTGTCATAACAATATGGGGGGGGGGAGGCTGGTTCATGTCATTGACTTGATTGGAGTGATTTGCCATTGACTACCGTATTTTTCTATGTATAAGACGATGCTTTTTGCTAAAAAAAGTTAGGCACAAATTGGGTGTCGACTAATACACGAATAGTGAATGCAGAGGGGGGGGGAGGTGCGATTAATTGGCAGCAGTGATTGGGCAGGTGATTGGTGGCTGCGGCAAGGCCTGCTGGCAATTGGTGGCTGTGATGAGGCAGGCTGTGGCAAGTGGGCGGGTGGGCTGTTGGTGAGCGGGCAGACAATTGGCAGCTGTGTCGAGGTGTGTGATCGGCAGTGGCTGTGGCATGTGATTGGCAGAAGCAAGCAGGCAGGTGAGTGATTGGCAGAAGTGACCTCCGTCCCCCAAGCTAAACAATTTAATTTCTTAATTTTGGGTTAAAAAAAATAAGGGGCGTCTTGTGCACGGAAAAATACGGTAATTGTTGATGCTGGCATCTGTCTGTCACAGGAGACAATGGAAGAGTTCACCTTTGGGGGTAAAGGCAAACTGTTGGACGGTTACAGCACCTGCTGTGGCTGTAGAGACTGATATGGGAGAGATATTTAATTGCAGGTGGGTCAGATGAAGGTGTCTGGTTTTACTGCTGCGTTTGCAGACATCTTTGTAAGACAGAGTTAGTCTGCCAACAGGCCAAGTGCCTGATAGCACTTTTGCAAGCCAGTTGACTTTTGCTGAGGAGTCCTATAGAAGTGATCATGCATACTCCTTTATTCAAGCTTTGTACTTTGGTTTTAAAAAGTGCTTTTGTGAACTATTTAGTTTACTTTGCATTTGTTTTTGGTGTTTGCCTTTGGCATCTAATCCTGTGCTATATTTCTGTTGTTAATAAAATAATTTAGTTAATAATCTGATTTTAGCCTAGAACAAAGCCCTTCTAAGTCTTAAAGTGGTACCTCGGGTTAAGTACTTAATTCGTTCCGGAGGTCCATTCATAACCTGAAACTGTTCTTAACCTGAAGCACCACTTTAGCTAATGGGGCCTCCTGCCGCCGCCGCACAGTTCTGTTCTTATCCTGAAGCAAAGTTCTTAACCTGAAGCACTATTTCTGGGTTAGCAGAGTCTGTAACCTGAAGTGTATGTAACCTGAAGTGTATGTAACCCGAGGTACCACTGTATTACTAAACTCCTCTCCTAACATGGAAAATTTCATATTTGAGTATTGTAGCCTTTGCTGTTGCTTCATTGTATGCAGCACTCTTCCCTCTCATTTCTAAAAAGCATCTGCTGGGATTGATTTTTCATTTCACATCAGTTCTGGAATTTCCCAATTTTCTTTTCCTAGTGAATCTTTCTAGTGAGCTCACAATTTGCATTTCCTCAAATGCAAACTAATGACATCTCAGTTGAAATCATTGGGGTTTTTGAAGAGCCCTGCTAGATCAGGCTGGCGGTCTACTATCCTGGTTTACACAGTGGTGTGGGAAGCCCGGGTGGCACCCATGACAGACCTTCAACATTCCAAATATTCCCACCAGTGCCTAAAGTTAAAGGTCTGTTGTCTCTATTGTCCTATCTTAATCTCATCATATTGCTGCTCAAAAGTTTTTTCTTGCCTAGTAACTTCACCCCTTTTAGCTTTAATCACCTGTGTTTACCCCACTTTTTTTGTAATGACATCTTCCAAAGTTTGGGGGGGGGGTGGAATCTAAATAGCAGTCCATAAAGTCTTCACGTATCCTCTTGGAAAGTCAGCTGTGCTTTCCTACTTCAAGAAACTGACACATGATGATTGTCCAGTAGGTGGCTGAATTCATGTTTAGTTCACATTTTGTACTATTCCAACCAAGAGAGTACTTTTCTTATCTAACATGTTTATATTGGGAAATGTGCAGTTTTGTAGCAATTGACTTCAAAGTAAACATGCTTCATATTGTACTACTAGACCGTAATCCTAAGTATGTTTATCTGGGAGTAAGTCCTGTTGAATTGCATGAAGCTTTCTTCTGAGTAAATATGCAAAGAATAAGGCTGGAAATTATATAATATGTACACTGTATATTATACAATACTATATGATATATATGTCATATATATATACATGATATATATGTGGGTGGGTGGGTGTGACCACAGAGAGACAATAATTACAAATGTGGGCTAATGTGAAAACAGCTTTTAAAAACACTTTGGAGGACTTTCAAAACAGCCAATACAGTTAGTCAAGCTATTTTAGTCTGCTGGTAATTTACTAGGAAAAATATCACATACTTTTCACCTACCTTGTAGTCTAAGGGTAGAGTTTCATGGTATTTTATCATCCTCATGGCCTGTTTTTATTCTGGCACTGTGAAGCTAACAATAAAAACAAAGCCAGAATAAAAATATCATATACATTTTGTATTGGTTGTGGCAGCAGAACAGGATATATCTCTATCTGTCTGTCTGTCTGTCTGTCTGTCTATCTATCTATGAATATATACGTGAATTACACTCAATTTGAGAAAGTCATTGTCAGGTCTTAGTAATACAGGTCAGATCTGCCTCCTCATCCACAATCAAGTCATGGATGAGCGAGGTCTTATTCCGAGCAAACTGGGTATTCAGCAGCAGTTCCCCAGGTTGGAGGAGGGGTTGACACACAGCACAGTCACCAACTGCCTGTGACATGTGCCCCTTACTTGGCCTGCTCCACCTCACACCTCCCCCTACCCTGAACCACTGTGTTTGCCCACCTCCCAACCGCTCTCCCCAGTTCTCCTCTTCCCAGGCATGTCCCACAAAAACTGAACTTAAAAGCATACCTATGCGCGCATATATATATATATATATATATATATATATATATATATATATATACACACACACACACACACACATATATATATATATATATATACACACACATACATACACACATTCATTTGCACCAGCTGTTTCGTTCTGTCTCTAATGTAGACACACACAGTCTCTCACTGTAACCGCTCGCTCATTGCTATCAGGCTTGGAAAAGACCATAGGAAGCTTTTCCAAAGCTAATTACAGCTCAGGGGCAAGGGACAAGGAGGAGAGACTTTAGGCTTGAATGGGAGACCCCCATGGGCCATATCAGGCCCATAGGCTGCCAGTTCCCTATCCATGATATTTTCTAAACGAGGCATTGCCAGGAATAAAAAACCTCAGGACACAGGCCCATCACCCAAATTTGCGTCTATTTGAATATGCTAATTTGTGGGCCTGGATTCAAATTTAGGCAAACTTTCAGAGGGAGAAAACAGAGTTTTTCTGAGAGTTATGAGGTATGGTACTAGCAGGATTTTCTGGACTCGGTGTGCTGTATGTGGATTGTAGCCCCCCAATCTGTTTGCAAGAACTGATGCTTAAGTACATATTAAAAGTAACTCTAACTCTTTCTGACACAGTCCTTTCTCACCCAAGCTATCCGTTGTGTGTACTTCAAGTCCTCTGTTATCCACACTTGATATGCAGCAACTACAGATCAACAAAACTGGAAAGCAGGAAAATGCCCTATGTGCAGAGTTGATATTCAAGCAAGTTAGACAAGTTACACATGCATATTATATAACTGAGCAATCAAGTATGCAAAAAGCTTCCCAGAAAAATCCTACCATTTTGGAGATGGGAACATAACACTTAAGCCTGAGAGATGAGTAATGTAAAAATTAAAAAATCCACACCTCACTTTTTGAATTCCATATGGTGGTGACAAACATCAGGGGAATGCTATTATCTTTATATCACACATGTAAATTTCCCATATAGGGCAGTTGGATGCTCTTTTATCTGGCCCATTTCTCAAATGAGTTCAGGGTAGTGTTCATGTCCCCCCCTCCACCCCCATGCTCATTTTGTCAACTTTGTTAAAACCCAAGGGGTGAAACTACCTGACCCATGATCGCTCACTAAGTTTCATGGCCCCACAGTAAGCTTCACCATCATCACTGTGCTGCCCTCCCCATCTATACAGTCACTCAACTTCCTCACCCCCCCCCCATGGCTAACAAGTATGGGCTGAGAGGGCCCCCCCCCCCACTTCACTTACAGAGCAGATGGTGCTGCTGGGAAAATTAAGATGTTTCTTAATAAAGGGCAGGAGATCCGGGCTCTTGGGGCTCAAGCCTTTTGGGCTCCCCACTAGCAATGGGTTGCATCCAGCTAAGTACTATAGAAAGTAAGCTTATTGGAATAAACCGAAGTTAGTCATGTTCATCAATTTCAGTGGATCTTCTCTGAGTAGGACTAATGTTGTGTTGAAAAGTGCGTTTTACAAATGTGATACTAGATGGTGATGGTGAACTATGGCAAATTCAATATATATTCCAAAACGTTTTTTTAAAAGCATTTTCAAAACTTTTTTTTATATGTGTCTAGATTTCACCTTAGCCTCTCTCCTGTTTGTTGTATGTAAGAGCTTAGCAGACAACAGTTGAAGCTGTCTGGAGATGGGAAAGAAATGTAGTGACCCTTGCTTTCAAATTTGACACCTGCCAAGATATATGGTGTGGTATGGTAGGGTATGGTAATCTGGGAAATGTGCAGAAATATTTGAAGTTTCTTTTGCTGTCCATTTAGCTGGATGATAAGTCTGTCTTGGTACAGGTGATATAGAATGATAGTTAAAAAGGTATTTGCCCAAACAGAGTTAATTCAGCTGCCTTGTGTCTTCAGCAAATGAACATATTACTTTGTGTGAAGCTGATTTGTTTCAAATAAACAAGAGTTCAATAAAATGAATATCCTACTTTAAAAATGCATGCTTTCCGTTGGTTGCATATTCATTTTAATTCCTGTGTCAGACAAAATGATTCAGAGGTGAGTAGGAAGCAAAGGTATGACTCAGGCTTTTAAAGCTGGTCATGGCTCATTCAGTGAATCAGGAAGATTTTAAAACCCCTTTAGGCCTTTGAAAGAGGATTTGTATTCTTTGAGATGGGAATTCACTACTTGGAATAGAAATTTTTACAGTTGCCATAGCAGTGAGCAAGAGTAAGCAGGAGTAGTAGTATTTCTAAAACTGACACTAATGAGGATTATTTTACTTGAGAGTAAATTACAGCTGATCAAGTCTCAAATTAAATCAACAGTGAAGGATTAATGCCGATGACCTTTTTATGCTAAAGAAGTAAAGATAGCCCTGCTGGCCCATAAGAAAAGTTCCAAAATTTATAGTAGGACAATGGTTGAGATTCAGTTTAATGTTGTCATTGTTGTGCAGGATATTTTTGCTGCACAGGCAGTTAGTACAATCTGAACAGAACAGCACTAAACAGTATGTTCTGCTGCCCAAGGCTGCCCAATGGATTTGACTGCTTCTCTGTGTTAAAAATGTGGTTCCCATCAAATGAATGGCTATTGTACTAGAGGTCTACCACAATTGGATCGCACCCATTACTTTTGTTAGGCCAACCAAAATGTCTCAGAAGTTTTTGCTGTAATGTTAATCAAAATAGTTCTTGAGTGGTAAGAGTTTTCAGGTTTCCAGCAGTTTGCAAAGTTGATTTTTGGCTCTTGGGTTTTGGGAAGTTAGAATTTTTAATTGCTATATCTCAGATACTATTGTTTAAATGTGTAGACGTTTCCTTTTTCCAATTTTTAATTTGTACACCGCCTTCTATATTACAATACACAAGGTGCTTTACAAGTTGAAGAAAGAACAAAAGATATAGCCAAGATCACACACCTTAGAACCATGGGATCCAATACAAAAAAAGTTGTAATAAAAACATAACTTTAAAATAAGCAACTTATATCAAATATAATATATCCATTAGAATATAATAGTACACAATAAAATTAGCCCAAAATATAACTCAAATTATTAAACAGAAATGGACTCTTAACAAACAAATAATTACTAAACTATTATCAATAAATATAACATCAGGTCACAATGCATAAAATTCCACAGTGCATACAAAAACATGTAAAAGGTTCAAATTGAGAAACAAAGACACACAACTTATAAAATTGTTAAATAAATAAATCTGTGAACTCTTTCTCTCTTCCCAGCTACTTCGGCTGTTCTTAAAGTCATGGTCTGGGAGAGGCCATGGTTCAGCTGGACTTGATTGAGGGTGTGGGAAGTGAGGCTCTTTTGCCCTTCACTGCTCTTCATAATACATAAGGTCTGTGGTAGAAAGTAAACAAGACCCATATTTTATTTACCAGACTGATTGAATGAAGGGGTGCTGATTCACTAGCGGCCAAAAAGATTGTGAAAATCTTTAGGAAAAGTTGTATTTCTGAGGTTTGATGGCTCATAACATCAGCCTTTTTAAGAATAAGACCATAAAAAACAATATAATTACCGGTACTTATCATTAGAAAGACAATGTAATGCAGAATAATGCAACAAAGTGTTGAATTATCTTTATTCTATCAAATGTTACAGCCAAATAAAATGAATTCTACACAGAAAACCAAGATAACTTTTCACCATTTCTGTTAGTACTTGGTGTGGAGCTAGTTCATGTTTTATTTCATGGAAATAATAAAAATAAAAATAAAAATCAGAAAAATGTGATAAGGCATCAGATGCAAGCAGGGTTAATAAAGATATGGGACTCTTTAGGAATTAAGAATACTATACTAATATAGTATACTATATATTAATCGGCAGTTTGTTTTTAAATGAAAGGATGCATTATAAAGCCTAATACATAAATTATTTTGTGCAGCTGGTAGAAAAAAGAAGCGCAAGTTAACAGTGGAGACATTGTGTCTAGTAATTCAATTAGTATTTATTCTCATGTGTCTGACAGCAATTCAAGTAACTAAAGAAGCATAGTTATTAACTCTGATTTTTTATTCAGTGAAAACAAGTACAGTATAGTAGCCCTAGGAATGTCCTTGAGCCTGACATATTTAAGCTCAAAGTCCAACTTTGTTATGGACTCATAGTAATATGTTTTGCTTATATGTTGTGTCATATTTTTCTCATCCTCCATTTTCCATTCATAAAATGAAAAGAATATAAAGTCCTGCACAGAGGAGTTGTGGCTAAGAGGATTCTTTCCCTCCACCCCCATTGTTGATTCTTTATGGTAGGGTGAGGGAGAACATACATCAGGCATGGGCAAACTCGGCCCTCCAGATGTTTTGGGCCTACAACTCCCATCATCCTTAGCTAACAGGACCAGTGGTCAGGGGTGATGGGAATTGTAGTCTCAAAACATCTGGAGGGCTGAGTTTGCCCATGCCTGACATAAAAAGGTAAAGGGACCCCTGACTATTAGGTCCAGTCGTGACCGACTCTGAGGTTGCGGCACTCATCTCGCTTTATTGGCCGAGAGAGCTGGTGTACAGCTTCCGGGTCATGTGGCCAGCATGACTAAGCCGCTTCTGGCGAACCAGAGCAGTGCACGGAAACGCCATTTACCCTCCCGCCGGAGCGGTACCTATTTGTCTACTTGCACTTTGACATGCTTTTGAACTGCTAGGTTGGTAGGAGCAGGGACCGAGCAACAGGAGCTCACCCTGTCACGGGGATTTGAACCGCCAACCTTCTGATCGGCAAGTCCTAGGCTCTGTGATTTAACCCACAGCGCCACCCCATGCCTGACATACATACTAATAAAAATAGGACTTCCCTTGTTTGAACAGTGAGGGAGGAGTGCAGACATAGATGTGAGGGGTGAGAAGAATCACCCAAACATAGAATACTTAATTGATACTGTATCAGTTTTGGATTATTAACTCATTGTGTACTTTTAGCTAGCTGTTTATGGGTAATGGTTCTGGGGTAAACTTGGGTAATGGTTCTGGGGTAAACATGCCAGACCTGCTGCTTCAGCTAACCACAGGAAATCATGGGGCAAGCCAATGAAAAAAAAATTGGGGGGGGGGGTATAGTTATAAAAATAAGCTGACTTATTATTGTCAATTTTGTGAAAAAAGTTTAACTGACATTCCCTCTGCGTCTTATTGTGCTTCACAACGTCTTAGATCTTACTGTTTGGAGAAGAGCTTTAAATATAGCATGCTGCATGAGCTGGCTAGCTAGTCCTTCTTTGTCCTGTTTAAGACTTAGTAATTATAGAAATAGGTAACTTTAAAATTGCAATGAGCAAGGGAGTGAGACGTCTGTTGGGGTTTGTTGGAGTCTAAATGTTTAAACAATTCTAGGAAAAAATATAACGTACCTTTATCCTTCCATCATTTTTTGTATTACAAAATGAAGTAAAGCTGTTTTGAAAACAGGACCAATCTTCAATACTCCTTCTAAAGGTGTCCGTTTTAGTTTTAGTTTTTAAATAAAACTGGGAGTTTCTTATGAAACATACTTCTAAAAACGTAAGTTATTCCTGGGAAGCTTGTACATGCAACCTTTCATAAGATAACCTCTCAGATAAGATCTCTTGCATTAAGGGGCAAACTTTTGAGATACCAAAACTCCATTCTGTGAGCAGAACTCTTCTCATGACCATTGAGAGGGACCCAAGCCAATAAGGCATAAGCTAAGTACCGTATTTTTCGCACCATAGGACGCACCGGACAATAGGACGCACCTTGTTTTAGAGGGGGGAGAACAAGGGAAAAAAATTCTTCTGCTCTCTGCCCAGCGCCCCTTCAGCGAAGCGGCAGGAGGCTCTGCGCAGAGAGTGGGAGAATTTTCCCCCTTTTGTTTTCCCGTTCTAAAACAAGGTGCCGTTTAAGGTGCGTTCAGGCGGCTACCTTGGAAGCCTGGAGAGCGAGAGGGGTCGGTGCGCACCGACCCCTCTCGCTCTCCAGGCTTCAGGTTCCTTTCGACCTGCTCTTTGGGGCTGGCGGGGGAAGCCCACCACCAGCCCCAAAGAGCAGGTCAGGGAGCAGCGGCCATAGGCGCGCGTCACCTCTCCAGCCGGGAGAGGGTCGCGGGGGGCTGCTTTAGCCCCGTGCGTGCTCTCCCGGCTGGAGAGGTGACGCGCGCCTATGGAGGCTCCTGCCATAGGCGCGCGTCACCTCTCCAGCCGGGAGAGGGTCGCGGGGGGCTGCTTTAGCCCCGTGCGTGCTCTCCCGGCTGGAGAGGTGACGCGCGCCTATGGAGGCTCCTGCCATAGGCGCGCGTCACCTCTCCAGCCGGGAGCTGCTTTAGCCCCGTGCGTGCTCTCCTGGCTGGAGAGGTGACGCGCGCCTATGGAGGCTCCTGCCATAGGCGCGCGTCACCTCTCCAGCCGGGAGAGGGTCGCGGGGGGCTGCGCGCGTCACCTCTCCAGCCAGGAGAGGGTTGCGGGGGGCTGCTTTAGCCCCGTGCGTGCTCTCCCGGCTGGAGAGGTGACGCGCGCCTATGGAGGCTCCTGCCATAGGCGCGCGTCACTTCTCCAGCTGGGAGAGGGTCGCGGGGGGCTGCTTTAGCCCCGTGCGTGCTCTCCCGGCTGGAGAGGTGACGCGCGCCTATGGAGGCTCCTGCCATAGGCGCGCGTCACCTCTCAGGCCAGGAGAGGGTCGCGGGGGGCTGCTTTAGCCCCGTGCGTGCTCTCCTGGCTGGAGAGGTGACGCGCGCCTATGGAGGCTCCTGCCATAGGCGCGGGTCACTTCTCCAGCTGGGAGAGGGTCGCGGGGGGCTGCTTTAGCCCCGTGCGTGCTCTCCCGGCTGGAGAGGTGACGCGCGCCTATGGCAGGAGCCTCCATAGCCGAGCGTCACCTCTCCAGCCGGGAGAGCACGCGCGGGGCTAAAGCAGCCCCCCGCAACCGTCTCCCGGCTGGAGACGCGGGGCTGGGGCGGGGGAAGCCCGAGCTTCCCCCTCCCCAGAACGGGACCCAGAGCCATGCCGAAGCTGCGCGCAGCTTTGGCATCGCTCTGGGAGCTTTCGGGGCTGGGGGAGGAGGAAGCCCTCCGCCAGCCTCCAAACCAGGTCGGGAGACAGCGGGAGGGCGCGCTGCGCCTCTCCCGCTGTCTCCCAAGTTTGCGGGGCTGGCGACGGGGAGGAGCAGGTTTCTCCCCCCCCGCCAGCCTTCTAGCCAAGTCAGGGGGCAGCGGGAAGGGCGCTCTGCGCCTCTCCCGCTGTCCCCCGAGTTTGCGGGGCTGGCGACGGGGAGAAGCGCTCTTCTCCCCGCGGCCCGCCTGCAGATCAGGTCCGGGGACAGAGGGAGGACGCGCTGCACCTCCCAGCTGTCCCCGGAGCTTGTGGGGCAGGCAGCGGGGAGAAGCGCTCTTCTCCCCGCGGCCCACCTGCCGATCAGGTCCGGGGACAGAGGGAGGACGCGCTGCGCCTCCCAGCTGTCCCTGGAGCTTGCGGGGCAGGCAGTGGGGAGAAGCGCTCTTCTCCCCGTCTCCCGCCTGCAGATCAGGTCCGGGGACAGAGGGAGGACGCGCTGCGCCTCCCAGCTGTCCCCGGAGCTTGCGGGGCAGGCAGCGGGGAGAAGCGCTCTTCTCCCCGTCGCCCGCCTGCAGATCAGGTCCGGGGACAGAGGGAGGACGCGCTGCGCCTCCCAGCTGTCCCCGGAGCTTGCGGGGCAGGCAGCGGGGAGAAGCGCTCTTCTCCCCGTTGCCCGCCTGCAGATCAGGTCCGGGGACAGAGGGAGGACACGCTGCGCCTCCCAGCTGTCCCCGGAGCTTGCGGGGCAGGCGGCGGGGAGAAGTGCTCTTCTCCCCGTCGCCCGCCTGCAGATCAGGTCCGGGGACAGAGGGAGGACGCGCTGCGCCTCCCAGCTGTCCCCGGAGCTTGCGGGGCAGGCAGCGGGGAGAAGCGCTCTTCTCCCCGTCGCCCGCCTGCAGATCAGGTCCGGGGACTGAGGGAGGACGCGCGGCGCCTCCCAGCTGTCCCTGGAGCTTGCGGGGCTGGCGGCCGGGAGAAGCACGCGTCTCCCCGCCGTCAGCCTCCAAACCACATCGGAAGACAGCGGGATGGCGGTGTTCCGCCTCCCCGCTGTCCCCCGACCTTGTGGGACTGGCGCTGCGGCTCTCCTGAAGCCTGGAGAGTGAGAGTGGTCCGTGCGCACCGACCCCTCTCGCTCTCCAGCTTCAGCGAAAGCCTGTATTCGCACCATAGGACGCACACACATTTCCCCTTCATTTTTGGAGGGGAAAAAGTGCGTCCTATGGTGCGAAAAATACGGTAATTCTAAGGCAAACCTTAGCTTTATGGTTAGCTAGGCTTAATGTGGACTGGAGTTCCCTATTAACCACAAAGCTTGTTCCAGAACTCTCGTTAAAAGCAGTTCATGTGCCCTGACATAACCAAGTCAGTTGCTACAGTAGTTTTTACACTGATATATGATACATACATTCTATTTTCAGAAGAATAGCTTTCTGGAGAAAGGTGCACTTTGAATCAGGAGCACAACACACCGGGAGAAGTATGCCTGATAAACATAATGCATTCTTGAGGCATCCTCGTAGGTGTTTTAGGTGTGCCTTTTTATATATTATTCAGATCTAGTTGAGAACAAAAGTAACTTGCAATCAGTGTTGTAAATTTATGTATGGACAGGAAAGAAAGAAAGAAATGCAGCTGGCGGACTAATTTGTATGTGTGAACTTGGTGTGCTATAATGTCTACCCCAGGTGCACAATTTCTAAAATGAGATTCATTGGCTGGAAGTGATGATAGGAAGATAAGGAGAGCTATGCTTGGAATTTTGGCCTTCCAGCTATTGCTCTTGTACTGTGAGGTGTTACAGTCAACTAGGCATGGGTCACAGTTTAGTCCCATGATCACCATGTGCTTGGTTAATAAAAGTATTTCTTTCAAGTGAGTAATTTATTGTAAATAGTCGAAATTTGCGGATTTATAGTAAATGCTTAGTAACAGTTTGTTGTAAAGATCTGTATATCACGATAACTTTTGTAGTTTGTTTTAAAACATTGCAGGCAGAGCTGTTACATATTGTCATGCCATAGTAAGCTTTAAATTAAGAAAATTAACAAAAGATTGTGTCATACTTGCATTGCAGTGCTTTGTATTTTAAATTTCTGTTTTAGATGTACTTACTGGTTGGGTTTGGGATATATGTTTTTTGCCTATAGTACACATAGGAAACAAAGTTAAAACAAAATTTTTATGTGCATATCATATTTATGTTTGTGCATGCCTCCAATAGATGAGGAAATAGCTTTAATATACTGGGAATATTTTCTAGCATGTTTGGGATCTACATTCACATCATACTTTTTAAGGTTCAAGTTGGTGTGGAACTGGAGTAATTTACTGTTGTGTGTCTGAAATACAGTATATGATTGAGACTCAGCTGCAAAGTGCCTGCTCAGTCTGTGTCTTTATGTAAGCCCAATTTTAATCCCACAATGCACCCCTAAACCCTTTTCCCTCTGTGTTTCTGAACAACGACCTCTGAGGTCACAATCCTGTTAATTGGCACCAGAAACGAGGGGTGTGTGAGGAGAAATTGGAAGGAGCTGTTGCATTCAGAGGAACTGGTGAATACAGATGTTGTACTACAGTGCCTTGTATATTCTGGATTGCAGGGTCAAGGAAACCTAAATTCATATAAACATGACATTGCCTCAGTGAACTCACAGTCTCCTCCCCATTGGGAGGAGAATAATTGGAAAGGCAGTGTGAGCTTGAGGCCTGATCCTGTCTTGCCATGTGTAGAGGTTTGGGTGGGGCTCTGTGTGAATGGAAATTAGTGCCTCACCCCTGCTTTGAATCCATGGTGAGAAAAGGAAGTCCAGATAGTGTTTGTTTCTTTTGCAATACTTTGGGTCCTTGTTTTCCTGCAATCACAGCTTCTGTTCATGGGTTCAGGGGAGTAATAAATTCTCTTTTGCGCTTGATGAAGGGTAGTATGGGGATCAGTAATGCTGGCACTTACTAAGTAAGTACAGCGAAGATTTACCGTATTATAGAGTATAGATTTACTCTATAAGACGCACCAGACCATAAGACGCACCTAGTTTTTGGAGGAGGAAAACAATAAAAAAAATTCTGAATCTCAGAAGCCAGAACAGCAAGAGGGATCGCTGTGCAGTGAAAGCAGCAATCCCTCTTGCTGTTCTGGCTTCTGAGATAGCTGCACAGCTTGCATTCGCTCCATAAGACGCACACACATTTCCCCTTATTTTTTAGGAGGAAAAAAGTGAGTCTTATATAGAGCAAAAAATACGGTACTTAGTGGGATTTATTTCTGCATAAACATAATAGGATTTCACTGACTGCAGGAGGAGAGAGAAACTACTTTGCCCAGTGATGCCCTTTTGGTTCTTTCTCTTAAGCATAATCTGGCTACTGGAAACCTCTTGCAGTTACTTCTGCTTTTTTTGCTGAGTTGCCCACTGTTTCGCTACATGTATATAGCAGTAGTCATTGCTGCTCTTCTAACACACAAAAGCAGTGTGCCATCACACAACAGTGGGGACGCGGGTGGCGCTGTGGGTAAAACCTCAGTGCCTAGGACTTGCCGATCACATGGTCAGCGGTTCGAATCCCCGCGGCGGGGTGAGCTCCCGTCTTTCAGTCCCACCTCCTGCCCACCTAGCAGTTTGAAAGCACCCTTAAGTGCAAGTAGATAAATAGGTACCGCTTTATAGCGGGAAGGTAAACGGCGTTTCCTTGTGCTGCGCTGGTGCTGGCTCGCCAGAGCAGCTTCGTCACGCTGGCCATGTGACTCGGAAGTGTCTTCAGACAGCGCTGGCCCCCGGCCTCTTAAGTGAGATGGGCGCATAACCCTAGAGTCGGACACGACTGGCCCGTACGGGCAGGGGTACCTTTACATTTACCTTTATCACACAACAGTGCTTAATATGTGCTACTCAAATTAGTTGGACTTTGTTACAGAAAGTGGAAAGGGCAGTACACTTATGGGAATAGCTTCACCTAAATGCTTCAGGATCAAACATCTACTCAGATTGCACTATTCAATTATTGTCCTACAGCCTGGGTGGGCTCTAGCTGGCTAGCCAGCCATGACAAATCTTCAGTTGCTGTTCTTGGCAGCTACTTTACAGACTCATTAAGTGTCTACCATGATTCATGAATAGTGAATATTTTGGAATGGTTGTACAGTTGTACCTCGGGTTAAGTACTTAATTCGTTCCGGAGGTCCGTACTTAACCTGAAACTGTTCTTAACCTGAAGCACCACTTTAGCTAATGGGGCCTCCTGCTGCTGCCGCGCTGCCGGAACACAATTTCTGTTCTCATCCTGAAGCAAAGTTCTTAACCTGAAGCACTATTTCTGGGTTAGCAGAGTCTGTAACCTGAAGCGTATGTAACCTGAAGCGTATGTAACCCGAGGTACCACTGTATATTAAATATTCAAACACGGCTCACCAGAACATAATACTTTGGTTAAATATGGCAGAATGTGCGTATTAATTTTGATGGATTCTGAAGAATCCCATTTTCTCTTACAGAAGGCTTTCAAATTTCTAAAAGTTTTGGAGGAGAATAGAATACTTGCTTAGAAGAAAAACACCTGAAAACATTCACTTTATTCAAATGTGATAATAGGATGGTACCTGTAATGCTATGTTGAATTATTTTAAGGGCTGATCTCATCCGGCACTTTAGCAGCATATAACCTGTCATCTGCAAAACCTTAAATTAAAGTGAACTGAGCGGTATAAGATTGTTTCTCAAAGGAAACTGCTGGTAGTTGTTCACCATGAATTTCTGCAAAGAAAAAATAAGATGGACCCTGTATCTTGAGCAGGTACTTTTTAAAAAAATCGCTAACTGGTTTTTAAAATTGTAAAATTTTAGCTTAATACAGTTTAAACAAATAAGGTGCCTTTACATAGAACAAAATAATGATAATAAGGGATACAGTTTTATAGACCTTTGTTAGCTGAGTTTGAAATATCAGAAATTATGCTCATTATTTAAATCTACTATTCTAAATAATTTTCTTGAGGAAAATTAACTACTGTAATTGTTTTAAGGACTAATACAAACATATCTTCAATTGCTGATCTACCAAATGTTCTCTACTATTGTATTACATTACCTCTTACTTTAAATGAATTGAAGGCACTGAAGTCCATTTAATGCTTATACTTTTGTTTGTCACCTTCAAATGCTTGAAGTCAGCAGGCATGTATCTATAAAGATAGTTTGAAAAGTCTTTCTTACCATTAACGCTATGGTATATACTTATTACTTGTCTTGTATTACCTAATTAACAATATCTTGCTTTGAAAGTTTGGCCGAAGAGAAAGGAACCTGTCCGAGGCATAGATCAAAAAGAAAAGCATAGATATGAAGAAGAAGGTTCTTGAATAAAACTGCAGTGTTACTGGCTTGAAACTAGTTGTAGCATTACTTGGGTCCAAAAACATCTCATGGAAGACATGTTTTACATCTTGTGTTGGAGTATGGAGGGCATGAAACTAAATCCACAGATTTTCTTTTGCATGTGCAAGAGCTTATAGAAGCAGAATAATGAGAACTGTTCTAGAGCTTGCTTATTATAATATTGGACAAACTCTTAGAATTCATTTGGTTGTACATCTGTTCATTATACACTCCTCAGCGCAAGACTTTCAGGGCAGCTTTTATCTACCCAGAGGTAAAGTTGATAAATTCAATGATGCAGATTATTATTATTATTATTTATTTTAAATTGCAGTTCTAAACTTTGAGTAAGCTCAGGAGATTTTATATGTGGTTGGCATCCACATGTTTCTCTGTTCAAGGATTGGTGGCAACTCTAAAATAGATATTTATGGACCTTATTCTTTGATAGATATTCCAAAAACTATTTTTTCGCATGGTCGCAGCAGCTAAATAGTGTATGTTTGTTGTCCTTTTGTTTATTCCAACTCATAAACAGCTTAATCAAAACTATTTGTTTATACATTTTATGGGGGTGTTGTCTAGAGTTAATGCTGTAATCCTGTACTCACTCACATAGGATATTGAAAAAGATTAATGGAACATGCATTTCATAGAGGATTTGAAAGCAAATAAAGATTTAGCCTGAAAATTCAAAATGAGTAATATTTTCAAGAATACTTACTAAATATTTATTGGAAAGCTGTGCAATTGCACTTTTCCTTTCTGAAGTAAAGCTTAGCCATTTATGTATATTATAAATCCTTTGCTTGCAGGCAGTGTCCCAAACAATTCAGTAGACTTCTTCCAAAATAAAGAAATCACGCCAGCTTTCTCATGAAAGCACTCACACCTGGAGGTTCAATTACTTTATCACTAGGCTGGGAGAATCTTTGATAAACTCATATCTCAGTTCTTTGCCTCTCCTCTACAATGACATTGTCCTTTTATCGTATTTTTCACGGAGGAGTCCCTTATACAGCTGTAGTTGTAAAGTTGGTGAGTTCTGTAATCAAAGCAAGCAGAGCTCTCCTCTCACACTTATGAATAAACCCAGCTTCAAAACCTTATAGCAATATAACTCTATAAGAGAGCAATGAGTTAATTAACATTTTGACTGTGGTTTGATGGGGCTTGATTTCTGTTATCCCAAAGACAGACCTGCATAATGGATAGAATCTAGGTATGTTTGAAAATATATTGGAGGGGGGGAAAGGGAGTCAGGGAGGCGTTGTTTACTGTTAAACATGGGTGGTAGATCCCATGAGAAATAGCTCTCTGCAAACTGTATAATATCTGACATTGTTTTTTGCATGATCCTGAAAATTCCTTGTTTTACAGTCCCAGAAATCTTGGATAGAAAATACTTTCAACAAACGGGAATGTGTCTACATTATACCAAGTTCAAAGGATCCTCACAGGTAAACTAAAAACGATGGAAGCGGAAGGTTTAACTTTCAAGTATAAATTATGTGCTGGGACCATAAGGATCGTGCTCAGAAAACGAATGTTCTGCTCTCCAGTGCAGCCCGCTGCACCTGCCTCAAGCTTCTCTCGAGGAATTGGGGAAAACATGAGCAGAGGAATCTGCAGGTGATTTTTGGGAGGTGCAAGGGACTGCAGTGGAAAGAGGACTGGAGGAGTTGACCTTCAGTTTGTTCTGAATTCAGTACAAATTCTGAGTAAAAGTAAAATTTAGCTTTTAAAGTTTTGTTATAATTGAACAGGAGATAGCTAACCTTTGTTTTTGTTTGTGAAATATGTTGAAATATATATTTTGCATTCTTTGAAGCCAAAGGACTCTGCACAGGTTTTGCTTTGATCAAACTGAAACACATGAAAAATTTGTTGATATCAAGAACATAAACCGGGAATCCGTTTTGTTTTGTTTTTGTTTTTTAATTGATTTACAAATATAACAAAACTAAGAAAACAGCAATAACAATACTTCTGACCCACCCTTGTTAATTTGGGACATTTCCCAAATAACAAACCATTTTGTTTTCTTCATTTGTAGCACATATCCCATCTGGCATGATTATGCTCAGTTGTCTGCTGCCTTACATATATTTTACTGCTGCGGCTGATCTCTGTGTTAAGCAGACCTGGGGTTAAACATAAATTTTTCAAAAATGCATTTCAACACAGTGCAATTTGATGTATCTTCTGAAAGTGCCATTGATATTTTTAACAGTGAGCGCTGGATTGCAGCTTCAAACAACTGGAATCTAGTTATTCTTTTCCCAGGGTTTATAATTATATCTGGGCATTCTTAGTGGCAGTAGTCTCTTCCAAGGAAATCAGGCAGTCCCTCTCTTTACCTAAATTTTGGAAATGCATAAATACTTTTTAAAAAAACAAACAAACAGGCTTTTGGATAATAGTTTTATGAAGATTTTATGCTCTTGTTTGTAACTCTTTTCTGCAATAAGTTATTGTGCTGCTTTAAATTGTGGTTTATTCACTTACATTATTGTGAGCTGCTCTGAGCTCCCTTTGGGGAAGAAGGGCAGGTTATAAATTAAAAATAAAGAATAATTATAACTAAAAAAGGTATTAAACATATTTTAGAAATTATTTTTAATTTTTTCATAGCTGTCAAAAGATCTCCAAGTATTGAGGGATTTGTCCCAACAGTGAATTTCTGTAGACAGTAAAATCTTGCACTTTTATCATATGTGCATCATATCTGTATTCTGTTCTGTGTAACATTACAATGATATATCTTGCGTACAACTATAAGCAGTCATTTTTCTATTATTCTCTAGACCACCTTCATGCAAACAAAATTGCCCTCATAAACAGTTACAGTGCTTTCTTCTTAAGAGGCATATCCCAGAATACATGACAGGACAGTAAATAATTTGTGGTGTGAATTTCAGAAAGTAATGACAAATATATTAAGAATAATCTCAGTCATATTTAGTCATAAATTGGATTTAATAAAAAATACAAGAAAAATTCTAACTTACTTTATTGTATTCTTAATCATAGATGCCTTCCAGGATGTCAGATTTGTCAGCAACTTGTCAGGTATGATTATGTAAGATGAAGCAATTATGTGTTTCTTTTGAAAATACTGTTTTAATTATTTGACATAAGTAAAACATCAGAAAGCTGATGGTTCTGTAATTTGTTTAGAAATGACTGGAAGCAAAAGACAAGTAAAAATGTAAAGAAGATTTAATTAAAACATGGAAGGATGTGGGTAGACAAGGGAAACTGGATATAGGTAGACCTTTCACCAGTGCTGGTAGTGAAAGGTATGTTGACCCTTAGCCATGGCTTTCTAGTTCTTGGGTGTTTTATATTTTCTACATTACTATTATAAGTCATCCTATATACCTTTGCTCTGACTTTTCTTATGTGAACTGCTTATCAGATAATGTCAAAGCCTTCCAGCAACTAAGAAACACACACAAAAATATGACCAAACATTAAGTTTCCCCCGTTCTGCCCCTCTCCCCCTGAAACAGAAGATTAATGTATAAAATTTGCCACAAGCCTATGTGCAAAGCCAGTGGGTGCCAGTAATCAGAGTCTTCTTTTGAATACCATATTTTGATAAAAATTGATATTTTGATAAAAATTCAAGGCATGCACACTTTTTGTCAGTTTTTCAGATAAGACATTTGTCCATACGTTCTGTTGCTGTTTCATTGTGTGAAAATGTGCGAAAAGTGATTAGTTCCTTGTAAAGTAAATTGAGTTGATCTTCTATTTTTCTATGCTCTGGCAATATTTAAAGGATTTAAAGACAACTGGTTCAGAAATTTTGCCAGAATCGTGCAAATCAGCCTGGATAATTCCTTTTAAAAAAAACCACAAAGTGCACAAAACTATTAATAGGTATTTTCATCCTAAATTGATGCATATCCAGTACTGTGAGAATGGACAACAGCTTATGCAATTACCTCTTGTGTGTTTCCCCAATTCCCCAAATTGCGATGATTATCTGCAGGTGCTGTTGTGGTCGCTTGGTCCGCCAACATGCTTGCTTTACTGCCAGCCTTGCCATGAAATATTCAGATGTGAAACTGGGTGAAAATTTTAATCAGGAGGTAGAAGAGTGGTCTGTAGAAAAACATACTGAGCAGAGTTCCACAGATGCTTATGGTATCATAAACTTTCAAGGAGGCTCTCATTCGTATCGAGCTAAGGTCAGTATCAAATGTTCCATATATTGCTTAATGGTAGAGTGGAATAATATTGAAATGAATTTACAAGTGACTATGAAAACATATATCTAAACATGAAGGTAGTAGCATGTAAAGAGATGAGTGAAGTCAAGGTTCCAAATGACTTATTTGCACTTTACATTTTAAATTTATGTTTATGTCCCCCACGCCAAATTGAAGTAATTAGTACATTCTATTATTGTTATTATTAATATTATTATTACAATTTTCACCTTTCATCCAAACACAAAAATACATAACATAATTTTTAAATTAATAAGTTACAGAAAACAAGTTACAGATAGATTATTGAGGTTGCAAAGTTGTTATATCAGTCACATCTTTTAAAACACAATAAAAAGAGAACATTTGTGCTATACCTGTGCTATACTGCTTGATTATTTTTTATGGGAAGATCAAACCAATCAACACACAAATAGCTTAATGTTAATTGGAGTTAAATAATATTGACTAAGACACAAAATATTAACAAAGTGTCTATGTTACAGTGTTCACTATGGAATCACCCTTTTGACAAAATGTTCAATGCTTTTGCAGTGTTTACAAATAAAATAAATCATGTAGTGATTAGGTTTTTAAATTCCATTATTGTGACATATTCAGAATCCTCTGGCAGTTCTCTAATTCCCATTAGAAATTTTCATGCATTTGGAATGACCTGTGAAATGCCTATTTACCCTTGCATAAGTATGGTTATAATTTCCTGGTTGCATTATTAAAAAAGTTTAACCCTTCCCAACTCTTTTTTGTTAGTATGTGCGGTTGTCATATGACACCAGACCTGAAGCCATCCTACAGCTTATGCTTAAAGAATGGCAGATGGAACTGCCCAAGCTTGTTGTTTCAGTTCATGGAGGGATGCAAAAATTTGAGCTTCATCCACGCATCAAACAATTGCTTGGTAAAGGCCTTATTAAAGCTGCAGTGACAACAGGAGCCTGGATTATAACTGGAGGAGTGAATACAGGTGAAGTCTTGACTCTAAATATACTTTCCACTTCACATGCACTTGAGACACCTGGATATCATCTCTATATGACTATTTTGATGTCAAATTGGCATCAGTATGATTGCAGTCAGCATGGCCATGGGGACAGCAGGCTTGGAATCATCAGGTGTCATGTTGGAAATGACATACATCCACATTGCCAGAAACTACCCTATATTTTCTGCCAACTAAAGTGGAGCTGCTTATGCTACAGATTCACAGAGAATAAAGCTACTGAAGGTGGTACCCATAATTGGCTTGGAAACTTGTGCTCCAGCTCAAAAATGTAGGAGTTGAAAAGGTGCCCTTCATGATGATCTGATTGATAATTGAATTTTGGATAAGCAAGCTATCATGTGACACATTGGAACTGTTTCATAAGAAATGCCTTGTTTCAATCCTGCAAGCTTTTGAACTCGGGCATTGTTGAGGGTGTAAAATGCTTACTTTAAGAGTGTGGGTTATAGAAGCACTTGCACACATTGACATCACAGATACACATTATAGGCTCAGTTTCTTTTGGCGAGCCCATTCATGTCATTAGGATTTGTTTGTAATTAGGAAGGCTCAAAACTTAACCTTAATGTTTACACATTTTTACAAGTCTTTCTATAACACAGTGAACATCGGTCTTAAATGTATTTCAGTGCTAGTTGCCTTCTACGTTGAGCAAAGTGGTTCTTGCTTTTTTGCTAAAGCATGATGTGAACTGAGTCATTGGGTTCAGTAGATATTTGCCACCAGTAGAACATACATTTAGTAACACTACAATATTCTTTGATCCTGAACAGGAGTTGCAAAGCATGTTGGTGATGCCCTCAAGGAACATGCCTCTCGATCATCTCGAAAGATTTGCACTATTGGAATAGCTCCATGGGGAGTAATTGAAAACAGAAATGACCTCGTTGGGAGAGATGTAAGTTTGCCCATTTATTATTGTTGTGCTCTCAACTGTTTATGAAAAGAAGAAAATTCGTAAGTACATTAAGGCTTTGATCAGAGTTATTCAATTCATGAAGTAAGGTTGGTTGTGATGCAAATAGGAAACTCTTTTTGTGAAATGGATGTCACTTCGCCATCCCAGAACCATGTACACGCAGGCCCCGCTTTGTGAACACGTTATGTGAAAACTCAACTACCTAAACATGAGGAAATTGTGCCCAAACCTAGCTATATAACTGTACAAACGTATACAAACAGTTGGGTGTGTTCTGAAAGAATCTCAGTGAAATTAAAATAACAGCTTTAAAGAAACTCATTTAGTCCTCTTGTTTGTTTTTTGCTGGTTGAGGACAGCCATTTAGTGTGCCATGTTCCCTGTCTCTTTTCCTCATTTCAGTTCCAGCTACATCTCCCTGCAAGCGGCACCATCTCTTCCCTTCCCTCCTTTGTCTGCAGAGAAGCTTCTTGTGAGGGAGCAGCGCCATGCAGCATCAGATCTCAGTGCTTAACAGCTGTTAAGTGGAAGGATCGGATCCTGCATGGTGCTTCTTCACGAGCAGCTTCCCTTGTGTGCAGAGAACTGTGATCTCCCCGCCAGCCACACCAACTCTCTGCCTTGCCTCTTAAGTTTTTTTGCCGCTGCCTTCCTACCCTAGTGTAGTTCTTACTGTGCTGCTGCTTCATGAGCAGCTTATATGCACACAAGTTAAGGGGAGGATCTGGTCCTACACAATGTGAGGCAAAAAGAAAGAAAAAGGAAGGAAGGAAGGAAGGAAGGAAGGAAGGAAGGAAGGAAGGAAGGAAGGAAGGAAGGAAGGAAGGAGAGAGAAGGGGAGGGCTGGGGGGGCGGGGGGGGGGGAGATGCTGGGCTGAGGAAAGGAGCCAGAATGACTGAACTCAACCAGCAAAAAAACAAGAAAATAGCTAAATGACTTTCTTTAAAGCTGTTACTATATTTTATTTTTGCTGAGATCATTAAGGAAAGTAATTCTCTCAGAGGTGAGGGGGCGGTTATGAGCCATGGATTTTTTTGTCATTTCTTCTTGGTCAGGAAAACACTGGGGTTTTCCTTTTAGGAACAATTGAAATCAGTGGTTTGCTATGTGAATGCTCACCTAATGAACCAATTCTGGAGAGCAGATTGTGTTTGCAAAATGGGACCTGCGTACATAGGCATGCCAGAATCAATGCAGTCTACTTAAAAACAACCCTGTCTGGAAACTTTGAAAACCTCAGTCTTCCAATGAGATATATTAGAGTAAAAACCATCCTAGCAATGATCTTTGGTTGCTTTTTTTCTTGCCGTGCGCTTACCTCATTGTGATTTTAAAGAATAAAGAATCCCAATTATGAATAAGATTAATGTGTTGATACTTCCTGGTATTACAACTTGTTTCATATGGGAATGAAGCAGAAATCTGCAGCTGATGGATAAACAGATCGTTGGCAATTGGCAAATGAAAAGGGAATTTTGAAGCCTGCCACATTTTGGAGGGAGGGAATCAGGTTTATATCCATGCGAAGGTCTTTTTGTTTGTTTTATGTTTAGGTTGTTGCTCCATATCAAACCCTGCTGAATCCTTTGAGCAAACTTAATGTCTTGAATAATCTTCATTCCCATTTCATACTGGTGGATGATGGAACAGTTGGAAAATATGGAGCAGAAGTGAAACTACGAAGAGAACTGGAAAAAACAATTAACCTGCAAAGGATCCATGCACGTATGTGTGGACCATGATTAACTAATTATGTGGTGTTGGCCCTTTTTGTTCTATATGCAGTGTGGGGGTTGGAACTTAAGCTGGTAAAAAGTTGCCTTGACTTGCGTTATTTAGGAAGGGAGCTGGGATTGCAGGTTTCACAGCTTCCCCATATAGAAAATTAACTGCCGCTGGAAAAATAGCAAGTCAGGGAGTGCTGATTTTCTTGTTACCGGGGCTTGGATTATTAAGGATAATTGCAAGAGGCACTCTCCACCCTGCCACTAGAAGTAGTACCTTCCAGGAAAAGCTTTACTACTTCATTTGATTCTCCTGGATGCATTTTTTTATTATTATGATTGACTTCCCATCATTCTGCATTGCCACTATCATGGTAGTTTAATGAAATCTAGAGTAATCCCAATATAACCAATGCTTGAAAAACAGTTAAAAACAGTAGAATAGTGTAAGCATATAGTAGTAAGAAAATAATTTCAACCAATGTAGACTTGGGTAAATAAAAATATATACTTGCCTAGTGCCGAAAAAGGCATAATAGCACCAGATGGGACTCTTGAGAAGAATTCAGGAATTGGAGTTAGACATTGAAGGGGAGTAGGTGATCTTTTAGAAATCTGAGTCTTAAGATAAGATATGTTCCCTCTGGCTTGTTCTGGCCAGTGGTCTATCAGTGGTATTTTTGGCCAGTAATTTTTTTTCAGAAATTCTCAGAGGCAGGCCCCTGAACAATATGTTGCAGTAGTCTTAAGCTGGATATGTCTTGGAAATATATAATTGCTTAGGCCTAGGGGTAGGGAAATATGTGACCTTCCAGATCCCATCAGCCCCAGCCAGCAAGGCCAATGGTCAAGACTGATGGCAGTTTAGTCCAGCAACATCTGGAGAGCCGCAGGTTCTCAATCTGTGGCCTAGACTGTCTTTGCCCAAGAGGAGTCAAAGCTGGTTGACCAGCCTTAACTATTGAAAGAGGCTTCATGCCACAGATGCCATCAAGATTCGGGGCCAGATATAACAACACCTGCAGGCTGTGAGTCTGATCCTTTAGGATGCAGTCTTGTCAGGAATACCCGCCCCCATCCAATGCATCACACACCAATATCTCTGCTTAAACTGTATTTCATTCCTTTTGAGATTGAATCCTCTAATTGGTTTCAGACATAATAAAGGTGCACAGCAAATAATAAGTGTGAGTGATTTGCACTTCTAGTCTTACTTGCACTCTATAACAACAGAAATTCTTCTCTCTTTGGGGGCAAAAGTTATTGTGAGCATGAAACGCTTAGATCTGTGTGTGAATAATATAAGGAAACCCTGACCTTTTTGTACTAATCTGTGTTGCGTCAGTCACAGATTAGCTGTTAAGCATCATTTGTACAAGCTGGCTTCTGGGGAATATAGTACATCTACTCCCAAAATGTTTTTAAAACCAATGATCCTGTTTTGACTAGGAGTTGGTAAAGAGAAGCTTTATAGTGCTTCCGTATTCTGTATTTGTTGTAACTATGGGCTACATTTTTACTGTGTACAGTTATTATGTGTTTACAGCTTCTCTTCCATTTGTGTTTATGCTGACACAGTTGGCTGCAGTTTAATTAGGCCTTTGAAATGTGTAAACCACACTTTAGCCCTTGCGTATGATTAACAGTATTAAAATGTGTGCTACTCAGCCTCTTAACTTGTTTGTGCAATAGAAGGAATAAGGTGAGTCTAATATTATGTTAGAGGGACGTGGGTGGCGCTGTGGGTTAAACCACAGAGCCTAGGACTTGCCGATCAGAAGGTTGGCAGTTCGAATCCCCGCAACGGGGTGAGCTCCCGTTGCTCGGTCCCAGCTCCTGCCAACCTAGCAGTTTGAAAGCACATCAAAGTGAAAGTAGATAAATAGGTACCGCTCTGGTGCGAAGGTAAACGGCGTTTCCGTGCGCTGCTCTGGTTTGCCAGAAGCGGCTTAGTCATGCTGGCCACATGACCCGGAAGCTGTACCCCGGCTCCCTCGGCCAATAAAGCGAGATGAGTGCCGCAACCCCAGAGTTGGTCACAACTGGACCTAATGGTCAGGGGTCCCTTTACCTTTTTAATATTATGTTAGAAATTTTGAGCAGTATTTATGCTTACCGCTGCTGAGGAAGATTAGTTTTTGGTGAAGATTTGTATGCATAGTTAAAATGTATTGCCCTTGTACTGCAGAGAATGACTTTTTTGTATATTTTGTATTCACATTTTTAGTTCCCCAAAAGACCTTTCCAATTCCTTTACTTTGGTAGGGCTGTCAGACCTGAAGCATTTAGTTTCTGCAGTGTGACTGTGTGTGCCTTCAAACCATCACCCTAGGCATATGCTGAACAAATGTTTGATAAAGTGTGGTCAAATGTTTGATGAGTTCTTGGACTCATGGAGAGTTGCTGAATGAGATTTTCACGTGAACAGAGTGAGGAGCTTCAGTGCTTTGTATAGTCCATATCCCCTTCCCATGACTTGGACGAGTAGAAAAACTGTGCAAAACAGTCAAAACCATGAAATAAATTGTATAAAATAACAAATCCTGCAATTCTGCTTAATTTATACAGGCTGCATAATTGAGCCTTTCACTGCAGGGCTTAGCTTAGCATTTTTAAAGAATAACACTTCTGTTCTAGATATACAAAGCCCTGTGAGTAGCTCCAGTTCTTTATAAACATTCTTTGAGTATGTCATTTTTTCTGAGTTGAGTTTTAATGAACTGTGCTGTGCTTATTCTGAAAAAGACATAATGAAAAAAGAACTGCATTTTTTTTTACCTCTTTTGTCTAGGAATTGGCCAGGGTGTCCCTGTGGTTGCACTCATATTTGAAGGTGGCCCTAATGTTATCCTCACAGTTTTGGAATACCTTCAGGAAAACCCACCTGTGCCAGTGGTGGTTTGTGAGGGAACTGGCAGAGCTGCAGACATCCTAGCTTATGTATATAAACAAACAGAAGAGGGAGGGTAAGTATAGGAAGCTGCCTTCTGCTGAGTCAGAACATTGGTCCATGTAGCCCAGTATTGTCTTCTCAAAGTAGATTCTGTCCAAGGTTGTTTTCCCTGCCCCCCTCTTGCTACTTGAGATCTTTTCAACTGGAGTTGCTGGGGATTAAACCTGAAACTTTGCCCTCTAACTCCTGAGTCACACCCCCTCCCCTTGATGGGAAGAATACTTCACATGGTTGCCTGTTTCAATTGATTCTTGTTTCGTCTCAGGAATATCCCTGATGGAGCAGAACCTGAAGTCATTTCAACCATCAAAAAGACATTTAATTTTGGTCAGAGCGAGGCAGTTCATTTGTTCCAGACCTTGCTGGAGTGCATGAAAAAAAGAGAACTTGTGAGTAAATCGCTGCATACTATACCATGACAATAAGGTCATCTTTAGTATTGTACTTTTCTGAATAAATGTTTGATTAATTTACACCAGCTATGAAAAATTAAAATAGACCAGCCTTCCCCATTCCTCCACACCTTCCTCCAGAGTCTGCCATCCTAGGGCCAAGCTCCAAGGTTCCAAAGCAGCAATGACAATAACTTAGTTGGATGCAACCCCACAAGTTGATGCCATGTCTGAGCTGAGCCTCGTTTCTTTCTAAAAAATATGTTTACGCTTTCCTTTTTTCCATTGGGTTGATATTTATTTTTTTCTTTCAGTCAAGATCCAGAGATCTGTGTTGTACCTGCAGATCTTGAATAAGTGTATTATCAAAACCAATGAAGGTTTTCAAAAACCAAACATAATGCCAATCCATTTTGTGATGATAGCATATTGTGAACCCTGGAGTAGGTTTCGGCTTTCAGACTCCCTATTTGTCTTATGTGTTACAATTCCCTCTCTTCTTGGTTTATGAAAAGCTGTCATTTGCTGATACATCTGAATTAGCAAATTAAAATTTGTGCTTGCTGTGCAATTGCTATTTGATTCTGTGATGCTGATTTCTAACACTGGCTTGCAAGGCAAACACAAACCATGTCCTGTGATTCATTTGAAACAGCAAAGTATTGTGTTTTCTTGTTTCAAACAAAGAAAGGATGTCTTTGACTGGACTTAACCATGCAGGGTCTTTTACCTTAAATGCTTGTCAATGTGTGTAAATTTTAATTATATTGATGTGTTGTGAGGCACATGGCATTAACGTGGTGTTTCCTGCTTGGCAGGGGGTTGGACTCGATGGCCCTTGTGGTCTCTTCCAACTCTATGATTCTATGAACTTTTCTTTTAATTGGAATTTGCTAAGCTTTAAATGGTGGTCTCTGAATTACATGTGTAATAGTACTATATTACTAGTACTATTCTGCAGTTGTTAACTGTAGAATAGTACTGCTGGTTATTAACTGCAGTTAATTATTCTGCAGTTTCCTTATATGGTTTTGGAATTCTGTATATACAACAGCAGATTATTTTAATGCATTTTCTTCAGTTTTGTTATGGTCTATGGCTAGACAAATGAACTGTTACAAATCAACCATATGTAAAGGAACTATTATGAGATTGAAAACTGCCCCTCTCCCAATATAATTTTCAAAACAGATCACTGTGTTCCATATTGGATCTGATGAGCATCAAGATATTGATGTTGCAATCCTTACAGCGCTGCTAAAAGGTGAGTTTTTGACTTTAAAAGCATATCATAATTAAGCATGCACTGATTGTTTTTGGGGTGGGGGCGATGGGCTTTCTGATTGGACTGATGGGAGTTGTAATCACTCAGCATCCTTGGAGCACCAGGTTGGCTACCACTGGTTTGCATAGTGTCATCTCATCCTACATAGCCATTTCAGTATAGCTTTGTGATAACTTCATAAACTCTTCCAAAGTGAGTGCATTGCTTTCTGGATCTGAATAGGCAAACACTTTCTCCCCTTTTCACAGTACCATCCAAAATATTACTGGGGACATTGTTGTGGTTATTTATTATTATTATTATTTATTTGATTTATATACCACCATTTATCAGAAGATCTCAGGGCGGTGTGCAACATTAAGAACATATTTTAATGAAGCATAATAATAAAAACACAGTACAAACCATAATAATAGACAGCATGATAATAAAATAATCATAATAACAGTCCTGCCTCACACACACATTTAACAGGCCGTAGTTTATTTAATAGATGAAGGGATGTTTTTGCCTGGCACCTAAAGTCATGTAATGATGGCTGCCGGTGAGCCTCTCTGGGGAGAGTATTCCATAGTTGGGAAGCCACCACAGAAAAGGCCTGTTCTTGTGTTGCCAGCCTCTGAATCTCTCGGGAAGAGGAGGACATAGAGAAAGGCCTTGGTTGACAAGCAGAGTCCAGGTCAGGTAGCATGGTGAGAGGTGGTTCTTAAAGTATTGAGGTCCTGAGCGATTTAAGGCTTTATGGGTCAACACCAGCACTTTGAATTGGGCCCAGAAACTGACTGGCAGCCAGTGCAGTTGGGCCAGGATCAGTGTTGTATCCCCAAAACATTTTGTTCTGGTGAGCAGTCTGGCCACGGAATTTTGCACCAGCTGAAGTTTCCAAACTGTCTTCAGAGGCAGCCCCATGTATTTACTCATTGCAGTAATCCAACCTAGTGGATTTGGCCACAGAAGTTAGACTATTCCTGTTCAGATAGAGGCATCTCTGGCCACCAGCCAAAGTTGACAGAAGGTACTCCACACCACTGGGTGTTACTTCCTCCTTCTTAAGAGGGAGTGTAACTCCTTCAAGAACAGGCAATCCCCTGTCCATCCAGTCTAGGGAGCTACCTACTAACAATTGACATAAGCTTTCACAAATTCTGCCCATTTTCAGCTCTGCTTTAGTAATAAGCCACAATCTGTAGCACTCTAAAAGAGGGCATATCTTTTTTCCAGCAGATATGTTCTGTTTTACCATGAATTGTATAGGCTATGCATTATTTCCCTAGCATAAGGTAAGGCATAAAATCAGCAGAAAACAAGATTTTTATGGTGAACGGGTTTGAATCTGTTTTCTGTGTTTGTTTTCTAGGCACAAATGCTTCTGCGTTTGACCAGCTTGTCCTAACTCTTGCGTGGGACAGAGTTGACATTGCCAAAAATCATGTTTTTGTTTATGGACAGCAGTGGCTGGTATGTAGACATGGTTGTTCATAGCGGTGACTTATTAATAAGATGTTGAATTATTGTTAAGGAATCGTCTGTCAAAACCATAATGCTCTGGTGTAGACAGAAAGCTTCCTGATCACCTAATCATACAGTCTCAGACACTCTTTGCCTTTCCCTCTTCTGTGCAAATTGCCCCCTTTCCCTGTTTGGAGCAAATTATATTTTGCAGACAACTGTACTTAGTGCGAAGATGAGTACTAAGAGCATAATGTGAACCAGCAAGGTGCTCAACAATCACGTTGCAAGGTGATTGAGCAGGTGTGGTTGCCGTGCAACTTCAGACACTCTTGGATCTCACTAGTAATTTAGGCCCATTTCAATCTGGTTTCTGATCTGGATTTGGCACTAACACTGCTTTCGTTGGGGAGAAGAACAAGGAAGTGCAACCCTGTTAGCTCTTCTGGATTTCTCTGTGCTGTTTGTTATGATTAGTAGTGGTATCCATTTAAACTAAGTGTCTGTGGTGGGGATCATGAGCATTTCACTGCAGATACAACTTTCAGACTTCAGTTGGCACAAAATAAAGTTCCTTGCTGCAGAATTTGACTTCAATCTCTTAAGAGGTGTCCAGATGCATAAGGCACAAAACAACTTTCCAAAATATATAGTAGACTTTGGTATACTAGTCTTCTCATTTCTCATATTATTTCAATTTAAGGATTGTCTTTATTTCTTCAGGTTGGGTCTTTGGAACAAGCTATGTTAGATGCCCTTGTGATGGATAGAGTTGCCTTTGTGAAACTTCTTATTGAAAATGGAGTGAGCATGCACAAATTCCTTACAATTCCCAGACTGGAAGAACTTTACAACACTGTAAGTGGATGTTAATTCTTAGTCTTATTATTGTTATTAATTACACCCATTAGTTACTTTTTTGCCATGTCAACAGAGTGATTTGCAGTATTTTAAAAGCAAGAAACCCCATATACATACATTAAAACCAACATTTTTAAAAAACTACAATGACATATCCCACCTACATGAAAAGGCAATAGATAATTAAAAGCCAAGTGCCCAATTAAAAAGGAATTGGTTTTGCCTGGCACCTAAAGATATTTAATGATGGCACCAGATGAGCCTTTCTGGGAAGAACATTCCGCAAGCAGGCAGCCACCTGTTTTCATGTTGCCACCCTCCAGATCTCCATGGAGAGGGCACACAAAGATGATGATCACAGGGTTCAGGTCGGTTTATATGTAGAATAAATATAGCAACAACAATTCTCTTAAGATTCCCAAGTTGTATTTCTATTTCATTTATAATTTTCATATAAAAACATGCATTCAAAGTGAAATACTGTTTGAGATTGGGTAACAATTGAGGGAGGTGTTTAATGGAAGGTTGTCATTTTTATATCAGTAACGGTACAGAATTTTAGGTGTAAAACATGAGCCTTCATTCTGATGATTGTGCAAGCTTTTGGAGCACGCATTGAAGAAAATAATATTATTATCCTGCATTCAAGAGCTGATCTCAACCAGCTTATGATGATGGCATTGAATTTACCTGTGGAAATGGAAATGCCGATTGCATCTTTTGGATATAAATAAGTTTATAGGGAATTTTTAATTACGTCCGCCTCTTGATGCTGTTGAAGCGTATGCTGCTGTTGCTAATTTTGCTGTCTGGTATTTGACCACAATAAAGATTTATTGATTGCATCTTTTGGAAGGGCCAGATAGTTGACATTTCTTTCACAAGGCTAATAAGTGATAAAATCTAGCTCAAGAGAAATGAGTGTGTTTTGAAACAGCAGAGGACTGAGAAATTGGATTCAAGGGATGCTAGACAAATTAAGGAAGGGGCCAGTACTTGCAAACCCTCCTCACACTTTAGATGATTAGCCCCAAAATTATTGAGGAGAAAGGCTAGGAGGGAAATTACAGCTGCTACTAAAGCTTTCCTCTGCCAGTTACTGCCTTATTTTGGGTTACGGATTAAACCCTTAGGGAAGGCTGGGCATCTCTTACTGACTCACAGGATTCTTCTAAGTGAAAAATACAAAACAGCTGTTAATTATCAAAAGATCAGTTTTTATTTTCATGTTTGCAGGGAAGCATAGACTTTATGCCTGGTGAAAGCTTTGGTTAGGTAGAGCTGTTCTAGAAGTATAGCAAATTAAATTGTTATAGTGCTTCTCTTGGTGTGTTTTTAAAACAGCAGTCAAATTATTTAGTCATGTAGAAGATAGTGCTTCTGTTATAATTTTTAAAAATACTGAGTTATGTAGAACCTGGATAATTGAAAAAAACAACAACACAATTTTGCAATCTGTCATTCTACTACTTTGTTTTGTCACATGCCTCAGTGTATCTAAAAGTCTGCATTCTTCTCTTCTACATCAAGAAACAAGGCCCAACAAATCCAGCACTGCTTCATCTTGTTCGAGATGTCAAACAGGTAGGGCTCTTGCTAAAATACACAAAGAAGAAACTATGTTTTAATTCCCCTTCTCATATAGTCATTTTACTAATAACATTTTAAGCACTTACTGTGGTGTGTATAGTGGAGAACTTGCTTTCGGGTAATTTAAGAATTTTAGAACGTCATTTGCAAAAAAATGCACTTTGCTTCATGTTCAAATGGCTGCTTGTCCATAGCTACATATTGCTTCATGTCCTTTCTGTGTTTGAAGGAAACCAAGGACCTCATACACAGAAGGAGGAACGGCATGCATCTGAGCTGCTCCAGATACTCCAGCCATAGTTTGGTGTTGCATCTAAATTGAGATGTGGAGTCACTTTGTTAGTCCATGTTGCCCACCTGGCAGTGAGCCTGCATTAGATGCCCAGGTGTCATTTCCTGGGGGGTGCTTGGGGCTGAACACAGAACCACTTTCATGCAAAACATCCCTCACTCTCTTTTTGCAGAATGACATCATGTGATACAGAGATTGCAGCATGTATTAGTGCTAAGTTAATACTGTCTTGTCCTCAGGGAAACCTTCCTCCCGGATATAAACTCACTTTGATTGATGTGGGGCTTGTTGTGGAATATTTGATGGGAGGAACCTACAGATGCACCTACACACGAAAACGCTTCAGAGTGATATACAACAGTCTCAGTGGCAGCAATCGGGTATGTGGTTTCTTTTTTCTTTTTGAAATAATGCATAAAAGGTAGTACAGTGGTACCTCAGGTTACATACGCTTCAGGTTACAGACTCAGCTAACCCAGAAATAGTACCACGGGTTAAGAACTTTGCTTCAGGATGAGAACAGAAATCGTGCTCCGGCGGCATGGCTGCAGCGGGAGGCCCCATTAGCTAAAGTGGTGCTTCAGGTTAAGAACAGTTTCAGGTTAAGAACGGACCTCCGGAACAAATTAAGTACCCGAGGTACCACTGTATTTAACCTTTTTAAACAATTCAGTTAATGTAAAATAACAGCAGCTCATTTCTTAGACGGGTGTTTCTCCTAAGATCTCTAGAGTGTTTTGTATACTTGGAACTGTACCAATGTATGTATGTTTGCATCTGTCTCGAGACAATGGAGTAGACTGCCTGGGGCTGCAGGTGTACTAAAATGCATAGTAGTTGGTTAGACACAGGAACGGTGGTAGGAACCAGCTTGAGAACCACCAAGGGAAGAAGGCTCAGAATACAGGGAGTGGTGGTGGAACGACGATGAGTGGTCAGAGAGAGAAGACAGTGAAGAGGAGGTGTCGGAAGCTGAAGATGTAACAGGGCTTAGTGAGCTAGGAGAGTCTGTGAAACAGAGAAGTCAGGAATCAGAGGCAGAAGCTGAAGCAGATGAGTGGAAGAAGGGAGGTCAAGAGGCAGAGATGAATCACGCTTGCTAAGAGTCTCGGGTTTCTTCTCCTGCTGCGACAAGCTCCCCCCCCCCCATGACTCCTAGAACCAGGAGAGACATGAAATGGGAGGAGCCCTCGAGAGAAGGAGACATAGATGGCTGTGGGGCGGTAGGGACCTTTAGTCTTGGTAACTGATTTCATGGAATATGACCTACAGCGGAATGAGCTGCTCTGCTCCTTAGGTCTGTTACTCAGCCAAGTCTGTGGAGATAATGTTTTTTTCTAATAAAGAGTTAGCTCTGACTTTGAACTGTGCAATTTACTGGTCTGCTTTCTCTGTGACAGTATCAATAGTAATATACTGGACATGATCCAGCTGCACTTAAGTGCTTCGATTTTTGCTGGATTGTGCCCAAAGCATTTTGCATTATTATCTCAACAAATATTAAAATAATATTGCAAGCTGTGCCACTATCATTCCAACATTGTAGATGGGGACTGAGTCCAAGAGACCTTGAACTGCCCTAGAGGCTTCTAGGAAGCTTGTAATCGACATGAGAGTCGAACTGAGACTCTTCACAGTTTGTATTCTCACCACTATGCAAAAATAAGCTACTTTGTCTTGGCTATATACAAATATTTATGGTTTTGTCCTTCAGATAATGAGTTACTGTGTGTTTCAACGATTTCACATAATTCAGGCACTGTACTACATTATAATCATGTTTTTCTGTTTCCCCACCACCAGCGGTCTGGGCGAAATGCTTCAGGCAGCACCCCTCAATTGCGTAAAAGCCACGAACCTTTTGGTAACAGGGTGGATAAGAAAGAGAAAATGCGGCATAATCACTTCATCAAAACTGCCCAGCCTTACAAACCAAAGGTATGAGGCACACAGCTGCCCTTGAAGGAGATGAAGTTGGAACAGGGCTCTTGTTTTTGTGATGTGATCTTGGCATGTACGGAGGTGTATATAAATAGTGCATTGTACTGTACTTCTTGTAACGGCCTTTAAAGCACACATGCCATAATTGAAATTGGAGTTGCAGAAGTGATACAGATAATCACTATAATTGTAGCAATTCCTTTTCTGACACATGCAAATGATCTGAGAAATTTCGAAAGCTAAATGAAAGTTCCTTATCTCTGATTTTGTGGCCGTGGAACCTTGCTTGTATTTTCCCCTTTTGCTTCGGAGATGCTCGCATAGCATTTCTTTGTAGCAAGGTTCTATCACAGGCTAAAATTATCTTATTTGTGGGTGGAGCTGCTAATTTATGATATATTTACTTCGGTTATTTTGGTGCCTTTCTTTGAACAATTCTCACCTGAAATAATATCTTACTGGCGAGTTTTTAAGAAATATCTGATGTCTGAGTACCACATTTCACTGTTGTATTTTCTCTTTAAACCTTATAATTCTAGCTGCCCTTGTAAAACCTTTAAATTACTACCTTTTTTTTAAAGGCCGATAACACTTCAGAAGAAGGAAAAAAGAAGCAAACCAAAGATGACATAGTAGATATTGATGATCCAGAAACGAGACGCTTTCCTTACCCTCTGAATGAGTTGTTACTGTGGGCAGTACTAATGAAGAGGCAAAAAATGGCTCTTTTTTTCTGGCAACATGGTGAAGAATCCATGGCAAAAGCCTTAGTGGCCTGCAAGCTATATCGTTCAATGGCCTATGAATCAAAACAAAGTGACCTTGTTGACGATACCTCGGAAGAACTGAAACAGTATTCAAAGTAAACATTCTACTTTGTTAAAATCCTTAAGACAAATTTCAGCTTCTTGTTTCATAGTAGTTGCTAGAAGCTAATGCTGAAGATGCAGAAATCGAAGAATGTCAGGTTGGGCTTTTGTAGATGATGGAGTTTAACCACAGTGCCAGATGCATTTTTTTTCTGTTCATTTCCCATAGCTATTATCCACTCGCCCTTTTTGTCTATTCTGGCTGCTTAATTACAATCTCTTACTAGCTTTTCTAAAATTGCAAATCCTTTTTAAAAGCCTGAATTATTTTTGTTCTGGTTAGATGTCACTTCCTGAAATCCAGCAATAGATAACTGGTCCAGGGAAATCTTGGGTATAGATGCAGAAGGATGCATCAGGTACGCCTTTTAACTCACTCAGAGTAACAGGGCAGTGCTGAGATGAAACCAATTTTCTTTTTGGCCATACAGAGTTGTATCCACGGGTGTCTCTCTTACAACAGTACTAAGCAGGTGCTTCCATTCAGTTCAGGAAGTTCAGTGTTTGAAGTCTAGTATGGGTGAAAGAATTGGCATCTTTAATATGTTTGTGCATCTTTAACATTGTATGTCTTGTGATTTTTGCCCCCCACAGTGAGTTTGGGCAGCTGGCAGTTGAGCTATTAGAGCAGTCATTCCGACAAGATGAAACTATGGCTATGAAGTTGCTAACTTACGAGCTAAAAAACTGGAGTAATGCCACCTGCCTTAAACTAGCAGTGTCTTCACGGCTTCGCCCTTTCGTAGCTCATACTTGTACACAAATGTTGTTGTCTGATATGTGGATGGGAAGGCTAAACATGAGGAAGAATTCATGGTACAAGGTAACTATAGATAATACCTTCCTTGGAATCCATTTTTGCTGTTATTTTAGTAATACTTAAGTGAAAGGGATATGTTGAAAGCATAGTCATGCAAAGTTTTCTTCACTGTAATCTTTATGTAGGCTAAGCAAAACAGCTCTTTAACATAATCAAAGTGAGAGGTGATACTGGAATGAACAATAACTTTTTTTTGATGCTTTATTATCTTTTTTAAAAAAGGTACAGAAATGTAGAAGGCAGAAACCAGGCAAGTAGCCCTTAACCAGAGGTGGATACTTAGATCATCATGAGAACTAATCTACTACTAAAAATGTAGTGGTGAAACATTAACAGACTGAAACCCCCTTTTAAAATTGAAATGTCATTATGCTTTCTACGGGTAGTAAAGTAAAATTTGATGTAGAAACTTCATATTTATATTTTAGTAGCTGAAGCTGAGCAAGTGAGAAGGCTTAACAGAATTCAGACAAATCAGCAGGATGTGAGTGGGTGTAACTTTTCAGAATGGCATATGTCAAGTAAGCCATATAGTCTGGATTAACAATAAGAGGTGTGTTTCTCTTTGTATACTGCACTGAAAATTTGCCCCACTACGTTAGAATATAATAAGAAAATGATTATGTAAAAGTACAGTGTTGATACAGACCATCCTCAAGCATCATTTTAAAGTATGATGTGCTGTTGTCTGTCTTGTGTTCCAAGTTGTCATCTCTAACTTGCTTTGCTAGTCAACTAAGAGTAACACTCATTTTATGAAGGTGGGTGGGTGGGTATGCTTCAGAATCTATGATTCTTCAATGGCATCAGGGAGATATGCCTTCTGCAGCCTCTACATAGTCTAATACTGATAAAAGCATTAGGATGAGGGGTAGAAATCTATTTCAGCACATTTTGTCTAACAACTTTTTAGAAATTGCAGATATTTTCCCCTCAAGAATATTATGGAATGTTCTATGTGTATCTGTAGTAGTTAAGTTTTTTTTAAAAACCTAATCATTCTTCTACATCTTTTACTTGCTACCTGACAGATTTTGCTGAAATGTGGGAGGGGGGGAGAGGGGACTTCTGTGTGCTGGATAGTTCTGATTTTTTTATTATTAGAAAAACGGGAAGTACTTTGTCTTAATAACTTGATGTTCACATCTTACAGGTAATATTGAGCATCTTACTTCCCCCTACCATACTAATGCTAGAATACAAAACCAAGGCAGAAATGTCCCATATTCCACAGTCTCAAGATGCACATCAAATGACTATGGAAGACAGTGAAAACAACTTTCAAAACATAGCAGAAGAGATACCAATGGTAATTCTACACACAAACACTAACACGTTTTTAACAACGAAGACTAACTTTACTCTCATACATGATTTTAAAATGTGTTATTTTAATGTTAGGAAGTGTTTAAAGAAGTAAGGGTCTTGGACAGTACAGAAGGAAAGCATGACACAGAGGCAACAGTAAAACCCAAGAGGCTTCCCATTACGCGAAAGTTTTATGCCTTCTATCATGCACCAATAGTGAAATTCTGGTTTAACACGGTGAGTTTTTTGTTTCTATGTTTTGTTAAAAGAACTCTTTTGGAAAAAAACCTACTTTTCTTAATATTTATTTTCAACATTTTACTTTTTATAGTTGGCCTACTTAGGATTTCTGATGCTTTATACATTTGTGATTCTTGTGAAAATGGAAGAGCTGCCCTCAATTCAAGAATGGATTGTCATTGCATATATTTTCACGTTGGCTGTTGAGAAGATTCGTGAGGTATATTTGCATTTGTAATGTGCTCTTTAATGCAGAAGAGGATTTAAATATACTTTCAAGAGTCAGCATAAATATGCTGTGCAAAACTTGTTGTCCTCCAGATGTTTTTGGCCTACAACTCCCATCATCCCCAGCTAACAGGACCAATGGTCAGGGATGATGGGAATTGTAGTCTCAAAACATCTGGAGGGCTGATGTTGACGAAGCCTGTGGTAGGGTATTGATGCAGTACTTGTTTTCTGCAAGTCATACATTGTAAATTGGGGGCTTGCCACAGAAACATGCTCCTTCCTCTTCCATTTTGTTGGATTCAAATTTCTTTCTCCGTTTATTAGCTTTAAGCATGATGAATGCAAGCCAGAGTCCCTCATTACTGTAATTCAGGCATAGGCAAACTCTGTTTGGGACTACAATTCCCATCATCCCTGACCACTGGGTCCTGTTAGCTAGGAATGATGGGAGGGCTGGAGTTTGCCTATGCCTGCTGTAGTTCATGGAACCACTTCCTACCATGGCTTCAGTCTTTGATTTACGTTAAACTTTTTTTGTATCGATGTATGTACATAACTGGTACCTGCTTTTTAATGCCCTTTGATGTAAGACAAAATGAACTGTGCCCAATTTCTCATTATTTTTACAACAGATCTTTATGTCAGAGGCGGGCAAGATCAGTCAAAAGACTAAAGTGTGGTTTAATGATTACTTCAATGTCAGTGATACTGTAGCCATTATCACATTCTTCATTGGTTTTGGACTAAGATTCGGAGCACAGGGAAACTTCAGTGAAGATACTTACAATTCAAATTACGTTTTCGTTGCTGGAAGGCTAACTTACTGCCTGAATATAATCTTTTGGTATGTGAGATTACTGGATTTTTTGGCTGTAAACCAACATGCTGGACCTTACGTCATGATGATTGGGAAAATGGTAAGCTTTTTTCCTACCAAAATTGAAATTGTGGTGTATGGGATGATGATGATGATTATAATTATTTATATTCCACCCGATACTCAGAGGTCTCAGGGTGGCTCACAGAATAAAATCAAAATATAAAACCACAAAATACATAATCAGAATAAAAACAACAACCCAATAAACCCCCTCTCCCCCAAAAACCCATATTTTAAAAGGGCATAGGATATCAATCAGTTCAACCAAAGGCCTGGTTAAAAAGGAATGTTTTTGCCTAGCACCTAAAGGTATATAATGAAGGTGCCAGGCGAACTTCCCTGGGGAAAGCATTCCATAGATGGGGAGCCACTGCAGATAAGGCCCTGTTCTCATGTTGCCACCCTCCAGACCTCTTGAGGAGGAGGCACATAAAGAAGGGCCTCAGAAGATGAACTCAGGGTCCAGGTAGGTTTCATAAGTGTTGTATTTTACAGTCATGTGAAACAGGTATTCCACCAATAAAGATGGACAGCTGTGTATTGGTTTTTCTAAGGTAGTTTGCTGTATGTGTAGAAGGAGGACAAGTGGAGTAAAACAAGAAGCCACAATGTTGGCATGTGGAGTATTTCACACCATATGATCAGTTTGAAATATTGTAGCAGGAAGTTCCACAAGTTCCCCAGTACTCCACTGCTGTAGGCACTCAGAAATTTACACAAAAGTTTCTCTAAGTTTATTGGGAACTTAGCAGTTGAACACTGAAGTCACAGATACATGCTGCTGTTTCAAAGACAGGCCTGTCCCTAGGTGCTTGCAAAAAGGGGGAAATTAGCTGTGCCTCAGAGAAGAGCAGGGATATTGCAGATGCATGCATCCGATTGGCTCAGATTGAAATGCATGCATCTGATTGGGGTGGGATGCTCTTCACAGTCTTGCCCTAATTCTTATGGACGTTACAGTGTATTTCTGAGGAACTCAGAAGGGAAATAAAGTCAAAATGGAAGTTCAGAGTGGCCACTTGCCCTCCCTAAGCCACTCTTCTTGGAATTATTATTTACATTATTATATTATATTATATTATATTATATTATATTATATTATATTATATTATATTATATTATATTATATTATATTTAAAAGTTACCCCTTGGGATGGGTGGAATGTAGAGATTATTGTGATTGGCTGTGCTGATGAATACTTGAGGTTCCCAACCCCTATGGTTGTAATTCATGGGAAGTCATTTAATTTTATCCTGATTCTAATTTTTAAGCTGTATTTTAATCAATTGTTTGATAGTGCTTTAATGTATTTGATATTTGATGTTAGCCACCCTGAGCCCGTTATTGGCCTGGGAGGGCAGGGTATAAATAAAAAATTACTTACTTACTGTCCAAAGGTGATTGACCAGTGGAGATGGACAAAAACAAGTCCAGAGTGCTTCTAAATGTGTTGAATATGAATGTCAACAACAAAGAAGGGACTGGGCTGTAGTTTGGAGGGCTTAAGTGAGGGCTCTCCACTGTTTTAACTGTCTCTTAACTCTGTTTTAAACAGGTGGCCAACATGTTTTACATTGTAGTAATTATGGCACTTGTGCTGCTTAGTTTTGGAGTCCCCAGAAAGGCAATACTTTATCCTAATGAAAAACCATCCTGGGTTTTAGCAAGAGATATTGTCTTTCGGCCTTATTGGATGATCTTTGGTGAAGTTTATGCCTATGAAATTGATGGTAAGATATTTTTATTCCTTCTATTTATTAGCAGGCAAGGGGAACTTTTTCTTGTGTCTAAAGAGCACAGAGATGGGAGGGCTAATCTAGAATCTATATTTAATTCATAATGATTTTATTGCTTTATTGATATATTTTTTAAAGTTTTTGGAGTTCAGCTGTGTTTTATCTAGATTGTTGTATTGTATGCCCCACAGAGTGTGATGAAGTGTTTCATAAACCTTTCTAAATAAATAAAAATGAAAGGATTATTCTAATGTATGTAATATTAAGGTATTATTTTAAACCCGGGGGGGGGGACCTAAAATAAAAAACATGTTACAACAAATTTAAAATCTCTTTTGATTTTTAAAATTTTAGTTTTTCATCTACAGTGATGCATGTATTTGTTCAGAATATGAAAACAAAATTATTTTGGTAAACATGATAATATTATGGAAAAGTGGAATATACATTTAATAAATATGGAGGAATTTTATTTTATTGAAAAGCTTTATTTCTTTTTCATTTTGAAGGGCATGAACTGAAAGACAGCTCTTAACTGATTTAAATAAACTTTCCAGTTGCTGAGGTTGGAAGTTTGGGTATTTAATGCCCACAGACCTGTTTTATTCATAAATTTTCTGTTTAGGGCTAAGCTGTGCAGCAGCTTCTGCAACTTGTGTGTTGAAAAAGTATAGGTGATAATATTTTGTTGATGTGCTATAAAGAGCTTTGCTTCTAAGTAACAAGTAAACTGCTAAATCTTGTCAAAAATTTCCTTTTCTTTTCTTAATCTGCGAAGTATGTGCAAATGATTCCCAAACAATCATACCATGTATTACTGGAGCATGGCTGACACCCTTCCTTCAGGCCGTCTACCTTTTCGTGCAGTACATTATTATGGTCAATCTTCTCATCGCCTTTTTCAAGTATGTTTTTCATATTTTAAGTTGATATTAAATCAGTGCTTTAAAAAGTAACTTGGTGATTATACGGCCATGTGGTACTCACTGCATGCATCTTCATCACCAGAGGACCAAATAGGCTCTGTAGCTAGGAGTACCTTTTACCAGCTTTGTCCAGTTTGCCAGCTGTGGCCATTCCTGTACAGCGATAACTGACTACCATAGTACATACATTGGTAACCT
This sequence comes from Podarcis melisellensis, assembly GCF_964234715.1. NCBI lineage: Eukaryota > Metazoa > Chordata > Lepidosauria > Squamata > Lacertidae > Podarcis > Podarcis melisellensis. The sequence continues at coordinate 38,531,325 of NC_138546.1, read as the reverse complement.
CAAGGTTGGATTACAGCAATATGCTCTTTGTGGTTTGGAAGCTCCCCCAGTGCAAAATATGGAGGCCAAATGGCTGGTGGGGGCACATGACCAATAACATGTGACACCATCGTTAAAACATACACACCAGCTGCCCTTCTATGACCAAGCCTTGTTGAAGGTCCTTGTATTAATTTACAAAGCCCTGAACAACTTTGGTCTACGGTACCATAGGGACAATAGCTGAGATCATTTGCAAGAGTGTCAGAAGAATATGTAATGTTCTGCCAGCAGAAATTTAGCAGGTGCCTCTTTTTTGAACCTTTAAATGCCTGCTGAAATTTTTTTCTCTGCTGAAAGTCTTATGCAGGAAATAAAGAAAACATACTCCCGTAATAGTTAGTTGATGGTCTCTGATTTTTTTAAGAATCCATGTTTTTATTAAATATATATATGTTATAGTAAACTGCTTATTTTATGACATAGTGGTGTATTTTTAATAAATAAAATAAATGTGATAGAAGTTATGCTGTTTGTTTGTTTTGTTTGTACTCTCTTTTAATATTTGTACAGAGCAGAATGTAAGATCATTGCTGCTAGTTTCTAAGATGATCAAACTAAAATGTTTGCCTTCTTTATTCTCTTCTCTTTTTGTTTAGCAATGTATATTTACAGGTGAAAGCAATTTCCAACATTGTATGGAAATACCAGCGTTATCATTTTGTTATGGCATATCACGAGAAGCCTATCCTGCCGCCTCCTCTTATTATTCTTAGTCATATGGCTTCCCTATTCTGCTGTGTATGCAAGCAGAGAAAGAAAGACAAAACTTCTGATGGGCCAAGTAAGAACAAACAAAAATATGCAAAGTTAGGTTGTTCTTTGCATTATGTGAAATCCAGGGATTGATAGGAGCCTGGTTTGTGTGTAGGGCTTATGCAAAATCCCACCCCTCAGTTCACTGTCCCATTAGTGGATGGCAAAGTGGGAGTGGAGGCTCAACAATTTGGGTGTGGGTGTGTGGACAGAACATTTTGCCTTGTTTTCAGGATTGGGGCGAACAGGATGCTTAAGAGAACTTAGGGTGACAGCACATTTTTTTATCTCTGCCCAACCACTGCTACGAAAATGCTTTCATTATACAGTGGTGCCTCGGGTTACAGACACTTCAGGTTACATACACTTCAGGTTACAGACTCCGCTAACCCAGAAATAGTGCTTCAGGTTAAGAACTTTGCTTCAGGATTAGAACAGAAATTGTGCTCCGGTGGCGCAGCGGCAGCAGGAGGCCCCATTAGCTAAAGTGGTGCTTCAGGTTAAGAACAGTTTCAGGTTAAGAACGGACATCCGGAACGAATTAAGTACTTAACCCGAGGTACCACTATAAGTGGAATTCTTAAAAAGCTGAACAAGGACTTGTTCTCACCATCACTGCGGACTTCTTTGATAATTGGGAATGACCTTGCACATCCATGTCAATCGCCTGACAATACCAAAACAAAACCAGCTGCCCCTACAGAGGAAGATCTTTTGCATTTCAACTTTCAATTCAAGCCAGCATTGCAAAGGGACAATTGCACTTATGGCAAGACCCTCTTGCGGGTTTGCTGTAAGTGCAGATCCCAGCACTGTGCAAGTTCCTGATGGGCAACTCTGTAGCGCAGCAGATTTACGCAGAGTTGCTGACAGCACCAGTCTGCTTATTAGCACCAACATCAAAGCTCCCTTGCCAGGAACTATCAGGAACAATTTAAAGATCCCCATTGTTTCCTGGTAGCTGCTTTCCCACTTGTCAGACATCTGATATCACATTGGGACTTGAGCCAGACCTCCTGTGGCCAGAGGATCCCCAGCCTGATTTTGTGAGCCAGTAATAGATATGTGGGGAAGGGGGTTTGAAAGTGGTACCTTGGTTTCCAAACTAAATCTGTTCTAAAACCAAAGCGTTCTAAAACCAAGGTGCACTTTCCAATAGAAAGTAATGCAAAATGGATTAATCCGTTCCAGACTTTTAAAAAGAACCCCTAAAACAGTAAATTAACATGAATTTTACTATCTAACAAAACCGTTTCTGGGTTAGGGTAATTTTAGGATTGGGTTAGTGTTAGGGTAAGGATTAGAATTAGGGTTAAGGTCAGTGTTGTTTTATGTTTTCTTGTGATTTTGATTCATTTGCGGGTGGTTTGCTTTTTTCAATTTGTTGTGTTGCTGCTTTTTCGTGAGTTTTTCAAGTTTGTTGGCTTCTCAGCTGGAGAGGTGCGGGCTCTGTCACACTTTTCCATTGAGGGGTGCATGGCTGCATTCACCTCGAATAGAGAAGTTTAAAGGAGCATCGCGTGGCAATGCGGAGACAGCCATCCCAGGAGCCACCAGCCGCGAACCCCTCAATGGAAAGTGTGACGGAGCCTGCACCTCCCCAGCTGAGCAGCCCAATCTAATTCCTGCTCCTGTGCAAGCAGGAACGGGGGCGGGGATCTCTCAGCTGGGAAACAGAGGCTTCGCGCTCCCTAGTTGAGCTGCCACGATTCAGCTCCTACTCCTGTGCAAGCAGGAGCAGGGGCACTCAAAACCGAAGTGTGGCACTGAAAAAGGAAGTATAACACTCAAAGCGGAACAGTTTGGATTCTGAAAAAAGTTCACAAACCGGAACACCTACTTCCGGGTTTGCGCCGTTCGATTTCCAAGTTGTTCGTTAACTAAGCTGTTCAAAAACCGAGGTACCACTGTACTTTAAAAGTATATGAATAGATGTGTTAGTAACCCAACAAACAACCATTTTTGGAGGTGCATTATAGTCTAGCGTACCTAATTTGGGGGAAGGGAAAAAAAACCCTGATACAGTGGTACCTTGGGTTACAGACACCTTGGGTTACAGACACTTCAGGTTACAGACGCCGCTAACCTGGAAGTAGTACCTCAGGTTGAGAACTTTACCTCAGGATGAAAACAGAAATTGCGGCACAGCGGCAGCGGGAGGCCCCATTAGCTAAAGTGGTACCTCAGGTTAAGAACAGTTTCAGGTTAAGAACAGACCTCCAGAACGAATTATGTTCTTAACCAGAGGTACCACTGTATACTTAAAATCCAACACTCATGATGTGAGGTCCTTGGCTAAGGGAATACTCATTTCCTTGGTTTTTCACTGTTTTTACTTCTTTTCTGCAGTGGTTCATTAGCAAGCTTCTGAAATGGATTGTTTCTTTCATTCTCTAGAACTGTTTCTAACAGAAGAAGATCAAAAGAAGCTTCATGATTTTGAAGAGTTGTGTGTTGAGATGTATTTCAATGAAAAAGATGATAAATTCCATTCTGGAAGTGAAGAGAGAATTAGAGTTACTTCTGAACGGTATGAAATAATAAGGAACGACTGTTTCAACCTTGTTCTTTTCAGTTTTTCCAGGAATGATTGGAACAGCTAATTGAATAGCACATTTTCAGTTACTTTAAAATCAAACTCCAATTTACATTTATCACAGCAGATGTTGACCAACAGCAGCCTGTTTTAACATGTGGACCTTTGATTGGCAGGGTCCATTATATAATTATCTAATTGCAGACCAGTAGCCATTTTAGTCTTTGCATCAAAAGCAACACAGAGGCCACATTTGAACACAAGCTTTCATGAACTAGAGCATACATAATCAGGCACATGAAGCATTATCCTCATTTAGCAGTTCAGTGGCGTAGGGTGGGTTGTCAGCACCCGGGGCAAGGCAAGTAATTTGCGCCCCCTAACCCGTGGATTTGCGCCCCCTAACCCTAACCCCCAGATGTTGCGGCCGGTGCGGCCGGCCCCCCCTGCACCCCTCACGCTACGCCACTGTCTCTGTTGCATACTTACAGTAATCTCCCTGGTCTGGTTCACAGGTCGCTCTAAGCCAAACCACGGGTTGGTACAGAATGCATGAGCTCAGGGAGAGGAAATCACTTCGCTCTTCCCTGGTCATTCTGCTGCTGAGCCAACCCATAGTCAGGCTTAGTATGTTGTCGGGACATGGGCTTGTCGTTTAACTATTCTGGGCAAACTACTGGGCAAACCTTGCTGATTATACAAATTGTCTTCAAGACTGATTCAGTGATCTGATCATGCCTGATGCAGGGACAGAACACAATTTCTTGGTGGGAGTTGATTTGGAAGGATGTAAGGATGGGATGCGGGTGGCGCTGTTGGTTAAACCACAGAGCCTAGGACTTGCCGATCAGAGGGTCGGCAGTTCGAATCCCCACGACGGGGTGAGCTCCCATTCTTCGGTCCCTGCTCCTGCCAACCTAGCAGTTCGAAAGCACATCAAAGTGCAAGTAGATAAATAGGTACCGCTCCAGCGGGAAGGTAAACGGCATTTCCGTGCGCTGCTCTGGTTCGCCAGAAGCGGCTTAGTCATGCTGGCCACATGACCCAGAAGCTGTACGCCGGCTCCCTCGGCCAATAAAGCGAGATGAGCGCCACAACCCCAGAGTCGGCCTCGACTGGACCTAATGGTCAGGGGTCCCTTTACCTTTACTTTAAGACCAGAGCAGAAGACCAGGCCAGTAAGGCAGAAACACAGTACACAACCTTCTGTATGGGTGGGTTGTTACCAAAGAATCATAGAATTGCAGAGTTAGAAGGGACCCTGAGGGTCATCTAGTCCAACCCCTTGTTTTATGCTAACAGACCTGTAATTATTTCACATGGCCTACTTGTGATCTTCGGTGTTTTGAGAATTCCTTGCGTTCAGTGAAAAGTCTGATTCTCCTTTTTCTCTCTCCCCATGGTATCTTCTCCCTTCCCCTTCCAGCGTTGAGCAAATGTGCATCCAAATCAAGGAGGTTAGTGACAGAGTCAACTACATCAAGCGTTCATTGCACTCTCTCGATACACAGATTGGCCACTTGCAAGACCTCTCTGCTCTTACGGTGGACACTTTGAAAACATTAACTGCCCAGAAGGCTTCAGAAGCTAGCAAGGTCCATAATGAAATTACACGAGAACTGAGTATCTCAAAGCATTTGGCACAAAACCCCATTGATGACGGTCCTTTAAGATCTTCCATGTGGAGAAAGCACAGCATTGGCAATGTATTTGGTTCTTCTTTTCCTCAAGGAGGCCTTGAGAGTAATAATGCTTTACTGTGCAACATTTCTATGCAAGATGAAAGAGATTCTGGACATAAGATGACTGGGCCCTCCAAGAGGGATGAATTCAACTTTCCAGAGGCAGGTTCCTCGGGCAGTGCCTTAATTCCAGGAGCTCTATCACCCCCAGAACTTCGTCAAAGAATACAGGGTACAGACTCATCGAAATGCATTCAAAAGAATAAAAAGACGGGCACTTCGCTAAACAGCATGCCACATCTAACATCTTCGACAGCTAAATTTTTCGTTAGCACTCCTTCTCAGCCCAGCTGTAAAAGCCAGTTAGAAAGTACCACAAAGGATGACCAGGTTATAGTCCTTAAGGCTGCTGATGGAGAGAATGCTGTTGAATTTGGGGCATTTGTGGGTAAGTATAACACACCAAAATCTGTACTTCCAAAACTTGCTATTGGTTGCCATGACTCTCCTGCTTCTTGCTCTGTTAGCCTTGCTACCACCTCCCAGCCTTGTATTGAACCTGGAGGATGTGTTAATCATGGATTTATTTGTGATGAAAGTTATACTAGTGCTGAGAGCTACCCAGCCAAATGGAATCCTCAGTCCTCTTTGAAGCTGAAGAAGAAGGACGCCAAAAATAAATTACAGTTGACATCTGCTGATGAGGTCAGAAGTGACCCCAGTAATGATCTGAATGGGACACTGAATACTGAAGAACCTCCTGGAAGCATTCCAGAAACAGCACAAAAGGGTCATGATTTAAGTTCCAACACCACTGTACGTCTTCAGAAACTGTGGATCAAATCTAAATCTCAAGGTTTGATTTATCAAAAATTGTATGGGAACTTTAGCGGAATTTGGTTGCAGGTGGTGCACTTTGCTTTTAACCTCTTCACTTCCGCAAACTATCAAAATGTTTCTTTACTTTGTAAATCAGCACTTAACCATTTTGGTGTAGATTCTGTTGTTTATTCAAGTGGTGTTTTAACTGGAAATTTTTTTGCAAAATGGTGGCAGATTTTCTGTTTGTCAAGACAATGGAAGGAGAGGTGTGCTAACAAAATACTTTGAGTTCAGTTTATTCTGGACCAGGCATGCACAACCTGCAGCCCTTCTGTTGTTTCTGGACTACAACTCCCATCAGTCCCAACCAGCATAGCCAGTGATCAGGGATGATGGGAGGTGTAGTCCAACAACATCTGGAGGGCTGCAGGTTGTGCACACTTGATCTAGACCATTTCTAAGGTAAGAGTTTTTTTGCCTCAGTGGCTCAAAGTGAGCATGAATTTTTTTTTATCTTGCAACATGATTTGTTATGATAACTTTTTAAAGATTACATTTAGTTTAAACTTGTCAATGTTACCAGAAAATTCATTTCAGAGTACTCCAAAAGTGCCTTTAGCCATGTAAAGCCAATTAAATTTGGTAGATTGTGTTCACGCCATCCTGGTTTATTTCTGGGACCCCTGATGTTTGTGCAGTGGAAGCCTTTAAATAGGACCTTAAGCATGTAGACTCCTGATATGCCCCATTGCAATAAGCATGTAAGCCTCTATTCAAATATGAATAGAGGCTTCAGGAAGATCTGAGAATGGGCTATGCATGTGATTAAAATCTTTTACTACAAGTTTGAGTAACATCTGCCTGAGGCCCAGATCTATTCTGAATGGACTTGTAATATTTTTATCTAACTTTTGCTAGTGCTTTTAAGCTACCAGATTTGTGTGTTTAATAGTTGATTCCCCATTCACGTTTTGAAAATGGCTGTAATAATTGTAAATGTATGCTTTTAATTAAAAAATGGGAGTGGGGAGAAGTTAGATACAAAGGCTCAAGATCAGGCTGTTTATATTTACTTCACTAACCACACAGCTGAATAATGGCACTTCTTTTTTTTTTACTGTGGCAAAAGGTTTGGTGCCGGGGTGCCTTCTCGTTTATAATATAATCTTCATCCTTAATGTTCAGTCCTGTAGAATTTTGGAGACAGAGGAGTGATAGCCCTGTGAAGACATTCAGCATATATGTGCAGTGCATGATCTCTATGATCCCCAAGCTCCGTCCTGGCTCTACCTGCCACGCACTCATTGGTTTCACCTTTGCATAATGTTTTACATATGAAATGACAATGTGCATAAACCTGAAATCATGATTTGTGCACCTCAGTTCCATGTAATTTACAGATTCCATGATTCAAGCCTATAGGCTTTGGCCCCCACGTATGTATGTTTCTATGCAAATATAATCTAGTGTAAAAATGGCAGGCAAGGAAAGCTCTGCTCACTACACAGGCATTCTGAATGTTGACATAGGTTAATTATTTTGAATGGGTGTGAGAAAGGGTGAGAAAGAGAACACCATAGGCCATGTCATTGTTGTTTTCTTACATTTTGAGGGTGAAGTTTATATTTTTAAAATCTATTGTGTTGAACTGTGCTTTTTCTACTAATAGCTACATTTTGTAAAAATACCGATATCCACGCTAAATGGTTCTGAAAGCAAATAACACGCTCACGGCTTTGAAACCAGGGTAGTGGTATGAAATATTTCCTCTGAAATTGTTTCGTATGTCATCACTTATATGTAGGAAAAGCAATAGTTCCTCAACCTACCATTAAAAATGTCAACTGTCCTTCTATGTACTTTTCTGATCTCAGCAGTATCCTTAATCAAATTTGCATCTGTTTGGTGCTTCCCCTCTAAAATCTGCCGTTTTATTTCTGTTCATATAATGGTGTCGCCAAAGGTCACAGGGACAGCATGGAATTGCAACGATTTAAAGAGACTGTGGCTAAGAGCAAAGAAAAAAGTGATGATATTGAGGTAAGAGGGAGATTGCTGCGGAAGTTGAGCAGTAGCCCAAGCCAGGGTGAGAAACCTTTTTTCAGCCAAGGGCCACATTCCTCACAGGCAGCCTTATCAGGGCCACGTGTCAGTGGTGGGTGTGGCAAAAGTGTGTCTGGCTAGCCACACAGCATCCAGGCAAGCGAGAGGTACTTATCGTACCCCAAGGGCACATTCCAGCCAGATGAAACAACTAGAGGGAGGCACAGAGCAGGGTTAAGTGAGCTGTGTGGCTTGGGAGGAGGGGAGAATGATCTGGGCGGTGTCCTGAGGTCCTAGTCCTAAGCTGATACAGGGAGTTCACTTAAACTCAAATGTCAAATACATGTGCATTCACTCATGTTACAGGATGGTTTTCAGTGGTGTTAACTAAGCAGGCGCCTGTTCTACTTTGTCATTATAAGTTTGAGCTCCTAGCTGAGTAGTCCCAGGTTCAAAGACTTAGGTGGTGGGGGAATTATATCTCAGAAGTAGTGTATATATCCTGTACAGAGAAGGCCTCAGGGTCTGATCCTGTCACCACCCGTTAAAGAAATCCAAGACTGCCTGAGTAGGTAAAGGTAAAGGGACCCCTGACCATTAGGTCCAGTCGTGACTGACTCTGGGGTTGCGGCGCTCATCTCGCTTTATTGGCTGAGGGAGCCGGCGTACAGCTTCCGGGTCATGTGACCAGCATGACTAAGCCGCTTCTGGCGAACCAGAGCAGTGCATGGAAACGCCGTTTACCTTCCCGCCAGAGCGGTACCTATTTATCTACTTGCTTTGATGTGCTTTCGAGCTGCTAGGTTGGCAGGAGCAGGGACCAAGCAACAGGAGCTCACCCCGTCGCGGGGATTCAAACTGCCGACCTTCTGATTGGCAAGTCCTAGGCTCTCTGGTTTAACCCACAGCGCCACCTGCATCCCAGCCTGAGTAGTCAGAGCTGGGTTAAATGGATATCCCTGAGTAGTCAGGGATGGGTTAGCGCTGGGAAAAGGCAGCTTCCTATGCTTCAAGTTGCTAGGAAGCACAGCATTTTGGAGAGCATCAGTACTGTACTCAGTTTTAACTTCATGATAGATCTGGCCCAGACAGCATGGTGCAATCACAGTGTGTACCCAGAACTCCTAATGTCCTCCCCTGTTCTCTAAAGCATTCTTTTGTGCAGTCTTATAGCACAAAGTACTTGAATGTTTGCTGTAAGCAGCTTTGGGCACAGATCATTGTGGGAAAGTGGCATATAAGTTAACTCAATCAAACAAACATGACAGTGTGCAGAAAACTTTGACTCGTGTGAGCATGCATGGACATCAGAACACAAATATGAAATTTTAGACCAGGACTAAAACCTGCAGATGCCAGGCCTGAAGTGTTTCAGCTTTGAAGTAAGAGCTCTAAAATAACACTTGTAGGAAAACGGTCTCCCCAAACCCTAATTTCTTGTTTCTGGCCCAGAGTTTATGAAAAGTTTGAGACTTATTAAAGCCACTTCACTACTAACCTAAGTTTAAAAAGTCATTTATTGTTACCTTCTACAGGAGCAACAGGAAGATTTCAAAAAAGCAATTTTGGAAGGCATCGAGACAACAAAGCAACAGGTATAACTTTGCCATTTGTATTCCATCTCTTCATTGTTGCATCAAATAGCCAGTAACATTTGAATATTCCTTCAAAAAGCAAGTGTGTCACTTCTTAAGTACTGTATAGCAACTTTCAAGTGGTGACACAAATAAGATTATTTGAGTAGAGTTGTGAATTATAACATTGTTATTTGTTGAATACACAGGGTGGTAGTAATGCAGAAGGCAACCTGAGGCCTGTCAGTTCATGTGGTGGTTTTACCGACTACCATAGAAGCTCATTAGCAGCACTATCAGAGCAAAGTAAGTAAACACATTAGTTTCTGATCTCTGAATTTTCTGAACTAATACTAGCATACAGCATTTTTTCCTTTGTGCCATTTCCTGTATTTTCAAAACTGCTTTATTTTACAAAACACAGCCATTGTGGCTAAAATTTGACTGAGGGAACTGGCATTGGAGAGAGAGGGGCTTCTTGGTTCTTTCTTTCTCATTTCTTTCCCTACTGAAAATTGTCCTCCTACTGACTTTATCCCTTCTGGCTAAAAGCTGCCGCTGCTCATGTTTTTTCCTGCGAGTGCAGCTTGGTGGGAGTGAGTTTTGGTGGGGAAAAGAACAGGGGCGTGAGTGGTTGAGGCCTTATTACCCAGCCGTCAGCGCCTACTTCAGATTGCAGCCTCAGTGATTGGATTCTGTAAACAAGCCATCCCTAAAAATGTGGAATTACATAAATGCATAGTTGCTCCATCATCAGTCAATTAAACTTTGATTGATTGGGGAGCAATGTGAACTGGCAATACTGAGAGGTGAGAGTGGCACCCATCTTTGCTATTTAAAAAACTTGTCTTCCTTCTAACAGTAGCTTTTGACTGATATCCAGACAGCTTCTTTGAGCATGTTAAAGGTTCTAATGTCCACGGCAGATTTTTTTTAAAAAAATTGCGCAACACATAAACTTACGATTCTGTGCCCCAAACAAACCTTTGAAGGTCCTTTAACGCACTCGGGTGGTGCTGTGGGTTAAACCACAGAGCCTAGGACTTGCCGATCAGAAGGTCGGTGGTTTGAATCCCCGCGACGGGGTGAGCTCCTGTTGCTCAGTCCCTGCTCCTGCTAACCTAGCCGTTCAAAAGCACATCAAAGTGCAAGTAGATAAATAGGTGGGAAGGTAAACGGCATTTCCGTGCGCTGCTCTGGTTTGCCAGAAGCGGCTTAGTCATTCTGGCCACATGACCCGGAAGCTGTACACCGGCTCCTTCGGCCAATAAAGCGAGATGAGCACCACAACCCCAGAGTCGGTCACGACTGGACCTAACGGTCAGGGGTCCCTTTACCTTAGTTTCAAATGAGTTTTGCCCTGTGCCCAATATGTGCGTCTGAAGCATAGTCTTATGATTCTCTGTATCCAAGCCCATGTATGTGTATGAAAGCAAGTGTATCTTGCTTTCCCTGCAGGATCTTGGACACATATGTTGAAGAATTGGTAGTATATGTTGACATGTCAAAAGGTGGCCGTTCTAATTGCAAAATCATTTTCCAGTGCACAAGAGCAGAAGACCATCGGTTGAGGAGCCTCATCAGGCAGATTCCAAGGCGGCCTTACTCACAGTGAGTAAAACATAATAACAATGCATACAATGTTTCCCCTGGGTGTCTATGAAAAGAACCCAGGAAATACAAAAATTGAATCATAGTAGCAATTGATAGAACGCAGTACAAGGCAACACAGTTCACTGTCCATCACAATTTAGTGTGACCTGCTATGGTAGTACAGGTAACTCACAACTTATGTGCATTGAACTTGTGCACATTCAGCTTTCTATACTTGGCAGCTAAAAAAAAAAATAGAAACAAAAGGGGACAGGCATTCAGGAAAAGGAGTCTTTGGAAACCCCACCGGCCATTGAACCCAATGTGTTTTGACTATACACGATTTTGACTTTACACCCCATAATCTCCACATAAGTTGAGAGTTCCCTGAGGCCTCTAAAGTGGCAGTTTTTTCTTCTCTTGAAATGTGCTGGGCAAATTTGTCCTCTCTAGCTCTCATGCTTAAGAGTAGGGGTTGGAGGTCGACGAGAGCGAATTGTAATAGGTCTTCAAGGAGAATGTCCATATGGCATTTGATTGCACCTTCACACCACCTTTTTGAGTGCTGGCGGAATGTTCATGCCATTTCTGCCTGCACAGCTAATAGAGCCTGCTCAAGTAAGCAATTTACATCACCAAAATATCTCAAGATCAGGCAGTTAACCTGTCAGGCTATGGCTGCATTTGCTACATAGTTGCATTCCTAGTCTCTTCATCCAGGCACTTCTGCTGAACAGATTGTACAATTTCTTTTGACCAGCAGACTTAGCAATGCTTCAGAAGCATATTGAGGCTGAAAACATCTTCACAATTAATTTTTTTGAGGGAGCCTTGTAGTGCTCTTACAAAAGTCTGATATATTGCTTCTAAAACCATCAATTATGTACGAAATAGGTGCATCTCTCTCTTTTTTTCTTGCAGGATTGGTTACAAGGTCGACCGTCGTATAGCAATCAAATGTAAGTAAAGTCTAAATGGCAATACTCAGAACTGTCCAGGTATCTCCAAACTCCCCAGGAGTTGGGGAGGCATTGAGTGAGCTGCAGTTTTCTCCCTGTGTGCCAGCACACTGCACATTCACTTTTAAGCCTGTCTGATTGTTGCTGGGCAGTTAGACCACGAGAGGAGTCATCTAATCTATCTGCCCACCTGTTCCTAAGCAACCCTGATGACCTGGGCATTTATCTTGTGGTTGTTCTTGAAGGGGTATAATTGAACCTGCTGTGGCCAGTTTGAAACACCTGGCTCGTAGCCTCGTTAAAGAGCACCGCTGCAGCACCCATCGCCTTCACAGTAGTTTTAAGTCTTCAGAGTTGTTTTCTCTCCCCTCCCCTGCTCTGTTTGCTGTTCATTTGTTTTGAAGGCATAGAGGTTGCAGTATTGGGTCTGATGGGTGATTGGGCTTACAAGCAGGGACAGCAGGTGGCGCTGTGGGTTAAACCACAGAGCCTAGGACTTGCCAATCAGAAGGCTGGCGGTTCAAATCCCCGCCATGGGGTGAGCTCCCGTTGCTCGGTCCCTGCTCCTGCCAACCTAGCAGTTCGAAAGCACAAAAGTGCAAGTAGATAAATAGGTACCGCTCTGGCGGGAAGGTAAACGGTGTTTACATGTGCTGCTCTGGTTCACCAGAAGCGGCTTATTCATGCTGGCCACATGACCCGGAAGCTGTACACCGGCTCCCTCGGCCAATAAAGCGAGATGAGCACCGCAACCCCAGAGTCGGTCCTTTTACCTTTACCTATTACAAGCAGAGCAAAGTGACCAGAGCAATGAAGTTGAGTAGTAAAAAAACCAAGAAGTACATACAGAATTTGGGTTGAGTGCAATTTCTGTCTCTTGCAGGTCTTCTGAGGAAGATGCACTGAATGGTAAGCTGCTGATAACTTCGGTTTTGCCATAAATTTAACATGTTGTGGGAAACTAATGTATGGTTGCCAAAGATGATGTTGATGGAGGTTTGTTATGCATTTTAGTGGCAACAGCCCTTATTTATGGTTGTAATCATTACATGACTCAATTTAGGGAAAACCCCCTTGGTGCTTGTGCTCTTCTCCAGTCTTAGAGCATCTCATCATCATTTTCCTCATCTAAAATACCCCACGGTGGGAAGAATCACCATAAATGATCAAGGTCTTTCCTGTGAGCCTAGAGTGCTTTTTGTTCTTTGTCATAACCCTTTTTTAAAAAACCAGGATGCATTAAATCACGAGTTTTATGTAAAAATATAACACTCCCTTCCTTTTTTTCCAAAGGAATTGCCTCTCCTTTTAAACCCATCATGGATACCACCTACTACTATTCAGGTAAGTGTCCAAAACTAGGTTGCAAAATAATAAAAAGTAGAAGCGTCATCTTCTTCAATGAATTTCTCTGTCTTTTCAGCTGTTGAAAGAAATAATTTGATGAGGTTATCGCAAAGCATACCGTTCACTCCTGTGCCTCCAAGAGGTAGGAAAACTTATTGTAGCCTCTGGAATGATTTTCAGATTTTAATAATATTATTCCTTAATCGTCAAGCTTAATAGTGATAGATCTGTTTTTCACAGCACAGGAAAATAGGCAATAGTTCACCATCAAAATTCTGGGGATAGATTGGGGAAATGTATACTGAAGCTGACTCCTAAAAAGCTAGAGTCCCAAGCCTTTGTTGCTAGTTTTTAGCAGTAAATGGAAAAAGGTCTCCAAGTCAACACAGAGGATTCTATTGTATCAAAAGCTTAATACAGTGGTGCCTCGCAAGACGAAATAAATTCGTTCCGCAAGTCTCTTCGTCTTGCGAGTTTTTCGTCTTGCGATGCACGGTTTTCCATAGGAATGCATTGAAAATCAATTAATGCGTTCCTATGGAAACCGCCTTCCCCCGACCTCTTCTGGCGGGTGGCATTTTAAAATCGCCCGGGACAGCGGAGGACTTCTCCGCTGTCCGGGGCGATTTAAAAGCCCCTGGGAAGGCAGGCAGGGGGGACAAAGACTTTTGCCCCCCGCCTGCCTTCAGAAGAGGTCCAGGACAGGCTTCGCGGACCTCTCCGCAAGCAGCGGGAGCGCTCCTTGTGGAGAGTTGCCAGCGCGCCCAGGCTTCGCGGCCCCGCCGCCCGGCTTCGGGACATTGTTCCGAAGCCAGGCGGCGGGGGGAGGCTTTCCCGCCCCGCCGCCCGGCTTCGGGACATCGTTCCGATGCTGGGCGGCGGGGGGAGGTGTTCCTGCCCCGCCGCCCGGCATCGGGACGATGCCCCGAAGCCGGGCGGCGGGGGGAGGCTTTCTCGCCCCGCCGCCCGGCATCGGGGCGATTCCCCGAAGCCGGGCGGCGGGGGGAGGCTTTCCCGCCCCGCCGCCCAGCTTCGGGACATCGTTCCGATGCCGGACGGCGGGGGGAGGCTTTCTCGCCCCGCCGCCCGGCATCGGGACGATGCCCCGAAGCCGGGCGGCGGGGGGAGGCGTTCCTGCCCCGAAGCCGGGCGGCGGGGGGAGGCTTTCCCGCCCCGCCACCCAGCTTCGGGACATCGTCCCGATGCCGGGCGGCGGGGCAAGAAAGCCTCCCCCCGCCGCCCGGCATCGGGACGATGCCCCGATGCCGGGCGGCGGGGGGAGGCTTCAAAAGCCGTCCGGGGGCTTTTAAATCGCCCCGGACAGTCCCGGGGCGATTTAAAAGCCCCCGGTTAGGCTGGCAGGGGGGGCAAAGACTTTTGCCCCCCGCCCGCCTTGGGAAGAGGTCCTGGACCTCTTCCGAAGGCGGGCGGGGGGCAAAAGTCTTTGCTCCCCCCTGCCTGCCTTTCCGGGAGAGCGGAAAAGGCAGCGCTGCCTTCCCGCTCTCCCGGAAAGGCAGGCAGGGGGGAGCAAAGACTTTTGCCCCCTCCCGCCCGCCTTCGGAAGAGGTCCAGGACCTCTTCTGAAGGTGGGCGGGGTTTTGCCCCCCCCTGCCTGCCTTCAAAAGCCGTCCGGGATAGCGGGAAGCGCTTCCCTGCTATCCCAGACCGCTTTTAAAATGCTGGCGGTGGGGAGCAAAGCCTTTCGCCCCCGCCAGCCTTCCTGGACCTCTTCTGAAGTCCGGAGGGGGGGGGAGGCTTTGCTCCCCACCGCCAGCATTTAAAAAAAGGTCCCCGAGATTTCCCTATGGGCTTTCGTCTTGCGATGCAAGCCCATAGGGAAAATCGTCTAGCGAAGCGTCGCAAAAACCGAAAAACCCTTTCGTCTTGCGGGTTTTTCGTCTTGCGAGGCATTCGTCTTGCGGGGCACCACTGTAATTGGTTAGATAATTGATTATGCAAAAGTCTGGCTATATCTTCTCTCCATTGTCCGAAAAAGGTGTTCACCAGTACAGTATAAATAGACATTAAGTCAACGTTACCCCAGGCTTAACTGCATTTCACTTCTTTGTGCTGTGACGTTACAGGTGAACCAGTTACTGTGTATCGTCTTGAAGAAAGCTCTCCCAACATCTTGAACAACAGCATGTCTTCCTGGTCTCAGTTGGGTCTCTGTGCCAAAATAGAATTCCTAAGCAAGGAGGAGATGGGAGGAGGCTTGCGACGAGCCCTCAAGGTGGCCTGCACCTGGTCCGAGTATGATATTCTGAAATCAGGCCACCTTTATATCATCAAATCTTTTCTTCCGGAAGTTGTCAATACTTGGTCAAGCATTTACAAAGAAGACACAGTGTTACATCTCTGTTTAAGAGTAAGTTGTTGTTCTTGCTCATCTAGTTCATATCCACCAGATGCTTAAACATGTTTAGCAGTTGGATACTGTTGGGACAACCAAGATATATCCCTTCTTTCCTTCACTGTCCTCCATTGGCAACACTGCCATCTACCCTCTTGCCCAACTTTTGGTCATTGGCTTTTTTTTTCACTCCTCACTCCATCTCTCTTACTCTGCATATTCAGTTCATCTCCAGTTATGTTGCTTCTCCCTTTAAAAATTTAGAAAAATACATTGGTCACATCAGCAAAACTTCCGGTCATCTGTCACTTTGACTGCTACAACATTCTGCTCTCTAGTTTTCCATTCACACCTTCATCACCTCACTTCTTCCCAGCACTCTGCTGCCAAAACCACCCATCTTTTTATCACTCCTAAACATATGGCACCCTTCCATAAATCCTTACGCTCATCCATAGCCTTGTCACCCCATCTCTTGTTTTTATATTCCAACGCATCCCTGCATACAGCCTTCACTGTCCAAAGGTTGCTGTCCAAAGATTTTCTGCTCACTCCAACAGCGTTGTCCTTTATCCCTTATACATGGGGCTGCATCCCAGAATACTTCCATGATACTACCTCTCTTACTTCTTTAAAAACCCTCCTCCAAATTCACATTTTTCTGTTATGTCTTTGACACTGTCCCTAGTCTCTATATCCCTATGTCACTAAGCCTAACTATGAGTAATTGCAAAAATTACATTTGCTTCACTGTTTTCTCTGCTTCCGTTTGCCTCCCTCTTTCTCCTTTGTGTTGATTTCTAAATTGTAAAGGACCTGTGCTCTCATTCTTTGAAAAGCACTGTGTAGTTTCATCGTACTGTATAAAGCAATAATGGACCACAAAGGTAGGAATTTTCTGCCTATTGTCTTAACTACTTTGTATGAATATAACAACACAAAAATGTACCGTATTTTTTCGTGTATAAGACTAGGTTTTCCCCCTTAAAAATAATGTGAAAAATTTGAGGGGGTGGGTGTCTTATACAAGGATAGTAAAATACACAATATTTTCTTAAATTGGAGTCCCTCAAAATAGGGGGCATCTTATAGACGGAAAAATACGGTAATTAGAAGGGAAAAAATGTAACACAGTTCCTTGTGTTTCTTCTCCATGCTAGAGGTTTATCTTGAGTAAAGTCTTTGGTGTGTCTGTTTTTTAAATCCATAGGAAATTCAGCAACAGAGGGCTGCTCAGAAACTCACGTTTGCATTCAATCAGATGAAGCCAAAATCTATTCCCTATTCTCCAAGGTAGGCATTATTACATCTTCAAATGTAGCATGAAATAATGGAACAAAAAGGAATTTCCACACCAGAGTGCGAGGCTAATGAATCAGTTGTTCACGCAGTGTTCTCGTTCCTATGTGTTTTCTTACAAGGTTCTTGGAAGCATTCCTCTTATATTGTCACTCAGCTGGCCAGTGGTTTGCAGTTGAGGAGTGCATGACAGGAGAATTCAGAAAGTACAACAACAACAATGGAGATGAAATAATTCCAACCAACATGCTAGAGGAGGTCATGTTAGCCTTCAGCCACTGGACATACGAATATACTCGAGGAGAGCTGTTGGTCCTTGACCTGCAAGGTAAATGGATGTGTGTGTGGATGTGACACAGAGGTGTATGCTGTAGTAATTGCACCAGAAGCTTGTGACTTGCACAATATGGATCGTCATCAAATTTCATTGTTGCCACATGAAAAGACTCATTTTTAAAAAATTATTTTTTATTATTAAAATAATTCAGCATTAATACATATTACAAATATACAAACAAACATACATTTCATACAATCCTTAAAAATATTCATACATACCCACACTCAGTCCCACAGATACTTCCTTTTCCCACCACCATCCTTCACCCTTCACCCTCCCTTGTGTTAGACTTTCAATCTACTCAATTGCAATTTCTCTCCATCCATACTCATACTTGCATGTCTCTCTTCAATCTCCTGTAACCAACTCCACTTACCATTTTCTCTCCTGTATTTAGAATACCTTGTTCTTCTTGGGGGGGGGGGCATTCTGCAAACAGTATGATAATGATGATGTATTATTCATTTACTTACTCACTCACCTTTCACCCTAAGGCCCCAGGATAGGTTACATCACTTTAAAATACATCATTAAAAGCAGATTAAAGCAAATTATAATCACAGAAGTAGGGTGAGTACTAAAACTACACATCTCAGATGTAAAAGGCTGGGGTAAAGAGGTAGGTCTTCAGTATTCACCCAAAACTGTACAGTGAAGGTACAGACATAGCTCTGTAGGGAGGGACTTAGGGACTGCCACAGAGAATGCCATCTCCTGGATCACCCCCCCCCCCCGAGATGGTCACCTGTGCTGTTCTTAAGATGCAAGAGGGTCTGTCGGGATGGATGCAGTCTTTCAGATACAGGCATCCCCCCGCTTAACGCACAATCGATTTGCATGTGACTGTGTATACATGCAGCGTTTGGAGATAGATAGATGGCTAGATAGATGGATGGATAGATGATAGATAGATAGATAGATAGATAGATAGATAGATAGATAGATAGATAGAGTGATAGATTCAGACCAGGAAATGTTGGGAGAGAGGTGGCAAGTCCTTGTGGCTCGTGAGGAGACCCTTCACGGAGCCTGAGGAGAACTTCAGTGAGGGAGGAGGGAGCCCCAAAGAGACTAGAGGTTCAGCGATGCTTTGTTTAGGCTGCTCAGCCTCCCTGCCTAACAGCTGATGCATGCAGTCGCACAGCAGCAGCTGCTGCATTTCTGCACATCCTCTAGCCATCCCCAGAACTTCAACTCTAGTTGAAGAGAGAGTTGTCTGGAGAGAGAGCTGGACAGCAGAGGAAAATGGCTTTTTAGAGGATGCTCCCCACTTACACAAGGCACAAAATGTAACCCCCGCGTAAGTAGGGGGCACCTGTATTTCAGCTGTTCAAATTGTTCATCTGCTATAATTTCTCTTTTTATGTTAAAATTACTCTTGTGCTACTTGGCTAACAGGATAATAACTTCCTTTGCTTCTTGTGAAGGTGTTGGAGAAAATTTGACAGATCCTTCTGTGATAAAAGCTGAAGAAAAGAGGTAAGCAGTGCAAAATTCCTTTTTCCTATGGCCACATGTGGCAAGCGTGGAGGGCTGCCCTTCTGCTTTAGGTGTACCAATTAACAGATACCAAGGACAGATTTATGATGAAACTTTAAGTTAGCTTACTGCTGTGATTTTTAAGGACACTATCAGCAGCAAACTTTCTGCTGGGAATTGCCGGTGTGATACTATGGGAGAGCATTCCTATCTTACCTGCATAATTAGGATTGTATTCAGTGCTAGTCCTATTCCGAATAGAACCATTGAAATGAATGAACCTAAGGTTTCCAATGTTCACCAATGTCAGTGGATATACTTTGAGTAGGACCAACAATGGATACAACCCAAAACCTCCCCCATATCTAGCCAGGGGGTGATGACCACACACAAAAAAAATCATGTTTGGCTGTAGGTATTTTTTTAATGTGTGCTTTCTTTTAAAGGTCAAACGATATGGTATTTGGTCCTGCAAATCTGGGAGAAGATGCCATCAAAAATTTCAGAGCTAAGCACCACTGCAACTCATGCTGCAGGAAACTTAAGCTTCCAGGTAAATAGCAGCCCCCGATTTATGAAAGAGAACTTCTCTCTTGTAGCTTCTACCTATGATAAATTGAATTTTACATTGTTATGGGGGTAAGGCATTCTCTCCACATAAAATGGATGAATTGCTGGAACCAAGCTGAGCTTCATTGATCAGTTGGACCTCACTGGCTTGCTCTTGAAACCTCATGAGGAAACACTTATTTTTCTCTCCCAAAAGAAAATCTGCCCCGAAAACTAATTCTTTCACCTTTTCAATGGGCCTGAACTCAATACCTATAACAAATGCCCTAAATATATTGTTGCAAGGAAGAGAAAAAATGGCTTTATTGACCCTTTTTTTGGGGGGGGGGGAGGAACGCCTTCTGCCCTGTCAGCTAGAAGCCTCTGTATGCATCTCAGTGGCTTTTATTAATTCTGTGAACGATCAACTCCAAGAACCCAATTTCCTTTCCATGGATCTGACGAGCCCTAAAAAATTGTGGTAGGTAGTCAGGCACAAATTGTCCTGAAATTACCAACCTAGGCCTAAAGTCACTTGATAGATTGATATCATATGCAAGTTGTGCCACACCCAGAGGCCATAGTTCAGGCTGAACCAGAGCAGAGCAATTTATAATTCAAATATTTATTTTCTTGAAAAAGTTTTGGTACTTGGCAAAGTGACTAATACAGGTCTTTTGAAGAGAGGAACAAACCACACATCAGCAAGGGCTTCTTTTCTGCCACTATATTATTATTATTATTATTGTTGTTGTTGTTGTTGTTGTTGTTGTTGTTGTTGTTGTTGTTGTTGTTGTTATACATATTTATTAAGAGGAATTGCCTTGGAAGTGTGCTTACAAAGGGACCGTTGTTCTCCCCTTTTTCTTTCAACAATGCTGAAGCCTATACACTCTGCTAGAGCAACATTTCCCCAACCTGGTGCCCTCCTGTTACGTTGGGCTGCAGTTCTCATCAGTCCCAACCAGCATATCTGTGTTGGCCAGGACTGATGGGAGCTGGAGTGCAAAAAATTTGGAGAACACCAGATTGGGAAAGCTGCTGTAGACACTTGACCTTCTCTACAGCCTGGATAACTCAGCTGGTCAGAGATGGTGTTGATAATGCCAAAGTTGCAGGTTTGATCCCTGTATGGGACAGCTGCAAATTCCTGCATTGCAGAGGGATGGACTAGATCAGTGTTTCCCAACCTTGTGCCTCCAGATGTTTTTGGCCTACAACTCCCATCATCCCTAGCTAGCAAGACCAGTGGTCAGGGATGATGGGAATTGTAGTTCAAAAACAGCTGGAGGCACAAGGTTGGGAAACACTGGACTAGATGATGAATATAACAACACAAAAATGTCCCTTCCAACTTTACAGTTCTATGATTCTGCCTGTTGGGAAATCTGACTGTGGCCCAGCCAGGCACGAGATGGCCAGCATCATAAGGGCAAGTCTGTGGGACAACCTACCCGCACATCCTTTGATATCAGACACCTTGCCTCCACCACCCAATAATGCCCACTGGACAACTGTGGGCCAGTCTTCAAAGCTCAGAGTTTTGCACTGGGAAGAACCTGAAGGCCTACCTTGCCTGCATAACTCTGGCAGGACATTAATTCGCCTTCTCTCCTTATTTTAGAGAGGAGCTCTAATTTGAATCAGAAGTAAGGCTGCTAATTTGTATATTCTCTCTCCCTCTCCCTCTCCATCTCCCTCTCCCCCTCTTCAACCCAACTGTATCTGTGGGATTTCGGGTGGTTGCTCTTTCCCCGTAGACTTGAAGAGAAACGACTACACACCCGATAAAATCCTACTGCCTCAAGATGATTCTCCAGAACTGACCATTCGGCCTGGGAGCTGCACCAAAGAATCGGACTCTGCCAGTTCCAGTCACCTCATGCTGTAAAGATACGCACAGCTCTCTGGCTCTAACCAAACCCTCGCAGAAGTCACGGGGTTCGTTTGCCCTTCATCAAAACAAAGGCCGCATGAAAAAGGACCAAACTGTTTTGATGACGCTGGTACAGTTAACTGTCCACCGTTGAGTGGCCTAGCATAATGTGGGAATCACCTCTGAAGGAGTAGCTGGCAGCTGCTGGTTTTTTTATATAAAAAAAGGTTGAATGAAATTAAGTATTTATGAAATAGCTTTTTAAAGAGGCGTTTTAGCAGAAGGATAACTTAACATTTTACCTTGGTCCATGAGAGGGGGCCTTTCCTCCCCTTCATCCGGTAGTGCAATATGCCCTTGACCAAATGATGTTTTTCTTTTTGTGCTGATGGTTTTTAAGGCAGATGGTTTGGGGGCTTTGTGGCAGCTGGTTTCTGTCATCTGGCTAGAGAAACGGGAGGGAGCAACCCCCCCCCCCACCTTCCCACAGACACCGAAGGATTCCTTTGACACTTCTCAGGGTGTCTCAGATAATTGCTCTCTCTGCTCAGTGCCATGTATGTTTTATGTGGCTCAATGGAACGAGGCTGCTCCTAAGGATCTGTCCATATTTAGTTAACGCCAGTAAGCTGAGCTGCAGGGAGTGGGAACGCCTGGTTCCAAACAAGAAGTGATGGCTTGTCTCCTGCATCAGGATTCATCCTCAAGTGTGGAGCCAGTTCTCTCGGGATGGATGGGATGGATTGCGCATAGTGAAATCCCTCCCCCTCCTGTGTCGTTGGTTGTTGTTTTTTTTAACGATACATTTCAGTTTTATCTAATCACTGTCCAATAGTAGTAAAGTCGCAAGACAAGTCTGATCACATTTGTATAACAGAACAAAGCAGCTGCTCTTGGGTAAGACGCTGCCTTGTAAAATGAGCAGGTGTGTTGGGGAAGTGGCTATTACTTGTTATATATAATGGCCGCTTCAGAAGTGTTGCCTTCCAAAGATCTCCTAAAACCAGTAAAAGAAAGCTGAATGTATGCATCAACCTTTGGGGGCCTCTTCTGATCTTATCACAGCAGTGTTGGAGCTGCTGCAGTCTGGTACCTTCTCACGCCATTTGGGTAACTTTGGAAGCCCTGGGCCATGGGGCAAGAGTCCTGGTTGGGGCTGCTCATCTTGCCAGCGCTGCCGCGGTTTCCGGCGGGAGCAACGCGGGCGTAGAAGTGAGCTGCAGAGTGGACTTGTCCCCTGGCACCAGTGCTTTCCAACCTCAGCTTTTGCGGTGCTGTAAGGACCAGGCCTGTTGTGGGCTCCACACCACCGCAGGGACGTAAGGAGCAGCCCCTTAGTTGTATTTAATATTGTGTGAAGACACCTTTTAATGTAATATTATATATGGTACTTATTTAAAAGAAAAGGAACTAGGATGAATTTACATTATGTAATGTGTGGGAGATTGCAATGCAAACTTTATGCCAATAAAATGTCATTTTCCTGTCCCAAATTTGTTGAATATTCAACAAGAAGAACCTGTTGTCCAACTGAATTTTCATGCTGCAACTTTTGTTTGTTTGTTACATAGGTACTAATTGTAAATTTTAATTGAACGGCATCATAACGCCCAGTAATTATTCTTTTTTAAAATTCTGTAGTGTATCTTATAGATACAGACATTAAGGCACGAACACAATAGCTGTTTAAATGGTGGTTTATGTTGCTGGGGGAGGAAAGGTATAGTGTATTAAAGATAAAAAACTGTATACATTTTGTATATCAATAAATCTTTAAACAATCCCAAATAAATTTATTCTTGTTTAGACTGGTGAGCTTCTACCTTTATTTGATTTGATTGATCCGGGGAGGGAGGGTCAGAGGGAGGAAAGGAACAGGTAAAAACTAATCTGTTGATTTGAGAATAATTTGGACTGCAAGAATGGCCCACCAATAGAAGTATATTTTAGTAAGTAATGTGCAAGTAGTGTGACTAGCCAGCTGGAGCTACTTTGAGAATCAGGTGGAGGTCAGTGAGTCATCAAGTCTTAATACTACTGAGTAGCTTTTGTTAGACAGCAAAATGACTTGGGTTAGCCTCGCAGAAGCATTGAACTATTGACAAGCTGGAATGTGTGCAGAGGAGGGCAACCATGATGATCAAGGATCTGGAAACCAAGCTGTATGATGAATTGTTGAAGGAATTTGGTATGTTTAGCCTGGGAAAGAGGAGACTGAGAGGAGATAGGCTAGCTATCTTCAGATATCTCAAGGGCTGTCACATGGAAGAGGGAACAAGCTTGTTTTCTCCTGCTCTGGAGGGAAGGGCGCAAACCAATGGATTCAAGTTACAAGAAAGGAGATTCTGATGAAACATCAGGAAGAACGTTCTGACAGTGAGAGCTGTTTGAAAGTGGAATGGTCTCCCTCGGGAGGCTGTGGACTCTCCTTCTTTGGAGGTTTATAAGCAGAGGTTGGATGGCCGGCTGTCATGGATGCTTTAACTGAGATTCCTGCATTGCAGGAGTGTTGGGACTTGGTGAGCCTTGGGGTCCCTTCAAACTATGATTCTATGATAATGTAACCAATACTCTACCAAAATAATCTTCTCTTCGAAGCACCTTCAGTGCACTCTGGAATTTATGACCTGGGAGGCGAACGTGCCAGATATTGGTGCTGTTCTTTTTCTCGATCGATCATTTATTATTGTGATGCTTTTAACTTTCTTTCATGGACTTCTTTTCAAAGACAGAATATCTTTCTGCCTATATTTTTGTCATCTGCTGTGTTCTTGGGTTTAGCCAACTTGACCTGCAGTGGAGCTTAATCCTAAATGAGCATATGGTTTCAATTCCATTCACAACTACTATAGTTTAGCCAAAGAAGACTATGCCTACAAAAAGATAGAAAGGATATGGTGTAGATGTCATTTTGTTTTATTGTAATTTTGATGGAAAGACACCAGTTCCACATTCCCATAAATGTTATCTCAGCTTATTTTTTTCTTGGCTTTATCCCCGTTTCAATTTTTAAAGAGACTCCTCCCTTTTGAGCATCAAAACACTGGGTCACCTCAACTGTAATACTTCTGTTTCTCTATTGCAGGCTTCTTCAACCTCAGCCCTCCAGATGTTTTGAGACTACAATTCCCATCATCCCTGACCACTGGTCCTGCTAGCTAGGGATCATGGGAGTTGTAGGCCAAAAACATCTGGAGAGCTGAGGAGGTTGAGGAAGTCTGCTCTATTGTTTGTTTTCCATTCCAGATTAGTTTCTCTTCCAGCCTATAATAAAGAGGTAAACGTTTAAACCAGTGAGGGGTCCTGGTTTGGAGCTCCTCACCCCAATTTTGGAATCCCACCTTCCATCAACATCTGCCAACATAGCCAATGGCCAGGAGTGACTTGTAGTATTCAGTCAAGCAACATTCTGAAAGAGCATCCTTGCATTAAGCCAAGGGTTCCAAAACAAGCTGTAAAAAGTGCTAAGCAGACACACTGAGCTTGGGTGTGGCAAATTTCACCAGCCGATTTAGGTTTTCAACTTTAAACTGGTTCTTGTCCTTGTGTCTTCCTTCAACATCTGCAAATATTACCCATTGGATCTCTTTGTAGGGTGGGAATAATGAGTTCAAGGGTCTATAGTTTTTGTTTGCCTGTTTTTAACCTGCTCCTCTGCCTTTAACAGCCTTCAGATTTGCTCCTGCTGATCTCTTAACTGCGCCTGATAATTGTTGACCAATCTGCTCTTAAAGGCACAGGTACAAGTAGGCTGTTAATTGTCTGGTCAGTCAGAAAAAACCTGTTTCTGCTCATCAAGGAACTTGGGAGAGTGCTTGCAGGTATTCAAGGAAGAAAATAACTGTCTAGGAAGAGAGCTTACACCAAGCCAGAAATCTAGACCAGGGTGGATATAATTTCAATCAAATCAGTTTAAATCACTAGTAAGTAAGACTTGATTTGAATCAATTTTTTAACAGAAAGACTCATTCTTGCTGGTATAATCTTAATATTTACAACCAGATGCAGATTTCATTTTTGGAATAATAAATTTTCAGAGTAGTTTTTACAGTTACCGGTATATTAAAAATTACTGATTTGGTTATACTATTAGAAATACATAGATAATTATGAAATTATTGTGAGGTTTAATAAGTTAACTGTTTATATTTGGACAACATTTCTGCTGTACTTTATTAGAAGTAGAAAAACAATAATTTTTCTTTTTTTAAAACTTAGACTGAGTTTTAGCACACATGAAAAACTTAAAACAAATCCTTATTTCCTGTTGGATAGCCTTTGGACTATAATGTAATTTAAATAGAAAACGATCTTTAGAAAGATTCGTCCTCCAAAAGCATTTTATTTTTAAAAATCCAATTTAAATTTTAAAAAATGATTTAAATTTTAAAAATCTGATTTTTTAAAATTATTTTTAAAAAATAATTTATTTTTATCCACCCTGAGCTAAACCCAACTTGGTTATGGTCCTGTGCTGTCAAACCTGAGCATCATGAAGAATTAGAAGGCTCTCACAACCCCAAACAACTTCATTAATAAAATCTGTTGCCCAGGTATCCTGCAGGAGCTGACTCACCCTGGGAAGGCAACTGACTAGAGTCCTCTCTGAAGCAGTTTATGGTTCTAGAACCGCTTGGCCCTTCTATCTTGTTAGGAAGGTCCCCAACACAATCCCCTAGCAACAAGGGAGCGTGTATTTATGA
The DNA here is from genome assembly GCF_964234715.1 of Podarcis melisellensis. Lineage (NCBI taxonomy): Eukaryota > Metazoa > Chordata > Lepidosauria > Squamata > Lacertidae > Podarcis > Podarcis melisellensis. The sequence goes on along the minus strand of NC_138546.1, from coordinate 38,505,375 downwards.
TGCTGGAAGAATCCGTTTTGGAACACTGGGGAGCAGTGCAAAGAGTCATCAGGATAAGCCCATGTATTTTGGGTCCTCTGAACAGGCGTAAGATGAAGCAACGTGATTGCACAAGGAAGCAGACCATCCAAGTGTCAAAATGAAAAAGGGGTGGTGAACGGGCCGCCAACCCAACTCCATTGAGAGCACCACTTAGTCTTCTTGCAAGCCTGCAAATGGCTTCTAGGTCAACAAAGATGCCTGACAACTTCAATATATACCATCTACTGTGAGTTTCTGTTTTATACAAACCAATTGCTAATTAATTACCATCTAACGACTGGGGAGAAATCCCTGCATTTTCTCCGTTCCTCGGAGAACTGAATGTTGCGACCAGCAAATAAGCTTCAGGACAGGGAAATTGTTTCCCTGTTTTTTATCTAGAAAGTTTGCTTGGACATTAAACATTTACTCATGGTGCTGGAAAGACTCTAACATTGACCTTTGCGATGTGGACCAAGCCTATTTCCAACTTCTTTCCCCACCCAGTGCTTTACTGCTTGAACAGTCCGTCAAAAATGAGCATCATCTGTGAAGATCATGTTCTTGTGTTTTGCTGGGCATATACTCAGGGATGTCCTGACAACTGACACCATTCCAGAGGGTGTACAATCTGACCAAACAGTTGTTGTTGTTGTTGTTTAGTCATTTAGTCATGTCCAACTCTTCATGACCCCATGGACCAGAGCACGCCAGGCATTCCTGTCTTCTACTGCCTCCCACAGTTTGGTCAAACTCATGCTGGTAGCTTCGAGAACACTGTCCAACCATCTCGTCCTCTGTTGTCCCCTTCTCCTTGTGCCCTCCATCTTTCCCAACATCAGGGTCTTTTCCAGGTAGTCTTCTCTTCTCATGAGGTGGCCAAAGTATTGCCGCCTCAGCTTCAGGATCTGTCCTTCCAGTGAGCACTCAGGGCTGATTTCCTTAAGAATGGGTAGGTTTGATCTTCTTGCAGTCCATGGGACTCTCAAGAGTCTCCTCCAGCACCATAATTCAAAAGCATCAATTCTTCGGCGATCAGCCTTCTTTATGGTCCAGCTCTCACTTCCATGCATCACTACTGGGGAAACCATAGCTTTAACTATACGGACCTTTGTCGGCAAGGTGATGTCTCTGCTTTTTAAGATGCTGTCTAGGTTTGTCATTGCTTTTCTCCCAAAAAGCAGGCGTCTTTTAATTTCGTGACTGCTATCACCATCTGCAGTGATCATGGAGCCCAAGAAAGTAAAATCTTTCACTGCCTCCATTTCTTCCCCTTCTATTTGCCAGGAGGTGATGGGACCAGTGGCCATGATCTTAGTTTTTTTGATGTTGAGCTTCAGACTACATTTTACCCTCCAGCCTTTCGCATGATGAATTCTGCATACAGTGGTACCTCGGGTTACATACGCTTCAGGTTACAGACTCCGCTAATCCAGAAATAGTGCTTCAGGTTAAGAACTTTGCTTCAGGATAAGAACAGAAATCGTGCTCTGGTGGCACAGCGGCAGCAGGAGGCCCCATTAGCTAAAGTGGTGCTTCATGTTAAGAACAGTTTCAGGTTAAGAACAGACCTCTGGAACGAATTAAGTACTTAACCTGAGGTACCACTGTATAAGTTAAATTAACAGGGAGACAATGTACAGCACAGAGACATAGTCGGGTATATATGGAAAGCAATGTCTGAATGCACTTGATAAATGTAAAGTCTTTGCTTTTGTCACAATGTGAACGAGGCTTGTTTGACTATAGTTTGGCTTTGGGAATACAGCAAGGGTGCCCTTCCCTTGGAGAGTTCGGACGAGGCAATGGACAGATCCGACGACGAGACAAACCCCCAATACCAAGGACTAACTGGTCTGCGGAACTTGGGCAACACCTGCTACATGAATGCTGTCATACAGTGCCTCTGCAGTGTTTCCCCGCTGGTGGAATATTTCCTCTCTGGAAGGTATACAGCATCGCTAAACAAGTAAGTTAATGGCCTTGCTCTGCTTAATTTTGGTTGTCCGAAGATCAGAGCCTGGACTGGCTCTGGGATTGAAGGGCTTGTTGGCAAGGTGTCTCTGGAGAGCACCCTCCTTTCTGACCCACTTCCACTCTGGGAATTAGGGGGAAGTCTATGGCTACAGCACTTCCTCCTAGAGATGCCTCATTGATTCCTTACTTTATCTCAGTATCGGCATGGGCGTTTTAGTCAGTGAGGACAAGAGTATGTCCCCAGTACTGAAGTATTATTGGGGGCCGTTCTGTGGAGGAGCCCTGCCCTTGGAGGATTTCTAGCTTGTTAGAATCCTAAGTCAGGGGTCAGCAAACCTTTTCAGCAGAGGGCCGGTCCACTGTCCCTCAGACCTTGTGGTGGGCCGAACTATATTTTGGGGAGGAAATATGAACAAAATTTCTATGCCTCACAAATAACCCAGAGATGCATTTTAAATAAAAGCACACATTCTACTCATGTAAAAACACGCTGATTCCCAGACCATATGCGGACCAGATTTAGAAGGTGATTGGGCTGGATCCGGCCTCCAGGCCTAGTTTGCCTACCCATGTCCTAAGTCCTCACTGATATACAGAGTGACACCACCCTTACCTGTCCTATAGAGTTTATGTGCGAAAGTAACTGTGCCCCACTGACTCCTCCCATTTCACCAGGTTTCGGTTATGCATTCTAGACCTACCCTCTTCTCCAAAGAACAAGCACCCCAGCTCACCTATTTTGGCTCAGAAGCTTCTACTGTTGGTATAACATAAAACTGTAGAGTTTGAAGGGACCCCAAGGCTCACCAAGTCCCAACACCCAGGCAATGCAGGAATCTCAGCTAAAGCATCTATGACAGACAGCCTTCCATCCAACCTCTGCTTATAAACCTCCAAGGAAGGAGAGAAAGTCCACAACCTCCCAAGGGAGACTTCCACTTTCAAACAGCTCTTCCTGAATCTCCTTTCTTGTAACTTGAATCCATTGGTTCGAGTCCCACCCTCCAGAGCAGGAGAAAACAAGCTTGTTCCCTCTTTCATGTGACAGCCCTTGAGATATTTGTGTGGGGATGTTTAGGGATGCAGGGGAGGATATATTGTCTAAGATATCCTATCCCAACTTGTCTTTACAAGTTCAACAAAATCAGCAGAGTTAACATTCCCCTTTTTTTGAAACATACACACAGCAGATAGCTTGCTCAGACTGTAAATATTTCCTGGTATTTCCCCTGTTTAATCCCTCCTAAAATAAGACGCTACGCAGTCTTCTGTAAAGTATAAAATGTTGATTCACAAGTAATCATCTGTTCACACAAACGTTCCCAGAAGGCAGACTTAAAAGGTTAGAACATAGTTTAAATGTGGTGACTATCTCCTTGAGGGAGAAAGCCCCTCTATTCTTCTCTTGGCCTGGAGCCAAGGGTGAACCCTTGTTTTTAAGTAGTGCTATTGTTAAGATGGCATCAATAGAGGCAAGAGAGACAAGATGGTAGCCAGCCTGTGGTTCTGGTTCTTTCTACTTCAGGAGAGGCCATGCCCATCTCAAGTTACACATAGGAAGTTTCGTCTCAGTTGGAAAGCAGGAGGTTCTGGCTGGAGGACTGAGACAACCTTCATGTCTACTCTAGCAATGTTGTGTTTGACTGCACCTGATTCTGACATCCCACAATTTGAACATAGCTATCCTATCTCCTCTCAGTCTCCTCTTTCCCAGGCTAAACATACCAAATTCCTTCAACTATTCCTCAAAAGGCTTGGTTTCCAGCCCCTTGATCATCTTGGTTGCCCTCCTCTGCTCACTTTCGTACGCATGGTGTGTCTCCTCCAAATGTCTTTGATACCTCTCTGAAGGCTCATCGATACTTCCATTTGCCCTGCCGCTTCCCTCAGTAAAAGCTCCAACCACATGCCCACAACTTTTCTCCAGCAGGCAGATAGTTGTACCCATGACATTCTGCACTGGAGACTGTATCCTTGCTGGTTTTCTCCCTGCAAATCTCTCATTGTAGGTTATGTTTACTTTTTTTTTTAAGAATATTTATTAAAGTTTTCAATAGTAATACAATAAAATCAAAAAGAAAAAATAACAAAAATACAAAAATGAAAATAATTAAAAACACATAAAGTTTCCATTACTTATTTTCCATTAACTTATTTCCCAGACCTCCTCGTACCTCCCTTTTTTGTATTCCAATTCAAATTGTTAGTTCAGCAAATCCTTATCAATAAATTTTAACCTATTTCTAAACCTTTTTTTCCATATTCTCTTAAAGCATTACAGCTGGAAACCACTTAATTTCTATCCGACATCATTCTAACATTCATTAATTTTGCAATATTTCTAGGTTATGTTTACTTTTAAGCTTGGGCTTCAATAGGTCAAAAAGGGAAGGGGCAGAGCAAAAAAAGGCTTTGCACAGCTTAAAAGCAATAATGAAAAAGACATTTCCCCAATCTAGCAAACAATAGATGGAGGCTGATCAAGGGGAGCTACTACCCAAAGGCAAAGGCTGCATAGACTTCAAGCTTTACTCAGTGTAGCAAGTGAGATGTACACGTTTTGCTAAGATGCTTTGAGCCGTTGGGTTGCCTACTGAATTCTAGGAGCCATTGGGGAATCGTACTTTTTGTCAGTGTTAACCATGATGGATGATTATCTTGTTCAAAATGATCCTGCACTGCCCTGTTAATCTCTTAAGGGAGGATGGAGAGATAGCGACTGCTTTTGCTTATTTGATGAATGATATGTGGCTGGGGGACTTTGACTGCGTGTCCCCAGAGGTGTTCCGATTGGTCATTGGTGAGCGATACCCAGCTTTCATCAAGAAGACCCAGCAGGATGCCCAGGAGTTTCTCATTTATGTCTTGAATGAGCTGCATGAAGCTCTCAAGAAGGTGAGTCATGGAGTCGAATTCAATTAACTGAGGCAAGGAAGAAGGGCTACCCCTATGCTATCCATATAATCAGTTATCAGTAATCAATATATTCATATATGCTCACACATCATCAGGGCTTACAGTATTTTATGATCCATTTTGAATCAAAGAGAAGCTGTGCCTTAGCTAATTGCATACTGCTTGAAACAGCAAAATTAGGACCTTTCCCCTACAAACATTTGTGTACCCTGGACAAGGGGAAGACGTGAATCAGAGATTCTGGTACAAAATCCCCTCCGATACAGGCTAAATTAATCCACAGAACAGGAAGAGCAAAACCACAAAATCTCCAAACTCCCTGTCCTGTCATAACTAGGGGAGAGGTTAGACAGAGCGTCACTGCGAGCATCGGAAAGCAGAACTAGAACTCCGTGCTTGACCAGTGCTTGACCAGGAGCTGGTAGCATGGCAAGAAGCTTGCTAATTGGCTAATTTTCGCTGACAATATCGTGACTGCCTCACGATCTATGATTTGCTGTGATCTGCTCAGGTATAAAGACCTCTGGATTTCTGTCAATCAGGGTCCCAGTTCCTTTTGGAAGAGATTCTAAACTGGGTCCTTTTTGCCTAGCAATAAACTTCACCTTCTTATTCTCCATTGCTGAGTCTGCCTGATCCCTATTTAACACCAAGCGAGTACCTGCTTACGTTCACGTGCTACAAACCAGCCCCACTGGCACCGAAGCCTGTGCAAGGACTTCCACAAGCAGACTAGGGCTTTCCCCCTTTCCCTCCACCTGCACCCCTTAAAATCGGCTCTGGCAGGTCAGGAAAATCCCCAGAACATCACCTGGGGGAAAGGAGATCGTTCCACCTGGCAATGTGAAAAGCTTGCACTGACAGAATGATTGCCAGAGTGCTACGTTGAATTCCTCTCCGTCTTTATAACTTGCCACTCTAGCCGTCCACTGAATTCTCATCTTTTGCAACACCTTGTGGCAATGAGTTCCACAGTCAGATTAAGACGGTGGGAATAGTATTTTTTATTTAAGCAGTTTGTCTTGTACTTCATTTAGAGCTGGTTCACAAATGCTGCTCTGTGTGTGCTTGTCTGCAAATCACCCTCTCAATATCATCCTTTTCAGTGTAACAACTATGAGACGCTAAATGCTCTCAGTCAAGTGTTACATAAGCGTGTGTGAATGTTTCACTGGGTAAACTATGATCTGGGATGCTTTGGATGAGGTTTGAGGAGCCCTGAGCTTTTCCCCTCATGCACCACAATTCCCATATTTACTTCCTGAGTGGGTTGGGATTTTGGGGTTTTTTTGCAACCCAGAGTTTGCCTGTCTCCTCTGAACTAGATGAATATGATTATAAATCCACATTCAATCTTTGGCTTGCAAGCCTGGTTTGTGGACATAACAATTTTTCATTGCATTGCACTTTTAATTTGTATATGGGTGACTCTCGGCTTACGGTTGGGTTGCATTTTGGGGATAGTGTTTAAAGCCAAAATTGTGTATAGTCAAAACACATTAGGTTCAGTGGTGGGTGGGATTGCCAAAGTCTTTTTCTCCACCCCATTTTTAATATTTTTTTTGCCAAGTGCATAAAGCTGAATGCACACAAGTTGAATGCATGTAACTTGCGAGTTAACCCGTACTGCCTATACACACATGCTGAAGAAACAACAGAAATACAACGAAGAGCACACATCTTATAACAATCTGATCCAATATAAGTCATAATAAAAAAAGACTTAAAATAAGCACCTACTATTCAATAAAGCAATAGTCAATAGTTTATTTTATTTATGCCACATTGACTCTTCACTCTCAACAATTGCAAAATAAATAAATAAATAAATTATAATCAATTAAAAAGAGTAGGAAGTCATAAAATGTCAAGAGCCAGGAATTAAATGTTGGGAGGGACCACCCCATAGCCCAGGCTCCTATGGCCTCCTTATGTAATGCCAAATAATTTCCTTCCCTTAAAGAGGAAAAACAATACAGGAATCTATACTCAACATTATTTTGGGATGCAGCCAGAAGCTTAGCAATAAATCATTAAGTTCCAGCTGAGACTTCAATGAGCAAATTTATAGTGGAGACTTTATGCATATAGGAAATGGTAGAGGAGAATGGAGGGAGTAATTACCTGCAGCCAAGCACTTGTTTTTAATGCATATGGGAATAAATGTAATTTAAAAATCTGAGCCATCATTAAAAAAACCCGAAATAAAGGAATCGAGGCCTAGCCCTGAGACTCTGATACGGAATCCAAACGGGATTGTTATGCTTTTAACGGCAATTTCTTGCTGTGACCGAGGATGATTTTGAAGAAGACTTTTAGTTACAATAGCAAGCGGGAGGGTGGAAATATAGTCTGTGACACGGCACATCTCTTCCCTTGCAGACAAGTAGGAGAAGAAACCAGGGGACCTCATCGTCTGCTTGGGAATCCAGGGGCTGCGTCGGCGAGTCCTCCATAATCACCCGGCTTTTTGAAGGACATCTCAGTTATGACATCATGTGTTTGGAATGCCAAACGACGACATACAAAAATGAGATCTTCACCGTATTATCTCTTCCCATCCCTTACGAAACTGAATGCTCGCTAGAGGTATTAGTTTCTCCCTTGCTGAGCAAAGCTGCCCAAGCTTAAGCCCAGCTTAAATTGTTGCTGCAATGTTGATTTTAACCCTCTTTAGGCAACTTGCCTGTAGGGCTGGAAACAGCCAACCTCCATTTGTCAGAATGCAAGCCCATCGGTCCATAGAGAATCTATCTGCCTTGCAAGCAGAAGGTCCCAGATTTAATCCTAGGCATCTGCAAGTAGGGTTGAAATCCTGGAGAGATGCTGTTGGTTAGTGTAGACCAGGGTTTCCCAGACTTGGGTCTTCAGCTGTTTGGGGACTACAACTGCTATCATCCCTAGCTAGCATGACCAGTGGTCAGGAATGATGGAAATTGTAGTAAAACAAACAAACAAAAACAGTTGGAGACCCAAGCTTGGGAAACTTTGGGGGAGACAATGTACCAATGGTCTGACTCAGTACAGTAGACGTTTGGGTTGCGAACGTGATCCGTGCGGGAGGCACGTTCGCAACCCGCTGCGCCATGTCTGCACATGCACGGGTTGCGATTCGATGCTTCTGCGCATGCGCAAAGCGCGATTTAGTGCTTGTGCGCATGTGTGACCACCAAAACTTGGAAGTAACCCATTCCGGTACTTCAGGGTTTTGTTGCATCCGTAACCTAAAAAAACGTAACCTGAAGCGTCTGTAACCCGAGGTATGACTGTATAAGGCAGTTTCCTATGCATAGCTGTCAATTTGCAGATTTGAAAATAAGGGACCAGCAGCCAAAATAAGGGACCTGCAGCCTCACCTGTTCCAGGCACTCCAGTCTTCCTGTCCTTCTGCAGTCTGGTCAAACTCATGCTGGTAGCTTCGAGAACACTGTCCAACCAACTTTGTAACCAGAGGTTCAACTGAATAGAATCTGAATCACATGCACCGCAAGGCCTATGCAGCCTCAACTTAAGATGGCTCCCCGGCCAGATGCACTGCAAAGTTTGCAGCAGCACGTGCAACAACATGGCGCCCAGCATTCAAAAACCCCCTCAGCTTGCATTAACTAGCCACACACGAGGCATGCAAGCTCCACCCCCCAGTCGTTCTTAGACTTATTGGGTGAGCAACACAGCCAAGCAACACAGTTGGAGCCTCCCTCCTCCCTGGCCGGCAGGGAGGGAGGGAGAGGAGCTGCTGCCTTTGAAATTTAAGGGACATTTAAGGGACATCCATCAGTAAGGGACAGCAGCGGGACATGGCCCTGGAATAAGGGACTGTCCCTTCAAATAAGGGACACTTGACAGCTATGTTCCTATGTGTTCTTCCTATGCGTTCTTACATGGTAAACGTGAACATGACTATGGATCATGCTTGTCCTGAGATGTTGATCGCAGGTAGAAGGTCTCTCTCACTGCAGTGATGGGTTGTAGCGTTAAATAGCTCTGCAGCTACACAAAGACAAATCTTTGGGTAGCTAACCTTCACAAGTTAGATAATTTGTATGCCTCTCTTCAGCAAGAGTGACTCACAATCAATCCGTTAACACAAGACAGTCCCTGCCTCCTGACCGGCAATCTGAAAAACATGATGCACAAGCGGAAAGGGACAGGGAGGGGACGGTGGGGGAGAAGCAAACTCAGGTACCAAATCTTAAATGGTAGATCTCATAATGACTAGGTGGCATAGGAACAGCTCAGGGCAAGGAGGTGCCTGATCGAGCTTGGCTTATGATGCAAGTTGGTGGAAGGAACCCAGCTTCCCACCTCTCCTATTGAAGCAGCTTGATGGAATGGCTATTGCCATGTGACAGAGCCTAATGGAGCTAGTCTTTCAGCAGAGCCGATGGAGGAGTTCTGCTTTTCTGCAATTACAGAGTACAGTCTGCAGGTAAGTTAGTTATAGTGGTTTGACATGTTGACTAATAATTCCACCTCTTCCCCCCCAAAAATTCCCCACTTTTGGGGGCCCCAGGAATGCCTCGAATGCTTCTTTCAGCAAGACATCTTGACTTGGAACAACCAAATTAACTGCTCCTGCTGTGGGATAAAGACAGATGCCGCTGTGAAAGCCAGCATAGCGAAGGCGCCCAAAATAGTTATCTTCCATCTAAAGAGGTACCATTCTTCTTATTTACAGCATCTCATGTGCTCTCCAGGTGGCTGTGGTGCAGGTCACAAAGAAACAGTTGCTGAAGATGGGAAAGGGGGAATAATTTGCCAAGTAGATTGGGTAAACTATTTGAAAGTGATTTCTGATTATGATCATTTATTTTCAGGTTTGACTGTCAAGGCAGTTACAAAAAGAAACTGAAAACCGACATCTACTATCCGTTAAATAACCTGGATTTGTCCTCTTACATATATCCACTCTTTCGGAAAAACCCAAAATACAGCTTATTTGCTGTGGTGGTAAGTGACATAGAAGACTCTATTCTAGTGCATATACGTCTGTTGGTCCAACACACTCCTGAATCACAACAAAGCTGGAGAGTGATATGGTAAGAAAAGGTGAGAGGGATAGGAAGATATGGCGATCACACACAGGGCCCCCGGACATTTGACAGTCCATTGACCCTGTGCCGCCACTGCGATTGCTTTTTCCGCTGCCACCACCCCGTATCTCACAGGGACACACAGAGTCCAGTCAGTAGTTAACATTAATAAATAATCAAGTTTATTTTTAAATGCAGGAACAAGCTTATGGTTTCAGTTAGTTTTTCTTGACAGTTTCTTATTCTTAGTTCCTAACAACTCCAAACTGATTATTCCAACTATCTATCTGACTCCACCTAACAATTCCTCTCGCTCTCTCACAATACAACTCTACCAACCCACACCTAAACCTCCCTCTTCCTTCTTCAACTCCCAAACCTCAACTCTCAACTCAACTAGCTTTCAAAACCTCCCACTCTAACTTTTATTCCCCCTTTGCATTCTCACTGGCCAATCACATCACACCTATTTTAACCCTTTCCTTATGACCCATCCTAGAAGGCAGAAGGTGATGACACTGTCTTGGGAAATGGGGGTACTTTGGGCTCTTCAAAACACATCTCTCTAGCCTATGATCAGGGAGACAGGTTGAAATTGCCACCAGCCTGCTGGCTAAGTGACCATAGTCAGATTACAATTTCTTAATGTGCTGGTTGCAGGGGGAAAGGGGTGGTAGTCATGAAACCATGCCTACCAGGCTTAGCTCCTCGGAACAAATGAAATGCTCTTTTGGTTACCTTTTGATTTATTGCCATCATTGTTGCAGAACCATTTTGGAGATCTGGATGGTGGCCACTACACTGCGTACTGCAAACACCCTCCCACCCAAAGCTGGTACAACTTTGACGACTCTCAGATCAGCGAGATCCCAGACCCTTCTGTGCAAACGTCTGCAGCTTATCTGCTGTTTTACAGCAGTCAAACTTTCTCTGTGCCGGTAAAAAACCAAAATGGCTAGGAAACGCACTGAAAACCATCGCGTACATAGGAAGCAGTGGTACTCTTAGCAAACGTTTCCTGACCCGGGCCGGCCAGGTTTCGAGTCATCCTTAAGGAAGAGGAACCACATTTCCTAATGCCTGTGTTCAGGCTGTAAGGTGGTATTTAAAAATGGGATTGTGAACAGCTTCTCCCTTCAGCGAAAAGACAGGTGCCAGACATGAACTCATTTTCAGTAAGCTTTCGGAGAAAGCAACAAACCGCTAGATAAATAAAGTCTTCCTGGGCAGCCAGAGTCTAAAGGAGTGTTGTTTTTTATTATTATTACAGAATCCAAGATGAAATATAATTTTAAATGGATTATATACATATGCATATATGTAGCAGACCTTTGAGACCCAGGGGCACAGATCCACAAGCCTTAAAAGGGGGAACAGACACTCAAGACAAGTTATTAATAAGCTGGACCAGTTATGACCCTGTCAAGAGGAGAACTAATGACAGCAGGCAGTGACCGCCTTTATCCACTCAAGTTGTACCCAGTAAGGCTCACGCAGGGCAACACTGCCTGCCCTCGCATCATAATACCACTCTTTGGGATCTAGATGGGATTATTTTCACAAGGAGTAAGGGAAAGCCGGAAATCCAAACTTGTCAAGTGTCCAAAACAGGCAAATAAGTTCTTTAACAGGCCATTGTATTTTCAAATAATTGCTTCAATAAGTTATTAAAAAGGAAAATAATCAATTCTGTAATATATACATTTTAGGGTGTGCAGATATCAATGCCATAGCTCAAACAAAAAAATACAGCTGTGCTCTTATCTGTAAGAATGAAGATATTCTAGACAAAACAAAAGCAACCCCTTTTCTGTTCTAGTGGTTCTCAAAGGGCCACATACCTTTATTATATACATACTTCGCATGTGCAAGTCTGCAATCAATATGTACACATACATTCCTACCTGTTTACATCATTCTAAGATATTCACAGTAGAATCAAGCTTAAGGTTAGTGTGAAAAGGCATAAATGTGGGAGACGAAAAAAGATATTGTTGGGTTCAGGGGCATTTTAAACCCATATATTAATGACTTTTAAAAAGGGCTAAGCTAGATTTATCATTTTGGAGCATTACTAAAAATAAGTGCTTTCAAAACTAATTGTTCCATATTATTAAACGGCAGAGTTAACAATTTCTGGACTAAGCAATAGCACTAACAGACACCTCAGCTGAGAAACCGCTGCAAACATCTTCTTCCTCAGCAACGGACCTTTTACTCATCACAGCTCAGCTCATTATAGGATGCATTTACAAAAAAAGACACCAATATTCTTCAAATGTTTCTTTATGTGGCTATATCGGCGGTTCGCTGTTCAAAAGAAGTGTAAAGGAGGATATAAGCAGCTGAGGATTTCACAGAGGACGCAGAGATGTCCGAGACTTCATGATCATCAAACTTAAACCATCGCTGTTTGGCAGCATTTTTGCAGTAGGCTGTGTAATGTCCTCCATCCAGCCCTCCGTAATGATTCTAGACAGAACAGGAATGAAATTAGGGGACCCCAAAATGTTATTTGGTCCGAATACTTCCCAGTACTCAAAAATCAAGGCATAAACTACTCCCAAGTGCTACTGAAAAGAATAAAGCCTTCATGGGGGAAATGTTAATAAACAACACTACATTGCACATGGTTGCTTAACAGGTGATGTTATATACAGATTAACTGGCAGGTAAGATTCATAGCTACACAAAATTACTTACAGATACTGCAAACAGGTTATATCTCTTCAAGTTACTCTTTGGGCCAATAACATATTGCGATAAGTCAAGGTTTTCCAATGGGAAGTCCACTGATGACTGAAGCTTTTGTTTCCACCGTCCATCGTAAGAAAACCTAGGCATGAAAAGCATGAAGAATTACATTAAAAGTTGAAAAGATATTATGGAAAAAACTAAAGCAAGGATTTCCACACTGCTATCCATTGCACATGTTATGCCACCATAGTTTCGTTGCTTCTGTTTTGTGTTTTAATCTCGTGAACCGCTCTGAGATCTTCTGATGACGGGCAGTATATAAATCTTATAAATAAAATTAAAATAAAGTAAAATTTCCCAAAGTGTCACCTCACAGACCAATTAGTTGCTTATGTGACCAAATAGCAGGATGGCTTAGGATGAATTGCAATTCTGCAATTCTGGGCTGCATCAATAGGAGTAGAGCATCTAGATCAAGGGAAGTAATAGTGCCACTGTATTCTGCTCTGGTCAGACCTCACCTGGAGTACTGTGTCCAGTTCTGGGCACCACAGTTCAAGAAGGACACTGACAAACTGGAATGTGTCCAGAGGAAGGCAACCAAAATGGTCAAAGGCCTGGAAACGATGCCTTATGAGGAACGGCTAAGGGAGCTGGGCATGTTTAGCCTGGAGAAGAGGAGGTTAAGGGGTGATATGATAGCCATGTTCAAATATATAAAAGGATGTCACATAGAGGAGGGAGAAAGGTTGTTTTCTGCTGCTCCAGAGAAGCGGACACGGAGCAATGGATCCAAACTACAAGAAAGAAGATTCCACCTAAACATTAGGAAGAACTTCCTGACAGTAAGAGCTGTTTGACAGTGGAATTTGCTGCCAAGGAGTGTGGTGGAGTCTCCTTCTTTGGAGGTCTTTAAGCAGAGGCTTGACAACCATATGTCAGGAGTGCTCTGATGGTGTTTCCTGCTTGGCAGGGGGTTGGACTTGATGGCCCTTGTGGTCTCTTCCAACTCTATGATTCTATGAATCTCACATCCTGAAAATCTCTTGCTTTTGTTTAAGGAGTTCCCTGGGTATAATTAAACCTACTCCTTGGTTTAATTAATGTGGTCAGCAGGAAACCAGGCCATATTGCCAATGTAACATGCAAAGCAGGGGCAAGGAATGTTTTCTGGCTGGCAGGCCAAATATTTATCTCCCCACCAGTGCTGGGCGAAATTTGACAAGTGGGTGGAGCTGCCCATCAGTCAATCACCCAACACCACTATGATTCTGTGCATTGAAGCTCCAGTTTACTTTAAAATGTAGACTAGTTGAAAGTCTTTTTGCAAGAAGCCCTGTGGGAGTTTTAAAGAGCAATGCAAAACTGTTTGCAAAAGAGCTTTCAAATAGCCCTGCACTGTGCTTTGGCTGCATGTGCCTGTTCCCAGGAGAGCAGCCAAGACAGAAATCACCCCTGCCCATTAGTTGTCATCACCATAGGAGGGATGTCAGATGACTAGGTGTGGGTTTTGAGAAATGGCATTCTGGGTTGAATTTGACCCCCTGGCAGACAAGACTGGCCTGCGAACCAGAGTTATCCACCAAAATGTAAAATAAGCCCATAAGAGACTCTGAACGCATTACATTTCTCACCTCAAAATACGTATGTTATGCATTCTCCAACACTACCCCATGCAAATATATATTTCAGAGACTACATTTCTGAACATGAAACAGAAGCAGCACCAGGTAGGGCCTGAAATGTCTCTGACATTCCAGAGAGCTGCAACTGAACCAAATGGACAATATGAAGCAGCTTCCTATGTTATATTAAACAAAAAAATCACCTTAGAGCTTTTAGGAAGGCTAAATAATCTGTACAGTTACTTTTGAGTCTTACCGCTTCAAGTGCACTAACAAAACAGGAGGCAGCTTCCAGATTTCTAATTTTTTCAAAGAATCTCTTCGGGTTTTGCAATGACTACAATGAAATCTATTGTTATCCGTCAGTTTTTCTTCTTTGGAGAATAATCTAAGGCATTCCTGGGGGGAGGGGGGGAAGCAAAAACAAAACACAACCTGAATTCAAAGGTTTATAGCAGAGGTGAGGATTTATAGGAACAGTTTTGTTGAAAGAAAAACTGGGAAAGTTAAACATTGTTAACTAGTGACCTAAAGTCACTCATTTGACTAACCTGTAGGGTACATTTACTGGTAGATGCAAGTGGCAAGGACAAATGCATAAAAGCCTCAAAGGTCCGAGACTTTTTGTGACACGTAAGACACTGAACTGTGGATTTGAACTGGCCTTGGAAGAGAGCAACAATAATCGATTCATTGAGCAGTTTGTGTTTGTGCCAGGCAAGTTCTGCCGCTTTGAAGTCATCCAGATTATCATTATTTTCTTCTTTGTAACGTTTTCTGTTGTCAGCCTGGAAAGTTGGGAAGTAAAAAAAAAAAAATGCTTAAAGCATAACTGAAACATATGAAGGTAAGTTTTACAGACAGGAACATCATCAGGTGGAGCTATGGAAAGACAGAAGGAAGGTGATAATGCTAAACATGCAAACATTGAAACAGATTCTTTGAGCACCCTGGCTACGTTGTGCTATTGCATTTTTTCTTGGCCAGAAGAATGGAAACCTTCTGCCGAGAGTCACAGACTGAAAGCAATTATTTGTACATGCGAGAACAGATGGATAGTTTTCTTTGAATCCTTTCGTTTGCTTTTCTTACCACTATTCTCCTTTTCTCTCATGTGTTTGGCTTATTTTGCTACTGTTGTTTTATCATTACAGTACCTAACTATCGAAGCCTTTTCACCAAGGCCAGACTGAATGTCTTCCCCTCTGCAGTGCTGGATGGTAGGTTGAGAGGAGTTCCCTACCAGGACAGACTTTGCTCATGTGCTCAAGACATCGAGTCCATAAATCATATTTTGTTACATTGTGCGAAGTATGAGCAGGCCAGGGCTGAACTGATACTACCCTTGCTGGTGCCTTTCCCGGGAAAGTCAGAGGCTCACTATGTCAGGTTCCTACTGGAAGACCGGACAAAAGCTAGAACTTTGGCAGTGGCAAAGTTTTTATCGGTGGTTGAAAGAACAAATGAGCCCAATATTCCAAACAAAGTGCTTGATTAACCTGGAGGTAGGCTGTATGAACTCTGTATTGATTTGTAATGTTTTGTTGGTCTCTGGACCGTAATAAATTAAAAAAAAAAAAATCATTACAAATATATGCTTTACCTAATGTGTATGTAAACAAAAAACCCCAGCAAATGCATATTTTTAAAAAAGAGTCACATTTCTTTAAGGGCCACATACCAGCAGTGAATAGGACCCTGCTTCCCCTCTTTCTCCTCCCTCCACCCCTAAGGGAGCAGCTGCCAGGCAAGTGACAAGATTGCTCTTGATAGAGATCTGAACAAATAACTTGCAAATACTCTTAACTTTCTCTCCCGTCACTTGTTTGATTCTTGCCCCTTTGCCCTCCTCCTCAACCTCCGACTGCCCTGCCCGCTACAACAAGCCTCCAAGGCTTACAGCGAGCTTTTAAAGCAGGTGAGTACCACCAAACCCCATACTGAAGATGGCATGGAAAGCTAGGGCTGAGCAATTGGGGTTGGGGGTAAAGGCCATCTGGAGAGAACATGGCAAAAGCAAGATTCAAACTGGCGATTCAAATCTGTAGCTCAGCTTTTTAGCTACATTCCACACCAGTTTGTACACTATCTATCTACAGTTGTACCTTGGTAGTCAAACGCCTTGCGACTCGAACGTTTTGGCTCCCCAACGCTGCAAACCCGGAAGTGAGTGTTCTGGTTTGCGAACGTTCTTTGGAACCCAAACGTCCAATGCTGCTTCCGATTGAGTGCAGGAAGCTCCTGCAGCCAATCAGAAGCCGCGCCTTGGTTTTCAAATGTTTTCGGAAGTCGAACGGACTTCCGGAACGGATTCCGTTCAAGAACGAAGGTACGTGTGTGTGTGTGTGTGTGTGTGTGTGTGTGTGTGTGTAAGATCAACTGAATCATGCCATCCCTGCTTGTGATCTAAAGGAAGTTCTCAAGCTTGGGTAGCTACAGGCTTCCTAACTGAAGTTGGGGAAAAGGGAAGATGGAGAATTCAGTTGGCAACATTCTCTTGTGTCTTCTCTAGTCTACGTGCGCAGGGAGGTCCAGCTCAAAAGCTTGCGAAATGTTGAATAGAGTCTACACATACAGCGGAATATGGCAGACTGGACCGTAGCACTTAATTGCTGCTGGGATATCATGTTTCTTAACGATCCCTTTAACACATTTTAAGCAGAATATGAGCCCAAAAGGCAAAGGGATTTCTTATTATACTAACTTTCTATTTGAAGTAAGGTGTTTTTTTTGGGGGGGGTGGTTAAGTGAGGGAGTGCTTCAGAATGGTGTTCCCCCATCTGCAGTCTGAAGTAGCACAGTCCATTCTGCAATTTAATTCTGCTGTTTGTGTAACCTAACTAAGAAATGGTAGTTGCAATGGATTGGAGAAACGAGACACACTCAAATAAGGTTATAACCATAACCTCCTTTTTGCGGAACTTTTGTGTTTTAGGAACAGAACACTGAATAGTTGCAGTGGCATCCAAGAGTGAAATGAAGAACAGGTTTTTTTTTCCTATCACACTCATGACATGGCAAAACAAACAATAAATCTATGTACTAGACAGAAGATGGATAATAAAGTTTTGGTTTACTTACTCTCTAAGAGGACATCATAGTTTTTGTAAAAATAGGAAGGAAAAAAAAGACTGAAAAACAGATCTTGCAAAAAAATATATATCCAGTTATTACATGGCTAATTTCAGGAAAGGTAAGCTAGATGAGGATAACATGATGGACAAACCTTTTAAAACTGAACTTAGTTAATAAGAAAATAAATCCTTCAAATTCAAAAGGAAACTAGTATAGTTGTCTTTGACAGACTGTGCCCAATTCCTTGATCGTTACAAACTGGATATTGCAAAGCAGTTTTATACTAAATTTCTTGGCTATATTTATAGATGCTTTCTCCTAAAGTAATTCTGATTAGAGATCAGTTAAGCTGCACACATCTGCCTCTGCATTAAGAGTTTCTCATTCTTTACGTGGGCATTTTAGCAGAAAGAAACAATGATGAACTCGATGGGGAAAAGAGTGAATATTTTGCTGTAATTAAGGATCTTAGGGCTAGCATCAGTTTGATTAAATAGAAAGGCAACCTTTCTGTTAATCATCTCAACCAGGAGTTCCTAGAATTTGTCCTCATCAGTACATAAAGAATGGTGCTTAAATACCCCTAGTATTTGTCTTCATGCTACTTGGCACATGCAACATAGGAGTGGGGCTACTCTGCACAGTCCCACTTCCTTATTTACATGTTTATTTTACACATAAGTATAATGCCTGAGTAGGGCTACATTCTCTATAAAAAGCATGAACGATCTCGTGATTTCTGCACCAGGTTTCCGCTTTTAGGAAACTGCTTAATGAACACAGACATTGTTCTGCTGCTTCAGGTCAAAAAGTATCATCTGATTTTGTATATTCGCCTATCAACTGTATCCCAGCTAGATAACCCTGTGAAGCTCAAAAGCAAAGCATCCTCCATTGTTTCTTTACAGCACCTGGTTCTAAAGAGCTATATGGAGTCAATATGGCAAACTGTCCCTCCAAGGGGGGGTAAAGACACAAAAGCAGAATCCAGAACAGCCAAACAAGGACTGATCATGCTCAGTGGCTACATAATTTTGAGTGTGTTAAACTATGGCTAGGCAGCAAAACAAGACTTTGTTAGAATGTCGCTGAAGATTAGGTTGGGAAGTCTGTAAAAAAAACCACTGTAAGATAAAATGTATATGGTGCGCTGTTAAAACTGAAAATGCATTGGGGGGGGGAACCAACAACAGAATGTTGAGTGTCTGTTGGAATTAAAAATGGAAAATGGGTGTTTGTAGAATAGAATGGAGCAATCTAAAAGGCAGCTGGTTGGTTGGCATGCTAAAGAAAAGTACTCAGCACTTTGACATCTCGTTGGAGGTCTCACTTGCTCATTGGTCTATGTTAATAAACATCAAAAATCCCATGGCAAATATAATTATGCAATGAGTGAAGAAATACTTATTAAAAATTTACAGCCAAAGCAGTAACAACTGCCCACTTTAGATTTTAGGTCAAACTAAGTGTGATGTTTGTCATGTAGTACTTCCTTACTCTCTTAAACAATATATATCCCATTTTTCACCATCTAGGCAACTTCACATCTGAAGGCAGCCCTGTTTAGGGAAGTTTTTAATATTTTATGGTGTTTTTAATACTCTGCTGTGAGCCGCCAGAGTGGCTGTGGCAACCCAGTCAGATGGGCGGCATACAAATATTATTATTGGTCTCAAAGTGACTTACAACAATAAAACATGCAGAATTAAAAACCTAAAGAATTTAAATTCTATTTAAAAAGCAAAACAAAACCCAAACACTTCAAATAGCTTGTAAAGGCAGAAGTGCAACCCCCCCTTTGCCCTCATGGTTCAAACAAAAGAGTAAATACAAAACCTTTTGGTTGGGGGTCGGGTGGTTAGCATGTTAAATTCTGAAACGAAATGCTTAATTTTCACCAAAAATCAAACTTACTTTATTTAAATCTTCATGTAGACCATCCATTAAGAACAGAAGCAATTCTTGAGAGTCTTGCTGGCTGTACCCTGCAAATTGGTCATTGATCTTCCCAATAGTAAATTTAAAGTCTTTTGGACTGATATATCTGTATTGTCCGGTCCAAAGAGCTTTCACGATAATGCCAAACTCCTCAGCAATTTCACCTTTGTGCCCTAAGAAATTTGACCTGCAAATAACAAGAGAGTTTAATGGCTGACACCATTTTTAGAGACATAATTATCTGAAACAAACAGAATGCTGTCACTTGCATGTTTATCCTTATTCCCCGAGTGGAGCAATATATACATCAATAGTAAAACACTAAGTGAATATATTTTGCCTACTGTATGCTGTATGGCCTCTCGCCTTCAAAGAGGCCGGGCTGGCTGGAACATTGAAGAGGGTATTAAGAACATAAGAAGAGCAGTTCAGTTCAGTTCAACATCCAGCTAGTTCAGAGCTTTGAGGACTTAGTCACTTGATCCAGGGACATATCTATTGGCCTATTGCGACCTCTTTTTCTTAACGGTGTCTGCTCCTGCTCAGGCTGCACAGGAAAAGCAATTTGGTTCCAGAAATTCATTCTGATTGTGCAAATAAAATATGACTGATAGAATTCTACAGGATGGGGTAGAAGGTAAAGGGACCCCTGACCATTAGGTCCAGTTGTGGCTGACTCTGGGGTTGCGACACTCATCTCGCTTTATTGGCCGAGGCAGCCGGCATACAGCTTCCGGGTCATGTGGCCAGCGTGACTAAGCCACTTCTGGTGAACCAGAGCAGCACACGGAAACACTGTTTACCTTCCTGCCGGAGTGGTACCTATTTATCTACTTGCACTTTGAAGTGCTTTCGAACTGCTAGGTTGGCAGGAGCAGGGACCAAGCAACGGGAGCTCACCCTGTTGTAGGGATTCGAACCACCTTCTGATTGGCAAGTCCTAGGCTCTGTGGTTTAACCCACAGCGCCACCTGCGTCCCTACAGGATGGGGTATTAGGGTGCAAAAAACAGTCCAGATCCAATGATCCCCAGATGGTGGAGATGTCAGGTCCCATCCTGGTGCCCAGGCATCTTCACTTGGTCGCAAGCGGCTGAAAGCCAGGTTCAAAATGTGCCTGGGGCCTGGCTAATTTCGAACACTGCTCACACTGATCAAACCGCATGACTACGGAAAGCCCACCACAGAAAGCTCTCTCCTCCCTTGTGACTCCGAGAAACTCTTCTTCTTTGGTGATCACTCGTAGCCAAGTAAGATTGTCTTCCATAAACACAGTTTTAACAATGAGTCCTTAAGTGACTGCGGAGGCCAATTCTGGATCCACACGTCCTTCCACTGTGGGGACATTGGTTTTCAGGCGGGAGTTGGTCACGGTGTGGATTTGCCAAGTGTGCCTTCCTCTTAGCACGTTTCTCCCTTGCATCCTGAGTTCGAGTGTCTTCAAAGCCCATGACACCTTTGGTAATGGCTGTTCTCCAACTGGAGCACTTGCAGGCCAGTGTTTCCCAGTTGTCAGTGTTTATACTACATTTTAAATGATTTGCCTTTAAAGCTCTTTTGTTGACCACCAGCATTATGCTTTCCATTTTTAAGTTCGGAATAGAGTAGCTGCTTTGGAAGACGATCATCAGGCATCCGCACAACATTGCCTCAGGCAGCGGAAGCAGAACAAACCATTCTCCACTACAGGGCCCAAGATGTGGAACTACCTGCCCCATGAGATCTGCTTAGCTATCACTTGGTCACACTGTCCAGAAAAGGGCTTTGCCTTGTTTGGCTGATGTTATTTATTTTTTAGAGCTGATGCACTTTAATCTGCTGTATTCCGTTTGATGTTTTGTTGTTTTCATGTTTTGTTTCGTACTTGCCTTGGCCGCTTTTGAGATAAAAGGAGCAAGGCGGTAGATGTAAGATTAAATAAACCAAACCTAGATTAAAGATAAATCATGTCTATGGCTATTCAGTTCCTGGATGGGAGATGCTCTGGAAAGACTATGCCTACTGCCTTAAGTTCCGAGATAAATGTGCTAAAGAAAATAAACGACACTACGATTTCACTAAAGCAGCATATCTAAACAGATGAAACAAGTTTCGCACTCAGCTGTGTGTTAATGGGAGCAGTCAAACAAACAAGCAAATAAATAAATAAATAAATAAATAAATAAATAAATAAATACCGGTTGATATCATCTTGATACAAGTTCCTGTTGAAATAATCAGCCAGGTGCGGTGCATTACACAGGCACTGTAACACAGAGTTCATATAGCAAGTGTTTCCCAAATTACGGAGGCCGGTCAGAGCTGGTCCCATTCCGCCGAATACAGGGTTGAGATTACGAATCTGAGACGCAGAGAGCCTTGAGATTTCAGTTTTAGGATAGCTTACTGGTCTGTAAGGAAAGAGGTAATATTAAAGAGTGAAATGTATTTTCATGCTTTTTTAAAAAAACTGAGCCGAATCCGTCTCTAAGGTGTCACTAGCATGTCTCTCATGAATCAATGGAACAAAAGTGAGTTTCCAGAAATCTGTAGGAATAGACAAGTATGTGCTATATAATATTAACTGCAGCCTTTTTCATTTTAGTGAAATGGGAATGACATTTTTTTTAAAAAAAGGTTTAAGTGCTTTTGTTACATATGCTACTGCAAAATTTTACTTTGTAGAGTAGAATATTAATACAGATTAATACAGATTTAACCTTCTCTGTCTGCTTGACTCTCTTATGAGACTTTAAAGTGCTTAACTTTGTCTTGATCATGCCCAAACTCATTCAGATTATAAATACTAAAGGATACTTGAGAGTCTTTGTGATACTTTGCTCCTTTCAGATAACAAGGTATCCTTGCCCTAGCAAGCTATAAGTTTTAAAATAGAAACATCAGGCTTTCGAAGGATGGAAATGAAATGCTGAACCAATAGTTTGTGTGTGTGCTAGGACTGAGTGATATCACCAGCTAAACATCACGATATACTGATATACATCACAATGTCTGAAATAACGATGTAACTACGTAGCAACTGCTACTACTTAGGGGTCAAAAACTGATATGTTTTTACTTACTGTTGCCATATTGTTACAACTGTTATTTTATAGTACAGAGCAACAGGGGTGGCAAGAATCAGGAGAGAAGTGATGACTGGCTTTCCCCATATCACAATTTTTTACATAGCGCACACACACACACACACACACCGTGATTCACGATGTATCCCCATGTCAGATATTATGAAACCGATATCATGATGTGGACTTCAAACTTATTCTGGACAATATATTGAAACTACAGCTAGTTGTATGTGGGTGGGCATGTATATGTGTGTGTTCATACACACACTTAAAAGGCTTGCATAAGATTTGTTCTAACAAGCTTTTATGGGAATAAACACGTCTCTGCAATATCCACATTGCGCATGTGTGGGGGAACCTTTGCCCCCCCCCCAGATAAAGAGAAACTCCCATCAGCTCCAACAATCATCGCTAAGGATGATGGGAGTTGTAGATCAGCAACATCTATATAGCCAAAAGTCCCCCACACCGGACATGGTGGAACATAATCACACAAATGGCAAACATTTCTAATCCTTCACATATTTCAGTAACTGTAAAAGACATTTTTAGCAGGTACCCTAGAAAATCAAGTCTTATAACACTGTTTGTGAGTTTCCAGCAGACGTACTTGTTCTCACGGTTGATAGTAGGCTTGACGGTGATTTTCTTTGTCTCTTCCTCTTGAATGGCCTGGGTTATGTCTGGCGAGGAGTAAGAGCGCTTCAATTTGGAATGTTCCCTTTCCCGCTGATCAACAGCCTGAATCTTTGGTTTATGTGTTGGCGGGGTCGATGGTGGAGTGGCTGACTGAGTCATTTCTGGTGGATACATGTGAACTGTATTTGTTGGAGTGTGGTAGTAACGAAAAGTTCCCGTGACTGGCTCCAGAAACTTCACGTGACATGTGCACAAAGAGAAAAGGGAGCAAGTTATATGACAACTGCAAAGATTGCACAGTCACTTTTGAAATTCGTATTTCTTTCCTAGCATAACCCAGATGGAAAAGTATTATAATGGCCTCTAGAGTGACGTAATATTGGCATATTATTGGCTTGTGCCACTCTTCTCAGTCTTACAGGTTTAACTTCTGGGTCCAATTATATGGCAATTACCATATTTTTCTCAACATCCAAACAGCAAATGTAAAAATGGGTTCAGCGCAAGAGTGTTCACAAGCAGAAAAAACCCAGAACATCAGAAGACATTCTACTCACCTTGACCCAACCAAGTGGCAGTCCTGGTATTATCCTCCCCATCTCCTCACTCCGTGCCCTTGTTAGTGGCTCCCGCTGAGACTGAAAAGAACAACACAGATCAAAACTGTGGGTCTTAAAAGATACATACCTACTTTGGCTGTCCTCAGCATTTTGCAGGCTTTCTGCATAAAGGAGATTATGTGCTTTAAAAATTCAAAAAGTTCAAGTTATCAATCAATGTTTCGGGCTAGTGCAAAACACCATCCTGTTGCACATTCAAAAATCCAAGCACAGACATGATGGTTACTTCACACTACGTAAGATACAAGCCACTGTATCTATTGTATTCCACTAAGTCCTACTCAGAGCTGACCAACTGAAATTACTAAACCTAGGTTAGACATGTCCATCAATTTCTATAGGTCTACTCTGAGAAGGACTACCACTGGCTGCAACCCATTATTATTATTTATGAAAAATAAAATGTTGAAATGCATTTTATGAAATGTAACACAAACAGTTACATGACAACGAATGTAAATTGAGGCCATGTTATGACATCGGCACTAGGTTTCAGCGGCTAGACACAGACACCTCACAATGAATTTACTTTATTTTTTTCAGAGTCTTGTTCAGTATCATCTCTAATGGCTTCTGGCTTTTGGGTGTCTCTTTCTGGTTGTCCTGTAACCCCAGTCTGCTGTAAAAGATTTTGAAAGAGAAACTTTCAGTTTTCATTAATTAATTTATCAAGCTCCAAAACGCCTCAATGTTAGTATAACATGACTGCAATACACAACAGAATCACATAAAATAGCACTTTACTCTGGATGAATTGCTACGGAGTACAAAGACACCCAAAACAAAACACTGACGAATGTGAAGATGTATTTCAAAGTGAAAATTGCTAGCTGCGTTGTATACAGTGGTACCTTGGGTTACATACGCTTCAGGTTACAGACTCCGCTAACCCAGAAATAGTGCTTCAAGGTTAAGAACTTTGCTTCAGTATGAGAACAGAAATTGTGCTCCGGCGGTGCGGCAGCAGCAGGAAGCCCCATTAGCTAAAGTGGTGCTTCAGGTTAAGAACAGTTTCAGGTTAAGTACAGACCTACGGAACGAATTAAGTACTTAACCCGAGGTACCACTATATAAGGAATATAACTTTCTAAGACTCACATGCAACTAGCCAAAACTGCCCTGTAAGAAAATTGCTCCAAAACCTCTGGATTCTCAGCCCTTGAAAAACTCTGCTGAACATGCTTGGTATCGCTGCTAGTGAGCAGTTCATGTTTCAGTCAGATATTTGTGGGGGTTTTCTCCCCAACGAACATTATGTCCAAGGAGAACCCTGAACATGCCAGCGCTTGCCAATCTTAGATCTTCTCATCTGAAACACCTCTTAGTTCCTCAGGGATTTTTTCTCTTCCAAGAAAGCAGCAAGTCATGATCAGTAAAAGCGATCAGTAAAAACAGCAACAACAATGGCAAGCCATTTCTATATGTATCTGCTTTTGTGGGGGTGGGGAGGAAGAGCAAAACTCCTTAATCAGCAAATCCTGTAAATGAATTGGTATTCCACCCATGTTTTAGTTTAAGAAAGGGTGGTAAAGCTGTGGCCAGTGGGCCTTACAGCTTCCAGGAGGGTTTTTGTGGCCTGTAGAGACCACCAATGTTTTATTGTGGCAAGGATTAAAAAATAAAACCCTCTGAATCACCACTGCCTTCCTTTTTAAAAAAACAACAACCCCTCTGCTGTGTTTTCAGCATCTGCTGCCTCCTGCTCTACAAAACACCTAGCAATCACTTCTGTGCTACTCTAACCTTATGCAGATGCTTGAAAATGTGGAAAGGTGGGTGGCTTAGTGCCTTTCCAGGAGCCATGAGTGACATGGAAGGTTTACTCACCCCTCTACCACATGCAGCAGAGTAGTGGGGATGGGTGTGTGGGAAGCCCACTCTTCCTGCTGTGTGAAAGGTTCGCAGGAAGGTTTCCTGTGTGAGATAACGGAATCTATGGGAGCTTCATTAAAACCTCTCAAGCCCTTTCCCTATTAAGGTAAAGGTAAAGGGACCCCTGACCATTAGGTCCAGACTCTGGGGTTGCAGCGCTCATCTCGCTTTACTAGCTGAGAGAGCTGGCATACAGCTTCCGGGTCATGTGGCCAGCATGACTAAGCCGCTTCTGGCGAACCAGAGCAGTGCACGGAAACGCCATTTACCTTCCCACCAGGGCGGTACCTATTTATCTACTTACATTTTGACATGCTTTCGAACTGCTAGGTTGGCAGAAGCAGGGACCGAGCAACGGGAGCTCACCCCGTCACGGGGATTCAAACTGCCAACCTTCTGATTGGCAAGCCCTAGGCTCTGTGGTTTAACCCACAGAGCCACCCGCGTCCCTTTCCCTATTAGGAATGTGCAAATTCACTAGTCTGCCTTTCTCCCTCCACGATTCACCTCAGTTGGGAACTTGCCTCCTGATAGGGCTGGAGCTGAAACAGTAAAGGTGCCTCTCTGGCTTTGATAGAATTACTCATTTTCAGGGGGTAAAGGGAAGACTCTTTAGACAAAGCAGGATGCTTGCCTTTTATGCCCATGAATTGCTCACCTTGCCTGAGCCAGAATCCACCCTCATGGACGCCCGGGACTCCTCTGCAAATCTGCGCCTCTGCATTTCTGGTGTCCAGGTAACCTTGTCTTTTTCACCCACAACAATTTTGTCAGTGTCCGGTTTTCTGACTTCAGGGGATTCATTTTCGGTTCTGCTTCCTTTTTTCATGTCTGTGAGCTCCTTGGGCGCATTCTCCACCTCTTGCTTCTCAGCTGCCCCTTTGTTGGCTGGCTGGTCTTTTTCTCCCTTCTCTTTCTCTTTTGCTTTCTGGAGGTGCTCCCTGCCTTCCTTCTCCCTCTGCTCCTCTCTCGCTCTCTGCTCTTCTTCTTGCTTCTCCTGCCTCAGCTTCTCCCTCTGTTCTTCCTGTTGCTTCTCTTGCAGTTCTTTTTCTTGCTTGCTTTTCTCCAACTGGGAAGCCTTTTCCGCTGGTAGGTGGCCTTTCTCCTCCTCTCTCAGACTGGCCTTAGCATCCAAGGGAGGCTTTGTGGAACGATCTGGAACCACTCTGCCATTTGAAATGAGCTGCTTGCCAATGGTTGGGCTTTCAGCTCTTGGCCTGTTATCAGCGTCTGGTATTTTTGCTGAAGGCTTTTTTGTACGATCAATCTGAAAGGGCAAAAAAGTTAAATAGACATATTTTGGTAAGATTTGCAAGCTACGTTCCCTCATAGATCACTCAGTGCCAACATTCTCTACTACTCACTTTTATGGTTTTACAAAGGTATTTCAGTCTGGGCAAAAGTATTTATTTATTCATATCCTGCCTTTTCTCCTGAAGTAACCCAGGGCAGCAAACACGTCAATGATAATATACAATTTATAAAAACAGTTTAAAATTTCTTTAAAAACCCACACGATCAACTACTTTCATAGCTAAGAATTTCAGGGTTGCCAACAACAGATCTTTCAGCCACAAAACGCACTGATAAATAGGAATGTTTTTAGACCCTTCCTAAAAATTAGTAATGAGGGAGAATATGCTACAACCCTAATGCAAACCTGCACACAAGGGGGGGGGGGAGGAATTATGCTTGTATGGCCTAGCCAGTTTTATTTGAACATGGGTTTTCTCCTCATCCTGGGAGATTAAATCCTCAGTTGCCCAGACTCAGGTCTTGCTGTAGTAAGAAAGTGAGAAAGCCCCATCCTCTTCCCAGGGAGAACCTACAGGGGTGGTTAGGTGAGAAATACCTGAACACGTATTTGTAGTTGCGGACCATTTACATTTCTAGGATGAGCAATTCTCCTCCCCTAAATGTTATTCATTAAATTTATTAAATACTTCCTATATAACTCCCCAAAGCAATTTAACAGTAGGAAAAATCCCCATACATAAATTTCAATCCAGCACTGATAAAATCTGAGACAAAAATCTCCACTCAAACAACTTGTCTTCAGCTGTCACTGGTGTGATTTTTATGATCATATGGCTCTGCTGCTTATTATTATTGCTTTTCTGAGTATTTGTTTTACTGTTTTAATGGTCTTGTTATCTGCCTTGGAAGCGATAATGCTGAAAAGAGCATTGGAAATTTCCAAACAGAAGCCAATTTTGAATGCTTCCAAAGTCTCTTGTAGTGCGACTCAAGTATGTTTGCTTTGCCAGTTAAAGACAATCACCCAGCAGGTTACACAGGCCTAAGGTTTATGATTTTTGTCCATGGAGAACAAGGTCTTTTCTTCCCCAACCAGTTACCAGGGTCTTTCCTTCATATTTCTTAGCAAGGCAGCTGGAAACATTTACAGGATAGCTATTTCACCTTGCATTTATTGTATTACAGTGCAGGTCTTTCCTCTCTCTTAGCATTTCAGAAAAAGCAGGCTCATCCTCCCTGTAGCAATTCTATAAAATAAGGCAAAAAGGTGGCCCTGTTATGTCACAGTCCAAGCAGAAAGTTTTTTTCTTGCTAAGAATCACTCACCTGAGGAATAATCTTTACTGCAGACACTGGTTGGACTATGGCAGGTAGGTTTTCAGACTTAGCAGGAGTAGCAATTGATCCACAAGGAGCTGGTGGTTGAAACGTGTCCACTCTCTCCTCTTGATCATTTGCAATATTAGGTCTTTCGGTAACTTCCACCACAGAAGGTTTTACATGGACAACAGGTACTGCAGATGGAGCTGGTTCTTCCAAAGATGGATAAGTAAAATCCACTGAAACATGAAAAGAAGGTTATGTTTTTGTTTTCAGATTTTTTTGTAGGAGAAATAATGTACGTTTAAATGAACTGTTACCCAAATGTGTCTCCTCCTCTGCCACAGTCAATATCCGTTTTGGAGGAGCACTTCTTGGTTCTGCCCTTTTGAGAGATTACACCAGGGATGGAGAAACTCCAGCATGCAAATTTATCCTGGCCCTGCCAAGGGCGTTTCCCAAACTATGCCCGCCTGCTGATGTCACTGGGGATGTCGGTTGATGGGTGGGAAAACAGGGGTTTTCTCTCCCAATAGAGATCAGGATCGCCCAGCCTAGGGAGCAGGATTTCATCTCCACTCATTGTCTGATGAGTGCAGATTAAAGATGGGAGGCAGATTGGTGCAAGATTGGATACTGCCCCTGCGGCGCGATAGAGGTGGAAACCGTCCTGCTACGATGCCGTTTTTACAGGGATATACACTTGGTTTTTATCACCCCTGTTATACAGAAAATTCCAAGTGGGAATTTAAAATCTCTGATAGAGGACAAGGATCCAGAGATCATGTTAAAGGTGCCCAAATTTTGTGCGGTTGCCATAAAACATAGGGAACAAGCTGTGCTATTATAAAAACTAAGGTCTTAGAAGCAAATAATAGATAATATTGTAGAGATTAAGACTTAAACCATATTCTAACTGTGGCCATAATTGTATTGTTTATCGTTACATTGATTCTTAATTTAAATTTAATTTTATTGTTTCTGATTTGTATAGTACGGTATGTGAGTCTAGTCTGGGACCGTAATAAATTCAATTCAAATTCAAGATTGGGTACTTAAAAGGGAAGGGGGAAGGCTTTTACAAATCTCCTCCCTCATCCCATCTTAAGTCCATGATCTCAAGCAAAGACAGTGCTGGAGAAGCCCCCTCACTGCCTTTTTTGCAAAACCCACCTCAAACAACAGAGAAGGGAGAAAAAGAGCCACGTTTCACAAGCAAAGCATACCCTCCAACATTCCCCTGATGAAAATTGGGAGGCAAGAGCACAGCACCAAAAAAGTGCATCTTTTGGGGCTGCACTCTCTCCCAAGTCAGCTGACTTGTGCAAGAGCACGGCACCAACTGCAAGTGCTGGCTCGTCCCCGGGACATTCTGGAATCAAATCAGAAGCCATGGTTTCTGTAAGTCTGGGAATAGCCCGTTAAAATAGGGATGACTAGAGGGGATGGCAAAGGCAGAGTGCTGGAGAAGTTCTCCCCATTGTCTTTGCTTGCGAAACCCATGGGAGGCATTTTGGCAGGTGGATAGCCTCACCCACCTGTCAATTACATGACATCACAATGACGCCATGTGACTGTCAGGTCAGCAGCCCCGCCCACCTGTCAAATTTGGCCTGCAAGGACCTGACGAGGATCTGGCTCCTAAAGCCAAAAAGGTTCCCCAATCGTAGATTAGACAGACAAGTACCCAAGGCAGGACCTTTGTGGTGATGGCAATGAGATTGCTATAAACCCTCCAAAGGAGATCCACCAGGATTTTTTTTAGTTTTTAGATATCTGTCCAGGGCCATTTTTATTCAGCTTGCTTTTAATCTATTGCTTCAGTCATAGCCTGCTGTTTTACATTTTCAGTTTGTTTGGTTTTTTTTTGTAACTTTGCACCTCTATGATTTATTGCTTTCATATTTTTTTTAATCTGGTCAACTGCTATGTATGTTTTCTGGAGGAAAAGCTGAGCAATAAATAATCCCCTTAAAGAGGATTAAAGATATGTCAGTGTAACAACCATTAGGATCTACTATTTAAACTTAATGAAATACCAACTGACCACAGAGTGAAACCAGTTGCAGATTTATCATGTGTTCAATGTGTAATACCGTGGCCGTTTGGTCTTATTTCAATTTGGATTATTTCCTCCAAAAGCTCCAAGTAGGTAGGACATTTAGGCAGCAATTCACTCTCCTACAAGCAATCACCTGAAAGTGATCCATATGAACAATGACAAGCCAAGCCCCCAAGAAGCAGAGCTGTAGTCAGATTATTGATATCCAAATTATGCTAAGTATAATCTTTTCGTCTCTGAAGCAGGTGGCAAGATCATCATAGGTCATGAAATATATTCCCACCCTGACTTTTAAAAGGCAGTTCACCCACAATAACAGTTCTGCGCAATAGTCTGAAGATCTACAAATAAATAGGTAGGCTTAGGAACGCAATCTGTGCAGCTCAATCTTACAGGAGCTTACTTGGGAGCAAGCCCCGCTGATTTCAGTAGGATGTACTCCTGAGTAAGTTGTGGACAGAACTGCAGTATTAGGAAAGCTTTTTCTTTAAATCAGAAAGTGTTTTTAATACATACGAGAGACAGAAACGGCTTCATTCCTGTCATGTTGCGGTGGAGTTACTTTGGCATTTGTTGTATACTGGGGATAGCAAAGGAGCCAGTTCTCATAGCCCCCTTCCAAGACCAAGGGCTCATTCTTCAGTACAGCTTTACTTTCCCACTGGAAGTGAAAGACAAAACATTTTACAATAAGTAACAGAACTTTCAAAGCGAAGCTCGTATTTCTCAAAATCAGGTCATGTGGCTAGATAATGCACTCTGTGAAATGGAAAGAGATGGATTGTCTTTTCCTTGTTTTTACAACAAATATACATTTAACATATAAAAATGGCAGATAAAACTACATTGTTCTGACATTTGTTTATTATGGGGAAGTTTATTCTAAATATTTAGACATTTCAGTACACCACCTCAAAAACCTCAGTATCTCTTTAGAAATTGTATACGTGAAGCCATTTTTGCCCATCTAGATTTATTGCCATAACATTTTGCTTTCTATTTGAGGAAGGCTAAAGTCATGCCTGTCTGTATCTTTCACTTTAGAAAAAGAATATATTATACATTTATTGAAAGAATCATATATCTCACTCTTTCTTAGCAATATAAAACTACGAAATAAATACTAAATGTTTAACTGAGCTCCATCTCCAAAAGGCATGAAAGCTCCTTTGCCAATGTTTTATTGAGCCACAGTTAATTGCCTTAAAAGTACAGGTTCACATTCTGGTTTGTGCTCAATTTTTAATCACTGTTTAGCTATTCAGAGATAACATTTAACTATTGTTAAGGGGGAAAAAACCATCAGCAAATGCTATGTCTACATTGGAAAGTATCACTTATGGAAATTTATGCAGACTTAAGTTAAATAGTAAAAGATTGTGTCTGCTGACAGAGCTACCAAAGCACAGCCCTCTAAGATACAGAATTACATCTACTGGGAATCTCATTTATCAAGGTAACTAGAAAAAAATAAACCCGAGCATGTTCACCTTGAAAAGGGCATCTTTGAGGCTCCGCAGAGGTGTTCCTAATTGCAAGTCTTTGGCTGAACTAAAC
Source organism: Podarcis melisellensis (assembly GCF_964234715.1). Lineage (NCBI taxonomy): Eukaryota > Metazoa > Chordata > Lepidosauria > Squamata > Lacertidae > Podarcis > Podarcis melisellensis. The sequence goes on along the minus strand of NC_138546.1, from coordinate 38,473,699 downwards.
CAGTCAAGCAGAACAACATAATCAACTTGTCCTCTCTCCTTCCATGGTTCTTTAGATGTATCTGGGAGTTTAGCCTCAATCCTGTTAGCAGTGATTCTAAAGTTTGAAGCAGTAACATAAAAGATAAGGGTGGGGGGGGGGGGAGAAGAAAGGGGAAAGTAATAATTCACAAAGTGCAATCTGTCATTCAACTGAAGGAGGAGCTGTGGCAGCAATCAATTGCCGTCCAGGGGGACAATGGTGACTACACAATAAAATGCAGAGTAGGCCCAGGTCGCCAAGCCTGACATCACTCCATTACATCTTAACAAGCAGGGCCGGCCCTCCCATTAGGCAGAGTGAGGCAGCCATCTCAGGCACTAATTTGGGGTGTCATAAAGAGAAATTAAATGTTTATTTACTGATTTATTGCATTTCTATTCCCAAGGAGAGACATGTGGGATTTTCTGTCTCAGATACAAAAATGTTGGCTATTTTACGTTACTATGTACCTTGATGATTTTTTTTGGCAGGGGGCATATTTGCTGTTATTGCCTCAGGCAGCAAAATGTCTTGGGATGGCCCTGGTAAAGCCTGGAGACTTCAGTTCTGGAAGTGACACTTAGTGCCACCTGGTCTAGTAGGCTTCTCACATAAACCAAGTGTGCAACCAGAAACATGCACATTTCCATTTCACATTGATCTCTGGTGACCAGCTGTTGGATATTTGATTGAATGCAGGGTTCAGCTGAGCTGAGGCAGGCTCTTTCAAACGGTCCAAAAAGCACAGTAGTGAAAACAATAAGGGGAGACAGAGGAGCCCAAGCAGTGACTTGGCACATACTTTCCTCCTCATGGACTGCTTGATGCCAAACTCCCTTCCCTAACACCTACTTATCTTCACAAGCTTATTGCCAACAGTCACTGTCACCATGGCATTATTGCTCCAACCATGCTTAGTACCGTATATTACAGAGGGCTGTAACCAGCTAGGTCCTACTCGGCCCACTGAAATTAATGGACCTCAGTTAGTCATGCCCATTAATCTCAATGGGTCTACTCCGATTAGGAACAGTACTGGATACAACCATTCTCGATTGTCTACTCCTAAGGTTCCAAGACCAAGCCTGAGTATTGCCTCACAACCATTTTATACAAGTGCTGTCAATATTGCTAAGGCCTTTTAAAGGTCCATTAAACTAGGGACCATCAGCATATCCCATGTCCTAAAGTTCCGTAGACCAACTAAGCACCTTTACAAAAAAGAAGTAGTCGTCAAGACTACTGTGTGTACTTTAGGCCTTTTATTGTAGCTGGACAAACAGGTGTTCCATATTTTCTCCATTCTACTCCTGATAAATGGTAAGCGCTTAATCGGTACACAGTCTTAAGACTCTGCAAAGAAAGTTTATTCCATACCCAGGACTGATAGCTTCTTCTGGAACGCAGACCGAGTTTGCAATGCAGGACTCCTGGTAATCCTTCAAGCACCGAGCATCCATAATCATCAACTTAATGCTTTTGTCCATCATCATTTTAAACAATTCCTCTGCTGTGATTGTTCCTTGGGAGAGAGAAATTGTTTTTTTAAAAAGCTGATACAGTGGTGCCCCGCAAGACGAATGCCTCGCAAGACAGAAAACCCGCTAGACGAAAGGGTTTTCCGTTTTGGAGGTACTTCGCAAAACAAATTTCCTATGGGCTTGCTTCGCAAGACGAAAATGTATTGCGAGTTCCTGCGGGATTTCCCCCCCCCCTTTTTCCCAAGCCGCTAAGCCCCTTATCAGCTGATCCGCTAAGCTGCTAATCAGCTGATCCGCTAAGACCGCTAATAGCGCTAATCCGCTAATGGGCTTGCTTTGCAAGACGAAAAAAACGCAAGACGAAGAGACTCGCGGAACGGATTCTTTTCGTCTTGCGAGGCACCACTGTAGATCAGAATACAAACGCTTGTTAAAGTTCTTTTTAAAAAAATAACTCTATTAATGTTTTAAAGAGATGATTCTCACTGAATTATGCTTGTGAACAAGTATAATGCCAGTAGGGACTGCCAGGGAAACAATGCATGAGGAAGTTTGGCAATAACAACAACAACAATAATAATAATAATAATGATGTGGGCGCAACTTTAAAAGCATTGGTTTTGGGAGCATCTGTCATGCTGAGAATCTACTTGAGATTCTTACATTGCAGGGGGTTGGACTGGATGACCTTTGGGGTCCCTTCCAACTCTACAATTCTTTGATTCTATGGATTGGTTTCCCCAATGCACCTGCACCAGGCCAGGTTTTCCGCTGCCTTGTCCCTCACTCTTAGCAAGTGACAGCAATGAGCTGCACTGTGTTAGCCAGGAGAGCAACGCAGCCCCACCATTGCTGCCCTGTCGTCTGCAATCACTTACTTAGTGAAGCCACTTATTTCATATCAAGGGAAATCCGGACAAGAAGGAGCTGAGAAAAATCTATTCCCAGCAAGGCAGTCAAAAGAGCTGCAGGCAGAGCCTTTTTACATCCCTATTGTCACATGACTTGCCTATCCCTACGAGGGGGCGGGGCTTCACTCCTGGTTGTACTGGAGGCCTCCGACACACCTCCAGAGAACAGCTGTTGTTAAAATGGGTGAAGATGCCCATAAAGAAATTGCAGAATGGAGGTGCACAGATTTCTGAGTGGTATCTTACAACTTTCAAGCTTGTTGCTTAGGATCGCCTACAGCCATACCACCTTGAACAAGCCCAATCCCGCCTGATCTCGGTGGTTGGTTAGGAACAACCATGCATTATAGCCCCATTTTCAAATCATAGTATCTTCTTATCGTTACCCTACGGAACACAAACTGCGAACAGGGTGAAGATAGCACATACAGATCTTATGTAAAGTATCCATTGCAAATGCTTAGAAAATTACTTGAACCAAGATAGGGAGGAGCATTCCGGCAGACACTTCACCATGGGGAGCATTTATGAGATATATTTTGCTCTCACCTCTGGGTCAAATTCCATACTTAAGTGATAGAAAGGAATTCCCTCCTAGGTCTATCTAGGCAGCCCCACATGAATGGGAGTAGTTGGTGAGGAGGAACAGCTGCCTTTCTTGTAGTCCCTATGAATTAACTTATTTGAGTCATTTAGACAAGAGTGATCTACAGATAAATTCCTGTTCTGTTTGTAGTCTCTACTATGGAGAGCAGAACTGAGGATAATGGAGAGATGTCACTTACCGGTTTCAGGTTGATTCTTTATTTCTGTTGAACTCTTCTTCTCACCATTGATCTATATTACGTTAGCATTTTAGAAAAAAAGGATTTTCAGCAATTAAAAATGCATTAAAAGCAGCTGTTTTTATATTCTTAATTCACACATACACATCTTTCTGAAGTCAGTAAGGCTGCAGTCCTGTTCCCACTTACCTGAATGTAAGCCCTATTAAATTCAACAGGATTTACACCTGTGATTAAACCAGGCCTTTCTGAAGCAACCACTCTTTGTCAAAATGGCAAAACAGAAGTGGCTGCATAGATTTATGCAGACCAATCATAACATAGTACAAGATAGCCTTCTGCCAGAGTTGAAGTTAGTAAGAATTCCCCCCCCCCCCCCAAATTCAGACTGGGGATTTTTCCTTTCACCTAGCTCTATTTTTTAGTTGCCTGGAGTCGACTGGTCTCCAGGCATGTATACGCACTGCTAAAAATCCATTATCTGAATTAAGTGCCTTAACAGGGACAGGATTTGGTGATCATATGGTATTTTCCAGCCTTTAGCATCAGTCTAAAGAAATTCAATATTAAAGGTCCATCTCAACTTCACAGCTCAAGGTAGGTAAAGGTAAAGGTACCCCTGCCCGTACGGGCCAGTCTTGACAGACTCTGGGGTTGTGCGCCCATCTCACTTAAGAGGCCAGGGGCCAGCGCTGTCCGGAGACACTTCCGGGTCACGTGGCCAGCGTGACATCGCTGCTCTGGCGAGCCAGAGCCGCACACGGAAACGCCGTTTACCTTCCCGCTGGTAAGCGGTCCCTATTTATCTACTTGCACCCGGAGGTGCTTTCGAACTGCTAGGTTGGCAGGCGCTGGGACCGAGCAGCGGGAGCGCACCCCGCCGCAGGGATTCGAACCGCCGACCTTTCAATCGGCAAGTCCTAGGCACTGAGGCTTTAACCCACAGCGCCACCTGCGTCCCATTACAGCTCAAGGTAGACCAATGATATACCCACTTGCAACATGAACAAAGAGCCACACATCAGATCGCTCAGTTTAGCAGTTACAAGCTAGAATGGTGATGGCCTTTTAGGGCCTGAGTAGGATTTAAAATAGACAACCTTCAGAATTATTCAACAGGATAAGCCTGTTGAATATATGAAATATTAAGCACAATGTATTTAATGAACAGTACACTTTAACCCTAAATAACCGCTAAGTTTTATTTTCAAACTTAAATAATCTAATTTTAGGTGCTGCCAGATATAAGCCAACTCCCCCCACCTCCAATATTCTAGACTAGATTTTAAAAATGTTTACAACAGATAACATTTTAAGGATTAAGTGTCCCAATTACCATTTGATTTTTTCCTTTGGGATCTGATGAATCTTCTGAAGAGGTTTTGGTTAAAACTTTTGCATCATCTTTCAATTCCTGCTTTTTCAACTGTTGCTCCTCTTGCCTTTCCTTTTCTTCCAGTTTCTTCCGCACTTCGGCTTCTTCATATCTAGTTTAAAAAAGAATTACAATTTACCATTTGCTTTTTTCATTGCAAGAGATTGTTTTGTTGGCACTTTCTGTTAAGATGCCCGAGTCGCTGGTGGATGAAGAAAGCCAGTCATTGCTGGGTTAATGCCTCCAACAAGCCTAGGCAGGAAACTCATTACGTAACTTGCATGTGTTCCTCATCCTCTTTCCCAGGAGACATCAGTAACACTTTTGACCAAGGCTTTGAAGGTCCTGTTCAGTGACTGGCTCTCTTCATCCACCAAAGAAGGCAAAGTGAACCATTCTCCTGGAGGACTTGGGAGCCAGTCACTGCTGAGACCTACCAGAGCCTGCCTCTAGGTGGGGAAGACTGTAAGTGCTCACTAAACACATCAGCCAAAGCCTGATAATCCTTAAATCTTTACCATCTGATTGCCATTTGGTTTTCTGGACAATAGCCCCAAAACATCATGCATCCTTTTACATGCTTCTTACTCTGATGGATCCAAGAATGGTTTGAAGCCTTAATATTCTACTAGAAATGCAGAGCAAGGGCTATTCTGAAGTCGACAAAAATGTAAGATCTGTATTGTTTTAAATATATTAAACAAACACAAAATCACAGTTTATAGGACGGTTTGGCGGAATAGCGTATGTATGTGAGCATTCCAAATGTGGTGAGTAAACAAATGTGACTAATATTCTCACTTGGCTACAGAACAAGAATAGCATACTAAATTCTAAAAGAAGACTTCAGAAACTGATGTCTGAGTAATGAAAATTCTAAATTTTTTATTTAAAGGAAGTCAGGTAAAAGATTTCATCTGGTTTCATCAAGGCAGAAGTCAACCACTCTTCCTCCTTCTTGTAGATACCATTTAATCACCACCTGCACATTAATTAATTTCTAAATTCAGTTATTAACTGCTCTTGTACCACAGGAGAACAGAAAAAACAAAACATGGTACTACTAGAGCTTGACTTGGAGTCTGTTGTAGAAGCGTCGAAGAAAGAATTTGGATTATTCCCAAAGTATTTAATTCATGAATATCTTGGAAGCATTCCAAATACTTTATCGTACTGTTGCCCTTGAAAAACAAGGGCACCTTGTTTCTTTGGAGGAGTGGGGGACGCCTGACTGATATCTGAGCACTGGATGGTAGTTATGCCACTACATTCGGGGGTCTGGAAAACAGGAAATACTATTAAAAAGATTTCTTAAGGAAAAGCACCACACTATCAAAGGCCCAGATGAAATGCCATAGCTCTCCTACAAAATTGTGTGGGGAACATAAGAAGCTACATGTGTTTTCCTACACATATCAGGTCACATTTTCATCATATTTATAAAAATAAGGAAAAATGCACTCTTACAAGGTTATAGTTGTATTAAAGGATAATGGAATTATTGAGACAAAACGAAACAGAAGTAGTCAATAGTTTGGTATGAGCTGCAGCTTAGTGGTAGAACACATGCTTTGCATCTAGAAGGCCCCTGATTCAACCTACGCCATATCTAGGTGAGAAAGATTTGATTGGAGAGCTGCTGCCAGTCAAGAATACTTAGCGAGATGGGTAATGGTCTGATTCTTGTGTAAAGGCAGCTTCTTACGCTTTTATGGCAAGCATGCTAAAAGTTCTAAATAATATGAGCCTGGATACTTCTCATTTGCACATTTAAGATCTTCCTCTTAGGTCTTCCTCTGTGTGCCCCCTATGTCTGAATTACAATGGTTGGCCACACAGATCAGGATGTTTACCAGGGAAAGAACAAATAGGTTTCTCCAAAGGTTGCTCTACACTAGACCACTGTCTTATACTTATGCACTTGGTTGAAAAATACAGATTCCAAAGGCAATCTAAGATATATGCTGCTTTTGTAGATTTTCGTGGTGCATTCGACTCAATTGACCGCCCAAAGTTGTGGAGGAAACTCGCAGAATTAAAAATTGATCAGCGCTTACTGATTCTAATGCAAAATCTACACTCTTCCAATACCTGTCAAGTCAAACTTAACACCAAAGGTCACCTTTCATCAGACATCCCTAACTCGAAAGGGGTAAAACAAGGGTGTATCCTTGCCCCCTTTCTATTTAATTTATTTCTATCAGACTTGCCAGATTACCTTCAAAAAATAGAATCACATGCCCCTAAACTTAATCAGAAACCAGTTCCTCTCTTATTATACGCAGACGATGCTGTCCTACTATCATTAACGAGCTTGGGTCTGAAACGTCTTATATCTTCACTGATCCTTTACTGCGAATGCAACAAACTCTCTATAAATTATGAGAAGACAAAAATTTTGGTCTTCTCGAATGGTTGGAAATTAGAGAAATGGAAAATAAGAGGGCAAGAAATCCAACAAGTGAAAATCTATAGGTATCTGGGAATCTTATTCCAGAGCAATTTAGGGTGGGCAACCCATCGCACAAACGCCATAAAACAGGCAAAGTGCACCTCATCAGCAGTTGCCCGTTTTTACTATCAGAAAGGTAATCAATTTATTCCTGCGGCCAATCAGATATTTCAAACAAAAGTGCAATCCCAGATATTCTATGGAATCCCGCTATGGGTCCAAGCATATAACAGTGATTTAAAAAAGATTCACTCCAGCTTTCTGAGACGTATTCTTGGACTCCCAGCTATGATCAAATATGAAACAATGTGTGCAGAAATAGGCATACACACAATGGAATATTGGGCATGGTCCACCTCAATAAAGTACTGGTTACGCTGCCATTTTCGCTGCCTTCCATCAAGTCTGCTCGCTGATTTGCTCAATGACTCCTATAAATCAAGATGGTATCAGCACCTCGAAAAAAAGATTGAATCTTTAGGCATCGAGCTGGAGCCCCTGTACAATTCTAATGAGCAATACATTTTCCATAATATCCTAACTAGACTAAAGGATGTCGAGAGACAAAATATTATGGCAGCTGTAAACAAAATTTGCTCCCCCATATTCTATGATTTAAATATCTTAGATAGCAGAGCCAATTACGTCACTAAATTAATAATCCCAGCCCAACGTAGGGCTTTTATGCTGGCCCGTTTGAATGTTTTTCCCTCAGCATTTGCCAGGGGAAGATATCAAAACATTCCTAGAAACAAGAGATTCTGCAGATGCTCTATGAATGTCCCGGACACTGTAGAGCATATTCTCTTTCATTGCCCATTGTACAGTACGCTCCGTCAACGCGTGCTGTCCCCTCTCTCGGGTGGTCTGGAACCCCAGCAAGGTGAATGTGTGGGACTCTACCTATCCGACGTTGACCAAAGGGTAACGGCGGGGGTAGCCGAGTTTTTGGTAGCAGTCCTCCAAGGAGCAGGTTAACAAAGAAAACCATTGACTCTATATGTATATATATATATATATGTATGTAGCCAACTGCTGCTCTTTTATATATATTTCAAGGCCTTTATATGTTATTTTCTCTTTTATGGTTTTATTCGCATAATGCCTAATAAAGGTTTGATAAGTAAGTAAGATCAGGATGTTTTCAACTGCAGCAGCAACGTTGCCAAGCCACTCCTCTAGGGATGCACATCTCCCTTCCTTCCTGTTATTTTTAAGGCAGCTGGCCAAGATTGTCATGTTCCAGAGTGCTTTTGGATTTGTTTAATATTGGATATGGCTTTATATCAATTGCTGCTGCTCATGCTTTCATTATTATTGTGATGAACTGCTGCTGATTATTCCAACTTCCCCAATCTTCACCAATTGCTGGGGGGTGGGGAGAGCGAGAGAGAGAGAGAGAGAGCGAGAGAGAGAGAGTGTGTTTGGGAATAGCATCCTGAATGAGGTGGTCTAGGACTCCAAGTTTCTGCTACGTGTCTAAAAGCCAAGGGCTAAGACTATAGCAAGCCATGAATGCAGCACTGTCATTTATAAAGATAATAGGAGATTCAAGTTCCACTGCAATCGTTCTCTCGTTCACTTACAGAGGTACTCTATGCTGAAACATTTTTAGCCTCTTATTGAGCTCTCAATTAATGGCAAATGTTGCAGGAGGACTGCTTCTCTGTGCTTAATAAGGAAAAATACGGTAGAAGATAACAAAAAACCAAGCACACGTATTAACATTTAATGCTATTTAAGCATACCTGAGTTTAAGGCTTTCTGAAAGTCTTTCAGCTTCTTCAATTGCCTTTTTTATGTTTGTAGGTCCAAGCATTGAATGAAAGTAATCCTGAAATTACAAGAGGCATAAAACCATTTCAATCAGTGTACCATTGTCCAATGTATACAGAAAAAATCCATTAGTCATGATTTTTCTGGCACTATATCATAGATGAATAATTGACAGTTTCAAATGGAGATTGCAATGAGTGGCTGCTCTCCCTCTTGAGATTCCAGGTCTGAATTTATAGGAAATGAGTAGTCTCATTTCTGACATCAGAGCATTATTCTGAATTTACAGATCTTACAGAGCGAAGGAGCAGAGACAACTACACCTCCAATGTCCATCACAATAGTGGATTATTGCCATGCGCTTTGGTGCCTAGTGCCCAATGCAAGTTTTCACCTATGGTGTCCCTGACGGAAGTGTTTTACTTTCTCCAATCAGTTGTTTATTATCTTGAATTTTCAGAGGCAATATTTAACTTTACACCAAAATATACATACAACTACTCATAACTGGATACCTACTTGTTGCTGTTTGAAATCTGTCCTCTTCTTAATAAGATTATACACAGTCACATACTTCATGTAAAGTACATAGGCCTTCTCTTCATCTCTGTCCAACCGGCACTCCTCAGCTGCTTTGAAGATCTTGAGGGCACTCTGTACATAACTTGAAATGGAGGCAAAGAATTCAAAATCACAAAAGTTACTGGATTGTCATGAAAGCAGACTACATAAAAGCAGAACTTCCACCTACAATGATAAGCTGCTTTAAAGAACAAACGTATGAACAAGCAATTTTCTTTCTCAAAAGACAAGTCAGTGTTATTTTATGATCTACCTTTAAATTATTTTCTGCAAAAAGTGCTCAGCTTCCTTAAACATTAACTCACCTCCTGGAACTTTACAACCAGGAAAGTGAATGATACAGCACTCTTTTAAAGTGTGAATGTTGTTTTAGCTATGTGTATGAAGCACAATATCTATTAGAACGTATTTTCCATTAATTCCAAGAAACAAGATGAAGACTAAGTCAACTAAGCAAATATCCATACCTCTTAGTACTTGTTTTATCAGCTTTTACTTCTGTCTTTTTGTTAAGATCTTTCAATGAAGTGCAGAGGTATAGGTCTTTAGGTACAGATGCCACCGCAGGCATGTTAGTATATAGATATGTCTCCTCAGGAGGATGCTAAAGGCTTCAAAGGGATGTTATAGGTCTTTGAATTACTCAGCAACCCTGGCTGTTTCCTGAAAGAAAAAGAAAAAGATTTCAAATGGATCTTATTAACAAATACAAAGACACATCCTTTGACCATTTTATGAATGCTTGCCTACAGAAACTTTAAAAACACGAACACAAGCGTGAAACGACTTTTGAAACAGTTCAAGTAAAACCAGGGCCTTTTGCCCTAGAAAAAGAGGTGTTGGTACTCTAGGGTAATTGAGCACCCCTTGCAAAAAAAACCTCACTGAATAGAACTCTATTCAACCCTACTGCTTTCTCAAAAAACACCAGGTTATCTGTTTCAGCTTCCAGGCATGCATTTCATGTGGTGCAAAATTATCTGTGAGAAAATGTACTCAGACACACACAAAAAAAGGATGAGCAGAAAATACTGGCAACAAGCTCTTTTCTACAACCCTCACTATGAAGACATAGTCCATTTTCACTCCTTCCAGTAATATACATATGTACCTTGTTCAATTAGTCTCAAGCAGGTAATCTTAGCTGTTTTTTCTCCCACTCTGTGGATTACCAATAACAAAGGCTTCATATCCTGGAAACTTGAAGCCTTTTCTAAATATAACTTCAAGGTTCAACACGTCATGTCATTATTTTTTCTCCACCACCTAAGCAACACATTGTGATTAGGTTTTGCTGAGATTCAATGCAGTATTGCATTAGGTATTATCCAAACAGAGAGACAAAACTCTTATAACATTACTATTACTAAAGGCTACCAACATCTGCAAGGTCATAAAAATACAGCCAGCTTGCTCACTGTTGCACAGATAACAGGCACATGAAAACAATTCCCATGGCGACCGTGCATCCAGTGTTCATGGGAAGAGACTTTAAATGAAGACATTGGTAATATCATAAATATCCCCCCCCCAAAAAAAATATAGACAATAGTTGCATTTGAACATCTGCACGTATGTGTGAATTGGGGAAACATATATTTTGTGTTTAACTTCCCCCTTTTAAATTATCAATTTACTTCATGTGAGAGCAAGATGAAGTCATGCACTTAAAAAAGCTTTTTGTTTTCATTTGATTTAATAAGTATATACTAATTACATTCCATTAGTATTCCAGTAACTTTTGTTTTAGATTGTTTTAGTATCTGGATCATATGATTACTTCCACTGACTGCACCAATATTATGTGGAAACCTGATCATAGCCTGTTTTAAGTAACTATCAACAGACAAGTACCATGAACTGGGTCTCAGTAATTGTTCATACAGTGGTACCTCTGGCTGCGAACGCCTCTGGTTGCGTACGCTGTGGGTTATGAGCTCCGGTAACCCGGAAGTAGCTGCTCCGGGTTGCAAACTTAGCCCCAGGATGCGAGTGGAAACTGCATGCCGGAGGTCCGTGCGCAGAGGGAGGCGCACTTTTGCTAATGGCGCCTCAGGTTATGGTTAGTTTTCGGTTACGAACGGACCTCCAGAATGGATTCCGTTCTTAACCAGAGGTACCACTGTATTTGCAAAACAGATATCACAGAATTGTGGAGTTGGGAGGGATTCCAAGGGTCATCTAGTCCAACCCCCTGCAATGCAGGAATCTCAACTAAAGCATCCATGACAGATGGCCATCCAACCTCTGCTTAAAAACCTCCAAGGAAGGAGAAAGTACAACCTTCTGAGGTAGTTGATTCCGCTGTTGAACAGTTCTTACCATCAGCAAGTTCTTCCTGATGTTCAGTCAGAATCTCCTTTCTTGTAACTTAAAGCCATTAGTTTGGGAGGTACTCCCCGGTGCAGGAGGAAAAAAAAACTTGCTCCATCTTCTATTTGACAGTCCTTTAGATCTTTGAAGATGGCTATCATATTTCCTCTCAGTCCCCTTTTTTCCAGGCTAAGCATACCCAATTCCCTCAACTGTTCCTCATAAGGCTTGATTTCCAGACCTTTGATCATCTTGGTTGCCCTTCTCTGCACATGTTCCAGCTTGTCAATATTCTTCTTAAAATGTGGCTCCCAGATCTGGATGTGGTATTCCAGGTATGGTCTGACCAAGGCAGAATAAAGCGGGACTGTTGCTTCCCTTGATCAGGATACTATATTTCTGTTGAGGCAGTCTAGAATAGCATTAGATTTTCTGCTGCCGTATCACACTGTTGACTCATCCTAACCTTGTAGTCTAAATCCCCTAAATCCTTTTCAGATGTACTACTGGCAATCCAGGCGTCCCTCATCTTATATTGGTGTAGCAGGTTCTTCCTGCCCAAGTGCAGAACCAGACATTTGTCCCTATTGAAATTCCTTTTACAGTGGTACCTCGGGTTACATACGCTTCAGGTTACAAACTCCGCTAACCCAGAAATAGTACCTCGGGTAAAGAACTTTGCTTCAGGATGAGAACAGAAATTGTGCTCTGGCGGCGCGACAGCAGCGGGAGGCCCCATTAGCTAAAGTGGTGCTTCAGGTTAAGAACAGTTTCATGTTAAGAACGGACCTCCGGAACAAATTACCGAGGTACCACTGTGTTAGTTTTGGCCCAGTTCTGTCTTCTGCTACACTAGCTAACCCTCCCAGCTTGGTGTCTTCCACAAATTTGATGAGCATCCTCTCAATTCCTTCGTCCAAGTCGTTTAGAAAGATGGTGAACAACAACAGGCCCAGGACAGAACCATGTGGTACACCACTTGTCACTTTTTTCCAGGATGATGAGGAACTATTAGTGAACACTGTCTGGGTTAGGTCAGTCAACCAGCTACAAATCCACCTAATAGCTACCTTGTCCAGCCCACATTTTGCCAGCTTCTCCACGAGAATTTCATGGGACTTTGTCAAAAGCCTTATTGAAATCAACATACATGAAGTCTACAGCATTCCCCTGATCCACCAACTTGTAACTCTATCCAAAAGAAAAAAAGAAAAGAAAAAGAAATGAGATTTGTCTGGCATGACTTATTTTTGAGAAACCCCTGCTAGGTTTTAGTAATCACAGCATCCTTTTCTAAGTGCTCATAGACTGACTGTTGAATTATCTGTTCTAGGGCCTTACCTGGTATCAATGTCAAGCTCAGCTGATCAGTCGGTAGTTACCTGGGTCTTCTTTTTCCTCGTTTTTGAAGATGGGGACATTTGCTTGCCTCCAGTCCACATGTTCTCCAAAAATTCTAAAGCATTATAAACAGAGGCTCTGAGATTGCATCCACAAGCTCCTTTAGTACCCTTGGGTGCAGTTTACCAGGCCCTGGAGATTTGAATTCATTTAAAGTAGCTAAGTGTTCCCTTAGCACCTCTTGTCTTATATTGAGCTGCGGTTCCCTCCTTAAATCATTTATTCTGTTATCACCAGGTTGGGCACTGCTTTCCTTTTGGGTGAAGAGGCAAAGTAGGTGTTGAGCAGTTCTTCCTTCTCTGTCCCCAAATGGCATTTCTCCATCTTCTCCACACACAGGACCTACTACTTGCTTGTTCTTCCTCCTGCTTTGAACATAGCCAAAGAAAGCTTTAAAACACATTTTTAACTTCTCTTGTAAGCCTGGTCCACCTGCCATTTGCCCTGCAACCATTGGCCACCTATGTATACTCTTCCTTTGTGATTTCCCCTTCCATTTCTTATACATGCCCTTCTTAAATCTCAGGTCATCTGTAAGCTCCTTATGCAGCCACACCGGTTTCCTTAGATGCCTCCAACTTTTCTTTCTTGTTGGAATTGTCTGCCTTTGTGACTTCAATGTATCATCTTAGAGAAACGCCCATCCATTTTGGAGTCCCTTCCCTTTGAGTACGTATTTCTGACCATGGTATCACTTAGTTCCTTAAGTTTTTTGAAATCAGTCTTCTTAAAATCCAGAGTGTTTTTACAATTACGCCCAGCTTTCCATTGGTTCTATTTCATGAATCCCAAGAGACCATGATCACTTCCTCTCAAGTTTCCCAGTACTTCCACTTTGTCAAGTTAGTTCCTCCCTGTTAGTGAGGACCAGGTCTAAGTTGTTGCTTCTTCCACCTTCTGGTAAATGAACTGTCAGCGAGGCAATTGAGGAATTTGTTGGACCTTACGTTCTTGGCAGAGTTTGAGTTCCCATAGATATTGGGGTAGTTGAAGCCTCCCATGACTACTGTATCTCTCATTTTTGAATGTCTGGTAATATGCTGTAGGAAGGCATCATCCAAGTCTTCAGTCTGGCTTGGAAGTCTATAGCAAACAGCCACAGTAAGGTCACTGTTGCCTCCCTTTCCTACACTTTTTACCCATATACTCTCAATTGGCCTTCCTTCATTATGCCCTTTCCTTCAAGTGTGTAGAAGCTGGTGTTAAAAGTAATAAGCAGTACTACAATGTTCTTACCATTTATTGCTTGCATTTACACATGAACTGTCATTAACACATAAGCACAGGAAGAGGAAACAAGGATACACTTCCTACATTCCCCACATATATACCGTGTTGTAAGACTGAGGAAGAGTCAGCTAGCAAAACCAATACCTCTACTATAACCAGCCACGAACATAATCAGACAGTCAACAAGGTAGGTAGAGTATCAACCAGTCAACAATCAGCTCTGGCAGAGTATAAATATAACAAATTCAACATCCATCTTTCTCCTGGCTACTTTATCCTTCGGTATTTACACAGTTGCTGATATATATGTTTTAAAGTCCATGATATTCCTATAACTTCACTGACTATAGTCTCCCATGTGAACACACCACCATGTACTCATGCTCCTAGAACCTGTATGTCAGAGCTTTCCAAACTTTTCATGTTGGTGACACACTTTTTAGAAATGCATCATTTCGTGACACAGTCATTCAGTTTTACTAGCAAGGTAAAAGTAAAGGGACCCCTGACCGTTAGGTCCAGTGGCGAATGACTCTAGGGTTGTGGCGCTTATCTTACTTTATTTGCTTAGCATGACCAAGCCGCTTCTGGCGAACCAGAGCAGCGCACGGAAATGTCGTTTACCTTCCTGCTGGAGCAGTACAGTGGTACCTCGGGTTAAGTACTTAATTCGTTCCGGAAGTCCGTTCTTAACCTGAAACTGTTCTTAATCTGAAGCACCACTTTAGCTAATGGGGCCTCCTGCTGCCACCGCACCACCGGAGCCCGATTTCTGTTCTTATCCTGAAGCAAAGTTCTTAACCTGAAGCACTATTTCTGGGTTAGCGGAGTGTGTAACCTGAAGCGTATGTAACCCGAGGTACTACTGTACCTATTTATCTACTTGCACTTGACATGCTTTTGAACTGCTAGATGGGCAGGAGCAGGGCAATGGGAGCTCACCCCGTTGCGGGGATTCGAACCGCTGGCCTTCTGATCGGCAAGCCCTAGGCTCTGCAGTTTAGACCACAGCGCCACCCGCGTCCCATTTTACTAGCAAACCGGAGGTTAAACTACCCATTTTCCAGGCCCGGGAGGAGCACAGGAAGCATTCGCACAACACAGCTACATACGGCAGCTGACACACTTAACGTGTCGCGACATAAAGTTTGGAAAGATCTGCTGTATGTTCTCGTGCTCCTAGAACATGTACAGACATCCCAAGAACGCTCCCTCTTGGCACATCTTATTGGCACAATTATCCAATGGTGTTGGCTTCTGCTTAAATTCAGTCTCAACACATGGAAAGGTTTGGGAGGCGTTACTCACTGTAAATCCACAACACGCAAGTTAAAACTGTGAGCACATACCGCTTACTTCACAGAACGACTTCCGCACTTGAATTTCCATTACTCATGTAAGACAATTCTGCATCACTACAAATGCATGTGAGGAAGAGGAGCCAAATACTGGAACGTGACACACACTCACCTACAGGTCAGATCCTCCATGTGTGAATTTCATCATGGGTAAAGTCACCCCAATGACATTTTGCAGGCTTCCTACTGGCCTTGTTTGATGTTTTATTGTGTTTTTAATATTCTGTTGGGAGCCGCCCAGAGTGGCTGGGGAAACCCAGCCAGATGGGCAGGGTATGTATGTATGTATAAATATTATTATTATTACTATTATTAATAACAATAGTAATAATTATTACTATAGTATTACTATAGTATAATTATTACTATTCTATAGTATTATTATTATTATGTGTACACCCATTTTTGTTTAAGCATATGCTTAGAAGGGCATATATACAGCGTGGATGGGCCAAACCGGCATTTGAAAACACGCCTGTCACATAAAGGCTCCAGGAAAAGGGCCAGGGTTGGCTGCGGTTCCCTGCTGATCACGCGGGGGAGGGGTGTTTTAAACTCGAGTAACGTGTGAATGCAACCTCCCAGGTCACTCACCAAGGTGACATTTTAATGGACATCGGTGTGTGTGGGGGGGGGGAGATGACTCCCGCGGTTCCCCCCTTTATTTCCCCTTTTTCTGCTCAGAATGGACTTTTTCTCAATTCCTTATTCCTTATGCCTCCCGTCATGTCGCGGCCTCCGCCCATTCCCACCTCACAACCCGAGTCTCCCCAACACCGCCACCCCGGGCTCCTCCTTGCGGGCCCACAGAAGGGCCCCTCCACGGCCAACACGGACCCCGCCGTCTCGTGTGAGCCGAGCCCCACAGACGCGTGTCGGGTCTCCCCTCCCCCCGCCAGCAAGCCTCGTTCTCCGGGCTCCAGACCAGCTTGCCCACCCGGGGTCCTTCCTGAGGTAAAAGAGGGCAGGCCGCTCCGCCTCCAGGAGGCCTTTCCCGGCCCTCTCGTCTCCAGCGCACTCACCGCTTCGGGGGTCTCGCAGCAGCCGCAGCCACCACCTCTTCCTCCTCCCTTCGACCCGGCCCAGGCCCATGTCCCAGAGGCGAAACGGCGGAGGGAAGATGGGCTGGAGGACGGCCTTCGCTTCCGAGGCGGAACTGGGCTGAGGCGGCGGAGAGGCGGCCCGTGGGCGGGGATAGGCTCGGGCCCAGCCTCCCTGGCGAAGGGGAATGGCTTACTTACTCGTAAGGGAAGCGTGTGTTGGGGTAGCCGACTGATGAACAGCAGCCACCAAATCTTTATTTTTTATTTTTATTCAGGGTTTCAAGAGCCTTATATATGAGGTGCGGAACTTTTCTCTGAAGAATTCCTCGCCTGCCAAAAATTTAGTCCTCTGGGAAAGCAGAGCTGCTTTCTTTTGTGAATTAGGGACAGGACTATCGGTTTTTATCATATGTGGTGGTCTTGTAATAAGGATCAGTGCCGGATTTACGTAGTATAAGCTAAACAAGCTATAGCTTAGGGCCCCACTTTCTTGGGGGGCCGAAAAAAAATTAAAGGGGAAAAAAACCTAGATGAACATTTCCAAAATATAAAAAACAAAATAAAACCTACATACAGCAACAGTGTTTTGTGTTGTGTAGACTCCGATGATATAAGTAATGGGCCCCGCCTGCTAGCCCGCTCACTAAAATATCACTGGTTTGCTAATTTCTATCTATAGAAATTATGGACTTTGCATTCTGCATGGACTTTTCAACAATTACTTTGATAAAATACATATTTTGTTATGTGCAGATGGCTTTAGATACCTATTAGGTACATAACTTACCATATATAGCATATATTCAACACAAAAAAGCAGCAATTTGTTGTTGACAAAGGACAGCTGGACATATAAAGGGCCCCATTACCTTCAGTAGCTTAGGGCCTCATCAAACCTAAATCCAGCCCTGAGTAAGGTTAAAGCTTACTGGGAAATGATACACAATGAATTGAAAAGGATGTTCAAAATAACATTTGTAAAAAAACAAAACCAACAGCTTTTTGGGGGGAATTATAGGGACAGAATTACCAAAAATGTATAGAAACATATTCTTGTACGCTATTACAGTGGCAAGAATGTTACTCGCCCCAAAATTTTAAGCAGCAGCAAAGAATGGATGCAAAAACTTATGGAATATGCAGAAATGGCAAAACTTGCAGGAAGAATAAGGAATAAAGATAACCAACTCTTTATAAAAGAATGGAAATGGTTTATTGAATATTTACAGATAAATTGTAAACAGATGAGAACACTGGCAGGATTGTTGTAATAATGTGCAGTTTCAGAAGAGCATATATTTTAAAGATGAATAAAGGAGCAAATTAAGGTAACTTGGAGTATGCAGAAGATATTAAAAATACATTTAAGGAACCACAGAAAGGGGGTAGGAAGTCAAGTTTTGAAATGTTAAAATGATTGTAAAATTAGTGAAATGTATAAACCTGAAAAGCATAAAATTTAAAAAGCAGACAGAGCTGCTTCAAGCTGCAAAGGGCAACCATCAGATACAGTGTGATGTACCGTAGGTTTTTTTTGTTTTTATGCTTTTTATGTTGTTGTAAAGCACCCTGATGTTTTATGAGGAAGGTAGATGAGTTCTTTGAGAACTTCTAAAATGTTGCTTTTCGCTTTCCAGTTCTCCAATAATTAAAGCAGTTGCTGGATTCCTGTGAAATAATGAACCCACAAGCTTTTGGTAATGCCCCGTTGGGTGTAGATGGCTGAACTATCCATGCTGTGCAACTTTTAAGGTGGCAAACTTTGTTTCCCCTATTGCAAAATAACAACAAACTCAAAGAGCTGAGCTTCTTGGAAATAACCAATACATTGCATTTTTTCTACTCCAGAAAGTCTGCCCAGTCATTTTGCTAGTGAATCGCCATCTCATAGATGTTGGGAAGAACAGACAAAATAAAACTTATAAAACATTTTGCAAGCCCCAGCATACTTTATAGTTACTGAAGTTAGTTGGACTAGTTTTTGAGCAAACGTATTTAGATTGGAGGCTTACTAATTCTCTTTGGTTCCACAGTAGGCTTCTGCACTCGGGATTGCTCTGTAAAATGGGTGAAAAGGGTTACTTTGAATTGCAAACTCCACAGGAGAACTGGGTGGAGAGGTTGAGTCAACAAGAGGGATATAGTGGAATTTTTAAGTGGAGGTACAAGCTTTGTGCTATTTTGATTATAGGAATTTGCTTTCAGTCTTATCTTTGGGACTACAGTACAATGGTAGGGTGTCCTAAACTCATATTCGCTGCAAAGCTACATAAGCAAAGTCCATAATCTGACCCCAAATAAAAATAGCAGAGAAGTGTTAGGAACAGTTTGGGAATGGAGAAGGCATCCCACATTGAAATTTTATTTGCACCCAGCAACGCTAAGACATCATTAGGGTGAAGCAGTTAGTGGCCCAGAGTTCATCATATGATCCCTCTCATTTAAGAAATTAATACCACTTTACCAGCCTTCTCAAATATTTCCATAATTATTCATACTGTAAAAGTAAAACCTGAACTAGAGAGAAACTACGTTCAGGTTTTATCAGATAAAAACACACCAGTCTTGCTTATACAAGCAGCAGCAGCAAAGCACATTATAGATTCCTTTCTCCTTATGAAATGTTACCACACAGGATGCTCCATGGTATTATAAAACAGCAGTTATAAAACAAGTGATCAATCTGTAGCATGCCTAATATAGATATGGCATGCATAAAGATAAAAAAGGTAAAGGACCCCTGACAGTTAAGTCCAGTCCAGTCGCAGACGACTCTGGGGTTGCGGAGTTCATCTCGCTTTACAGGCCGAGGGAGCCGGCGTTTGTCCGCAGAGTTTTCCCGGGTCATGTGGCCAGCATGATTAAGCTGCTTCTGGTGCAACGGAACACCAAAACCAGAGCAGCACACGGAAACGCCGTTTACCTTCCCGCCAGAGTGGTACCTATTTACCTACTTGCACTTTTGGGCGTGTTTTCGAACTGCTAGGTTGGCGGGAGCTGGGACTCGAACCGCCGACCTTCTGATCTGCAAGCCCAAGAGGCTCAGTGGTTTAGACCACTGCACCACCTGCGTCCCCATGGCATGCATAGTGTTATTCAAATAACTGGCACTCTGCAGCACAGTATAAAAAACTGGATAGCATTATCTAGATTTGGCAAGCTACATCGCAGGTTAAAACAAACAAAAGTGCTCTGTACGTATAAAAATGCTACAGAAATAAATAAAAATAAGTGTAACAATGCTTACCAGTCGCATTCCTAATAAAAATGACTCAAAGCAACTTGCAAACACAACAGAAATACTAAAACCAGGCATAGGCAAACTCGGCCCTCCAGATAATTTAGAACTACAACTCCCATGATCCCTAGCTAACAGGACAAGTGGTCAGGGATGATGGGAACTGTAGTCCCAAAAACATCTGGAGGTCTGAGGTTGCCTATGCCTGACTAAAACCAATTCCAATAAACACCATCAATAAAAACCTGAAAAACGGGATATTTTGCTAACAAGTGTGTTGCCAAAGCTTCAAATTGATGTTATGGGGTTTTGTGCTTGTGCACGTAATGAACTGAATGTGATTTATATAGATCTGTTAATGGAAAAATATATATTTGTTTTTAAATGTGTTGTAATTCATTTGGAGATCTTTGTCGCAAGTGACCAAGAAGTCTAATAAATAATAGAATCAAATGAAAAAATAAATAAATGAGATAAATGGCTGCAAAGATGTTGTTTATCCCTCCCTGACTTTTCAAAAAGCTACCCAAGACTGTCAAGCCCATAGTCTTTAATGTAATCAATCTTTTATAATTTACAGCTAATCTTGTTTAGGAATCAGTAATTCTATTGTCAAGCAGAAGCTCCCTTATTGTACAGTATTAGTTCCATTTGGCCAGGTTAGAAGCACCAGTAATTGGAGAACAAAGCTTCAAACTCCATGAGCAAACATTTTGTCCTGCACTCAACTACCGGTAGTTTCCAATACCAGAAACACTTGTTCCATTTGCAGAAATATCTGTAGGAACAATGAAGTTGAAGAAACAATACTAAACTGTCCCTTCGATGTTTGGCAGGTGTCTGCAAGATCTACACTGCATTTGAAAGAGCTATCTCATCTAGGCAATGAAATCTCTTCCTTGACACTGATGCCCCATGGAACAGCCCCTGCAAATTTACTTATGGCACATTGTTTTGTCATTTCACATTTAATGTGTATATGAAACCAGTTAAGAAATTTACAGCTCTTAGTGTGTGGGTAGAACCTATCTCCTTCCACCTCTCTCTCCAGACCTGCCCTCTCATTTCTTTCACCGCTAATATAATGGATAGTGTCAGACTGAACCCAAATCCTACTTAGCCATGGGCCAAGCCTACCTCACAGGATAAGTGGAGAAGAGAAATATCATGTGAGACCCTGAGCTCCTTGGAAGACAAAAACTGCAATAAAACTTATGGAGAAAGAATGAAATACAGAGTATCATATCAGGTAAAGGTAAAAGTATCCCATGACCATTAGGTCCAGTTGCGGACAATTCTGGGGTTGCTCATCTCGCTTTACTGGCCGAGGGAGCCGGCGTACAGCTTCCGGGTCATGTGGCCAGAATGACTAAGCCGCTTCTGGCGAACCAGAGCAGTGCACGGAAACGCCATTTACCGTATTTTCCGCTCTATAGGGCGCATCGGACCATAGGGCGCACCTAGTTTTTTGGGGGGAGAAATAAATTTTTTTTATTCCCCCCCAGCCCCAAAGAAGCCAAGACAGCCAGCGGGATCCATTCCGCTGGCTGTCTTGGCTTCTGCCAAAGCCACGCGCAGCCTCTCCCGGCTGGAGAGATTTTGCGTGGCTAAAGAGGAAGCCAAGACAGCCAGCGGGATGGATTCCGCTGGCTGTCTTGGCTTCTTTGCTCTTTGGGGCTGGGGGGGGGGGGGCAATAAAAAAATGTCTTTATTTCTCCCCCCCAAAAAACTAGGTGCTTCCCTATGGAAGCAGGAGAGCCTTTTGGATATTTCACAAGTTGGCCAAGGCTTCTTGTCAGGTGTAAAATCTCCCCAAGCTGTCTGGAACTCAACTGAATCCATCAGCTTCTGAGTGCAGACCATCCTGCACATTCATCATTCATCTTGTTTTTTGTTGACAATTGTTAATTTCTTGTGGGAAGACTGATGATAAAATTGCACTGCTGCAACTATGTCCCAGTTACCAACTCACAATACAGTCGTACCTTGGTTTTCGAACAGAATGTGCTCCAGGAGTCCATTCAACACCTGGAACAGTTCGAAAACCAAGGCACAGCTCCCAATTGGCTGCAGGAGCGTCCTGCAGCCAATCAGAAGCCACGCTGGATGTTCAGTTTTCAAAATAATTCGAAAACCGGAACTCACTTTCAGTTTTCAATCGTTTGGGAGCCAAAATATACAAATACCAAGGCATTTGGCAACCAAGGTATGACTGAAGTCAGAATCTCTTTTTTTAGTGCACACTCATTTTTTGGATTGGCTCCTATCTGTACAGCCATTATAAACATAACTTTTTATGTTTCATTTTTCATAACAGAAAACAGAGACAGGTTCATAAACCTCTTGGCCTCCGTAATCACTGCTTCAATCCCAATCACTCAAGCTCTCTTCTGCTTTCAACTCCAGTAACTTCCCCCCAGTGATCATGGCTCTACAACCTCTATGATACAGTAAATCAGGTATTTCCATTATTTCTAATGTGTGTTTTTCTACTGAGCAATGAAGTACATTTTTGCACAGAAGCAGTTTCATCCAAAGTTACTCAGAATTCACAGATTTGTATGCTGACTAGTTGGTTTGCAGACTGTGTCCTTGATGGCCCATGCTGAATGATACACCTTTTTTGTGTGTTGAAGAGAAAGGTGATCTTCAAATTGTTCCATTGTTTTGTTATCTCTAAAGGGAAAAAAGAGTACTAATCAGTAATGTAACCCGTATACTTGGTACAGCCTTATTAATTAATTGCATCAAATAATGCAGCTACATCACCCACTGTAGTGGGTTGGGATAAACAAGCATCTGCATTGTTGTAACTCACATGGATATACTCATGTCAGCCTTAATAAAGATGTTGAATTCAAGATCCCCTACATAGCCTTCAATCTCTGGATCTCTGCCTGAATCCTTGGAAACTGACATTACCATGCCATATCACATAATGGTTTGGGTCTTATCTGAGAACAGCTAAACCTCTGAAAGCAGTCATTATTTTTACCTGCACTAGCTACTGCAACAGAAGATACCATTTGGATTAAAGGTCCATTCCATTCAGTAACCTGTTCATCAAAATGCAGGGTTTCAGACTTAAGGTCCTACACCAGACAGAAATGAGGACCTGGTTTGCAAGTGGAAATGTAGGGGAAGAGAGAACTAGAAGAACAGGACAAATGTGAGGGGGCACAGTTTATGCAGTAAGCACCTGGTTTTTTCACAGAACAGCATCAGGTTAGTTACATTGGATGAACAATGGAAGCACAGCTGTGCTGATGATACTGCAAGAATGACAAAAACATGTTCATAGGCCTGGAATCAAGATACCAACAGATACATTATGAGATCAGAAAGGAGTAGAAAGGCTCCTCATTTCTGGGAGTCTGTCTGCACTTGGCTTGCAGCCTGCATTCACTACTGACCCTGCAGGAATATTCTGTTCAGTTACAAAGCACGGTGGAAGCTGTCATGTGGCCAACATAAAGCACTCTGAATCTTATGGGAAACTTACTAAATACAAATTATATTTTATTAAATTTACAATATATTTTGAAACGTTGTTTTGTTCCGAGATGCCCTGAGCACAATGATTGCAGTGAATTGACAGGGCATGGTTTCTTCATAAAACACACATACAATGCTCCCCACCCCATTCACCAGGCTTGATGAAGACCGCTCATTTTGTGGGGTCCTAGTAATGGTATTGGCCCACTATTCCTTTTTTGGATTTTCCCTAATTACAGAAAGGCTGTGCACACACCATACATCCAAAGTACACTCCAGCCTCTGTCGAAGAATTCTGGCAAGTTATTAAAGGTATTGGGAATTTCAGTGTGTGTGTGTGCGCGCGCGCAAACTTTTCCCATGATTTTTTTTTGGGGGGGGGCGTGCTTTGCTTGAAATGCATGGCTGTGCACACTGCCCAACAGAGCTACCCTACTTATTTTCTAATTTAAGTTTATGAAGTGGCTTTCTTCCACCTACAATCCTATGCAAACCTACTTGCGAGTAAGCCATACTGCACCGAGCAGCATACAGACACAAGCATGCTTTTTTAAAATTTTGCACTCTCATATACGTTGCCCTGGAAACGAAACACACTGAAACATATTGAGGTTTGCACAGGATCACACGGCCCACTCCTACACGTGTCTCCTCAGCAGGAAGACCTACGAAGCTACTCCTAGGTAGGTGGCATGGGACTGCAACCTGAACATTACTACTCCTCGCTGGCACCTCTTGACTTACTATCCTAGAGCTGAAAAAGACCTAATGCCCTCAGTGAAGCCCCTGTTGAGGAGTCTAAACACGCCTCCACTACTGAACCCGTCCCCACCCCCTCCGCCGTTCAGGCGGGAAAAGAAAACCCCCAACGGCAGAAGATGGCGGCTCCCTTTCTCGCCTCGTCTCCCCCTCCCTTCTTCCGGGCTCTGCGCGTGCGCCGTGCGCCTCCTCCGACGGCCGTATCCCTCCGCCGCTTCCCCCCTCTTTTGTCCACCGACCGTTTGTGCGGTAAAATAATCCCGCGCCCCGATGAGGGCGAAAGCGCCCCCTCCGGTTCGCAAGCTCGGGGGCGCGGCCCCCTCCCCGTTTCCACAAGGGGAGGGTGTTCCTCAGGAGAGGCGCCTCAGCGCGGCCAAAGTGGGTCCGCCGCGCTGGCTCCCCCGCCCCCTCGGGCCTCTCCTCCTTCCTCGCTCGCCTCACTCCTCACCAGAGCGGCCGCCTGTGTCCTTCCGCCGAGCGCGCGCGGGGACTTTTTTGTGGGGCTTTTGGGCGCCTATGAGAAGCGGCGGCGGCCTTGGGCGCCCCTGCTCGTCGTGCTCGTGGGCGGCGGCGGCCGGGCGCGGGCAGCACGGTAAGCGAGGCCTGCTCCCTTCCTCTTCCCTTCCTTTCCCCCCACCTCCAATGGCCGGGCCGGCCAAGCTTTTCCAGGTCAGTCTGCGCCTTTTTGTATAGGGCCCTTGTTACCGGATGTGGAAGTTGATCTCTTCTTCGCTGGTAAAAAATAATTCCACTTCCCCCGGAACCCGGCGCTTACCGCGGCTCCCTCCGCTCCCTTCAAGCGCCCAACCCAGCCAGGATTTCCTGTCGGGGAAAAGCGGGGACGGGAGAGGCCTTCCGGGGATCTGGCGCTGAGGGGGGCTCCGCCTGAGGGAAATGGAGCCGGCGGGAAGCCGAGCCTCCCTGCGTGAGGGCAAAGGCAGGAGACGGGGCGAGCTGGCGAGCAAGGCCTTGGCCGAAGCTGAGGCGCGCGAGCGACTGCCCTTCGCGTCCACACTCGCGTTCAGCTGCCGTTCACACGTTCCTTCGAATCCCGACCCGTGTTTATTCTCGAGCATGCGCTGTTCCGCGCGTTTGGGCTAAAGAAGCCTCGGCCCCGGGGAGCTGACTGTGAGCGGGGAGGCCTGCCCTTCCCGCCCGACGCGAGTTGCATTTTGAGGCAGGGTTTGCTCCTGCTGAGAAGGGAGCGCCTCTCTGGGCGGCCCCGTCGTGGCCTCGGGCCCGCCGGTGCGCCTGTTGCTTGGGAACCCGGGCTCGTTAAACACACCCACCCCAGGGAACGTTGGGTTGTGCGTAAGCGTGCGTGAAGTCGGGGCGCGCGCTTACTCGGGAGTAAGACTCTAGTCCTGGGGAGCGAGCCCCATTGAAGGCAGCGGGGGCTCTGTTTGAGTAGATATGCAGTTGGGATCGGGCTGCTCAAGATCCACTCTCTCGTCCTTTGGTCTCCTCTGGAGCAAGCGGGCTTCCCGTTGTGTGACAAAAGTCCTCCCTTGCACCTTTTTGAGTAGTGGATTCAAACACTCCCGAGGGCGAATGGGTGGCTGTTTTTGGGGAATGGCCAACAAAACATAACATCTAGTCGCCTTGGAGTTTCATTTTTTGGACATCCCCCTGGTTCTGCCTCTTAGGATGAATTTGCCTCTGTTCCATGGGGCAAATGGTGTTGATACAGTCAGTGTTTTTTTCTGGGGGTACACATACCCCTGAAGATTTTGTGAATCTATGTTTGGCCTCGTTGAGAGTCAGTATTTCAATATGAGTAGGAAAAAGAGTACTGCTAAACATTTTTTTTTTTAAAAAAAGCATTGTATACATTGACTGCTGCATAAGAAGAGTAGCCTTCCTCTTCCCATTGAGCCCTGCCAGATGCCACCGCTCCCTGAAGTGGTAGGCTTCGCTGTGTAAAAGCATGTAAAATTACCGTTGGATCTTTCCTGTAATTTTGTAGAAATCTCTCATTCTGAAGTGACATGTTTATTTCCGTATCTTGTATCCGAGCTGCGTATTCACTCCATTTGTGCTGATCGCTACGATGAAACACAGCGAACAATGATGTTTTAAACCTGATGTATTCATCTGGAGTAAGGCCAGTGTTTCCTCGGTACTTTGAAACCTTAAAATAAAGTTCTTAATCTGAATTGAAGCTGATGTCTGCTTTTATTAAGGATAACAGGAAAGCAAAGCGAATCCATTCAAGCCTGATGGATAATTTCTGATGAGTTATAACTAGGACAGTTGTAGCTCAGGGAATACCATAGTTGTAATGAATTCCATCTGTTGGCACCGTCTTTTAAGACGCTGCCAAAACAAGAAATATGTATCATCTAAAAGAAAACTTTAAAAATGTGTGCTGATTGTAGCACTTAAGCAATACCAGCCTTATATTTAAGTGCCTGCCTGGTCGCCACGGGAGACAAAGAATTGCATGCAGGTGAGTGCATGAAATTGCACCCAAGTGAATGTGTGGGCTGGCAGAGGCGGCAAAGGAAATTCTGCTCCTCTGTGCCCAGCACAGAAAGCAAGTGGGCTTCCAGAAGAGAAAAGCCAGCTCCTCCACTCCTAGCACAGAAATGCAGCAGGTTGCTGGAGACATGGAGCACCCCAATTCTTTTCTGCTAGTCCCCAACCAGGACCTTCCTGCTTGCAGGTTTGTAGCTTTTGTGCCCTTCCTTACGAGGCCAAAGTAACATGGCTGTTGATGAAAACAAACTATTCTCAAAATAATTGTTCTATTGCCATAGATATCTTAAACAAACAAACAACCAGAGTTGAGATCCAGACAACTTGGCATACAAACAGACCTAGGTTTAACTCTTTGCCTAAGCATTTAAAAGGGTTTCAGGTAGTTTTGCTTAGGTGAGCCTTGCCTCTTGCAGGAGACACAGAAATAGGCTGAAGGGCCAACGGTCCATGCAGGTTCATGCCCATTTATTTTGGGGATGGAAAAGTCCTTGCTTTTTGAAGGAACAAGGCAATGGATTCCATATGCTTTTTAGAATTCCAGGCACATGTTTGGGGAAGGTGCTGTATATCATGAGTTTGGACTCCCCCTCCGCCCCTTCCTCCAAATTCACATACTACATTTTTGTAATTTCCCCATCATATTCTTGTTCCTTGTCTGATATAAAATCCAGTTCCACAGCTTAAGAAATCTTGCATATAGGCTGTGGCTATTTGAAAGCTGCTTTGAATGGCAACAGGTTTCTTATAAGTAGCTCATAGATTGCACATTGCCAAACAGGAAAATAAGTAGTTTCTCATATGCTCTTGATGCTGATGTTACGCTCCTAGATTTAATATTTTCAGTGAGATAAAAGGTTCTGTTTCATATACAGTGGTGCCTCGCAAGACGAAATTAATTCGTCTTGCGAGTTTTTCGTCTTGAGAAGCACGGTTTCCCATAGGAATGCATTGAAAATCAATCAATGCGTTCCTATAGAAACCGCCTTCAGACCAGGTCCGGGGACAGTCTGTCCCCCGACCTCTTCTGAAGGCTGGCGGGGGGGGGGGCAAAAGTCTTTGTCCCCCCTGCCTGCCTTCCCGGGGGCTTTTATATCGTCCCGGGACAGCGGAGAATTCCTCCAGGACCTCTTCTGAAGGCGGGCGGGGGGCAAAAGTCTTTGCTCCCCCCCCCCGCCTGCCTTCAAAAGCCATCTGGGATAGCGGGAAGCGCTTCCCTGCTATCCCGGACTGCTTTTAAAATGCTGGCGGTGGGGAGCAAAGCCTTTCGGCCCCCGCCGGCCTATGGGCGAAGGAAGCCCATAGGGAAATTCGTTTTGCAAAGCGCCTCCAAAACGGAAAACCCTTTCGTCTAGCGGGTTTTTCGTCTTGCGAGGCGTTCGTCTTGCGGGGCACCACTGTACTCTTTTAGTGACAGGAAGTACTGACTTCATTTTGTCAAATTTAGCTTATGAATTCTTTCACATGGGGGAATACGTCCTTGTATTATGCACAAATTATAGGCAAAAACTCTGTAGACTACCTTGTAAGAAGTGCATAGACAGCATTTAAATACATAGAGAAGTCTGTTCCGGTGTATTATGCCTGCTCAGAAGAATGTAAACTAAAGGCTACTTTTGAACTCATACGAATTGTAGATACTAAAAGTTGACATAAATTAATACAGCATACAAATTAAAAGGAGGGACCATATTCTGTGATAAGTCTAAAAGAGCTGTTGAATAAAACAAAATTACTAATCCAATTCCATAGACAAAATCATGTACATTTAAAATGGAACGTTATGGAGGTGAAGAATCTTGTCAGTTGCTATGGTGTTAATATAATATGGTACAGTACGATACAGTTATAACATAATTTGGTAAGGTGGCAGTTCTCCACTAGATGGCCCCAAACCATTTCTTTTGATTGTCTGTAACAAAAGACTAATTCTAATAAAGTCAATTAGAACTTAGTCCCCAATTATTCGCTAGCAAAATCAGATATTAGCTATTGACTACTGTGAGAAGAGGAATCAGGGTTAAGGATTATTGGGATTTCTAGTCTGCTTCCTCTCTGTTGATGTAGGTCACAATTTCAGGGGGGAAATGCATGCATACAATAACAAAGCAAATATATACACAAAAGCATGCCAACCTCTACTGCATTTACAGCTGCTACCCTGGTTATCTAAATCCAGCTCTCAAAGTTAGGCTGTTTTGAAAGAATGCAGGAAAGTCTGCAAGGGAATGAGGTTTCATGGAACGGAATGGTGATTGCCCTGGGATCAAGGACAGGAACCTCTAAAGTACATAGGGCTGAAACCATTCGTGACTTTGTAAATAAATTCACCTTTGTGCTTGGATTATTATAGTGGCTAATGTAGATGTTGGAGGGCCACTGTAACATGCTCCATCACTGCATTTCGTTTCAGCTTAACCTTTCAGACAGTTTTCAAGCACAGTTTCACTAATTGTGGCCTAGCTTTGAGGTATTAAGTAATTTACGACAGCCAATTGATCTGAATTGGAAAGAAAAGGCCTCAAACTTTGCACCCATTAGAATAATAATTTATCATGGTCGTCATTATTTAACCTTCCATACACAGGTTTCAAGGTGATGTACAAAATTTAGTAAAATTGGTGCAAGGCTCTCCTTGTCACTGCAACTGTCTCAATATTCAGGAGCCGAACCGGCACGAGACATTGTTCCACTTGAGATGGGAACCCACCTCCTTCCCAGTTTGCCTTTTGAAATTATGTTGATGCTATGTTAGCAGCGGGATGCAGGTGGCGCTGTGGGTTAAACCACAGAGCCTAGGACTTGCCAATCAGAAGGTTGGCGGTTCGAATTCCCGCGACGGGGTGAGCTCCCGTTGCTCGGTCCCTGCTCCTGCCCACCTAGCAGTTCGAAAGCACGTCAAAGTGCAAGTAGATAAATAGGTACCGCTCCAGCGGGAAGGTAAACGGCGTTTCCATGTGCTGCTCTGGTTTGCCAGGAGCGGCTTAGTCATGCTGGCCACATGACCTGGAAGCTGTACGCCGGCTCCCTCGGCCAATAAAGCGAGATGAGCGCCGCAACCCCAGAGTCGGCCACGACTGGACCTAATGGTCAGGGGTCCCTTTATCTTTACCTATATTAGCAGCAGCAGTGGCAATCTGGGGCTTTGGGGGCTCTGAAGAAGCCTCACCAGCTGCTTTTTTGCACCAGTTGGCTATGGTGATGATGGTAGCAGGTGGCCCTAAAAGCAGTGGCTTGGGTGGGTGCACATGGCTCATGATTAGCACAGTTAAGGAGCATCCCAAACTTCTATGAACCTTAAAGATGAGGTGCCTCTGAATGATCAAGAGCAATGGAAGTTCCTAAAAACTTAGGTGGATTCAGTTGGTTCAACTGGCCTTACTGTTGTTTAATTTTGTACCTGATTGTAAGCTGGACGGTAACTTGAATCTGGTGGAAGGAAAAACAAAAGTTGAGTGCTCTCGGCATAATGATAATTTTGTCAGTGATTAGTGGAAGTTGGGTTTATTTCTGGTATTGCATTAGGACAGGCATAGGCAAACTCGGCCCTCCAGATGTTTTGGGACTACAATTCCCATCATCCCTAGCTAACAGGACCAGTGGTCAGGGATGATGGGAATTGTAGTCTCAAAACATCTGGAGGGCCAAGTTTACCTATGCCTGCATTAGGAGATTTTTTTCTGTTCTTTAAGACAGTGTGTAACCTTCATTCATTCATTTTATGTGTATGCCGCTTTCCCGCAAAAAATCCTGCTCAAAGCAGCTTACAACAGGAATACATTTCAAACAAGCGCTACAAAAACAATTTCACAATAACATAGCCAAACAATAGCAAATATAACAACATACCAAAAACCACATTTCAGTACTATAAATATAACAAGATTACTTAAACATGCAGCGTCCAGTAGAAAAAATAACAAGGGAGCTTCACCATTTTGCCTTAGTCCTAGAAACACCACTCCCATGATTTTGCTCACAGTTAT
Source organism: Podarcis melisellensis (assembly GCF_964234715.1). Lineage (NCBI taxonomy): Eukaryota > Metazoa > Chordata > Lepidosauria > Squamata > Lacertidae > Podarcis > Podarcis melisellensis. Next base: position 38,443,015 of record NC_138546.1, on the reverse strand, counting down.
ACCGGTAAGTCCTTCCATTTAATTTGCATATGAGAGAGTTTGGAGTAGGCATGCTGCTATTGTTGTTTTTATAGCATTTATGAAGCCAAATACAATGCATATTTACTTGAAAATAAATCTTTTATGAGTTTAGTTGGATTTTGCCCTAAGTAAGTTTAGGATTTCTTTGATATTCTTAGTTAATTTCATCCCTTTGGATCTGATCAATTTTGTTTTAAACCATGTTTTCATTCTAAGCTGCTATGCATGGTTTTTTTAAAAAAAGAAAAGTATATTAAATGTTTTAAACATTTAAAAACTCTTTTTCCAAAAAAAACCTTACCCCAAAACCACTCAAAGCAATTTAGAGTAAAAATATATTAAAAACCCAACAAAGGGATAAAAATAGCAATTAGAATAAACACCTCCCAAAATAGTACGCTAATTAAAAGCCACCATCAACTCACCACAAAACCCGGGTAGAGAGGATCACCCCCTTTCTTCTATAGCTAAAAGATTCCAAGACTCCTTGTCTCAGCTTCTTAAGACAGGATTTGTTTGTGCCAACACAACAGCCACCATCTATTCAGCCTGCACCTCTGTTTTCAAGAATTTTTCAATGATACCTGCCACATTTTTTGATATATGTCCATTTATTTCATAACTGTGGCATGTTGAATGAACCTTACGGTAATTCTTTTTCATCTGAAATCTTTCACCAGATGTCCCTGGTAGATTTAGGAAAGAAGCTTTTAGAAGCTGCACGAGCAGGACAAGATGACGAAGTTCGCATTTTGATGGCCAATGGTGCACCTTTTACTACAGACTGGGTAACGAAAACATCTTTTATTTGTTTGTTTGAATTGCATGTTTTGCTTTTCTGTTGGTCTTTTGTATATATTTCTGAGAGAATCACTGGATGAGTGACATTTGAAATATGTGCGTTACATCTGGATCCAAATGGTGTGACGAGAGCAGGTCCTGCTCAATTTCATGTTGGTATGACATTGAATCCCACCTAAAGGGCGGGATTCAACTAATGAGTCCCACCAGTGGAAACCCATGCAAGGACCTCTGTTTGTGAAACAGGGCTATGCCCTCTCTCCCCACCTCTTCGTGCCCCCTAAAATTGATTTGGGGGGTGGGAATGAGGAGAATCCTGAGAACAGCATACAGGGGGAGGAAGTTCATTCCAAGCTGGAATGAACAAGCTGGAATGTTTGTGCTGACAGAACGTTCAACAGCATACTCTTGAATTCCTCCCAAAGACCCTGAAGTTCCAAACCAGCCCAGGACGGGCAGCCCTCAGTATGAATATTGAACTTCTCCATGACCGCTGTCCTGGAGTTCTCCAACACCAGGGTATCTTGACCAGCTCAGTCAGTAATGATGGTGGTATTAATTGACTGCAATACTACAGCATTATTATTATTATTATTATTATTATTATTATTCCCATTTATTCAAAGCAAGAAAAAAGCACAAATAGTAATTTAGAAAATGTAGTTTTCTGACTGATTGTCTATGTATTGGATTGGATATTTATGAATCATGAAATGTAGGAGAAACTATATGAGTAAGCAGGGCACAGATTAGTCACTTCAACATCAAAAGTTGAGAAGAGCTAACAAATCTGTGTGAGTTTAATGAAAGCAGCCTCTTCCAGCAGCATTTCTATAGGATCGCAGGAACTCGTAGAAAACATTGCCCTTAAAAGTAAATAAATAAATAAGAAAACCTCACCCTAAATCATTTATGCACTTTAAAAATAATAAGAAGTCATGGCACTCAAAATTAAATATGTTAAAGAAGGGATGCCGTTAAATTAGAAGAGTATAAATATCCTGTGTGTTCACAACTAGAAGATAGATGGAAGTTAATTCTTAGCTTGATGTTTGTTTGTTTGTTTGTTTGTTTGTTTGTTTGTTAACTGTGCTATATATTGTGTTGCAGTTGGGAACGTCTCCTCTTCATCTAGCAGCACAATATGGGCACTATTCCACCACTGAAGTGTTGCTTCGAGCGGGTGTAAGTCGGGATGCCAGGACCAAAGTGGACAGAACTCCATTACATATGGCAGCTTCTGAAGGCCATGCAAGCATAGTAGAAGTGTTACTTAAGGTAAATATATAGATATATGCACATTTTGTGATAACTGTTCAGAAGCTGAAAAATGCTCATTTGCTAGTTGATGCGAATATGACTTTTCACTATCAGTGGCATGCAAAGAAGCCTTCTAAAAATATTGCTTGGGCTCAAAGCATGCCACAAAGGTTGTTCTTGTGCAAGCTGGGGTTTTGGAACCTCCACCTTGGAGTTCCTCTCCCCCTGCCCTCCTCCAAAGCCATAGGGTTGGAGGATGTGGTGTACAGACGCAGAGCAAACTGCCTTGCACTAAATCAGGCCATTGGTCCATCTAGCTCACTGACCTGGGCCAAAGTTTCAGTAAGTTTCCCCTGCCCTATCTGGAAAAGCTGGGGATTTAATGCTGCGTTTAAATTCTGTGCTGCGCCATTAAGCTACTTCAGTGGAAAGCATGCACACTGCTTTCCACATATTGCACCCAGCCATAAGCAACAATGGTGCATTGTTTGTACAGAGATGGTACAATTTAGTTAACAAGTGACTATATTTATTGCCATTTTTTAAAAAAGTCCATGTTATGTATGCTTTGCTTGATTGTGACTGACCATGAAATACTGTAGAAGGCTGCAAGACTGGAAATAACTATTAAATGGGCTGTGTCTTTCAGTTTTTCAACTCTTGATGGAAATTTGAAGTAGTTTGGGTGTTATGTACTGAAGTTCTCACCCTGGCCAGCAGGGGGATACTGTAGATAGTTATGCAAATGAAGGATAGAAAGTAACGTTCAGTGATTGGATAGTTTTAGAAAGTTGCTACAGTAACGTTGTACCGGAGCTCTATATAAGCAGGCTGACTGAGCCCTTCAGTTCAGTTCTGTTGTGGCCTCTGAATAAAGAAGAGCTGTTTGAAGAATCGCTGTGTCATCTGATATGTTCACCCACAACTTAACATCGGGGGTTTTCTGTTTTATTTGTAGCATGGCGCTGACGTAAATGCAAAGGACATGCTGAAGATGACTGCTCTTCATTGGGCTACTGAACACAATCACCAAGAAGTAGTGGAACTCTTAGTAAAATATGGAGCAGATGTCCATACGCAGAGTAAATTTTGCAAAACAGCATTTGACATCGCTGTGGACAATGGGTTTGAAGACCTGGCAGAAATATTACAGGTAACTCAAAACCGTCTTCAACAAAGTCTTTCCTGGACCTCTGTAAGACTGTAAGAGCCTGCTAGATCAGGCTAATGGCCCATCTAGTCCAGCATTCTCACAGTGGCCCCCTTAAGTAGGAGCTGAGCATATGAGCATTCTCCTCACTCCCCCCCGTGGCTTTCAGCAGCTGATAATCAGAAGCATTCTTCCCTCCAACCGATCAGTTTGCTGACTGATAGCCACTTCTATCACAGCAGGTGGCACTGTGGGTTAAACCACTGTGCTGCTTAGGCTTGCCAATAAAATGGTCGGCGGTTCGAATCTCCGCAACGGGGTGAGCTCCTATTGTTCCGTCCCAGCTCCTGCCAACCTAGCAGTTCGAAAGCACGACAGTGCAAGTAGATAAATAGGTACCGCTCTGGCGGGAAGGTGAACGGTGATTCCGTGCACTGCTCTGGTTTTGCCAGAAGCGGCTTAGTCATGCTGGCCACATGACCCAGAAGCTGTATGCTGGCTCCCTTGGCCTTTAAAGCGAGATGAGCGCCGCAACCCCAGAGTCGTTCGTGACTGGACTTACTGTATTTTTCGCTCTATATGACGCACCAGACCACAAGACGCACCTAGTTTTTGGAGGAGGAAAACAAGAAAAAAAAATTCTGAATCCCAGAAGCCAGAACAGCAAGAGGGATTGTTGCGCCGCGAAAGCAGCGATCCCTTTTGCTGTTCTGGCTTCTGGGATAGCTGCACAGCCTGCATTCGCTTCATAAGACGTACACACATTTCCCCTTACTTTTTAGGAGGGAAAAAGTGAGTCTTATAGAGCAAAAAATACGGTAATTGTCAGGGGTCCCTTTACCTTTTTAGCCACTTCATCCACTTGGTCACCTTCCTTTACTGACGTTCTCACCATATTGATTCTACCTAACGTTAATCTGGTGCATGTCCACAAAGTTATTTGAATTTACCTGAGTTTAGGTATCAGTTTCATTTCTAAATGTCTCCTTTGTTTGCTGTGAACTATACTGACACCTCCTCCTCCTCCTCCTCTTAATTCATTATCTGCCTTTCATTCTAAGATCCCAGGGCAATTTAAAAGCAGTTCACATTTTCTTTAAAAAAAGAATAAAATATCAAAATACAGTATAAAATAAAATATCAAAATACAGTAGTACAATAACTATACAAAATCTGAGTGTGATGGCTTTCCCCCCTAATGAAGGTGGAAATAAGATGTTCTTGTTGCCTGTTCTGTCATAGATTGCAATGCAGAACCAAATCAACACAAACCCAGAAAGTCCCGACACTGTGACGATACATGCAGCAACGCCTCAGTTCATCATTGGACCTGGCGGGGTAGTGAACCTAACAGGTCTGGTATCTTCTGCAAATACATCATATACATCAGGTATTCAGGTGTACAGGGGGTTGGGAATGATTTGTTCACCATATTAAGCAAAATGCTTAGGAATAAAATGATGGTAAGGTTTCAGCAAGTGCATCATTTGCCCTTTAGTTTTTTCCATCATCCCCCAGTTCAGACTTTTTTAATTGCTTAAAGTTTGGCGTTGGAATCGCCCTCTTTTCTTGTCCCCATTCGTTCCAGTGGAATGTGTACAGGAAACTAAGTCAGCTACTAAAATGGATGGGAAGTTTGCTTGTGTATGAGTTATTCAAGCACATGTCAGGCTCTGGATTTGCAGACAAGATGATGTCTTTGCACATTACATTTGAAAGGAATATTTATGCAACCTGCTGACGTCGTTTGTGGTTTGACTTTTGTATTACCTCCTTGTAGATGATACAGGAGTGTCTGCTGTCCAGTTCGGTAATTCCTCAACTTCAGTACTAGCAACTTTGGCTGCCTTAGCAGAAGCTTCAGCTCCATTGTCCAACTCTTCAGAAACACCAGGTGAGGAAACAATATTTGGATGTTAAAACAGGGATTCACATTGTTATTCATTCATTCATTCATTCATTCATTTATTAAAAAGAAAGAAAACGGACAAAATTTCATCTCCTTCACAAAATCCTGAATTTTTTAAAACATTCTTCTTATAATAATTCCATTTCTATGAAGGCAATAATGGCAGTCACGATTTGAGCAGGAAAATCATTATAAATAGGATTGCAATTAATGGCAAAGATGAAAGCTTCTGACTGCGTCTCCATTGTATTTGATGTCTGATCTTTCTGACATAAATCATGCTCTACAGATTTTGATAGAAAGCCTTCTGGTGTACATCCCATCTTTTGTGAACTTCAAAGCTGATTTTAATATAACTGCTTGAATGTAAATGTAGCTGCTTGAATTGCTGCTATTTGTGGTTCAGCATTGGCTTTTAATGATCTTTCTCCTGTTAAAACCTAAAAAAGGTAGTATGACCAATGTTAGTTTGAGACTAATAAGTACCCAGAAACAGGATTTTGTTTAATTCTGAGTGTTAAAATAATTTCTAAATATTAAAATTTGCATTTCTCAGTATAATAAGGTTACCCATGTATCAAACTCCAACTTTCTACCCATTGAGAAAGTACCTGGAAATGCCAAAACATTTTTATACTAGTAAATCCGCTTTGCTTTATGTCAGGTACTAATATGAAACAGCAAATAAATGTATTTCCTTGTATCAATTGTGCTAGGCATTCAGGTTTAGAAAACTGTAATCTCCATCTTTCGTCTTCGCCCCCCTCTTAGCCCAAATTGCGGTCATTTTTATTATCTTTTGGTACTGACATGATGGGTTTACAAAACTTGGGCATGCCTTGGATATGAAAGAGTGCTTTAGCTGCTCCTGCACTGAAGTTAGCTGTAAGTATAAAGTGTGATGAAGGGGGGAAGCCCCCCAAAGAGCCTTTCTCAGCCTTTTCTTCACACAAAGGTATTGGAGAGAGAGGTTTGGAAGAGAGATATCTTACTCTCTTTTAACTGAGTTAAGCACAATGACACTTGCTCCTAGCACATTAAACCTTGGGTAGATTTGCATCTGCCCTCATCCACCTTTAAATAAATGTTCCCCACAAAAATACTTAGGCTAGAATAAATCACAGACACTTGACTTTCCAAATAATTGAAGATTTTATTTACAGTTTCCAGAAGTTACAACAAACAAGCAAAATAAAGATGAAAAAAGCTTCCAAATGCCATAAAGGAAAGCACTTGGTTTCCTTACAAAAAGGATTGTGCAATTTTTGGGTTAGCAAAGATAAAGGCTATAAAATCTCATTTTTCAGAGACTCAGTTCACTTGGTTTTTCTTGGAGTTGGGAGCCATAGCCACATGGCTCCTTGCTTATTCTAGGAAGCACAAAGAAAAAATGACTGTGAGCAGGGAGCTGAAAACCTGCTAAGCCATACCCACTTGCAACCTGAGCTCAGGTTAACCCTTTCATGCATGCAATTGTAAGTCAGTAACACGGGTGGCACTGTGGTCTAAACCACAGAGCCTAGGACTTGCTGATCAGAAGGTCGGCAGTTTGAATCCCCACGACGGGGTGAGCTCCCGTTGCTCGGTCCCTGCTCCTGCCAACCTAGCAGTTTGAAAGCACGTCAAAGTGCAAGTAGATAAATAGGTACCGCTCTGGCGGGAAGGTAAACGGCGTTTCTGTGCGCTGCTCTGGTTTGCCAGAAGCGGCTTAGTCATGCTGGCCACATGACCCGGAAGCTGTACGCCTGCTCCCTCAGCCTATAAAGCAAGATGAGCGCCATAACCCCAGAGTCGGCCACAACTGGACCTAATGGTCAGGGGTCCCTTTACCTTTAACAGAAGGAACATATTACAACAGAAGGAACATAGGAAGCTGCTTTATATGAGTAAGACCATTGATTCATCTAGCTCAGCATTGTCTACAATCACAGGATTTCTCCAGTGTTTCAGGCAGGAGGCTCTCCCAGGGGATGCTGGGAATTGAACCTGGGAACCTCTACACACAAAGCAGATGTTCTCTCTCAGACCTACAGCCCCTTCCCATAACAACACAGCCATAGTGCAAGTTGTATTTGTAAGAAAGCTAATAGGATTTAATAAATCTAATAAATAATAAAGGCCAGCAGAATGGTTTCTGCAAACGGTAGGTATTTAACTTTTTAAAAGCAAGTTTGTTGATAAACCTCCTGATTACTCTTATCCTTTTTGTTATTTAACAGTTGTGGCTACAGAAGAAGTAGTGACTGCAGAATCTGTGGATGGTGCAATTCAGCAAGTTGTCAGTTCCGGAGGTCAACAGGTTATTACCATAGTAACTGATGGGATTCAGCTTGGAAACCTCCATTCCATTCCAACTAGTGGAATGGGTCAGCCCATTATTGTGACCATGCCAGATGGGCAGCAAGGTGAGCTGAAAGGAAATGTAAAATGAGGACTTCAGATCCTCTTCTGAACAATGCATATAAATATTTTTGTTTAGTTTTTGCATTCAACTCAATAGTCACTCGAGGCCACAATTTATTTTTGAAGGGGCAAAACGGGAATACAAATGGCTCAGGAAAAAAGTAGCTTTTAAGGGAGCAACTAGCAAGTATTTAACATTAGGGGTGTGCTATAAATCAATATATAGTCTGATAACAAATAATAGATCAAATCATGATAACCATTTTTTAAAAAAACGACCTTGCAGTTTATTGCAGATTGTGTGTGTGGTATTTAAAAAAGCACAATATTGTGTGTGCAGCCCTTGCTAACTGTACCTCAGTCAGTTCTTCCCTGCCTCTTGCAGGGGCAAGAAATCGCTACAGTAGGCTGGCTCAAATACAGTGACTTGGTTTTCAAATGTAATCTGTTCCATAAGAACGTTCATATTCCAAAACGTTTGAAAACTCAGTACGGAAGCTTCAAAATGGAAAACTGAATAAGGAAGCCATGTTTCCTGTTTGACTTCCGAGGCGCATTTGAAAACATTTACTTCCGGGTTTACAGCATTTGAAAACCAAAATGTTCGTCAACGGCAGGGGTCAGCAAACTTTTTCTACAGGGGGCCAGTTCACTGTCCCTCAAAATTTGTGGCACACACCTTGCCTCCCTCCCTCAGAGACAGTGCAGCTGAGATACCTCCACTCACTGCGTTCAGACAGAGAGGGCTGGGGAGGGGGCGCCCCACCGGTGCTGGGTCTCAACTTGCGCAGAGGGGGCGCAGCCACCCCGCCAGGAAGGGCCCCTACCCCAGGGTGTCCATGGCCATGCTGCTAATGTGCCACTACCGAGCAGCACAGAAGAGTCTTCCTCCTCTCTCCTCGCAGGCTCTCTGCTCCCGCTTCTTCCTGCGCCTTCGCTTCTTCTCCCTTCTTGGAGCTAGACATCAACAAGGCGCCCTTCCCTGCACCTCGCCCTGATTGGAGCAGCGAGTCCCGGGAAGGGTCGCCATTGGCCGCCGTCTCGCGTCAAACCAGCCAATGGAGGGGTGGCCTGAGGTTGCTAAGGCTTCAGATTGGCCAGTGTTGTGGAAGTCTGAGCAACCTCAGAGCATGCTGGGAGTTGTAGTTTGGGGAGGGGTCACAAAAAATGTCCCCCCAATGGGAAAAATGGTGATCATGCCGATCCAAGCGGCGATTGCAGAACCATTTGCGGGCCAGATCCAGAGGGCAATTGGGCCAGATCCGGCCCTCAGACCGTAGTTTGTCGACCCCAGGTCAATGGAAACATTCGAAAACTGAGGTACAGTGCTACCTCGAGTTACAGATGCTTCGGGTTACAAACTCCGCTAACCAGGAAGTGGTTGCTCCAGGTTAAGAACTTTGCCCCAGGATAAGAACGGAAATCGCATGCCAGCAGTGCAGCGGCAGCAGGAGGCCCCATTAGCGAAAGCACGCTTTGGGTTAAGAACCGTGTCAGGTTAAGAACGGACCTCTGGAACGAATTAAGTTCTTAACCCAAGGTACCACTGTATCTCCAAGCTCTCTGAGAAACAGAGCTCAGAGCACCAGTTAGCCCTCACTGTCAGTCTCTCCTGCAAATAGCTACAAGTCGCTACAGCAAGCTGACTAAAAATCGCCAAGCAGGCTGACTCAAATATGGCCAAGCACATCGCCAAAGAGAGCTTTGAGAAACAGCTCTCCATCTCCCCAGCCGGCTTCCCCCAAGGCTTAAAAGCTCACAAGATGTTTCTTTAGCTCAGTCTGCTCTGCAATGCTTCTCTCTATCTCTATCTCAGAATGAAGGAGTGCTCAAGGAATCACTCAAATCTATTGTGGTTTAGCAAAGCATCTGAATTTAAACGGCATTTCCATGCACTCTGGCACTCGTCACTGTCTTCCATGTGCCAGTAGCGGTTTAGTCATGCTGGCCCCATGACCTGGAAAGCTGTCTGTGGACAAACGCCGGCTCCCTCAGCCTGAAAAGTAGATGAGCACCGCACCCCATAGTTGCCTTTGCCTCAACTTAACCCCCAGGGGTTATTTTACCTGAATGTAGCTTGTGTAATCTCCATATTTCTGATACAAATGTATTTTAATTCAAGTCCTTACAGTACCAGCGACTGACATTGCTGAAGAAACAGTGATCAGTGAAGAGCCTCCAGTCAAGAGACAGTGTATTGAGATAGTTGAAAATCGGGTGGAGTCTGCAGAAATAGAAGTAAGGAATCTGTTAGCTGAGTTGTTTTATTCAAATTTTCTAAACTGAGTGTTTATTTTCATCTTGCTTAATACTTCTTTTGTATTACCACAAAATAAGGTATTTATAACTGCATTATGCGTTTGTCTCTGATATATTTGTAATAAATGTTTAATATAAATGTCCCATTGCATGTGGTTTGATGGTCTTAAATATAATAGCAGTTTTTCAATAACAAACAAAGATTTGGTGTAAATGGAGACGCCAAGAAGAAATATTTTATTTAGATTCCCCCCCCCCCCAAGATGATATTATCCGACCAAACTTAAAATATTTATACTATTATGCATAGTATACTAAAGTTTTGGTATAAAATGTCATAGATTTTCTCCCTGAAATTCTTCTTGTTTACATTTTGTATAAAATGAGGCCACTCTTGAACCCATGTGTACATTTATATCAGCAGCTTTACCTGTTTGTGGTCAAAAGTCTACATACATCACAATTGTGATGATGTTAATGTTAAGTAACTGTATTTTCAAAATTATGTATCATAAAGATTTTGTTCCTTGTATACAGTCTGAAAAGTTGCTTAATGCAAATTCAGTAAATAAGTTTAGTAATCATCTCAATTCCATTATTTCTACTCATATTGTGGTGTCGGATAAAATACCTTCATCGTTCCAAGGTTTGGGCTTTAGTGCAGAATTTTATTGCTTTTCTTTGTGATACAGGCAAAAATGTATTCCTACAATAAAAAACCCATCAACAGTCTATTTCCACATTATCACCCTGATTTTCTTTTCATTAAAAGGTTTCTCACTGAGAATGTATAATGGACTCTGTTGTCATGCTACAGGAATGAATTAGATATTAAGAATACAGCTGTCCATTTAGATTTCATCTGAAAGGTACCGTATTGGCCCGAATATAAGCCACTTTCCCCCCCAAATTCTGTCAGTGAAAAGTTAAAGTGTGGCTTATATTTGTGACCTTATGCCACCAGCGCGCCTCATCCCCCAGAGAGCAGCCCGGGAGGGGGTTTGGGAGCAGTGGGCAGGCTGGGCACCATTGCCCCAGGCTCTCGGGCTGCCCTTGGGGGGGGCGGAACCGCTCCCCTTTGCCAGCGACCTCCCCCCTTCCTTCCTCTTCCCAGCGGCTCAGGAGAGGCTTGGGAGTGGCGGGCAAGCTGCATGCCGTTGCCCCGTTCTGGGGGTGGGGGAGCCGCATTACTTGGATGGCAGCCAACCGCCCCCCCCCCAGCAGTCTGGCAGAACGGGGGAATATCTTTTTTCTCCCACCCCCCTGAATTTTGAAGGTGCAGCTTATTTGTGGGTGCGGCTTATATTCGGGCCAATATGGTACATTTTGACTGTTTAATTGAGGTGGAGCATTCCTAGACTAAGTAAAATAAACCTCTGCTTGTGTGGTGCTCTGCATTGCTACAGGAGAAGATGCCTGCTTTAGAAAATTGTTATTGATTTTCTTCTTGTTCTCCCACTCAAATCATGTGTCCCACTTCACTATGGGAAAAATGGCATTCTGCTTTTAGGTATACATAGCATAGTTTAGTTATACTATTATTTTTAGAGTTATAAGCTACCATCAGTGTACAGGGCACGTTACAGAGTTTTGACAGTGGTGAAGACAATATGGAGAGAGAAGGGATGGCAAAGCAAGGGTCACTTGGAATGGCACTGAGCAGCTCTGCATTTAGGTTTCATTTTAGTGAGGGATGCAGATTAACATATTCAGACAAAGGTTCGCCAGGGAAAGTGAGGACCGAGGAAGGATTTCACCACATATTTGTCCTCAAGGAGGAATGTCTAAGCAAGAACAAATGGGCAGAATTGTTGGAGAGCAAGAGACCTTTGAGCAATCAGAATAATAGGCTGACCAACAGTTATCAGGTACCTGAATTGTACGTTTTTGAGTGCTGGAGCACAACTCAACTGGATGATGCAAAAATTGACAGTAACAGGAAAAGAATTTGGAACACAAACCGTAGGATGGACTTGTGCCTCAGTCCCAAATATATTTACCGGGGACTAAATAAAGTTAAGATTAATGAAGCTTACTTCCCAGAAAGTATGATTGGGATCATTCTGTAAGGGAAAAGGGGATATCATCAGAAGGAAGAAGAGGAAGGTTGTTATTTTTTACCCTGCTATTTTATTTCAACAAAACAGTGTTTACAGATGGACCTTCTTGGTCCCTTTTATATTGTACTACCTAGTGATTAAAGTGGAAACCATGGCTGAAATTAGCTTATTTAAATTTAAAAAAAAACATGGAGTCCTTTAAAGAGGGAGGGAAAGGCTTTTGCTTGTGTACGGATCAGAACAAAGCTATTTCCTAGGCAATTATTCTTAATAATAGAAATGCTGCTTTTGGGCTCATGTAAGATCGCAGCATGTCATGAGCTGGTCATTTGGGTTCACCAAAATTCCAAGCTGCCTATTTTGTAGGATGGAGAAAATGTCTTTTGCTTTTGAGCTCAAGTGCTTTTTCTTGATCATGAAACTGTTCTCTGTCATCAAATGAAAATGGAATAGGTGGGTTGGCTCAACACTTGACTTTGTTGAATTACTTGTCAAATTAAGCAGGGTGGGGGGAGTCAGTCAATCCAGTCACTATTTAAAGAGCAGTACCCTTTGTGGGGGGGGGGGATGGAAACAGCCTTAGAATAGAAGTCCAAAGTAAAAATTCATGACAGATGTGTTCTTCAAGAGAATAAGAATGTTGGCAAGGAATAGCATTATGTTATCCATCTGCACAGAAAACCCTCACATAATAATTGCATTGGGTGACTGCTGTATCATGTTGAAATGGGAAAATAATTTTGCCTTCGGTGGGAAGAGAATCAAGCCTGATTTTTTTTTTTTAGTGCAAACCCCTGCAGCAGTACTATCCTATCGTTTGGCCCCTGTTTTCTGTCTCTCAAATGCCTTGCATAGTGTTCTGGTTCAGGAGGCAGCCCACTTGGTCCATAGAACCTCTGCAGTTAGCCTTCTGAGATATTGGCTTTGCTTCTCCCTGTGTAATTTCATCTCTCTGGTTCTCAGTGGCTGTTGCCAGTCAATTTCCAGGCGCAACATTTCCTTACCCTGCACATGTAATAAAGAAGACGAGGTACCAGCTCTAATTGCTGAGAAAGGCAGATGAGAGCTCCCTGGGGGATGGGGTGGACAGACTGGTACATGGCAGTGAACTCAGTGCAGTTCTGGTACAGTGGTACCTCGGGTTAAGAACTTAATTCGTTTCAGAGGTCTGTTCTTAATCTGAAACGGGTTCTTAACCTGAGGCGCACTTTTCTAATGGGGCCTCCTGCTGCCGCTGCACTGCTGGTGCGCAATTTCCGTTCTTATCCTGGGGCAAAGTTCTTAACCTGGAACAACCACTTCTTGGTTAGTGGAGTTTGTAACCCAAAGCATCTGTAACCCGAGGTACCACTGTACTCAGAGCAAATCCCTAGGCTTGAAATTCTTAAATTGCAAATGTGTGTCTTTTGCATCAGTCGACAGATATGGGGGTTCTAATAAAAAAAACACAGAATTGATCCTGCAATATCCAGGCCTGTCTGCCAAAGCTAGCAACTAGTTTTACTTGTGGGCCACTTTGGAGAAGTCAAGGTATGAAAGGAAGAAGAGCATCTTCCAAGTCAGTCACCCTTAGTTTGCAACCTGGAGAACAAGACTTGGAGTACTTGTCTCATGCCTGGTCTCAGTCTCTCTTCCCACTGCTTTTCCTCTGGAAAGAATGGAGGGAAAGAGGAGGTTTGGGTGAGGGACTGAATAGATAGCACCCTTCGAAATCAAATTCAGGCACTAGTTACCTATTTCATAGTGGTTGTGATAACGGAATGAGAGAACAACATATTTTAACTATCATGTTAGAATAGCCCTTAGATGGTATCATTGGGCAACCAGCTGATGTCATAATGGGGACTCAGCAGGCAGAGGAGTCATGAATTTTCTGGTTGCTGGATATTGCAGTGTAGTAGTGCACAACATCCTTGTGCAAGGCGGTGGGAACTTGGGAGACCTTAGAAATTTAGTCAACTAAATTCTACTCCGAGTAAACCCATTGAAATCAATGTATCTGAGTTAGTTGTGGTCATTAATATCAATGGATCTGAGTAGGACTTGGTTGGATAGAATGTGTAGTGATTTTATGTTATAACCGTCCTAAGACCTATGGGTATAGTGCAGTATACAAATTTAATAATAATAGTAACCCAGGGTTCTGAGTTCCTTCTCCATTCCTACATGAAATGACACAATATATTGTGTGTTCTCCATGGACTTCTTTCATGCAAGTTGTTTGAGTGGTTTTGGAAGGTTGTTGGCCACAAATAAAGGGCATGTGATACAATAGAGTGGAAAGAAATCTAAAGAAGTATAACTTTGAATAAAGAGAGGAAAATGGTGTTTAATTTCTCCTGGTACATTTTAGCATTCTTACGCACTTGCCGCTAAGTTTCAGTGTGCCGGTACAGGTCTGTGGGGTCAGCAAGCTGACGTGAGTGCAAGAATTCAGACTTTTGGTTTGTAGACTGTAGACATCTATCTTAATCCAAAACACGGTGAGATAGCACACACAATTCTAATCATGTGATGGACAGAGGGGATGTTCCTGATCGCTCCATGCTGCCTTTCCCATCACCATCCTTGTTGCCTCCCAGAGATTGGGGGCAAACATCTGCAGCAGGGAGCTTCTTCTGTCAGGGTAGCCTCCCCACATGACTTGTGACTCCAGAAGATCAGGTTTCTCAATTGTACAGGAAGCCTATACACATAAGAAAGTCTCATGGCTAAAGTTATCCCCAAGTTAGCTCAGACCCTTGCCTTATATCCACCAGCAGTCATGCTTTCACTGTTGTGGATCAAAGAGACTAACAATTACCAGACTTTTAGAAGACATCTGAAGGCAGCCCTCTTTAGGGAAGCTTTTAATGTCTGATACATTACAGTATTTTAATATTTTTTTGGAAGCCACCCAGAGTGGCTGGGGAAGCCCAGCCAGATGGGCGGGGTATAAAAAATATTTTATTTTATTATTTTATTTTATTATTTTATGCTACTCTACTCTACTCTACTCCACTCCACTCCACTCCACTCCACTCCACTCCACTCCACTCCACTCCCGCCTGGCTGAGATCAGGCAGGCCACGCTCCCTGTTGAGCTTCTGGCGTTTAATTTTGGCAGGCATTTTAAGTAACCTTTCTAGATTTCAACTGGCTTGACTTTCTTGTATGTTTTGTAACCTTTCTGTACGCAACTACAGACATGTGTTAGAATGCCCGAATAGGACTTGCTAATCCCATTGATTTCACAACATTTCCAGGAATAGAATAGAATAGAATTTACACTTTTCTCCACTCCGTTGTCCTTCTAACACCCATCTCCATTTGCCATGTTACAACATTATTGGAAAATAAAAAGGGAAGGGACATAGGACCAGGCATATGCAGCCCTTAGTTCCTTGGAGAATAGGCATTTAAAGATGTTTTATTCTGTTTGATATTCTGTTGGGAGCTGCCCAGAGGGGCATGGTATAATTAAAAATTAATAATAATAATAATAATAATAATAATAATAATAATAATAATAATTATATACAGTGGTACCTGGTTTCTCAAATTTAATTCATTCTGGGAGTCTGTTCAACGCCTGAAACGGTTCAAAAACGAAGGTGCCGCACTCAATTGAAAGCCGCAGAATCTGTGTCGGATGTTTGGCTTCTGAAAAACGTTCACAAACGTTCACTCACTTCCAGGTTTGCAGCTTTTGGGAGCTTATTTGTTTGGGAGCCAAGCCGTTCCAAAACCAAGGTACCACTGTAGATGTAACAAAATAAATGTGTAGTTTGCTAACTCAGGAGAGAATTGAGGAAGAGGCATAATATTTGGATGATGAAATAATATGCATTTGAAAAGGTTTATAATCAGACACATGGAAGGGAAGGTGGGAAGTCTAGAGATTCAGAGAAATATCCAAATATGGATATGTATTTTGTATTGTCATAACTCTGTACTTGTAAAATCAAATAAAAATTATTTCAAAAAAAGCAGAGCTGTTTGTAGGCAGAATTTGTAACAGAAGAATTAAAAGTAGCTGTTAAAACTATGAAGTGGGAAGCTAGATTAACTTCCTTCTTCTCCAGACCTAAATATTCTGTTGCTAAAATTAATTGCAAGGCTATGTTTGTTAACAGCTAGCCAATTGGTTATATAAGGGATCTTTTAAAATTAGCCTGTTCTGATATTTTATGCCACATACGTCAAATTGTCTGACTTTTTGTGATACCATGATCCCTTATGTAGAATATTTTAAAATTAACTATTTCCCCTCTCCCCCCACTTCAAAGAATAAGCTCAATGAACATGCCGGAATTCCTGTATATTTGTTCTTCAGGTACAATGAAGTGGCGCTTTCAAACAAGTGCAAACCAGCCATTGATTCATTTTTCACACAATTTACCTATACCTTTCTGTGTTCTGTTTTAACAGGAAAGAGAAACTTTACAGAAGCAGCTGGATGAGGCAAATCGGGAAGCGCAGAAGTACCGCCAGCAGCTTCTGAAGAAGGAGCAGGAGGCGGAAGCCTATAGGCAGAAGTTGGAGGCAATGACCCGCCTCCAGACTAACAAAGAAGCTGTCTGAATGGTTGAAGCGAGCATTCTGTCAAGCCAGTTTAAGAAAACAGCAGTACAATCTGGACCTGCGTGTCGCATCAGCCGCAGCCCCGGGATTATATGCTAGAGAAGATGCTACAGGTTTGAAACTGGACTTAAGCCATGAGTTCTGGTGAATTTCTTGTATAATAAGTAAACTCAGAATTTAGACATTTTGTGCAAAAAAGAAAAAAAATATTTAAAAAGAAATACTGTAAATAGTTGTTTTTTTACAGTTCCAAAATTAGTTGCTGAATCTTTTTGAAGGGATCCACAAACATGCAAAGGCAATGTTTTTGAGACCTTTTTGATTTTAGTACAAAACTGCTGAAATACAGAACAGTTTTAAGGGTGATAACTGTTGATTTGAACTGACGGTGTGAAAATGAATTATGTGATGGAACCAGTCCCGAAGGCTAGCAACTTAGACTTCTGAGTTCATACATCTCCTCATGGAAATCCTTTGTACAGCTTTAAGTAGTTGTCCAGAGTCTCTGAACCCTGCCCCTCCCTTTTTTATTTAGAAAAAGTGTAATTTTTTATATTTAATTACTGTTATATTCAAGTAGATTGACATGTATATGAAGCTGATATTTTTTAAACTTTTCAGTTTGTACATATGCTGCATGTTTATATCTATATATATATCTATATATAGGTATATAGATATATAATTTCTACATACAACTTACAGAAGTATTTTTCAGGAAAGAAGAGCGAAAATTATGAGAAAAAATGTCTAATCTATAGGTCATGGGTGGGGAGACAGAAGCAAGCTGGTGGTTTGTTGTTGTTTTATGCGAGTCCCATTTCTTGATGAAATGTAACTTGAGAGAAGAGAAAGAAAACCAAGACAGGTTTGTATGTAAACCAGCCTTCGCGCCAACCTGGTGCCTTCGGATTGTTTTGGGATCACAACTCCTATCACTGCCAGCCAGCTTGACTGTGCTGCTTGGGGCTGATGGGAATTGTAGTTCAGAAACATACTGAGGTCACCAGGTTGGCGCGAAGGCTGATGTAATATATGGATTATTTGAAATGTATTCTACGCGGAGCATGAAATCACATTTCTAGCGTGTCTAGCAAATCTGGGCCACAAATCCACAGGTGGAGACCAAGTTGCAAAGCAGTCCAGTTAACTTTCCCTCTCTTCCTATGCTGCCACCTTAACTTTGCAGGCTCTTCACTTTGCTTCACTTCCAAGCATTACAAAGAAGGTGGCTGCGATTGTTCTTTGTGATGGGTGGAGAGGGGTTGCAGAGTCCACTTTAAAGAACCTATAGGTGAATGACACAGAGCTGTACAGTATAACATGATTCTTATTGACCAAAAGCAAACGCGAACGAGCTGAGCTCATTGAAAACATTTGACGATATCTATGCATGCAGGTGTCTCTATAGCAAAAGGTGGTATCGCATGAGCTGCACAAATTTCCGAAGAGGGTGGAGTTATTTGACAGGAAGGAGTCCAGATTTACAACAGCATATAGCAATTCACTTATTTGTGTGTAACACGGGCACAGAAGGAACTTGGCTCAAGCTGAACTCGAGCTATTGCCTATCTGGTTCAGCAAGAGCATAGAGGTTGCACAGTGGAGGAGAAAAGGTTAAACTGGAACCATAGAAGGAGCTGCTGCCCACACTGCAACCTCTCCTCGCTCCGCTCTCGTCTTTCAGGACCGTGACTTTCTTGTAATAACAGTATAAAGAAATATAGGAACACTGGGTGCAATAGCAGTGCTCTTCTCCTCTGCAAGCCTCTTCAAATTAACGCAAGAATGCAGAAGATGGAACTCTTGAGCAGCTTGGATTCATTTTCCGTAGAAACCACACAGGTGAAGCCCGCAAATTCTTTCATTCCCTCTGCTCCACCACTCTTGCGATCTCTGCTCTTGCTTGTTTCAGTGGAGCTTGCAAAGGGAAACTTTTGAATTTGGATTTCTTCACTTAAGATCTACAGTTGAGCAGCAACATAAATATATACGATGAGTTGATACTGTTGTTGCTTACCGTTGTTTCTGATGGCTAGGATTATGTTTGAATTTGTGCGGTCATCAAAGATAAGATACATAGCACTTCCAGTGTACAACATTGTATCTTTTTGAAGCTTTGTAATATCAAGAAATAGGTGGCAGCCCTAAATCACTATTATGTTTGAGAATATCGGAGTGTTGTCACATCCTGGGGAAGGAGTCAGCACTTGGTCCCAGGAACTGGGATTGAAGGGGAAATAGATGTAATCTCACATACCAAGGACCTCACAACTCAAGTCTGCTTTACACATGCAGCAAGAATGAGAGGTAGAACAGACTGTACCACTTCTGGTTGCAGGTGGAGACTGTCATTTTTAAATGTTCCCTCGTGCTTTTTTTTTTTTTTAAAGAAAACTTGCAAGAAGAAAGCTAGGACATTGGAGGGAATGGTGCTGATCCAGCCTTCTGCCTTGTGTGCTAGTTTTCTACTTGCAGGAGGCTTTTTCAAATTTATTTTTACACAGTGGAATGTTCAGAAACAGGACTGACTTTCTCGGGCAGTACAGCCTTTTCTATCGCGTCGTCCTGCTGCAAGTGTAGAGCCAGCCAGAGTGCTTCAGAACCAAGAGCAACATTCAGATACCTGTGGCTTTTAGACCTTCACTTAGACCATACTGCCTTAAAGATTACTGAGTCTACATTGCGTTACACTTCAAACTACTGTGCAGCTCCTTTATTTCAGAGTATACTTTGTATTTGATTTGTGCTTTGCTGTGTCTGTTTCAGTGCTTTTATGAAAATGTATAACTTTATAAAATCATCTAGATGACCTATACAAAATAATTGCCCTTAAAACTGTACTCTGGCCTACTTTTTCTATTTACAATTAAATATCTTTTCCACAAGTGAAGTGTCAGTTTACTTTTTAAAAAAGAAGAAGACGATGACAACGTTAAAATGACATCCAGTGGTGTTGATGGTTGCACTTTGTTAGGCAAGCATTACCCCCTCAGCTATTCATCAGAGGTCTGGTGTTAGAATTATATAGGTGGCTGTCAACCCCTGACACAGGTAAGCTTTCAAAGCCTGGGAAAATGCTGGGAGGAAGATTTTTAGGATAACGTATGTCACTGGCTACAATGGCTGGAACAAGCTCTAAGATGACTTTGTGAACGTCATTTCTGCAAGGAACAAATGAGGTTTTGCTTATAATTGTGTACTGATGGCACTATACTCTGTTGCAACCATCCCATGTCTCTAGAACAGAGCTTCCCAAGCTTTTCATGTTGGTGACACACTTTTTAGACATGCACCATTTCATGACACAGTAATTCAGTTTTACTAGCAAACTGGAGGTTAAACTAGCCCCGGGAGGAGTGTTCGTATGACACACCTGCACACTGCAGCCAACACACTTAGCGTGTCGCGACACACAGTTTGGAAAGCTGTCTTATCTGTTGGCAAGGTAGGACGAGCAAGAGAAATTATTTTCCCTTGGGGCGGGAATGCTCTCTGATTGCCACCTTTGGAGAAACAACATTTCTTGTAATCAATCAAATAGTATACATTGATTAAGGCTTTACTTCTTTATAAGAACAGAAGGCAGAGAAAGACTCTTGGGGGAAAAAAGGGAACTGACAACACCCCTCGGGTCCTGCTAGTCTTTGTTAGACCCGTTGGCCTCAAGTGAAAGCAGAGTTTCTGTTATTTAGAATTGACTTAGGGAAGTTACAATGGACACTGCAAAATGTGCAATTACTGTATGTTATTCTAGTGATACAAGTTGTATCAGGTGACAGTGAAAATTGCAAGGTTTTTAGCGGGGGCAATTAGAATAAGATCTATTACTTGATTATTGATGTAAACTCCCAAAACGTATTTTCTATAGTTAAGTTTTTACCTCTATCTTCAGTACATTTAATTTTATTTTATTGCTATGGCTAGTGGCTGATGCAAATAAAGATTCTGCTGCTGCTACAAGATGTTGTGATGGGCAATAGCTTTGACATGAGAATTAGACAAAATTCTTGGAGGATGGATTGATGATTACTGCCACTTACCAAAACATAGGACACGGTCTTGCACAAAGTCCATTTAACTCAGGTGTAGGGAACCTTTGGTCCTCCAGGTGTTTCTGAACTACCACTCCCATCAGCTGCAGCAAGCATGGCCAATGGCCAGGGGTGATGGGAGTTGTAGTCTAGCAACAGCTAAAGGACCAAAACTTCTCCATGTCTCATCTAGCTTAATATTATCCACACTGCTCTTCAGGATTTCAGACAAGGACACTGGTCGCTTCCAGGTGACCTATTTATTAAGCATGTGTTCTGATTAGTTTGCAAGGAGGTTTTATGATGCATCGAGCAACTGTTGCCCTACACTTTCCAATGCATTTTCTTGTCACTTTTCTTACTACAAAAGAAAAAAGGGCAGAAGCAGGTTTGCTGTGCAAGATCACTTGTATTTGCTTAACCTGAATGTGGTAGTATGAAATGGAATCCTTCATGAAAATAGCAATCTCAAAGCCCCCTGTTGCCTCTGAATCCCAGTTTCTGGTTGGCAACAGTGCAGTAGAACTATTGCCTTCAAGCCCTGTGTTCTGTCTTTATTTTGCTAAGATACAATATAAAATAATATGTTGAGGTCTGAAAGCCTCCAACCACATAAAATAAAAACCAGCAGAAAAGTGGACAGCTTCATCTCAGAGGAAATCCTTTGGGAGGTATATAACTCACACAATTCTTATGTAGTCATAACGCTTTTGAAGGCAACTAGCATGGGTCTTTCATTGATAGACTTATTTGTATGTTATGAACATCCGCCAACATGCTTAAAACGTCTCTCTCTCTTTTTGCCAATCCAGACACGTTGCTTGAGCTTCAGTGTAAAGTGCATTTCCCAAACCTTCATATATCATTTTTGAAGGCTTATTCCCCTTAAGCCCTTCCAGAATCTGGCGGTTCATGTTCTTCCTCCAGACATTGTATACTAGATCTTAATTATTGTGGTTCGAGGACCCGACCCCTGCAATGTGAAATGAATACACAAGGACACGTGATATAAGGTTAATGGGCAAGGAAAGGCCACAACTTTATTGATTACAGCAGTGAAAAGGTATTGGCTTAGGCAATGGATCTCTAAAACAAGTGGGTTTATTCACCAGTAGGTGGAGCCTGTTGATGCTAATCCAACTATAGGCTCTCCCCTGATGTCACCGAGGGTCGTGCCATGGCCTGCCGCCAAGCAGGCATCGGACAGAATACACGACCGCCAGATTCCTTTAACGGAATACCCAAAAATTAAAGGCATAGGCGATGGCCACACCTAGACCTTCGACACACCACAACACATTATTCCAATGCCTAACCTACCCACCAATACCACAAAAGTTGTGATGATTGCTACGAGGTAGGCGAAAAAACCAAAAGGCCTAATGCCAAATGGAAAAACTCCTACCAGGCCCCCTGGACAACCAGGGCGACCAACCTAAGGTCCATAGCAAGGCCAATGACCTAAGCCCTAACTCAAAGGGAGTGGAGGGTGGGTGACTCGCGACGAGACGACGGCGAAGAATGAGGCCGGGGAGAGGCTGGCGCTGCAGCAAAAGGCTGCTGAGCACGCCCCCTCGGAGGCACCTGGTTGGGTGCCTGCCGAGGGGCGTGGGCACCAGCCAGGAGAGGTGGAGGCAGGGGGCTAATGCCCCCTGCTAGGGGCGGTGCTCGGGCTCCCGCCCACAACCACTCCCCTCTCTTCCAGGGAGGAGAGTCTTTCCCACTAAATAAGTTCAATAGAGCTAGCTTTCATAGTCCCCACCTCCCTGTTTGCCTACTATCTTTGAAATTTCAATGAAAACAGAACCTCAGTGTTTAGAATCTTCTATGTAATCCTACCATGTGGGGGAAAATACCCTTTCTCTCTTCATCCCTATCTGGCAAGTAAGTAAGTAAGTACTTTTTGTCCCTTTGTGCTACATAAATAGGTGTAAAATACAATTTTTTGCTTGATTTTTAAGGATGTTTTTCTAAAGAGTGCTAATGTTGTTTGGGAATTTTTCCTACACAGGCTATTGTTCTTCTTTTGCAAGTCCCTATTAGTTTCCCATATACAAACAATTTCAAACCCATATCCTCTTTAATTAATACGGTGGTTATGAAAAATCCAAGTAAACGTAAAATCATTTCAACTCAGCAAAGCCCAATGAATTACACACAAGACCCAAAGACAGAGGCAACAATGAGCAGCGGAATACCTTTATCTCTGTTGATGGCTTTTTCTGAGAAATGAAATGGAGGTTGATTTATTTTTTTTAAACCAGATCATGACAAAAAATCAGAAATGGAGGGAGCAGATAAAAATTGCAATACATGTTAAAATTGGCCTACAACCGCCAGTGGGCCATCATTGATGTCAGATGACAGTTGTGACTTTTTTGGTCCTTCAGCTTATTTATTTAAAAGCATTTTTAAACCACTTAATGTTTTTAAAAACTCTTAAGCAATGCATGATATAAAGCACTATGCAATACTGTATAAAAAAATACAACAGAGAGCCAGTGAAACAGTTTTTAAAAGCATATAAGATCATATAAAAATTAATAAAAGGAATTTGTGGAGAATACAGAATCACAAAACAGGGCCTGGTCATATGGAGGGCGAAAAACCTGGGCATAAAGATCTGTCTTTACAAGATGTCAGAAGGAAGTGATGGTTGCTTATAAGGTAAAGGTAAAGGACTCCTGGACGGTTAAGTCCAGTCAAAGGCGACTATGAGGTTGCTGTACTCATCTTGCTTTCAAGCC
The DNA here is from genome assembly GCF_964234715.1 of Podarcis melisellensis. Lineage (NCBI taxonomy): Eukaryota > Metazoa > Chordata > Lepidosauria > Squamata > Lacertidae > Podarcis > Podarcis melisellensis. The sequence goes on along the minus strand of NC_138546.1, from coordinate 38,419,808 downwards.
AAGGGAGCTGGCGTTTGTCCACAGACAGCTTTCTGGGTCATGTGGCCAGCAGGACTAAACCGCTTCGGGCGCAACGGGACACTGTGACGGAAACCAGAGTGCACGGAAACGCCATTTAACTTCCCACCGCAGCAGTACCTATTTTTCTACTTGCACTGGAGTGCTTTCAAATGGCTAGTTTGGGAGGAGCTGGGACAGAGCAAAGGGAGCTCACTCCATCGTGGGAATTTGAACCAGCAACCTTCTGATCAGCAAGCCCAAGAGGCTCAGTTGTTTAGACCACAGCGCCACCCTCCAGGAAGCACTGGCCGTTTCTCCTGATACATGTGTATGGCAGCAGGAAGAGCATTCCATGGTACGGCAGCAGGAGCGGAAAATGTCTATTCTGATACCTCAGGTTACATACGCTTCAGGTTACAGACTCCGCTAACCCAGAAATGGTACCTCGGGCAGTGGCGTAGCGTGGGGGGTGCAGGGGGGCCCGGCCGCACCGGGCGCAACATCTGAGGGTTAGGGTTAGGGGGCGCAAATCCACGGGTTAGGGGGCACAAATTGCTCGCCTTGCCCCGGGTGCTGACAACCCACGCTACGCCACTGACCTCGGGTTAAGAACTTTGCTTCAGGATGAAAACAGAAATCGTGGTCTAGCAGCGTGGCAGCAGCAGCGGGAGGCCCCATTAGCGAAAGTGGTGCTTCAGGTTAAGAACAGTTTCAGGTTAAGAACAGATCTCCAGAACGAATTAAGTACTTAACCCGAGGTACCACTGTATTCCTATGGGCAGAATACCATAGACAGAATTTCCCTGGCTGACTGCAACATCGCAACCATTTGACGGTGACTCCAACAGTGTGACTGGTCGGCCACTACCCTTTTTGAAACAAGGCATAAATCGCATCCGGCGTGGTTGGGTTGAAAGGACTAGATCACTGACGGTCTATGCCAGAGGTTTTCAACCTTTTTGTGTTCATGGCTCCCTAGACGAGGGGTCTGCAACCTAAGGGCCATGGGCCAAAAGTGGCCCATGGAAGTCGTTTGACCGGCCCACAAGCCAGCCCCAAACCGAGTTGCCCGCTCACGCGCTGCGCTAAACTGGGCGGGGCAGGTACTCGCTTCCGTGGCGCTGAAAATCGTGTCTGCACACTCACAGACGCTGAAAATCACACACACACACACAATCTGGCCCAGGCAAGATAAACCTTGCCGACCCCTGCCCTAGACCAACCACATTCTTTTTGTGGCACCCCGTGGGGCTCAGGAGCCAAGTTACAGGGAACCAGGCAGAGGGCCTTCTCGGTAGTGGCACCCGCCCTGTGGAACGTCCTCCCAGCAGATATCAAAGAGAGGAACAACTACCAGACTTTTAGAAGACATCTGAAGGCAGCCCTGTTTAGGGAAGCTTTTAATGTTTGACGCACTATTGTATTTTAATACTTTGTTGGAAGCCGCCCAGAGTGGCTTGGGAAACCCAGCCAGATGGGCGGGGTATAAATAATAAATTATTATTATTATTATTATTATTATTATTACTCCTTGCCTGCAGGGCTGGCAGCCCCTCACCCTTTTTCAAACATCCTCCCTCAGCCTCCTCTCTTTTTCCCTCGCCTAGGGAGTCCTCTGGGCAGCTGATGCCGCCGCCCTGGTCTCTGAGCTGTTTCTGGCTCCCACCCCATAGAGAGGCATCATTTGCCTGCAGAGCTTATAGTCAGGGCTGCTGCAATAAACAGCTGTGCAAGCCTTTGGGAGGCAGAGACACATGAGGGCATCAGAGGAGGGAGGGAAGGAAAGAGGGGCAGAGGCCAGTTGCCCGCAGCACCCTTGACCATCATTCAAGGCACCTTGGGGTGCCATGGCACGCTGCTTGAAAACCACCGGTCTATGCTAACAACAGGAAGCCAATCGATTCACAGGCAGAGCGGAAGCCATTCAAGAGCATATGCTAGCTTCCCAAGGCTTTGAGTGCACAAAGCTTCTTAGCAATTAACCAAAAGACTATTTCCATTCATGGAGCTGCCTTTGAGCAAACACGCCCTGAAACCGTAGTTTGCGGCCCATTCCACCCAGAGGCAGGGTAACTATAACAAAACTGTTGCTTGCAGCATGTAATATTTGCCAGGGGTGCATTCTGACCCCCTCATTTCCTTTGTTCCTTTTCTGCTTCTGTTTGTTCATTCCTCCAATGAATGAAAAGCTCTTGGCTCACAGTGAAATGGTTTTGGGACTAGAGATACAAAATAAATGTCACGTCCAGGGTTTATGACGTGAGATCTGAAAACATTTTGGAATAAACGGTTGCTTCCTATTTATTCTTCCAAATTGGAATCGGAATCGCTCTTTTCCACGGTTTTGTAATCTTGCCGTTTATATACAATCTGACAGTTTTTTAAATAGCTTATGTTTTTCTCAATGGCACACTTTCTGGGAGCCTATTTTACCAAACTCTTCAAATAGGGGAATATCCGTGAGACTATGTGGAGCGTATGGCATAGATCACATCTTTGTTACCATTTCAAGAGTCTTCAGGGACCTGTGAAAATGTGGAGAAATGGCTTATTATTATAATTTTTTTTTAAAAAAAACATGCTTAAAAGTATAGCGTACAGAGACTACAACAAGAGAAAGTCAAGATATAACTGGATATATAGATCTTTAAGTTATATGATTTGGTTATGTTAAAGATTTTGTCTTGGAAGGAGGTAGAGAGATAGTAATAACAGCTGCCCAGATGACCATCAGCTATAACTGAAGAAAACAGAAACCAGCCCATGTTGGAGGACTGGATTTTAAGGATGTGGGAAGTGGTTCAAGCAGTAAAGCTGACAGAGTAAGATTGATTGAGAAATTGAGTTTGCTTGTAACAAAACAAAACAACATTGAACCATATGCACTGTTAGGAACACTGGTTAGCCATAGAGAAGACTACAGTGGTACCTCAGGTTAAGTACTTAATTCGTTCCGGAGGTCTGTTCTTAACCTGAAACTGCTCTTAACCTGAAGCACCACTTTAGCTAATGGGGCCTCCTGCTGCTGCCGCGCCGCCAGAACACGATTTCTGTTCTCATCCTGAAGCAAAGTTCTTAACCCGAGGTACTATTTCTGGGTTAGCAGAGTCTGTAACCTGAAGCGTATGTAACTGAAGCTTATGTAACCTGAGGTACCACTGTACTGAAACAATATTTGCATAGTAGCATTCTGCAGATGTGTTTCCTGCTTGGCAGGGGGTTGGACTCGATGGCCCTTGTGGTTTCCTCCAACTCTATGATTCTATGATTCTATATGTATTTTACCCCATATATAATGATGATGATAAAAGTTACTAAAATCAAATAAAACAAACCAACAAACAAATAGAGACATACCAGAATTTGTCATGGCTGCCTGACCAGCTCCAACTTTTGCAGAATCTGACTGTGTTCCCACATCATGAGAAACTGGGATTCCTGACATTATAAATGAGCCATTTGCTGGTGCAAACAATAGCTTCTTCTTTCTTTGTGCGAGTGAGAAGATCTTTCTAGAAAGGGTTAGGTTGTTATGATACCTGAGCCAGGATCCTGGTTTGTTGCTCCCAAACCAGCCAGGATCATGTCAGGACAGACTGAGGGAGATCTGCCTTCAAGGTTGGTCCACAAACTGTGGCTTATGCAGGACGCAGCAGGTAGTACTGAAAAGGCCCTGGCCCTAACCACCTTGTGACTTGGAACCTCCAAAATGTTGTCATTTGTGGACCTTAAAGTCCTCCGTGGGGCATACCAGGAGAGGCGGTCCCGTAGGTACGTGGGTCCTAGGCCGCATAGGGATTTAAAGGTCAAAACCAGCACCTTAAACCTGACCCTGTACACCACCGGGAGCCAAGGCAGTTAGAAAAGCACTGGATGAATGTGATCCTGCAGCAAGGACCCTGTAAGGAGCCTTGCTGCGGCATTCTGCACCCGCTGGAATTTCTGGGTCAGCTTCAAGGGTAGAGCGAGTTACAATAATCAGACTTGGAGGTGACGGTCGCATGGATCACTGTGCCCAGATCAGGGCGAGAAAGGTGGGGAACCTTTGGTCCTCTGGAAGTTGCTGGACACCAGTTCCTATCAGTCTCCCAGTCAGCATGGCCAGTGCTCGGGGATGATGGGAATCGTAGTCCCACAACATGTGGAATGACACAGGCTCCCATTGCTGCCCTAAACAATTTGGGATTATTGGGAAACAACTGGGTTATCTGAATGTCTCCCGTCTCCTGTATGGACCTGCCCTGTTCCCAATGCTATTTAGCATCTATGTCCGGAATGGGAAAAACAAGGGCCACATTCTCTTTTAAGTAACCTCCTGGAGGCCACATCCTGGTGGTTGGGGCCAGGTGCAAAAATGAGCTGAGCAACAAGCGAGAACTTCACCTTTGTACTGTAGGCAAGTTTCTATTTCCAAGCTCAACAAACATTGTAAGTTAATAAATGAAAGCAAATAAGTAAAACCAGGACTTTTTTTGAGCCGGAACTTGCCAGAACTCAGTTCCGGCACTTTTCCAGTGGTTCCCATTGCCATTCTAAGAGAACAAGGGAGGCGTTCATGGTGAATTCCAGCAGCTCTTTTTCTAGAAAAAAAGCACAGAGTAAAACCAAAAGGAAAGAAAAAAGCTAAATGGAAAATAAAACACAATGTATCTCCTTGTACTTTTATCCTCACTCTTTGGTTCTTGGTGTCTTTCTTATCAATACTTCCGTCTTCCCTGTATCAAAGTATCACAACTATATGATATGGCCTATCAGCTGTGCTTCTTCAAGTATCTAAAGAAAACAGAAGCATACCTCTCAACTGCTCTGATTGAATCAGGACATCCTGTTTTTGGGCGCCGTAATTTCACATGGGTCATGTGACTCACACGGGAGTGTGTCCCTGAAGATGCGCGTCCCGGTTTTTCGCTGTGACATGTTGGAGGGTATGCAGAAAGTATAAATAATAAGGGGAGTTGCAATACAAAGAGCTTTATTGCCTGGAAATCTCCCTTTTAACTCACTCTTCATATACTGCCCCCCAAGGGTATTAGGTTTAGAACAGCCTTTCCTAAGCTAGGTCCCTCCAGAAGCTGTTGTCTTCCACTTATTTCAGCTCCAGGTAAGTGAGTGTGTGCAGAAACTAGCTTATTGCAGAAATAATAATAACAACAACAACAACAACAACAACAATAATAATTTATTATTTATACCCCGCCCATCTGTCTGGGTTTCCCCAGCCACTCTGGGCAGCTCCCAACAGATTATTAAAAACACAATAAAACATCAAACATTAAAAACTTTCCTAAACCGGGTTGCCTTCAGATGTCTTCTAAAAGCCAGATAGTTGTTTATTTCCTTGACATCTGATGGGAGGGCGTTCCACAGGGCGGGAGCCACCACTGAGAAGGCCCTCTGCCTGGTTCCCTGTAGCTTCACTTCTCGCAGGGAGGGAACTGCCAGTGTCTGGGCTGAATAATGAGGGTGGAGATGCTCCTTCAGGTATACTGGGATGAGGCCGTTCAGGGCTTTAAAGGTCAGCACCAACACTTTGAATTGTGCTCAGAAACGTACTGGGAGCCAAAAAAAACCCCTTATTACCCACACTCCTTAAACCCACTTGCAAGGAGGACAGAAGGACCATATCATTGGCATATAGCAGGAGAGAGGTTGGAATACTATTTGATAAAGAAGTTGGAATGCTATTTGATAATTTCCTACCTGAGGTTTGGGTATGAAGCCTTCTAGTGAGACAAAGCAATCTGCCCCCAATATGTGTGTATTGTGGGAAATCTCTCGTAAACAAAAAAGTGCTGTGATGCCCATGTGCCACTCATATTAATGATGCAAACTTTTCCAGAGAATGCCCCCATTACTTCATAATTCATTGCAGTCGTGCAAGAAAGTACAAAGGCAGAAATGATCTGCTTTACAAAGAAAATCTAGGCAAAAAGCTCCATCAGCAAAATACAGTGGGGAAGTCTGAGGATTTCCACACTCCTCCAAAACAAATGTGAGCTTTAGAGAAGTGATTTTTCTCTGGGTTCACAGAATTATGGAGTTGGAAGGGACCTTGAGGATCATCTAGTCCAACGCCCCATATGCAGCTGTCCCATAGCAGAGATCGAACCTGCAACCTTGGTTTTATAAGCACCATGCTCTAACCAACTGAGCTATACAGCAATGGAATATAATGGGACAAACGGTTACATTTCACCTTTGCATCTTTTGTAGTCTCCTTCTACCAGCTGATACTACTGACATTAAAAAAAACCTCCTGCAGGTTAAATGCAAATACCATTTAAGATCATATCTTGCCCTGTAACTGACAATGGCAAAGCTGATATTAAGCTAGTCTACTACGCCATCCACCAATTTGCACACCAGGAGAAGAGACATTTGGAAGAATTTGGTGCTGTGGTTTAAACCACAGAGCCTAGGGCTTGCTGATCAGAAGGTCGGTGGTTCGAATCCCTGCAACGGGGTGAGCTCCTGTTGCTCGGTCCCTTTTCCTGCCCACCTAGCAGTCCGCAAGCATGTCAAAGTGCAAGTAGATAAATAGGTACCGCTCTGGCGGGAAGGTAAACGGTGTTTTCATGCACTGCTCTGGTTCGCCAGAAGCAGCTTAGTCATGCTGGCCACATGACCCGGAAGCTGTCTGCAGACAAACGCTGGCTCCCTCGGTCAGTAAAGCGAGATGAGCGCCGCAACCCCAGAGTCGTCCGCGACTGGACTTAACGGTCAGGGGTCCCTTTACCCTTTACCAACAACATTCTTAACCCATTTTACATATTATAGGAAACCAAGAGAAGAGTTACAACCAAACACATTAGATATATACAGTTAAGTGCTTAATTCGTTCCGGAGGAATGTTCTTAACCTGAAACTGTTCTTAACCTGAAGCACCACTTTAGCTAATGGGGCCTCCTGCTGCTGCCGCGCCGCCAGAGCACGATTTCTGTTCTCATCCTGAAGCAAAGTTCTTAACCCAAGGTACTATTTCTGGGTTAGCGGAGTCTGTAATCTGAAGTGTATGTAACCTGAGGTACCACTGTATATATATTTATAGACAGAGACAGACAGACAGACAGACAGAGAGCTTACTGTTATAAAAAGTTTTGAGTCTGCGTGCAACCTTACAAGTTGTTTTGTCTTTTGTAAACTGAAAGCATGATAGTCCTTTCAGGCAGCAGCTGTTGTGAAAAGAACAAAGTGTCTTATAGCAACTAGCGTTACTGAGACTGGATTACTGCAATGCACTTTCTGTGGGCTGCCCTTGATCCTGCTCTAGTGCTCCAACTTGTGCAGAATGCAACAGCTAGACTTCTGATGGGGGCACATAGCTGCCAACATGCAACACCATTCTTAAAGCATCTACACAGGTTGCTTATCCAATACTGAGCCAGCTTCCACATCCTTGTATTAATTTACAAATCCCTGAATAACTTGAGTCCAGAATGTCTTAGGGATAGCCTGAACCTTTCAATGTCAGCTCAGCCACTGAGATCATCTGTAGGAGCGTTGCTGGTTGTCCCCTGAGTTGGGGAGGCTCCTTTGACATGGACAGGGCCTGCGAATGCTTTGCCAGTAGGGATTCAGCAGGTGCCTTCTATCAGAATCTTAACTTTCAAATGTTTGCTGCAAACATATTTTTGCTGCTAGCCTTATGCAGACAGGAGGAACATTTTCTGTTAATAGTCAGCTGGTGATCTGCTTTTGTAGTCTGCTGCTAAAACAGTTGAGCGCATATTTGTGGGGTAACCAATCTCATATAACCAAGATGCTTAAGTCTAATTTATGCACAAAGGGGTTAAGACCATAGAGTGAGCTGTCCTGCCAGGTAAGTTCACTTCCCCTCATCTTGGGAGGAACTAGGTAATCAAGTCTTTGTTCCCTCCCCAGGTTACCAGATGAACTCAACCTGTGAAGAGGCTAAACCAGTTGTTCTGCTTAGCCACTTGGCTCTCACAAGCCATTATTGAGTTCCCAGAGTTCCCATAACAGTAATTTAGGAACTTTAACCACTTTGGAACTAAATCAAATTTTACTGCACGTGCAACCTTTCTGACTGATGTATAAAAAAGCACATGAACTTGACCTTTGGGGAGTTTGTAAGTAAACCATTTTTAGCCTACAGATTGTGTGGTCTTTTCCTATGATGGGAGAAGAGGGGACAATTTTTGGAACCCACTTGGAAAGACATATTTTTAAAATCTAATAACCTACATTTTCACACTTTGCTGCATGTTTCGTGATGTTAAATCACTGTCGGGGTTTGCTCACCATGGAGTACTTGCCCCAAACCAGAATTTGGCATCTTTTCTACTTATTTTTCCTTGAACTATCAGCATTACTATATTGCTAATACTACTTTGAAGTCATCCCCTTTTCTGTCACCCTCGCTCCAGCAGACACCCAGCTTTTACTCTACCAGCCCAGCTTTTGTTGTTGTTGTTTAGTCGTTTAGTCATGTCCGACTCTTCGTGACCCCATGGACCAGAGCACTCCAGGCACTCCTGTCTTCCACTGCCTCCCACAGTTTGGTCAAACTCATGCTGGTAGCTTCGAGAACACTATCCAACCATCTCGTCCTCTGTCGTCCCCTTCTCCTTGTGCCCTCCATCTTTCTCAACACCAGGGTCTTTTCCAGGGAGTCTTCTCTTCTCATGAGGTGGCCAAAGTATTGGAGTCTCAGCTTCAGAATCTGTCCTTCCAGTGAGCACTCAGGGCTGATTTCCTTAAGAATGGATAGCTTTGATCTTCTTGCAGTCCATGGGACTCTCAAGAGTCTCCTCCAGCACCATAATTCAAAAGCATCAATTCTATTTGCCAGGAGGTGATGGGACCAGTGGCCATGATCTTCGTTTTTTTGACGTTGAGCTTCTGACCATATTTTGCACACTCCTCTTTCACCCTCATTAAAAGGTTCTTTAATTCCTCCTCACTTTCCGCCATCAAGGTTGTGTCATCTGCATATCTGAGGTTGTTGATATTTCTCCCGGCAATCTTAATTCCGGCTAGGGATTCATCCAGCCCAGCCTTTCGCATGATGAATTCTGCATATAAGTTAAATAAGCAGGGAGACAATATACAGCCTTGTCGTACTCCTTTCCCAATTTTGAACCAATCAGTTGTTCCATATCCAGTTCTAACTGTAGCTATTTGTCCCACATAGAGATTTCTCAGGAGACAGATGAGGTGATCAGGCACTCCCACTTGCCATAGTTTGCTGTGGTCGACACTGTCAAAGGCTTTTGCATACTGTATTTTTCGCCCTATAGGACGCACTTTTCCCCCTCCAAAAATGAAGGGGAAATCTGGGTGCGTCCTATGGGGCGAATGCAGGCTTTTGCTGAAGCTTGGAGAGCAAGAGGGGTCGGTGCTTCAGGCTTCATGAAGACATCCGCAGGCTAGGCAGCCCTGCGGGAGTTCCTGCAGGGCTGTCTAGGCTGCAGATAGCAGCCTGCCGCCCGGTGCGAGGGACGCCCTGAAGCAGAGCGCCCCTCGTGCCGGGCAGACATCCGCAGCATGGGGAGCCCTGCAGGAGTTCCCCGCAGGGCTCCCCACACTGCGGATAGTAGCCTGCCGCCCGGCAGGCAGGGCGCGCTAAAGCAGAGCACCCCGCGCGCCGGGCAGACATCGGCCAGCCCCACAAGCTCAGGGGACAGCAGGGAGGCGCAGCGCCGCCATCCCACTGTTCCTCGACCTGGTTCGGTTTCCCCGACCTGGTTTTTGGGGGGAAATAAAGGGGGGGGGAATTTCCTTTATTTCCCCCCCAAAAAACTAGGTGCGTCCTATGGGACGGAGCATCCTATGGGACAAAAAATATGGTAGTCAATGAACCAGCCCAGCTAGATGATGCAATTCAGCTGGGGCTGGAGTGGCAGTTGTTGCTGGGAGCTGCTGAGTCATGGCTTCAGTCCTGCAAGAAGGCAAGAAACCACAGGAGTCCCACCGAGAAGCTGGCAGCAGCTCGCAGCTGGTTCCTCTTCCAAGTTCCTGGAGTCTTTCCAGAACTGGTGTCAGGGAAGACGTGACAGGCACCTTCCCTTTGTCACACTCCACTCATGACATCACCATCCAAGTGGCAAAGTTCTGTGCATCAGGGTCTACTACTAGGAACTGGATGACTAAAGCGTCTTACCAACCACACTTAACAACCAATAATTCAGTCTAGTGCCATGGTTCCCAAGTAGGGCACACGCCCCACAGGGGGCTAATTTGATTTTTAAGGGGGGCAATTTGAGAATGAGATATTCAGAGTGAATGGCCTTTTAGGCTTCCTTCACTTTTTGAATAACAAGTATTATATGTCACTGGGGTATGTGTGTATGTGTGTCAGGATTTTAGAGATGCTAAAGTGGGGCACGGCCAAAAAAAGGTTGGGAACCACTGGTTTACTGTGATCATCACACAACATATGTAAAAATCCTAGCTCTTTGCCATGCTTTTAATCCCAAATAGCCTTTTAATGACCAGTACACTGTAAAATAGGGACGCGGGTGGTGCTGTGGGTGAAACCACAGAGCCTCGGACTTGCTGATCAGAAGGTCAGTGGTTCGAATCCCCGCGACGGGGTGAGCTCCCGTTGCTCAGTCCCTGCTCCTGCCAACCTAGCAGTTCGAAAGCACGTCAAAGTGCAAGTAGATAAATAGGTACTGCTCCGGCGGGAAGGTAAACGGCCTTTCCGTACGCTGCTCTGGTTTTTCAGAAGCGGCTTAGTCATGCTGGCCACATGACCCGGAAGCTGTACGCCGTCTCCCTTTGCCAATAAAGTGAGATGAGCGCCGCAACTCCAGAGTCAGTCATGACTGGACCTAATGGTCAGGTGTCCCTTTACCTTACACTGTAAAATGTCTATTATTATTATTATTATTATTATTATTATTATTATTATTATTATTTGTTGTTGTTGTTGTTGTTTGTTTGTTTGTTTGTTTGTTTATACTTCTAAGGGAAGCAACACTTGGACAGCCGAGTGAGCAGGTACACAGGTCATTTGGTCTCTTGTGAGATGGATTGTATTTAAATGATAGTAATAATTCATACATTTATATTTCTACATATATATTAGCAATATACAGTGGTACCTTGGGTTACAGATGCTTCAGGTTACAGACGCTTCAGGTTACAGACTCCGCTAACCCAGAAATAGTACTTTGGGTTAAGAACTTTGCTTCAGGATGAGAACAGTTTCAGGTTAAGAACGGACCTCTGGAACGAATTAAGTACTTAACCCGAGGTACCACTGTTAATAATTGTTTAAAATTATTTATACCTAGCCCATTTGGCTGAGTTCCCATGTGTGTGTTATATAAGTAGCCACCCTGAAGTTAATTCAGTCTCACCAATCTCAGTGTAGAGATCGGGGAGCAGATGTAAGGCAATGACTGTAACTCTATAATGCTTTCTAGTGTTTTTGTGGAAATATAAAGGGTGTGATAGCCCTTTTCAGTTTGTTTTGTTAAATTTTCAGCAGAAGTATCCAGTAGAAGCTACCGGTCTGGTCTATGTTCCTTAGAAGAGGAGCAGCATAATTATATAATACATAGGAAGCTAAAATAAAAAAATAAGAACGAAAAGGGGAAGGGATACCCAGTGATTCAGCTCAAGTTTTCAGAAAATGTATAGGGAAGTTCTAAACATTTAACATTTTATTATGTTTTTATATATGTTGTAAGCTGCCCAGAGTGTCTGGGGCAAGTCAGTCAGATGGGGGGGTATAATAATAATAATAATAATAATAATAATAATATCCTATTTTCAGTGCAGAAATGCTGGAGGGCGGGGCTTAGGTCGCTTAGGGCTTTGAACTGCTTGAATTGCAAAACTATTTTGATCCATCACCCTAGTGGGAAAGAAACAGAACAAAAAAGAGAAAAAGTCAAAACTTCTAGAAACACTGGCTTAGCTTTATTTCACGTTTATCTCAGAGACAACACTCAACACATAGGATATATTCCAGAGGGACCTCCTGGGGTAAATTGTTTATTATTTTCTGCATTTTATATCATAACTTTTTTTTCTTCATGGTTGCACCATGGTTGGACCCCATTATTATTATTATTATTATTATTATTATTATTATTATTATTATTATTATTATCATTATTATTATTATTATTTACTGTGTACAACACTAAGAACACATTTTATGGAGCATAATAATAAAAACATAATGAAATGCATAATAATGAAATGATCACAATAACAGTCCCTACCCCAGCATTAACAGACCATAGAAGATCAATTAACGACCAAAGGAATGTTTTTGCCTAGAACTTAAGGATCTGTAATGATGGCACCAGGTGAGCCTCTTTGGGGAGAGCATTCCACAGATGAGGAGCCATCACAGAAAAGGCCTGTTCTTGTGTTGCCACCCTCTGAATCTCTGAGTGAGCAGGGACACAGAAAAGGCCCTCAGATGACAACTGCAGGATCCTGGTGGGTTTCTATGAGGAGAGGCAGTCCTTAAGGTATTGAGCTGTAGGAGGGTCAGGGTACCCTTAGCCATTTTCAAGTGATCCAGGGAGGGAAGAGAGTAATTCTTCACAGAACTCTAGCCCAATGGTTGTGTAATGGTTATATGGGGTTGCTCGTGCGTAAGTTGCCGCCACTCCTGGCTAGGTAGCCTGGTTAAACCTTTCCTGGCTGGACAGCCCTTCACTTCATGGCTGTTCAGTCGCTAGTAGAATCCATCAGTGGGCGTTTCTTGAACTTCTTCCAGCAAAGAAGTTCTTTGACGCCAAGTCTACGCCTACTTTCCCTGCGCGGAAGTCTTCTGCGCAGGGTGGGTGTGGGTAGCGGAGGATCTGTGCTCTCCCCGCTGGTCTCCAGCGAAGAGTCCTGGAGCCCCCTCTCCGATTCCCCCATACGCCCCCCTTTATCCCTGGTGTTACGCTGATTTCTTTCCCCAGCCGATGAGTCCCCTCTCTCCCTGCTTGGCCCTTCTCCGGCATCGCTTGGGAGCCCTGCCTCCACTTCTGGCTCCCATGTCAGTTCCCTGACAGGTTGCCATCAATTTGATTTGAACTGATTTTATAATGAAATGATTTTAGAATGCTGTATTATTTTACTGTTGTTAGTTGCTCTGAGCCCGGCTTCGGCTGGGGAGGGTGGGATATAAATAAATTATTATTATTATTATTATTATTATTATTATTATTATTATTACTGATCTATGGTAAAAAAGGTAAAGGTAAAGGACCCCTGGACAGTTAAGTCCAGTCAAAGGCGACTATCGGGTGTGGTGCTCATCTAGCTTTCAGGCCGAAGGAGCTGGCGTTTGTCCACAGACAGCTTTCTGGGTCATGTGGCCAGCAGGACTAAAACACTTCTGGTGCAACAAAACACCGTGACGGAAACCAGAGTGCACGGAAACGCCATTTACCTTCCCGCCGCAGCAATACCTATTTATCTACTTGCACTGGCATGCTTTCAAACTGCTAGGTTGGCAGGAGCTGGGACAGAGCAGCAGGAGCTCACTCCATTGCGGGGATTTGAACCGCCGACCTTCTGATCGGCAAGCCCAAGAGGCTCAGTGGTTTATACCACAGTGCCGCCCGTGTCCTGATCCATTGGATGTTATTTTGGCTTGGCTTATGCAATGAGCTTTGGTTGAATTCAAAACAACAGAGTACTGTATTGCGTCTGAGGAATTTCCCCAGTGAAGAACTCACTCAGTTCCAAATATTTAGCTTGGTCTCTCTCTCTCTCTCTCTCTCTCTCTCTCTCTCTCTCTCTCTCTCTCTCTCTCTGTGTGTGTGTGTGTGTGTGTTTGTGTGTACCTCTTCCTTCCGTCACTGTTGCTGGTACTACCCTTGTTGGGCAACCTATCGTAGTCATCTTTGTTTCCTGTTGCATTGAAAATATTAATAGAGTCCCTAATTTACTCAAGAGAAGGATGCTAGACATCAAAGGTATTCTTGGAGCGAAGCAGGGGAGCAGCAGATAGGCAGGGAGTCATCATTTCCTAATAACTTGCTGACGTGCAATCTACCATGGCTGGCAGATAAAGGAGGGTATAAAAAGGGATGGAGAGCGAAGGGGCATCAGTTGAGAAAAGGCAGAGGTGTCTGCAGCCCACTTACCCGCTCACACCGCAACTCAGTTTGGAAGAAGAGATTCCTTAAGAAAGCAGAATCATGGACCAAGAGGAATACAGACAGAGAGGTGAGTAAATGGATGAAGTCTTGCTGGAATTCCCACTGGGTTGTAATAGTACTTTGTAAACTCAAATGGTGCTTACATTGCTGTTGTTGATTATGTTTACTGTTGTTGTTGTTTTGTCACATTATTATTATTATTATTATTATTATTATTATTATTATTATTATTATTATGTTCATGTGACTTAAGTTGGTTGCGTCCATTAATTTCAGTGGTCTCCTCTTAGCAGAGCATTGGATGCAATCCATTATTATCATTTCTAGAACATGCTCAGATTTTAATTGTAATTTTGTTTTACATTGTGCCTCATTTTGTGATTTTGACAAAAATGCTATGAAAACATTATCTATCCATTCATCCAACTGCATCTATGTGTCTAATTATACATGCATGCATGCATGCATGCATACATACATGCTATAAAATAAACAAAGGTGAAACAAAATCTGCTATTCCTAATAAGAAAAAGTGCTCCATTCAGTTGGACTACCAGTACACGAAATGTGGTGAAGTGCTGTGGGACGGGTCCACTCAGAAGCAAGTCCCAGTGAGTTCCACAGGGCTTACGGATAAATGTGCAGAGGACTGCAGCCTTGGACTCCAACTCCCATCAGCCCCAGCCAACATTGGCAATGGCCAGGGACAATGGGACCTGAAGTTCAGTAACATCTGGAAGACCACCAGTTCCTCACCCCTCCTTTACAAGCTTATCGCATGTATGTTTCTTCGGAAGCACCACTGTGTTTAACCAATTTAATTCCCCCCCATATCATTTTTATTAAGTCTCCAACTATATTTCAGAGCACTTGTCATACTCCCCTTTTTTTACATGTAAAGTTTCTTCTTGACTTCCCTCACCCCTCCTTTCCTGATGTTTGTTCTTTACTCTTTTTTATCATCTGTTTTATAACACACATATTTTTATTATCTAAACCCCACTAGCATCAAATCTTTCAGTAATCCACTGCTCATTTTTCAAATCCTGCTTGTGACTTCATATATTGGTGATAATTTGACAGATACTCCATCAGCGATTTCCAATCCTACTTAAACACTTTATTGTTATGTCCTCTTATTAATTTGGCAGTCAATTTTGCCGTTTCAGCATATTCCATCAGTTTCACAAGCCATTCCTCCTTAATTGGCAATCCTTTCGTTCAATCAATTTTATTGATAGATAAGGACACGTAAGATTGCAATGCAGTCCTCAGGAGTAAGCTTACACCCTAGTAAGCAGGTATAAGGATTGCAGGCTTAAACCTTCCTTGGTTTCATGGCTTCTAGAACAGCATTGTGAGAGCTCTGGCTCCATCAAAAACTGTGAAGTTGACATCAGGCGACATCGAAAGAAATCTCCGTTTGTGGCGATTAATTGGTAGTGGCTGATTCACCCATGCAAGTCGCTGTTTTGATACCGTGGTGATGAGCATGCAGGGGTGAACTGACCCCGAAATCGATAGGAAAAGCTGTCTCAAGAGTTCACAACTCCTTCTTCTTCCAGGAAAAGAGATGGTGGACTACATTTGCCAGTACCTGACCAGCCTTAGGGAGAGACGGGTGTCTCCTGATGTGCAGCCTGGTTACATGAGAGACCAGCTGCCAGACAGCGCACCTTTCGAGCCAGAAAGCTGGGACAACATCTTTAAAGACATTGAGAAGATCATCATGCCTGGGGTAAGGACTTCTAGTGAGATGCAACAGCAGGTGTGGTCTGCTTTCATCCCCTGCACAAGTCCTTCCTTGAGACCCAATTCTAAGGACCTGTTTGGAAGACTGTCCCTAAAGGAAGGGCAAACAGGGTCATCTCTCCCCTTTCATAAGAACTTGCATGAAAGCAGCCTCCCATTTTTTTCTCACAGGCTCTTATAAGTTCAGCAGAAACAGTTGGGCCTGGTGAGCATTTAATAATAATATTATAATAATTTATTATTTACACCCCGCCCATCTGGCTGAGTTTCCCCAGCCATTCTGGGCGGCTCCCAATCGAGTGTTAAAAACAATACATCATTAAATATGAAAAACTTCCCTACACAGGGCTGCCTTCAGATGTCTTTTAAAAATAGGATAGCTGCTTATTTCCTTGATATCGGATGGGGGGGGAATTCCACAGGGCGGGTGCCACTACCGAGAAGGCCCTCTGCCTGGTTCCCTGTAACCTCACAATGAGGGAACTGCCAGAAGACCCTCGGCGCTGGATCTCAGTGTCCGGGCTGAGTGATGGGGGTAGAGACGCTCCTTCAGGTATACTGGACTGAGGCCGTTGAGGGCTTTAAAGGTCAGCACCAACACTTTGAATTGTGCTCGGAAACGTACTGGGAGCCAATGCAGGTCTCTCAGGACCGGTGTTATGTGGTCCCAGCGGCCACTCCCAGTCACCAGTCTAGCTGCCGCATTCTGGATTAATTGCAGTTTCCAGGTCACCTTCAATAGTAGCCCCACATAGAGCGCATTGCAGTAGTCCAAGCGGGAGATAACTAGAGCATGCACCAGTCTGGCGAGACAGTCTTTTAACTGATTGCGTGATTTCATGATAATGTGTCATACATTTGACGTTAGCCTCTCTGAGCCTGGTTTTGGCTGGGGAGGGCAAGGTATAAATTATTATTATTATTATTATTATTATTATTATTATTATTATTATTATTATTATTATCTGCCCTGGGCCAAGGGTTGCAGGGCAGGGTGCCTGCATCTGCTGCCGGCCAACGTGGCTGGCAACCCGGCTGCTTGGCCAACACTCCTGCCAACCCAGTAAGACTCCCCATCTCCTCCCTTCCTAGAGCAAGCCAGGGAGGGAGGATGTGGAGGACCTCTGAAGCAGCAACAAAAGAAAAAAATAAATTGTAAACCAGAGGAGATCTAAACGAGCAGATCCAAAGCAGCAGCAAAACCGCCAACAAAAAGTAATTGAGGATCAGGGAAAGGAGAGGATACCACCACCATTGCCATAAAGAGGAGGAGACAGAGACTCACACTATGATTCCCCCCAACCACACACCCCTTAGAGCATGGGTAGGCAAACTAAGGCCCGGGGGGGCCGAATCCGGCCCAATCTCCTTCTAAATCCAGCCCACGGATGGCCCAGGAATCAGCGTGTTTTTACATGAGTAGAATGTGTGTTTTTATTTAAAATGCATCTCTGGGTTATTTGTGGGGCATAGGAATTCGTTCACCCCCCCCCCCATAGAGTCCGGCCCCCCACAAGGTCTGAGGGACAGTGGACTGGCCCCTTGCTGAAAAAGTTTGCTGACCCTTGCCTTAGAGATTGCCCTGCCTATGTGCTTCCAGCTGCTTTTTCTTGAATGAAGATCTTCATGGGCTGCTGCATTTCTGATGCTACTGGAGTCTCCATAATTATAATTATATCTTACTGTTCTCACTGAATTGTATGCCGGTCATGTTTACTATTATGGTTGGTTTGGGGGCTCACACTTTTATGAGGTACTTTGGTTTTAAATATGTATTACAATGTGAATATAGGTGCTTTGAACTCCCGGTTTTCAGAGGGACAGGGCTGGAAGTTCTCTAAATGAAGTCTAACCTTGGTTACAAATTTAGTGGAGGTTCTTAAGTAAACGGGGCCTTCTCTGCAGTGGCTCCCCATTTGTGGAATGCTCTCCCTGTGGAGATTTGTCTGGCGCTTTCATTATGCATCTTTAGGTGCCAGGCAAAAACATTCCTCTACAACCAGGCCTTTCACAGGTTGACATCCAATGTCCTTTTAAATAAGCTGTGGGAGGAGGGATTATTGGTTCTTATATTTACTATGTATTTTGTGGTTTTTAAGTAGTGAACCACCCTGAGATCTGTGGATGAAGGGTGGTATACAAATTATTATTATTATTATTATTATTATTATTATTATTATTATTACAGTGGTACCTCAGGTTACATACGCTTCAGGTTACATACGCTTCAGGTTACAGACTCTGCTAACCCAGAAATACTGCTTCAGGTTTAGAACTTTGCTTCAGGATGAGAATAGAAATCGTGCGGTGGCAGTGCGGCAGCAGTGGGAGGCCCCATTAGCTAAAGTGGTGCTTCAGGTTAAGAACAGTTTCAGGTTAAGTACGTACGGACCTCCGGAACAAATTAAGTACTTAACCCGAGGTACCACTGTATTATTATTATTATTATTATTATTATTATTATTATTATTATTATTCACTAATAATCTGTCAGACTCCGGCATTTGCAATATGGAGATAATGCTGTCCTACCTTGTTGGGTTTTTTTTTATAAGGTACGTGAAGCATTTTGAACATTTGAAAAGTGTGGTATCAATGCTCAGTAGCTATAATTTTTGTGATGAATGATAGCAGTAGCTGCAAAATTAACAAATGCATTCTGTATAATGGCAAGGTTGCAGATTCGATCCCTGTATGGGTCAGCTGCATATTCCTGCCGACACACGATAAATAATGAATATAAACAAGAAGAAAACTGTACTGTGATGGCTTTCTTCTTTGAAAATCTGTATCGTTTCCTCTTTATGGATGGGTTTCCATTTCCTCTTAAGAGGCATGCTTCGTTGAGATAAATGGTTTTGCTTTAGTGAGACATTTATCTACCAGTCCCACATTCTTCTATTTCCTTTGACATTAATAAAAAAAATGCACAGATGCGTCCATCAGATCTGAGATGCGCTCAGCGAGGACTGCAGTCCTCCCCACTTTGCGGTCTAACAACCTGGGGTAGTTGAAGATCTTGTGCCTTTAATTCCCCTATCTCCTGCCAAGCACCACATTTCCCGAGGTGGGGGGGGGGCAATCTACATGACATTGGTGGGTGGAGCCACAGCCCAAAGTGGGCAGGGCCAAAGCCAAAGTGGGTGGAGTTTGCAAAGTAGGCAGGGAGCTTTGAAAAGCAGCCAAGAGCGACATGGAACGAAGCTGTAGGTTTCACACAAATCCTTTTAATTGTGCAGAAGATAGAACATCTCTAGAAACAACAGAGAGGGCATTTGCAGGTGTGGCTCTCAGCTTTAGACCCTCCAAGTGTCCCTATTTTCCAGGGACAGTCCTGGATTTACAGAAGCCGTCCTGGTTTCTGATTTGATCCCGGAATGTCCTCATGTATGTTTATATTTCCTGGAAGCTGCCTAGAGTGTCTGAGGCTACCCAGTTAGATGGGTGGGGTATAAATAGTAAAATTAATAGGATGTTCCTTCAGGATATACCTGAAGGAGCGTCTTCATCCCCACTGTTCAGCCTGGACACTGAGGTCTAGCACCAAGGGCCTTCTGGTGGTTCCCTCACTGAGAGAAGTGAGGTTATAGTGAACCAGGCAGAGGGCCTCCTCAGTGGTGGCACCTGCCCTGTGGAACGCCCTCCCAGCGGATGTCAAGAAAATTAACAACTACAGTGGTACCTCGGGTTAAGTATTTAATTCGTTCCGGAGGTCCGTTCTTAGCCTGAAATAAACAACAATCTTAGAAGATGTCTGAAGGCAGCCATGTTTAGGGGAGTTTTTAATGTTTGATGTTTTAACTTCTTCTTCTTCTTCTTCTTCTTCTTCTTCTTCTTCTTCTTCTTCTTCTTCTTCTTCTTCTTCTTCTTCTTCTTCTTCTTCTGTTGGGAGCCACCCAGAGTGGCTGGGGAAACCCATATTGGTGGGGTGTTGGAGGGCAAGTTAAGATAACCTTTTGCTCCTTTTCACTTGTTTTCTGCAGTAATCAACCCTTTCTCACCCTCTCATCAACTTCCCAACTCTTGTTTTTAACCCAGGTTGTCCATTGGCAGAGTCCACACATGCATGCCTACTTTCCGGCTCTCACCTCCTGGCCTTCACTCCTGGGTGACATGCTGGCAGACGCCATTAATTGCTTGGGATTTACCTGGGTAAATGACACTACTTTTCTTGGGAGTTTTCATGTTGAATTGATGCTGCTCAACAAAATCATGGTTGTCGACTGCTGAAAGACTTTGTACCTGATTAACCTTTTAAATATACGCTTATTATATCAACATTTGTTATGTTTAACTACCTATGTACATGGCTGGCATTATAATATCATTGCCTCCCTGAGATATTGTCTTCTCTTCAACCATGCCTTTGGCTGATTGATATTCTACAGCAGTGGTTCCCAATTAGCTAATTACTGAGGACCCCCTATTTATCAAAAGCCAAGTCATGGACCCCCTACTGTTTAAATTTTTGATAACTCTATGGTAGTTACCTCTGCAAAGCAATTTTTTGAACAAAATGTGGAGTAGCTCCTAATAAGCAAAGGATTTTAGGTGTACAGTCATACCTTGGATCCCAAATGCCTTGGTACTCAGACGTTTTGGCTCCCGAACACCACAAACATAAAAGTGAGTGTTCTGGTTTGCAAATGTTCTTTGGAACCCGAATGTTCGATGGTGCTTCCCCGGCTTCTGATTGGCTGCATGAGCTTCTTGCAGCCAATCAGAAGCCACACTTTGGTTTCCAAAGTCGAATAGACTTCCGGAATGGATTCTGTTTGACTTCTAAGGTATGGCACTAGGGCTGAGCGATATCTGGTTTTCGACATCGTGATATATCAGCAGTGAAACACTGCAAATTGGAGATCAGGCGTGGGGACGAGGGAAGGAGCAGCCGCAGAGATCGGATGGGTGGGGGGAGGAGAGGAAGCGGAGTCACTTCCACCACATGGTTTGAATGGGAAGGGATAGGGATGGGGGGGGGTTTTGCATCAAGCCATTGTCAGTGGGGGCAGCCAGCGAAAATGCATGTCCACTGTGGCTTCTTCTTCTTTCCTGCTGACTGAGAAAAGTTGCTCCACCTCAGGGCCAAGGGAAGGTAGCGATCGGCTGTCCTGGTCTCCCTCAGTGCGAGGGAAGGCTGCTGATCTGTTATCGGCTGAGACCATTGTGCAACATCGGCAAAAGGGATGTGGGTGGCGCCGTGGGTGGCACTGTCCCTCTTGAGCTTGCTGATCAGAAGGTTGGCAGTTCGAATACAGGGTGAGCTCCCGTTGCTCTGTCCCAGCTCCTGCCAACCTAGCAGTTCAAAAGCATGCCGGTGCAAGTAGATAAATAGGTACCACTGTGGTGGGAAGGTAAATGCTGTTTCTGTGCTCTCTGGCTTCCGTCACGGTGTCTTGTTGCGCCAGAAGCAGTTTACATTAGTCTTGCTGGCCACATGACCCGGAAAGCTGTCTGCGGACAAACGCCGGCTCCCTCAGCCTGAAAGCGAGATGAGCGCCGCTACCCCATAGTCATCTGCGACTGGGCTTAGCTGTCAGGGGTCCTTTACCTTTACGTTTTTATCCTGCATTTTATTCTGTGAACCACCCTGAGATCTTATTATGCAGGGAGGTATATAAATCTAAATAATGATAATAATGATGATAATAATAATAATAATAGTAATAATAATATTACCAGTGTGGTGTAGTGGTTAAGAGCGGTAGATCCGTAATCTGGGGAACCGGGTTCGTGTCTCCGTTCCTCCACATGCAGCTCCTGGGTGACCTTGGGCCTGTCACACTTCTCTGAAGTCTCTCAGCCCCACTCACCTCACAGAGTGTTTGCTGTGGGGGAGGAAGGGAAAGGAGAATGTTAAAGGGAGTGAAAGGCAGGATATCAAATCCAAACTCTAATAATAATAATAATAATAATAATAATAATAATAATAATAAAAAAATAATAATATTGTGGGAGTCGGATATTGAAAGAAAAGTTTGTGCTGGTGTTAGAAAATTATTTCTCAACATGACCCTGCTCAAAATCAATCATTTCAGTTCCATTTTTGTTACCCCCATTCCTTATCCCTAAATCACCTCTAGGTAAAGTCTTATTAAATTAATTTATTTCCCCAAATTACTATCCTCCGCAACCCAGGCCATCCCTCTAATACAAATCCTCCCAAATTCATTACCTTTGCAGAAGCACTTTGGGAAAAAGATTCAGGGTCAGTTCCTATCTGGACTGAACACAAGTAGCATTTTTTCCACTCACTGGCAGCCCCCCCCCCCATTTAAGCCAGCCTTCAGTGATACTTGTTACTTATGGAAAATCTTATTAAAAACATATTATTATTATTTTTAAAGCACTTACCGTATTTTTCGCTCTATAAGACGCACCAGACCACAAGACGCACCTAGTTTTTGGAGGAGGAAAACAAGAAAAAAATATTCTGAATCTCAGAAGCCAGAACAGCAAGAGGGATCGCTGCACAGTGAAAGCAGCAATCCCTCTTGCTGTTCTGGCTTCTGCCATAGCTGCGCAGCCTGCATTTGCTCCATAAGACGCACAGACATTTCCCCTTACTTTTTAGGAAGGAAAAAGTGAGTCTTATAGAGCAAAAAATACGGTATTTGCTTAGGCAAAACAGCTTCTTACAGATTTACTCTACCATACTAGTACATGATGTTAACACTAGATGGCAGTCATGCAAAGTGTTTTAACAAAATACTTCTGTAAGATAGGGTTGGGGAAGAAATCCAGTAGTTTTCATTTTAACGCAATCTTATCTAATTTGCTCTGATATGCATACTGAAAGGCCCCGGTGCTTTTTTAATTATTGAGTTATATTGCAAATATATGCAAATCAAAACTTTTAAATGTGAAAGGAAGAAAAAAGATTTAAAAGGGTTACAAAGAACAAAAGAAGAAAAGAAAAAGAAAAGAAAGAAGAAAAGCAGAAATCTAAATAAATTACCGGTACATAAACTAATACAATTAAATCTTAATGAAGATAAGAAAAAATCATAGATGGATGTTTTAAAATTTGCACTTCTCCAAATGTGACAATGCAATTTTCCAGCTAAACAAAACACATACAAAATCACAAATATGCAAACAAACAAACGAACCAACCAACCAACCAACCCATCATATTAAGGGAAATTGCTTTGCAGAAATATGCATGTGAGGAAAACTTGCATAAAAAGATTTGCATGCCACGAGAATTTGCACTAAAATGGTGATGAGTTTTCACAGGGATTTCAAACAAGCCACAAACTGCTGCGAGAATGTTAAAGGCTGAACTTAAGAGTGGAAAAAATGAGAAGCTGAAACTGAGAGATTCAAGCATCCCTACTCACGAGTAGGCTGCAGGTCTAGAAGCTTCCCTTTCCCTACACAATGCATATTTGTTCATCTGTCGGCTTTGACCCAGTAAAAAGAGATCCTTTTCCTCATCCTGTATCTCTTTTACACTTGCAGGCATCCAGCCCAGCTTGCACAGAACTGGAAATGAACGTGATGGACTGGTTGGCCCAAATGTTAGGTCTCCCAAATTTCTTCTTGCATCATCATCCAGACAGCAGGGGTGGAGGTATCCTGCAGGTAAGTAGCTCAGGAGGGCTGTGTTTTCTTTGGTTTTAGTCTGAACATGCTCACAACTTCTAGTGCAAGAGATGGGGAGTCTGGGGAACCCCAAAACTCCCATCAGCCACAGCTAGCATGACCAATGGTCAGTGATGATGCGAGTTCATCAACATCTGGAGGGCCACCATTTCCCTACTCTCTTTTTTTAAAAGCCTACGGCATCCAGTATTCCACAGTGGTCTCCCATCCAAGTACTAACCAGGCCTGACCCTGCTTAACTTCTGAGATCAGACAATATCGAGCATGTTAAGGGTATTATGTGTCAGGAGCTCGGCCTACTCTTGAGTAGGACCCTGGTAGAGACACATGCCCGACTGGCATATTCTCTCCCTCCTGGTCGTTCATTTGGGAGCTTCAAAAGCTTTCTTCAGTCCGAACACCACAGCGACTGATGCCAACCGACACTGGCACACTTAGGGATCCGCAGAGTTTGTGCAGCTTGCGTAACAGACCTCAGCAACTCAGCATTTTGGCTAATCCACTTTATTTACATATAAACACACACGGAGCACTGCAACATGGCTCCTTCTCTCTCTAGCATCAGACAGCAAAGAGAAAGAACAAAGGACAATAGTCCCCCTTCACGCAACACAGTAACACAAACATCCTGTCTCCGTCACTTCCCCTCTGTGGAGTCAAAACATATACTGTCATGTGATAGACAACAATCCCATGACTGCAGTCATGGAGCAGGAATTCTAACAGTATGGCCATAGACATCATTTCCCTATTCTTGTTCTACCGTCTTTTCTGGACATGTCAAAATTGATTTACATCCTTCTACTGGGGAATAGTTTGTGACACGCCTCAAAAAAAAAGAAGCATTATTATATATTCATTTGGTTTTTCAGATTAAAGTTTTACAGTCACATATCCAACATACAATATAGAAAAAAGATTCCAAAGAATCTCTTGGGCGTCCCTCCTCTTCTTTGTGGGTCCTGTTGTTAGTCATTTCCTCCTGCATTTTTTATAATAATCCAAATCTCCATTGTGTCCAAAATTCACCATTAAACTGCAACTGTTATTCCAATCCTACTAATGATTTTAACTGTTTACAATGGTTTTTAAGATAAATTATAAATTTCCCCATTCCTTCTTAAAATTTTGGTCTCCCTGATTTCTGATTCTCCCGGTCATTTTAGCCATTTCAGCATAATCAATCAACTTGATCTGCCATTCTTCTCTGGTAGGGACTTTATCTTCTTTCCATCTCTGGACCAACAACATCCGCACAGCCGTGGTCACATACATAAATAGTCTTTTCTAAAAAGAAGCATTATTAGATGGCAAGATGAATTTTAACAGGGAGAAATGTAAAGTATTGCACTTGGGCAAAAAAAATGAGAGGCACAAATACAAGATGGGTGACACCTGGCTTGAGAGCAGTACATGTGAAAAGGATCTAGGAGTCTTGGTTGACCACAAACTTGACATGAGCCAACAGTGTGACGCGGCAGCTAAAAAAGCCAATGCAATTCTGGGCTGCATCAATAGGAGTATAGCTTCTAGATCAAGGGAAGTAATAGTGCCACTGTATTCTGCTCTGGTCAGACCTCAACTGGAGTACTGTGTCCAGTTCTGGGCACCACAGTTCAAGAAGGACACTGACAAACTGGAACGTGTCCAGAGGAGGGCAACCAAAATGGTCAAAGGCCTGGAAACGATGCCTTATGAGGAACGGCTAAGGGAGCTGGGCATGTTTAGCCTGGAGAAGAGGAGGTTAAGGGGTGATATGATAGCCATGTTCAAATATATAAAAGGATGTCACATAGAGGAGGGAGAAAGGTTGTTTTCTGCTGCTCCAGAGAAGCGGACACGATCCAAACTACAAGAAAGAAGATTCCACCTAAACATTAGGAAGAACTTCCTAACAGTAAGAGCTGTTCGACAGTGGAATTTGCTGCCGAGGAGTGTGGTGGAGTCTCCTTCTTTGGAGGTCTTTAAGCAGAGGCTTGACAACCATATGTCAGGAGTGCTCTGATGGTGTTTCCTGCTTGGCAGGGGGTTGGACTCGATGGCCCTTGTGGTCTCTTCCAACTCTATGATTCTATGATTCTATTATAAATGAGAGAGATTAATATCATTTCTTAGAGCAAACAGTAGGTGTCACCATTGGCCTATTCATAGATTGCAACCTGCAGTGGGGACAAAATGAATTAGCAGTTTGTAGATTAAAACAGCAAGGTATAGTTTTCTAGCGGAAGGAGCCCGTAGCTCAGAGACACAGCACAGGCTCTGCATGTGAAAAGCCACAGCTTCAATCCCTGATAATTTCCAGTTAAAAAAAGGAGATGGCTAGGATGTAGATGGCAAGAAAAACCTCAGCCAGCTGCTATTCAGAAAGCTTTAGCTGAGCTAAATAGCCTGACCTGTATCACTTCCAGACAGAGGTGAACCTTGCACCCAGGGCTAGATTTAGGTTGGATGAGACCCTAAGCTACTGAAGATAATGGGGCCCCAGCTGTCCTTTGTCAACAACAAATTGTCGCTGTTTCTTGTGTTGAATATATGCTGTATGGTAATTTATGGACCTAATAGGTATCTAAAGCCATTTGCACTTGTTGCCATGCAACCAGTCCATGCGGAATGTAGGCACCCTATATATAGAAATGAGCAAACCAGTGATATTTTAGGGAGCAGACTAGCAGGCCGGGCCCATTACTTACATCATAGGAGCCTACACAACACAAAATACTGTTGCTGTATGTAGGTAAAGGTAAAGGGATCCCTGACCATTAGGTCCAGTCGTGGCCGACTCTGGGGTTGTGATGCTCATCTCGCTTTATTGGCCGAGGGAGCCGGTGTACAACTTCCGGATCATGTGGCCAGCATGACTAAGCCGCTTCTGGTGAACCAGAGCAGCGCACGGAAATGCCGTTTACCTTCCCGCCGGAGCGGTACCTATTTATCTACTTGCACTTTGACGTGCTTTCGAACTGCTAGGTTGGAAGGAGCAGGGACCAAACAATGGGAGCTCACCCCATCGTGGGGATTCAAACCGCCGACCTTCAGATCGGAAAGTCCTAGGCTCTGTGGTTTAACCCACAGCGCCACCCGTGTCCCTGTTTGTGATATAGGTTGCTGTTAATAATAAGGAGAGTTTGTTTCTTTGTTTCTTTCTGCAGAGCACAGTTAGTGAATCAACCTTGGTTGCTCTGTTGGCTGCAAGGAAGAATAAAATTCTGGAAATGAAGGAGTCTGAGCCAGGTGCAGACGATTCTGCTCTGAACTCTCGTCTCATTGCTTATGCCTCAGATCAGGTAAATGAGAGTGTATGTCTGCATGTATATGAGTTAGGCCCCATCTGGACTATACATTTAAAACAGTATTGTACTGCTTTAAACAGTCATGGTTTCCTCCCAAACATCCTGGGAACTGTGGCTGGGGAAACTCAGCCAGATGGGTGGGGTATGAATAAATTATTATTATTATTATTATTATTATTATTATTATTATTATTATTATTATTTGCTGAGAGTTGTTAACCCCAGTTCTGGGCACCATAGTTTAAGAAGAATATTGGTAATAAGTGCAGAAGATGACCAAAACGATAAATGGTCTGGAAACCAAGCCTTATGAGGAATGGTTGAAGGAGTTGGGTATAATTAGCCTGGATAAAAGGAAACTTTTATATTATGATAGCCATCATAATATAAATATCTACAGGGCTGCTACACAGAAGATGAAGCAAACTTGTTTTCTGCTACTCCAGAGGGTAGGACTCGAAGCAGTGGGCACTCATTCTGATTTGTTTGCAAGGAGGTTAAATCACCTTGCATCCATGCCTTAACCCACATGTTCCTCATCATTAAAAAGTCTGATCTGTAGGGGAAGTGGGCTTTATTGTGCATGACTTCCCGATCAACTCTGATCGTGCAAAATGAATTTAGCTGTTTGGATGCCACTCAAAATTATCAACAGTCTGGAAGTGCCCCGTGTTTTTGATGAAGGCCTGCATGTGTAGGGGTGTCAGTTTTGGAAAAAGAAGGCTGCATAAAGGTAAAGGTAAAGGACCCCTGACAGTTAAGTCCAGTCATGAATGACTCTGGGGTTGCGGCGCTCATCTCACTTTACTGGCTGAGGGTGCCGGTGTTTGTCCGCAGACAGTTTTTCCGGGTCATGTGGCCAGCATGACTAAGCCGCTTCTGATGAAACCAGAGCAGCGCATAGAAACGCCGCTTACCTTCCTGCCAGGGTGGTACCTATTTATCTACTTGCACTTTTTGGTGTGCTTTCGAACTGCTAGGTTGGCAGGAGCTGGGACTGAACAACACCTATCTTTTAAGATATATGGGCTGAATATATGCACCAAGGACAAATCTGTTCAGGCCTTCAGCCAAACTTAATTGTAATTGTACTGACTAAATCTTGTTGTAGTATGGGCTCCTCTTGACCAACATTACCAGCACTTGAGTCCCTGGAATCTCCTTGCTTGTCTTCTCAGGCTCACTCCTCAGTAGAAAAGGCGGGTTTAATTTCCCTCGTGAAGATGAGATTTCTTCCTGTGGATGAAAATTTTTCCTTGAGAGGAGAAACCTTGAAAAAAGCCATTGAAGAAGACAGAAGCCGTGGCCTGGTGCCCATCTTTGTAAGTTTTGTTCTCTATATACTTGGAAGGCTACTGGCCTTGATGGTTCTCTTCTAGTTCCTTGGTTGAAGTATTGCTTCTAAGTGCCAGTTTCTGGAAAGGAGAGTGCTCTTGTGCTTGGTTTCTGCATGAGGTTTTCCCAGAGGCATCTGGGAATAAGATACTGGACCAGACAGACAGACAGACAGATCAGATAGATATTAGACCAGAATAAGATACTGGACCAGATAGACAGACAGACAGCTAAAACAGCAACTTCTTTAAGGAGCATAAAACTATGGTTGAAGAAAGACAGGTGACACTTGCTTTTGAGAGCTGAAGGTTATGGAAGCCCTGACGTTGTTTAGAACATGTCCAGCCATTCTTTCCATCTCTGGTTAAAACAAGTTGTGCAGGTTTTTCTAACACTTGCAAAACCTGTTTTCTCAGCAGCTGCCATGGGTCACCCCATGAGCAATGACATCTCTCCTGTATTGCCTTCAACTCCCTGAAAATTGATGGCCGACTTGTCTCCATCCTGCAAGGGGACATTTTGTTGACCAATAAATTCGTGTCTCTGGTGTTTTTGGATGTTCTGCCGTGCTTTCTTGACAACTCCCTAATTTTGTCTAGGTTTGTGCAACTCTTGGAACAACAGGAGTCTGTGCTTTTGACAGCCTTTCGGAGCTGGGACCCGTATGTAAGTAGTCTCAATACTTCTCAAAAGGGACCGTTATAACAAGTCTTAGATGGTGACCAACCCTTACCCCAAGCAAATCTCTGATTCTCGATTTTATGGCAATGCAACAGCTTGCGCAAGTATCAGCTATTGCACAGAAATCAACTGTTGCACAGGAATCAGCTGTTTCACTAGTGCAATTGTTGCATTAGATCTCATTGTTGTGCAGCCTTTAAATTCGGTCATCTGCTAGTGCAAGGGCCGACAGAGAACATTCAATACATCTCTATACCTTCTCAAACATCACCTTCAATTTCTCTTTAGGCTCTAAAGAGGGACTCTGGCTTCATGTCGATGCTGCTTATGCTGGGACAGCGTTCCTCTGCCCAGAATTCAGAACATTTTTGACTGGAATAGAACACTCAGATTCTTTTACCTTCAACCCTTCCAAATGGATGATGGTTCACTTCGACTGCACAGCGTTCTGGTGAGTGTGAGGCTCAAAGCGTGCAGACACGTGAAATTCTAAGTCTCTGCAATTCCCCCCAATGACCAATTATTCCCCCCTGGTCCCCATTTGTATAGGATCAAGGATAAAAACAAACTGCAGCAAACCTTCAGTGTTAATCCCATCTACCTCAGACATCCCAACACGGGGTCAGCCACGGACTTCATGGTGAGTAAACTGAATGCAAAAAGGGGCTGTTGTAAACCAGATTCCAGATTTCTCTGTTTGTTTGCAAAATAGCAGTAGGGGGCTGATTCTCTCCTCCTTTATCTTTTATCCCATGAGAAATCCCCCAAAATTATTTACCTCCTTAGGCGAAATATACATAATCACCATCAGTATTAACCTTAAGGTCCATAAATAGCAACACCCTAGAGGTCCCGGGCCCTAAGGGAGTTAGATTAGCCTCAACCAGAGCCAGGGCCTTCTCTACACTGGCTCCAGCCTGGTGGAACGCTCTGCGGGATCTGATTTCTTTCCGCAGGGCCTGTAAGACAGAGTTGTTCCGCCTGGCCTTTGGCTTAGAATCAGTTTGATTCCCTCCCCCTCTTTCTTTTTCCTTTCTCCTCCTGTGATGAGACTGCATCCTAATGTTTTAATGTTGTATTTTAATCTTGTTTTTTAAATTGTATTTTAATCAACTTGTTTTTAATATTGGTTGTTAGCCGCTCTGAGCCCGGTCTTGGCTGGGGAGGGCGGGGTATAAATAAAATTTAGTAGTAGTAGTAGTAGTAGTAGTTCTTACATATTAGTCTTCTTCTTCTTTGGTGATCCCTCGTAGCCGAGTAAGATTGTCTTCCATGAACACGGTCTTAACAGTAACTCCGTAAGTGGCTGTGGAGGCCAATTCTGGATCCACACATCCTTCCACGGTGGGGACATAGGTTTCCAGGTGGGAGTTGATCACAGTGAGGGTTTGCCAAATGTGCCTTCCTCTTAGCTCATTTCTCCCTTTCGTCCTGAGTTTGAGCATCTTCAAAATCCATGACACCTTTGGTAAAGGCTGTTCTCCAACTGGAGCTGGTGTTTCCCAGTTATCAGTGTTTATACTCCTTTTTTTTTTTGCCTTGAGAGAGTTTATAAACCTCTTTTGTTGACCAACAGCATTACGCATTCCATTTTTAAGTTCGGAATAGAGTAGATGCTTTGGAAGACATATTAGTCTCACGGTAGTCTTATATATGTCACATATTAGTATGTGACATATGACTCCCATCAAATTATCCTGGGAATTGTCATTTGTTAAGGGTGCTGAGAGTGGGTGTCACTGTGGGTTAAACCACAGAGCCTAGGGCTTGCCGATCAGAAGGTTGGCAGTTCAAATCCCCGCAACGGGGTGAGCTCCCATTGCTCGGTCCCAGCTCCTGCCAACCTAGCAGCTCAAAAGCACATCAAAGTGCAAGTAGATAAATAGGTACTGCTCCGGTGGGAAGGTAAACGGCGTTTCCGTGCGCTGCTCTGGTTCGCCAGAAGTGCCTTAGTCATGTTGGCCACATGATCTGGAAGCTGTGCGCTGGCTCCCTCAGCCAGTAAAGCGAGATGAGTGTCGCAACCCCAGAGTCAGCCACGACTGGACCTAATGGTCAGGGGTCCCTTTACCTTTACCTAAGGGTGCTGTGAGTTATTAGGAGACCCTTATTCCCCTCACAGAGCTGCACTCAGGAAGAGGAATTGATTGTTGAACTGCTCTGAGGACTGCACCTCTAGGAGGGGATTAGGGGGTCTCCTAACAAAAACCCTTAATAAACCACAGTTCTGGGGGGAGAAGTCATGACTGTTTAAAATGGTATCCTAGTGCTTGAAACACGTAGCGCATATGGGAACTTGGTTTCTGAAACCAGATGGACTGGGCTCAAATGGGTTTGGAGGGCATGCCCTGTGGCTAGGAAGGCCTTTGCCCTAATACAATTCTCCAGTTATTCAGTCATGAGGGGGATATTTACTTATTTGCCTGATTTATATAGATTTATAAAAATTTGTACACCACCCTTCATCAGTAGATCTCAGAAGGAGGCACCACTTTTTATTCGTTCTTTGTTTCCTGGGGGGGGGGGTACTAGGAGAGATTCCTGTGCTCGGTGTCTGTTTAATTCTAACTCAAATGAGGCCTTGTGGGCATCTGGTCTCTGTTTGGACACACACAAAATGCAGACCGTGGCTGATGGGAACTATAGTCCAAAACAGCTGGAGAGCAACAGATTTGGGAAGGCTGCAGGAGTGTATTATCGGAAACGCAGACAGATGCATGAGCTTTCTCTGCTGCCAAGGTACAGTTGCTCCCCATCAATAAGTAGAATGAGATCCCAGATATGTGGCTTTCGTGCCCTTGGCAGGTTTCGACATCCAACCCTTCTCCACCTTTTTCTCCTAGCTGACCTCTGACTGTTGTTTGATTTGCAGCACTGGCAAATCCCACTGAGCCGAAGGTTTCGTTCTCTGAAGCTCTGGTTTGTGATCCGCTCGTTTGGTGTCAAGAAGCTTCAAGACCACGTCAGACATGTAGGTGAACTGGAGGTGTACATGTGTGACTGGGCAAGGGCGAATCTGTCAATTTTGGTTTCTATTTCCCTCACTCTGAAGTGCAGTTCTAATGAAAATCCATTGCGTGTCGAGGCCCCGCAGCCACCCCCTCGTTGGAAATAACCAGTGGCGTAGCGTGGGTTGTCAGCACCAGGGGCAAGGCACGTAATTTGCGCCCCCTAACCCGTGGATTTGTGCCCCCTAACCTGTGGATTTGCGCCCCCTAA
The DNA here is from genome assembly GCF_964234715.1 of Podarcis melisellensis. Taxonomy (NCBI): domain Eukaryota; kingdom Metazoa; phylum Chordata; class Lepidosauria; order Squamata; family Lacertidae; genus Podarcis; species Podarcis melisellensis. The sequence continues at coordinate 38,387,839 of NC_138546.1, read as the reverse complement.
CCCTAACCTCAGATGTTGCACCCAGTGCACCCGGCCCCCCCTGCACCCCCCACGCTACGTCACTGGAAATAACTCACACAAGGACACAAATATATTTTTTTTCAAGTGAATTTTTATTGTTTTCCTTACATATTCTTTTCCAACAAATTGTAATAGCACCATACATTCCCCTTGACTCTGCCGAGTCGCGACCCCCCTCCCTCCCCACAACTGGTATATTTATCCTCTTTCCATCACGCACATCATTCTCATATTAGTACTAATATACATTGGAGGTATTATGTCAATCCTGCTAGTGTCTTGACCTCTTTACAATTCTTCTTTAAATATTCAATAAATTTACTCCAGTTATTTTGGTATCTTTGATCTCCTTGGTCCCGGATCCTCCCTGACAGTTTGGCAAGTTCTGCATATTCTGTCAACTTCGCCTGCCACTCCTGAATAGTTGGTATATCTTGTACTTTCCATCTTTGGACACAAATATTAGGTTTATGTTATTGGGCAAATTTTTGCCATAACTTTATTGAATTACAGAATGTGAGCAGTATTGGCTTAGGCATTGATTGGACCTGACTATATCTGACTCCTGCCCATTGTGCAGGAAGTCCAGTAAGGGTAAGCTACCGGTAGGGGGAGCCCTGTCGATGCGAACCAACTCAAGCTCCCCCTGGTGTTCCCGTCAGGGTCGTGTCTAGGCCTTAGCCCCCCCCAGCCGGGCTTCAGACTAGATCAACACCCCCGGATTCCTTTAACAGAATACCCTTAAGCATGGAGGGCCAGGTGATGGCCACACCTCCCCTCCACCCCACAAGGTCAAACAATGCCTAACCGCCACAAGAGCCCAAAGGCTCGCCGCCGATTGGCTGGCCGGGCTCTGACGTGGCCGGGATCCCCCAGGCAACGGGGCACAAAGTCCCCCGCCCCCGGTGGGGAGTGGGTGGCCATGTGGTCCACCGCAACTCCTTCCCACTGGGAAGTGGAGCGGATTTGGCGGTTTTGCATGAATTTCTCCTAACAATATATCCAGCTGGGATAGGTCAGTTGGTAGAGCATGAGACTCTTAATCTCAAGGTTGTAGGTTTGAGCAAAAGATTCCTGCGTTGCAGGGGGTTGGACTAGATGACCCTTGTGGTCCCTTCCAGCTCTACAACTCTATGATTCTATATACATCTTTGTTGGCAACTTTGTGTAATATGCAGAACTTTGGCTAATGAGTCAGATAGGAAAGCAAGCTTGCTAGCCAGCAGCCAGGTACAGTTTTTAAGGGACAATGGTGAGTAGGTTCCCCGAAGTTTCTCCAATCTTTCTGTATGTTAAAATGTTAACTACTTAAAGCTTTGAGGGTGGTCAGGGACGTCTCGTTGGTTCTGGGCAAGATCATGTTTTCATTTTATTTCTGCATCCTATGACTTTTTCCCTGCTCTGTTGGAAATGATAATTGCCTATGCTAAAATAAGAGGACAAAATAGAAGAATGGAGGCCGTTGGTGGATTATACCTATCAAACTATAATTCTCATATGAAATCACATGCAGGATTTGAGATAGGAGCAATGGAAGAATGTAGAAAATGGATTTTACAGGCTAAAAAAATAAATGTAGATGTGTGTTAATGCAGATATTAAGGGGGAATTTAAAAAATCAAGGAAGGAGGGGGCAGGAAGTCAAGAAGAAAATGTGTAAAAAATAAACAAGCCAATACCTAAGATTGGAGTTATGTAATGATTTGGAAGATTTAATAAAAATCATTGTAAAACAATAATTGCTTATGCCTTTTTGGAAACTGTAGGGCACCGAGATGGCCAAATATTTTGAGTCACTGGTTAGAAGTGATCCCCTGTTTGAAATCCCTGCTAAGAGACACCTTGGACTGGTTGTGTTTCGTTTAAAGGTAAGAGCAAAAGTTCCCCCTCTAGAATTTAAAACAACCCACTTCACCCCCCCCAAAAAAACAGCTATGAAGAAAGAGTGTAGGAGAGAATGAATCACTGTGAGCATCTCTAGTATACATCAGATCTCCAATGAAAGGCTGAAGGGGGGTGGAATATAGCCAGACCATTAACAAGGCTGCTTCATATCCCTCAGTGTAGATACAGTCTAAGTTACCGGCTGTTTCCACATCCTAGTTGCTATGGGTGAGGGAGAAAAATCCCCTAATTTATCCACTTCAAGTATAACTTTATAAACTTCTGTCATGCATACACACCCTCCACTAGGTCATCTTTTAATAGGAAAAAGCATAATTTAAGTTCACAGACCTGACTCACTGGTGTTGGTCCAGATTCCTGGGTTAATCAAAGGCTGTGATGGGAATTGGAGCATTCAGTTGCATGGCTTCTCTCTTTGGTGCTGACCTTTAAAGCCCTCAATGGCCTCGGCCCAGTATACCCGAAGGAGCATCTCCACCCCCATCGTTCAGCCTGGACACTGAGATCTAGCGCCGAGGGCCTTCTGACGGTTCCCTTCTTGCGAGAAGTGAGGTCACAGGGAACCAGGCAGAGGGCCTTCTCAGTGGTGGCGCCCGCCCTGTGGAATGTCCTCCCATCAGATGTCAAGGAAATAGACAACTATTTGGCTTTTAGAAGACATCTGAAGGCAGCCCTGTTTAGGGACGTTTTTAATGTTTGATGGCTTATCGTGTTTTTAATATTCTGTTAGGAGCTGCCCAGAGTGGCTGGGGAAACCCAGGCAATTGGGCGGGGTATAAATAATAAATTATTATTATTATTATATTATTATTATTATTACTTTGAAAACAATTTGTACGTGGTTTATCACAATATCTTTTGAAAACAGGGCCCTAACTGGATGACAGAAAAGGTCTTAAAAGATCTGAACAAATCGGGGAAGCTCTTTGTTATTCCGGCAACGGTTCACGACAAGTTCATCATTCGGTTCACTGTGACGTCTCAGTTTACAACCCGAGAAGACATCCGAAGAGACTGGGCCCTCATCCAACAGGCTGCGGTGCAAGTCTTAAACATGCATCATACGCCCAGACCTGTCGCCATCTCAGAGGAAGGGGTCCAAGTTCCCAACGTGATAACCAGCCCCATTTCAAAATCAATAGGTGCTGCTCCCTTTTTTGACTTAGAGGAAGAAGAAAGCAAAAGGTCCCAATGTAAAATAACTGTGCAGCCTCGAAGAGGCTCTCTGAGCCCTTCTCCGTGGTTGTTCGGTGAAAACGTCGGCGTGCCTGAGGATCCTCATTTGGACGACTGCTTCGCAGAAGGCAGCCTGAGCCCCACCAACCACAAAGTGCCCTCGTTCTCTGTTCAAAGCAAGAAGAAGACAGCTCGCTCCCTCAGTGTGCCAACAGCTGGCTTTTGGGAAGTGAGCCACCCAAAGGCCATGGGCTTGGAGGTCCCTGGGAAGAGTGGACCTTGCACCAGCGAGAAACTCCTTTCCCAATTGCCCAGAGAGATACTGATGCTCAAGAAAAGCGCCCTGAAGAAACACCTGAAATTTTACAGCGTGCCCAGTTTTCCCGAATGCACGATTCAGTGTGGGCTCCAGCTGCCGTGCTGCCCTCTACAGGCCACCGTGTAGTCAGTCCTCCACCCTCAACGGCTCATCCCTTCCGCTCCTCGAGGCAGCGAGAACCAAAGCCTGCTTATTCTCATGCAATGCAATAATCTATGACCCTCTCTAATAATATAAAAAATAATTATATTAGTTACAGAAGACTCTGTGCTATTTTTTTTTAAAAGCCTGTATATTTAATAAGTTTAAAAGAGAAATAAAACTATTTAGCATTGTGCTTGGCGTTTCATGTTTCATTGCAGATTCTCTGCTTCCAGATGGAATTTTTGCATTGTGGGTTGGTAAGCTATCATACAAAAGGGGTCAGCAACTAGAGGCCATTAGTTCAAAACTGGCCCCTTGAGAATTGGTGTGGTTTTTTTTGTACAATCTTTTTTATTCAGTTTTACACTACGCATTTAAATTAAAACATTAGACGTCAGCATCAGCATTTAGAATCTCCTGAATCCCTAGACTCCCCTCCATCCTTCCATGGTTTCCATATTCAACCTTTTATGACTGCTTCACATATTTTTCTATTTTTCTTAAATAATCCATTTTTACCTTAGTTTTTAGTACATTACAAACGTTACTCAAACCTGCCAAAGTTTTTAGTTGTTTACAGTTGTCAACAGATCTCATTTTCCTGATGGTATTTTCAGACCAGGAAATGCTGAACATGTAGGATTTCTGTCTTTTTGATGCACAAAAACCTTTGCTAGGATGAAAAGTCATCAACTGTCCTCAGCCTTTTTTAGTTTCAGAAGAAGGAATAGCACCAACAAATGTTGCAACGAGAGATGCTGTCAAGGAAACCATGTTCTTCTTTCTGTTGGAAAAACACCACGAACCAACAGCCAGAAATAAATTATACTTGAAACTCATGGGATCTGTTTTGCAAAACGGTAATTTACGAAAAAAATATTTTACACATTGTAATGGTTCTAAGGGGTTGCTCGTGCGTAAGCAGGTGCCTATCTCCCTGGCTGGGTGCAAACACCTGGCTGGGCTGCCAAAGTGAACCTTTTCTGTCCGGACAGCCATTCACCCGTGGCTGACTCAGTCGCTGGCAGAATCCGTAGGTGGGCGTTTCTTAAACTTCTTCCAGCAAAGAAGCTCTTTGACGCCTAGTCTCCTCCTACTCTCTCTGCGTGAAAGCCTTCTGCGCAGGGAGGGCGTGGGCAACGGAGGACCCCAACTGTCCCCGCTGGTCCCAGGCAAGGAGTCATGGGACCGCCTCACTGCTTCCCCCATCTGCCCCCCTTGTCCATTGGTGCTACGCTGATTCTCTTCCCCAGAAGATGGGCTGCTCCTCCCGATCCCTGGACGCTCTCTGGAATCCCTCTGGCTTTTGCGCTCCCCCTCCAGTACTGATGGCAGTTCCCTGACACACATGTTAGTACATTGCTGCTGAGTTAGGCGCATCTACTTTATAGAACAAGGATATCCTGAAATGTGGGGACATTGTCCCAATGATTTGGCAATCTAGAAAAGGGTTGAATAGGTCAAGGTGGTCACTCCAGGACCATTTTGATTTCCAGCAACCACTAGGCCTGTCAACACAGTGATAATGGAGATGATCATTCAGTACTCAATAAGCCACATGGCAGGAACTCATATGCAGATCATGCAGATTTTAGTGCTAAAAGGAATGTGTATGTAAAACAAGAATACAGGAACTCCTATGACAGGGAAGGAGAACCTCAGGTCCTCTCTAGCCCAGGATCCTGTTCTCACAGATACCCACAAATGGGATCTGAGTGCAACAGGACTCTCTCGCCTTGTGATTCCCATTAACTGGCATTCGGAAGCATACTGCCCAGAACTGTGAAGGCAGAGTTGTAAAACAACTTCCCCATCACCACTAAAATATCTGTTAAACAAAGAACATAATGGCATTTAAAATTCTATTTATTTATTTGAATTAATATACCGCCCTATACTCACAGATCTCAGGGCGGTTCACAGAAAAGATCACAATATATAAAATCAAAATAAGAATAACCCAATAACACGCGCCCCACCAACTATATAGGATGTCAATCAGGTCAACCAAAGGCCTGGTTTAAAAGGAACGTTTTTACCTGATGCCTAAAGGTATAAAATGGAAGTACCAGGCAAACATCCCTGGGGAGAGCATTCCACAGATAGGGAGCCACTGCAGAGAAGGCCCTGTTCTTGCGTTGCCACCCTCTGGACCTCTCAAGGAGGCGGCACATGAAGAAGGGCCTCAGAAGGTGATCTCACGGTATGGGTAGGTTTATATGAAAAGAGGCAGTCCTTGAGGTATTGCGGTCCTGAGCCATTTAAGGCTTTGTAGTTCAAAACCAGCTCTTTGAATTGGGCCCGGAAACTAATTGGTAGCCAATGCAGTCAGACTAGGATCGGTGTAATATGCACAAACTGTCTTGCTCCGATGAGCAACCTGCCTGCTGAATACTGCACTAGCTGAAGTTTCCGAAGCGTCTTAGAGGCAGCCTTACATATAACGCATTGCAGTAATCTAACCTTGAAGTTACCAGAGCATAGACAACAGTATTTGGCTATCCCTGTCCACATAGGGGTGTAGCTGGGTCACCAGCCGAAGCTGAGGGAAGGCATTCTGGGCCACTGAGGCCACCTGAGCCTCGAGCGACAACAAATGATCCAGGAACACCCCCAAGCGGCGAACCAGCTCCTTCAGGGGAAGTGTAACCCCATCAAGAGCCGGAGACCTCCCAGCCATCTGGTCTAGGGAACCACCCAGTGGCGTAGCGTGGGGGTGCAGGGGGGGCCGGCCGCACCGGGCGCAACATCTGGGGGTTAGGGTTAGGGGGCGCAAATCCACGGGTTAGGGGGCGCAAATCCACGGGTTAGGGGGTGCAAATTACTTGCCTTGCCCCGGGTGCTGACAACCGACGCTACGCCACTGGAACCATCCACTAGATTCTAGATACAAACACGCAATCACTTTCAAATCAATTTTGGTAACTTTCTAACATTATATAAAAACCGATTCTTGCTTCTCTTACAAACACCACCAGCCAGCAGCTTTGGTGCATTATAGTTTCAGTTGGTTGCTACATATTGAATTATAAATGTCCTCCGTTAGGGGTACATATGTCTTTTCTTTGTCATTCAGGAAATACAGGGTGTCTTTGATAGCTGCTGGGTCAAATCCTTCTTGGGCTAACTGCACCTTCCGGTGTTTGAATGTTCCAGTGACCTCAATGGCATCCTGCAACAACAAGGGAAAAGGCAAAATTACAGTGCAATCCTATGCATGTTTACGCAAGTGTAAGGAACAGTATTCAGAGGGGGTTACTCTCAGGTAAACAGGATTGTAGCCTTAATATTATCCGTTGGGCCATATCTTTACTGGAATCAACAAAAATGCCAAAAATAATGACAAGTGTCTGAGCTCTCAAGAACTCTTTATCAGGCAAGATGTTACATAAAATATGAGGAAGTGGGGGGGAAAGAAAAAGTACAAAGTTTGCCAAAAAATAAAAAGGAAGTATAAAAATTAGTCTGGCTGGTGTAGCTATGAAGTCAGCTTTTAGGCTCATCTCCAAGGTGTAGGTTAAAGTTGAGTCCATCTCTGTTGGGTTTCAAGTTACACACCTAGGATTCTGAGACTAAGGACAGAATCGCACTGTACATTCAAAGCACACCCCACACATATTTAAAGCACATTGCTTCCCACAGAGAATCCTGGGAATTGTAGTTTCCCCCTCACAGTGCTACAATTCATAATAATAATAATAATAATAATAATAATAATAATAATTTATTATTTATACCCCACCCATCTGTCTGAGTTTCCCCAGCCACTCTGGGCAGCTTCCAATCAAGTGTTAAAAACAATACAGCATTAAATATTAAAAACTTTCCTAAACAGGGCTGCCTTCAGATGTCTTTTAAAAAGAAGATAGCTGCTTATTTCCTTCACATCTGAAGGGAGGGCGTTCCACAGGGCGGGCGCCACTACCACGAAGACCCTCTGTCTGGTTCCCTGTAACCTCACTTCTTGCAATGAGGGAACCGCCAAAAGGCCCACGGAGCTGGATCTCAGTGTCTGGGCAGAACAATGGGGGTGGAGACGCTCCTTCAGGTATACTGGGCTGAGGCCATTGAGGGCTTTAAAGGTCAACACCAACACTTTGAATTGTGCTTGGAAACGTACTGGGAGCCAATGCAGATCTCGCAGAACCGGTGTTATATGGTCTCAGTGGCCGCTCCCAGTCACCAGTCTAGCTGCCGCATTCTGGGTTAATTGCAGTTTCTGGGTCACCTTCAAAGGTAGCCCCACGTAGAGTGCATTGCAATAGTCCAAGCAGGAGATAACTAGAGCATGCACCACTCTGGATTAAGTATCCTTAATCAACTATGCCCAAAGAAAAAGGACTGTCTCCTCCTGTGGCTTCCAGGATTCAGAGTCATACAGCCTCTGACTGTGGACATAGAACACATCCATCAGGGCTAGTTGCCACTGATAACATTATTCTTCATGAATTTAGAACCATAGAATTGTAGAATTTGAAGGGACCATGAGGGTCATCGAGTCCAACCCCCTGGCAGGCAGGAATCTTTTTGCCCAACATTGGGTTCGAACCCACAACCCTGAGATCAAGAGTCTCAGGCTCTACTGACTGAGCTCCTCTTTTAAAGCCATCCAAGCTGTTGGCCATCACCGCCCCTTGTGGGAGTAATTTCAAATGCACTGCGTTAAAAAGTATGTTCTTTTGTCCTTCCTCTTCCAACGTTTAGAATTCTAGTGCTATGATGCATAGGGAGAAAAACATTTCTCTGTCCTTTTTCTCCATTTCATGCATCATTTTATACCCTTCTATCCTGTTGACAGCAGTCACGAAATTAAGACGCCTGCTTCTTGGGAGAAAAGCAATGACAAACCTAGACAGCATCTTAAAAAGCAGAGACATCACCTTGCCAACAAAGGTCCGTATAGTTAAAGCTATGGTTTTCCCAGTAGTGATGTATGGAAGTGAGAGCTGGACCATAAAGAAGGCTGATTGCCGAAGAATTGATGCTTTTGAATTATGGTGCTGGAGGAGACTCTTGAGAGTCCCATGGACTGCAAGAAGATCAAACCTATCCATTCTTCAGGAAATCAGCCCTGAGTGCTCACTGGAAGGACAGATCCTGAAGCTGAGACTCCAATACTTTGGCCACCTCATGAGAAGAGAAGACTCCCTGGAAAAGACCCTGATGTTGGGAAAGATGGAGGGCACAAGGAGAAGGGGACGACAGAGGACGAGATGCTTGGACAGCGTTCTCGAAGCTACGAACATGAGTTTGACCAAACTGTGGGAGGCCGTGAAAGACAGGAGTGTCTGGCGTGCTCTGGTCCATGGGGTCATGAAGAGTCGGACACAACTAAACAACAACAACAACATCCTGTTGACTCTTGCTTGCCTTTTCTCTCTAAAATAAAAGCCTGAATGCCATAATCAGTCTTCTTACAGGAGCGGTAGAATCATAGATGCACAGATTCCTACCGTATTGTAACTTCCACTAATACTAGAACCTGTTCTATGGTGAAAATGGTCCTTAGTAAGGCAGACTTACCTGGATCCTCACAAAACAAGGCCTTGCATAAGCAGGCAGGTAGTCCACAACGTGTTTGTAGAGTTGTCCCCCATCAAATTCACAGCCGTCTGTTAGGCGTATGGATGCCATGCCTATCCTGCCCTCGTGACCTGCAAGGCAATCATTGTTGCTTGGGTTTCTTTTTTCTTTTTAAATCTTTATTGCATTTTAAAAATTACAAAGAAGGCATAAATTAAACACTACATCCAAATATTCAAAAATCAAAAGGAAAAATACAAAGATGGAAAAAGAAAAAGAAATTAAAAGGTAGATAATATAAAACAAAAAAGAATTAGTCAAGTACATTAAATTGTTCAAAGGGCACAAACAGTAATTTGAATATTCTATACACCCGGTCTCAGAAAGAAATACATTTGTAATCCTTATTTCCTTTCTTTCTTTACAGTCACTTTCTTTCTGTTCCGGAAAAACTAGTTTGAATCCCTGCTATATTAGTTGACTTCCCTCTATCTCTTTGAGGCTTCAACACTTCTCTTAAGTAACAAATATTCTGTAATCATTTATTAAAATCAGTTTTTCCCATTATATCTGTTGCTTGTGTTTCTAAACCGCATCTCAAGAAGTTCCTGATACAGCGCACTAGAAAATTTTTCAAACAGTATAAATCATAAAAAATACAGGCTGTCTTGACAACTTGTCAAGTAGTCAAGGTATACTTGACTACCTCAGTATACCTGAAGGAGCGTCTCCACCCCCATCGTTCAGCCAGGATACTGAGGTCCAGCTCCAAGGGCCTTCTGGCAGTTCCCTCACTGCGAGAAGTGAGGTTGCAGGCAACCAGGCAGAGGGCCTTCTTGGTAGTGGCACCCGCCCTGTGAGATGCCCTCCCACCAGATGTCAAGGAAATAAACATCTACAGTGGTACCTCGGGTTAAGTATTTAATTCGTTCTGGAGGTCTGTTCTTAACCTGATACTGTTCTTAACCTGAAGCACCACTTTAGCTAATGGGGGCTCCTGCTGCTGCCGTGCCGCTGGAGCACGATTTCTGTTCTCATCCTGAAGCAAAGTTCTTAACCCGAGGTACTATTTCTGGGTTAGCGGAGTCTGTAACGTGAAGCGTCTGTAACCCGAGGTACCACTGTATCTGACTTTTAGAAGACATCTGAAGGCAGCCTTGTTTGGGGAAGTTTTTAATGTTTTGATGTTTTATCGTGCTTTTTATATTCTGTTGGGAGCTGCCCAGAGTGGCTGGGGAAACCCAGCCAGATAGGCAGGGTATAAATAAATAAATAATTGCTTAACCCTCAGACCTTTTCTGTGCAAATCCAAATGAGTTGGAGAAGAAGACCATAGCTGCCTGAAGTCTACTGCTGCCCTACATCAAGAACATGAACTAAAAACAGCCAAATTATGAGGCCCATCTCTCCAGTTAGGTAAGTGGCTTTGGGCACCTGGAGGTTTCAGCTGAACCATGGCTGTCTGACACTGTAGTCACACTGTGTGTGGGATGAGAGAGCTTCCTTGTACACGTAGGTGAAAGGACTACGGTTTTTTAAGCCAAACGTAAGGGGAAGGGGCTGGAATAGTCTTGATGGAACCAGCCTCCTCCCAGGGCTTCTAAGGTCTATGACCTTGAATGTTATTGACACAAGAGCCCCTAGCCAGGGCTGTGAGAACATGGTTGCATACTTTCTTATGAGCTAATCTGTGCTTTTTGCCACTTGGAAAGGAACACCTGGCATTGAATGCTGTTTACTCAAAGGATTTGTGGTTTGGGATAGAATATTTGGCGCTCACACCTGAATCTGCCAGATCGGCTCAAGTGTTTAGGAGAGATTCTGTCCCTGTGAACTTACGTCAGGTGGCAAATATATAGGATCTATCTAAAAGGGGTGAAAAGGTTTAGCCTAGGCATAATAAAAAAAGGTGAAGGGTTACCACGACTTGCTACTCTCCCCCTTGCTGCAAGACCAGTTTGCAATTAGGCATTTCAGTCTTCTATTTGGTTTTTTAGGCCCAAGGGGAGCTGAGCTGTATTTCCTCCATCTGCTGTAACATAATCTGAGAAGAGGATAAGGAACTCTGGACTATTATTCAGTTCTCTTGTTGGCGAAATCTTTCCCATGGCAATTAGGTGTTTACCTCTTCAACAGAGGTAGGTGAAAACAAAGCAAAGCAGCTTGAAGCACACTTGGTAATCAAGCTCTAAATGTCGGTGGCAGAAATGGAGCACCCAGGAAAATACTCCTATTGTTTGCTACTTTTACTTTTTTTAAAAAAAAGACGTTTACTGAAAACATAGCACATTTAATCACATAATCATATTTAATTCTTCTGATTGTTGTTGTGCTTTATAATGGTTTGTTTTATTGTTTTTAATGTTTGATGTTTTTAATGTTTTTTAATGTTTTATGTTTTACCATGTTTTTAATATTCTGTTGGGCAGGATATTATTATTATTATTATTATTAATAATAATAATAATTATTATTATTATATTTTAAAATTTTGTATTCATTGCATTCATTTCTATATTTAATTGGGGGTGTTTTAATGCCCCAATGGAATTGTTGTTGTGTATTTTAATGTGTATTGATTTTATGATTTGTAATTACAATTTTATTGATTTTATAATTGTAAACCGATTTGATGCCATTTTGGCATATAAAGGGTATATAAATAAATACATATTTTTTTTTAAAAATGTGCATAATTGTATAAATAGAACTTGTCGCTGATCTGTCTTTTATTCTTTTAGAGAAAAGAAAAGTATATAGTAAAATAAGGCTGCAATCCTTTGCACTTAGTCCTATAGAACTTAGTGTGGCTTTATGTTTGAGTAGACATGTATGCAGTGGTACCTTGGTTTACAAACTTAATCCATTCTGGAAGTCTGTTCTTAAACCAAAGCATTCTTAAACCAAGGCATGCTTTCCCATAGCAGCGGGGGACTCAATTTACAAATGGAACACACTCAACAAGAAGCAAAACATGTTCTTATTCCAAGGCAAAGTTCATAAACCAAAACACCTCCTTCTGGGTTTTGCAGCGTTCTTAATCCAAGTTGTTCATAAACTAAGCTGTTCTTAAACCAAGGTACCACTAAGTTAATATTTCGGTTCATACAAAATATCCACTTCTGTCACGGACTTCCCAATATTTAAAAATTGATTGCATTCATCCTAATTCAACTTCCCTTCTCTGCAACTCAAAATGTGTTTACAAATGCAGAAAAACAGTACAGTATTTGGGTTTGTCTACAAAGTTAATGACTCTGCTGCTATCTTTTTTAAATGTTGATACATTACTCTGCCATCATGGTTACAAAAAATTCAAATGTGTTATGAGGAAAATACAGAAGGTGGGACAGAGATCTTCTGATCACTTAGGATGAGTGTTGAGGGAGTGTAGCAGCCACAATGATGGAAAGAAGGCCATTTTACTCTCTCTTTTCAAGAAGCCACAAAGCTATCACCTTTGACACCAGAGCATTCATACTATACCTGGAATGGGCACACCATATACATTTGCCTCCTGAATAAAGTTGATCAGTCCCAGAATATCTGCAACTTCAGTTGTAGCAACATTTTCTCCTTTCCATCTGAGATGGGGGGGGGCAGCAGGGGAGAAAATCCCATTAAAGCAAACAAACTCAGAGCAAGTAACATTGCAAAATAATGGACACTTGGGCCACTTTCCTTTGCAGAGATGTAGCCATACAAATTAAGTAACTAACCTGCAAGTAATATAGGTAAAGGGTAAAGGGACCCCTGGCAATTAGGTCCAGTCATGGCCGACTCTGGGGTTGATCAGCAAACCCAAGAGGCTCAGTGGTTTAGACCACAGGGCCTAATGGCCACCCTGGGTGGGTGGGGCTAGTTCAGAGCCTGAGACCATATAAACCTCTGGAAGATGCCCCAAACTGAACTTCTGACTAGCTACCACATAGGGCATCCATGGAAATGTTTTCCGGGTTCAGCTTTTGTAGCTCCAGCCCTGACACAATAATACGGAACCCCCTCTTCAAGGCCATTTCATGTTGCCATTTCTGCAAGTCAGTATGTGGACTGACTTGGAATAAGTCCACACATTCATCTGCTGGCTGTTGGCATCACTAAGTGATGATTTGCATGTTGGAGCTACCCATTTCCGACAGAATATTTTTCATTGTAAGCTCACATATTCAGTAAGAGGTCAACAAAAGAGGGTGTGTGTGTGTGTGTGTGTGTGTGTGTGTGTGTGTGTGAGAGAGAGAGAGAGAGAGAGAGAGAGAGAGAGAGAGGTGTGTGTGTTTGTCCTCCAACCCGCACAGTGACATGATCACCCAAATTCTCTGCTGTACATCATCTTTCTGATGAGCTGCATACATTAAAAGGTAAAGGGACTCCTGACCATTAGGTCCAGTCGTGGCCAACTCTGGGGTTGTGGCGCTCATCTCGCTTTATTGGCCAAGGGAGCTGGCATACAGCTTCCAGGTCATGTGGCCAGCATGACTAAGCCGCTTCTGGCGAACCAGAGCAGCACACGGAAACACTGTTTACCTTTCTGCCGGAGCGGTACCTATTTATCTACTTGCACTTTGACATGCTTTCGAACTGCTAGGTTTGCAGGAGCAGGGACTGAGCAACAGGAGCTCACCCCGTCGCGGGGATTCGAACCACTGACCTTCTGATCGGCAAGTCCTAGGCTCTGTGGTTTAACCCACAGCGCCACCCGTGTCCCTTGCTGCATACATTAAGAACCCACAATTATTTGCTTTCACCTTTTAAAGGTCATAAATATACATAAAAAGCCAACAAACCGGAATGTGTCTCCAACTCGGTCATGGAAATAAATGAAGTTGTTATGGTCAATCATTAAAAGATCACCACTGTTGAAATATAAATCCCCTTTCTGGAACACATCTCTGAGCTTTTTCTTTTCAGTCTGGCTCTTGGCTCCCACATATCCACTAAATGGTGCAAACCGTGTTATTTTACAAACTAACAGTCCCACTTCACCTGTAGGGGACAAAAAAACAACAACAAGCAAGTATAAAAAGGCAGCCCCATACTGGGAAGTTTTTAAGGCCTGATGTTTCACTGTTTTGTTATATTCTGTTGGAAGCCGCCCAGAATGGCTGGGACAACCCAGTCAGATGGGCTGGGTACAATCTATGTATCAATCTATCTATTATTACATTTGTTAGTTGCTTTAAAAAATATATTATCTCTCGCTTGGACTACTGCAATGCGCTCTATGTGGGGCTACCTTTGAAGGTGACCCGGAAACTACAATTAATCCAGAATGTGGCAGCTAGACTGGTGACTGGGAGCGGCCGCCGAGACCATATAACACCAGTCTTGACTACATTGGCTCCCAGTACGTTTCCAAGCACAATTCAAAGTGTTGGTGCTGACCTTTAAAGCCCTAAACAGCCTCGGTCCAGTATACCTGAAGGAGCGTCTCCACCTCCATCGTTCTGCCCGGACACTGAGGTCCAGCACCGAGGGCCTTCTGGCGGTTCCCTCACTGCGAGAAGTGAGGTTACAGGGAACCAGGCAAAGGGCCTTCTTGGTAGTGACACCCGCCCTGTGGAACGCCCTCCCACCAGATGTCAAAGAGAAAAATAACTACCAAACTTTTAGAAGACATCTAAAGGCAGCCCTGTTTAGGGAAGCTTTTAATGTTTAATAGGTTATTGCATTTTAGTGTTTTGTTGGAAGCCGCCCAGAGTGGCTGGGGGGACCCAGCCAGATGGGCGGGGTATAACTAAATTATTATTATTATTATTATTATTATTATTATTATTATTATTATTATTATTATTATTATTATTATTTTAAAGAGATAAAATAAAATACCCAAAATGTTCATCTAATAATGTAATATTGACAAGCCCTAGCCACCCCAGATAAACACCACCGTAGAGGAAGGCTCTCTTAGTTACAAAATATTTGAGTGAATATAAAGGTCTTAGTGACGGTTAGTGATGGTGTCAGGCATGTTTCCTTGGGGATAATGTTTCACAGATGGAATTGTTTCATTCACAAGTAGGGAATTTGTGGCCTTCCAGAGGTTAGGTAAAGGTAAAGGTACCCCTGCCCGTATGGGCCAGTCTTGACAGACTCTGGGGTTGTGCGCCCATCTCACTTAAGAGGCCAGGGGCCAGCGCTGTCCGGAGACACTTCCGGGTCACGTGGCCAGCGTGACATCGCTGCTCTGGCGAGCCAGAGCCGCACACGGAAACACCGTTTACCTTCCCGCTGGTAAGCGGTCCCTATTTATCTACTTGCACCCGGAGGTGCTTTCGAACTGCTAGGTTGGCAGGCGCTGGGACCGAGCAGCGGGAGCGCACCCCGCCGCAGGGATTCGAACCGCCGACCTTTCGATCGGCAAGTCCTAGGCGCTGAGGCTTTAACCCACAGCACCACCTGCGTCCCAGAGGTTGCTAGACTGCAATTCCCATCAGCTACAGTGAGCATGGCCAGGGTTCAGGGATGATGGGAGCTGCAGTCCAGCAACCTTTAAAAGGCCTATTGTTTTCCGCACTTCAAAATGATGTGCAAACAAGGCCTACTAAAATGGCAGCTCAAAGAAACAGCAGCACTGAATTTTACCGGCAAATAAAGAAGTAAAACATATGTACCTTTAGGAACTTTTATACAGTAGCCGTCTTCATTTCGGAAAGGTTCATCTTTCTCTACATCATATTTAATCAGGTCATAGCGCATTATTTTCTAATGAAAATGGTGATGATGATTATTATTATTATTAATCAAATTTATATACTGCCTTATACCCGGAGGTCTCATATACATCACATTTTACATATACATTGCATTTTTCTTCATACAGACCCCCAGTGGCATAGCGTGGGTTGTCAGCACCCGGGGCAAGGCAAGTAATTTGCACCGTCTAACCCGTGGATTTTAGCACTGATTTTAGCACTGCGAGTGCGAGCGCCCCCCAGATGTTGCGCCAGGTGTGGCCGGCCCCCCCTGCACCACCCACGCTACGCCACTGCAGACCCCCAATACTCTTTATATAAAAAAAGAGAACACTTTAAGCATCATATACATGCAGGGAAGTGCCATGGACTTCTTCAGCTGATGCACTTGGAAGCAGCGACGGCTGCTGCGCTACCTTGAACATCAGCTGTTAGGTGGTGAGGCTAAGCAGCTCAACAAAGCCCCACTGCCCCTCCGGCTTGCGAGGAGACCCTGCCTGGAGCCTGAAGAGGTCCTCTTTGGGATCTGAGGTAGGTCTCCTTGCGAGTCAGTAGGACTCTCCAGGGTGCTCCCCATTTCATGTGATTTTGCAAAAACACAGGGGCCTGGAACGGAACCCCACCTGTATTAATACAGAGGTTCAGATCATGATGCATGGATTCTGTTAGTGTGAGCTTCTGACGACGTCGTTGTATCTTCAAAATTAAACAAGCTTTGTAAATATTGTTATATATACATATTCAATCTGAAGTATCATGTCTAATCTTGGTAAACAGGGACCACTGAAACACATTTTCACTTACCTTATGCAAATAATTTAATCTTCCCACGGCTCCGATTTTCCCAGTATAGTTCACAAAGCCTACATTGCCTTCCGTGGCTGCGTAAAACTCAAAAATGCGTATGTTTCCAAACCTCCGGATGAATTCCCTCCAAACGTCAGCCCTTAAGCCATTACCCAAGGCAATTCTTACCCTATGGTTGCGATCATTGTCTTTCTGGAAATAAAAGGAAGACTTCATGATACCAGAAGGGCATTAACAGTGTTCGGTAGAGAATGAGCTAGCCAGAAAATATTGCAGTATTTTATACATGCAAAAAGTAATCCACACTCGCCAGCAGAAGGTGGAGCCTTCTATGAGAAGCATAGGGAGCTGCCTTATAAAGGATCAGATGATGATGATGATGATTATTATTATTATTAATTTATTTATACTATGCCCATCTGGCTGGGTCTCCCCAGCCACACTATGGGCAGCTCCCAACAGAATATTAAAAACACGATAAAACATCAAACATTAAAAACTTCCCTAAACAGGGCTGCATTCAGATGTCGTCTAAAAGTCAGGTGTTGTTTATTTCCTTGACATCTGGTATAAGGGTGGGTGCCACTACCGAGAAGGCCCTCTGCCTGATTCCCTGGGGTGGAGACGCTCCTTCAGGTATACAGGACCGAGGCCGTTTAGGGCTTCAAGGTCAGCACCAACACTTGGAATTGTGCTCGGAAACGAACTGAATTTTCTGGCGTATAAGACTACTTTTTAACCCAGGAAAATCTTCTCAAAAGTCGGGGGTCATCTTATACGCCGGCTACAGCAGCAGCTCCTGCAGCAACTCCCCACCAAAGGATAAAACGACAGCAAATTAAATCAGAGGACACCAAGCTCTCTAGATGAAGCAGAAATATGCTTGAAAATTGGCCCCAGAAGCCCCAGCCACTGGGAAGTGGCGCGGATTTCCAAGCTGGACTGGAGACTGATTTTTTAAAATTTTTTGGTGTGCACTGAAAGAGGGGTAGTCTTATACGGCGAGTATAACCCAAACTCTATATTTTAACTGGAAAAGTTGGGGGAGTCATTTTATACGCCCAGTCGTCTTATATGCCAGAAAATACGGTACATCAAAAGTCAGAATTGTCTTATCAAAGACAATGGTGCCCGGATCCAGGGGCAGAAGCGGGCAGAGAAACCAATGCAAATCTTTACTGGGGAGCTGCCTTATACGGAGTCTGAGCATAGGTCCATATAGTTCAGTGCTGTCTACACTGACTGGCAGGTGCACTCAGGGGGGTGGGGTCTCTCCCAGCCCTAACCTGGACATGCTGGGGATTGAACTGCGGACCTTCTATATGCAAGGCAGTTGCTCTACCACTGAGCTACGGCATCCTGTTGTACAACAGGCAAGTTTCTACATACTTCCCTTTTTTCCTCCATCCAGAAAAACAAGAGTCATTATTCAGAGTTCAAGGACTGCCAGGGGAGAGACTTCCTCAGGCAAGGCCTCCTTCCACCTGCTTCTCAATTTGTATTGCATTATTTTATGCACTGTGCCTTGCTGTTGTTTTATTGATTATAGTTTAGAAATTATTTATTGGAACTGTTGGGTGGATTTCTGTTTAACTTTTATATGTTGATATTATTATTTTATACTGTTCTAATCATTGTGAGAACTGGACCATAAAGAAGGCTGATCGCCGAAGAATTGATGCTTTTGAATTATGGTGCTGGAGGAGACTCTTGAGAGTCCCATGGACTGCAAGAAGATCAAACCTATCCATTCTGAAGGAAATCAGCTCTGAGTGCTCACTGGAAGGACAGATCCTGAAGCTGAGGTGCCAATACTTTGGCCACCTCATGAGAAGAGAAGACTCCCTGGAAAAGAGCCTGAGGCTGGGAAAGATGGAGGGCACAAGGAGAAGGGGAGGACAGAGGACAAGATGGTTGGACAGTGTTCTCGAAGCTACCAGCATGAGTTTGACCAAACTGAGGGAAGCAGTGGAAGACAGGAGTGCCTGGCGTGCTCTGGCCCATGGGGTCACGAAGAGTCAAACACGACTAAACGACTAAACAACAACAACAACATATGATTGTTGAATTTTACTTTTTGGGTGTAGGTTGTGTATTTTAAAATTTTGTTTTATTATCACATTTCTGTATTGCATTAGATTGTTATAAGATGTACATTTTTTCTTTCTTCAGCTTGTAAACCACCTTGAGTATTGTAAGATAGAAAGATGGTATACAAATTGAAAAGATGAAAAGGACACTCTAGGACACAAGGTTGGGAGCAGTGATGCTTCTGAATGACAGCTACTGGAAGACACAGGAGGAGAGAGGGCTCTTGTGCTCAAATCCTGCTCCAGAGTTTTCCCCACACGAATCTAGTTGGCTACTAGATTAGCAAGACAAAGGAGATGGTGTTGGACTTTCAGAGGAAGAGAGGAGAACTAGCCCCGCTGTACATCGGGGAGGGCTGTGTGGACAGCATCTCTTCCTTTAAATTCCTAGGAGTTTATCTCAGTGAAGACCTTACTTGGAAAATCAATACAACCCAGGTGGTTAAGAAAGCCCAACAGAGACTCCATCTCCTCACAGAGTATTGCGAAAGAACGATGTCAATCAACATTTGATGATCTCCTTCTATTTTCCACAATAGAAAGTGTCCTTTCATAGTGCATCACGGTGTGGTACGCTGGTTTGACATCAACTGAGAGGAAGTGCCTACAGAGGGTGGTGGATACAGCACAAGATATTATGGGCTGTCCCGTGAATCCGTTGGATGACATTGAGGAAGAACGTTGCCTCAGGAGAGTGAGGAAAATTCTCAGGGATGATTCACACCCTGGTGGCACTTTCTTGATCTCCTGCCCTCGGGCAGAAGATATAGACGCATGATTAGTCGGACCAACAGGGTAAAGAACAGCTTCTATCTGCGGGCTGTTAGGCTGCTGAATGAAAAGATAATAACAGGGCAACTGACTTTCCGGTTTGGTGGGTGTGCGTCAGTGAATGAGGGGAATTAGGACTAAGAGAGCTGAGTGGGGGTGCTTGTGTAATCTCACTGTATACAAGTTGTACAAGTGACAATAAAGTACAGTGGTACCTCGGGTTAAGAACTTAATTCGTTCTGGAGGTCTGTTCTTAACCTGAAACTGTTCTTAACCTGAGGTACCACTTTAGCTAATGGGGCTTCCTGCTGCCGCCACCACACAATTTCTGTTCTCATCCTGAAGCAAAGTTCCTAACCTGAGGTACTATTTCTGGGTTGGTGGAGTCTGTAACCTGAAGCGTCTGTAACCCAAGGTACCCCTGTATTTCATATTTATTTCAATTTACTATGAGAACAGGATGCTGGACCAGATGGTCCTTGGCCTGATCCAGCGGGTTCTTCTTATGTTCTATCCATATGACACCACAATGGCTAACTTTGGTCCTTCCATGTATTTCCCCCCAACTCTTGCTTTTTTTGACCATGGGAGTCCTGAGATTTATTTTTCCGCTTACAAAAGCTTCTCTAGGGGCGAGCTATTATTAACCTACCGTCTGTCCCTTTGTTTTCCATTCATCCCTTTCCCCCTGAGTAAAGGCGGTAAAGGTTAGATCTGAGCTATGATCAAATCCAAAAAGGAACCGTGCCACAAAAATAATGCGCTTTTTAAAAAGCCTGGTTATGAACCACTTACGATGTACTGATATTTGTTTATTTTTTTCCCCCTGTTAACATTTCAAATATATGTAACTCTGAAAGGATTGTGATTTTTTGGTGTCCCACATATATTTTGTCTCAGTTAATAAAATTCCTTTAAAGATAAAAAAAAAGCGCCTGTAAACAGGGAGAGTAGAACATGAGAAAACGCTGTTACTGAGTACAGCCGAACCCATGACGGAGCCTTCTTGGTAGATGCCCCGAATTTAGGGAATGCCTTGCCTGTCGATGTGTATCTGATCCCCTTATTCTTAACATTTAGGCTCAACATTACAACACTCCTATTTCACCTTAGCATTCAGTGGCTAAATGATAATATTTCTGGCAATTCTGAAATCATCAGTTGTGAGGGTACGTGGTTGTCATTGTTGTTGTTTAAACAAAAATGTTTTAAAATTGTATTGTTTTAACAGTTTGCCTCCCTGGGCTCCTTTGGATGGAAACACAAGATAACAATCGAAATAAGAACTTTTTTTGTTGTTGCCTAACCCTGTGATCAGCTCATTGTTTTAGGCTCAGTGCTGGTTATTTATTGTTTTATGTCTGTTATTTTATATAATGAACTGTTGGTTTATATAAATTATGTACTCTAGCCTGAGATCTATAGGTATAGGACTGGGATAAATACATTAAAACTTTGTAGTTCCAAACCTTTGTTTGCAGACAACGGGACTATATGTTTGCAGGATTATAGCAAATCCCGTCTGCTGATTACTGTTATTAATTCAATTTATTAGTTGCTTTTTTTTTGGCCACGGCAACTCAAAGCAGCTTTAATATTCTAAGCAAAATACACATTAAAACCAACATTAAAAAAAAAAGTTAAAACACCCTACCCATGCAAAAAGGCCATAGATCGTTAAAAGCCAAAGGCATGATGAGAAAAGAACATGTTTGCCTGGCTCCTAAAGATATGTAATGGTGATGTCACCTCCTCACTTTTTACCATTTTTAAATGCCAGCTGTCCTTACTTCTCTAGATAGACAGCATCTTAAAAAGCAGAGACATCACCTTGCCAACAAAGGTCCGTATAGTCAAAGCTATAGTTTTCTCAGTAGTGATGTATGGAAATGAGAGCTGGACCATCAAGAAGGCTGATCGCCGAAGAATTGATGCTTTTGAATTATGGTGCTGCAGGAGACTCTTGAGAGTCCCATGGACTGCAAGAAGATCAAACCTCTCCATTCTGAAGGAAATCAGCCCTGAGTGCTCACTGGAAGGACAGATCCTGAAGGTGAGGCTCCAATACTTTGGCCACCTCATGAAAAGAGAAGACTCCCTGGAAAAGACCCTGATGTTGGGAAAGATGGAGGGCGCAAGGAGAAGGGGGCGACAGAGGACGAGATGGTTGGACAGTGTTCTCGAAGCTACCAGCATGAGTTTGACAAAACTGCAGGAGGCAGTGGAAGACAGGAGAGCCTGGCGTGCTCTGGTCCATGGGGTCACAAAGAGTCGGACACGACGAAATGACTAAACAACAACAACAACAAAGTCCTTACTTCTGCTCTTGGAAACCAGCTGCAGAACAGGAAGGGAACCAGAGCTAAAAATGATATTCAGAAACACTTCAGGAAAGTACTGTATACGTGGGCGCAGAAGGGTAAAATATGGCCTCCTCATAACTGCCCTTTGTAACCTAATAGATCCAGCTATGGTGGTACCAGGATAAATTGATCTTCTCCATATGGGGAAAGTGCACGCATGAAGACTTTTTAAGGTACTAATCTTTATATTTATGTAAAAAAACCAAACCAGTTCTTGCTCCTCCTGTTTCTGTCATGGAAATTAAGCTCTGTGGTTCCCCTTGACAAGGTTTAATGATCTGTACTGCTAAAGAGTTTTATAACACCCGCAGGAAAAAGCAAATCGCATCGCTAAAAGCCACCTTGTTTTGTATTACACCCTCATTATCACAAATATACATCTGTGGGCTTTATTCCCAGCTTTGAAGTGATTTCCTTGGATCAGGTAACTGAGCATGCCAACTTTGACAACAGTCAATGCTGCTGCTGCTGCTCAGAGCTTAATTAAATTCTTAAAATGGCTTAAAATCAGCTGGTTTTTGTTAACTCTTCACTGGAGTTTTCTGTTTGTGGAAATGTGCAGAGTGTTCTTCCAGACACAACTGAAAATCCTTGCTCAACCACTATATTCACACTGCAAAACATATTAAAGGTAAAGGGACCCCTGACCATTAGGTTCAGTCGTGGACGACTCTGGGGTTGCGCGCTCATCTCGCTTTATTGGCCGAGGGAGCCGGCGTACAGCTTCTGGGTCATGTGGCCAGCATGACTAAGCCGATTCTGGCAAACCAGAGCAGCGCACGGAAACACCGTTTACCTTCCCACCAGAGCGGTACCTATTTATCTACTTGCACTTTTGTGCTTTCAAACTGCTAGGTTGGCAGGAGCTGGGACCAAGCAACGGGAGCTCACCCCATCGCGGGGATTCAAACCGCCGACCTTCTGACTGGCAAGTCCTAGGCTCTGTGGTTTAACCCACAGCACCACCCGCATCCTTTTCGCAAAGCATACTAACTGCAAGCAAATACAGGAACCTGTCTTAAGATAGAGATAGGTAGAAGAACTCAGTTTTCAGTTAGCACCCGTTAGTTAAGCCCCCAACTTTAGCTCTCTTTCCTTTTGGAACAGATCCCTTAACATTTCTAGTGAGATTCATGTGTCTCTATACTTGGAGTCACATGACACTAGGTCTTGCTTCCTGAACCGGGCTCTAAAGACTGCTCCTTTGATATCCCAAAGGATTGCTGGAGCCATTTATTTCTGTTTGGTTTGCAGCCAAACAGACTGAGGCAGGTGTAAACTTCCCACTATTCAGTTTAATTGCGTATTAACTGGAAAACCTGGTGTTCAATTAGCTATGCCCCTAAGGAAGATTAAATAAATAAAGGGTTCAGCTCGTGTTTTCGGCTCATGCATATCTCTGCTTATTGAGCCGAAAGTTGATTGCAACCAAATGCATCCATTTAAGCCACATTTTTTCTTGCTTAAATAGTGTGTACTAAGCTCAAATCTAATACAGTGGTACCTCAGGATACATATGCTTCAGGTTACATACGCTTCAGGTTACAGACTCCGCTAACCCAGAAATAGTGCTTCAGGTTAAGAACTTTGCTTCAGGATAAGAACAGAAATTGGGCTCTGACAGCGCTGCAGCAGCAGGAGGCCCCATTAGCTAAAGTGGTGCTTCAGGTTAAGAACAGTTTCAGGTTAAGGACAGACCTCCGGAACGAATTAAGTACTTAACCTGAGGTACCACTGTACAGTGGTTCCTTAGTTCTCAAACGCTTTGGTACTGAAACGACATGGAACCCAAACACTGCAAACCCGGAAGTAAGTGTTCTGGTTTGCGAACTTTTTTCGGAGGCTGAACGTGCTCCGTTTTGAGTGTTACACTTCCGATTTGAGTGCCACACTTCCATTTGGAGTGTTACACGGACATCTGTTTTTGCTATTTATTTTGCATTTTTATTTTTGCGGTTCTTTTTGTTTTGCTTTAGTGACTGTGTGGCACCCACTTCAGCTACTGATTGATGATTGTGTGACTGCAGTACATTGTTTATTGCTTTCATTTTATGGATCGGTGGTCTCGTTAGATAGTAAAATTCGTGTTAAATTGCCGTTTTAGGGGTTGTTTTTAAAAGTCTGGAACGGATTAATCCATTTTGCATTACGTTCTATGGGAAAGCGCGCCTTGGTTTTGGAACGCTTTGGTTTTGGAACGGAATTCCGGAACGGTTAAGTTTGAGAACCAAGGTACTATTGTACTGTTCTACAACTGGTGTGCAAAGTGAACAGAGGGAAATATTTTGATCGTGGTATGTATACCTATGAGGGTTCACCTTCCTCACAGAGATTCTAGATCCCTCTCCACCATTTGATTTATTTATTTAATTAATTTGTATGCTGCGTTAGAAGAACGGTTTATTTTCTTTCAAAAACTAATTCTGTCCACCTAAGCACTGCTTGGCCATGGTTTCACAAAGGCGCCTTAAGGGATGCTGTTTATAGAGTCAAGCTCAGCAATGCAATTGTGCCTTTATTCAGAGCTGCCGAGCTTTAAGGTCCTGAAAGACAACCCAGATAAAGAAGACAATTTAGTCCGCCATAATCGATAAACTCCACCTCCCACCACTTGCAATGGACAATGCAGAGTGGGGTTGCTGGAGGTACTTCAATTGGCAATGCACCAGCACGTATTCTTATGCGGAACATTCCTGGTAGATTCCAGTCCCTCCTACAGTGCAAAGGGCAGCTGAGAGACTAAAAATTAAATTTCTTAGAATTGTTTAAGTTTCTGATGTACAAAGTCCACGGTACCTTAATTTACCTCCAGCTTGCATAACTTGTGATCCAACCCAACTACCAGCTATGGACTGCAGCCTGACAAACCTTTTGTTTTTGTAGCTACAGAAAAGCAGTAGAACAGAAGGTTTCTGAAGTTTCTGATGGGCTGTCACGTATAGCTGGTGGAATTAGATTCAGGTTGGAGCAAGAAGGGGAAACCTCAGGTCCGGGGACTTGAATGCATCCCTCCTTGTCTCTCTGGCCTTTGGGACTTTTCCCAGGTCACAACCCACATAAGCCCTGATTCACTCCCTCCTCAAGGGCTTTTGTCTGGCTAGAATGTGCCCACGACCTCTGATAATGTCTCTTGTGGTCTGGATGGAAGGAGTGGGGTACATGAGTGTTATGTACTGAAGTTCTCACCCTGGGCCAGCAGGGGGATACTGTAGATAGTTCAGGTCCACATATGCAAATAAGGGATCGAAAGTGACGTTCAGTGATTGGATAGTTACAGAAAGTTGTTACAGTTACGTTGTACTGGAGCTCTATATAAACAGGCTGACTGAACCCTTCAGTTCAGTTCTGTTCTGGCCTGTGAATAAACAAGAGCTGTTTAAAGAATCACTGTGACGTCTGATATGTTCACCCACAATTTAACAATGAGAGCATGTGGCAACCAGCCTACCATACAAAAGGGAAATTCACTTTCATTGCTCTGCCCACTTTTGCCTTTGGCAATAATAATAATAATAATAATAATAATAATAATAATAATAATTCATTTATACCCCGCCCATCTGGCTGGGTTGTACAGCTTCAGGACATAAAAGCATAATAAAACATCAAACATTAATAGTGACAATCTGATCCAATATAAAAGTCGCAATAATGTTAAAATAAACAACTTATATCAGACAAAGCAACATTCAACAATCCATCAGAGTCTAATAGTAAACAGTAAAATTGGTATGTTGCCCTTGGGAGGTTTTCCGGAAGGGAATGTGGCCCTTGGCATGAAAAGCATTCCCCCCCCCCCCGGCTTAGAGAGTCACAAGTTGTGCAAGAGCGGCTTTAATCCGGAACGGCTGTGGATCCAACAAATGAACTTGGCCCAAGTCTTTCTTCAGAATTAATTTCACCATCTAAGAAACGGGCCTCTTTCGAGTTCATGTGAAGGTACAGATTTTAATTTTTTTTACAGAAGCTGTTATGTACTGAAGTTCTCACCCTGGGCCAGCAGGGGGATACTGTAGATAGTTATGCAAATATGGGATCAAAAGTGACATTCAGTGATTGGATAGTTTTAGAAAGTTGTTACAGTAACTTTGTACTGGAGCTCTATATAAGCAGGCTGACTGAACCCTTCAGTTCAGTTCTGTTCTGGCCTGTGAATAAACAAGAGCTGTTTGAAGAATCGCTGTGTCGTCTGATATGTTCACCCACAACTTAACAGAAGCCACAAGTGCTAACAAACCATATATATAATACTTTAAATAAATAAATAAATAAGGCATTGAATCAAGACCAGTTCTAACAATATCTGTAGAAGCGCTCTCTCTCTCTCTCTCTCTCTCTCTCTCTCTCTCTCTCTCTCACACACACACACACACACACACACACACAGATGTCAGAGGAATAACTTACCTTGGGCACATTGCATAAATAGCGAAGCACCTCTCCGATGTACTGTATGACAGTTACGTTGTATTTTCTGCAGTCATCCCAAAACTGGGTAGCTGAAAATTTTGAACGTAATGCAAGAGTAGCACCTACAAGCAAATGAGGCAGTGGAATTAGACACTAACACACACACACCCCTATTGAAGGATATACCGTATTTTTCCATGTATAACACACACCCCGTGTATAAGACGCCCCTATTTTGGGGGCTGCAACCAATCACCCAGCCCCACAATGCACTGCCTGTGTATAAGACGAGCCCCGTTTTTAAACATTATTTTTGAGTAAAAAAAAACCGTCTTATACACAGAAAAGTACGGTGTGTATCATCTTCTGATGCTGCTGTGGGAAAATTGCAACCAGTCCTGAAGGACTGCACATTCCTGTTTGAGAGCCTATGTATGCTTTGTACGGGATTGGGTGGCAGAATTCTGGACTGCACCACTTTAGAATACAGTCCCACATTTCTGAACGCTCCCCTGTGTAAAAGTGTTGTGGGTAGTAACGCAGAACCGTTGAGCAGACACTTTGCTAAAAACTCATTCCGCCATCTTTGAGCCTGTGTGATGGGTAATCATAGACACACACACATAGTCCCTCCCTGGAAATTGTGCTTATAGATCAACTCCTCAGGCCTACTACACCCTCCTGAAATTCTCAGAACCCTGTGAATCGGCAGTGCATGGAAAAGGTACAAACAACTGGCTTACGGCGTGGTCAAAGCTAACACAATCAAGGTTTTAAAAGGACAACTCACTAAATCAGGGGTGGGGAACCTGTGGTCCTCTGGATGTTGTTAAGACTC
Organism: Podarcis melisellensis; assembly: GCF_964234715.1. Classification (NCBI taxonomy): domain Eukaryota; kingdom Metazoa; phylum Chordata; class Lepidosauria; order Squamata; family Lacertidae; genus Podarcis; species Podarcis melisellensis. The sequence continues at coordinate 38,360,780 of NC_138546.1, read as the reverse complement.
CCATCTTTGAAGGTGCAATTAATCCAGAATGCGGCAGCTAGACTGGTGACTGGGAGTGGCCGCCGGGACCACATAACACCGGTTCTGAGAGATCTGCATTGGCTCCCAGTACGTTTCCGAGCACAACTCAAAGTGTTGGTGCTGACCTTTAAAGCCCTAAATGGCCTCGGTCCTGTATACCTGAAGGAGTGTCTCCACCCCCATCGTTCAGCCCGGACACTGAGATCCAGCGCCGAGGGCCTTCTAGCAGTTCCCTCATTGTGAGAAGTGAGATTACTGGGACCCAGACAGAGGGCCTTCTCGGTAGTGGCGCCCACCCTGTGGAACGCCCTCCCTTCAGATGTGAAGGAAATAAGCAGCTATCCTACCTTTAAAAGACATCTGAAGGCAGCCCTGTTCAGGGAAGTTTTTAATATTTAATGCTGTATTGTTTTTAACACTTGATTGGGAGCCGCCCAGAGGACTGGGGAAAGTCAGCCAGATGGGCGGGGTATAAATAATAAATTATTATTATTATTATTATATTATTATTATCTCTCACCAGTGCTAGCCAGCACTACCAATAGGCAGGAATGATGGGAACTGAACTCCCAACAATATCCGAGAAGGCAAGAAGTTCCCATGCCTGCAGCAAATCCTAATTTGTTCCCACTCAGTTCAAACGGTATTGTCCCTGAATGAACAGCATCAAAACGTATTTCTGTCTGTTTGCACCCATTGATATTTATCCAAGAGCCTCTAAGGGCATGTGGTGTGGGAGCTGTTCCCTTGCGTCAAGATCCCAGGTACCTTCGGGGAAATGTATATGAAGGAACAATGGGGGCAGGGGCCAACAAATGCTGATTCTACACTCCTGGCTCAGTTCGGTGGCTACAAGCCGAGTAAACATGCTACAAGCCGAGTAAACATGCCAAGCCGCCCCAATAAAACACAATTCACACAGAATTTTTTTGTTTAAGGTTTTTGGCATAATTTTGGCTACAACTTTATTAAAATACAGTGGTACCTCGGGTTAAGTACTTAATTCGTTCCGGAGGTCCGTTCTTAACCTGAAACTGTTCTTAACCTGAAGCATCACTTTAGCTAATGGGGCCTCCTGCTGCTGTTGCGCCGCTGAAGCATGATTTCTGTTCTTATCCTGAAGCAAAGTTCTTAACCTGAGGTAATATTTCTGGGTTAGCGGAGTCTGTAACTTGAAGCGTATGTAACCTGAAGCGTATGTAATTCGAGGTACCACTGTACAGAAAACGTGAGTGGTTGCTTAGGCATTGGTTGCGACTATCTGTCCCCGCCCGGGGACAGACTGACATTTGCACGCCCGCGAAAGTCAGAAAGGGAAAACATTTTGGGGAGAAAGATGGAGCTGGGAACCATGCCCTCACCTCTCCCCAAATGTTCCCAGGGGCTCTTGCGTGGCCCTAGCCCCTTGACAGGGGTTCGTACAAAAGCATGGCGAGCCCCTGGATTCCTTTAACGGAATACCCTTGCAGCAACAGCATTGGAGGGGCAGGCACAGCCAATCCATGCTCCTCCACCGACCAATTCATAAAAAACAGTGCCTAACTGCAGCCTTACAAGTTGTGACGATTTGCTACACAGTAGGCAAAAACCAAATGGCACCAGCCAATCAGTCAAATGGACAAAATTCCTACCAGGCCCCTGCCCCACGACAGGCATAGCAAGGTCTGTGCGAACAACCCTAAATATAGGGAGGGTGGGCGGATAATCTGATGCGTGCAGTGAAAAGAGGAAGCTCAACGTTGCGTGCAGGGAATATAAAACTTCTTGGCTGTCAATCATTAAATGGCAACATCAAATTCTCCCCAACGACAAGAGGAGCCCAATTGCAATGGTGGCTAACTACCTTTACCTGCCCAGCAACAGTGGGATGTCTTGTAAGACCCCACCGCAACCCATGCTCTCCATGAAGGAGAACACGCTTTCCAAAACAAAGTCAAGTTATTAATCCAACTAAGCCCCGCTTACCTTGCAGGATGCAGCCATGTACCCCAATTAAAAGGGCAGCACTATGATAGAGTGGCAGAGCGGTATAGATAACATCTGCTGAAGTAACACCGCTGGCAATGATCAGACCACAGGCCAATAATGTGCGTTCATGGGTAATCAACGCAGCTTTTGGGAGACCTGTGTGAAGAGAAAAGTTTTGTTTTTCATTAGACGGGAAACAAGTACAGTTGTACCTTGGATCCCGAACATCTTGCAAGCATAGCTGTCAATCGTCCCTTATTTGGCGGGAAACTCCCTTATCCCAGCACTGTGTCCCGCTGCTGTCCCTTACTGATGATGTCCCTTAAATTTCCCGGGTTTTAAAGGAACCGGCTCCTCTCCCTCCCTCCCTGCGGGCCAGGGAGGAAGGAGGCTCCAACTGTGTTGTTTGGCTGCGTTGCTCACCCAATAAGGAGTCTAAGAACGACTGGGGGGGTGGAGCTTGCATGCCATGTGCCAATCAAATCGGCCTCCTTGCCTGGGGACTCGCCTTTGCTCAGCACTTCCCAGCGGAGAGGTGACGTGGTTTTCCTTGCTGCATCCCCTTTGCCGGGTTGCTGCACTGTGGGAACCACCGCTTGAGGCTTCGTTTGGCTGCTGGCTGGGCTTTCTGCCTTTGGCTCGGAGGGGCTCAGAAGTTGAACATACCTGTGCCCAGAGGATCCCTTATTTTGGCTGCTGATCCCTTATTTTCGAGGCTGCTGGTCCCTTATTTTCAAATCTGTAAGTTGATAGCTATGCTTGCAAGTCAAACATTTTGACTCCTGAATGCCGCTAACCAGGAAATGAGTGTTCTTTTGAACTCGAATGTCCCACAGGGCTTCCACGGCTTCCGATTGGCTGCAGCAGCTTCCTGCAGCCAATTGGAAGCCACGCCTTCGTTTCCAAATGTTTTGGAAGTCGAACGGACTTCTGGAACGGATTCTGTTCGACTTCCAAGGTACCATTGTACAGGGCAATGACATCTATGAACCTACTATAACGGTTTCCAAACCTCTAATAACCAGAAAAGGCTTTATATGCCAATTCATCTCCTACACCTTATCCTCATTATTAAAATCTCCGTTCGTGTAACAAACAAACAAAAAAACTCTCATGTTAGGGAGAAGGCTAAGTTGGAACACATTCGCAACATGTATTTTAAAGGTAAAGGGACCCCTGACCATTAGGTCCAGTCATGGCCGACTCTGGGGTTGTGGTGCTCATCTCACTTTATTGGCTGAGGGAGCTGGGGTACAGCTTTTGGGTCATGTGGCCAGCATGACTAAGCTGCTTCTGGGGAACCAGAGCAGCACACGGAAACGCCGTTTACCTTCCCGCCGGAGCGGTACCTATTTATCTACTTGCACTTTGATGTGCTTTCGAACTGCTAGGTTGGCAGGAGCAGGGACCGAGCAACGGGAACTCACCCCGTCGTAGGGATTCAAACCGCTGACCTTCTGATCAGCAAGTCCTAGGCTCTGTGGTTTAACCCACAGCGCCACCCGCGTCCCTAAAGCACCATAATGCCACTTTAAACAGTTGTGGCTTCCCCCAAATAATTCTGGGAGCTTTAGTTTGTTCAGGGTGCCTCAAGTTGTTAGGCGGCTCCTATTCCACTTCCAGGATTCCCTGAGAAGATTGAACAGCTTTGGGAACTGAAGAGATAGTCACAATTAACGTTTGTTGGTTGTTTTCAGTGGGACTAAAATGTAGCCGACTTAGCTTGCATCCAACCTGGGGTATTACTGTTTTCTTCATCCAAAAGAAACCATTCAAAAAACAACAATGCTCTCTTTTGTTAGTAGAGCAGTCCCACATCCATGGGCGTAGCCAGGATTTTTGTTGGCGGGGGGAGGGCAGGCCTTTTGTTGGGGCAGGGGGCAGAACCTCAATTAGCTATGTATTTTTACTGATTTTGAGGGGGGGGCAGCTGCCTGACCCCACTCAGCTACGCCCATGCCTTAGATATACTTTTGTTTGCAAACTACCACATTGCTTAATACACAGCTACAGTTTTGTCTCCCAAGCTTCAGACACTTTGGAGACACTGTCCTTTTCCTCAGGCACTTTCAGTGAAGTTTTGCAATATGTCAATTTGATTTCCTCGTAAGATATTTTAAAACCAGCCAGTGAATAAAATAAGCCAGCTGCAATTCTGTACAACCCAGTTCCCTGGAAATCAGTCCCACTGAACTAAACAGGACTTATTTCTGCATAGGGTTGACTGTAGACCAAGGAATCCCTAATTTGTGGGGGTTTTTTAAATTACTGTACCTGTAGTCCCAGAGGTATATATGTACAGGGCAGGACTTTTAAAAGTGACATTTGATCTCCAGGACACTGGAATAGGCTCATCTGAAGCAGCATCCATTTTGTCAATGAAACTGTCAATCCCCTCTGTCTCGGAGGTCCTGCTTAAGTAATAGATAGTCACATTCTCTTCCTTCAGGACTGGAAGCACTTCTTCAATGGCTGATGCTAATTCTTTAAGGAGGAAAGAAGAAATGGTTATTTGAAGGGGGTGGGGGGAAGGCCCATTATTCAATAAAGGTTTGTGCTGTGATATTTTACTCTGAAATGTTTTTGTAGTACTCTTCATAGCATGGCCAGATGCAGGGGGGAGGGAAAGGAAAGGAAAAAGAAAAGAGTTGTGTAGAAGGAGGGAATTTCAGGAGCTGTAGCTTCGAAACCTCAGAAAAGTCATATGCCGTTGCTCATTTCCACAATGGCGGAACAAAAAGCACGGAACAAAACCTGCAAGCTACGTGGGAGATCAGCTTTTGGTGAAAAGGAGAATACAGGTCATCAAGTTACAGTGTGGTCATGTTAAATGCCACTCACTTATACAGTGGTACCTCGGGTTAAGAACTTAATTTGTTCTGGAGGTCCGTTCTTATCCTGAAACTGTTCTTAACCTGAGGTACCACTTTAGCTAATGGGGCCTCCTGCTGCCGCCGTGCGATTTCTGTTCTCATCCTGAGGTAAAGTTCTTAAGCCGAGGTACTATTTCTGGGTTAGCGGTGTCTGTAACCTGAAGCATCTGTAACCTGAAGCGTCTGTAACCTGAAGCGTCTGTAACCCGAGGTACCACTTGTAACAGGGTCCACAGCAAACATCTTGCCAAATTTATTTCTACAAATATTTAGTGGTGCCATATAAAGGAAGGCAAAATACTGCAGGGTATCAGAAACACAGGTGTCATATTTTCACGATACATCTGGAAAAAGGCTAGCCGGCGTGTTTCCTAACAATCTGAAATTGCACAATGCCTGGATTTGTGTGTCACTAGAAGGACCCTCATGAGATTGTTCATTATCAAGTGAGAGGGTTCTCCACTCCCACCTGCGTATGTCAGCTGTTCCCAATGGGAGGGTGACGCAATATCCCAGGGAATTTCCTTCCTTTTCATGCATCGTTTCTGAAAGGCTCCCATAATGACATGGAAAATGTATCTGCGGTTATCTGTGTGCTCCTGTTCCACCCTGCATGAGACACTGCCCAAAAGCCACTGTGATCTTGGTTCTCTTTTTGGAAGGCATCCCCCAAACAGGAAGTGGTGACACAGATGAGTATGGCTCAGGGGTGCGGTTGTGACCTCCAGCAGGGCCTTCTCTGTGGCAGCACCCTTATTCCTCCCTTTTGTCTCCTACATGATCATCACTTAAACATAGCATTGTTGACTTAAGCATTTTCGTCCATGCATTTAGTACAGTGGTACCTTGGTTCTCAAACGCCTTGGTCCCCAAATGCCGAAAAACCGGAAGTAATTGTTCCTGTTTTCGAATGTTTTTCAGAAGCTGAACGTCCGATACGGTTGTTGGCTATTGCTTCCGGGGTGCCTGCACCAATCAGGAGCTGCACCTTGGTTTTCAAACATTTCGGAAGTCAAACAGACTTCTGGAATGGATTATAGAATCATAGAATCATAGAGTTGGAAGAGACCACAAGGGCCATCAAGTCCAACCCCCTGCCAAGCAGGAAACACCATCAGAGCACTCCTGACATATGGTTGTCAAGCCTCTGCTTAAAGACCTCCAAAGAAGGAGACTCCACCACACTCCTTAGCAGCAAATTCCACTGTCGAACAGCTCTTACTGTCAGGAAGTTCTTCCTAATGTTTAGGTGGAATCTTCTTTCTTGTAGTTTGGATCCATTGCTCCGTGTCCGCTTCTCTGGAGCAGCAGAAAACAACCTTTCTCCCTCCTCTATGTGACATCCTTTTATATATTTGAACATGGCTATCATATCACCCCTTAACCTCCTCTTCTCCAGGCGAAACATGCCCAGCTCCCTTAGCCGTTCCTCATAAGGCATCGTTTCCAGGCCTTTGACCATTTTGGTTGCCCTCCTCTGGACACGTTCCAGTTTTTCAGTGTCCTTCTTGAACTGTGGTGCCCAGAACTGGACACAGTACTCCAGGTGAGGTCTAACCAGATTAAGTTTTGCGCTTTGGTTTTGCTGTTTATTTTGCTGTTTATTTAGCTGGGAGCGAACAATGGGAGCTCACCCCATCGCGGGAATTCAAACTGCCGACCTTCCGATCGGCAAGCTCTAGGCTCTGTGGTTTAGACTACGGCGCCACCCGCGTCCCAGCTCCAAACCCAAATGCCAGACAGTATCAACAAGAGAAGTACCATTATTCAGAACAAGGTACTGGGACATTTTGCTGTTATGTAAAGTATTAATGTAACAACAGAAGAGAAGCAGAAGAGTAGAATAGAATAGAAGCAGAATTTCCAAATTTTGTAAAAGGCAAAAAACCCCTAACCTTAAAAGGCAGACACTGCATATACAATGGTACCTGGGTTGTTGAACGTAATCCATCCCGGAAGACCGTCTGACTTCCAAAACATTTGACAACCAAGGCACAAAGGGCAGTTTGCAAAGTCAATGGAGAAAATGGAAAAACACGCTGTGGAAGCCGGTCGACTTCCGAGGCGCGTTTGAAAATGGAAGCAATTACTTCTGGGTATTCGGCGTTTGAAAACCGAAATGTTTGGCTTCTGAGATGCTCGAAAACTGAGGTACCACTGTCATTGACTCTGGCCCTGCACAGCACCCTTGGTTCTTCTAATTTCATTGCTGGCAATCTGAGGTGGTAAAACTCCGTCTGGATATAACCACTGCAAGCCCATCTAACTGAATATTTCCTCATCCAAAATATTTCTGTAGCACGTACGAAGAGAGAGTTCTAGCTGGTATTTGTGTGTTTTTTGTGTGTGTTTTTTTCTTGTATAATTTTTTTTTTTTTAAGAGAGAGTTCTAGCTAAGTTAGAGGAATTTGGGAGTTGGAACCGCCCTGAAATCTCATGCAGAAGGACGATATATGTCTAATAAAGAAAACAATAAATAAAAATACTGTAATAAAGAGCATTCAGCCATCAAAGCCCCCACCAGCAACCTTAGGTTTACCTTAGGTTTACCTCCTTTCTGAATATGAGAGAGGAGTTTTGCAAAAACCAACCAGCTTACAGCCTATGATTCTGACTTGGCAGAAGATGCTCTGAAGTAAATAATTTACACACACTATTATTTCTCTTTCTCGGGTCACAGCAATTACAAGGACAGATAAGAGAAAGGAGGGAGGAATTGCATTGCACTTCCAGAAACTATCATTTGCACAGGGAGGCTGATATCAGACCATCAGTGTATCAGATGAACTTGTTTGGTAACTTGTTTGTAGTTCTGTTTTCTTAATTCAGGTCATTGTCTAATCCTTCATTTTCCACAGGTAGGATTTTAAAACTCATAAAAAGGTAAAGGTAAAGGGACCCCTGACCATTAGGTCCAGTCGTAACCAACTCTGGGGTTCCGGTGCTCATCTCGCTTGATTGGCCGAGGGAGCCAGCGTACAGCTTCCGGGTCATGTGGCCAGCATGACTAAGCCGCTTCTGGCGAACCAGAGCAGCACACGGAAACGCCATTTACCTTCACGCCGGAGCAGTACCTATTTACGGTATCTACTTGCACTTTGACATGCTTTTGAACTGCTAGGTTGGCAGGAGCAGGGACCGAGCAACGGGAGCTCACACCGTCACAGGGATTCGAACCGTCAACCTTCTGATTGGCAAGTCCTAGGCTCTGTGGTTTAACCCACAGCACCACCCACGTCCCTTTAAATCTCATACTTTATGCCAAGTAAACAGCAATAATTATCCATTATCTCATGTAGATATGGATATATCAGCAATGTGGGCATGTTTACAAGAAAATGCAGACTAACGTTCAAATAAGATATCTCTCCTAATTATTTAACAGGGAACAAATAGCACCTTCTGCCTCCTATTTTAAGTTACTACCGTGACCTGTGTAAACCTAAGGTTGCAAGTTGTTTAACCCAATAACAGGTTACTTCCAACATTTTCAGAGCACTTTTCAAAACAAACAAAACTTGTTTAAACTTGTATGATCGTATCCAGGCGTATATTCTTATTACAAATCTCACTATTCTGTCTGTTGTTGTTTTTTTTAAAAAAATCTTAGTTATTATTTATATTCCACTTTTCCTCCAAGGAGCTCAAGGTGTTGTGCTTTACATTTTATCCTCACAACAGCCCTGTGAGGTAGGCTAGGCTGAGAGATAGTGACTGGTCCAAGATGAGCAAGCAGGCTTCATGTGGCCGAGTGGGAATTTGAACACTGGTCTCTCAGGCCCTAGCCCAGAGGTGGACTTTGGTAATCTTTCATAATATGGCGCCCTGTGCAAGGCCAAAAATTGGTGACCCCAAGTGGATCTTCTCAATTGTGCATCTCCTCAGCTCAGCACCCAGTGTGGGGGAACCACTCACACTGCTCTAAATATAGTCCTGCCCTAGACCATCACTCTAAAGGTAAAGGTAAAGGACCCCTGGATGGTTAAGTCCAGTCAAAGGCACTCATCTCGCTTTCAGGCCGAGGGAGCCGGCATTTGTCCACAGACAGCTTTCCGGGTCATGTAGCCAGCAGGACTAAAGCACTTCTGGCGCAATGGGACACTGTGACAGAAACAGAGTGCATGGAAATGCTGTTTACCTTCCCGCCGCAGCAGTACCTATTTATCTACTTGCACCGGCATGCTTTCGAACTACTAGGTTGGCAGGAGCTGGGACAGAGCAACAGGAGCTCATTCCATTGCGGGGATTCGAACCGCCAACTTTCTGATTGGCAAGCCCAAGAGGCTCAGTGGTTTAGACCACTGCACCACCCCCATCCTTCTAGACCATCACTCTAACCACTAGGCCACAGCATATAAAGTTACACGCATTTCCACTTTTATTTGTTGAATTGACACTTCCAGCTCAGTGACAAAGATCCAGCCAAACTCTTATCTCAGAACCAAAACGTCGCTTAACATTCTGACCTCAGGTTAAGTACTTAATTCATTCCGGAGGTCCGTTCTTAACCTGAAACTATTATTAACCTGAAGCACCACTTTAGCTAATGGGGTCTCCTGCTGGCGCTGCGCCACCGGAGCCCGATTTCTGATCTCATCCTGAAGCAAAGTTCTTAACTCAAGGTAATATTTCTGGGTTAGTGGAGTCTGTAACCTGAAGCATATGTAAACTAAAGTGCATGTAACCCGAGGTACCACTGTATACAGAAGCAAGTCCTAGCATAATAAATGGAATGGCTGAAAGCTTAAATCAGATAAAGCCAAGACCAAACGTGTTAGGGACAGATGTTCCCATCTGCACTGCATGCAAACAGAAATGCACCCTCTAAAACACATAGTCTTATATCAAACTTCAAAATCTCAAAGTAACTTAGCAGGAGAAAATGCAATAAAGGGAAGCAATTTAAAACTAGGAAACACAACAATGAATAATGCAAAATACATAAAATGTTTGCCTAATAAAGTGAGGGCAAGTCGTACCAAAAAATATGCAGCTATAGGAGCCAACTTAATGAGATCCTGAGTTTTAGTATGGCTAAAGTAGGGTTCCCATACGTCTGGAATTTCCCAGAATATTGCAGTCGGAAGCAGTGTCCGGGCAGAAATTGCTAATGTGTTTTTGCCCAAAAAGAATGTTTGAAAACCGGAACACTCACTTCCGGGTTTCAATTGTTCAGGAACAGATTTCTTCGGGAGCCAAGGCGTTTGAGATCCAAGGTATGGCTGTATATTATTCACATTACATGACTAAGACTGCCATATTTTTATTTGACTCTGCTCCTTAGCCTTCAATAGCCACCTGACACACAGAAATAGGGTGGCTGAAGCATTTCCTAGGCGACAGCTACCGTATTTTTTGCTCTATAAGACTCACTTTTTCCCTCCTAAAAAGTAAGGGGAAATGTGTGTGCGTCTTATGGAGCAAATGCAAGCTGCGCAGCTATCCCAGAAGCCAGAACAGCAAGAGGGATTGCTGCTTTCACTGTGCAGCGATCCCTCTTGCTGTTCTGGCTTCTGAGATTCAGAATAATTTTTTTGTTGTTTTCCTCCTCCAAAAACTAGGTGCTTCTTGTGGTCTGGTGCATCTTATAGAGCGAAAAATACGGTAAGTGGTGGGACAGAAGACAAGCCCACAGGTTCAGGCCAATGGCTGATCTAGTCCAGCACTGTTCTCAAAGTGGCCAACCAGAGACCTATGTGAAGTCCTTAAGCAATGCAAGGCCACTCTCCCCTCCTGCAATTTCCAGTAGCTGGTATTCAGAAGCATATGGCTTCTGACCATGGAGGCAGAGCAGACCCTTCATGGGTAGCATTGATAGTCTTCTCCTCCATGAATTTGCCTCATCCTTTCTTAAAAGCCATCCAAATCGGCGGACACCACTGCCTCCTGCAGCAGTGAATTCCACAGATTAACAGTGTGCTGTGCCAATAAGTATTTCTTTTGCCTGTTCTGAATCCTCCCAACATTCAGTTTCTTTGGATTTCTGTGAGTTCTAGCATTATGAGAGACAGAAGGAAAGTTTTTGCTCAGCTGGTTACAGTGTGGTACTGATAATGCCAAGGTTGCGGGTTCAATCCCTGCATGGGACGGATGCATATTCCTGCATTGCAGGGGGTTGGACTAGATCAGGGGTCAGCAAATTTTTTCAGCGGGCAGCTGGTCCACTGTCCCTCAGAACTTGTTGGGAGCCGGACTATATTTTGAAAAATAATAATGAACAAATTCCTATGCCCCACAAATAACCCAGAGTTGCATTTTAAATAAAAGGACACATTCTACTCATGTAAAAACACACTGATTCCTTGACCGTCCGCGGGCTGGATTTAGAAGGCGATTGGGCCGCATCCGGCCCTCAGGCCTTAGGTTGCCTACCCCTGGATTAGATGATCCGTGTGGTCCCTTCTAATTCTACGATTCTATCCACTTTCTCTGTGCCATTTATAACTGTATACACCTTTATCCTGTCGCCCCTTGCAGTACAGTGGTACCTCGGGTTACATACGCTTCAGGTTACATACGCTTCAGGTTACAGACTCAGCTAACCCAGAAATAATGCTTCAGGTTAAGAACTTTGCTTCAGGATGAGAACAGAAACCGTGCTCCGGCAGTGCAGCGGCAGTGGGAGGCCCCATTAGCTAAAGCGGTGCTTCAGGTTAAGAACCGTTTCAGGTTAAGAACGGACCTCTGGAACGAATTAAGTACTTAACCTGAGGTACCACTGTAGTTGCCTTTTCTTCAACCATTCCTCACAGGAAGGTTTCTTTGTCTCCTCAGTCATTTTGGTTGCCCTTTTTCGACCCTTTTAAAACTCTACAATATAATTGCAAGGCAACCATCACAGACTTGTGTAACTAATTTAATGATTCCTAGCAAGGAATTTGATCCCTAGCATGGAATTTGCCTTTTTTCACAGCTGCTGCACACTGAGTGAACATCTTCATTAAATTATTGACTACGAGTCCCAGATCCCATTACTTATTAGTCACCTGCAGGTGAGACCCCATTGGAATATACACATGAAAATAAAAATGAAAATGAAAATGTCCCAAAATGGATCACTTTACACTATTTTACATTGAATTGTACCTCACATTTCACTGTCCATTCACTCAGTTTGGATGGCTGCTTAGAAATTTCAGTTCTTCTCATATATATAATTGGATTGTCACTTATCAGTCCTCTGTTTGCCACTGAAAGTCATATTGATACTTGGTCATAACTGATTCTTGCTTCTTAATGAGCCTGTATCTACGACTCATGATTGTAAACGTACCTTTGCTCTCACTCACTACTCACACTGACCCAATGTCAAACTGCTGATAGAGCTTAATAAAAGATATGGAACGGCAACTACAGTGGTACCTCGGGTTAAGAACTTAATTCGTTCCAGAGGTTTTTTCTTAACCTGAAACTGTTCTTAACCTGAGGTACCACTTTAGCTAATGGGGCCTCCTGCTGCCGCTGTGCTGCCACAGCGCAATTTCTGTTCTCATCCTGAAGCAAAGTTCTTAACCTGAGGTACTATTTCTGGGTTAGCGAAATCTGTAACCTGAAGCATATGTAACCTGAAGCGTCTGTAACCCGAGGTACCACTGTATTCAGGTCACCCTGTCGGTGGGAATAACCTCTTTTCTCCGGAAAGTCTCCTATCCCTTTCACAGCTACATGGGAGAGAAATGCATCAGGGGACACCATGCTCCATGCCGAAAGTAAAAAAAAAGTTGCACCTGCTGAACTGCTGCCTAGCATGAAGCTTAATAATAAGGAAGCAGTTTAAAAGTGTCACCTGCATTTTATTAAGGCATAATATTGCTGTCAAAACCGTGAATAATCTTGTAGAACCTCACATTTATGGTGAGCGTGAGGATATTTTTTCTTCAAATGTGCACCCAACCGCTTCTTGTTCTTCTATTACCTCAGATGAACAATACATCATATTATTATTATTATTATTATTATTATTATTATTATTATTATTATTGCAAAACCTATTGATCAGAGGCAACAAAAGTGAAAGACAGGTGCTTCAAGGCTCCCTCCCTCAAACCTGGTTTTGAAAAAGGTTGTTTTCTATTGACTTGATGGTGTGCAACACCAAGTTACTCATTCTTCCTTCAAAGAGCTCAGCACACACAGCTCCACCATCCTTCTAGGAGCTCATACTCGCAACACCCCTGCAAGGTGGGCTAAAGCTGAGACTGTGCGCATGACCCAAGGTCACGCTGTGGGATTCTGAGTGGGTTTCCAACCACCATAGGAGCCAATTCCTAGGAGCTGAGGTACCTCCCCCCCCCCATAAAATACAGTGGTACCTCAGGTTACATACGCTTCAGGTTACATACACTTCAAGTTACAGACTCCACTAACCCAGAAATAGTGCCTCAGGTTAAGAACTTTGCTTCAGGATGAGAACAGAAATCGTGGTCTGGCGGCACGGTGGCAGCAGGAGGCCCCATTAGCTAAAGTGGTGCTTCAGGTTAAGAACAGTTTCAAGTTAAGTACCGACCTCCGGAACAAATTAAGTACTTAACTTGAGCTACCACTGTATTTGAGAGGGTCAAGGCTCCCCCAGAGTTGATGAGCATTGCCACATCATGTACACAGTGACACATCATGCAATCCATTATATCAGGGTGGGGCTTACCTGCCCCCCTCCCATATTTTATTCAAGTTGGCACCCCTGCCCATCACTCTAGGCACCAGTGTTAAATTAAATCCTGTGGAGGCCTCCACTCTAGGCAGTTGAGATCTCCAGAGGGGCCCTCACAAATTATCTCTTAATACGTTCTTGATTTTACCAACCAACCATTTTAATAAAGCTTCCAATCAGCTACTCGCGAATATTCTACTAGGATCAGGGCTCGGTGGGAACACACAACACACTAACTCACAGAAAGTTTCGTATCTGGAGAGGTCTCGTGGGAGTGCTCTAGTGGGGTAATGCTGAATTACAAAAGGTTGGTTGTAATTTTCTTTTGATCCTTGGTTGCGGGGGCCCTAAAAGGCATGGGTACTGCTAGGCGGGCGGCCATTAAAAAAAGGTTAAAAAACAGTAAAGGACCCTGGACGGTTAAGTCCAGTCAAAGGCGATTATGGGATTGCGGCGCTCATCTCGCTTTCAGGCATGACTAAACCGCTTCTGATGCAACGGAACACCATGACGGAAACCAGAGCGCATGGAAACGCCATTTACCTTCCTGCCCCAGCAGTACCTTTTCATCTACTTGCACTGGAGTCATAGCTGTCAACTTTCAGATTTTAAAATAAGGTTATCAGCAGCCTCGGGGGAAAAAAGGGATCAGCAGCCTCACCAGTCCTGGGGACAGGATATCTAACAATCCGGGATAGCAGCGGGAAACGGCGCTGGAATAAGGGAATTTCCCGCAAAAAAAGGGAAGGTTGACAGCTATGCAGTGGCGTAGCGTGGGGGGTGCAGGGGGGGCTGTCCGCACCGGGCGCAACATCTGGGGGTTAGGGTTAGGGGGCGCAAATCCATGGGTTAGGGGGGGCAAATTACTTGTCTTGCCCCGGGTGCTGACAACCCACGCTACGCCACTGCAGCTATGACCGGAGTGCTTTCGAACTGCTAGGTTGGCAGGAGCTGGTGACAGAGCAACTAAGCCACTACCAGCTGCGGGGTGGGGGGGGGGAGGAGAAGAGGAGGTCCTCACCTGGGTCTGCCAGCAGCACTTTGGCTCCGCTGCACTGGAAGCAATGCACCAAGGACCTGGCCCTGATGTTGCAGTTGAGGCAGGCCATGGCGCAGCCCAGCTTGGCGCAGCCCAGCCACAGCCACACGTAGGCGGGCTGGTTGCCCAGGAAGAGAGCCACGGTATCGCCCTGCCGCAGCCCTGCGTGCTCCCTCAGCGCCCTCGCCACCTGGTTGCTCCGCCGCTCCACCTGCTCGTAGGTGTACACCTCGTCTCGGAAGAGCAGCATGGGCTTTTGGGGAGCCTGGCGCGCCCGCTGCCTGAACACCTCCACCAGCGTCCGCGGCGGGACGCGCGAGGCGGCGCGGCGAGACCTTTGCGCCACGCGCATCAGCTGCAAGAAGAAGCCGAGATCCTGGAAGAGGTATGGACACGCCAGGTTCACCAGCAGAGGCAGCAGCAGCAGACCCGCCAGCGCCGTGTACAAGCCCGGGAACATGGTCTCGACGGCGCCTTGGGGAGGCTGGACCCCCGGCGCCAGCTCGTCGCTCCTCTCTGCCCAGGCGCGCCGAGCGCACTGAGGCGCCTCGCCTGGTTACCGGCGCAAAAAGTGACCGGCTCCTGCCAAACGAGGGGCGGGTCCAGCCAGACGGGAGCGCGCGCTCACGCTCCCTTTCTCTCTCCCGATTTCCAGCCCGCCTGTCTCCTCCAGAAGCGGATATCAGGAGTCTCAAACTTCTATTTCTTTGGCGATCACGAGTAAGATTGCCTTCCATAAACACGGTTTGGGGTTTGTTTTGTTTTATGTGTGCGCGCTGACCAACACACAGTCTTCGCAGTACGGTTCTATTCCAAAGGCGTGAGTATCGTTTTCCCAGTAGTGATGTATGGAAGTGAGAGCTGGGCCATCAAGAAGGCTGATCGCGGAAGAATTGATGCTTTTGAATTATGGTGCTGGAGGAGACTCTTGAGAGTCCCATGGACTGCAAGAAAATCAAGCCTCTCCATTCTGAAGGAAATCAGCCCTGAGTGCTCACTGGAAGGACAGATCCTGAAGCTGAGACTCCAATACTTTGGCCACCTCATGAGAAGAGAAGACTCCCTGGAAAAGACCCTGATGTTGGGAAAGATGGAGGGCACAAGGAGAAGGGGACGACAGAGGACGAGATGGTTGGACAGTGTTCTCGAAGCTACCAACATGAGTTTGACCAAACTGCGGGAGGCAGTGGAAGACAGGGGGGCCTGGCGTGCTCTGGTCCATGGGGTCACGAAGAGTCGGGCACGACTAAACAACAACAGAGTATCATGACGACTGGTAGATATCTTATGTGCTGCAGCCTTCATCCACCTTCCCAAGCGGTTTTAACATATCGCTTGTTTTTTGTTTTTTGTTTTTAAGTTGTTATTGGGTTTTATAAACAAGAATAATGTTATACAAAAAAGTACGGTCTACTAAGTTTTCTCATGTCATTTGTATACCACATACTGCTTGTTACCATCTGCCTCTTCTGCTCTTGATTCCTTTTTTAAAAAATAAAATAAAATTGCAGGATACAAATATATTTTTTCTAAAAAAATTATTTTAACTGGATTTTACAAAACTGAAAATGAAACGACGAGTAAGGCATGATAACAAAAAGATGGCACCCTCACTCTTCCTGGTACAGAAATGGACCAGAAGTTGAATCCCCCCCCCACAGTACTGGCCATGGGACAGTGTCCTTTACCACATGGGGTGGGGGTGGGAAAGTAGGCTCCTTATGAACATGCACAGATCTTCCCTGCTGCAGAAGCAGGTGTGCCAGAGGAGCAGCCCTGGTGTCCCCCAGCACCTGTGGGTGGTGGCCTCACTCTGCCTAATGGTAGGGCCGCCCCTGAGGGCTTGGTTGGATCTGTCCTCAATGTATGTTAGACTATGTAAAGCAGGGGTTGGCAACCAAAGGCCCATGGGCCACAAGCGGCCCACGGGGGTCGTTTAACTGGCCCCCGAGCCGCCCCCAAACCGAGCCAAAGTTGTTGTTGACCTTGGGGTGTGTGTGTGTGTGAAGTTGTTGAGCTTTACTCACAAAGTCTACTGAGTTCAATGGGAATTGCACCCAAGAACCTATGCATAGGATTGCAACCTAAAATCAGAACAAAGGGATTTGCAGAAGTGTTGATGGGATTAATGCTTCTTATGTCTGGTCTTCAGTTGATAAAATCAAAATCATCAAATCAAATCTTTGTTATGGTCATAGACCAGCATAAGGAAGGGGTGTGGTGGGTACAGTCATTTAAAATCTGAAAAACGATTTGAAAAACTAAAAAATATTTAAAGTC
Source organism: Podarcis melisellensis (assembly GCF_964234715.1). Taxonomy (NCBI): domain Eukaryota; kingdom Metazoa; phylum Chordata; class Lepidosauria; order Squamata; family Lacertidae; genus Podarcis; species Podarcis melisellensis. The sequence goes on along the minus strand of NC_138546.1, from coordinate 38,343,949 downwards.
TATAAAAATCTAAAGGAGGCAAGGAAAGTCTAAGCGAAGGGTCAGGAACATTAGATGGGAGTGGCAGAGTATAAGCGGTTAGTATATATAGCTGTCAGTCTACAGAGCACTCTGATATGTGGTCATAAAATCTAGTTTGTGACACAGGTCATCGTCCGACAAATTTTGAGCGCTACCGTGCAGAATCTGGCAACCATGTACGGTATGTTGTAGCATGGTTGGTATCTGAAAGCAGCAAGAAGGTATAGAATTGTCCTGTGCACCCTGGGTATGAGTATGCAGTAATGGTAAGATGAAGCTAGTACGAATGACTCTGTAATATAGGCACCGTGGAAGCACATGCTCTGTTGTTTATAAAATTGAAACTTTCAGCGCAGGGATGTGCAATAGGGTGTCCAATCCTTGCAACAAAGGACAGTCCTGCAACAAGGTAGCATACCATAATTGCAGTAGGAAATGTACAAAAAATGGACACACTTGAGACAGCAGAGCAACCCTAAATATAGAAAGCCTGTGCAATTTATGATCGTTCATGTTAAACTGATATTATTCCAAATTTAAAAGGTAAAGGGACCCCTGACCATTAGGTCCAGTCATGACCGACTTTGGGGTTGCGGCGCTCATCTCGCTTTATTGGCCGAGGGAGCTGGCGTACAGCTTCAGGGTCATGTGGCCAGCATGACTAAGCCGCTTCTGGCAAACCAAAGAAGCGCACGGAAACGCCGTTTACCTTCCCACCGGAGCGGTACCGATTTATCTACTTGCACTTTGACGTGCTTTCGAACTGCTAGGTTGGCAGCAGCAGGGACCGAGCAATGGGAGCTCACCCTGTCATGGGGATTCGAACCACCGACTTTCTGATCAGCAAGTCCTAGGCTCTGTGGTTTAACCCACAGCGCCACCCACGTCCAAACTTAGGCAGAAAGAAAACAAGCCTTTAAAACAGATTGGATTGACATCACCCTTTTTGCTGGCATATGTTCCCCTGAGTTGTCAGTTCATGTGACTGAGCAGAACTGAGTTAGAATCCAGTGTAAGTTTCCCCTGCCTCGTCGTGCTCCCAACCTAGAACACCCCTTCAGGGCTTGCGCAGGCAAAAGCTTACTCTTGGCTCAGCCCTGGCTGAGCTGGGATGAGGCAGTTGCTATGGCATATTCTCCTGCTGAGCTGGGATGTGGAGCTGACACTGGTGTAGCCCGGCTGTGCCAGAAATAGACGGGCCATGCTGGAGTCTTGCTAGATTCCAACTCGCTAGATCTGGTAGATATTGGGTTTGGATTGCTCTCTTCGTTTGCCACTAGGGAGCGAACGTGGACTACATACAGTGCATCTGTTCTCTTTAGGCAACACTGTAATCGAACAACTCCACAAGCAGAAACCCTCATAGTAAATATTAGAACAACAACAAACCAAACAGAAATCTATTTCCTCTGTTTACTCAACACACACTTCATTCTTGCCTCCCAGAGCAAAACTTTGGGAAAAGAAATCAGGAATCAGTTAGAGGTTTTATTAATTGCTCACTGTTTTGAGATTGTTTTTATTTTTTATTAAGGGTTTCAAAAGAACTATTTTGTAAATACATTAACAGAAAAGCAAGCATAAGGCATAGGGCTAAGACAGTTGTTGATAACATTACTGTGCTATTTTTAACATTTGCTTGATCTAGGGGTTAGAAGAATCTCTGCATACAGCCTATTTTCCCCCAACCCAAACCAATAACAGTATGATTAAGCTGACAAGTAATAATATATTTTTATTACTTTGATTAAACGTGCGAAATGCTTTGAGGCTTCTGTTTTAGAATGGGAAGGTGGGGCTTTAAAAAAGTTGTTTTTACGAAAATACAAGCACATGCTTTGCAAAATAGCACAATGTCATAAACAAACTTTTTACAAATGTCTACATTGATAAAACGACAACCCATTAAGTACTGTACTTCAGAAGGCACCGTAAGTTTAATGGAAAAGGGAATAAAACCTTGCCAGGCTGCTGCTGGACTTCTTACCGCTCAGGGTTATGAGGAGTGTGTAGTGATTTTTCCTACCGCTTGTTAAAGTTTGTGCCTAGGTATTCTCTGACCTCGATGTCTTACTTTTTCCCTGCTCCATAATTGGCTCGGTTGTGGGGGTCCTTGCCATATTGTATGTCTTGGAGACCACAGAAGGCTAAAGACATTCACGTTATTTTTAACATGCATTGGATTTCAGGTGATTTATAGCCACACAGAGCTCTTCCTAGAAGAAAGTGGCTTCGAATGCAGCATATCTGTTGCAGAAACTCTAGAGGCTGCTGCCATTTCGATCTCTTTCCCCCTCCTCAACCTCACGATAGTATTTCTCTACTGTCATGTGAAACATACATGCCTGCCTCATGATTTGAACTTGGGCTAGATTCCTGGCCTAGGGCCCACATTCTCCCTATTTCGGAGGAGATTGCTACAGGGATGTGGCAGTCTTCAGACCAGGCCAACAGTCATTCCCATTGGCTAATGGTACCCACAGTGTGGACAGGCTACAAAAGGACTGAGAGTTAGAGAGAGACGGGGCTAAGACCTGACATTAGGCTGTGAGGCAGCTGCCTTGAGTGGTACAGTCAAACCTCAGTTGTTGCACGTAGTCCGTTCCGTAAGACCGTTCGACTTCCGAAACGTTTGACAACCGAGGTGCGGCTTCTGATTGGTTGCAAGAGCTTCTTGCACTCAAGCAGAAGCCATGTCAGGTGTTCGGTTTCCGAAAAACGTTCCAAAACCGGAGCATTTACTTCCGGGTTTTCAGTATTGGGGAGCCGAAACGTACAATAACGGAGGTGTTTAGGAACAGAGGTTTGACTGTGCTAGGAATGGCAGTGAGATGTCCTGTGGCCCCTTAGGCTTCTGCCTTCAGGAGAATATTGCCCTGACACTAGTGTTGAAATAAGATTCAGCTGCCAGACCTGATCATCTTATTAAAAAAAATACTAACATTTATTATCAATTAGTAATTGTAATTTTATTATAAATATATGAAACACAACAAGTAATCATTGCTTTTTTATTATTGAAAATTAAGAATAACCATAATTCGATTTGATTCATTATACAGTCATACCTCGGGTTACAGATGCTTCAAGTTGCATTTTTTTGTGTTATGAACTGCCGAAACCTGCAAGTACCGGAACAGGTTACTTCTGGATTTCGGCGGTCGCACATGCGTAGAAGTGCTAAATCGGCTTTGCGCATGTGCAGAAGCACCGAATCACAACCCAGGTGTGCGCAGACGCACCACTTCAGGTTGCGGACGCTGCGGGTTGCGAATGTGCATCCTGCACAGGTCACATTCGCAACCTGAGCATCCACTGTATTTCTATGCTGCTTTTCATTCAAATGAATCCAAAAGCGGTTTACAAATAAACAACAACAACAATTTTGTTATTTATACCCCGCCCATCTGGCTGGGTTTCCCCAGCCACTCTGAGCAGCTCACAGCATATATCAGAACATACTAAAACACCCAACATTAAAAACTTCCCAATACAAGGCTAACATGATAGAAAATAACAGAACATCACAAACACAGTGTAAATCATATAGAATAATTAACAAATCATCAGCGAAACAATTGCAGTCTGCAAAACACTGTTGCCGAAAGCAGATTTCCTTCAGAATGGATAGGTTGGATCTTCTTGCAGTCCACGGGACTCTCAAGAGTCTCCTCCAGCACCATAATTCAAAAGCATCAATTCTTCAGTGAACAGCCTTCTTTATGGTCCAGCTCTCACTTCCATACATCACTACTGGGAAAACCATAGCTTTGACTATACGGACCTTTGTCAGCAAGGTGATGTCTGCAACAGTATAATGCCACCTTAAACAGTCATGGCTTCCACGGATGCGACATACTATTTAAAGAGCTAGCTTTGGCTAGACATACATGTATATATGTAGGTATGTACGCACATGTATACATACGTACATACATGTCTGGGTCATCCAGAAGTACATGGCGCCTAACTGGATTTTTTTTACTGCACTATATTTTGTATATGTCATTAATGTCATACATATACCGTAACTCTGAGTAACGAACGTAGGATGTTCTGAAGCCGCGAGAAGTAAGCTGCCTAGAAGCAGAATGCTGTTGGTTTATTTCCAAAAAGAGGAAATACTTTGCCAAAGAAGATAACAAAAAGGGAACTCACATCTGCATAAAATATGCACGCACCAATTCATATATGCATATATTCAAATTTAGAAATAATTAGCATAATTTAGATAGGAGTGAAGTACGTCCTGACCTCATAGCCGGGAAAATTATGACTAGGTGACCTGTGTCCCTGCTCATTCTGCTGCCCAGCTGCTGTTGACCTTTGATGGGAAACTTCAAAGCCACTCCTCCTTTCCTTTCATAGGCTACTTTATCTTTCAGCCAAAATTGTTGTGCAAGAGAATGAATAAGGAGGTTGCTGGTTGCTTTGCTGCACAAGAGATGGGGCGATTTGTTGCCTGATGAGTTTCTACTAGCACAACTGTAGCTCTGGATCCCTCTGTTGCATAGCTGTCAACTTTTCCCTTTTCTTGCGAGGAATCCTATTCAGAATAAGGGAATTTCCCTCAAAAAAAGGAAAACATGTAGAAAACAGCATTCTTAGAGAAATCAAAGACTGGAACTGAGGGAAGCTGGGGGGTGGGTTTTGTGTGGGAGGGTGGGGGGAGGAAAAATGGGGGGGAATAAGGATGATATGTTTCTGGATAATATGTTTTGTTTTAATTTTGAATAAAAAAAGTTTATAAAAAAGAGAATTTTTTTTTTGGGGGGGGAGGAAGGGAAACGTTGACAGCTATGCTGTTGTGTAATGTTAAAACTCACCCGTCTGCTAGCGCAAGCAGCGCCAGGCAAGCAGACAGAGAGCGCAGGATACAGCCCAATAGCATCTTGCACCATGTACACCAGTCCCAATGCACATATTTTTTTTTATAAATATTTATTAAAGTTTTTAATAAAAGAAATACAGAAATAATAAACAGCGTTACTTTGTTTTTACAAAATTTCATAACATCTTTAGACTTCCTCACATCCCCCGCTCCCACTTACATCATTAATAAGTTTTTGTCAAGCAAATTATCATCTTATTTTCAATTTTATAACCACTTATTTAAATACAATAAAATAATTCTCCTACAATTTTTGTTTCTCTTAATCTCTCTTATCATCAAATTCTAATCCAATTTAGTGATGGCCAATTATTCATAACCAAGCATCCTTCTTAGTATTCCACTAAATTGCAATGTTTCTGTAGATAAATCTTAAATTTCTTCCAGTCTTCTTCGATCCTTTCTTCTCCCAGGTCTCGGATTCTGCCAGTCATCTCCGCCAGTTGCATATAGTCCATCAGTTGCATCTGCCATTCTTCCAGTGTGGGTAGATCTTGAGTTTTCCAATTCTTAGCGAGTAGTAACCTTGCTGCTGTTGTTGCATACATGAAAAATGTTCTATCCTTCTTTAAAACCTTCTGGTCGACAATGCCCAGAAGAAAGGCCTCTGGTTTCTTGGTGAAGGTATACTTAAATACCTTTTTCAACTCATTATATATCATTTCCCAGAAGACCTTCACTTTAGGGCAGGTCCACCAGAGGTGAAAGAATGTTCCTTCATTTTCTTTACATTTCCAACATTTATTGTCAGACAAATGGTATATTTTGGCAAGTTTAACTGGGGTCATGTACCATCTGTATATCATTTTCATTACATTTTCTTTCAAAGCATTACATGCAGTAAAGTTCAACCCAGTGGTCCACAACCTTTCCCAGTCTTCAAACATAATGTTATGCCCAATATCCTGTGCCCATTTTATCATAGCCGACTTAACCATTTCGTCTTGTGTATTCCATTTCAACAGCAAGTTATACATTCTTGAAAGTACCTTAGTCTTAGGTTCTAACAATTCTGTTTTCAACTTCGATTTCTCCACCTGGAACCCTAGCTTTTTATCACTTTTAAAAATTTCTTTAATCTGAGCGTAGTGTAACCAGTCTCGCACTTTATCCTTCATTTTCTCCATACTCTGCAATTTCCAATTATCTCCGTCTTTTTCTAACAGTTCCCAATATTTTGGCCAATAGGCTTCCATATTGGTTCTTTTTCGGGCCTTAGCTTCCAAAGGTGAGAGCCAACTTGGAGTTTTATTTTCCAATAAGTCTTTATATTTTGTCCAGACATTAAACACTGCTTTTCTGACAATATGGTTCTTAAAGGCCTTATTGATCTTAACCTTATCATACCACAAGTATGCATGCCAACCAAAAGCATTGTTATAGCCTTCCAGATCCAACACGTCAGTGTCTTCGAGAAGTAGCCAATCTTTTAGCCAGCAGAAAGCTGCGGCTTCATAGTACAACCTTAAGTCTGGCAGGGCGAAGCCCCCTCTTTCTTTCGCATCTGTTAATATCTTAAACTTAATTCTGGGCTTTTTGCCCTGCCAGACAAATTTGGAAATATCTCTCTGCCACCTCCGGAAACACTCCGTTTTGTCCACAATTTGCAATGTTTGGAACAGAAACAGCATCTTTGGCAATACATTCATCTTAATAGCAGCAATTCGGCCCAACAAAGAAAGCTTCAATTTTGTCCAGCTATCCAAGTCTCTCTTAATTTCAGACCAGCATTTTTCATAATTGTCCTTAAATAGACTCAGATTTTTGGCTGTTATGTTGACCCCTAGGTACTTTACCTTTTTCACCAATGATAATTCTGTTTCTCTCTGAAACCGTTCTGACTCTGTATCTGTCATATTTTTCCCTAACACCTTCGTTTTTTGTTTATTTAGCTTAAATCCCGCCACCTGACCAAAATCATGTATCAGTTGTAATACTCTTTTCGTACTAGATTCTGGCTCCTGCAGTGTCAAAACTAGGTCATCTGCAAAAGCTTTAAGTTTATATTGTTTCGCTCCGACCTGAATCCCCTGCACCAACCGGTCACCTCTGATCAAGTTCAGGAGCACCTCCAAAACTGAAATAAATAACAGAGGGGAAATCGGGCAGCCTTGTCGTGTTCCTTTTTCAATTTTAAATTCTTCCGTTACCACATTGTTAACTATCAATTTAGCTTTTTGTTCTGAATATATTGCATCAATCCCATTTTAAAACCCCGCCCCGCTCCCATTTCTTTTAAATTTCCCTTCATAAATTTCCAAGAGATGTTGTCGAAGGCCTTCTCCGCGTCTATAAAAATCAGCACTGCTTTAGTGTTTATGTCTGTTTGCAAAAGTTCCAAAATGTCAATAATGTTCCTTGTGTTTGCAAACATGTGTCTACCTGGGAGAAAGCCGGCCTGGTCTTTATGAATTACTTCATTTAAAACTCTTTTAAGTCTGCCTGCTAAAACATCAGCAAATATTTTGTAATCCACATTTAGAAGGGAGATGGGGCGATAGTTCTTAAGTTGTGTTTTTTCAGTTTCTGATTTTGGTATCAATGTGATAAAAGCTTCCTTCCACGATTCCGGCGCCTTCTTTCCCTCCAGGATTTCATTGCTGACCTCCATCAAAGGTTGAATCAAATAGTCACTCATTGTCTTATAGTACTTGGAGGTCAAGCCGTCTGGCCCTGGAGATTTGCCCAATTTCATGTTCTGAATGGCATGTTCAATTTCTTGTCGTATTATTTGGCTATTCAGGAGTAGTCTATTTTCTTGTGTAAATTTTTTAAGACTATTTTTTTTTCAAAAATTGTTCAATCTCAACCTCATTTTGCAGTCCCAATGCACATAGATGCAAGAACACCAAAGACCCTTTTATTTTTTCAGGGAATATTACACGTTCCCCATTAAATCCCGAGTGCACACATGATGCTATGCTGTTAGCAACCCCTCTGCAATTCTCAGCTCTAAGACTACTTTGGGTTCATCATGAATGAGATAAAAAAAAATCTTTGTTTTTTTTTTAAATACTTTTTTTAAAAACTACGTGGCAAACTGGAAACGCTGAGCTGCCTGCAGTGTCTTTCCTGCAAAGAGCATGCATACCAAAAAAAATGTGTGCTATTGCAAGTCTCCCCAGAGCCGTTCTGCTTAGCGTTTGTGACTTGAGAATATTGTTCTTACAATCTAGGCCACTGGAAACCACAGCTGGCAGGCTTCTCTTCCACCCATGCTGTGAGCAGCAAGCTCTCGAAGGAATGTTGGTATGAATGAAATATATCCCAGAGAGCAGCTTCCCGAAACATCCGTGCCTTTCACTACTCAGCACTGTACTCCCTTTCAAAATAGCAGAGTGTAAGATGTCACGTATTAGAACCACTGACGACATGGACTGGAGTGTATTGACACAGAAGGAAGTACGCCCCATTTGGAAGACAGGAACGTAGCTCAGTAGCACAGCACAGGATTTGTATGTACCATATTTTTCGCTCTATAAGACACACCAGACCACAAGACGCACCTAGTTTTTGGAGGAGGAAAACAAGAAAAAAAATATTCTGAATCTCAGAAGCCAGAACAGCAAGAGGGATTGCTGCGCAGTGAAAGCAGCAATCCCTCTTGCTGTTCTGGCTTCTGAGATAGCTGCACAGCCTGCATTTGCTCCATAAGACGCACACACATTTCCCCTTACTTTTCAGGAGGGGAAAAATGAGTCTTATAGAGCATAAAATACGGTATGTTCAGTCCCTGAGAGGACTTGGAAAAGCTGGAACCGCGAAGAGCTGCTATCACTCGCTCTAGTCTAGGAGTAGTGAATGTGGCAGCTTCCAGATATTGTGAGTCGAGGACCCGCCACCCACATGGGATTAAAATAAGACACAAAGACACATTGTTGTTGTTGTTTAGTTGTTTAGTCGTGTCCGACTCTTCGTGACCCCATGGACCAGAGCACGCCAGGCACTCCTGTTTTATAAAGACACATTATTTTAGGTTAATGGGCAAAATTGTTGTTGTTTAGTCGTTTAGTCGTGTCCGACTCTTCGTGATTCCATGGATCAGAGCACACCAGGCACTCCTGTCTTCCACTGCCTCCCACAGTTTGGTCAAACTCATGCTGGTAGCTTCGAGAATACTGTCCAGCCATCTTGTCTTCTGTCATCCCCTTCTCCTTGTGCCCTCCATCTTTCCCAACATCAGGGTCTTTTCCAGGCAGTCTTCTCTTCTCATGAGGTGGCCAAAGTATTGGAGCCTGAGCTTCAGGATCTGTCCTTCCAGTGAGCACTCAGGGCTGATTTCCTTCAGAATGGAGAGGCTTGATTTTCTTGCAGTCCATGGGACTCTCAAGAGTCTCCTCCAGCACCATAATTCAAAAGCATCAATTCTTCAGCGATCAGCCTTCTTTATGGTCCAGCTCTCACTTCCATATTGTCTTTGTCCATGGAGTTTTCTTGGCAGGGATACTGGAGTGGCTTGCCGGTTCTTGCTCCAGGTGGATCACGTTTGGTCAAAACTCTCCACTATGACCTGTCCATCTTGGGTGGCCCTGCAGGGCATAGCTCATAGCTTCTCGGAGTTATTCAAGCCCCTTCGCCACGGCAAGGCAGCCACAACTTTATTGGTTATAGCATGTGTGTGGTATTGGCTTAGGCATTGGATAAAACAGTAATACATGACTCCACCCCGCTCAGCGGGGAGTCATTTCAGGGGTTAAGAACCAGTGGGAGGAGCTTGTTGATGCAAATACAACTGGAAGCTTCCCCATGACATCACCAGGGGTTGTGCCATGGCCCTAGCCACCAGCAGGGCATCGGACAGGATCCACGACTGCCAGATTCCTTTAACGGAATACCCAAAAGAGGAGGGGTAGATGATGGCCATACCCAATCCTCCAACACAGTACACATATTCCAGTGCCTAACCGCCAATACCAAAAAAAGTTGGGACAAGGCAACCAACCGAAGTCCATAGCAAGGTCAATATGCAGAGGCAGCTGGCCTAAAGGGGAGGGAGGGCAGGAGATCCATAGCTGTCAACTTTTCCCTTTTCTTGTGAGGAATCCTATTCAGAATAAGGGAATTTCCCTTAATAAAAGGGAAACATTGACAGCTATGGGGAGATCTGATGCAAGCAGGAACCTACTGGGGTCAGAGCACTGTCACGCGGCTGTTTAAATGCAGCTAAAACGAGATGAGCGCCGCAACCCCAGAGTCGTCCGCAACTGGACTTAACAGTCAGGGGTCCCTTTACCTTTTATAGAACAAGATTTAGCTAAAGGTGGGAAGAGTCAGGGGTGGAGCTTGTGACTTTCATTGAGGTCCTCCAAGCTCCCCCTTCTTTAGATCCGTCACTATGAAAAATTATACTCTTCTAAGTTCTTCAAAGCGGATTCTTCTGGGTGTTCTCAAAACATAAGGTAGAGGTAAAGGGACCCCTGACCATTAGGTCCAGTCGTGACCGAATCTGGGGTGGTGGCGCACATCTCACTTTATTGGCCGAGGGAGCTGGCGTACAGCTTCCGGGTCATGTGGCCAGCATGACTAAGCCACTTCTGGCGAACCAGAGCAGCACACAGAAATGCTGTTTACCTTCCCGCCAGAGCAGTACCTATTTATCTACTTGCACTCTGACGTGCTTTCGAACTGCTAGGTGGGCAGGAGCTGAGACCGAACAACGGGAGTTCTCCCCGTCGTGGGGATTCGAACCGCTGACCTCCTGATTGGCAAGTCCTAGGCTCTGGGGTTTAACCCACTGTGCCACCCGTGTCCCATTCTCGAAACATTAAATAACTAACAAAAGCTGGTGGTCAGTGGAGTGGAAGAAATTGAATTTTGAGCTCTATTGCTCAACAATTTCAGGGAAGGATATAAGTTAGACTGGTTCATCATCACACAAGTTAGGTATGTTGCGCTGACAGCATTTATCCTAGCACTGTAAAGTGTTTTGTGTGCTCAGTGATCTGTGGCTCACTTGTGGGGCCATAAGGGAATCTAGCTGGGCAGATAACCTCAAGAGCCAACCTTTCGGTTGTTGTTCCAAATGTGATTTTTTCCCTTTCCAGAATATACTTTTCCTTGATTTCATTAGATGGCCTCAACTTGTAGTGTTGTGCCAGAATTTTACAATCTACTTTCTCCAGTCCACGCCATAATTTTATCAACTTTTAACATGTCCACTCTTGATTGCATCCACCGTCCCTCTCTGATTTCTAGGATAAATGTCACATATACGCATCTGAAGTACATTTAACACATATGACTTCCACCAAATAATAATAGGAACTGTAGTTTATTAAGGGGGCTAGGAATTGTAGCTTTGAGACATAAACTTCAGTTCCCAGAATGCTTTGGGGGAAGCCATGCACTTTAAATGCATGGTGTCGATGTGACTTGGGGTTCACATGATTCTTTAGAACAGACATTAGCTTTATAGGCTAATTTTTCCCTCTGGAATTATTGGGGGCAGGCACTTAATGTTATCTATGAACTCTACCCTAGCTCCCCTCTGAGTACAGTGGTACCTTGGTTCTCAAATGCCTTGGTACTCAAACAACTTGGAACCCAAACACTGCAAACCTGGAAGTAAGTGTTCTGGTTTGTAAACTTTTTTTGGAAGCCGAACGTGCTCCGTTTTTAGTGTTACGCCTCCGATTTGAGTGCCACACTTCCGTTTTGAGTGTTATGCGGAGGTCTGTCTGTTTTTGCTATTTATTTTGTGTTTTTGTTTTTTGCAGCTCTTTTGTTTTTGTGACTGTGTGGAACCCAGTTCAGCTACTGATCGATTGTTTGTGTGACTGCAGTACATTGTTTATTGCTTTCATTTTATGGTTCAGTGGTCTGGTTAGATAGCAAAATTCATGTTAAACTGCTGTTTTAGGAGTTGTTTTCAAAAGTCTGGAACGGATTAATCCATTTTGCATTACTTCCTATGGGAAAGCCCACCTTGGTTTTGGAATGCTTTGGTTTTGGAACGGACTTCCGAAACGGATTAAGTTTGAGAACCAAGGTACCACTGTGTTAGGAACCTTCTAAAACAGTAGCTATGGGGGTCATCTCCTAGCTGCATGTGGGCAGGATCCTCTTATTCCACCTGTAATCCAGACACTGCTGACTGCCTGGCAGGTGGTCCATTTGTGAAAACTGATGTTCAATTTGTCTACTTTCCAACCTCCTGGCAAGAAGGCTGGTTATACTGGTGAGTTGCAGGAGCTAAGCAAACAGGCGTTTTTCATTCAGGTGGCCAATTTTATTTTTATTTTTTTAAATCTAAGGTTGCCCTGAAATGAACCGAGACTGAGAGATAACAGCTGGCCAACGGCCACCAAGAGAGTTAATGGCCAAGCTTATGTCTTGGAAAGAGGATTTGTATTATTGGAAATGAGGACTCAATACTTGGCATGGGGATTTTTACAGTTCCTGCAGCAGCTGCAAAAAAGGAAAAGGAAAAACAACAACGAGGATTGATTCTTTTACTTGTGAGTAAATTGCATCCGGTCAAGTCTAAATTTAAATGGTGACAGATAAAATACTGATTATCTGTTTTATTCTAAAAAAGAAAATACAGTGGCAACTTGGTTCTCAAACATAATCCGTTCTGGAAGACCGTTTGACTTCCAAAACGTTCGACAACCAAGGTGCAAAGGGTGGTCAGTAAAGTCAATGGAGAAAATTGAAAAAAAGAAATGGAGTGGAAGACTTTCGACTTCCAAGGTGTGTTAAAAAACAGAAGCATTTACTTCCAGGTTTTCGGTGTTCGGGTTCCAAAACGTTTGGTTTCTGAGAAGCTCAAAAACCAAGGTGCCACTCTATTGTTGTTGTTGTTTAGTAGTTTAGTCGTGTCCGATTCATCGTGACCCCATGGACCAGAGCACGCCAGGCACTCCTGTCTTCCACTGCCTCCCACAGTTTGGTCAAACTCATGCTGGCAGCTTCGAGAACAGTATCCAACCATCTCGTCCTCTGTCGTCCCCTTCTCCTTGTGCCCTCCATCTTTCCCAACATCAGGGTCTTTTCCAGGGAGTCTTCTCTTCTCATGAGGTGGCCAAATTAGTGGAGCCTCAGCTTCAGGAACTGTCCTTCCAATGTCCCTAGCCGTATACTCAAGACAGTTGCATTAGAGTACAGAATTGCTTGAATTTAAATGTGTTATTTAGCACAGTGACTCTGCTGGCCCTGCAAACCTGTTTGCCCCTTGCCATGACTTGCAAAGTCAGAATAAATGATGAAAATTATACATATCTTTTTGAAATGAAGTAATGCAATAAAATATAAACTATATGATGACAAGTAAGCAAGTCCATGCTTCATATGACTTGTAGAGTTCAGCTTTTCTTGGTGCAAATGCACACAGCCCCTAGACATAAGCAGAGTCAGAGTTTTCCTAATCAGTCAAGTTGCTTAGAGGTGAACCAAAGTTTCAAAAACAGCTGATCAGTCAAGTTGCTTAGAGGTGAACTGAAGTTTCAAAACCAGCAGATGGCATAGAGGGGGACCTTTAGAGTTAACCTTGAGCCAATTATTAATTACCTAAGTTGGGGCTATCTGAGTTGAATGGCCTAGAATTTTTAGGAATCTTAATGGTCCAAATCCTTTATTTAAAATTTCTTTTCAACTGATGCCAGTTTCAGTAATAAAAAATAGAGGATTCTCTCAATTGAATTCCATTAACCCTATCTTAACAGATGTCTGAGTGCACCATTGAATTGGGGCCATAATATTCCACTGGGGGAAAATTTATATTTAGACTTGACATAAATGTGCATTTCTGTACAAGACATAAATATCACAAGTGTGTTTTCACCCATGGAGGCTCTTGCTTTAATTGGGTATGTAAAATAAACATAAACCCTGTGGTGGACAGAATGCTCATTTATTTTATTAATGCCTTTTCTTTCTTTCCTGGAGGCAGAGCAATCAGAGAGACAGTGGGACGCAATGAATAGGGTGGGCGAGATCTTGGGAGACCTGGCTGAAATTCCTTCGGAGCCATGAAGATTGAGAGGTGAACTTCAGCCAGTCATTCTTTCTCTCTTAGAGCTCAAGGGAGGTCCCACATAGAGTGCATTGCAGTAATCCAGTCTTGAAGTCACCCATGCCTGAGCTACCGAGGGCAAACTTTCCTGGTCCGAGAACAGTCATAGCTGTTATACCAGCCGCAGTTGATAAAGAAGCACTTTTGGACATTGAGGCTACTTGGAACTCCAGCTGGGTTCAGAAGACTATATACAGTGGTACCTTGGGTTACAGATGCTTCAGGTTACAGACTCCGCTAACCCAGAAATAGTACCTCGGATTAAGAACTTTGCTTCAGGATGAGAACAGAAATTGCGCAGCGGCAGCGGGAGGCCCCATTAGCTAAAGTGGTGCTTCAGGTTAAGAACAGTTTCAGGTTAAGAACGGACCTCCAGAACGAATTAAGTTCTTAACCCGAGGTACCACTGAATTCCTCAGGAGGAATTCAACCCCAGCCAGGGCAGGCAACTGACCAATTTCTCAAATGTGGTATCGACTCACTGACAGTACCTAGAATCATAGAATCATAGAGTTGGAAGAGACCACAAGGGCCATTGAGTCCAACCCCCTGCCAAGCAGGAACACCATCAGAGCACTCCTGACATATGGTTGTCAAGCCTCTGCTTAAAGACCTCCAAAGAAGGAGACTCCACCACACTCCTTGGCAGCAAATTCCACTGTCGAACAGCTCTTACTGTCAGGAAGTTCTTCCTAATGTTTAGGTGGAATCTTCTTTCTTGTAGTTTGGAACCATTGCTCCGTGTCCGCTTCTCTGGAGCAGCAGAAAACAACCTTTCTCCCTCCTCTATGTGACATCCTTTTATATATTCGAACATGGCTATCATATCACCCCTTAACCTCCTCTTCTCCAGGCTAAACATGCCCAGCTCCCTTAGCCGTTCTTCATAAGGCATCGTTTCCAGGCCTTTGACCATTTTGGTTGCCCTCCTCTGGACACGTTCCAGTTTGTCAGTGTCCTTCTTGAACTGTGGTGCCCAGAACTGGACACAGTACTCCAGGTGAGGTCTGACCAGAGCAGAATACAGTGGCACTATTACTTCCCTTGATCTAGATGCTATACTCCTATTGATGCAGCCCAGAATTGCATTGGCTTTTTTAGCTGCCGCGTCACACTGTTGGCTCATGTCTAGTTTGTGGTCATCCAAGACTCCTAGATCCTTTTCACATGTGTCACCCATTTTGTAATTGTGCCTCTCATTTTTTTTGCCCAAGTGCAATACTTTACATTTCTCCCTGTTAAAATTCATCTTGTTTGTTTTGGCCCAGTTCTCTAATCTGTCAAGGTCGTTTTGAAGTGTGATCCTGTCCTCTGGGGTGTTAGCCACCCCTCCCAGTTTGGTGTCATCTGCAAATTTGATCAGGATGCCCTTGAGTCCATCATCCAAGTCGTTGATAAATATGTTGAATAAGACCAGGCCCAAGACAGAACCCTGTGGCACCCCACTAGTCACTCTTCTCCAGGATGAAGAGGAACCATTGATGAGCACCCTTTGGGTTTGGTCAGTCAGCCAGTTACAAATCCACTGAGTGGTAGCATAGTCAAGACAGCATTTTACCAGCTTCTTTACAAGAATATCATGGGGCACCTTGTCAAATGCCTTGCTGAAATCAAGGTAGGCTACATCCACTGCGTTCCCTTCATCTACCAGGGTTGTAATTCTGTCAAAAAATGAGATCAGGTTAGTCTGACATGACTTATTTTTCAGAAATCCATGCTGACTATTGGTGATCACAGCATTCCTTTCTAGGTGCTCACAGACTGTTTGCTTAATGATCTGCTCCAGAATCTTCCCTGGTATTGATGTCAGACTCACTGGGCAGTAATTATTTGGGTCCTCTCTTTTCCCCTTTTTGAAAATAGGGACAACATTTGCCCTCCTCCAGTCTGCCGGGACTTCGCCTGTTCTCCAGGAATTCTCAAAGATGACTGCCAGTGGTTCTGAGATCACATCTGCCAGTTCTTTTAATACTCCTGGATGCAGTTCATCTGGCCCTGGAGACTTGAATACATCTAAACTAGCCAAGTATTCTTGTACTATCTCCTTAGTTATTCTGGGCTGTGTTTCCTCTGCTGAATCGTTTGCTCCAAATTCTTCAGGTCTGGCATTGTTTTCTTTATCGGAGAAGACTGAGGCAAAGAAGGCATTGAGGAGTTCAGCCCTTTCTGTGTCCCCTGTTTGCATTTCACCATCTTCTCCTCTGAGTGACCCCACTGTTTCTTTGTTCTTCC
This sequence comes from Podarcis melisellensis, assembly GCF_964234715.1. Lineage (NCBI taxonomy): Eukaryota > Metazoa > Chordata > Lepidosauria > Squamata > Lacertidae > Podarcis > Podarcis melisellensis. The sequence goes on along the minus strand of NC_138546.1, from coordinate 38,327,792 downwards.
TTTTGCTACGAAGATACCCATAAAAGCCTTTTTTGTTGCTTTTAACCTCTCTAGCAAGCCTGAGTTCATTCTGTGCTTTAGCTTTTCTGACTTTGTGTCTACACGTGCTGGCTATTTGTTTGAATTCCTCTTTGGTGGTTTCCCCCCTTTTCCATTTTTTGTACACATCCTTTTTTAATCTTAACTCAGTTAAAAGTTCTTTAGATAGCCACCCTGGCTTTTTTAGGCACCTTCCATGTTTCCGTCTCATTGGTATTGCCTGAAGTTGTGCTTTTACTATCTCCCTCTTAACAATCTCCCAGCCATCATGAACTCCCTTTCCTTTTAGTATTACTGTCCATGGGATCTCACCCAGCACTTCCCTAAGTTTTATGAAGTCGGCTTTCTTAAAGTCAAGAAATTGAGTCCTAGTATGCTTGGCTGCTCCTTTCCGCTGTATAGTAAACTTCAGAAGAGCATGATCACTCGTGCCTAATGATCCTTCCACTTCTACCCCACTAACCAGGTCATCAACATTGGTTAGGACCAGATCTAAAATGGCTGTCCCTCTTGTTGCTTCTCCCACTTTCTGGACAATGAAGTTATCTGCAAGGCCAGTGAGGAATCTGTTTGTCCTTATGCTCTTGGCTGGGTTTGACATCCAACAAATATACAGGTAATTGAAGTCCCCCATTACTACTATCTCCCTTCTTTTGCATGCTTGGCCATCTGTTCCAGGAAGGCATCATCTATGTCCTCCGTTTGGCTTGGGGATCTATAGTAAACTCCCACAATGAGGTCACTGTTATTCTTCTCTCCCTTAATTTTGACCCAGATGCTCTCACTTTGGCTTTGAGGTTCTAAATCCTGGATCTCTTCACAGGTATACACATCCCTGACATATAACGCCACTCCTCCTCCTTTCTTGTCTGGTCTGTTTCTCTGAAATAGATTGTATCCCTCCATTACTACATTCCAATCGTGGGACTTAACCCACCAGGTTTCAGTGATGCCTATTATGTCATATTTAGTTTGCTGTACCAAGAGCTCAAGTTCATCTTGTTTATTCCCCATGCTTTGTGCATTAGTGTACAGACATTGAAGTCCATTAATCATTCCCCTGTGTCTCTTATTTAAGGATTTTTTCCTCCCACCACTAGGTCTGCGTGCTGTTTGCTCCATTTGGTCTATGACATTTGAATGATCATCTTCATCAATTGATAGACTCCTACCTTCAGGAGCACTGTCTCCCTCCCCCACATTAGTCAGTTTAAAGCCCTCCTGATGAGGTTTCTGAGATTTTTGGCAAAAACATTCCTCCCAACCGTTGTGAGGTGCAGCCCATCGCTTGCCAGAAGTCCATCTTCAAGAAACTGCAGTCCGTGATCTAAGAATCCAAACCGTTCCTGTTTACACCATTTGCGAAGCCAGCTGTTCACTTCCACTATTTTTCCCTCTCTCCCTGGGCCACGTCGTTCAACTGGGAGGACAGATGAGATGACAATTTGTGCATTTAATTGCTTCAATTTCCTGCCCAGAGCCTCGTAGTGTCTTTTGATCTTCTGGAGGCTATTGCTTGCAGTGTCATTGGTTCCCACATGAATCAAGAGGAAGGGGTATTTGTGCCTGCAACGGTTTCTTACAATTCTAAATATGCCACCAGGCCTTAAAAATTTGGGTATCCTTATGGTAGCTCTCATGGACTGGAGTCCACTACATCAGATGCATGAAGCATTATCCTAAACTGAAAGGTCTAATGCTCATATGTGTATATGCAGGGTTTTGGACTGTGGAAAATATATACATTAGCACGAGGGCCTTCTGGCGGTTCCTTCATTGTGAGAAGTGAGGTTACAGGGGACCAGACAGAGGGCCTTCTCGGTAGTGGCACCTGACCTGTGGAATGCCCTTCCTTCAGATGTGAAGGAAATAAGTAGCTATCTCATCTTTAAAAGACATCTGAAGGCCCTGTTCAGGGAAGTTTTTAATATTTAATGCTGTATTGTTTTTCACACTCGATTGGAAGCCGCCCAGAGTGGCTGGGGAAACCCAGCTAGATGGGCGGGGTATAAATAATAATAATAATAATAATAATAATAATAATAATAATAATAATAATAATTAGGTCAGAGGGAAAGTAAATGCATGCATTCCAGACAGTGATAATTATATGAAAGCTTACGTGTTTGCAAAATGATTACAGTCGTACATTGTTTGTCGAAGGCCTTGGCACTCGTCCATTTTGGCTCGTCCATTTCACCCCTCCCATATCCAAAAATTTGCTGATGTTCTCTGCTGATTCTCCAGAGAGGAGGGGGCGGTTTCTGCTCTCTACTTATTCCACTCCAGCCTCACATCAAAGAGAGAGAGAGAGAGTGAGACTGAGTGTTAGAGAGAGATTGTGTGTATAGATAAGGTTGCTGCTAAGAGCAGCTGCAGACACTCAGTGCAGTTCAGCATTTTCGTTTAGACCTCATTTAGCTCTGTATATAGTTGTGTATTATAGTTGTAGATAGAATAAATAAGATATTCTACAGAGCTGCTCTCCGAGTCGTTTATGTTCTGCTATACTCTGCTATACTCTGCTGTGCGACGACTGTCTTCTTGTTGGAGTGAATCCGGTGCTCACAACTCTAAGCTGTGAGTCCACAGCACTTTGACCTGTTCCTGTGCAGAAGGTGGTCTCTGGAAGTGCTACCCAGCTCGCCTAGCCCAGTCAGGGCTGAAGTGTATGAGTCCAGTTGGTGGCACTGGCTCAAGGGCGATGCTGACATCGGTTATGGGCCCAGTCGTTGTTCCAGTCATCCTAGTCATCCCAGTCGCCAGAGGTTTCTGTTGCTGATTGCTGGACGGCGGAACGGAGGCTGCATGCTGGACTGTTTTGCGGTGCCCAGAAGCAGAGCTGTTTTGGAGCAGAGTGTTCAAGCTGCCGCTGTTGCTATTGCTGCTGCTTGATTTATGGAAGTATGTTACTGACTGCAAAGAGAAGAAGATAGCATCCCTGTTTGCCTGTTAATTGCGCTCTGAGTGGGAGAGAGAGAGGCTGAAGGAGTCCAAGTCTCTATCTGTGTTGCACGAGGAAAGTGTCTTGCTTTAAGTGATAGCAGACATGGCCTGTGCACATTCTGGCCAGATTGCTCTGTCCTTTCCTCTCTTCACGTCTGCTGTCTGGCAGGTCAAGATGAAAGCGCTTTCACAGAGGGAAAAGCTATTCCACACTATAGAAGGATGCCGAGAAGGATGAAGATGAATGGGATGAGTGGCATGCTGCAGACATGAGAGCCTGAGGGACAATTGTTTTGAGTGTTTCAGACCACTTGTTGGTTAACTTAGAGGGTCAAGAGACTGCACGAGCTGTTTGGCATAAACTGAGAGATATGCATTTGAAGAGGCTGAAGAGTTTGCTAAGAGTTTGCTAAGGCTGTTTGCTAAGAGTTTGCTAAGGAAGTTTGCTAAGAGTTTGCTGAGGCTGTTTGCTAAGACAGTGTTTTTCAACCACTGTTCCGCGGCACACTAGTGTGCTGCAAGATGTTGCCTGGTGTGCCGTGGGAAAAATTGAAAAATTCAAAAGATTTAAAAATAAAGTGTTTTATAATTTTTCATATTTCTGTTTACTTACTATTTCATAATAAAGTAATTATAAAATACATTCTTTGTGTTTATTTGATTCCTATTCAAGAGAATTACTTTATATATAGTCAATATAGGCACAGAGTTAATTTTTTTAACATTTTCTAATGGTGGTGTGCCTCGTGATTTTTTTCATGAAACAAGTGTGCCTTTGCCCAAAAAAGGTTGAAAAACACTGTGCTAAGAATTTGCTAAGAAGGTGGTCTCTGGAAGTGCCACCCAGCTCGCCTAGCCCAGTCGCGGCTGAAGTGTATGAGTCCAGTTGGTGGCACTGGCTCAAGGGCAATGCTGACACCGAACGCCGCAAACCCAGAAGTAGGTTTCCAATTTGCAAACATTATTTGGAAGCTGAATGTCTGACGCGGCTTCCGCGGCTTATGATTGAGTGCAGGAAGCCCCTGCAGCCAATCAGAAGCCGCGCCTTGGTTTTCAAACCTTTTTGGAAGTCGAACGGACTTCCGGAATGGATTTCGTTCGACAGCCAAGGTACGACTGTACAAGTTCTCAAAGGAGCATTGCTTTCTACTGTATGTACTGTTAAGGGCCAGATTCCTGCTGCATGCCTCCCTTATTAAATGTTAAAGTTCACTCATTGTGCAAAAATGCACAGTAAACATTCCAAAGGTTCATGGCAGGTCAAGAGGAAAGCAATTTCCCCTGGTGGGGGCAATGTTTAAACTTTGGGAACTATCCGATCTGGAAAAGGTTATCAAGCGGTCCTGAATCATCATTTCAGGGATGGCTCTAGATTAGGGGTGGGCAAGTTTGTCATTTTTTGTTTCTCATTTTCCCAATCTTAAGTCCTGTTTTCCCGCATTTGCACAACAGTTTGCGATTTTTAAAAAGTCCTCCTTAAAATTCATCCACATAATTGTGTGAATCCCCGCCCCAATAGACACATTTTTGTATGCAATTTCTCCCGATGTACACATTTTTGGAAACCGAATTCTTCTAACATAATGCAATTTTGTGTTATTTTTTTCATGAATATATGCATTTTTATGCACACTTTCCCCCAATATATGCATTTTTGCACACATAAGGGGGGTGCCGACAGCCACAGAACCGTTCTCAATCAAGGCATATGCTGCCATCAATTTGGAAAGGAACCCCCCCGCCCCACTCTCTAACAGTAACCATGCTCTAAACATGCAGGAGTCAGGAACAGCCAGAGCAGTACTCATTTCCTTAGAAGAGGGGTGCTTAGCTAGAAGGCTACCAAGAGAACCTCCCCCTTCTGCAGTTTCCAGCAACTGGTAATCAGAATCGTTGCTGCTGCCAGCCATGGAGTTTTCTAACTGCAAGGAACCTATTAACAAGCAATCTATGCCCACATTCACATCATGCATTTACAGTGGTACCTCGGGTTAAGTACTTAATTCGTTCTGGAGGTCTGTTCTTAACCTGAAACTGTTCTTAACCTGAAGCACCACTTTAGCCAAAGGGGCCTCCTGCTGCTGCCATGCCGCCGGAGCCCGATTTCTGTTCTCATCCTGAAGCAAAGTTCTGAACCCGAGGTACTATTTCTGGGTTAGCGGAGTTTGTAACCTGTATGTAACCTGCAGCTTATGTAACCCAAGGTACCACTGTAAAGTGCTACGATCCCACTTTAAACAGTTATGGCTTCCCCCAAAGAACTGTGGGAGCCAGTGGCATAGCATAGGTCGCCAGGACCCGGGGCAAGGTGCAAAAGGGGTGAGGGGCTATGGCTCACCTGTAGCACGCCCACAGGAAGCTCCACCGGTCTGGCCTAGGAGCCAAGGCACTCTGAGAAGAGATGTGACATCTATCTTCAAATATCTACCAGGTTGTTACATGGAAGATGGAGGAAGCATGGTCTTAGTTGAAGAGAGATTCCAACAGGTACAACAATATACCTTGGTTCTCAAACACCTTGGAACCCAAACACTGCAAACCCGGAAGTAAGTGTTCCGGTTTGTGATTTTTTTCGGAAGCTGAACGTGCTCCATTTTTAGTGTTACGCCCCAATTTGATACGCTTCCGTTTTGAGTGCCACACTTCTGTTTAGAGTGTTATGCTGAGGTCTGTCTGTTTTTGCTATTTATTTTGCGTTTTTGTGGCTTTATTGTTTTGTTTTTGTGACTGTGTGGAACCCAGTACAGCTACTGATTGATTTATTGTGTGACTGCAGTACATTGTTTATTGCTTTCCTTTTATGGATCGATGGTCTCGTTAGATAGTAAAATTCATGTTAATTGCTGTTTTGGGTTGTTTTTAAAAGTCTGGAACGGATTAATCCATTTTGTAATACTTTCTATGGGAAAGCACAGCTTGGTTTTGGAACGCTTTGGAATGGATTAAGTTTGAGAACCAAGGTACCACTGTAATTCTGTATTTGGCTTCCTGTGTGATAAATACAATATCAACATAAAATCTACTTAAGAGGTATATAAGGCCTGCAAGAATTTGGAAAAATTGAAGCTATGGATGCTGAAGGTCTATGCTGTAAACTTAAAGCAATAGCTCAAAGACTTCCAAAGTCTACGCTTCACAAGGAATACCATATTTTTCGCTCTATAGGATGCACCCGAACATAGGACACACTTTGTTTTGGAGGGGGAGAACAAGGGAAAAAATTCTCCCCCTCTCTGCTCAGCGGCCCTTCAGCGAAGCGGGAGGAGAAACTGAGCCCCTTCCATTTCTCCTCCCGCTTGGCTGAAGGGACGCTGCGCAGCTCTCCCTCTCTGCTGAAGCCAGGAGAGTCTTGCTCAACTGGCTTCAGCAAAAGGAACCCGAAGCCTCTGAAGTGCAGCATGAGGTCCCACTGCGCTCCATAGGCTTCAGGCAGCTGTCCCTGAAGCTTGGAGAGCGAGGCTTCAGCGAAACAACGTGTAGCCTCCAGAGCGAGGAGAGAGCGCTCCCTCTGTGCTTCGGAGGCTTCGCGTTGCTATTGCTGAAGCCAAGGAGCCTGCATTCGCTCCATAGGACGCACACACATTTCCCCTTAATTTTTGGAGGGGAAAAAGTGCGTCCTATAGAGCAAAAAATATGGTACTTCACTTCATACTACAGCAAAAACTCATGGATAATGTGCCTAATGTTCTTGTTGCTCTAAGGATTCTTCTCACACTTCCAGTGTTGGTGGCAAGTGGGGAACACAGTTTCTCAAAGCTCAAGCTTATAAAAACGTACGCTCAGAAACGTTGCAAAAGAGACCAGTTGGCTTGTCAAGTATATCAGTTGAACATACTCAAATATCAGCATTTTGACCTGAAGAAATTGCTGACAAAATTTGAACATTTGAAAAGGAGAAGGTTTTGATGTGCCTGAAATTGAAACTTTTAAGAGACTTGAATTTTAACATCACAATGGACAAGAGTATTCAAAAAGTGATTTGTGTGCTTAAACATTTTCTTTTGTATTTGAGAAAGATCATCAAATATTGCTGTGTTTCACATTCTTGCAATTTAAAATAAATGTAGCAATTTCAAGTTTTTTGCTTTTCTTTTTTTCACTTCAAGTATGTTGCTTTTCAAAAGGGAAGTTAGCATTTTTTGGGGGGTGAGGAGGGGTGGGTGCAAGGATCCTTGCCTAGGACACAAAATAGCACTCTTAGCAACGAATCCTTCTTCACAGGAAACTTTGGGAACAGTAGTTCTGGGAGGAGAATAGTGGTCCCCTAACAACTCTCAGCACCCCTAACCAAACAACAGTTCCCAAAATTCTTTAGGGGAAGACATGACTGTTTATTTTTTTTAAAATAATATTTATTAAAGTTTCACAAACAAAAATGAAAAGTTGCAGAACAAGAAAAAAGAAAATATAAAAAGTAGAAAAGGTACAAAATTACAAAGGAAAAATACAAAATAAAGAATAGAAAACAGTTAAAAACAAATCAATCTTTTCATGTCTTATATTTCATTTACTTATTTCCCTGACCTCCTCACACCTCCTTTTTCTGTATTCCAGTTCACAAGGTTAGTTCAGCAAATCCTTTCCCTCTTTATTTTTATCTTACCTCTATATCTTAACATATTGTAACTTCGTATTTTTCATCTGATTATCAGTCCATTGTTACACATTCTTTTTAACCTTGTTACTAAAACCGTTTCATTTCAATCCAACATCATTTTAAATTTCATGAATTTTACAGTGTTTCTGCAAATAGTCTTTAAATTTCTTCCAATCTTCTTCCACCAACTCTTCTCCCAGGTCTCGGATTCTGCCAGTCATTTCTGCCAGTTCCATGTAGTCTATCACTTTCATCTGCCATTCTTCCAAGATGGGTAGATCTTGTGTCTTCCAATACTTCGCGATGAGTATTCTTGCTGTTGTTGTTGCATACATAAAGAAAGTTCTGTCCTTCTTTGGCAGAAGCCATGACTGTTTAAACTGGTGTGATAAATGTACAGTCATACCTCGTGTTGCGTTAGGTTCATGTTGCGTCTTTTTGGCTTGCAATCGTGGCAAACCCGGCTTCCGGTTGCAAAATCTTCCGGGTTTGCCACATTTGCAAGCCAAAAAGACGCAACATGAACCTAACGCAACACGAGGTATGACTGTACATTTATCACACCAGTGTATAATTCCAGGTTTCACCGCGCACTTTGCACATGTGCAGAAGCATTCTGCTTGCTTCGCACATGCAGAGAAGCGCTCTATCACGGCTCCGAGCTTGTGCAGAAGTGCCACTCTAGTTGCGGGCTTTTCAGGGTGCAAATGGTACCCCGAAACAGATTGTGTCCACAACTAGAGGTACCACTGTATAGTGCAGATGCAGCCTAGGTCAGGCGTCAAGCTTGGCTTCTGTTATTGGTACCACAGCACTTTATTGTGTGAATGTGACCTATGAATGTTTACTCAGAACTAAGTACCATGATAAAGGGACGTGGGTTAAACAACAGAGCCTAGGACTTGCTGATCAGAAGGTTGGCAGTTCGAATCCCCGCGACGGGGTGAGCTCCCATTGCTCATTCCCTGCTTCTGCCAACCTAGCAGTTCGAAAGCACATCAAAGTGCAAGTAGATAAATCGGTACCGCTCCGGTGGGAAGATAAACGGCGTTTCCGTGCGTTGCTCTGGTTCGCCAGAAGCGGCTTAGTCATGCTGGCCACATGACAGTGGCGTAGCGTGGGTTGTCAGCACCCGGGGCAAGGCAAGTAATTTGCGCCCCCTAGCCCGTGGATTTGCACCCCCTAACCCTAACCCCCAGATGTTGTGCCCGGTGCGGCTGGCCCCCCTGCACCCCCCACGCTATGCCACTGCCACATGACCCAGAAGCTGTACGCCGGCTCCCTCGGCCAATAAAGCAAGATGAGCGCTGCAACCCCAGAGTCGGCCACGACTGGACCTAATGGTCAGGGGCCCCTTTACCTTTTAAAGTACAGTGGTACCTTGGGTTACATACGCTTCAGGTTACATCCGCTTCAGATTACAGACTCCGCTAACCCAGAAATAGTGCTTCAGGTTAAGAACTTTGCTTCAGGATGAGAACAGAAATCGTGCTCTGGCGGTGCAGCAGCAGGAGGAGGCCCCATTAGCTAAAATGGTGCTTCAGCTTAAGAACAGTTTCAGGTTAAGTAAGGACCTCCAGAACGAATTAAGTACTTAACCCGAGGTACCACTGTACCATGATAGGCTTTATCCAATGCTAACTCTGTTTACAGCAGACCCACTGAAATTAACGAAGCTAAGGCTTCCATGTCTCTTAACTCCAATGGGTCTAGTTTTTGCAGGGCTAGCACTGGCTACACATCCTATTAAAGGGGCTTATATTTCCAGGCACAGGCCAGCAGGCTCCCTCATCCATTTTTAAGTGGGGAAACATTCCAGACAATTGCACCGTCCACGTGGAGTCAGAAGTGGTGCAGTCCCGGGAGGGGGGGCGAGGGGGGGCTCTACCACTTCCTTTTGCTGCACGGTGCAACAGATCCAGCCACGGTGCAACAGATCTCCCCACACCCCACACCCCCGTGGCTTTCTTAGAAAAGGATGAGGGGCGGATCTGAATGGTCGTCTTTAACCCTCTTCCCCATTCATCCCTGCCCGAGAGGCGCCCCTGGAGGCTATAAAAGGCAACGGAGGCGCCTTGGCCGGACGCCGCTTGCTAATTTGGGGCTCTCGCCCACCGCCTCCCTCCGCCCCATAGCTTTGGGCCAGCCAATCGCCAGGCGGCAGCTGCTATAAAGGGTCGCGGCCGCCCCACTGCCTCTCGCTTCTCGCTGCTAGTTTAGGCTAGGCTTGCTGTGTGTTCCCCGGAGGGGACGAGAGAGGGATCATTCCTGTCGCCAGAGCCGCCGAGAGAGAGGGATGCTGCGCGTCCGGTGCTTGCGAGGAGGGAGCCGGGGAGCCGAAGCCGTGCATTACATCGGGTCCAGGGTAGGTGCGGAGACCCCGGTGCGCGCGATCCTAAACCCAGAATGACCTGGGCGCTCGGATGGCTCGCTCTGGGCAAGGGGAAGAAAGAACAGTTCTCCAAGGATCGAGGCCGTGCGCCTTATATATATGGGTGCAACTTTAACAAAAGTATATTTTTAAATATTCTTTTCTTTAAAAGCAACCCCGTCTCACTTTGCGCCATGAAAACATGCTAGAATTTGCAATGAAAAGGTTTCTCTCCCTTGGGACGGTTTTTAAAAATTAACATTCGACTACTTTCTAGGCTAAACAGTATTTTAAACCAGAACTTAATTTGGGAGGAAGAAGGACATGATTGGAGGGAAGTGAATCTGTGCATGTGCAGAGTGCAATTCGCTTGCCGCTGGACGCTGCTTGGACATCAGAGCAGGGCTTACGGAGTAAGAGCGTGACTTCGCTGAGGCTTGGAGACGCTCTTATCTTCTCCTTTTCGGAAAGGGGCCGGGCTATGATTAACAGCTTCTCTTAATTCCTCTTTCTAGGGACTGGAAGGAGTGTGCGTGTCTTGAGAGAAAAGTGGAATCTGGCAAAAAGTCAGGATTGGATGTTTGGAATTTCCAACGCAAGCACATTCTTGCTTTTGAAATTTGCATTGGAGAGCTACCCTTGCTGAATATGAATTTTTTAAGACAATATATTTAACTTGCAGGTTTAAATGCCTTAAAAAAATAAGGGAAATGCTTCCATTTTTATAGAACTATTTCCATAACTCAACTTCTCCAACATTCCATAATTTGGGGTGTGTGTGTGTGAATGGTTTAAATTAAAATATTGCTTACAAGTTTGGGAACCAAATCCAAATTCACTTGAAACTCTTCCCCTCCCCCATCCCATTGTCCAAATTGCTTCCAGCTATTAATTGACTCATCTCTGGCCCTTTGTAGGGTATAAAATATATATATTTTAACCTGATGCTTATGTGTGCATAAAAGAAAAAAACAGCTTGCGAAGGTAATTTCTTCTTCTTGAGCTGATGATCACATTGCGCTAACCTTAACCAAGCCAGTCTCTGCTCACACTGCAAATCCTTGCAATAATCATAATTGCAAGAGTTGGAGCTTCATATTCTGTGGAGTTGTGTATATATCCGAATGGCATATGCAGGGCAGGTGAGAGACACAGAGGGGCTGCAGGTGTGTTTTAAAGTGGCTGATTGGACACGGGGTTCGGTACTAGCTGAACAGCATCTGGTATGCCACTTTTGCAAAATAATGCAACTCAGTGGTGCAGAATCTGCTTTGCACACAGATTCACTTCCTGGTATCTCCAGGAAGAGCTGGGAGAGAATCTTGTTTGAAACCCTTGATTGGCTACTGCCAATCAACATAGACAAGGCGAACCCAATGGCCTGACAGCTTCCTGTGTTCCTCTGTTGCTTCCTAGGCCCCTGTCTTGTCATGTAAAATCATAGAATTGTAGAGCTGGTAAAGGTAAAGGTAAAGGGGCCCCTGACCATTAGGTCCAGTCATGACAAACTCTGGGGTTGCGGCGCTCATCTCGCTTTATTGGCCGAGGGAGCCAGCGTACAGCTTCCGGGGTCATGTGGCCAGCATGACTAAGCCGCTTCTGGCGAACCAGAGCAGCACACGGAAACGCCGTTTACCTTCCCGCCAGAGCAGTACCTATTTATCTACTTGCACTTTGATGTGCTTTCAAACTGCTAGGTTGGCAGGAGCAGGGACTGAGCAACAGGAGCTCACCCCGTCGTGGGGATTCAAACCGCCAACCTTCTGATTGGCACGTCCTAGGCTCTGTGGTTTAACCCACAGCGCCACCCGCGTCCCTTAGAGCTGGAAGCGACCCCAAATGTCATCTAGTCCAACCCTTTGCAGAGCAGGAATCTCAACTAGAACATACATGACAGGTGGCCATCTTGGTAAAGCTGCTTTGGGCACAGTTAGTGGAAAGGCAGGTATGGATTTTTTCAAATAAGCAAAGCAATGATGGGTGTTATTTTGTAAATCTGATTTGACTAAGAATGCCCAGTAGGTACGTGATGTGAACATGCTCAACTGTCTCTTTCTGCGCCAAAGTCAAAATGTTTTATTCGGCTTTACGCCCATCATGAAACACACACAATAAAAACAAAACAACCCCCCCCAAAAAAATCAAATAAAACAGCAGACTCGTACAAACCACAAATAATATAACACAATTCACAACTCACAAGGGCAGATATTAGCCATTCATAAGAAAAGATTAAGATTAAGATTAACAATTTTTAGGCACTACATTAAAATCAATATCTGATGTCATTATAGAAAATTCTTATAACTATCAATAATCAGCTAACATTCCATTCCGTCTCTTGTACAAGAGGACGGCTGTTAGGAATTTAGCAACCTGTAGGGTAATATATTTTCTGCGCCTTTGTGTGTACCTTTGGTTCCCAAACGGCTTAGTTGTCGAACAAATCGACTCCCGAACACCGCAAACCCGGAAGTGTTCCAGTTTGCGAACATTTTTCGGAAGCCCGACATCCAACTCCGTTTCCGCTTGAGTGCAGGAAGCTCCTGCAGCCAATCGGAAGCTGCATCTTGGTTTTTGAATGGTTTCAGGAGTCAAACGGACTCCCAGAACGGATTAAGTTCGAGAACCAAGGTACCACTGTACAGTGGTACCTCGGGTTACGTATGCTTCAGGTTACATATGCTTCAGGCTACATACGCTTCAGGTTACAGACTCCGCTAACCCAGAAATAGTGCTTCAGGTTAAGAACTTTGCTTCAGGATGAGAACAGAAATCATGCTCCGGTGGTGTGGCAGCAGCAGGAGGCCCCATTAGCTAAAGTGGTGTTTCAGGTTAAGAATAGTTTCAGGTTAAGTACAGACCTCCAGAACGAATTAAGTACTTAACCTGAGGTACCACTGTAATCTGTTGTGAGCGAGTTAAGGAAGGTGCTGCCTTGTCAACAGGACTTAACTTCAAGTCCAGGAATGTGCACTTTAGCATTGTGGACTCTCTCAGAGCATTCTTTCTCAGCCAGGTAAGAAGTTCGCCTCCAACATGACTTGTCTTACCAGGGAGGTGTCAAAGTTCAAGGTGCGCCATTCTTCTCAGATTGACACATAGCAGTTGTGTTGACAGCTGTCAACACAACTCTTGCCCCAATCTGTCCATGTCTGCTAGTTGTGAAGCTGGCTATGTATTTCCTGCGGTAAGCAGAGGTGATATGCATCTGAATACCACTTGCTGGAACGGGTGGCGCTGTGGGTTAAACCACAGAGCCTAGGACTTGCCGATCAGAAGGTCGGCAGTTCAAATCCCTGCAACAGGGTGAGCTCCCATTGCTTGGTCCCAGCTCCTGCCAACCTAGCAGTTTGAAAGCACATCAAAGTGCAAGTAGATAAATAGGTACCACTCCGGTGGGAAGGTAAACGGTGTTTCCGTGCGCTGCTCTGGTTCACCAGAAGCGGCTTAGTTATGCTGGTCACATGACCCGGAAGCTGTACTCTGGCTCCCTTGGCCAATAAAGTGAGATGAGCTCCGCAACCCCAGAGTCAGCCTGAAGCTAATGTAAAGGTCAGGTGTCCCTTTACCTTTACTACATTTAGGGAGGCCACTGTTGTGCTCCTGTCCTGCTGCCTTATACTGAGCCGCTTATCCATCTTGCTCAGTATTATCTACACTGACTAATAGCATCCTTCCAGCATTCCAGACTGGTTTCTCTCCCAGCCCTACCTGGAGATCCTCAGGAATGAACCTGGAATCGTCTGCATGCCACGGAGATGCTACTTGCACTGGGCTGCAGCCCCTCCTAAAAAGCCCAGTCAAAGGCGACTATGGGGTTGCGGCGCTCATCTTGCTTTCAAGCTGAGGGAGCCGGCATTTGTCCACAAAAAGCTTTCCAGGTCATGTGGCCAGCAGGACTAAACTGCTTCTGGCACAACGGAACACCGTGATGGAAACCAGAGCACATGGAAACGCCATTTACCTACCCACTGCAGTGGCACCTATTTATCTACTTGAACTGGCATGCTTTCAAACTGCTAGGTTGGCAGGAGCTGGGACACAGCAACAGGAGCTCACCCCATCTCGGGGATTCAAACCGCCGACCTTCCGATTGGCAAGCCCAAGAGGCTCAGTGGTTTAGACCACAGCGCCACCCGCATCCCTCCTAATGCCTGGCTGGCTGCAGAATGCAAGACCAGAGAGGATGTTGGTATGATCTAGCAGAGTGCGTATGTTCCTTAAAGTACAATTACAGCTAGCATATTGGCCACATCTGGTGTGTGCACTTCTTTAAAAAATTATTTATTTATAGGATCCTTTCTCTGGCCCAGGGAGAGGACTCTGCCCATTTATCTCCAAGCAGATACACTCTTAGGATTGCTTTAGCCCTTACACCCAAAGCCCGGATTTGTGGCAGGCTACTTACTGTAGCGGTTCAAATCCCCGCGATGGGGTGAGCTCCCACTGCTCAGTCCCTGCTCCTGCCAACCTAGCAGTTCGAAAGCATGTCAAAGTGCAAGTAGATAAATAGGTACTGCTCTGGTAAAGGTAAATGGCCACGACTGGACCTAATTGTCAGGGGTCCCTTTACCCTTTACCTTACTTACTGTAGATGCCACTGATGTCTCCTTGTGTTAGAGCCAAGATCTGACCTGTCTTGGGCGGGGCGGCGGCAATTGTGTGGCTCCCCTTTGCATCTGCCAGCATGCCTCACGTAAAGGGTAAAGGGACCCCTGACTATTAGGTCCAGTTGTGGCCGACTCTGGGGTTGCAGCGCTCATCTCACTTTATTGGCCGAGGGAGCCAGCATACAGCTTCCGGGTCATGTGGCCAGCATGACAAAGCCACTTCTGGCAAACCAGAGCAGTGCACAGAAACGCCGTTTACCTTCCCGCCGGAGGGCTACCAATTTATGTACTTGCACTTTGACATTCTTTCGAACTGCTAGGTTGGCAGGAGCAGGGACCGAGCAACGGGAGCTCACCACGTCGTGGGGATTCGAACAGCCTGATCAGCAAGTCCTAGGCTCTGTGGTTTAACCCATAGCGCCACCTGCATCCCACGCCTCACGTAGGGAAGGGTTATTTCGCTCCCGCCCTTCCCTCTCTTTTGCTGAGCCAGCAGGCATGCATACTCCTCCCATATTGGGTCGGGGAATGTTGATCATTAACAGTCTGCAACAGGATAGGGCATATTTGCTCATCCGCAGCTTCGCTGTCTAGCCTTTCCCAACAGCTGGTGTGGAACAACTGCAACCAGCTTCTTTTTAGTGGCTTGGAATGCTCAGCTTTGCAGAGCAGGGAGAAATTGCCCTCAAGCCTGATCCAGTTATGCCAGAGCAGTTTTTGGTTTTTGGGGGGAGGGGAGCAAGCCAAGCGTATATCCCTATATGTTGTGCCTTGCATGGAGGTAGATGCCCCATGCTTCAGAAAAGTGCCTTCCACTGTGTACACAGGCACTGGAGAGCTGGAGCCAATCATCTCTCCCTTATATTCTACATTCTGGGTAGGAAGCTAAGCCCCTGCAATGTGGCCCTCCAAGCCTCCTATCTGGCCCTTCCCAGCTGCACCCTACACTCTACACAGGCAGTGTTAGTAACTCAGATATATAATCTAGGCACCAAATGGCTCCTTAAACCAGGGTTAGTGTTGCCAAAATGGAACGCCTAGTTGCCATTTCTGGGCCAGACGGCTCAAAAGTCATATTTTTCAATGTGACTTTTTGGTTCCTGAAATTTATTCTCATTGTGCAGATGAAATATAATGGGTGGAAAATTCTGCAGGATGTGTTGCTGATGTGTGTGAAAACAGTCAAGGGAAGCTTTTAATGACTGAGGTATTTTTAATCTTTTGTTGGAAGCCACCCAGAGTGGCTGGGGAAACCCAGCCAGATGGGTGGGGTATAAATTATTATTATTATTATTATTATTATTATTATTATTATTATTATTATTATTATTCCCAGGCACGTACCTCCAGATGATGGAGACGTTAGGCCAGGGGTCCGCAAATTTTTTCAGCAGGGGGCCGGCCCACTGTCCCTCAAACCTTGGGGAGGGGCATTGGACTGTATTTTGAAAAAAAATAATGAACGAATTCCTATGCCCCACAAATAACCCAGAGATGCACTTTAAATAAGAGCACACATTCTACTCATGTAAAAACACACTGAGTCCTGGACTGTCTGTGGGCCGGATTGAGAAGGCGATTGGGCCAGATCTGGCCCCTGGGCCGTTAGGCGGCATTCTGCCCCCTCCCCCCGGCATTTTCACTTGGTTGCAAGTGGCCAAAAACCAGGTGCAAAATGCACTTGGTGAATTCCAAACTTTGCAACCTGCTTGAGTGATTTTGCCTGGCTGGAATGTGTCCTTGAGCTGTGACCAGAGCGATGCATGAGTGTGCCTAGAAACCAGCCTCATACAAAAGGTATTATTTATGTTTTTAAAATCACTATTGCCTCCTTCCACTGCTGACATGTGGCACACAGAAGGTTGCCCAGAATAGACCTTGGCCCATGGGCTGCAAGAGTTTCTCCACCCGTTCCTAAATGAGACAAGGTGAAGCAGCCTGGATGAAGAGCAGTGCAAGACCACCATCGCTCCAGTCCTCATGCAGCAAAATGAGTTCCAGACCAGTCCAGCATTGCTAAATAAACGTCAGGGGAGATTGTGCCAGACAATTTCCTGCATGTCTCAAGTTAATTGGAACAGATCCTCCAGAGTGGCTGGGGAAACCCAGCCAAATGGGCGGGGTATAAATAATAAATAAATTATTATTATTATTATTATTATTATTATTATTATTATTATTATCATCATCATCATCATGGTGTCCCTCTTTTCCAGGGACAGTCTCAAATATCCAGGGATAGTCCCAGATTTACAGATTTCTGATTTGATGCCGGAATGTCCCACTTTTCCTTAGGACATCCCTATTTTCATCAGAGAAATGAGTTATCCAACTCCATAGAATCTGAAGACAGCCCTGTATAGGGAAGTTTTAAAATGTTTAGTTATGTTTTTATATATGTTGGAAGCTGCCCAGAGTGTCTGGGGCAGCCCTGTCAGATGGGTGGGGTAAAAAGAGTAAAATAATAATAATAATAATAATAATAATAATAATAATAATAATAATAATAATAATAATAACGAAATAGGACGTCCCTATTTTCATCGAGAAATGTTGGAGCGTATGTTGGAAGTATGGGGAGAGCCGTGGCTCTGTAGCAGAGCATCTTTGGTAAAGATCCCTCTCCCCAGTGAGGTGTGTTGTGTTGTGTCATGTCCTGGCTTGGATACGTTTACAGTAGCAGCTTTTGTTGACTGCTCACTCCCGGTGCTGAAATTCTTACTGCTTGCTGTTCGTGAAGCGCCAGCTGCTGGCCCCGCTCCACCAAATGTTTTCTGGTGATATGGGGCAGTCGGCACAGTTGCTCCCCTTCCTCGAGCGCTTAGCGTTTACTCTCCCTCTGCAAATAGATGCTGCACAGATCTTGCATGCAACACAGCCCCTCCTATGGAGCTGCTGAGAGGGTTTGCGGGCCCCAAAGCAAACCCAAATCAGGCCCCATGCTTCTGGTCTGGGGTGTTGGGGACGGGACTTGTGTACACTTTTGTGCCTGCACCTGATTTCATTTACAGCATTTTCAGAAAAATAAAAAGTCTCTTGGGGACTTTTTATGAGCACAAAAAGGCAGCAGTGCTTGAGCTCGTTCCTTTTTCCTGAGCTGGGTTTCCTGAACTGGGTCTTTGTGCTTTTGAGGTTTGAGAGCTCTCTTCAAGCACAGGAAAATAAATTGCGCTGTTCAGCATTAGTCTTCCAATTTTTGTGCAATTAGCATGAAGGGCTAAGAAATCACGATTCTGCACATTGCTGGTGCAAACAATCTCACACACGAGGAGTTCATTTGCACAGGTCATGCATGAATCTGCTTGCAAGTGGGTGAGGCGCTAAAATTTCCTTTAAAAAAAAAAAGAATCTTGCCATTCAAATACTCGAGGCAAATGAAATGTAGAACCTTTCTTCCCTAGAAGAGAATTGTTGTCTTGGCCACTGTGAGGATGGAGCTTCTTGGATGTGTGTGTGTGTACAGTGGTACCTCAGGTTACATATGCTTCAGGTTACAGACTCCGCTAACCCAGAAATAGTACCTTGGGCTAAGAACTTTGCTTTAGGATGAGAACAGAAATCGTGCTCTGGCAGCACGGCAGCAGCGGGAGGCCCCATTCGCTAAAGTGGTGCTTCAGGTTAAGAACGGACCTCCGGAATGAATTAAGTATTAACCTGAGGTACCACTGAACTGTTGAGATCATGAGGACTAGCCCCTTGGCTCTTCGCTTGGCAGAATGATGTTTAAACAATCTAAATTAATGAAGTGATCTCCGCCCCACTTTTTGTTTTTTCATTAAAGCTTGGACGCGTCTTCACAGGATGGGTGCAGCGAACTTTCCAGAGCACCCACGCAGCTGCAGCCTCCCAGGCGACCTGTGCTGTTGCTGATGAAAATAACAAGGCCCCTGACCCTGTCCCCGAAGATTGCCCTGTTTGCTCATACAACGAATGGGACCCACTGGAGGAAGTCATTGTGGGGAGAGCCGAAAATGCCTGCGTTCCTCCTTTCTCTGTGGAGGTCAAGGTAAACCATTTGCTGTCTGCGTCGCAAGACTTTATGTATGCTCTTTGCAGCTTCCCACTTTTGCAAACGCTGGAGAGGTTTTGCAATAACAGGCTTTTACAATGTCTGTTTTGTTATGAGTACCGAAGACTTTTAATAGCAATTGCGGGATTCTTTCTGTCTGCGTCCCTGCCTGCTATCCCCAATCAACTTGTAAATAAAAGTTATTGCAAGAAAAAAAATGGCTTGCTTCCAATTTCGTAGCTCTTGCAAGGAGGGAATTGCAGGCTCAGACAGACAGTCTGCATCTAGAGTAGAAGCCTGTGTATCATTCATAGAGTCCTGAGTTGTTTAAGGCTTTATAGGTCAAAACCAGCACTTTGAATTGGGCCTGGAAACTAATTGGCAGCTGGTTTAGTCAGTGTAATACTGACTGTAAAACTGTTTTGCCCCGGTGAGCAGCTTGGCTGCCAATGTCTGCACCAGCTGAAGTTTCTGAACAGTCTTCAGAGGCAGCCCTATGTATAACACGTTGCGGTAATCTAACCCAGAGCATAAACAACAGCGGTTAGGCTATCCCTTTGCAGATATAGTAGGGGTGCAGCTGCGCCACCAGCCAAAGCTAATAGAAGGTACTCAGCGCCACTGAGGCCACCTGAGCCTCAAGTGACAGTAAGGGATTCAGAAGTACCCCCAAGCTGCATACCCGCTCCTTCAGAGGGAGTGTAACGCCATCAAGAGCTGGCAATCTCCCAGTCATCCAGTCTGGGGAACTGCCACTCGCAGGGTCTCCGTCTTATCTGGATCGAGCTTCAGTTTGTTGGCTCTCGTTTCCATTTCTGAGGCAAGACACCTGTCCAGCACCTCCACTGCCACGCCTGCAGATGTAAAGCAGAAATAGAGATTTGTGTCATCAGCATATTGTTGGCAACATACTCTAAACCTCCGGATAACCCTGTAAGTAAAGGGTGGCCAAGTTCTGTACAGTGGTACCTCAGGTTACATACGCTTCAGGTTACATACTCCGCTAACCCAGAAATAGTACCTCGGGTTAAGAACTTTGCTTCAGGATGAGAACAGAAGTCGTGCTCCGGCGGTGCGGTGGCAGCAGGAGGCCCCATTAGCTAAAGCGGCGCTTCAGGTTAAGAACAGTTTCAGGTTAAGAACGAACCTCCGGAACGAATTAAGTACTTAACCCAGGGTACCACTGTATTCTTGTAGTGGACCCGGGGGTTGGGCTACCTACTCTATGCAGCAGTTGTAAAAGTGTGGGGTTGAAACTTTATTTCACCCCACAAAATCTCTCCTAAGTGCTCAGTGTCTGTAGTAGTCAGCAGCCTGCAGTAGTAAGAGCAGCCTTCATCAAGCTGGTATCCTTCAGATATTTCGGAGTGCAATTTCCATTAGCTGACACGCGGAGGAAACATGGAAAACTGCTTTTGAGTCAAACCAGGGACGGGCAGTGAAAACTTTGTCAGGATTTTTTTTTAAAAAGACACCCTTGGGGCCATCAGATCTGGCACTCGGGCTCTGGTTGACAAGCCCATATTAATTTTATTATATCATGCTTCTGCACTTACTTTCACAGTTTATTTGGAAAGCAAACCCTAAACACGCTTGCTAAGGAGGAAGGATTACTGAGCACAATGAGAATTACTTTAGAGTCAACATTCATTCAGCTGTGCTGTCAGGCCAGCATTAGTTTTCCAGATCTTGTTTGACATTTGCATGCTGCCAGATTAATCTGGCTGCAAAGAACACTATCGCCTGCAGGTAGAGAAGTAAATACACTGATAATATTTGAGTGGCTTGACAGTTGTGTCGGCACATGGAAGCGATGCAGTTTAGCAAGTGAAGCAAGAAACCTCTAAGAGACGGAGCTGCTTCACAGGTCAATTTTTTGGGGGGTTGCATAGGGTTGCCATACAAAGGTAAAGGGACCCCTGACCATTAGCTCCAGTCGTGGCCGACTCTGGGGTTGTGGCACTCATCTCGCTTTATTGGCCGAGGGAGCCAGCGTACAACTTCTGGGTCATGTGGCCAGCATGACTAAGCCGCTTCTGGCGAACCAGAGCAGCGCACGGAAACGCCGTTTACCTTCCCGCCAGAGCAGTACCTATTTATCTACTTGCACTTTGATGTGCTTTCGAACTGCTAGGTTGGCAGGAGCAGGGACTGAGCAACAGGAGCTCACCCCGCCGCGGGGATTCAAAGCGCTGACCTTCTGATCAGCAAGTCCTAGGCTCTGTGGTTTAACCCACAGTGCCACCCGCGTCCCGTCTGGCAACCCTAGGGTGGCACAATTTAAAATGGAAACAGATGCCCCTAAATATTTTCTTGGATCCATGGATCCAAGAAGTGCAACAGCATTTCCTGTTCAGAATGAAGTTTTAGTCATGCTTCAGTCCTTCGTTTATTAGCATGCACCTCTTTTAGGAAACTCAGTAGAAGGAAAGTCCTCCGTGTGGGTGGGATTAGCATGGCTGTATGTGTTTTAGCAGAGGAAAATGCTCTCTTTAGCAAGGCTGATTTGATAGACTGATAATGGAAGATCAGTTCTTAGCACTGATTGTCAAATATGAACAAATGCCCATGACAGAGACACTAATATGCATTTTAATTGCATGTAGCTGATAGAGGGTTTAAATCTGTTGTGAACATGATGAAAACAAACAGAGTATGCATTTGACAGTAGCCTTAGTAATCATCACCATCATAATCATAGCATTTCTATAGGAACTTGAAGACATTCAAAATGTTTCACATAATGTTACGGCAAGCGGTATTTGTAGTATGATCAGTATTAATAGTAGTAATAATTCATTTATATATGGCACATATATAAAAAGGTATGCGTGTGTATGTTTGTTGTGTGTGTGTCTATATATGCACTGTGGTCTAAACCACTGAGCCTCTTGGGCCTGCCAAAAAGGTCAGCGGTTCGAATCCCCGCGATGGAGAGAGCTTCTGTTCCTCTGTCCCAGCTCCTACCAACCTAGTAGTTTGAAAGCATGCCAGTGCAAGTAGATCAAAAGGTACCATTGCGGCAGGAAGGTAAATAGCATTTCCATGTGCTCTGGCTTCCATCACGGTGTCCCGTTGTGCCAGAAGCGGTTTAGTCCTGCTGGCCACATGACCCGGAAAACTGTCTGTGGACAAATGCCGGCTCCCTCGGCCTGAAAGCGAGATGAGCGCCACAGCCCCATAGTCGCCTTTGCCTGGACTTAACCATCCGGGGTCCTTTACCTTTATACAGTATATACCATACTCTGCCACTTAGGTATGGTCGATCCTCTTAAATCGTAATTTAAATTGTAAGCCTCATAGGGGCAGCAGGGATCTTTTTGTGAAGGGGTTGTGGTATCACCATACTCTGTGAAATGCTGTGTCCATTGAGAGCACTACATAAATATCAGGAAACGGTGTTTCCAAGCAGACCCCTATAATCTCGTACTTGTGTGGCTTCTGATAAGACTCTCCAGGCCCCTGGAATGACACCAAGGGAAGTTTACGACACAGTTTCCCAACAGAGTTGAGAGGGAACTGCTTTTATATACAGTGGTACCTCGAGTTAAGTACTTAATTCGTTCCGGAGGTCCGTACTTAACCTGAAACTGTTCTTAACCTCAAGCACCACTTTAGCTAATGGGGCCTCCTGCTGCTGCCCGCACCGCCGGAGCACGATTTCTGTTCTCATCCTGAAGCAAAGTTCTTAACCTGAAGCACTATTTCTGGGTTAGCAGAGTCTGTAACCCGAAGCGTATGTAACCCGAGGTACCACTGTATTTTATTTTTAAAAGGGTCTTTTTATTATTTTTTTAAAGTGCATTTGTCACAGCCTGCAATGAGCGCTTTGACATGTAGGTTCCGAGTTGCTGAGCTGGCAGTCTCTGAAGGTCGTGCTTATGTTACAGGTTTCATTCCAGGCCATTTCTGAGTCTCCAGGACTGAGTCCTGCTGGCAGAAAATCTCGGGTTGTGTACTGTACATTTGGCCGCCACTGCAGCAATTCATCTTCTAGCTGTCTAAAGGCCTTCTTAACATTTCCCTACTGAAACTTAAATACAGTCACAGATGTTCTCTGTTGGCTGAGCTCACTGCTCTGCTGACCTCTATTTTTAGCAGCCGAGGAGGGGGGCAGTATTTATTTATTTTTTAAAAGCCACATTCACTTCTTCAAATACTTAATACGTGGCATTCACATATAATGAATTGCATATGTGCAAAGCTTGGCTTGCATTCTGTGGAAGGCGGCTGGCTACAACACTCATTCCACTACAGTGGTACCTCGGGTTACATACGCTTCAGGTTACAGACTCCGCTAACCCAGAAATAGTACCTCGGGTTAAGAACTTTGCTGCAGGATGAGAACAGAAAACGTGCTCTGGCGGCGCGGCAGCAGCAGGAGGCCCCATTAGCTAAAGTGGTGCTTCAGGTTAAGAACAGTTTCAGGTTAAGAACAGACCTCTGGAACAAATTAAGTACTTAATCTGAGGTACCACTGTACTAGCTTATGGGTTTTTTTCTGCATGTACATAAGAGGAAGGTGACAGATGTATTGTATTGGTACTTCTCGCTGCCGCGTCCCTGAAACTGGAAGTTTATTTCAGGCATTTTATACCCTGCCTTTGAAGGAAAAATGACCGTCAGAGCAGCTTACATAAATCAAGTACTAAGGTGCTTTCTGACTTGAGGCTCACTGTCTAAAAAGTCATGACATGTGAGGAAAAATGAACTGGAGGGAGGAGGAAGAAAGCAGGCTCAAAAAAGAAGAAGAAGGAGTTTGGATTTGATATCCCGCTTTATCACTACCCTAAGGAGTCTCAAAGCGGCTAACCTTCTCCTTTCCCTTCCTCCCCCACAACAAACACTCTGTGAGGTGAGTGAGGCTGAGAGACTTCAGAGAAGTGTGACTGGCCCAAGGTCACCCAGCAGCTGCAGGTGGAGGAGCGGGGAAGCGAACCCGGTTCCCCAGATTACGAGACTACCGCTCTTAACCACTACACCACACTGGACAATCATAATGCACGAAACAAATCAGTTACAAACATGCACTGCATCAATTCCCCTAGGGAGGGAAGAAACATAACTAAAACATCACAATAAATACAAACGGAATAAAATAAAAAGCTGCATGTGGAGGAGCGGAGACGCGAACCCGGTTCACCAGATAATGAGTCCACCGCTCTTAACCACTACACCACACTGGCTCTCAGACGTTCGGGTCAGGCACCCCTTTCCTCAGGCAGCTGACTTAATGGCAGTCACTCCACACAATTTCTACAAGTCTTAACTAGGGATGTTGAACAATTTTGATGGAAACAGGAGTAGAAATTGCCAATGTAATAATGTTCCTTGTGTTTTTATATTTTGCTAGAAGAAGCCCAGAGTTGCTGGGGCAGCCCAGTCAGATGGGCGGCATATAAATAATGGGGGGAGGCTGACACAAGGTTGCCCAGTTAACTTTGTGCTGAGTGGGGATTTGAACTCAGGTCTTTCTAGTCTAAGGCCAGGACTCTAACTACTATGGAAAACTGTCCGGCAATCGCTCTTGTTTATCTCAGTGGAATTTCTCCTGCTTGCAGTTGCAGTGGTGCCATGTGATTGAGGTGCCATGTGAATAGCAATAATTTTAATTTATTACCCTCACATGGCTTGGTTATGACAATTTAAAATACATTATTATTATTATTATTATTATTATTATTATTATTATTATTATTATTATTATAGTGGTACCTCGGGTTACAGATGCTTCAGGTTACATACGCTTCAGGTTACAGACTCCGCTAACCCAGAAATAGTACCTCGGGTTAAGAACTTTGCTTCAGGATGAGAACAGAAATTGTGCGGTGGCGGTGCAGCAGCAGCAGGAGGCCCCATTAGCTAAAGTGGTACCTCAGGTTAAGAACAGTTTCAGGTTAAGAATGGACCTCCGGAACAAATTAAGTTCTTAACTTGAGGTACCACTGTATTTGAATTTATTTACCGCCCTCTACCCGGAGGTCTCAGAGCGGTTCACAGAATAAAATCCAAATATAAAACCACAAAATACAAAATAAAAACAACAATCCAATAGCCCCCCCCCCCAAAAGCACATTTCAAAAGGGCATAGGATCCTCACAACATTTAAAGTAAGGCAATTAACAAACCTAGACAAGAGCCACTCATTGGAAAGACCATGATCTCAGAAATGTTTGCAGCAATATTTATTGGCAACCAAATTATCCAGGTGCCTTTCTGATACAAAGACAAAAATCGCTTTGAAATAAGAGTGGGAAGGGGAAAAATTAGCTGTGGTTGTTGAGCAGATGTAATACTATTCAAAAATAGTTTTAAAAACTTAGAATTACAGAAAATGCAATCACCTGAAAATACAAGTCCTATGAGATTGACATACTGTTTTTTAACTGTTAGCAGATGAATACGGTGATCTTTGCAATGTTAATATGCTGCTGGTTCATGTCTGCTTTTTCTCTGCTTTTTCTTTATTGATTACCAGGCGAATACGTACGAGAAGTACTGGGGGTTCTATCAGAAGTATGGAGGCCAGAGTTTCCCCCAGGATCATGTCAAGAAAGCAATCGCTGAAATTGAAGAGATGTGCAATATTCTGAAAATGGAAGGAGTGATTGTGAGAAGGCCAGAGCCACTAGACTGGTCGACCAAATATAAAACGCCTGACTTTGAGTCCACCGGTAATTGCTCAGTGACTTGGAATGTGTAGAATCGATTTAGAGCATGCCCACATCCAAGCCGTACATGTAAAGCCCATGGGAATCCTGGGAAATGTAGTTTAAGGGTGCCGGGAATTGTAGCTCTGTGATGGGAAAGCTGCAGTATTCTCCGGAGGAAGCCATGACTGCTTAAAACGTGCTTAAAATGTACATTGTGGATGTGAACCATGTCTCCGTCTTCTCATTAGTTTATAAAGTATTGTTTATTCGTTATTGATGAGATTTGTTTCCTTTTTAAAAAAGCACAAAAAAAACCTTAAAAGTCCTCGTGACAATTCATAAAGGACAACAGGAGCCTACTGTTAAGCAATTTAGTGTATTGCTATCTATAGTTTCACAGGCGATGCATGTTGTTTACAGTAAAACAGTACAGTCCCTTCTGTTAATCTAGATCAGGGGTTGGCAAGGCTTACTGAAATATACTCAGAGTCGAGAGTGGATTTCATGCTCTTTATTCAGCTCATAGTGGTGAGGAAGAATGGAAGTTCCCCCAGAATGTCTGCTTTATATACATTATTTACACAATGGACCCCATGTGATTGGCTAATTCTGGGATTCTCCTGTAGGCCAATCAGGTTGCACCTGGAGCTGGATTGGGTGGCTCCTGTGGACCAATCAGACTGCTGCATTCTGGATCCTATTGTTCTAGGACCAATCAGGCTGCTGCATTCTGGATCCTATTCAACTCAGTACATAACACTTACCTTGCCTCCATGGGCCAGATTGCGGGTGCGTGTGAATGTGTGTGTCCACGATTTTCATCATCTGTGTCTGCGCAGACGCAATTTCTGGCGCCACTCACGAGTCCCCACACTGCACTACTTCAGTTTAGCGCAGCACGTGGGGACTCGCCGAGTGGGTGGCTGGTTTGGGGGCAGCTTGTGGGCCGGTAAAACGACCCCTGTAGGCTACTTGTGGCCCATGGGCCTTAGGTTGTCAGCCCCTGATCTAGATCTTGCTAGGCCCACATACACATCACTGTTATGCAGTTGTGATGCGCTTTAGGCACACAGCGGAGCAGCCATGATGGATTAAAATGGATGACGCACTGAAATGTTTGTCTGCCCCATACAAACTGCTTGAACTTGAGCACACCGTTTTGCTGCTTTTTGATAAAGGCTTGGCACTCTGGTTAGAGTGGCAGAAACGCAGCCATGTCCCCAAAAGAAGGTTGGGTCATAACACATTTTGGCAAACCGAAGCTGGGAATCGTGTTGATTTGTTTTGGTTATGTTCAGTAGCCTGTGGTTTCTTTGTTGTTTTGCTTGATGTGTGGAAACATCACTCCCTCTTCCCCTGGGTTGCTACCGAGCAAAATCGAACCTTGACTGGGATCCAGTGTGCAGGATTTGTGCCGCTGTTGATTGGATCCCCAGATCAAACACTTTGTTTTTTTGGTAGGGATGTACGCAGCTATGCCACGAGACATTTTGCTGGTCATTGGGAACGAGATCATCGAAGCGCCGATGGCTTGGCGCGCCCGTTTCTTTGAATACAGAGCGTACCGGCCCATCATCAAAGAGTACTTCCGCCGCGGATCAAAATGGACCACAGCACCAAAGCCCACCATGGCGGATGAACTTTATGACCAGGTATTACACGGGTGGCGCTGTGGGTTAAACCACAGAGCCTAGGACTTTCCGATCAGAAGGTCGGCAGTTCAAATCCCCGCAACGGGGTGAGTTCCTGTTGTTCGGTCCCTGATCCTGCCAATCTAGCAGTTCAAAAGCATGTCAAAGTGCAAGTAGATAAATAGGTACCACTCCGGCGAGAAGGTAAATGGCGTTTCCGTGCACTGCTCTGGTTCGTCAGTCATGCTGGCCACATGACCCGGAAGCTGTACTCCGGCTCCCTTGCCTAATAAAGCGAGATGAGCGCTGCAACCCCAGAGTCGGTCACAACTGGACCTAATGGTCAGGGGTCCCTTTACCTTTACCTATTATTATCCTTTTGGCTTTCAAGGAAGCAACTATGGTGGCAGGAGCAAGGGTACCTTCCTGGTGTTATTGGAGTACAACTCCCATCATCCTTGACCATTGATTGGCCATGCTGGTGTTGGGAAAACGCCCTGGGAAGGCTGCAAACTTCCCCAGGTCTCCGGAGCATTCCCCAGTGGCTCTCTCTGGCTATAAATCTTCCTCAGTCCAGAGTGGCTGGTAACAAGTGACTCTTCTCTCCCCAAAAGAGCACACCAGTCTTCTGGTATATCATAGCAGAAGAAAGACTCAATTGTAGTTCTAAAACTACTTTATTTACAGTCTTATATACAGAGGGAGGCACATGGCGCTGTGGGTTAAACCACAGAGCCTAGGACTTGCTGATCAGAAGGTCGGTGGTTTGAATCCCCGCAACGGGGTGAGCTCCCGTTGCTCAGTCCCTGCTCCTGCCAACCTAGCTGTTCAAAAGCAAGTGAAAGTGCAAGTAGAAGGTAAAAACGGCATTTCCGTGCACTGCTCTGGTTCACCAGAAGTGGCTTAGTCATGCTGGCCACATGACCTGGAAAGTGTACGCCGGCTCCCTTGGCCAGTAAAGCGAGATGAGCGCCACAACCCCAGAGACTGGACCTAATGGTCAGGGGTCCCTTTACCTTTTATATACAGAGACTCCATCAGTACATCTGTGCTCTCTGAACACCAGTACAGTGGTACCTCATGTTAAGTACTTAATTTGTTCCGGAGTTCCGTTCTTAACCTGAAACTGTTCTTAACCTGAAGCACCACTTTAGCTAATGGGGCCTCCCGCTGGCGCCATTCTGCCGGAGCACGATTTCTGTTCTCATCCTGAAGCAAAGTTCTTAACCCGAGGTACTATTTCTGGGTTAGTGGAGTCTGTCACCTGAAGCGCCTGTAACCTGAAGCATATGTAACCCGAGGTACCACTATACAGAACTGCAACATACACCGAATTAAAACCAACTTCCAATAGTACAGTGGTACCTTAGGTTACATATGCTTCAGGTTACATACGCTTCAGGTTACAGACTCCGCTAACCCAGAAATAGTGCTTCAGGTTAAGAATTTTGCTTCAGGATAAGAACAGAAATCGTGCTCCGGTGGCGCGGCGGCAACAGGAGGCCCCCATTAGCTAAAGTGGTGCTTCAGGTTTCAGGTTAAGTACGGACCTCCGGAACGAATTAAGTACTTAACCCGAG
Source organism: Podarcis melisellensis (assembly GCF_964234715.1). NCBI lineage: Eukaryota > Metazoa > Chordata > Lepidosauria > Squamata > Lacertidae > Podarcis > Podarcis melisellensis. The sequence goes on along the minus strand of NC_138546.1, from coordinate 38,299,353 downwards.
GTACCACTGTACTCAGAAGGAAGAGATAACACAGACTTACTTTCTCATGCTCAGACACTCACATGATGTATACAAATCATAGTACCACTCGCTTGGATAGATAAAAATCCTAACAGTTGGCAGGGGCTGATGGGAGCTCAATGCCAACAATAATATCTGCAGGACGATCCATGTTCCTCACCCCAGAACTCAGCGTTTGGCCACAGCATGTCTGCTTTGGCAACCCTCCCTGCTAGAACTATCAGCCTTGGAAAAGCTTAGGCCAGGCTTCCTCAACCTCAGCCTTCCAGATGTTTTGAGACTACAATTCCCATCATCCCTGACCACTGATCCTGCTAGCTAGGGATCATGGGAGTTGTAGGCCCAAAACATCTGGAGGGCCGAGTTTGAGGAAGCTTGGCTTAGGCAGATCAGAGGTTGAGAAATGGCGCCATGTGATTGCCCCGAGTAGTGGGAACAGTCCTAGCAAAGGCCTGTGTATGTTTTGTCTTTCTGAAACCAGGATTACCCCATTCGCACTGTGGAAGACAGGCACAAGCTGGCTGCGCAGGGCAAATTTGTCACAACTGAATTCGAGCCGTGCTTTGACGCTGCAGATTTCATACGAGCCGGAAGAGACATCTTTGTGCAAAGAAGTCAGGTGAGCAGATTGGTTCCTTTTTTTGCAGTATATTTTTTTATATTTTTTTCAAACATTTGCACCATAATCTTCTTATCAAATAGTTACATTGTTTCATAAATTGACTTCCCACTCTCATTTCTGCAGTCTTTTTATTCAGACCGTCTCTACTGCATTATATCTTTATCTATTATACAAGTTTCTCTGTTGCAATTATTTTATCATTTTTTCTTTCTCTGCTTTTAGCTAGAATCCTGCCTTCAATTTCATTTGGCTATAGTATTTTTTAAAATAGTCCATTCTTCTATGAAAAGTTCACCATTTTGATCTCTTAATTTCACTGTCAGCTTTGCCATTTCTACGTAGACCAACAACAAAATTTTACATCCATTATTCGTTTTTTAGTTAGATTTATTTGTTGGTTAGTACGAACTTTTATGCCGACTTTGAAAAGCCTGCTGAAAACTTTTCTATTCCGCTATGCCTATGCAGACAATCAGTGGCGTAGCGTGGGTTCTCAGCACCCGGGGCAAGGCAAGTAATTTGTGCCTCCTAACCCGTGGATTTGCGCCCCCTAACCCCCAGATTTTGCGCCCGGTGCGGCCGGCCCCCCCTGCACCCCACACGCTACGCCAGTGCAGACAATTAAGAATACACCCCCCCCACAATGCTCTATTGATGTTCAATTTAAATATCTGCTTCTCTCTGTCCCTCCATTGTGTCAAGTTGGCGGAGTTTTGCACTTTGGGAATACGATGATCAGAGTTAATGCAGCGTGCGTTTATTAGCGGCGGAGTTTAGATGAGTGATTTATTTCATTCTCCCTTTAAAAAAGCTCAACAGCTCTTGTCAATTCTTCCCCCCAAAAAGTTCAACAACTCTGGTCAATCCTCAATGACAATGGATAGATCAGGTAGATCACTGCCATTTTTTTTAATACTGGGAGTAGATTGCAGTCTCTTGGGCGTTGGATGGGCCTGATATATGGCTTACTGTTGTTGCAGATATTTCTTCTGAAACAACTAAAAGTCTAAATCTTGCTCTCAAGGTTACTAACTACATGGGTATTGAGTGGATGCGGAGACACCTTGCGCCAGAATACAGAGTGCACACCATCTCTTTCAAAGACCCCAATCCCATGCACATCGATGCCACATTCAACATCATTGGACCGGGTCTTGTGCTTTCCAACCCAGATCGTCCGTGCAATGAGGTAAGGGATCTTCAGACAAACTGGGGGCAAATATATAAGAGCAGCCCTGTAAGATCTGGCCAAAGACTCATCTATTATTGCTATTATTATTATTATTTATTGAATTTATATATTGCCCTATACCCGGGGGTCTCGGGGCGGTTCACAGAACGAAATCAAAATATAAAACCTCAAAATAAAAACAGCAACCCAATAACGCCCCTGCCCATTTTAAAAGGGCATAGGATGTCAATCAAGTCCTGGTTAAAAAGGAACGTTTTTGCCTGGTGCCTAAAGGTGTCTAATGAAGGCGCCAGGCGAATTTCCTTGGGAGAGCATTCCACAGATGGGGAGCCACTGCGGAGAAGGCCCTGTTTTTGTGTTGCCACCCTCTGGACCTCTTAAGGAGGAGGCACACGAAGAAGGGCCTCAGAAGATGATCTCAGGCTCCAGGTAGGCTCATATGGAAAGAGGCGGTCCTTGAGGTATTGCGGTCCTGAGACATTTAAGGCTTTATAGTTCAAAGCCAGCACTTTGAATTGGGCCCGGAAACTAATTGGTAGCCAGTGCAGTCGGACCAGGATTGGTGTAATATGCTGAAACCGTCTTGCCGGTCCGGTGAGCCACCTGGCTGCTGAATTCTGCACCAGCTGAAGTTTCCGAACAATCTTCAGAGGCAGCCCTATGTATATTGCACGGCAGTAATCTAGTCCAGTATCTTTTTCTCACAGGGGTCAACCCATGGGAAAGCAGGACCCCCAAGCACAAGAGCACCCTCCCCCTCGGCAGCTTCCAGCAACTGGTATTCAGAAGCATCACATCCTCTGACCATGGAGGCAGAACATAGCCTTTGTGGATCGTAGCCCTTGATAGCTTTCTCCTCCATGAATTTGTCTAACCCTCTTTTGAAGCCATCCAAATTGGTAGCCATTACTGTTTCCTGAGGGAGCAATTTCTGGTGTACTTCTAGGCCTCCTCCCTGAGGTGCTAGCTGATTATGTGCAGGGAGTTTGATGCGGGAGAATATTCAAACATCCTGTTCACACACCTCCATTCTTAAAGTGGTAGAGTCCTGCCAGGAGAATGGGAGAGCCCTGTTTAAACAGACCCAACGGCCAGTCTAGACCAGTGTAGGCCCACAGGTGCTTTTGGGAAGCTCACAAGCCCAGACTTTTCTGAACCCTTTAAACAAGTCGCTAGGTTTCTCATCAGCAATTGTTAACTAAGCCAAACATTATTTAAGCCCTTGTTTTTGCAGCTGACCTTGGGCAATTGCGTGCAAAGGTTGTGGTTCCTTTTTACAGCTCTTAAATTTGTGTGGGTTAGGGTTAGGGTGCCGGATTTACGTATAAGCTAAACAAGCTATAGCTTAGGGCCCCACTCTCTTGAGCCCCCCCCCAAAAAAAATAAAGGAAAAGAAAGCTGGATATACATTTCCAAAATAAAAGATAAAAAACAAATAAAATAAAACCTACATGCAGCAACAGTGTTTTGTGTTGTGTAGGCTCCTATGATGTAATTAATGGGCTCCGCCTGCTAGCCTGCTCCCTAAAATATCACTGGTTTGCTATTATTATTTCATGTTATAGCAAGTTTCTAGAGACTAGATTATGAATCTTTGTAAACTGTGTTTCTAAATTAACTTTTGTTATTGCCAAATGCCAATGTGTTTGCATTATTAAGTTTGTTATGAATAAAATATTGTTTTAATTTAGAGCTTAATAATTATTTCACTATTAATATACTTCTTCTTAATTGTATTTCACTATCAATATACTTCTTCTTAATTGTATTTCAATTCAACAATTGCTTTGATAAAATACATATTTTGTTATGTACAAATGGCTTTAGATACCTATTAGGTCCATAAATTACCATGTAGCATATATTCAACTGAAAAAAACAGCAGCAATTTGTTGTTGACAAAGGACAGCTAGACATATAAAGGGCCCCATTACCTTCAGTAGCTTAGGGCCTCATCAGACCTAAATCTGGGCCTGCGTGTAGCATATGGAGAATGTGTTTATCTACATGAGAGGAATGGCCTACAAAAGCTGGCATGAGTGCTAGAGGAGAAGAAATTAGTGTGTTGCCCTCTTTTAAAATATCTTGTCCGGTGGGGGTGCTAGAATCATCTGACGGGTCTCTGTGGGAAGGAGAATAGTGGAGAAGATGGACATTGGGTCTGATCCAGGATAGCTCTTGATCTTCATTTGCAGTGGGTGGCCAAAGGAGGATGTCAAGTGTTTTCTAGGGTGCTATCTGCACTATAATTTAAAGCAGTACAATACCGCTTTAAACAGTCATGGCTTCTATGGCAACCTTCCTTAGTAAAGATGGGAGTAAGGTAACATGACTGGATTTTGGGGTGGTTTTAAAATTTTGACTCTCCCTGTCTAAATTTTTAGAGGTCTGCATGTCTAGGCCTGCACTGATTGCATGTCAGTTGCGAAGTACAAAGTACAATGTCATTGCATGTGAAATATAATATATTGAAACTAGATCCCATTGGACTGTAAACATTTTAAGAATATTTGAGCAATTGGAAAATATTAGACACCAGTGTCAGCACAATACATTTAGCTCCAGACTGAGATTGCATTCACACAGCAGTTTATTCCATTTTCACAAAATGATTCCCTAGCTGATAATTTCCACATTATTTTTCAGCTTTCACACAATGTAAAAGCCACCTCTGGAGCTATTGTGCTGTATAGTAGCACTCGCTTCCATATTATTTGCAAATGGATTCTTTTCTGGAAGCAAATAACATGGACTTGACTGCTAAACTTGAACTATATTTCACTATAGTTACAGAAGAGGCTTTTACGATGTGTGAAAGCTCAGATATAATGTGGAACTTAGGGGAAAGATTGAAAATGGAATGAACTGCCATGAAAAAAAGGATGCTCGGTGTCTTTCTTTGATGTGCAAGTAGAGAGCCCTCTTGTGATGAAAACTAAGCAATGCAACTTCTGCAAACAATACTACATTTTCCCATAAAGACCTTGGGGCCAAACTAGATTTGATGCAGAGTGCCTATTTTCATTTTAGCATGCATGCATTGTAACATGCAAATGCCAAGAGCAGCAATGGCAATCATAATAAGGATTGTAGGAGGCAAGGCCATGGGTTTGATCCCTATATGGGTGCACATTCCTGAATTGTAACGAGCTGGACTACTAGATTATCAATGGAGTCCCTTCCAACTCTTTTTTTAAAAAAAAAAAATTAAATAATAATTTTTATTGAATGGTTTTATGTTACAAAAAACAATACAGCCATACTACCACTAAATATAATTAAGAAATAAAAATTACATACATCGATAATTAGTTTGTTATTTGTTACCGTCTTATTTTCTCCCAAACATTGCATACAACAACACACATATGTGCAGACACCCGCACAGAAAATGATAATAATGAAAGTAAATATTTTTTCCCCTTTTATCTTCCAAAATCTTTTCTTCAAGTTTGACTTCCTGTCAAGTCCCTTTGCATATGTTTTATCTTACATTTGAATGTACACAAAGCAATAAACCTTTCTATATAATTTTTATAATACATTCTGAAAACATAATAAATCCTTAATTGTAGCCCACCTCCTTTTAGTTCCTTTATCACTCGAATGCTAGCACGGAGTCAAAACTATTATTGTATCTTTGAACATATTTTTTATAATCATCCAATTTTCCCGCTAATTTTTGCTATTATTCTTAACCCTTTCCTCTCCTTCTGTGATCCCGCAAGACACAGCCTCTTCTGTGGGTGCTTGTTTGCATTGGGAATAAATCCCACAATGCTTAAAAAAAAATCCCAATTTGAATCTCTATCTCTTTTAGATCGATCTCTTCAAGAACGCAGGCTGGACGGTGGTTCACCCTCCATTGCCCCTGATCCCTGATGGTATGTTTAGCTTATTCCCAATTTTGAAGACCAGTTGTGCAAAGCAGAAGTCCCAGACTTCATCCACCCAATGGGAGTGCTAAATATTATTTCCTGTTTATATTTGCATCCAGACCACCCACTGTGGATGTCCTCGAAATGGCTCTCTATGAATGTCCTGATGCTGGATGAAAAACGTGTGATGGTCGATGCCAACGAAACTCCAATCCACAAGCTGTTTGAAAGTCTCGGTGGGTCAAAATGTTTAGGGATGTGTATAGTTGCCAGGAGAGGTTATATTTATTAGATATTATCCTTCCTTCCTTCCTTCCTCACGCTTGTGAGTTCAGCAGAATGCATCCCTTTGCAGCTTAAAAGGGAAGCTTAGATAGGTTAGTTTTGGCCTTTTAATTTAAGTAATCCAGGATACTTTAAGGAAGACTGGATTTTCCTGGTATTTCCTATGTTCTTCTCCCCTGAAAACAATAATCACTTATTTTTTTTTAAAAAAAGTAAAACAGTCTTGTAAAAAGTAAAAAAATGACATTTACTCATTCAGTATTCCCCATTGAAGAACAGCAGAGTTAACAGCAGCTTTGTTCAGGCAGGCTTAAAATGGTAATCCAGTTACAAATACATACTTTGGTCTAGTTCAAAATGGAGTCAGTGTGGCTCAGACTTAACATATATTATACATTGCTGGAATGAGGCAAAATAGCAAAGAGAAACTGCCCAGCCAGGTGAGGAGATTATATGTGGCTACACTTTCCCACTGTCAGGGAACATTGGGAGTGGCTCTTAAGAGTTCTGTCTAGCAAACTTACAGGAAAACTCTATGAGCTTCAGCTCCTATCATGTGCCTGTCTAGCAAATATGCATTGTTGGTTTGATCGCATTGTAAATATCCCATGCAATGTAGTATGTAAAGGTAAAGGTAAAGGGACCCCTGACCATTAGGTCCAGTCGTGGCCGACTCTGGGGTTGCGGCGCTCATCTTGCTTTATTGGCCGAGGGAACCGGCGTACAGCTTCTAGGTCATGTGGCCAGCATGACTAAGCCGCTTCTGGCGAACCAGAGAAGCGCATGGAAACGCTGTTTACCTTCCCGCCGGAGCAGTACCTATTTATCTACTTGCACTTTGACGTGCTTTCGAACTGCTAGGTTGGCAGGAGCAGGGACCGAGCAACGGGAGCTCACCCCATCGCGGGGATTCGAACCGCCGACCTTATGATAAGCAAGTCCTAGGCTCTGTGGTTTAACCCACAGCACCACCCACGTCCCTAATGTAGTGTGTAAGTGAAGCTTAAAGGCGCAGCTAATTGGTAGGGCTGCAGTCGCATGACAGAGAAGGTGATGAATATGGCTCTGCCCCAGGGCCTCTCTAGGCCAGAAACAGGAAAACCTGTGACCCCTCTATGCAGGTCCTACCATCCTTGCTCATGCTGGTTGGAGCTTATGGGAGTTGGGATCCAACCATCAGGTCACAAATTTTCCCATCCCTACTCTCTGGCAACTCTTAAGGCAGGTGTGGGGGACTTTTGACCCTCCAGATGTTGCTGAACTTCAAAACCCATCACCCCTGGGCCATGCCAGCTGGGGAAGATGCAGAGATATGAAAAACCAGACTTAAGCCTGGAAAAATAAGAAATTTGAGAGAACTGAAATTGACTGAGCCATTTGGGGGTAGCTTAGCCAAAATGGCCTCACAGGGGGATTCCCACTGTTGGGAGAGGGGGGTTCAAGCCCAAATCTCCTTGAAATATGCCCCAAACACTCTATGACACTGCACTATGTTATAAAGATAAAAAAGGTAAAGGACCCCTGGACGGTTAAGTCCAGTAAAGGCGACTATGGGGTTGTGGCGCTCATCTCGCTTTCAGGCCAAGGGAGCCAGTGTTTGTCCACAGACAGCTTTCCGGGTCATGCCTTCCCCTAATGTAATGTCTACTTTTGACAATAATGAGTTAATTCCTTGCTCTGGGCAATCCTAGCTCTGACACAAATTATTTTTTTAATGAAATTACTACCCCACCTTTCCTCCCAATCTCATTTTGCTGCATTCACTGGGGGATTATGACACTGGTCATAATAATTTGTTCATAAACTATTGAATTCAGTGGGTCTAGGTTAAAAAGGTAAAGGACCCCGGACGGTTACGTCCAGTCAAAGACGACTATGGGGATGCGGCGCTCATCTCGCTTTCAGGCCAAGGGAACCGACGTTTGTCCACAGACAGCTTTCCGAGTCATGTGGCCAGCATGACTAAACCACTTCTGGCACAACAGGACACTGTGACGGAAGCTAGAGCGCACAGAAATGCCGTTTACCTTCCCGCTGCAGCGCTACCTATTTATCCACTTGCACTGGTGTGCTTTCAAACTGCTAGGTTGGCAGGAGCTGGGACAGAGCAACGGGAGCTCATCCCATCACAGGGATTCGAACTGCCAACCTTCCGGTCGGCAAGCCCAAGAGGCTCAGTGGTTTAGACCACAGAGCCACCCGCGTCCCCTGCCTGTGTTGTAAATGAAGGAGGAGCTGGCCATGGTACCAGACATACTTGCACAGCTCCTCATAACCCTGTGTGTAAATCTGAGTCAACCTTCACCAAAGAGTCTTGCTTCGCTTTCTTTTCCCCTGCAGGCATTTCAACAGTCAAAGTGAACATCCGCCATGCCAATTCCTTGGGAGGAGGCTTCCACTGCTGGACCTGCGACATCCGCCGCCGTGGTACCCTGAAGTCTTACTTTGATTAGGAAGGGTGCAGCTTTGTGAAGCTGCACGCGGTTAAGTTTGCATGAGCTAGGCGTAGGCAAATGAAGAAGAGGAGATCGGTTTCATCTTTCTGCTTAAAAAGGGTGCGAGTGCATGGACTGCAATACTTGGGACAGTGCCCACCTCCCCACCCACCCCAACGGAGGTAACAGGAACATTGTGCCCTAAGAGCCTATTCACACATTACACAGAGGCAAGCCCAAGATGTGCCTGTATGTTCCGTTTATTTTGTTTTTCCATTCATGCATATATTTGTTCAGAAGTAAGCTCCACTGTGCTGGATGTGGCTCATTTCCAGATGCACAGGATTGCAGCCTTAAATCACTAAATCCACTTATCTTTTTTAAAAAATTCCCTTTTTAGAAGATGCCTACATTTTCAAAAGGCTCCTGCTACTCTTGCTTAGATCCAGACTGTTGGTTGCTGTTGGGTCCCAACTGAAATCAGTAGAACGCTCTGTTGGTTAGAGCATGGCGCTGATATTGCCAAGGTTGCAGTTTCAGTCCCTTCCATTTCTACAATTCTATGGAAGTGACCTGCTGCTGACCTTATTTCCATAGGACCTCAGTGCATCTGACTTACTCTGAATCTACAAAGCACTGCTGAAACTTTTGTTACGTGAATACAATACTGATAACGACACACACGACGTAACAGGCTGTATGTAACTGTGTAAATTCTATTTCAAAAAAACACCAATTCAACGTATCATATCACAATATGTAATTCCATAGACCAATTTATCATATGAGCATAACATATTCTGAGAGATTAAAGTCCAGCGGATTGATCAGGAGATACAGTCTATTCAGTTCTTATGTTAGCAACATAAGATCCTGATTAATCCGCTGGACTTTAATCTCTCAGAACATGTTCCGCTCATATGATAAGTTGGTCTATGGAATTACATATTGTGATATGATCTGTTCAATTGTTTTTTAAAACAGAAGTTACACAGTTACATACAGCCTGTTACATTGTGTGTGTCGTTACTCTGAATCTAACCTTTCCTGTATAGGTTCTGTAGCCTTTAAAACAACTTGGGTGCGCCCTCAAACGCTGCAATGTGTGAAATGGCCCTTAGCTCGTCTAGGCCAAAGTTGCAACTCCTCATCAGCAGTACAGGTCTTCTGGCTGGCTTTTTGAAAGACTTCCACCTCCCCGTGAAGTCCCTTCTTACATTCACTTCCAGGATGCACAAACTTCAACAGTACTTTTCAGCCTCATAGAGGTCAACTGGTTGATACTGCTCTACATCTACCTCTTTTCAAAAAGGCAGCTAGAAAGGTTAGACCTGAGTTTTAACAGAAATCTTTCCAGTATCTTTTCTAGTTTGAGTGTGTTTGTGGATGCACATCACACTTCATAAAATTTAAGGCAAAATATTTAAATACACAGATCTTATATGGACCTTGGTTTTTACTGATTTTGTATAAGCTATTTAGGTTAGTTTGACTTGTGTTGTTGTTGTTTTGAAAAGGTTAAGCCCCACGCTGATGCGTCTGTAACTGAATTTATTAATCATGTAGGAATCATATGATGCCCTCTGTGGACCAGCTTGACACCCATTCATTGGAGCAGGGAACCTATGTGCTTGCAATCCATCACACAAAGGCTAGGGATTCTCGTGAATTGAACTTGGTCTGCATTTTTAAGCAAACAAGCCTGATTTGGGGGTTCCTGGTTTGCTTACACAGATTGGCCCAGTGCTATCCTTCTATTTTCCTCCCTTCTCTGTTCTTTGCGATACACTTCTGGAAGCAGTGGCCCGCTCCACACATACGCCAAACTATGACATGCATGTCTCCTGATGTACGCTGTCAGAACTGTGCCTAACTCACTCTCCCTTTCCTGGGCATACAGGAAGCAAACCATTGTGCCTATGGCTTACAGTTCGGTGCAAAATTGATCCTCAAAGTCTGTTTCTTTCCAAACAAACCACAAGAGGGAGAGCTTTCTTCCAGCAGCATGTACCAGCATTGTTACGTGTTCGCAGCACGCCATAGCTTGAGTTTCTTTGATGGGTGAACGCAAAACCAAGTGCGTACCTTGTCATGAAATACACACCAAAAGAATATGCGGGAAACTGTGTGACACAAAGTTATGAATGTATACAGTATTTGCAAAATTTGACAGACCAGAAAAAGATTGATCTCTCCATCCTTAAAGTTGGCACAACCTCTGCCCTTTGAAATGGGAGATTCCTAAAAGTCCACCTTAGGAGGTCAGGCCCTCATATATAACTCTGAACCTCATGCTTTTAATAATAATAATAATAATAATAATAATAATAATAATAATAATTTATTTATACTCCACCCATCTGGCTGGGTTTCTCCAGCCACTCTGGGTGGCTTCCAGCAGAATATTAAAATACAATGATTCATCAAATATTAAAAGAATCCCTAAACAGGGCTGCCTTCAGATGTCTTCTAAAAGTCCGATAGTTGTTTATTTCTTTGACATCTGATGGGGGGGGGGGCATTCCACAGGGCGGTGATGGCTACCAATGTGGATGGCTTTAAAAGAATAGACAAACAAATAAACATAAAAGAATAAACAAGTAAGGCTATGTTTTACTTCTGCTGCTTCCGAATGCCAGCTGCTGGAAACCACTGAGAGCCAGTGTGGTGCAGTGGTTAAGAGCGGTGGACTCGTAATCTGGGGAACCAGGTTCGCGTCTCCGCTCCTCCACATGCAGCTGCTGGGTGACCTTGGGCCAGTCACGCTTCTCTGAAGTCTCTCAGCCCCACTCACCTCACAGAGTGTTTGTTGTGAGGGAGGAAGGAAAAGGAGAATCTTAGTCGCTTTGAGACTCCTTAGGGTAGTGATAAAGCGGGATATCAAATCCAAACTCTTCTTCTTCTTCTTCTTCTTCTTCACTGGAAGGGAGAGGGCTCTTGAGTTGAGGTCCTGTTTGCAGGTTCCCCTTCGGTCTCTAGTTGGCCACTGTTTTCATGAGGTGGTGGTAATGGCAGGGAAGTCATGCACATAGCCCCTTACTCCAGTGGATGGGTTTGCAGAGGGGTCAGGAGATGGGGCATGGTCACCTTCCTACAGAATCACATCCGCATAGTGCTTTCTAAAGCTCTAGACTTTGTATCTAGTGCCCTGGTTTAGGAAGTAGTTCTTATTTCAATGTATCTTCTCTCGATGAACATCACTTCTGGTTTGTTTGTTTTTAAAGTTCCCATGTGTGCCAACACATTTGATTTCGTGAGCTTGTTTAGATAAACGGAAAGCTTTTTATTGTTCTTATTATTGTTAATAATCCATAGCAGAAATGCCAAATCGTGGGAATTTTAAGGATACCCACCAGTGCTGTAAATTACGTTTTCAATACTGATTTCCTCAATATGTATTTTTATGCCGATAAAACATGTTTGCATTTGTGAACTGTTGGTGTTTCTCGTTTTGAGGGTTGATTTTCTGCCTTGGACCCCGACCCCCACTCACCCCAGAAAACCCAAATCCTCTGTGTGTGTGTGTGTGTGTGTGTTTGTCTTCAGACATTCACACTAAACTTTTAAGGCACATTCAACACACATTTAAAACACATTACTTCACCCCCAAAATATTGGGAATGTTGGGAAGCGTAGTTCTGTGACAGAGAAATGATAGTTCCCAGAGTTCTTGGATGTGGGGAGTTATGTGCATTGAATGTGCTTTAAATACATCTGCTCTCTGTCTGCCACAGACAACCCACAAAACCCATTTTCAATAGGTTATTGTATTTTAGTGTTCTGTTGGAAGCCGCCCAGAGTGGCTGGGGAAACCCAGCCAGATGGACAGGGTATAAATAAATAAATTATTATTACAGTGGTACCTCGGGTTACAGACGCTTCAGGTTACAGACTCCGCTAACCCAGAAATAGTACCTCGGGTTAAGAACTTTGCTTCAGGATGAGAACAGAAATCACACGGCGGCAGCAGGAGGCCCCATTAGCTAAAGTGGTGCTTCAGGTTAAGAACAGTTTCAGGTTAAGAACAGACCTCTGGAACGAATTACATATGTAACCAGAAGAACCACTGTAGTAGTATTATTATTATTATTATTATTATTATTATTATTATTATTATTATCATTACTGTTCAGTCAGCTTTAAGCCTGCAGATACATTTATTGATTTCATAAAATTTATACATTGCTTGGTGGTAAAAACACCTCTAGGCAGTTTACACATACAGCGGTACCTCGGGTTAAGTACTTAATTTGTTCCGGAGGTCCGTTCTTAACCTGAAACTGTTCTTAACCTAAAGCACCACTGTAGCTAATGGGGCCTCCTGCTGCTGCCGCGCCTCCAAAGCACGATTTCTGTTCTCCTTCCCTGAAGCAAAGTTCTTAACCTGAAGCACTATTTCTGACTTAGTGGAGTCTGTAACCTGAAGCGTATGTAACCCGAGGTACCACTGTAAAAGATAAAACAAATATTTTTTTTCAACCATACTTAACAACATACAGAAGTCAAAATACTAAAACAGATTAGAATTACCTTGACTTTCTAAGCACGTGGGCAGGCTTCTCTAAACAGGGATTTTATAGCAGGCGCTGACAAGAGTACAGTGAAAGCACCTGCTTGGTCTCAAGAGGCAGGGAGTTCCAAGTAGATAAATAGACACCGCTCCGGCGGGAAGGTAAACAGCGTTTCCCTGTGCTGCTCTGGTTCGCCAGAAGCAGCTTAGTCATGCTGGCCACTTGACCCGGAAGCTGTACGCCGGCTCCCTCGGCCAATAAAGTGAGATGAGTGCTGCAACCCCAGAGTCAGCCACGACTGGACCTAACGGTCAGGGGTCCCTTTACCCTTTACCTTTAGAGTATATAGAAAAGCAAAGCAGCTGGTAAGCCTGATCTCTATTAACCGTTTCAACAGGGTCCCCACTCGCCACACACAGGAGGGAGGCATAGCTGTCAACTTTTCCCTTTTCTTGCGAGGAATCCTATTCGGAATAAGGGAATTTCCCTTTAGAAAAGGGAAACGTTGACAGCTGTGGAGGGAGGAGGACCCTGAACAATGGTGCACAAGCCCTTATATAGACTTTTGAAATTGCCCACCCTGTAGCCCAAGACCCCCTCTTCCAAAAAAAACCATACATACATCACAGAAGGAGGCGGTCTACAGCAGAAATCCTGCCTGCCAGGATACCTGATAATGGTCACTGATTGCTTTACCTGGCCAATCTTTTGTGATGGTTAATACTTTAGTTCCTAAATCCAGGTCACATGCTCACCCTATTCATACAAAAATATGCCCTTAAGACAGGATTTACAAGCAAAAAGACTATGGGAAGGCTTTCCCCATTTGCCTCCCTTACTGCAGAGGAATATTTGAGGTCGCTGGGAGAGTCAAAATGGCTTCAGGATTGCTCTCCCATACTATTTCAGACAAATGGTTCGTATATTTAGATATGCGTGCATTTATGAATATTTATTCTATATTTGAGACCTTAAAATTCTTATAACATTGGACTACACCTCCCACCTTTGCTGACCATTGGCCACACTGGCTGGGGCTGATGGGAATTGTAGTTCAACAACCTTGGGCAGGAGTAACCTGGCTTCTGCCTTGGCAGGTGTCCCTGCGCTGAAATTTATTTCCAACCAGAACTAGCAATGAGGAAGAAACTACTAAACCACGATTGGATGTGACCTTTTTTTAGTACTGTGTTAAGCTTTTTGTTCAGAAAACAAAGGAAAACAAATTACAAGGAAGAAGAAACGATCAAACCATTCAGAGTAGCTTCTTTTACACAAGGGCATTTCCAGATTGCCCATTATTTTTTATTTTTTGCTGGATTCAGTCACATACCAGCACAATTACCGTTGCACAATTACCGTTGATTGCAAGGCTGATTGCACCACACAAACCCTTCTCCAAAACAACAAACCTTTTGCGTTAAGGAAAGTGAAATATACTCGGAGTCAAGAGTGGATTTTATGCTCTTTATTCAGCCCATAGTGGTGAGGAGGAATGAATGTTCCCCCAATATCTGCTTTATATACATTATTTACACAATGGGCTGCACGTGATTGGCTAATTCCGGGATTCTCCTGTAGGCCAATCAGGTTGTGGATTCACTTCCACCTGGAGCTGGATTGGGTGGCTCCTGTGGACCAATCATACTGCTGCATTTTTCTAGGACCAATCAGACTGCTGCATTCTGAATCCTATTGTTCTAGGACCAATCAGACTGCTGCATTTTGGATCCTATTCAACTCAGTACATAACAGAAAGTGATGGGAAATTGTGGGGAAGCGTTTCCTTGAATCCAGTGTCTTCTAAGCTCCCCACAAACAAATGAGATGGAGTGCTAACTCGTTAGTCAACATTATGTAGCCTTGCTGCAAAAAAGCAGGATGAATACTCAATAAAATACCCTCACCATGTGATGTTAACATATGAGAGTGCTGGAGGTGAAACAGTTAAACAGGTTACCCAATCAGAACCCAGGGGGTGGAGTCAGGGGGACTATAAAACCAGCTCTGGGAGGGGTGAAGGGAAGAGTTCGTTGGGTGGCTGGTTGGGGTGGGAGTGAATTGGGATAGAGTCTATGGGTAGTTTGAGTTAGTGTAGTGAAATAAGATGAGTCGGGAACAGTTAGGAGCTAGGAAGACAAGTAGAGTGGTACCTTGGGTTACATACGCTTCAGGTTACAGACTCCACTAACCCAGAAATAGTACCTCGGGTTAAGAACTTTGCTTCAGGATGAGAACAGAAATCGCATGGCGGCGGTGCAGCGGCAGCGGGAGGCCCCATTAGCTAAAGTGGTGCTTCAGGTTAAGAACAGTTTCAGGTTAAGAACAGACCTCCAGAACGAATTAAGTACTTAACCCGAGGTACCACTGTAAATATCTGAGAGGTGGTTTAGTGAGTGAGAGCAGGTAGCGGAAGTTATAGGTCTGGAATAGGTACCCCATGATTGTAATTGCCCCACACAGTTTATGAAACCACACGCTTGTTAAACTGCAATAAATAAACAGAAATTTATGTTCCAATTTAACCCTTACTGGACTCAGTATTGTACCAGGTAGGGCCTGGGTGGTGGCAGCGAGAAATAAAGCAGTGGCACAGGGATCAATAGATGGTGAAACGTCCGGGGGCTCTGTGTGGTTGCCACACACCCCATTAGAAGAAAGCAAGGAAGAAGGCAATAAATTGTCTTGCTGAGGACTACCTGCTTGAAAGCTTAGGATTCTTGCCGAGGGATATCTGCTTAAAAATAGTAATCTGGTTTTTACACATTCATTTCGTTTATATTCCTCGGGTCCAGAGATGCACAGACACTCTAATCTGAGGCCAAATGATAGTTGCATTTTCCAAGCATTTCCTTTTAATACGTGCAAAACCTCAGAGACTCCTGCAAATGCTTGAAACAAATGCTTGCAAAAAAAGAAAAGAAAGAAAGCAACATTTCCTGTCTTGTTTTTGAAGAGCTGCCTGTGGGAAAACAGGCATGAGGGATGCTCCCACCACAGAGCACACTCTTGCTCTCAAGTCTAGCCGTTATCTGCATCTGTCTCTAGAATGCTTCACATTGTTGTCGAATGGCTTGATAGAATCATAGAATCATAGAGTTGGAAGAGACCACAAGGGCCATCGAGTCCAACCCCCTGCCAAGCAGGAAACACCATCAGAGCACTCCTGACATATGGTTGTCAAGCCTCTGCTTAAAGACCTCCAAAGAAGGAGACTCCACCACACTCCTTGGCAGCAAATTCCACTGTCGAACAGCTCTTACTGTCAGGAAGTTCTTCCTAATGTTTAGGTGGAATCTTCTTTCTTGAGGCAGTAAAAAATAAAAAAGTAAAAAAATTGGGATGCTGCAACGCTAGAGGGGGCTGTGACAGCAGCTAATTGTCTAGGAATCCGCTTGAGAAAGTACATTTATTGGTTAGATTTTATTTCTTAGCTGACTTTTGCGATCATAACAGCCTGAAGTAAACCAGCGCACCTTTACTTAGAAGTAAGTCCAAAAGAGTAAGGTAAAGGTAAAGGTACCCCTGCCCGTATGGGCCAGTCTTGACAGACTCTGGGGTTGTGCGCCCATCTCACTCAAGAGGCCAGGGGCCAGCGCTGTCCGAAGACACTTCCGGGTCACGTGGCCAGCGTGACATCGCTGCTCTGGCAAGCCAGAGCTGCACACGGAAATGCCGTTTACCTTCCCACCAGTAAGCGGTCCCTATTTATCTACTTGCACCCGGAGGTGCTTTCGAACTGCTAGGTTGGCAGGCGCTGGGACTGAGCAGCGGGAGCGCACCCCGCCGCAGGGATTCGAACCGCCGACCTTTCGATCGGCAAGTCCTAGGCGCTGAGGCTTTAACCCACAGCGCCACCTGCGTCCCCCGAGTCCAAAAGAGTAGTGTAAACCTTACTCGCAAGTAAGTGTCTTGTAGGATTGCAACCCTCCGAGTTCCATAGGTGCCAACTCCCCGGGATCCTGGGTGCTCAAGCACCCACAAAATTCCCCATGAAGGGGCCAGGCACCCACAAATTTTGGTGCCACGGCCGTGCATGCTGTGTGGCACCCACGGCCCCAGGCACCCACAGTCGCAGGGCCAAGCTGGTACTCCCGCTGAGTCTAGTCCAAATGCCGTTGTTTGTTGAATTCACTATAGCAGGAGTTAGGCATTACAGTGGTACTTCAGGTTACATACGCTTCAGGTTACAGACTCCGCTAACCCAGAAATAGTGCTTCAGGTTAAGAACTTTGCTTCAGGATGAGAACAGAAATCGTGCTCCGGCGACGCAGCAGCAGCAGGAGGCCCCATTAGCTAAAGTGGTGCTTTAGGTTAAGAACAGTTTCATGTTAAGAACAGACCTCCGGAACAAATTAAGTATTTAACACGAGGTACCACTGTAGTTTAATGTTGCTAAACTATAACTCCCATCAGCCCTAGCAAGTGTGCCTAAAGGCCAGGGACCATGGAAGCTGGGACTTAAGTAACCATGCATAAAATTCAGACTTCTAGAGCTCATTTTAAAGCACTATCAACTAAGCAGTAAAAACCATCCAATTAAAAAAATGGAATAGTTCCATAGGAAAAGAGATTGACTATTAAACCACTTTCAGACCCTCCAAGTGTCCCTATTTTCCAGGAACAGCCCCAAATTTGCAGAAGACATCCCGGTTTCTGATTTGATCTCGCTTTTCCTTAGGATGTCCCTATTTTCATCAGAGAAATGTTGGAGGGTATGGAGTTATGAGACCCCTGAGCCAATGAGATGAGCAACCTGTACAACCTTTAGAAGACATCTGAAGGCAGCCTGGTATAGGGATTTTTTTTTTTTTAATGTTTAATGTTTAATTATGTTTTTATATATGTTGGAAGCTGCCCAGAGTGGCTGGGGCAACCCAATCAGATTAGCGGGATACAAATAATAAAATGATGATGATGATTATGGAATAGGATGTCCCCATTTTCATCGGAGAAATGTCGGAGGGTATGCACTTTGCAAACTGCACCTGTGGGAGGCAATAGGAAGGTCTCCTAGCAATTCTTTGCCCCTGTAACAAACTACAGCTCCCATAATTCTTTGGGGGAAGCCATGACAGTTTAAAGTGGTATCCTACTGCTTCAGAGGTCTGGTGCGAATGTGCCTCAGGCAGCTTCCTATGTTCCACAGACACACACACACCATCTTTTCCCACACTACCCCTGATGTATACCTTGAGGCTTATCTGGAGGAAAATATTCAGATCTTGCTTCTCTGTTTGCTGTCGGCATTAGCATTGTAGATTAACCTGTTCTTGTAAGTCTGTTGACCAGCTCCTGGGAACGCTGAGCTCCTTACTGATAACAGAAAGTAAACCACCTATGTAAAGGTCCTATATAAATTTCTTGCAGGGAGACAGAGGGAATACAAACTTTTGTATATGCATATACTCAAAGTTCCTGGGAAATAAGGACACTTGGAGAGTCTGCATAGTGGTGGAAGGGTTTTTCCCCCATTCACATTAATGTCCCTCTAAAAAGGTAAAGGGACCCCTGACCATTAGGTCCAGTCGTGACCAACTCTGGGGTTGCAGCGCTCATCTCGTTTTACTGGCCGAGGGAGGTGGCGTACAGCTTCTGGGTCATGTGGCCAGCATGACTAAGCCGCTTCTGGCGAACCAGAGCAGCACACGGAAACGCCGTTTACCTTTCCGCCAGAGTGGTACCTATTTATCTACTTGCACTTTGACATGCTTTTGAACTGCTGGCTTGGCAGGAGCAGGGACCGAGCAACAGGAGCTCACCCTGTCACGGGGATTCGAACCACTGACTTTCTAATCAGCAAGTCCTAGGCTCTGTGGTTTAATACACAGTGCTACCCGCGTCCCAATGTTTCCCTATGTGATTTCCCCCCCCCCCCACATAAAGGGACATGGGTGGCACTGTAGTCTAAATCAGTGTTTCCCAACCTTGTGCCTCCAGATGTTTTTGGCCTACAACTCCCATCATCCCTGACTAGCAAGACCAGTGGCAAGGGATGATGGGAATTGTAGGCCAAAAACAGCTGGAGGCACAAGGTTGGGAAACACTGGTCTAAACCACTGAGCCTCTTAGGCTTGCCGATCGGAAGGTTGGCAGTTCGAATCCCCATGATGGGGTGAGCTCCCGTTGCTCTGTCCCAGCTCCTGCCAACCTAGCAGTTCAAAAGCACGCCAGCACAAGTAGATAAATAGGTACCACTGCAGTGGGAAGGTAAATGCTGTTGCTGTGCTCTGTGGTTTCCAGAAGCAGTTTAGTCATGCTGGCCACATGTCCCAGAAAGCTGTCTGTGGACAAACACTGGCTCCCTCAGCCTGAAAGTGAGATGAGCGCCTCAACCCCATAGTTGCCTTTGACTGGACTTAACCGTCCAGGGGTCCTTCACCTTTACTTTTTTTTTCTTCCTACATGCCACCCCAGAATAAGGGGCAACCTGGGCTGTGCACAGTGCACCCCCTTCCTGATCCTGGCCAGCGTGGGAAGCACCTGCCCCAGATCCAACCCCGAACCAGTGTGGGGACAGGATAAAGGCTTTTATAAAGGGCTTGATCCTGAGAATGCCGCTTTGCATGGGTTTTCCCTGCAGCGAAGGTGATTGCAAAGAAAAGAGGCACACTGAAGCATGAGCACTGAACCTTCCAGCTGGTGAGTGGACAATTCAATCCTTTTTTAAAAAATCATGATTTTTTATTGAGTTTTCCATGTTTCATTTCATCAACTTCCTTCCATCACTCTTTCTGACTTTCCTATTATTTTAACATATTTATCACATTTCTACAATCACTCTTTACCATATATAATTGTTTAAAAATCACCCTCTCATTTGTAAATTAGCTCCTTCTCTCCACATTACAAAACATTTCACGTTAATGCTACAAACTTTTCCAGGTGTTTACAAGTTTCTTTCAAATAACTTATAAATTTGCTCCAGTCCCTTTGAAATCTTTCGTAGGGTCGATTCCTAATTTTCTCCATCAACTTCGCCAGTTCCACGTACTCTACCATCTTTATCTGCTAGTCGTCTATGGTGGGGAGCTCTTGCTTTTTCCATCTTTGGGCCAGGAGGATTCTTGCTGCCATTGTGGCGTACATAAATAAGTTGACATCTTTTGGGTGGATATCCTCGTCAATTAATCCTAGTAGAGTGGAGGATTCAATCCTGCTGCCGTCTGCTGGGCAACCTGATCTAATCCAGGCTGATCTGGGGCTTTGTCTCAACCCAACTTGGCCCAAGGCCCAGATCACCTTCCTTTGGCCTGATTCAGTTCTGGCTTAGGCCAAAGTCACTGTACAGTCCTGGTGGCAATCACTCAATAAAAGTAAAGGGGTATGCTTCATGGTTGAGAAGTGATTCGAACCCAGATCTCTTCACTTCTAGTCGAACCACTTCGCCACAATGGCTCTTTACACTGAAAAGTCTGTGTGCCGTTGTGGTTAGAGTAAGGTAAAGGTAAAGGGACCCCTGACCATTAGGTCCAGTCGTGGCCGACTCTGGGTTGCGGCGCTCATCTCGCTTTACTGGCCGAGGGAGCCGGTGTACAGCTTCCGGGTCATGTGGCCAGCATGACTAAGCCGCTTCTGGCGAACCAGAGCAGCGCACAGAAACGCCTTCCCGCTGGAGTGGTACTTATTTATCTACTTGCACTTTGACGTGCTTTTGAACTGCTAGGTAGGCAGGAGCAGGGACCGAGCAACGGGAGCTCACCCCGTCACGGGGATTCGAACTGCCAACCTTCTGATCGGCAAGTCCTAGGCTCTGTGGTTTAACCCACAGCGCCACCCGCGTCCCGTGGTTAGAGTAGTAGAATGGCTTTATGAAAATCAGTTTTACTTTATATTTCACATTGATAGCCAGCCCTTCACCACGTGGTCCCAGGGCCAAAATAACTATCCAACATACAACAGAAAACATGGGAGAATGTCTCATTTTTCCAGTCTTCAATTCAGTTCTCATGAATTCAGCATTGGCTTGCGATTCTTTTTAAATATATATTTATTGACTTTTCAAAAATACAGCTTCAAGGAAGTCTAGAGAACGTACAGATCAGAAAAAGAAAAACAGTAACTATGCGAAGTGCAAATTCAGATTAAATCATCAGCGTTGGAAAATAAAGCAATTTTTTCCTTTAAAAGTCTTCATGAAAATCCACCACCGTTTCAGTGTAAATTCCTGCTAATATACCATTTTTTATTTCAGTTTCCCGTAACGTGCATTTCTCTGCAAAACATTTTCCCATAACACAATGCATTTTTGGTATGTCGTTTTTACTAATACATATGATTACCCACACTCTTTACCATAGCAAATGCATTTTTGAGTGGGGAGGGGGTGGCTAAAAAAATATATGAAAAGTTGGAAGTAAATGAGGAGAAAGAGAACATGGAACACAAGTATTTTAAACAGATGAAAAATAGGCCTTAAAGATATGCAGGATTGCAGCCTGAAATCAGTAAGGGATGTTCGCGAGAGAGTTTTGCTCCGCACGCCAATCCTTCAGCCCCATCACGGCTGGATTCATTTTCTTTCACTGAGGGGAAAGATGGCAAATTGATACATAAAGCGAGCCGCAAGAGCTGCCGCTGACCTTGACAAAGAACCAAAATAAACCGGTTATCAACAACACAAAGCAATTTGAAATTTCGGGTTGGCCGGCTGCCTCCTTCCTTCCCAGAATGAATGAACTCAGTAGGGAATTTGCAAGTGAGTTAAAAAAGCAGATCGCAAGCTCTTTATAAGGAGTGGAAGAAAACAGTCCTCGTCTATGGGCAGGTTGGGCTCAGATCAGCATGTGCTGAAAAGAAAATAGAAACCGCTATGCTTGGGGGAGCTGGCAAGACGGGGACATCGAAGGACCCCTCCCACTAAGGC
This sequence comes from Podarcis melisellensis, assembly GCF_964234715.1. Taxonomy (NCBI): domain Eukaryota; kingdom Metazoa; phylum Chordata; class Lepidosauria; order Squamata; family Lacertidae; genus Podarcis; species Podarcis melisellensis. The sequence continues at coordinate 38,277,543 of NC_138546.1, read as the reverse complement.
CAGACCACAGGACTCCGCTCAGCAGTTTTTTCTCCTGCTGAGCACCAAGGCGGGGTTCTGCTATTCCAGTTGCCCCCACTCTGTTCATCAGGCTGCGTAGGAATGGGTGGATCTCTCTGCTCTGATTTCTCCTTCTTCTCCACTCTTACTTTCCGCTCATCCCTTTTCCACATCACGTGGGGGGGGGGGGTTCAATTTTTAAAAATTAAAAAGAAATTGCTCCTGAAAAACGCATCCCCGTTTATGCACAAATACATGCATGCTTCTCCTAAATAGACACATTTTCTGTGCAATTCTGCCAAATTTTTGCATGCATTTTTTGCTAAGGAGATGCATGTTTATTTTATTTACTGTATTTTTCGCTCTATAAAACGCACCAGACCACAAGATGCACCTAATTTTTGGAGGAGGAAAACAATAAAAAAATATCCTGAATCTCAGAAGCCAGAACATCAAGAGGGATCGCTGTGCAGTGAAAGCAGCGATCCCTCTTGCTGTTCTGGCTTCTGTGATAGCTGCGCAGCCTGCATTCGCTCCATAAGACGCACACACATTTCCCCTTACTTTTTAAGAGGGAAAAAGTGAGTCTTATAGAGCAAAAATATATATATTTTTGTATTAGTTTTCTATTGCCCCTTTCCTCTAAGGAGCTTAAGGTGGCACTCGTAGCTCTCCTCCCCATTTTATCCTCACAACAGCCCTGCAAGGCAGGTTCGGTTGAGAGTGAGTGAGTGGCCCCAGGTGAGCTTCATGTGGCTTAGGGGGCATTTGAACCCGGGTCTCCCAGGTCCTAGTCCAACACTCTAACTAATACATTCTTTTCATTAACATATATATTTTTAGGCTAAATTTCCCCCAATAAATCCATCATCATCGTTGTTGTTGTTACAGTGGTACCTCAGGTTACATACGCTTCAGGTTACAGATTCCGCTAACCCAGAAATAGTGCTTCAGGTTAAGAACTTTGCTTCAGGATAAGAACAGAAACCGTGCTCAGGCGGCGCAGCAGCAGCAGGAGGCCCCATTAGCTAAAGTGGTGCTTCAGGATAAGAACAGCTTCATGTTAAGAACAGACCTCCGGAACAAATTAAATACTTAACCTGAGGTACCACTGTATTGTTATTGTTATTATTATTACTATGCTTACATAATACTTCTCCAGATGTTGGGGGTCTACTGCTGTCTTGTCCCATGACTGTTGGCTATAATGGGTAGCGTAATAATAATAATAATAATAATAATAATAATAATAATAATTTATTTATATCCCACCCTCCCCAGCCGAAGCCGGGCTCAGAGCAGCTAACAACAGTAAAATGATACAACATTCTAAAATCGTTTCATTATAAAATCAGTTCAAATCAGATTAATGGCAACCATTGGGCTAGAGTTCTGTGAGGATTGCCAAAGGAGGGGGTCAGGCTGTGCCCTGGCCAAAGGCCTGGTGGAACCAGGAACCAGTCCAAAATGCATCTATATCTATTTTTATTTTATTGCATTGATATCCCACCTATTTCTCAAAGGAGCTCAAGGTGCCGCACATAGTTCTGTCCCACCCCCATTTAATCCCCACAACAACCCTGTGAGGTTGGTCAGGATGAGAGACAGTGACTGGCCCAAGTCACCCAGTGAGCTTCATGGCTCAGTAGGGATTTGAACCCAGATCTCCAAGGTCTTAGTCTGACTCTCTAACCACTTTTTTCTTCTTCTTCTTTGGCAATCACTCACAGCCGAGTAAGTTTGTCTTCCATAAGCACGGCTTCAACAATGAGTCCGTAAGTGACTGTGGAGGCCAATTCTGGATCCACACGTCCTTCCACAGTGGGGACATTGCTTCCCAGGTGGGAGTTGATCACGGTGTGGATTTGCCAATCGTGCCTTCCTCTTAGCACTTTTCTCCCTTGTGTTCTGAGTTCAAGTGTCTGGGACATTTGCAGGGAAACCAAAATGCTTGTTTACGAAGCTATTGTACTACCAACCTTACTGTATGCTTGTGAAACATGGACCACATACAAAAGCCATCTCCAACTTCTCGCAAAATTCCATCAACGGTGTTTCCGGAAAATCTTACACATCACTTGGGAAGACAAGCGAACTAATACCAGTGTACTGGATCACCGGTGTTGAAGCAATGATTCTTCAACGTCAACTTCGTTGGACTGGTCATGTTGTGCGGATGCCTGATTATCATCTTCCAAAGCAACTACAGTGGTACCTCTGGTTACGTACTTAATTCGTTCCGGAGGTCTGTTCTTAACCTGAAACTGTTCTTAACCTGAAGCACCACTTTAGCTAATGGGGCCTCCTGCTGCCGCCGCGCCACCGGAGCACGATTTCTGTTCTCATCCTGAAGCAAAGTTCTTAACCCGAGGTCCTATTTCTGGGTTAGCGGAGTCTGTAACCTGAAGCGTATGTAACCCGAAGTACGACTGTACTCTATTCCAAACTTGAAAATGGAAAGCGTAATGCTGGTGGTCAACAAAAGAGGTTTAAAGACTGTCTCAAGGCAAATCTAAAAAAAATGTAGTATAAACACAGACAACTGGGAAACACTGGCCTGCGAGCGCTCCAGTTGGAGAACAGCCTTCTAACCACTACACCACACTGGCTTAACATGTGGAGAGTGCCACAGGGCCTACCCCTGCTATCCTACAACCACCTGAGTATTCACTCTGGATGTGAGCCCAATAACGTCCGGCAGGCCAGCGGTTTTCGGGTTGGAAAGATTATGGCTTGATAAACCTTCACACCCTCGGAAAGCACCCTCCAAATATTTCAACGTCACTTCTCGAAATGCAGGAGTCCTGCATTTCCCCCCTTTGTACCCAGCCCTTGTAAGCGGCAGCCCGCATCTCTTCGCAACCTCTTTCATTCGGAGCGGTTATCAGTTTTATTTCTCCAGAGGGGGGTTGTTTGGGCTGACGTGGAATGGACCCGGTAACACGTTGTACCATTCTCCCTCCCTGCCTCCCTGCTTGCAAGCTTGGTGTTCTGAGTACCTTATCTGAGCAGAAAGAAAGTCCACGGCGGGAGAGAGGCAGGGCAAGAGGGGAACTGGAGAGACGGGGCTGGCCTCCCCTTTCGGATCTGCTTAAGAAGCAAGAGAAGTAGAGAGCTGGACAGACTCATTCCGATCTGTTTCCCTTTTGATTAGAGCCTGTCAGTCAGTCCATCAGTCTCTCAGTCACACAGTGCAGTGTGTGATGGCCTGGGATTCGGACTCGGATGCTGAACCTGAGGGATCCCAGCCTGCACAGGATTCCCCGCCTCCAGAACCAGCTGAGCCGGGGCTGCGGCTTGAGCCTGAAGGGTCCTCACCTGTGCTGGGTCCTCAGGTGCAGGCATCAGCTGAGTCTGGCTCTGAGGTGATGGAGGACCTATTGCCTGCAGGTGCTCCACTCTCAGCCCCATCAGAGGAAGGTGAGGTTGCCTCTGGGTCCAGTAACCCTCCAGCCTCTCCTGAGCTACAAAGGCTCAGGGAAGAGAGGCGGAGGGAACTAAGTTCCCGCAGGAGGAGTGCTTGCCTCCAGGCCAGGAGAGGCGAGTCACCAGAGGATCGAAGCCGCCCTATGCCTCGGGGCAGATAAAAGCCAGCCAGCCCCAGTCGCAAGTTGTGGGAGCAACATTGCTGGTTGCTAGTTCCTGCCTGAACCCTGTCCTGCTTTCCTGCTTGAGTTCCTGACCCGCCCTGGCTCCCTGCTTGCTTGCCTGTTCCTGACTTCACCCGACTCCCTGCCCTGCACCCAGCTTCAGCTACTATGGGATGCCTCCATATTGCACCTTTGACCATGGACCGGACTTGGACCTCGCCTCTCGGGTAACCCACGGGAGCAACACACAGTGGTACCTCAGGTTAAGAACTTAATTCATTCTGGAGATCCGTTCTTAACCTGAAACTGTTCTTAACCTGAGGTACCACTTCAGCTAATGGGGCCTCCCACTGCCGCAGTGCAATTTCTGTTCTCCTCCTGAAGCAAAGTTCTTATCCTGAGGTACTATTTCTGGGTTAGCGGAGTTTGTAACCTGAAGCATCTGTAACCTGAAGTGTCTGTAACCCGAGGTACCACTGTTCAGGGAAGTCATCTAATTGGCTTGACAGACTCCCCATCTGAGGTTTCGAAACAGGTTGCGATGGTGGGAGTATAGTCTAGTCCAAGCAATTTCTGATCTTGTTCAACTGCCTCTCGCGAGCCAGAAAAAAAGAGGACAGGATAAAAGGAATGAAATGCTTCATGTTCAGCCAGCTAGCTATCAAAGATGATCTAGGGAAGTCAGAGTGAACGAAGACAGGGCAGGGTTAGCAGAGGTGTTTCCAAAAAGCGGGCCCTACCATTGGGTAGAAGGAAGTAGTCACCTCAGGCAAATGGGCCTTGAACTTTGAGGTCTTTTGGCCACCGGGATAGAAAAAAGCGAGGGTCCTTACCAGAGAAGACTGGCAAATGAAACTATTGGACTATGCCAAAATGGCAAAACTGACCGGAAAGCTCAAGAACCAGGAAGACCAAAACTTTAATAAGGAATGGGGGAAATTTACAATTTTCCTTAAAGACCACTGTAATCAGTTGAAAACGTTAGCGTGATTGCAATGACACTTGTAATGTAACGAGAACTATGGATACAATGGAGTTATAAAAAACACACACTTGGATTACAGTGGTACCTCGGGTTAAGTACTTAATTCGTTCCGGAGGTCTGTACTGAACCTGAAACTGTTCTTAACCTGAAGCACCACTTTAGCTAATGGGGCCTCCCGCTGCCGCCACACGATTTCTGTTCTCATCCTGAAGCAAAGTTCTTAACCTGAAGCACTATTTCTGGGTTAGCGGAGCCTGTAACCTGAAGCGTATGTAACCCGAGGTACCACTGTATTTTTTTTTTTAAGATGCAGTAGAAATGGTTTAATAACAGAACCCACAGAGGGGAAGGTGGGAAGTCCACAGTTACAAGATTCTCCCAAATGAGAGTAGACCCATTGAAAATAATGAACCTGAGTTGGTTAAATTCAATGAGTCTACTCTGAATTCTAGCACAGGCTACAACCCCATATCTTTCCCCTTTCTTTCTTCACTTCCGCTGGGCCTCAGAGGAGCAGAGAGTTAATCCGAAAGATTCCTTTCTCCCTAAGAAACGTTGCTTCATTAAAGTGATTTGAAATGCATGCTTCACAGACCTGGTTGACCTTTCCAGCTATTTGATCATTTTATTAATCCTAAAAGCTTGAAAGGATCAGTCCAGGGGAAACGGATCTTGAAATCAAAGACCGTTGCCAAAAGAAGGGGCCTGACCTTTTTCCGGGGTGGGCAGGAGAGTTTTGCAACCAAGAAAAATGCCCCCTATTTGGGGGACATCGTTCATCTGCAGGCACCCAAAGATCTTGGAGGGAGGCATGACGTTGGCCCCCGAAATAGCCTGAGGCAGGAGTTCGCTCAGGCAATAATATAATATTCTGTCTTTCCTGGTTGCAAGCCTCCCTTTGCCCCAGCCATAATAAAAGAGCTGCAACTGAGATACGACGAGTACTAAGCCTCACAGCAGAAATTGGTGGGCCGTGAATAAGATAAAATTAAAGAATTCAATTAACAGAGCCAAATCTGGATAACTGTGGACTCATACACGGGGGTGCCAACTTGAATAAAATATTAGGGGGGCCCAGGTATGCCCTGCACCACAAAACCGAGCACATACACCATTTGAATGGCAATGCCTATTAGCTTTGTGGGTGGGGGGCTGGCCTCCTCAAATATTTTATGGGAGGGAGGGAACTCAGTCCCTAGGATTTGACTTCTATGGTCTCATGCTTTTAAGGGGAGAGCAGCCATGGCTTGTTTGTCCCAGAGTTATCTTTGTGGTAGGGATGAGGAACCTGTGGCCTTCTAGACGTTGCTGGCTGGGGCTGATCGGATGTCAGAGACTAGTATGACTCTGAAGAGGGAGGAATGTAGTCACAGACAGAGCAGCCTTTAACAGAGGAAGAAGGGGAAGATTTGACCCCCCCTCCTTCCTTCAACGTTCCCAGAAGCAGAGAGACCAGCAGATTCAGAGGCCGTATAGTCGGGGAAAGGGTTGGACAGTTTTGAGATAGTAGCTAGGCAACCAGGAGGGAGTGTATTAGCCCTGTCCCTTTCTCTCTCAGTAAAGGTGGGGCAACAACAACTGGGGTTTGAACCCTAACTGAAATGGATCTAGATAGTCAGTATCCTCCAAGAAGCTTGAGGCTGAATTACTCTCTCAAACCACTACAGTATTCTTATTTATTAAAAAAAGAGGGTTTTTTTTCCAGGGGTGGAAACAGCATCACTTCTTGAGTGTTCAGACCCCTGGGATCTCACTTGTGGGGTGCCTCAGGGTTCTGTCCTCTCCCTTGCTTTTTAACATCTATATGAAGCTGCTGGGAGAGATAATAAGGGGTTTGGGCTGGGTGTTCATCGGTATGCAGATGACACCCAGCTCTACCTCTCCTTTAAATCACAACCAGTGAAGGCGGTGAAGGTCCTGTGTGAGTGTCTGGAGGTGGCTGGAGGATGGATGGCGACTAATTGATTGAGATTGAATCCTGAGAAGACAGGATTTTGGGGGAACAGGGGCCAGGCAGGTGTGCAGAACTCCCTGGTCCTGAAAGGGGGAACTATGCCCCTGAAGGACCAGGTGGGCAGCCTGGGAATCATTTTGAACTCACAGCTGTCCATGGAGGTGCAGGTCAATTCTGTGTCCAAGGCAGCTGTCCACCAGCTCCATCTGGTACGCAGGCTGAGACCCAGCTGCCCACAGACTGTCTCGCCAAAGTGGTGCATGCTCTAGTTATCTCCCACTTGGACTACTGCAATGCTCTCTACGTGGGGCTACCCTTGAAGGTGACCCAGAAACTACAACTAATCCAGAATGCGGCAGCTAGACTGGTGACTGGGAGTGGCCGCAGAGACCATATAACACCAGTCCTGAAAGACCTACACTGGCTCCCCGTACGTTTCCGAGCACAATTCAAAGTGTTGGTGTTGACCTTTAAAGCCCTAAACGGCCTCGGCCCAGTATACCTGAAGGAGCGTCTCCACCCCCATCGTTCTGCCGGACGCTGAGGTCCAGCGCTGAGGGCCTTCTGGCGGTTCCCTCATTGCGAGAAGCAAAGCTACAGGGAACCAGGCAGAGGGCCTTTTCGGTAGTGGCGCCCGCCCTGTGGAACGCCCTCCCATCAGATGTCAAAACGATAAACAACTACCTGACATTCAGAAGACATCTTAAGGCAGCCCTGTTCAGGGAAGTTTTTAATGTATGATATTTTAGTGTTTTCTGGTTTCTATGGAAGCCGCCCAGAGTGGCTGGGGAAACCCAGCCAGATGGGCGGGGTACAAATAATAAATTATTATTATTATTATTATTATTATTATTATTATTATTATTAATTCAAAGTGCTGGTGCTGACATTTGAAGCCCTAAACCAGAAGGAGCATCTCCACCCCCATTGTTCAGCCCAGACACTGAGGTCCAGCGCCGAGGGCCTTCTGGCGGTTCCCTCCCTGCGAGAAGTGAAGCTACAGGGAACCAGGCAGAGCCCAGTTACGTCACCCCTTGCCTGCAGAGCTGGCAGCTTCTTACCCTTTTTCAAACACCTTCCCTTGTGGAGTGTTCCCTCAGCCTCCTCTCCCCTCTCCTTGGGAGTCCTCTGGGCAGCTGCTGCTACCGTCCCTGGTCTCTGAGCTGTCTGCCCTCCCGCCCCCAAGAGAGGTGCCTCCTCACACTGCCCCACAGGTGCCTGTTCATTCCCAACAGCAAGGGCTGGCTGGCTGGGCTCCCTTGCCCACTTGCTTGTTTATTCCAAGGCCGCCTCAGCTCCTGGCAACCAGCACCCCCTGGCCAGCCCCAGAGGCAGCATTCACCTGGGGAGTCTGTAACAAGCAGGGCTGTTGCAACAAGCAGCTGTCCAAGCCTTTGGGAGACAGAGACACTGTTATGTACTGAAGTTCTCACCCTGTTGCCAGCAGGGGGATACTGTGTAGAGCTTTCACTCAGGTCCACATATGCAAATAAGGAATTGAAAGTGACGATTGGATAGTTACAGAAAGTGGTTACTGTTGCGTTGTAATGGAGCTCTATATAAGCAGGCTGGCTGAACCCTTCAGTTCAGTTCTGTTCTGGCCTGTGAATAAACAAGAGCTGTTTGAAGAATCGCTGTGTCTTCTGATTTGATCACCCACAACTTAACACTGGCGACACATGATAGGGCATCAGGGGAGGGAGGGAAGGAAAGAGGGACAGAGGCCAGTGTTGCCCATGGCACCCTTGACCGTCATTCAAGGCACCCCAGAGTGCCGCGGCACAGGGGTTGAAAACCACTACTGTAATCAGTTGGAACACTGCAAGCATTTTGTCTATGTTCTCAGGCCACATAAATGCTCTGTTATGAGATGCTTTGGCCCATGTGGGAGGCTCCCATACTGTGGCTTGTCCCCATGAATTAATCTATGGGACTGCAATAATAACACTCTTGTTATTTTGGCTGTACCTACATCCAGCCCTTCTTGCTTCTCCCAAACAGAACTGCAGTTTCTCTAGATACATTATTCATCTCCAGTTATTGGAATGGGCTGCACATTCCCCCCCCCCCCCGCCTTCTTTTCGTCTTGATGTATAAACTTTGCCTAACAACAGCGGAGGGTTTTATTACTGGAAGATCTCTCTCTTGATTATTTATTATTTAGACTATTTTGGTTCCAGTGTCTCACCAGTGCAAGCAAATTAAAGAGAAAATCCTTCTCCAAAGCGATTTCCTTCCTTCCTTTGCTCATATAAGAGATCTTACCCAACGGCTCCGCGTTGAGGTTTCGGTTGTGTGTGCAAATACCGAAACGTGACTGCTAACTTGATCAATAGTTCAAAAAGCAGGGGATTCTTGTGTTAAAAATTATTTCCATCGGTTGATAGTCATATTTAAAACATAACTCAGATGCATATGGTGAGAGCGACACAGAGAGATTTAGTAATTCATTCTTCCCTCTTACCATTCCATGGTTCTGCTTATCCCAACAACAATATTTACTCAGGCAGATAATAAGGCTTCAATGTAAGTTGACTTTATTACCTTCAGTGACGTGAAAGGATCGGTTGCCGGGTGACCTTGCATCTAGTTGTTTTTTTTTTTATTATCCTAGACATATATCTATATAATCTAGAATAGCTCTGAGAGCAGAGAGGAGGAGCTAACCTGTTGAATTACTTCTGATTTGGGAAGTTGAAAAAAACAACACAATCTGATTTTTATTGTTGTTTTGTTTTTTAAAAAGCCAGTCTGCAGAATAAGATCAGAGAGGGTTTGTGCAGGCAACAAGATCAATCCATCTCTGAGAGGGAAATACATGCTCTCTCCTGCTCACATGTTGCGTGCTCCTTAACAAACCTATGATGCGTGATTTGAAAATCTAGGATTAGACCAAGAGGACTTTAAGAGGAGGGAAAGAAACCACCACAACAAACCTCTGAGCTACTTAACAGAAGTAGCTCAGTTCAACTGTCCTACTCTGCTGGAGAAGCACTTATTTTGTCTCCTGGGGGGCCCACTTTGATGTTTACCCTGGAAATCCAAGCTTTTAAAATCAAGAGAGCATGGAGGAAAAGGAAGACACCGGAGCTATGGAAAACAGAAACGTTCTCAATGGCCCTCTGTACAAGGTGGGGGAAATTATGCATTTATTTCTCTTAATTTGGCAGCAGAAGACTCCAGATAAGGACAGGCGGGGGCATTGGGGGGGGGGGGAGCCTGGAGCCTGCCTGTTCAAAATTGTGTACAAAGTCAGGGAGGTGAGGAACAAAAGAGGGGGACCAAGGAATCTTGAGTTGGGAATGCTGTGACTTAGAGAGAGGTAAACAGCAGAGTTTTGTTTTATTTGCTGTACTCTAAACTATATATTTAAAAAAACGTACACTTTGGAAGCAAGCCGTTCAATCAGAGCCGGGCAGTCTGACTGCTTATATACAACCTCTGAACAAAATGGTGTAAACAGTGCTATTTTAAATAAAAATGTAAACCCACAGAGTAATAAAACTTTAGAAGGCAGGGAAAACGGTAAAAGTGAATGCTGATGTTGCTGTCACATTTGTGGCAGGGTTATCTTGGAAGAAGGAGCAATATTTCTGTAATTGTGGGTGTGGGTGATTTCTTTAGAATTTTCTTCAGAATTTATGTACTATTTTGTTGCATTTCAGTCCCGCCCCCCAAATCTTTTCATGTAAAATTGAAGTTCTAACCCCACAGTCAATTTTAAAGATCAAATACATGCCTTGGAGCTTCAAGTAATACTGAGATTTATATCTCATTGTTTGATTGTACGAGGAGACTGTGACAGAGAAGTGGGATATTCGCCCGAATCCAAACCTTCAACAAAACTTTAACAAAACCGTTTTTAGGTGTCGCTTTTCTTTTAGTCCCGAACTTTGTTCCACTGTATCTCAGGGAAGTAAAATAGTCTTAAGAACCGAATAAAGGGTGTGGTGTCAGAAAAAAAACCCATGTACTTCCCCAGATCCATGGGGCAATTCTTAAAACCACATGTTTACTCTCATTTACCTTCGCTCAGACCAGAAAAAACATCCTAGTGGTAAAAATGAATCGATTTCTTGTTGTTGTCTCAGGTGCTTTGTAAACATTTTGTTTCTGTGTAAGTCAGGGGTCAGCAACATTTTTTTAGCCGTGGGCCAGTCCACCGTCCCTCAGACCATGTGAGGGGCCGGACTATATTTTATTTTTTGGGGGGGAGAACAAATTCCTATGCCCCACAAATAACCCAGAGATGCATTTGAAATAAAAGCACACATTTTACTCATGTAAAAACACCAGGCAGGCCCCACAAATAACACAGAGATGCATTTTAAATAAAAGGACACATTCTGTTCATGTAAAAACATGCTGATTCCCTAACCGTCTGTGGGCCGAATTGAGAAGGCGACCTTAGGTTGCCTACCCCACGTGTAAGTGGATGAAATTAAGGGGCACTGTTTACTTTTCTTGTGCAAGCGACAATTTCCTATGAGTCTCTCTCTCTGTGTAATTTCATCCCTGAAAGTCTGTGTTAGCAAACCTCTTTCTCTGAGGGTAATCCTAATGACGTCGGCGAAACTGCTTCAGAGTTATAGGGTTTGAAGACACTGGATTAAGGAACCATCATCAGGAGGGCAGCTGGATTGTACCTGTTTATTCAACAGTGCTGCTTTGTGTGTGCGTCGCCCTGGGTTGTGTAACTAGAATTGCCACCTGCCTGGTTGTAAAACTGCAAGTAGCCGTTCAAAATGTGCATGTGAGTTCGGCGATGTTGGATCTCAAAAGAATTAGTGACCGGCTCCTCCTTGTACGTACCTTTGGGAGAGATGGTCAGCCTGGCGTTCTGTGTTTCTGCCAAATCCTTTTTCTGTGCTTGGCTGTGCTCCTAATCTAATCCGGCTGCTTATAACAGCCGTGTCCTCAGATCACCTTTGAGTGGCAATTTTGACAGCTAGTTAAAAAGAGAAACACGCCAAAAGGTGGTGTGTGAAAAGAACACCTCCCCGAAATATTTCCTATGTGAGAGACAATTGACAAATTGCCAGTTTGGGACAGGTTAAAGTGTTTCTGTTAATCTCCTCCTGTTACATGACTTGAAAAGATTGAGCTTGCAAGAACATATGGTCTTGTCCAGGGGTATTTTTCTGGTTCCCCTGTAAAATAATAATAATAATAATAATAATAGTCAGAATAGATTTATTGCTGAATGAAATGCTATAACTGCAAAGATGTGGGGCTAGTTATGCATTGATCCCCCAGGTATAGCAGTTGAATAATACAGTGGTACCTCAGGTTACAGACGCTTCAGGTTACAGACTCCGCTAACCCAGAAACAGTACTTCGGGTTAAGAACTTTGCTTCAGGATGAGAACAGAAATTGCGTGGAGGTGGTGCGGTGGCAGCAGGAGGCCCCATTAGCTAAAGTGGTACCTCAGGTTAAGAACAGTTTCAGGTTAAGAACGGACCTCCAGAATGAATTAAGTTCTTAACCTGCGGTACCACCGTACTGTGTGTGTTGTACTTCTTGGAATTAAAACTGGTGTTTCCTGAAGACGGCACTAAAAACAATGTTTATTTCCTCTTGGGTAACCAAGTTTTTCTCTCATAAGCAATGTGATCTAGCATCCACAACTTTCTAGGCCTGAGTCTGAGCGGGTTTTGACTTTGCCCATTGCTTTCCCCCAGAAAACCCGATTGCTATTTGTTCCGATTCAGTGCTGAACTGCAGGTTTGCCCAGGGGAAAACAGCAGGGCAAATGGAAGTATTAAAGAGCCCTAAACTGGGAGGACAATGACGACAGGATGAATTTGTCAGTTCTCCTACTGACAGCCTAAGACCTTCCTATTCAGAAAACGAAGGTGAAGACAATGCTGTCAACTGGGCTGCTGTCGGGCCAAACTATGTTAATTGCTGTTTCGAAATGAGCTCTGACGTATTTTAATTATTGTTTTTAACTAGTTTGTTTCTACTACCTTGCATTTTATAATGTTACTCTTAAATGTTGTCAGCCGCTTAGAATCCCAGCATGGGAGAAAGGTGGGCTATAAATACGTTTTAAAGTAATAATTTAAGTTTCTCTCATTTTCTATATTTTTACAATCTTTAATTTGGTTCTCTCTATCAGTTAGCATTCCCCTCACCCCCAAGTCCTCAGGAAAATTCCTTAGCATTTAATTCCACATTTCCCCTTTAACATACATGTTTTCACAAGCAATTTCCCCAAATATAATCCCTTTTTCTTTTTTGTATACTATTTTCGCTTCAATGCACACTTCCCCTTTATTTGTGCATTTTTGTACCCATTACTTAGTTGGAAAATTGCAGTGCCAAATCTGGAGAAGTGCAAATTTCGAAGGATGGTGTCTGCGTTGTTTTGGAAATCGTAGGTTAGGCTGGTTTGCATTAAAATGAGAATCAAATCAAATTTCACCCCTAGTCTCGAATCATCCCCACTGAATTCATTGGGGCTACTGTGTCAATAGGCTTCAGTTTGTGCTCTCGGTTGATTCGGACAAGCCGTTGTTCTTCTAGCCATTACTACTGCATAGAGGGCCAACAGTTTAGATATCAGCGGGGATGTGTGTGAATGGGATTCTGATCGAGGTTTAAATTAGGGTGCGGTTGCAGGTGTGTGCTTGTACATGTGCGAAAGAGAGAGAGAGATTTCAGATTGGGGGAGGCACAATTCAAGGTTCAAAGGCCTGCTGTTAACATATTCTGCCTCGCTGGCTGAAACTAGTGGAAGCAGAACTTCATCTTCATAAATACTGAAGGCGCTTGTAGATTGTTTAGATAAGAGGGTTAGTGATTAACCTCCTGAAATATCTGATCCTGAAGAATAACAAACAAAATGCAGTTCCATTTCCATGGCTTGCCGGAGAATTAATGGTTTAGATGTCAAACTGCGATGTTTTGATATGGATTTCAAAGCAGACACCTCCCCCAACATCCTCTCCCACCCATGATTGAGACCTTGGCACAGGGACAGTCAACGTGGAGCTCTTCAGTGTTGCTGGACTGCCGCTATCAGCATCCCTAACCCTTGGCCATGCTATCTAGGCATGATGGGAGCTGTAGTCAACAACACCTAGAGACCATCCCCTTGGCTATCCCTGCCTTAGGACTTGATGGTGCCTACTGAACAGCTCAGGACTGCAATACCTCAAAGACCTCCTCTTTCCACATGACCCCTGAGATCATCTTCTGAGGCCCTCCTTCGTGTGCCTCCTCCTCCATGTGAGGTCTGGAGGGTGGCAATACAAGAACAGGGCCTTCTCTGCAGTGGCTCCCCATCTGTGGAATGCTCTCCCCAGGGAAGTTCGCCTGGCACCTTCATTAGACACCTTTAGACGCCAGGCAAAAATATTCCTCTTCAACCAGGCCTGTGGCTGATTAACATCCAATGCCCTTTTAAAATGTGTTGGGTGTGTGTGTGTATAATATTGGGTTGCCCTTGTTTTTCTTTTTAATGTGCATTTTGTGTTTTTATATTGTGATTTTATGTTGTGAACCGCCCCCGGTACCTGTGGCTATAGGGCAATATACAAATTTAATCAATCAATTAATAATATTGAAAACGGTGCCAATCCCTCTTTGTACAGCCCTATCCAATATTCTGCCTCTCTCGGTCACGCAACAGTAAAATGGAATATTTTACACAGTTCACCTCCACAATGTTTCACAACACCTTTCATCCGGGTTAATGTCCAACTCCTCCTCAGGTACTTTTATCAAGGTTTTCAATCTTTTTCGTTGATTTGGTTCTTAATTTGATAATGCTGACAGGCGCCTATTAAACAGAGCTTGCAAAGCAGAGCTTTTCATAGCTTGCTGTGTATGTTGCTCATTTCCGTAAGGGTCGTGTTTTCTCATGAACGTCTTAGGCCTGGTTTGGATAAAATGTTACACCATCATTTAGCATTACAGTAACGAACCTGCTTGAGCCCTAGATGCAAGGGCTCTCTTCCCTTAACCCAGGCATAGGCAAACTCAGCCCTCCAGATGTTTTGGGACTACAGCTCCCATCATCCCTGATCACTGGTCCTGTTAGCTAGGGATGATGGGAGTTGTAGTCCCAAAACATCTGGAGGGCCGAGTTTGCCTATGCCTGCCTTAATCCCACACAACAATGAGGAGGAGATGAGAAACATCCACTTCCTCATTTCAACTAATCACAGTTTCCAGTATGTGTAACACAAGAACGGTGGTTAGTCTAAACTACAGTCTATTGAAACAAGCCCAAAGCAGAAACCATGGTTTGATCTTGGCTTGTTTCAATAGAGCATCGTTTAAATGAACCACACTTTGCCCTTGTCAGACGTAACAACGACAAATGTCTTCACAAGCTCTACAGTGGTACCTCTGGATGCGAATGGGATCCGTTCTGGAGCCCTGTTCGCATCCTGAAGCGAATGCAACCCGTGTCTGCACGTGTGCAGGTTGCGATTCACCGCTTCCGCGCATGCGCATGATGTAATTTTGACCGTCTGTGCATGCGTGAACGGCAAAACCTGGAAGTAACGCCCTCTGTTACTTCTGGGTCGCCACAGCGCGAAACCCAAAAATACTCATGCCAAAGCTACTTTAACCCGAGGTATGACTGTACTGGGACCAGTGCCAGGCATAAATTGGCCCTCTTTAGCTGCTGGCTGCCCCCCACTTTTTCCTCTGGCCCTCCCTACCAGTGGGATGTGACCCCTGGAAGGTGGGCTACAAGAGAAGGTGGCCCTTGACCTGAACAAAACTCCCCACCCTGACCTTGTTACATTTTCAGCTGATGTGTCCTGGCAAGATGATGTAATTTTCTCTTAATAGTGACCTAATTCCAGGTGGGTTTCTGCCAATGGCTATGCCAGAAGTCACCAACCTTTTGGGGCCTGGTGGAACATTCTCAAACTAGGTAAGCCTTTTGTGGGAACGCCCATCCATGCATATACCCGTAACCAAGCACACACTGCAATCTAGTCTATTGGATAAAACAGAATGTTGCTTTTAAGCCAAATTTCTCCACGGAAGGGGCCAGGGAGCCTCTGTAACTTCATACGTGCCATGTTGCATACCCTCCAACATTTCTTCAATGAAAATAGGGACGTCCTATTCCATTATTGGGGGACGCGGGTGGTACTGTGGGTTAAACCACAGAGCCTAGGACTTGCCAATCAGAAGGTCAGCGGTTCAAATCCCCGTGACGGGGTGAGCTCCCGTTGCTCTGTCCCTGCTCCTGCCAACCTAGCAGTTCGAAAGCACATCAAAGTGCAAGCAGATAAATAAGTACCGCTCCAGCGAGAAGGTAAATGGCGTTTCTGTGCGCTGCTCTGGTTCGCCAGAAGCGGCTTAGTCATGCTGGGCACATGACCCAGAAGCTGTATGCTGGCTCCCTCGGCCAATAAAGCAAGATGAGTGCCGCAACCCCAGAGTCGGCCACGACTGGACCTAATGGTCAGGGGTCCCTTTACCTTTACCATTCTATTATTATTATTATTATTATTATTATTATTATTATTATTATTATTATTTTATTTTATTATTTTATTTTATTATTTTATTTTATTTTATTTTATTTTATTTTATTATTTTACTATACCACTCTAGGTGTCTTCCAACATGTATAAAAGCATAATAAAGCATTAAAAATCGAAAAGATTTCCGTATACAGGGCTGCCTTCAAATGGTTTGGGGGTTGCATAACTCCATACCCTCCACTATTTCTCTGATGGAAATAGGGACGTCCTAAGGAGAAGTGGGACATTCTGGGGTCAAATCAGAAACCAGGACAGTTTCTGTAAATCTGGGACTGTCCCAGGAAAATAGGGACACCTGAAGGGTCTGATTGAAAACCCATGGGCTTTGATGTAACAACCACAAATCTGACCCAGCAGTGCCCCAGAGATTCTGGTACCAGCTCCAGGTGGATGCAAGCTCAGCATAGCCTTGACACAACATTCTCCACAATCCTTTTGCTATCCAGCCGGCCAAGGATTCGCAGCCCTGAATCTTTTTTGCATTTAAAAGATGATGCCCTGACCCCCATGAAAATATCCACAGTGGGGTCTTTAAAAAAAGAAAAGAGCTAAATTGATGTTAGCGTTTTGTTCCACAGTTGTTTGAACCGTCTGCTTTTTGTGTTTGGAAGAATGCGGTAGCTTGGTCCCTTGAGAACAGAGCCCAGAGCAAACAAGGTGATCTCACCCAAGAATACACAAGGCTACACTTGCAGGTGGAGAACCTGGACAGAGACTTCAGATAACAGAAGGAATTTCCCCACTATGCCTGTGTTGTCCTAAAGGGCCTTTTATGGCTTGTTGTTGTTTAGTCGTGTCCGACTCTTTGTGACCCCATGGACCAGAGCACGCCAGGCCCTCCTGTCTTCCACTGCCTCCTGCAGTTTGGTCAAACTCATGCTGGTAGCTTCTATGACACTGTCCAGCCATCTCATCCTCTGTCGTCCCCTTCTCCTTGTGCCCTCCATCTTTCCCAACATCAGGGTCTTTTCCAGGGAGTCTTCTCTTCTCATGAGGTGGCCAAAGTATTGGAGCCTCAGCTTCAGGATCTGTCCTTCCAGTGAGCACTCAGGGCTGATTTCCTTCAGAATGGAGAGGTTTGATCTTCTTGCAGTCCATGGGACTCTCAAGAGTCTCCTCCTCCTTTTATGGCTACTTTGTCCTATTTATTCTAAGAGCAAAGCAGGAAGGCTCCAAAAGCAGCTTCCCTTGCGCTTAATCCAGTAGCTGCGCTCAGAGATCACCGCTGACTGCTGACTTGCCACCAGCCCGAATTCAAAATATTACCATTAGTACATAAAGCCCTTAACAACTTTGGACCAGTTGACCTGAGAGATTGCCTTTTCCCATATGCGCCCACATAACTGCTTTCATTTGTCGAATGGACACTGTTGCAAGTGCCACATTGTAAGAAATCAGTCTTTTAGTGTGAAAGCATCTGTACTTCAGAACTCCCTTCTTATTAACACTAGGCAGGTGCCTTCACTATCCTACCTTCAGCACTTGCTAAAATAATTTCTGTTTAGCTACCCAGACATGTAGAATGCTGGTGTATGTTTTAATCTGGTTTTGGTTTGCTGCCTTTGAAAAAAAATATGTTTCAAATAGTTGTTTTTAACTGTGTTTTTTAAAACCGACAACGGTATTATTTCATTTTCTTTGTGAACTGCTTTAATTGTTTTTTTTGTACAATCAAGCAGTGTATAAATCTTTAATAATAATAATAATAATAATAATAATAATAATAATAATATTTTTTATTTATACCCCACCCTCCCCAGCCAAGACTGGGCTCAGGGCAGCTAACACCAGATATAAAACAATTGATTGAAATACAACTTAAAAACAAGATTAAAATACAACATTAAAATGCAGCCTCATTTCAGTAGAAACTCAAATCAAAGCCTGTATAGCCTGTATAACTCAAACCGAGCCTGTATAGCTCGGTTGGTTAGAGCGTGGTGCTGATAACACCAAGGTTGCAGGTTGGATCCCTGTATAGGACAGCTATCCTGTTCCTGCCTGCCAGGGGGTTTGACTAGATGACACTTGTGGTCCCTTCCAGCTGTACAATTCTGTGATTTTAAGGTTGCATCGTTGTTTTAAACAATTTCTAATATTGTACTTCAGTGTTGCATGAAATAAATAGACGAAACGTCATCCAGTCTAGCGCCCCAGCTGCCCAAAGAGGAGATAGCCAATCCATCAACTATCCACAAATCAGCAAATACAGATAAGACAACAAACTATGCCAACACTGAATTGCATATTCAGATATTGCAGGTTTGCTTCTTAGATTGTGGGATGCATAGTGTGGCATGTCACAACTTAGCAGCGGGATGTCTGGTAAAGGTAAAGGACCCCTGGATAGTTACGTCCAGTCAAAGGTGACTATGGGGTTGTGGCGCTCATCTGGGTTTCAGGCCAAGGGAGCCAGCACTTGTCCACAGACAGCTTTCTGGGTCATGTGGCCAACATGACTAAACTGCTTTTGGCGCAACGGAACACTGTGACGGAAACCAGAGCACACTGAAACGCCATTTACCTTCCCGTCATAGTGGTACCTATTTATCTACTTGCACTGGCATGCTTTCGAACTGCTAGGTTGGCAGGAGCTGGGACAGAGCAATGGGAGCTCACTGCATCGCAGGGATTGGAACCGCTGACCTTCTGATCGGCAAGCCCCAAAGGCTCAGTGGTTTAGACCACAGTGCCACCTGCGTCCCTTTTTTGGGGTTCAAGTTGTTGAGTTTTTTCAGGCAGGGGGTAAAATGTTGAGCTTTTTTAAGAGGAGTCACAGTTGTTCAGCTTCTTTGGGGGGAGCCAATGATCTACCACAGACGTCCAGTGATCTACCTGTTGGACATGCCTGGAGAGGAACGATGGTCGACGGCTGGCAAACCTTTATCGTCCACTGATTGTCTCAGTTGCAAGCTGCTGGGGACAATTACAGGAAGGAATGGTTGCATCAACTGTATTGTCCTGATGCAATTGTGCGTGGCTTTCCCTTTTGAGAGTGTCACCGATCTCAAAACGCCTTGGCAGCTTCTGAAAGCGTTAAGACAGATGGCTCAACTGTTTGGACACAGCCATGTGGCAGCTTGGAATGGGTGTGTGTCCAAGGCACATAGATTGCCTTACCTCATTCCCTATGCACAATGAATCCTTGCATTGTAAGGTTGCTATCTTAGGGCTGACATACGTCCGGATTTTCCCGGACAGTACCAGGATTTCAAAGGCGGAATTGGCGTCGGTGGGTGGGGATTTCCAAAAGGCAACACTTTGTCCTTAGGAAAATATATATATATATTGGAAGCTGCCCAGAGTCTCAGGGGCAACCCAGTCAGATGGATGGGGTATAAATAGTAAAATGATGGTGAAAGAATAGGATGTCCCTATTTTCATCGGAGAAATGTTGATTATGAGCTACAATTCCAGAGTGGCTTAACGGTCAATCCCTCTTCCCAGGGAATTTTGGGATTTGTAGCTATTCGTGAGCAGAGAAATTGGTGGGAACATGTCCCTGAAGTTCTCCAGAAGATGAAATTCTCTAACAATTTATTGGAGATGGGTACAGACTGCCTCTTTGCAGTGGCACGGTTTTTTCACTTCTCCCTGAAGTTTTCCCCCTTCTCTTTTCCCCTTTCTGTTGCTTCAAGTGGCAGTAGCAACAACTATCTTGGCAGCCTGGACATCAATTTACATCTTTTCCTTTTTTAATATAATCTTTATTAGTTTAACACACAAGCATATATACATAGATAACAAGTCATACAAAGCAAAAGCGAAGAAAGAAAGGGAAAAAAGAAAAGAAAATACAGTGTATTACAATTAAATAAAAAGTTATGAATGTAAAACTTCCAATAATTCTCATTATACTGCTTATATTGTCTATGTTTTCTTGCACATTTATATTATTTCATATTATTTTTGTATAGTCCGATAAGATATCTAATATACTTTTTGCTTACAAGTATCAATCTAGTTCTGCAAGTATATTGTTGTTTGTACAATACAATTTTAGATATTCCTTAAATACTTTCCATTCTCCATATACTTTCTGGTTTGAAATTCCTCTGACTCTTCCCGTCAGTTTTGCTAGTTGTGGTACTCTATCATGAGGGTCTGCCACTCTGTTATTGTTGGTAGTGTTTCATTTTTCCAGTTTATTGCCACTATTATTCCAGCTGCCATGATGGCATACATAAACAATGGTCTTATACTTCTTTAAAATTCTGTTGATAGTGGCAGTAGCAACAACTATCTTGGCAGCCTGGAGACCAGTTTACATCTTTTCCAATACCCTGGACTTAAGATAATTCTGGAGCATAGTGGGGAGACAGGCAGTCACCCCCCTCCAAAATGGTGGAAACTATTTGTTGTTGTTTTTTTAAATGAATATTTATTAGCATTTTCAAGAGACATATAAGAACAAAAACAAAAATACACAAAAAATAACAAAAAAATACAAAAATCCAAAACTTAAAACTTGAAAAAACCCAATTAAAAACACATAAAATTTCAATTACTTATTTTCTTTTAACTTGTTTCTCAGACCTCCTCACACCTCCCCTTCTTGTATTCCAATTTAAGTTATCAGCTCAGCAAGTCCTTAACTTATTTCTCCACTTTAACGTAGTGATTTATTCTAACATGCTGTTATTTTACTTTCCTTCTTTCTTCCATTAATGGTGGAAACTATTTGCAAGGAAGTTGCAGCTTTGCAAAAAAAATCCTGCGAAGTGGACTTCTTTTTCTTTTCTTTCAAATTTCATTTATGATTTTCAATTTTACAAGTTTCCCGCCTTTGCAGTCACCCAAATACAAACAATATATTTAATATCGACTTCCCTCCCCTCCCCTTCCATGGTTCAGGTTGTTTCATGGTTACTGCTGCATATTCTAAATATCCTATTTTCTGGTCTCTAGGAACTTGCAAATTAGATATTCCTATGAGAAAGGCTTCTAGTCTTTTAACAAAGGACCTTCTGAACATTTTTTTCCATCTCATTGTACAGCGTTACCTCGGGTTAAGTACTTAATTCGTTCTGGAGGTCTGTTCTTAACCTGAAACTGTTCTTAACCTGAAGCACCACTTTAGCTAATGGGGCATCCTGCTGCCACCGCACTGCTGGAGCACGATTTCTGTTCTCATCCTGTAGCAAGGTTCTTAAGCCAAGGTACTATTTCTGGCTTAGCGGAGTCTGTAACCTGAAGCGTATGTAACCTGAAGCGTATGTAACCTGAGGTACCACTGTATATCATCTCCCAGAAGCCCTTAGCCATTTTGCATGTCCACCACATATGATAGAAAGTACCTTCCTTCTCTTTAGACTTCCAACATGCGTCTGATTCTGATTTATACATCTCAAAGTGGCCTTTTTTTAAGGGGATGAAAACAAGAAAAACACCAGAAATGCTCTCAGAAAAATGCCATCTAAGAAATTTCAGCTCAGCTCTAATTATAGAGCACTCAAGATGTCCTGGGGTGCTCTTCGCTAGAATCATAAAATCACAGAATTGTATGGTTGGAAGAGATCCACAAGGGTCATCGAGTCCAACCACCTAAAAGGCAGACTCACAGCTGAAGAATCCTTGACAGATGACCATCCAACCTCTGTTTAAAAAAATCCTGCGAAGGAAAGTCCATCATCTTCCGCGGTAGGCTGCTCCACTGTCGAACAGCTCTTGCTGTCAGAAAGTTCTTCCTGATGAGAACATGTCTAAAATAAAAACAACAATGCTGAGGTGCTTAAAAAAAAATTTTTTTTTAAAAAAATAATCAGCTGCACAGATTTGGCTCTCACACACAAAAAGCCCAAGGAATGTCATTTGGCTCAAGATCAAGCATGGAAAGTTCCAATAAAAGAAAAAGGAATTTGTCTAGGGAAACCGTCAGCGAAGGGAACCAGAAGTGGGGACACACACACACACACACACACACACACACACACACACAGAGATATTCCTAAGGGAGATTTAGAGCTTGCCGTAAACCCAGAATCCTTGCAAAAAATTGATGGTGCGAAAATTGCTCTTCTCTTTGGATCTAACAATGGAATCCCAGGTTTTGTTGCCATTCCAGTTTGTCTGGTTGGTGGTGATTCATAATCTAGGCATGGGGAAGCTGTGGCAGTTCAAATGTTGGACTGCAACTGCCCTCATCCCTGATCATTGGCCATGCATGCTGGCTGGGGCTGATGGGAGATAGAGTCCAAACCCCCCCCCCATAGCTGTCAATTTACAGATTTGAAAATAATGGACCTGCAGCCAAAATAAGGGACCTGCAGCCTCACCTGTTCCAGGCACTCCAGTCTTCCTGTCCTCCTGCAGTCTGGTCAAACTCATGCTGGTAGCTTCGAGAACACTGTCCAACCAACTTTATAACCAGAAGTTCAACTGAATAGAATCTGAATCATATGCACCACAAGGCCTATGCAGCCTCAACTTAAGATGGCTCCCTGGCCTGGCTTTGCACTGCAAAGTTTGCAGCAGCACGTGCAACAACATGGCGCCCAGCATTCAAAAACTCCCTCAGCTTGCATTAACTAGCCACACACAAGGCATGCAAGCTCCACCCTCCAGTCGTTCTTAGACTTCTTATTGAGTGAGCAACATAGCCAAGCAACACAGTTGGAGCCTCCCTCCTCCCTGGCCGGCAAAGAGGGAGGGAGAGGAGCTGCTTCCTTTGAAATTTAAGGGACATCATTTACGGGACATTTAAGGGACATCCATCAATAAGGGACAGCAGCAGGACATGGCGCTGGAATAAGGGACTGTCCCTTCAAATAAGGGACACTTGACAGCTATGCCCCCCTCCAGTATCCCACATTTCTGCCAAGAAGCTCAAGGTGGTGTGGATGACTCCCCCCCTCCCCATTTTATCCTGACAACAGCCCTGTGAGGTAGGATAGGCAGGGAGACTATAATTGGCCCCAGGTTACCCAGTTACCGTTGTGGCTAAAGTGGGGACTCGAATGCAGGCCTCCTTTGTCCAACACTCTAACCACTACACCACACTGCCTGTCAAATTTGATCATCTAGCTCATGGGTAGGCAAACTAAGGCCCAGGGGCCGGGGCCGGCCCAATCGCCTTCTAAATCTGACCGCGGGTGGTCCAGGAATCAGAGTGTTTTGACATGAGTAGAATGTGTGCTTCTATTTAAAATGCATCTCTGGGTTATTTGTGGGGCATAGGAATTCGTTCATTACCCCCCCCCCAAAAAAAATAGTCCGGCCTCCCACAAGGTCTGAGGAACAGTGAACCGGCCCCCTGCTGAAAAACTTTGCTGACCTCTGATCTAGCTGTTAGGGGAGAATAATCAATTTTAATGGTCTGTAATTGTGGGTCACTTTTTGGATTGAACATCAAAGCATTTCCACTTTCTCGTTTAAAATTGGCAACTTTTTTTTTTAAAGCCTACCCATGCTTGTAGATTATTAGTTACATAACAATTGTTCTTCCAATTTGCTAATGTGTTCCTAAAAACTGAAGCAACAGCAGAAATAGTTGTGCCCCATGCTCCCTGTTGCTGTATTTAGAATACTGCATGAAGTCTCTCTGGCTACATCAGGTTGTTGCAGGATCAGTCCCTGCCCCACAGCATAATGCTATCCTATGGGACCCTACCATGGTCAACCCTCCCTTAGGGCCCATAGTGAAGCTTGCCTGCATGCGACAACCACAATTTCCTCCCTACAATGTCCCAGAAGTTGAATTGAGTTCTGGGTCATCATGGTGGGGAAAACATAGCTGTCAAAAGAATATGGAGTGGCTGCCATGCTTTCCTCACCACAGTTTGCATGCATTGATTCACTTTCTGGGAGGCTGTCACAGGTCTGTCATAGGAGTGCGCCTGTCAGTAATCACGCAGTTCAAAGATGGAGTTAACTCTTTAGTAGCAGAAACACCACCTCCACATACTTGGTTGAGTGTCAGGCCTAATAGGCAGAGCAGTTCATTCCTGGTGGTCTTCCTCCATAATAGGTAAAGGTAAAGGGACCCCTGACCATTAGGTCCAGTCATGACCGACTCTGGGGTTGCGGAGCTCATCTCGCTTTATTGACCGAGAGAGCCGGCGTACAGCTTCTGGGTCATGTGGCCAGCATGACTAAACCGCTTCTGGCGAACCAGAGCAGCGCACGGAAACGCCGTTTACCTTCCCGCCAGAGTGGTACCTATTTATCTACTTGCACTTTGACTGGCTTTTAGTGACTTTTAGTGTTGTGCAATTGATGAACCCAGCATACCTGTTGCGCTGGCAGAAACTTTTTGCACAGACTTACCAACAGGCTGTTTATGCATCCTCTTGTGCAACAAACCGCCTCTTTCCATATGAACCTACTCGGACCCTGAGATCATCTTCTGAGGCCTTCCTTCGTGTGCCCCCTCCTTGAGAGGTGCAGCGGGTTTGCAGCACAAGAATGGACCTTCTCTGCAGCGGCTCCCCGTCTGTGAAATGCTCTACCAAGGGAAGTTTGCCTGGCGCCTTCATTATACAGCTTTAGGCGCCAGGCAAAAATGTTCCTTTTTAACCAGGCCTTTGGTTGATCTGTTTGACATCCTATAACCTTTTAAAATGTGGCCGGTGTTTTTTTTTGGGGGGGGCAGGTTTCTTGGGTTGTTGTTTTCATTCTGATTATATATGTTGCGATCTTTTCTGTGAACCACCCTGAGACCTCCAGGTATAGGGTGGTATATAAGCTCAACTAATAATAATAATAATAAATAAACAAGTATACCGCTAAGTGAGTTAGCGCTGCATTGGATATAGCCCACTAAGTTCTTATCCTTTAAGATCCAGGAGCTTTTCTCAGGTCAGACCTGAGTTTCTCAATAAGTGAGAAATCTTGTTTTTTTTTTAAGGCAGATTTCACAGTGGATGTTAACATGTTTCCCTGCGCTCTTTGGCCCTCTAGATTCAGAGAACTTTTCCAGATCCATGTGGCATCAGATTGTGTTAGTTTTGTGTGTGCTTCATGACTGTGTGTGTGTGTGTGTGTGTGTGTTTGTAAGTAACCCCTTTGCCCCACCGCAGGAGTCCCTTGAAGTAGGGAACAGAATGAACCGCTTCACCCCTAGCAATTTTCTCTCTGGTAGATTATTAGGCAGCAGAGATCTGTGCTCTGTGGCTTTTGGGGAGGTTATGTTGCAAGCCGAGTGTGTTAGTTGCATAACCCTTTGGATTTAGGAGGCATAACCAAAACTGTCATTTTGCTTTCGCTGACAAAATAAGATTGCCGTTCTACTAAACTTTGTTCCGTTACAAGAACAGTGGGCAGATGCATGCTCCAATTGTTCCAATTTAGCAGGGACGGCCCCTGATTTCTGGTATTCCACCCCCTGTAGGTTACTTTTTCAAGAGGTACTCAAAGGTACACACTACCAGCACCTCTTTTTGTTGTTGTTAAAAAGTCTGGCTCTTACTACAAGATGGTGAGTACTGGCAACCCTTTTTTCTAGGGAAAAAAGCACTACTAGTCCCAGTTTTTTTTTTTCTTTTTTCTTTTGGGGAGATGTCAAATGTTTCTTTAAAAACTGGTGGTTAGTGTCAGTTCCTAGAGATCGCTCTGTGGTGAACTCTGCTTCTTGAGGGCACAAGTCTTCAACGGATGGGTCAGGATCTACTAGTGAGTTGCGGCCTGATCCGTGGTGGGTCACCACAAGAGGAAAGGTGTGGCGATCTGTTGTGGAACAATCCAACTAAAGAAGTTAACAGTGGTTTACCCAGACCTTGTTGCTTGCGAAGGGGCCCTCACGACAGTTCAAGCTTCAGTGTCCCCCAAAATATAAGTCTGCCAGTGGTTCACGGAAAGCCTGGCAGGAATTCAACAGGTTCAGCTTTTCTTCCCATGAAAAGAAAACCGGCTCAGTGTGTTCTAGGCTTTGCCGGAAAATATTGTAAAATATGCAGCTGCTGTATTTCCTGCCTTCGATAATGACATGTCACTAGACATGCCTGTGTTTGGAGGGTGGTGGGAAAACCTGATTAGATGCCTCAATTTCCACTCCCACCACCCTTGTGGATACAGTTCACACTTTATTCGCCTCTCCTCACACGTATACATCACCCGTGGTGGTAAATCTCAGTAGCCCCTGGCTGAAATTTAAACGTGCTAAGTGAATGCATCACAATAACGGCATAGTTAGAACCCAAGAAGCTTAGCTTTGCTACAGAAGCAGAAGCCGATGTGCATCGCATATACTCTATGACAAGGAGAAGCCGTTCAGAAAGAAAGAACCTCGCAAAAAATAAGTACAGTGGAACCTCAGGTTACATACGCTTCAGGTTACAGACTCCGCTAACCCAGAAATATTACCTCAGGTTAAGAACTTTGCTTCAGGATGAGAACAGAAATTGTGCTCCGGCAGCGCGGCAGCAGCAGGAGGCCCCATTAGGTAAAGTGGTGCTTCAGGTTAAGAACAGACCTCCGGAATGAATTAAGTACTTAACCTGAGGTACCACTGTATAGGACTAGAGGGCACTTTGGCACAGTGCAATGAGAGCCTGATTCTCCCTTATGAGGAAGGGCGGTTGTTTCATGGTAGAGCACCTGTTCTGCATTCAGTTTGATTCCTGGTATCTCCAGGCAGGGCTGTGGAAGACCCCTGTCTGTAACCCTGGAGAGCTGCTGCCAGTCAGTGCAAGCACAACTAGGCTAGATGGACCAGCTTTCTATGTCCCTTTGTTTGTACGCTGATTCACAGCTGACTCGAGGATTCCCTAAGAAGGTAATTTGAAGACGCAGCAGTCGGTCCTCAGTAAGGCCAGCAGCGCCCATCCCACAATCCATTCACGTTACAGTGGTACCTCAGGTTAAGCCAGAGACTTGATCACCCTTAGCCATTACGTTCAAGTTGTGGATGCTGAACTGCATTGCTTATGAGAGAAAAACTTGGATACCCAAGAGGAAATAAACATTGTTTCTAGCGCTGTCTTCAGGAAACACAAGTTTTAATTCCAAGAAGTACAACACACACAGTACAGTGGTACCTCAGGTTAAGAACTTAATTCGTTCCAGAGGTCCGTTCTTAACCTGAAACTGTTCTTAACCTGAAGCACCACTTTAGCTAATGGGGCCTCCCGCTGCCACCGCACCGCCGCCACGCAATTTCCCTTCTCATCCTGAAGCAAAGTTCTTAACCCGAGGTAATATTTCTGGGTTAGCGGAGCCTGTAACCTGAAGCGTCTGTAACCTGAAGTGTCTGTAACCCGAGGTACCACTGTACTAAACATCTTCAAGGCTAGGAAGCAAATGCCTTAAAGGGGTTAACTCAACATGCCGCATGTCGCAACATCAGCCTCTCCCACTCTTCCCTTCAAATTAAGCTTTAATTATATGGTTCTCAGAGAAAGTACTTGCCTCCAAAACCTCCAAAACCCTTCCATCTGTGCGTGGTCTCATTTCAAGGCACTTGCTATGTTCAGTGGCCCGCATGAGGTAGGCTGACCACTTATGCGTCGCCGAAAAAGAAGGTCCGGATTTGCATAAAATTTACATACATATATATATATATATATATGCAAATTTAGGAATAAATTTCAATTTCAATTTAAAGATAAACACAAGACATTTTACCCAGATGCTTACTGGAAGTGCAACAGCAGACATCATTCGGTTTATAACTTAAGGGTTAGTTCTGTTACCCTTAATGTCCGCTAGACAAGAGTGCTATGGAGTAGAGATGTTGCTCAGAAACCAGGCAGAGTAGCCTGATCTTCACAGAGCAGGATGCGCCCTGATTGGCCGTGCATTTATGAGGGAGTTTTTCCAATGTATGTTTGGCTGAATGTCTCCCTGCTATTTACAAAGCCCGAAGCAAGCAAGAAAAAGCCCTTTGTTCCTTTCTCCTCAGACTAGACACTGCTTTTGTTCCGTTTTCCTCAGGCAAGCGTTATCGGGATTTCTTTTCTCTCTGGGCTCATTCCGCATTCTTTAAGCGACTTTGATAACAATGCCAGCTGTTGATGGGCAACTTCAAGGCTCTCCCTTCTCAGAACTCTTTATCTTTAAACTGCATTCTGAACCAAGCAGTCCTTCAGACAGGGAATGCCTTCAGACGGAGGACTATCTCAAAATAAAGCATTGTACTCTGTAAACTGAGGCACGTGGGCACCAGCTATGCAGGTGTCTGACCTTGGCGCTCTAGCAATCAGTAGCCCAGGAAGCTGTGCATTTTTTAAAATGTGACCAGGGTGCAATGAAAGCTTAAATGGGTTTTCTCTGTGGCCTGGAAGGCAAAGTAGTTCTCACGTTCCAGAAGGTGTAGAAGCAGTGATCACATTTTGTTGATTTCTATGGGAAGTTATCTTGGTGATCCTTTGGGGAGGCAGGAGCGAAATCAAATCAGTAGCTTCTACTCTAGACTGAGGCTCTCTCTGTACTACACATTCAAAGCGGTTCCACACCACTTTAGACAGTCACGCCCTGGGGACCGCAGTTTGTGTTGAGCAGGGCTGTTTTTCAGCCGGAACTTGCCGGACATCAATTCTGGCACCTGTCAGTTGGGTGCCATGGCCATTCTAAGAGAATGAAGGAGGTTTTTGCGGTGAGTTCTGGCACCTCTTTTTCTAGAAAAATAGCACTGGCGTTGAGTATTGTTAGGTAAAGGGACCCCTGACCATCAGGTCCAGTCGTGGCCGACTCTGGAGTTGTGGCGCTCATCTTGCTTTACTGGCCGAGGGAGCCGGCATACAGCTTCCGGGTCATGTGGCCAGCATGACTAAGCCGCTTCTGGTGAACCAGAGCAGCACACGGAAATGCCGTTTACCTTCCTGCCGGAGTGGTACCTATTTATCTACTTGCACTTTGACGTGCTTTCGAACTGCTAGGTTGGCAGGAGCAGGGACCGAGCAACGGGAGCTCACCCCGTCGCGGGGATTCGAACCGCCGATCTTCTGATTGGCAAGTCCTAGGCTCACAGCGCCACCCGCTTCCCTTGTTAGGAGTATTGTTAGGAGACCTTGTTCCCCTCACAGAGCTACAATTCCCAGAGTGGTTTAACAACCAACCCTCTGTGAGGGGAATATTTCTCCCAGAACCCTTAACATACTACAGTTCCCAGGATTCCTTGTGGGAAGCCACAGCTGTTTAAAGTGGTATGGAATTGCTCTAAATGAATAGTGCACATGGGGCCTGGCTGAGGTCCAGCTAACAAAGTCTGGGAGTTTTCTTTGCCTTTGGATTGACACCACTTTCAGCTTCAAATGTGCACAAAGTTCAGACATAATGTCTCGAGCCCCTGTTCGGTTTACAAGTTTGATTTGCTCTGTATTTACGAATGTTCTGCTCTTTCTGTCCTTTCTCCCTCCTTCTCCTCCCCGTTTTCTTGCATACCTGTACTTTGTCCCCAGCAAAAGCGGGCAGAATTCTTTTGAACTTCTTAACTCTGTAGGAAAAACAACCTCCTTACTGTCCTTGGGGGAAAGGTCTATGCATGATAATACATTTCTGGAGCCGTTTAAAGCACTAGAACTGTTTCCGCCCCTCCTGCAACGTCAATGTGGTTTTTGTGAGCACATGCAGTGCTCTTGAGGTCTTTCCCTGGTCCCCACCACTCACAGCTCCCTTGGTCATAAGATGGGGAAGGTGGCTACCTTTTAATCCCTTGAAAATGAGTTGTTGTTGTTGTTGTTGTCGTCATCATCGATAATAATATACTGCCCATCTGACCAGGTTGCCCTAGCCCAGGGGTCAGCAAACTTTTTCAGCTATGGGCCAGTCCACCGTCCCTCAGACCATGTGGTAGGCTGGACTATATTTTTTTGAGGGGGGGGAATGAACAAATTCCTATGCCCCAAATAACCCAGAGATGCATTTTCAATAAAAGCACACATTCTACTCATGTAGCCTGGAGAAGAGGAGGTTAAGGGGTGATATGATAGCCATGTTCAAATATATAAAAGGATGTCACATAGAGCAGGGAGAAAGGTTGTTTTCTGCTGCTCCAGAGAAGCGGACACTGAGCAATGGTTCCAAACTACAAGAAAGAAGATTCCATCTAAACATTAGGAAGAATTTCCTGACAGTAAGATCTGTTCAACAGTGGAATTTGCTGCCGAGGAGTGTAGTGGAGTCTCCTTCTTTGGAGGTCTTTAAGCAGAGGCTTGACAATCATATGTCAGGAGTGCTCTGATGGTGTTTCCTGCTTGGCAGGGGGTTGGACTCGATGGCCCTTGTGGTCTCTTCCAACTCTATGATTCTATGAAAACACACTATTCCCGGACCATCCGCGGGCCGGATTGAGAAGGTGATTGGGCCTCATCCAGCCCCCGGGCCTTAGGTTGCCTACCCCTGCCCTAGCTACTCTGGGTGGCTCCTAACAAAATATTAAAACCACAGTAAAACATCAGCCATCAAAAACTTCCTTGAAGTTCTAAAAATCAAAACATTGTTTATCTTTTTGACATCTGATGGGAGGGCATTCCACAGGGCGGGTGCCACTACCAAGAAGGACCTCTGCCTGGTTCCCTGTAGTTTTATGTCTCACAGTGAGGGAACCGACAGAAGACCCTTGGAGCTGGATCTCAAATATCCGAGCTTGATTATGGAGGTGGAGATGCTCCTTCAGGTATACTGAGCCGAGGCTGTTTAGGACTTTCAAGGTCAGCACCAACACTTTGAATTGTGCTCAGAAACGTACTGGGAGCTGATGTAGTTTTTTGGGGGGACTGGTGTTATATGGTCTTGCGGCTGCCCCCAGTCACCAGTCTAGCTGCTGCATTCTGGGTGAGTTGTAGTGTCTGAGTCACCTTCAAAGGTAGCCCCACATTGCAGTGGTCCAAGCAGGAGATAATCAGACATCGAGCTGAAGGAGGAAGTTGGAAGCATGCCAGTCTTTCCTACTTCCTGTTCCAGCTCTATGTGCTTTTCAAGGCTCAGCTTCGTTCTCCCTTGGGAAATAAAAAATGTGTGCATGTTTTATCTCTCTCTGGGTGTGGCTATTTTGGGGGCAATGGGAGAAAAGTGTCCAGAGGAGAACCCATGGCATTTTCTCAAAAATCCAAATTTGCTTACAGGCCTAAAAAGTTTGCCACCCCCTTCTTAAAATCTTCTGGTGCCCTGCATGCCCTACAATGGCAGTATTTTCTATAAAGAGGGTAAATAATTATCCCTTTCCTTTACAACTTTATTGGATAGGGACAACAAAGAAATTAAATTTTGGCAAGCATTTAGGGTACACAGAGGCTGCAATCCTAAACACACTTACTACGGAGTGAGCGTCATGGAACACAGTAGGATTTACTTCTGAGTAAACATGGAAAGAAATGTGCTGTATATATGATTCTGTATATATGATTAAAAGCAGCAAAGCAGGAGGATTAGTGAGGCGGCTTGAGTTTATAGTAAGTAGATGACAGGAGTAAACAAAGTAGTTTGCATCAACGAAATCAAAAGCTTTATGGCATACTTTAATTATGAGACTTCAGAGTGAATTCATGTGTGTGTGTTTTAAAATATATTTTCAGGATGCGGCTTATATAAACTAATTGCATGGGATACATTCTTCTGAAACTGTGTAGAAATGATTATTTCTGTAGAAGTGAGTCCAGGATTTGGGGTCTTCAACCACTGCTTTTTCCTAGGGGTTCTCAAGGCTACACAGTACCAACACCTTTTTTTCTAGAAGAAAAGCACTGCCTTCAACTATCGCTGAGCCCAGCACAACGTTGCTATGTTGTAGGGATGAGTGAATCATTCTATTTCCAATTCTTGTCATTTTCGTATGTATAAATTTCACTGCATCCTATTTCCAACATCAAGCTGTGGTTTTTTTTTTTTTTTTAAGCAGCGGATTTTGCATTTAAAACTCGATTTTTCCTAAAACGTATTTTGATAGTGTTTCAGAGCCAAGAGCTGGCTCAGAACATTCAGGAAGAGCTAAAACTGTTGGATAACTGAATCCTAATCCTCACATTAGTCCAGGAAGTGAGGGTCAGGTCAGTCCATACTGGAAATGCACACAGATGAAATGCTTTAAGTATCGTGACCCTCCACAGGCTATAAAATAAATAATGTGTACATAAATAAAAGGGCTGGTACCCATTGCCGTCTTTCTGGGGGTACTCAAAGGTACCCAGCACTGCTGGAGCTCTCCATGCTGCAACATTTTGTTGCAGGTCTCATATGATGCAGGTTGGAATATACAGGAATCCCGTCTCTTAAAGTGACTAAGGACCATGTTAAGGAATTGCATTTACTCTTAAAACTTCATGTAAAACCACTTTTGTTTTAAACTGCTTTTAATATTGTATTTTTAAATTGCTGTGATCTGTCCTGGGACCTTGCGCTTTTATTTATTTGTTTAGCCCCTCCTCTAAGGAGCTCAAGGTGACATATACCTATTTATATATTATTATATATTATATATTAATATTATATATTATATGTTATATATAATATATATATAATGAATCGCTGCCAGAAAAAAAATAATCCCAAAGCAAGTTAACAACAAAAACATATATTAAAAACAATTTCAATACAGGCTGGGAGAAAAAGCTCCACTTCAAAGTCTTGTTGAAAAGGGAATTATCTTCAAAAGATAATAGAGCCAACTCCTATTTGATATGTGAAAGGAATTCCAAAGGGTGGTTGTCCCATTTTTTATTTTATTTTAAAATAATCCTCACAACTATCCTTCAACGTAGACTATATTGGTAGCCTTTTCTGATCCAGGATCCAGCTTGAACCCCAACCTGCAACACAGAATCCACTTAACAGTGCAAAAATAAAATATATTACGCTGTTGTCTTTTGCCTTTTCTTTCTAAGGTGATGCCTGTTCATTTGGTTAAGAAAGAGGGCTATGGAGGCACATGAGGCAGGAACCTTGTTGAAGCTAAGCAGGCCTGGCTCTGGTCTGGGCCCTGGAAGGGAGACTCCCTGGGAACTCTGCCCCCTTGAGTTCCACAGAAGAAATGCAGGATGGAAATCGAATCAATCCTAATTTCAAGTTATTAATTAAGTGTGCATGCATTAAAGCAGGCATGGCCAAACTTAGCCCTCCAGTTATTTTGGGACAACAACTCCCATCATCCCTAGCTAACAGGACCAGTGGTCAGGGATGATGGGAATTGTAGTCCCAAAACAGCTGGAGGGCCAAGTTTGGCCATGCCCCCATTAAAGAATTCATACCCTGCCTTTATAGTATTAAAAAACACCACTTGGGAAGCTCACAGTTTTACTGTTCTGTATAACAACATAATGCATAGGAGAGGGAGGGTTGGTTCTGTTGGAAAACCAGTGGGACAGTGATTTGCACAAGGCCACCCTGGTGAGTTTCCTGTCCGAGGAAGTGTCTCAAACTGTGATCTAAACTGATCTGGTTCCAATGCTTTCAGAAGGAGGCTGGGAATCTGGGACTCTCCAGAGGCCCATCATCTTTTTTAAAAATAATAATAATTTTGTTATTAGATTTTCCACAATGATAACACAAACCACAAAGCAAAATGATACACAAAAACAGAAGAAAAAAGGGAACAATAAACAGATAAACAATAACAACGAACTTAATTCTTCACAAATGCAACCTTTTAAACATCTTGGTTGACTTCCTCAAATCCCTCCCTTCTGAGTTTTCTTGTAACTAAAAGTAACAGCTTTCCAATATCATTCTTAAACTAAAACAAGTTCCAATTATAGTCCATCTTATTCACTTTCCTTAACATTCTAAATCCCATTAATTTAATTATAACTTAGTTTAATCCTAGGCCTATTTATTTCTTTCAAGTAATTTCTAATTTTTTATATTACAATGTTTATTCAAATAGTCCTTAAATTTCCTCCAGTCCTCTTGAAACTCCTTTTCTGGTCGCGGATTCTTCCAGTCAGGTCAACTAGCTCCGAAAAGTCCATCATCTCCAACGCCCATCACCCTTGGCCATCAGCCATGCTTTGTTGGGGCTGATGGGAGCTGAAGCCCAGCAGCAAGTAGAGGACCACACGTTCTTCACTGGTTGCTCTATCCTGATTGGCGCAGCTCTTCTCCTTTGCCCTGGATAATACCCCTTCTTTCTGCATTGTTTGTTCCACCTTCCTTTTCCTTAAATGCAGCCTATTACAGCTTTGGATTTCGATGGGTTGTCCTGCACGCCCCAAAGACCACTTCGTCAGCGTTTGTGTACACTATAATTATGTAGGCTTTCCCAGGGAACATAACCACAAGTACCTATCGCTATCACTAATCAAAACATTCAGGTAGGTGGCAATTATCCCTGGGAAAAGAACAGTAAACCCAGCAAGGTTAAATTTAGAGGACGTTTCTAACCACTTCAGAAGATGCCGGATGAAATTGGCAACTTTCCTGTCGACTGCTGGGCACTTGCAGAGCTGTCGGAACAGTGTGTGTTGCCTGCCCTGCCCTGAGCTCTCCATGCTGACCTGTTGGCCTCAGGTGTGGAGGGTAGGGACAGAGGACCAATTTGCATTTCACTTTGTGTTTTAACTCACCAAGTCCGAAGTTCCCGAAGCCAGCGCAACGGTTATTCCTTGAAATTTGCACTTCTCTGAATTTTGTAATGCAGTTCTCAAGCGAAATGTGTATGCTAGGGAAAAGTGTGCATGGGTATATTACAGAAACGAACATGGAAAAATACATTCTATCAGGGTAGTTTGTGTGTGTGTGTGCGCAAAAATGTGTATATTAAGCAAAATTGCAGAGAACTGCTCCATATAGTGTAGGAATCAGGCCTTTAGTGTGCCAGCACCTATCTTCTGGAATACTGTCAGAAAAGTGATTCTTTTAAAAACAAAACAAAGTGATTCCTTTTAAAAACAAAACAAAACTGAAGTCTTTAAACTAGAGATCGTTATGCCAAACTGTCTATGTATTGGATTCATTTCTATGGTTTTTATATATGTTTGATGTGCAGATTTCTCCCAGTCTTCACATTTTTGTGTGCCATTTCACCTAATATACACATTTGCAAAGTATATCTCCCCTAAAATTTACGGTATATTCTCCTTAACATGTATTACACTCTATATACTCCTTATTAAGTGCATTATCACCTTTGCATTTGCACATCACATGACTTGGATGAAGGACTGCACTGCAAAATCTGGAGATGCGTGGATTTCTAAAGAAGGGTGTATTTTGGTTCACGTAGCGTTTCAGAAAGCATAAATTAGATAGATTCATATTCAGACTGAATCATATTTCTTCCCCATTCCCAAAGGAGTCTTCTTTGTGCTTTGTGTTAGCTGCCACTACTTATGTATTTATTTTCTTGTTTTCGTTTTTAATCACATGACGGGTTTTCTTTTGGCCTGTGGCTAAGAGAAAAGGACCCAGCCCTTTTAATACAATCTTGCTTCACATCTGCCTCTTTCAAAGAGGAGTCATGAGTGCCGAAGGGAGGAGAGCTTCTAAATGGGGTGGGATGACACATAGCTCCACTTCTCCTTTACATCTGTAGGTGTGGCATGGGATGTGCTGGACCGTTTTCTTGCCTCGGTCATGGACTGGATGAGAGCCAACAAACTGAAACTCAATCCAGATTAAGGCAGAGGCACTGTTAGTAGGGGGTTCCCTAGACCAGATGGTTGGGAGGTGGCCTGCTCTTCATTGGTTTACATTGGGATCGTTGTTGCCCCTTCTTCAGTGGCATGGAGTGCCTTCCATCAGCTTTGGTTGGTGGCCCCTTTCTGGACAGGGATAGCCTAACTTCTGTCACTGTAGTAACCTCCAGGTTAAAGGTAAAGGGACCCCTGACCGTTAGGTCCAGTCATAACCGACTCTGGGATTGCAGCGCTCATCTCGCTTTACTGGCCGAGGGAGCCGGCGTACAGCTTCTGGGTCACGTGGCCAGCATAACTAAGCCGCTTCTGGCGAACCAGAGCAGTGCACGGAAACGCCGTTTACCTTCCCTCTGGAGTGGTACCTATTTATCTACTTGCACTTTGACGTGTTTTTGAACTGCTAGGTTGGCAGGAGCAGGGACCGAGCAATGGGAGCTCACCCCGTCGCGGGGATTCGAACCACCGACCTTCTGATCGGCAAGTCTTAGGCTCTGTGGTTTAACCTTAACCTCCAGGTTAGATTACTGCAATGTGACGTACGTGTGGCTGCCACTGAAGACCGTTTGGAAACTTCAGCTGGTGCAGAATTTAGTGGCCAGGTTGCTCACCGGGGCAAAATGGTTTGAGCATATAACTCCAATCCTGGCTGACTGCACTGGCTGCCAATTAGCTTTTAATACAAAGTGCTGCTTTTGACATAATAAAGCCCTAAACAGCTCAGGACTGCAAAACCTCACAGAACGCATCTCCCTATATCAGTGGTGACCAAACTTGGCCCTCCAGCTGTTTTGGGACAACAACAACAACAACAACAATAATATAGCTAACAGGACCAGTGGTCAGGGATGATGGGAATTGTAGTCCCAAAACAGCTGGAGGGCCAGGTTTGGCCACCACTGCCCTATATGAACCAACCTGGAACCTGTGATCATCATCTGAGGCCCTTCTTTGTGTGCCTCCTCCACTAGAGGCCTGGAAGGTGACAACTTTTCTGGGCTTTTTCTGTGGTGGCTCCCTTCTTGAGGAACACTCTCCCCAAAGAAGCTCTTCTGGCACCTTCATTACATAGCTTTATAGATGGCCAGGCAAAAACATCCCTCTTCTCCCAGGTCTCTGGGCAATTAAACAACATGCAGCCTTTTAAACCGGGAGAGGTGGTATTTTGTTTATTATGGTACGTGTTTTTGTGTTTTTATATTGTAAACCACCCTGTGATCTTTGGATGAAGGGCAGTATAGATAATAATAATAATATCAAATAATATAATCTGGAATAATTGAATGAAGGAATTGAGCCTACAAAATCAAGGGACCAAGAGGTGGATGGTGGTTGCCAACTTGCCAGAAATGCAAACAAACAACACCCAGCCTGGTTTGCTCCCATGGGCCTAGCCAGGATTTTTGTCAGGCCTTTTGTTAGGGGGGACAGAACCTCAGTCAGCTATGTATTTTTACTGATTTTATTGATTTCCCCCTCCCTGGCTATGTCCATATCTGCTCAAGTGCCTTTTAAGGAGCAACTTGAACTGCAGAGATCAGCAAGCAAAGCAGAACGTAAGAGGTCTGCTGGCTCAGCGTAAAGGCAGTGTGTTCTCCTAGTGGCAAATCAGATGTCTATGGGAAGCCCATAAACAGGACCCTGAGTGTAGCAGCACTCTTCCCTCTTGCGATTCCCAGGAATTGGTTTTCAGAGGTATAGTGCCACTGACAGTGGAGGCACAACACAGCCACTGTGGCTAGCAGCCACTGAGAAGTCTTATCCAACATGCATTTGTCGAAACCTCTCCCAAACCAAACCAAGTTGGTAGTCATCACTGCCACCAACCAAGTAGGGAACCTCCAGACAATTTTGGACTCCAGTTCCCATCATCCCTGACCACTGGACAGGTTGGCTGAGATTGATGGGACCTGGAGTCCAACAACATTTGGAGGGTGTCAGGTTCCCCATCTCCAAGGAAAGCTTTTTACACTTGGCAACCTCTGCCAATTAAGCTGTTTTAAAAGACCAGGGAGCTCATGGATGTGTATGTAGATATATATGAAAATCTGGCAATACTATTCCACACCCCTGAAAATTATATTTAAAAAAATATTATTGCTGCAGACTGCAAAACAGCAACATCCCATAAGTCGCAGCAAATTTAACCTGGTTTGCTCCCAAGTATTCAGAGTATTGAAACCAGTAGTGCAGCGAGACAATTCTAAACTCTGGATTTCTTTTGGGGGGGGGCGTCTTTTGGTCAGGGGTGGGGAACCTCGGGTCTGGGGGCCAAAGGCCACTTCTCTGTCTTTTGAAACTCTTCCTAGGCCACAGCCCTTCCTTGCTTTGTAGTGGGGGTGTTTTTTGCCTGGCTGGAATTTGTCCTTGAACTCCAATCATGCCTCTTGCTTCCTGGGTTGGAGGGTCCAGAGAGTTGTGGAAATGTGTGTCAAAACCAGCCTATTATAAGAAGCCAAAATTGACACCCACAGCCCCCTCCTCACTGGCACACAACCCTCAGAAGGTTCCCCTCAAGGGAATGTGGCCCCAGACAGACATACATTTCTCCAAGTCCTGCTGCAATAACTGCTAAGATGTAAGAACATTTCTGCTTCCGCAGGCCTATGACCGGCTATGTTTTCCTGCATTTCATGGTGGTTACGTGTTTCAGATGGGTTTTTATTGTTCATGGTATTTTTATTACAGACGTACTCGCTGCCTGGGGCTCATTTGGGAGGAAGAGCAGGGTAGCGATGCGACAAAAGTTTCTTTTATTTTTTTATTACCCACCCTTCACCCTAAGCTCCAGGGCAGGTTACAACACCCAAGCACAATACTAGAAACTGTTTAAAACAATGATACAACCTTAGACTCATAGAATTGTAGCATTGGAAGGGAGCCTGAGGATCATCTGGTCCAACCCGCTGCAATGCAGTTTTCCCATACAGGATCGAACCTGCAACCTTGGGGTTATCAGCACCACGCTCTAACCAACTGAGCTATCCAAGCTCAGTCTTCTTTATTTCTATCCCTTCCTTCTTTTTCTCTTTCTCCCCTCTCTCTTTAACTTTTGTTTTCCTTTGGTGTCCTCTGCTCTGGGCCATTTTGAGTGTCCACAGAGGAAAGCGATGGTTGATGAAGGACCCTGAGTGAGAGGCAGGGAAGGGAAAAGACATCTGCAGACTGAGAGAAGAAAGGAAAGTTGCCAGGTGAGAGTTGGGAGGGTCCACCACTTTCTGTGTCAGGCAAAGGCAGACCCTCCAAGTGTCCCTATTTTCCAGGCGCAGTCCCGGATTTGCAAAAGCTGTCCCGGTTCCTGATTTGATCCTGGAATGTCCCACTTTTCCTAAGGACCATAGCTGCCAACCTTCCCTTTTTTTGGGGGAAATTCCAGCGCCATTTCCCACTCCTATCCCGGATTGTTAGATATCCCGTAGACTATCCCCGGGACAGGTGAGGCTGCTGATCACTTATTTTCGAGGCTGCTGATCCCTTATTTTCAAATCTGAAAGTTGACAGCTATGCTGAGGACGTCCCTATTTTCACTGGCAAAATGTTGGAGGGGATGGAGTTATGTGACCCCAGAGTGAAGGAGTATACAACCTTTCGAAGCCATCTGAAGGCAGAACTGTACAGTGGTACCTCGGGTTACATACGCTTCAGGATAGACTCCACTAACTCAGAAATAGTACCTTGGGTTAAGAACTTTGCTTCAGGATGAGAACAGAAACTGTGCGGCGGCAGCAGGAGGCCCCATTAGCTAAAGTGGTGCTTCAGGTTAAGAACAGTTTCAGGTTAAGAACGGACCTCCAGAACGAATTAAGTTCTTAACTCAAGGTACCACTGTATAGGGAAGTAGTTTATGCTTATGTTATTTTTAAAATATTTTAATATATATTAAAAGGTGCCCAGAGGTCTGGGGAAGCCCAGTTAGATGGGTGGGGTATAAATGAACCCAAAATTATGGAATAGGACGGCCCTATTTTCATGGGAGAAATGTTGGAGGATATGGAAGGGTTAAGAGCTCACCCTGGCCAACCAGTCACCTCTCCTGGGAAGCGACGCATTTGATCCGCACTGATTTCAGGCGCGGATTTCAACAGCCAGGGCCTGCTGCTCCCTCCTCTGAGCGGGGTCGGGATGGGGACCCCCGGGCGTTTACCCCAGCAACCCTACCCCGGGGGCAACCGATCCCCGCCCTCCTACAGGCCGTGCGTAAAAACCTCTCCAGCAGGGCCAGCTCCGCCTCCGTTTCCTGCGCTCTGCTTTGCGCGCGAGAGGGCCGGTCACCCGGCCAGCCAGCCCACCCACCCCCAGGCCGGGCAGGCGGGCAGGCAGGCTGCCGATCCGAAGCAGCAACGGCGGAGGCGCGGGCAGGAGCGAGTGCAGAAGGAGGAGCCGCGCAAAGAGCCGGTTTGAAGTTCGCTCCTTCGCCGCCAGCCGGGCGCGCCGCGCCACATTGGCCCTCTCCGTTCATTTGCATTGACGCCAGTAAAGGCTGGAGGTCAGCGCTGGCGGGGGCTTTTATTGGCTGCGACGCGGCGGAGCCTGCCGGGGCTGTCAAACTCCCGGGCAGATCATCTTCTTTTTTCCCCCTCTTCCTCCCCCCCCTTCTTTCCTCCCTCCTTTTCTTCTTCTTTTTTCCCCGGGAGGTGTTGGGTTCTTACGGGAGGGAGGGTGCTGGAAAGGGGGAGATCGTGCAAGCCGGGAAGCCTCGCTCGCTACTGGGGAGGAGAAGGCGAGGCGAGTGCGCGGCTGGGCTGCGGAATCGGCGGCAGCTGCAAAGATTTCGCCGGGAGCGCCGCCGAGAGAAGCAGCAGAAGAGGAAAAAAGAAGAGGCGAGCCGCCCCTACGCGCCTGGGATTTTAAAATATATTAGAAAAAGAATCCCCTCCGCTCCCCCCCCCTTCTCGCCATTTTAATTCATTCCACACAGATCGGAACTCCCCGCTCTTCCTTTTCTGCTTTCATTTTTCACTCCTTTTTTTTTTTTTAAGGCGGGGGGGAGCGCGCGCTCCGTTTTGGCGCAGAATAAAAGCCACATTTCAAAAAACACACACAACCAAAATGGAAACGGAGGAGGAGACGTCGGCTACCGGCTGGAGAATCTCGGCTTTTTTTTCTTCCTTGTGAAAAACTTAACCTTCTCTGTGTTTGTTACAATTCCTGCTGCTCTTCTGGGGGAAGGGAAGAGAAGAGGAAGACGGAGAAATCCTCGCTCCTCTCCTGGGCTTGACCCTGCCCCTGCTCCACCCCCCCGCGCGGCTTCTCCCAAGGGTGCAGTTATTAAGATGCTCTCCATTTCTACGGGTCTTCTTTTGCATCGGCGCTCGTGCCTCGGGTTGATGCGCTCCGCTTGCAAGCTTCCCTCTCGCCTCTTTTTGGGGTGTGTGTGTTTGGGATAAAGGGGCTTCTCGGTGCCCCTTGAATGGAAGGCCGTCGCTGGCTTGAAAGAAGCGCCTTCTTTTTTAACCCTAACCTTCCAGGAAGAAGAGTTAGTCCGGAAGAGAAGCCCTTTTCGAAGAAAAGAGAGGAAGTAACGTGTGAATGTCCGTAACGCGTTTCCAGGTTTTCGAGCGCAGCTGTTGCGAAAGAGGTGGTGGAGGAAGAGGAGGGGGAAGCGTTTGGCTAGGAATATGAATATGATGGGCGCTTCATGAGGTTCTCACGATAACACCAGGGGGGGCTTTATTCGCCCCCAGCCCCAGTCCAGGAAGCCCCACTTGGGAACTGATTTATTTTAATCTTTTGGGTGGAAGGCAATATCCGACCCACTTGTGGGGGGCTTGGAGGCGGGGGGGCTTGGGGTGTGAAAGGGTAGGGCTGGGGGGGGAGAGCCCCCACCTACTTCGATGTAATTCGCAATACACTAGGAATACAAACGGGGGAAATACTTTTTTGGGGGGAGGTGCTAAGGAGGGGGCCGAGAATTAGTACATTCTGGCATGGATCTGGCTTCTATTTAAACAGGAAGACTGAGGAGGGGGGGCTGGGGATTTCCCCCAGTTTTATTCCTCTCTGCCCCCCTCTTTCAACTGACTTTTTTGTGGTGGTGGTGGGGTTTGCCAGTTAAACGCAGCTCCCTCCAGTCCTTCTTTTTAACCCACTTTCTGAGGTTGAGATCATCAAGACAATCAGTTTTGTAGGGTCAAAAGGAAGAAGGGGGGGACAAAGCCCCTCCGCGCGCCCCCCACCCCAATTTCTCATCCGCCACCAGCCATGCGCCTTTGGGTTTGGGGTTTCTGCCTAAGGAACAGCTGACGATGTGGAGTGAAGCCGTGGAGCAGGAACCAGATACGAACTATTAAGAGAAAGGAGTCACCAAGGAGCCCGTTTTCCCAAGAGGAAAGGGGGAAAAGAAAAAAGCAGACGAGGTAATCTTGAGTACTAGCGGCTTGAAACCGCCACCATGGGCTGCGCTCCCAGCATCCACATCTCAGACAGCAGGGTGGTTTATCACAGTAGCAAAGAGACGGAGGACTCGAACTCGTCGTCGCAGCAGCAGCAGCAACAGCAGCAGCAAGGCAACCCTGTCTCTGGATTATTCATTAAATCTTCCAACACCTCCGCGTACAAGTTGAGGACTAATCCTTCGAAGAAAGACAAGCAGGACAACATGGAGGGGGAGTCTCGCACCAGCAGATCCAGTGTTAAGGTAATGGAAAAAGTCGAGTCGTTTGGTTGAAGGGGGGCGCCCGTACGTTTCTCTTATTGACAGATATATCGAACAGGATATTGGCCCCTGTCTGTTGAGTTGGTTTTAGGTTGGTTGGGGACCTGTTTATCTGAAAATGGCAACTTCAGTGGAGTTATTTATCCCCCCCCCATTCATCCTTTTGCAAACAGAATTAAGTTTTAAGGGTTACACTCTATGTCCTGTAGCAAGAGGCGCAGAAATTCTCTATATATATCTATGCCAATTTCATATTGTTTGAACTTTCTTGGGCCTGCATGTGTCTAGTAGTGTAAGAATGTCACAGTAGCAAAGCTATTATTATTTTACCCCTGCCTCCCCCTGGCCCCTTTTAAGTTACCAAGTTTTTGTGGATTTAAGCAAAAGTTTGTTTTAACTCCCCTCTCCCCGACCTGAAACATAATGGATTAGAACTGTTGATTTAAGGCACTGATTTTTTCACACGCAAACGAACACAGAGGACGCTGGCCTTCTGAACTTTTGCAAGGATTTGTGAGCGTTCGTGTGCAGACCAGGAACAAAATTCACCAAGGTTAACGATAAAGGTGGTCAGAAGGGGAAACCTGTAAAAACCCGGTTGGATTTTTGCAATAAATGTGTGGTTGCCTATTGTAAGAGGTTCCAGGTGAATTCACTATGTAGAATTTACAAGCAAGTTTGTTTAGGATTAGGGTAATCAAAACCACAAAGGTCATCCCACAAGAACCGAAAGACAAAAAGGCACTAGGAATATTGACTCAGCCAAGAAAATAAATATTTTTAAGGATCAAAATAGACGTACTAATGCCTGCCCTGTTCAAGGTTTACAACCCAGTTAAACTGCTATGCTCAAAATAAAATGAATTATACAATAGCTTGAAAATATTGATTTCAGTGAATACTTGATTTCAGTGAAACCTCATTATTCACTTTTTAAAAGCTTATTTAATACATATCTCACCTTTTTGCCAAA
Organism: Podarcis melisellensis; assembly: GCF_964234715.1. Lineage (NCBI taxonomy): Eukaryota > Metazoa > Chordata > Lepidosauria > Squamata > Lacertidae > Podarcis > Podarcis melisellensis. The sequence goes on along the minus strand of NC_138546.1, from coordinate 38,234,368 downwards.
GTGCTCAGGGTGGCGTATACAGCTCTGTCCCATTTTTATACCTGCAACAGCCCTGACAGGTAGATCAGGTAAAGAAACTGGCCTAAACTCAGGCCTAGGGGAAACGGTGATCTAAACTAAGCAGATACTTGAACTTGGTTGTATTTGGTCTAAACTGAGCAGCCTGGGTGCTGCATTGAACTGGATTTAACGTGTGAACGAAGATGCAAACTGTCTTAATTTCAACTGCTTCAAGCTGTTTGCTGAAGTCTAGGTGGTTTGTTTACCAGGCAATTCTGTAGGGACCATTTGCTGTCAACATCCCCTTGTGTGTTTTCATACTTTAGGGTATTCTGTTGCAATGATCAGTTGCAATAAAACAAACAAGAGCTAGAGATGTCCATGGAATTACGTACTGATTTTAATTCTAGGTGTGCTTACTAGGAAGGGAGGAAGAAGGTAGTAAGATTAGATTATGAAACCTAAGTGCAGTGCGTTTTTTCTTAATTTTTTTTTTTAAGGGGTACTCTCATTTTCCTACTCATATTGAAATACTGCCCATCAATGAGGCCAAACTTAGATTCACAAAATGTTTAGGGGCATGCATACCCCCAGGAAAAAAAAACATTGTCTAAATGTAATGCCTGTCGCTTTTCCCATGTAGGAAGAGCCAGGTGTGTGTGTGTGGAATGGCTAAAATCCTCATGCGCAGCTCCTCTCCTGTAGTGTTTAGAATTTCCCAGGCACCAGGTGCATTTTGCTACCGGTGTGGGGCTAATTGCGACTACATGGAGATTTCTGGATACTTGGTTGGTGGTCACTAGGGGTACCAATTTGAATAAAACTGGTGTGTGTGTTTCTTAGGTAAGCCCCGCCATGCATAATCGATCACAAGGCACTATTTAAATGGCAATGCTTATCAACTTGGGGGGCAGCTCCCTCAAATATTTTATTGGGGGGGGGGACTAAAGGACCTAGGCCCCTAGGAGTTGGCTCCTCTCCTATGGCAACCACAATTTTTAAACCTCGGCCTTTCGATTTCCACTGTTGGTTTTCTCCCTCAAGTGAACTGTTGGCCACAGTCAAGCAATGTTGTTGAGATTTGATAGAATTGAGCCTTGGAAGCGACATATTGTCATCTAGACCAATCCCCCGGCGAGTAGACATTCCGTTGTGGCTCTCGCAACCTAGGTTTAAGGTGCTCTTTGGCACCTAGCTTATATATCTTGAGTTTCTAAGACTGCTGTACGTAATCAAAACTGAAGCCCCACCCCTCCACCGCCAAAACCAGCTTTAAAGTAAAGGTAAAGGGACCCCTGACCATTAGGTCTAGTCGTGGCCGACTCTGGGGTTGCGGTGCTCATCTCGCTTTACTGGCCGAGGGAGCCGGAGTACAGCTTCCGGGTCACGTGGCCAGCATGACTAAGCCGCTTCTGGCGAACCAGAGCAGCACACGGAAACACCGTTTACCTTCCCACCAGAATGGTTCCTATTTATCTACTTGCACTTTGACGTGCTTTTGAACTGCTAGGTTGGCAGGAGCAGGGACCGAGCAACGGGAGCTCACCCTGTCACGGGGATTTGAACTGCCGACCTTCTGAACAGCAAGTCCTAGGCTCTGTGGTTTAACCCACAGCGCCACCCGCGTCCCTAGCGTTAAAGTATGTAAAGCAAAAAACATTAGGTGATCCAGTCTCAGGGATCACGCTTCCATGGAATTAAGTTCCGATTAAATCAGTTTGGTTTTGTTGTGACTTTTAAGCAAGGCTCCGATCCGCTGCATCTGAGTAAACCCCATCAAACACAGTTGTACTTGCTTCTGAGTAAATGTGTAGGGCCAGACCGGCAATCCTCTATGCCAATGAGGTTTATCAGAACTTAAGCCTAAGATTCACGTGTTGCAAACTCTGATCTTGGCATGTGAAAGGGTCAATATTTTTCTCTTATTCATTTGTTTATTTATTGAGGGGATAAAATAGTTCTCAGGCTTCTTGCAAGATCGCTAAGGATTTGTGTGGCATCTCTTAGCATTTTTGCTTTTCATGGATGGTCACTGAGTGATCACGAGAAGCTCTTAACGGAATAGTAATATAGTTGTGTGTAGGTGACTTTTGAAATGTATTTTTGTCTCAGTTTTACTCGCTTTTCCTATAAGCCTTCAAATATATGAAGAAAGAAGAAATGATAGCAAATATTGATATATGACAGACATACAGTTGAGTGAGCGGTGGGTGGGGTGGACTTATACATTATAAACGTTGCATAAAACATCTTTATCTCTTGTACTATTTCCAAGTTGAATGGTGAAATTGCAACCACTGTGGTAAATGAAATCAAATTAGCGATACGACCCCAAAACTCTGAAATGTGTGTTTAACTCCCACCCGCCACCTCTCTTATTCAGTATAGGATTGAGGATTTAACCGTTTTAAAGATTACAAAGATCACTAGGGCAGATGTGCACCACACATTTAAAGCATATCAATCCACAGCAAATGGCTTTCCTCTAAAGTATCATGGGAAATGTGGTTTGCTATCTCACTGGGAATTGTAGTTCACTGAAACTATAGTCTCCATGATTCTTTGGGTAGGTGTGGGGCGGTCATGTGCACTTAATGCGCTTTAACTGTGTGGTGTGAATTTGCAGAGACTGTAATCTTGCAGTAAAAATTAGAAGGGGCTCTCTGGTTGATTTCAGTCTGAATTCAAGATACTACTTCTTGATGGATTTAAGGCAGAGATAGGGAACCTGGTCAGGGATGATGGGGGATGTAGTTCACCAGAGGTTGTAGGTTCGATCCCTGAATGGGACAATTTACATACTTCTGTATTGCAGGGGGTTAGACCAGATGATCCACTCTACAATTTTACGATTCTATGACTACCGTATTTACGCGAATCTAATGCTCCATCAAATCTAATGCGTGCCTCAGTTGTCAAAACCTTGAAACCAAGAAATTATTTGCCATTCCAGCGGTGTTTTTCAAGTTTGCAACCAAATCTGATGCGCCATCATATCTAATGCGCATATCTAATGTGATTTGGCAAAAAACGGTGCGCATTGCATTCGAGTAAATATGGTATGTCTATATCTATATATGCTGCCTGATGAATTGGGAGCACCTTTTAAATACGATGGGACGTGGGTGGCACTGTGGGTTAAACCACAGAGCCTAGGACTTGCTGATCAGAAGGTCGGCGGTTTGAATCCCCGTGACGGGTTGAGCTCAAGTTGCTCGGTCCCAGCTCCTGCCAACCTAGCAGTTCGAAAGCACGTCAAAGTGCAAGTAGATAAATAGGTACCGCTCCGGCGGGAAGGTAAATGGCGTTTCTGTGTGCTGCTCTGGTTCGCCAGAAGTGGCTTAGTTATGCTGGCCACATGACCCGGAAGCTGTACGCCGGCTCCCTTGGCCAATAAAGCGAGATGAGCGCTGCAACCCCAGATTCGGTCACGACTGGACCTAATGGTCAGGGGTCCCTTTACCTCTACCTTTAAATAAGATTGGTTAATTGATTAAACCTTGAATCTCCAGAGATGATACCTCATGTCGGTTCTTTGACGAGAACAAGCAAGGCTAACATGCTCTACTCCTTTCCTCTCCTCTCTTTAAACAGAATGGGTTTTACTCATGAGCTAAGTAGGAGAGTGTGGGCTTTATTTATTTATGAATGGTGCATAAAAGGAGTTTGCTCTTTATTCTGCACTGCATTCACGTTGTGCTCCTTTTCGCTGCAGTTGAGATATAATGTACATGACGGTGTCTAACTTGACTGCGTGCATCAGTGAAAGGAGTTGCAGCCTCGTCTCCCGCTGTTTGCCATGTCAGCGACAGCTGGAAAGTAAAAAAGAACAAAGGGTCTTGTGGCACCTGAAAGACGGGACAAATTTATTATGCCATGAGCTTTCGTGGGGAACAAGCACAAATGATTTGGCTTTAAAACCTGGCAGAACCCGTGCAATAACTTGAGCCATAAAAATAAAAATAACATATGTGAGCCAGGGATTGTGATTTATTCTGTATCTATTAATTTGATGTGTCTGTTGTCAGATAATCCATCCCAGACCAGATGGAAGGGTGGCTGTGTTTTTAAAATGCACATTGTCATTGCAATCTGAATGCTGTTCCATGTAACTTCATGACCTTTATTTTATTTCATTTTTAAAAAGCTCATAATAATAATACTCTAATAGCAAGGCCTATTATTATTACTATTTTGCTGTGAATGGTCGAGAACCAAAATTTCAAGCGTGGGGTCAGGAAGGGGTCCGCTCTGTCTGAGCGCTTGTCCGTAGACCGGCCTGCAGAGGACCCTCCCCAACATGACGATATCAAACCTATTTATTATTATTATTATTATTATTTAAATCATTCAAGGTTAGCAAGGAACAGCTTCTTTGGAGTTTGGTCCATGCATCAGTCAAGTTGCTATTTTAATACAGTGGTACCTCGGGTTACATACGCTTCAGGTTACATACACTTCAGGTTGCAGACTCTGCTAACCCAGAAATAGTGCTTCAGGTTAAGAACTTTGCTTCAGGATGAGAACAGAAATCGTGCTCCGACGGTGCGGCGGCAGCAGCAGAAGGCGCCATTAGCTAAAGTGGTGCTTCAGGTTAAGAACAGTTTCAGGTTAAGAACAGACCTCCTTAAGGAATTAAGTACTTAACCCGAGGTACCACTGTATTTTATTACACAGAAAAGAGTCTCAAGCTGCATCTTTTTCCGCTTTAGCCTGCTACCTGACTCTTCCGACTTGCCGCGTCAAGGGCTGAACCTGGGACCTTGTGCATATAAAAAGCAGGCACTCTGCCACTTTGACAGCCTACCTGCTGTAATCGTCTGTGCTTTTGACACATGGTGAAATCCAAATGGCACACATTAGGCCGCCAGGTGTGTAAATGTCTTTGGCACTGTCGTTCTTGGCATTGTGAGAGCCAGGTTAGACTGGATCGACGTGCTCTGGCTCCCTAGTCAAATATATATTTCTCCACTAAAGTGCAGTCTTTTGTTTTACCTTTGCGCTGGCTATAAAGATTGAATTGAATTATTACTGCATTTGTATCCCACGTTTTAGGGACGTGGGTGGCGCTGTGGGTTAAACCATAGATCCTAGGGCTTGCTGATCAGAAGGTCAGCAGTTCGAAGCCCCGCCACAGGGTGAGCTCCCATTGCTCGGTCCCTGCTCCTGCCAACCTAGCAGTTCGAAAGAACGTCAAAGTGCAAGTAGATAAATAGGTACCACTCTGGCGGGAAGGTAAATGGTGTTTCCATGTGTTGCTCTGGTTCGCCAGAAGCGGCTTAGTCATGCTGGCCACATGACCCGGAAGCTGTATGCTGGCTCCCTCGGCCAATAAAGTGAGATGAGTGCTGCAACCCCAGAGTCAGCCACGACTAGACTTAATGGTCAGGGGTCCCTTTACCCTTTACCTTTATCCCACATTTTACTCCACGGAGTTCAAGGGGGTAGAATAGGTTCTTTCCCTCCTCGTTTCATCCCCACAACAAGCCTGCGAAGTAGGTTAGGCTGAGAGGCAACGACTGGCTCAAATTTACCCTGTGAGCTTTGTGGCTAAGTGGGGATTTGGTTTCCTAGTCCAACACTCCTGCCACTGGCTCTCTAGTGTGGTGAAACCAAAAGAACAGCTGTCTAGCAAAGATGTGAGGAAGCTGCTTTCAGATTACAGTGGTACCTTGGGTTACATACGCTTTAGGTTACAGGCGCTTCAGGTTACAGACTCTGCTAACCCAGAAATAGTACCTCGGGTTAAGAACTTTACCTCAGGATGAGAACAGAAATCGTGCTCCAGAGGCGCTGCGGCAGCAGCAAGAGGCCCCATTAGCTAAAGTGGTGCATTCAGGTTAAGAACAGTTTCAGGTTAAGAACGGACCTCCGGAACGAATTAAGTACTTAACCCAATGGTACCACTGTACCTGCTTTTGTGAGCATTCATTCTGATTTGTTTGTAGGGAGGTGTGACAAAGTTATACGTCCCCACCCTTTGTGTCGCATTTCCCGTCATTTCCTTGATCTCAAGAAGTCCAATTTCTTCCCTTTTTTGGGTTGAGGGTGGGGGAACACATCTGTCGTACAAAAGTTCCCAACCAACTTTAATGGTGGAACCTAAGTTCACCAGCATGTGATGCAATTCTCCACTCTCGTCTACGAATGGCTGTGGGTCAGGCTTCCTCTCTGGTCTGAGCAAACAGGCCGCTTCCTATCCCTGTTGTCAGAAATCCCATAAATTGAATCATGCGTTCTGTGATGTGCCTGATAGCGGTGGTCCAGGTGGCTGAAGGTTAGATCAGGTACAAGGCAACTTTCGATGTTCTTATGGAGTTGCGTGATGATTGCAGTCCTGATGGTATGTCTGTATGCGGTCTTCATAAATTTGACTCATTACCAGGGCGAATGGGGTGCCTCACACCTACCTACCCCCAATGTTACAGTGTTACCTCGGGTTACATACGCTTCAGGTTGCATACGCTTCAGGTTACAGACTCCGCTAACCCAGAAATAGTGCTTCAGGTTAAGAACTTTGCTTCAGGATAAGAACAGAAATCGGGCTCCGGTGGCGCGGCGGCAGCAGGAGGCCCCATTAGCTAAAGTGGTGCTTCAGGTTAAGAACAGTTTCAGGTTAAGAACAGACCTCCGGAGCGAATTAAGTACTTAACCTGAGGTACCACTATATTTTAATCCGAACTGTGGGATTTTGGCCATGGTAGGCACAGAGTTAATTACTTGGGCATGACAACAAAAGTGGCAAAAATGGGTGGCAGATTCGCTAATAAAATAAATCCCAGTGTCTCCAGAACTGCAGGTGTGAAGGTGATACATGAAAAGGATTGGTGTGCTTGTCCTTATTTAGCACCAATGAAAAGTGTAGCAAACTTTGCTGAGATTCAGTGTTAGACTCTAAGATCCCTTTAAACCCTGTGTTCACCTAGCTCCGCCTCCTGACAATGGGACATAATTGTTGACGGTTCAGCCTCTGTTTAAAAACCTTCGGAGGCCGTCTGCTCTTTCACTGAACTGCTCGTACTATCAGAAACTTCCTCTTAATGCTTAGCTGAAATTCCTTCCTTGTCGGCTGAAATGCTGTGGCAGGGATGGATGGGAATTGCAGGTCAAAGTATGTAGAGGCCGTCAATGTCAGTATCAGCTGATGGAAGCAGTCCATAGCAAGGATATGAACCAGGGCCAATTTTTGCCAACCTGTTGCCTTCCAGGTGTTTTTTTTTAATGGCTGGGGCTGATGGGAGTTGTAGTCCAGTAACATCTGGAAGGCAAAGCCTGGTTTGCAGCATTCAGATTAACCACACACACACACACACACACACACACACACACACACACAAAATATGCCACTCTTATTTGAAAAATGGATCAAACAGGCAGTGTTCAAAACTCCCATTGTTCTAGGCACATTTTGCGACAGGGAATTTCATTAGCACGAGCCGTTTCTGATCTCTGGGTGCAGTGCTGCGCCTAAGATTTCAAATTAAAACTGCAGAGTGGAAGGAAAGGAGGACCTTTTTCTTTCCTCCCCACTTCCAGCTACAGTGGTACCTCGGGTTAAGTACTTAATTTGTTCCGGAGGTCTGTACTTAACCTGAAACTGTTCTTAACCTGAAGCACCACTTTAGCTAAAGGGGCCTGCCGCTGGGCCGCTGGAGCCCAATTTCTGTTCTTATCCTGAAGCAAAGTTCTTAACCAGAAGCACTATTTCTGGGTTAGCAGAGTGTGTAACCTGAAGCATATGTAACCTGAAGCGCACATAACCCGAGGTACCACTGTACTCTCTGAAGACTGGAGAAGAGTATTAGTGGGGTGGGCAAGGGAAGAACTATGAAAAAATGAACATAATATTTATATATATATATATATATATATATATGCAGGTTTTGGTGTCCTCGGGTGTCTTCCCGTGTAAAAGTTGGGGTGTCTAGGCGACGTTTCGACGAGGTCTCACTCGTCATCTTCAGGCTGGTGCTTTCGGCTTCTTGTTACTCTGTTCCAGTAACAAGAAGCCGAAAGCACCAGCCTGAAGATGACGAGTGAGACCTCGTCGAAACGTCGCCTAGACACCCCAACTTTTACACGGGAAGACACCCGAGGACACCAAAACCTGCATTCCTGTACCCGTGAAAATCTACGAAAGCATTTTCACGGGTACAGGAATGCAGGTTTTGGTGTCCTCGGGTGTCTTCCCGTGTAAAAGTTGGGGTGTCTAGGCACCCCAACTTTTACACGGGAAGACACCCGAGGACACCAAAACCTGCATATATATATATATATATATATATATATATATATATATATATATATATATATATGCTTTCGTAGATTTTCACGGGTACAGGAATGCAGGTTTTGGTGTCCTCGGGTGTCTTCCCGTGTAAAAGTTGGGGTGTCTAGGCGACGTTTCGACGAGGTCTCACTCGTCATCTTCAGGCCGAAAGCACCAGCCTGAAGATGACGAGTGAGACCTCGTCGAAACGTCGCCTAGACACCCCAACTTTTACACGGGAAGACACCCGAGGACACCAAAACCATATATATATATATATATATATATATATATATATATATATATATATATAATATTTATTAAGATTTTGCAAAGTCATAAATACAAAAATCCATAAAAAATTAAAATATAAAATACAGAAAATGAAGAAATAAGAAAAAAAATTAAAAAACAAATCCATTTTTTATAACTTTAAATTCATTAGCTTGTTTCCTTGACCTCCTCACACCTCCCCTTTTTGTATTCCCGTTTACATAATCCATTCAGCAAATCCTTACCCTCTTTCATTTATCTTAACTCTTTATCTTAACATATTATAACTCTATATTTTCATCCATTATCAATTCATTTTTGCATATTCTTATTAACTTTGTTGCTAATGTCACTTATTTTAGCTATAGTCCATTCATTTTCAGCTTTGTATTCTTATTTTAAAAAAAGCACCTAGACATTCCATTGTTGCGCCCATCACCTAGATTTAAGGTGCCATTTAGCTCCTAGCTTTCATATCAGTTTCTAACACTGCAAACAGGTGGTTCAGGTGATGGGTAGAACCTTAGATTCCATCCTTTGAACTGATAAGGTCCTTCCTTTGAAACTCTCAGCGGACACTATAAACAATGGCTAGGCTCTGCCTGCACAGCTGAGAGGCAGTTGCTGGAAACCCCAGGAGAGTTGATCTTGAGTTCGAATCCTGATTGCAGGCTTCCCACAGACCTCCCACAGCATGGTGGGCTAGAGGGGACACTGGCCTGATCCAAAAGGGGCTCTCCTTCTGTTCACATTGGGGCGGGAGAATCTATGACACACTCGACTCTTTCTATTTCCACACCAGCCACCCTCCCTTTTCTTGACTGTGGTTGTTTTGTCCTTGCAGCCGATGTCATTGCTCTGAACCCTTCTCAGTCTTTCCCTCTCATTTCCATTGACGTCAATCATCTTGCACAAAGATTTGGCTTCCCACAATGAGACATTCTAAATTTTCCCCAGTGCTCCTGCTGCCTGTCTCTAAGGCCAAAATGTTTTGCTACGAGAGATGACGGCTTTTTTATTGCATTTTTGGTTGACCATCGTGCAGAGAGAGTTCCCCGCCCCCCACTTATATTGACCTGAAGTAAACATTTTATTTTTTTTAATTTAACCGAAGAAATACGCGAAGCTATAAGGCAGAGATGTTGCTTTAGACGAGGGGCTGCATTTAGATAACACTTCATCACTTGTCCCTGACATTTCCTTACCTGATAATTTCCATGTTATGTGTGATTTTTCATGGGATATAAAATCCTCTTCTGGAAATCCATGTTGATTGCTTCTGGGGAAAATCCATTTACAACCATGTTAACCTGGGAAATGGTGGTGATTTTGTGCTGTGATATCGCCATGGTTTTCGTGGATCGTGCCATGTGATGACATCTGGGGTGATATTCCTCATACAGTCCTCTCCTGCCTTTTTCATGAGTAAATCAGAGGGGAACAGAAACACGCAGGTGCATAAAGGGGGGGGGGCGACATGTCCGATGGCGTCAGCTGCTGTGTCACACCCCATCAACTGGTATGAATTAAATTTAGTTTGACATGGTGATATATTGACCATAGTGCAACATAGTGCAATGCAGCGTAAAAGGAACGCTGGAAGCCAGGACAGAAGTGCGAGTGTAACCAGGAAAACTAACATAACAATACCCATGTCTGAAAATCAGGGTGGGGAACCCACGGCCTTCCAGATGTTTCCCCCCCCCCAATATCTTTATTGAAACTTAACATATATACATAATAACCAAAATTCCCAATGATTCCCTCACATAAAATATAATATCGAAATTACAACAGTTGCATAATTATACACCTAATTATAAAACCCATCACCCACCCTCTACTTCGCTCCACAGCAATTAGACTTCTTTATATTTCTTCCTACCTTTCCCCCTTGCATTCTATAATACATTATTTTTGTTAAATTCTGATTTTACTTTTTCTTTATTTGTTTTGTTATTGCTTACATTTTTTATTCTAAGCCTATTAACATGTCATTTTTAGAACAATATTTTGACATATAATCTTTGAAATACTTCCACTCCATTCTTAACTTTTGATTTGATTGGTATCTTATAAGTGAAGTTAATTTTGCCAATTCTATATACTCAATTTACAAATCCACTCTTCCTTTGTTGGTATGTCCTGAGATTTCCATTTAGTAGCAATCACTACCCTGGCAGCTGTTGTTGCATATAAAAAGATTGTTTTTTTCATATGTGGTATGTCTTTGCCCATGGCCTTCCAGATGTTGTTGGACTCCAACTCCCATCAGCCCCAGCAAGCACTTGCCAATAGCCAGGGATGCTGGGAGTTTTAGTTCAGTAGCATTTGATCGGCAATAAAACAATTAAAAGCATGCATATTTCAAATCTGATAAAGATGCAGGCCCCAAGACTTCACAGGTGTCACAGGAGCGCGCCGGTCAATAACCACGCAGTTCAAAGATGGAGTTATTAGCAAAAACATGAGCTCCAAAGCAGAGGTCGGCAACCTAAGACCCATGGGCCAGTTCCGGCCCATGAGCTTCCTGGAACCGGCCCACTGCCGTTCCGTGGATTAGCGTGGGGATTCCGTGCTTTTTTTTTGCGGCGCCATTTTTTTCTCTCGCCTCGGGAACTGAATTCCGGGTCGGAAGACCGCCGGAAATAGCGTGTGTGCACACGCACGGGTGCTCCTCACCCAGAGTAGCGCCCGTACGCATGTGTACACACTATTTCCGGCTCACTTCCAGGATGGAAAAGTGCCTGTGCAATTGCGCGCACGCATAGCTTGAGAGCGTGCACACGCTGTGGCCCATCAAGAGATCTGCCGAGGATTTGACCGGACCAGCCTCAAAAAGCGTTGCCGACCCCTGCTCCAAAGACTCGGTTGAGTGTCAGGCCTAAGGAGCGGAGCAAATCATTCCCAGTGGTCTTCCTTCATCATTCAGCCCGGACACTGAGATCCAGCACCGAGGGCCTTCTGGCTGTTCCCTCACTGCGAGAAGTGAGGTTACAGGGAACCAGACAGAGGGCCTTCTCGGTAGTGGCACCCGCCCTGTGGAACGCACTCCCGTCAGATGTGAAGGAAATAAGCAGCTATCTTATTTTTAAAAGACATCTGAAGGCAGCCCTGTTTAGGGAAGTTTTTCATATTTAATGCTGTATTGTTTTTAACACTCGATTGGGAGCTGCCCAGAGTGGCTGGGGAAACTCAGCCAGATGGGCGTGGTATAAATAATAAATTATTATTACAGTGGTACCTCGGGTTACATACGCTTCGGGTTACACACTCCACTAACCCAGAAATAGTGCTTCAGGTTAAGAACTTTGCTTCAGGATAAGAACAGAAATCGTGCAGCGACGGCACAGCAGCAGCAGGAGGCCCCATTAACTAAAGTGGTGCTTCAGGTTAAGAACAGTTTCAGGTTAAGAACGGACCTCCGGAACAAATTAAGTACTTAACCTGAGGTACCACTGTATTATTGTTAACATCAGGTCCAGAGCCTGAGACACCTACCCACAGCTGTCTAAGTCTCCCCCTCTCCAGGGCTCTCCCCACACAATTGGAACCTGTGTACAGCCAACCTCTCTTCTGCCTTCTTCATGCCTCTTCTAGTTCCGAGAGACCAGTGGGGAGGGGAGCTTGTCGTAGCAGGAGGAGGAGACACCCACGACTCTTCATCAGCCTGACTCATCTCTGCCTCTTGACCTCCCTCCTCCTTCACCTGCTTCAGCTTCTGCCTCTGATCCTGCACTTCTCTCTGCCTTAGACTCTCCCTGCTCACTAAGCCCTGTTACCTCTTTCCCCCAGTTTTCTCCCTCTTCTGCCTCTGACCGCTAATCATTGTCTCTGAGCCTTCCTCCTTTGGTGATTCGCCTGCTGGTTCTTCCTACCATTCCTCTGTGTCCATGCCGTCCATGAAAAAAGGCAAGTTGAAGAAGGAAGGTTTTCAGTAGGTTCCAGAAAAGATGATAGTGATAGGTTTTTTCTGCCTAGTAATGAGAAGGCGTTTCAAAGCTTAGGGGCTGCCACACTAATGACCCCATTCCTACTTTGTACAGGAAAGATGTCTAGATGTGATGGTATGTGCTAGACACTCTCTCCTGCAGAGTGTAGTGATTGGATGGATATACGGTGGTACCTCAGGTTACATACGCTTCAGATTACAGACTCCACTAACCCAGAAATAGTCCTTCAGGTTAAGAACTTTGCTTCAGGATGAGAACAGAAATCGTGCTCCAGTGGCGTGGCGGCAGCAGGAGGCCCCATTAGCTAAAGTGGTGCTTCAGGTTAAGAACAGTTTCAGGTTAAGAACGGACCTCCAGAACGAATTAAGTACTTAACCCGAGGTACCACTGTATAAGAGGTGTTATGATCATTTAGATATTCTGGTCCAAGCCCTATAGGGCTTTGTCCTTCGGTGCCTACATGTTGAACTTAGCCTGGTAGCTAATAATAATAATAATAATAATAATAATAATAATATTTGTACCCCACTCATCTGGCTGGGTTTCCCCAGCCACTCTGGGTGGCTCCTAACAGAATTTTAAAAACACGATAAAACATCAAACATTAAAAACTTCCCGAAATAGGGCTGCCTTCAGATGTCTTCTAAAAGTCAGGTAGTTGTTTATTTCCTTGACATATGATGGGAGGGTGTTCCACAGGGCAGGCGCCACCATTGAGAAGGCCCTCTGCCTGGTTCCCTGTAGCTTCACTTCTCACAGGGAGGGAAGCGCCAGAAGGCCCTCAGAGCTGGACCTCAGTGTCCAGGCTGAATGATGGGGTGGAGACACTCCTTCTGGTTTAGGGCTTTCAGCACCAACACTTTGAACTGTGCTCAGAAACATACCAGGAGCCAATGTAGGTCTTTCAGGACCGGGGTTATATGGTCTCGGTGGCAGCTCCCAGTCACCAGTCTAGTTGCCATATTCTGGATTAGTTGCAGTTTCCAGGTCACCTTCAAAGGTAGCCCCAAGTAGAGCGCATTGCAGTGGTCCAAGCGGGAGATAACTAGAGCATGCAGCACTCTGGCAAGACATCCATTGCAACGTCTGGAGGGCCACCAGTTCCCCATCCCTGTAATAAAGAAGAGCTCCTCTTGAACCCATAGGACTCTCCCGCTAAGAAGGCTTCCCTTAAACCTCTGTAGCTGCAATCCAAGTTAGCCCCGTTTAAATCTGTGGGGCTTACATCCAAGGAAATATGCATAAGATTACACTGCGGATGACGCGTAGTAAAAGCCTAACATTGAGGTTGACGAAATTTATTCCTACCGGTCTTGGCTATTTGGACTTTCCTGTCTCCCTCTGTTTGGGAAAAGTCTTGTGGAATGGAACATTTCCCCACTACTGTGTTTTTATGTGGAAAATGTGCCGCTTTTAGAAATGCGTTGTTTAATAAAAACATTAACATTATATTGAGCACAATATAATTCAAGTTGGGAAACCGGGATGAATGTGGCAGCGGCGAAATCTAAAAATCAACTTTGTAATTAGCTGTTTAACAAGTGCGTATATTTATGAGCCTGGCTCTTCAGGCTCACTGCGACGAAGTACGTAGTTTCCTCATTTCTCCCCTCCCCAAATGGCTGAGGTTGTGTACACACAGCATTTTATTCTGGACTGAATGGAGGCTGAGTACTTGAGTTGAGAGCCTGTGAGCTGGGCTGGAAGCAGGCAGAAGCCCGAGAGTGAGAAAAATGCTTGATTTCTGTTTCAATCCAAGGCTGTGGCTTTGGGAGAGTCAAGACCTCTTCTGGGGTGTTAATGCTGTGAGCTCTTCCATCTTAGGCTCAGGTTGTATATATGAGTAAATAAACCATATACAGTGGTACCTCGGGTTACATACGCTTCAAGTTACATACGCTTCAGGTTACACGCTCCGCTAACCCAGAAATAGCACACGAAAGCTCATACCAAGAACTAACTTAGTTGGTCTTTAAGGTGCTACTGGAAGGAATTTTTTTTTGTCCAGAAATAGTGCTTCAGGTTAAGAACTTTGCTTCAGGATAAGAATAGAAATCGTGCTCTGGCGGCGCGGCAGCAGCGGGAGGCCCCATTGGCTAAAGTGGTGCTTCAGGTTAAGAATAGTTTCAGGTTAAGAACGGACCTCCGGAACGAATTAAGTACTTAACCGGAGGTACCACTGTACTGCAGTCTGTATTTTTTTCCACCTGTGCTTGCATGAAATCTTGGATTGATTGCCTGATGGATTTAATATGCCACCTGTCTGACTGGGTTGCCCCAGCCACTCTGCGTGGCTCCCAACAAAATATTAAAAACACAATAAAACATCAACTGTTAAAAACTCAGTCTCTGCTGCCTTGGCAAACCAAACTCTGGGTAAGTGTCTGGAACCCCTGGAATCTTGCACTGCTTGGAAATTGGGGTGGCATGCAATAATATTTAAGAGTGTTCCCATAAAACTGATTTCCAAGTAAACAGGGATGAGGAGTGTGTGAACCTCCCAATCAGTGTTTCCCAAACTTGGGCCTCCAGCTGGTTTTGGACCACAACTCCCATCATCCCTAGCTAGCAGGGCCAGCGGTCAGGGACGATAGGAACTGTAGTCCAAAAACAGGTGGAGACCCAAGTTTGGGAAACAGATGCTGCAGATGTTGCTGGGCTCCAGGCTCCAGGCTCCAGCAGCAGATAGCATGAACTACGGTCAGGAATGATGGGAACTGTAATTCAACAACATCTGGAGGACCATGGGTCTCTCATCCTTGAAAAAAAAATTGAATTAGTTTTGAGTAGAACATGTAAACCGCAGGAAGTGCCCTTCATTGCTTTTTGGGTAATCACAAATGTCACTTCAACAATTTTAGGCTATTGAAACAGTTCCAGATGTTGATGCAGTGTGTCAAATGAACACGACATACTTTTTGAAGTTTTCTTTGCTTCGTGTAAGTCTAAGGCGATAAATCTGCCCTCCGTTGATTTAGGTCAGTGGAAAACTTTATAAAGGAATGTTTCCAGAAAGTCCACATTACAGGGCAGAGGGCTGGTGGTGCATAGTTTTACGTTTGTTGTACCGAGTGTGATGGAATCACCGAATCACTACCCCATTCCAGAGAGAGTGGCTGGTTTGGACTATCAAGTCAGCTGAGATAGCTTGCTCACACAAGCCCTTTGCGCAATTTGTGATTAGACCAGGATCGCTTCATACAACTGAGGAGCAACCCAGAAACTATGCTACTAACTGCACTTTTGTTACTTCTGTTGCATGCAGCGTTAAAATGTAAAATCAGCATGTTATGCTTCGTGCTCAGGGGAATATTATGATGGGAAAATATTCATTTTATGTGAAACCTCAGGTCTGAAAAATAACAACCCCCCCCCCCCAAGGAAGTATTGTAGAAGAAGCCTGAGCACATATTTAGAGATTAAGTCCCATTGAACTTAATGGGTCTTGCTTCTGAATAACCATGCAGTGGCACCTTCGTTCTCGAACGGCTTAGTTGTCGAACAAATTGGCTCCTGAATGCCGCAAACCCGGAAGTAAGTGTTCTGCTTTGCAAACTTTTTTTGGAAGCTGAACATCCGATGCGGCTTCCGCTTGAGTGCAGGAAGCTCTTGCAGCCAATCGGAAGCCGCGTCTTGGTTTTCGAACAGTTTCGGGAGTCGAAAGGACTAAGCTTGGGAACCAAGGTACGAACGTATTGCCTGACACTGAATATCAGGCAATGATGTTGAATTTTATGAGGACTGTAAAAAAAGAAGAAGCCAAGTTATAGCAACGGCATGATTTGAAAAATAAGGAGACATGACAAACCAAAATGCACAGAATCGCCCACCTCTAGCTCCAATTGTAATAAAATGATTATTACAGACCTTGAGATCAGCATCTGAGACCCTTCTCCCTGTGCCTTCTCCACAAGAGGTCTGGAGGCTGGCAACATGAGAACGGGCCTTTTCTTTTGTTTTATCCAAATGTACATAATTATATGTGCACTAAGCATTGTGAGACATAAATAAAAGAGAGAAAAAGAGAAGCAGGGCCTTTTCTGTCGTGGCTCCCCATTTGTGGAATGCTCGCCCTGGGGAGGCTCGCCTGACACCTTCATTACAGATCTTTAGGTGCCAAGCAAAACCATTCCTCTTCTCCCAGGCCATTGGCTAATTAAACAATCTGGCCTTTTAACTGTGTGTGTGTGATTGCTTGTTACTGTGGTATGTATTTTTATGTTTTTATATTATAAACTGCCTTGTGACCCTCTGATGGAGAGCGGCTTATAAATTTAATAAATGAATGAATAAAACGAATAAATGAGGCTGGGATTGTATACACACTCCCTTGGGATTTTTCTCTTGAGCTTAGTAAAGCATACTTTTGAGCGTATCTGATTGGGCTAAATGTTTTGCTCCTTTGAAACCACTTCTTCCCAAGTTCGTTTTAAATGCTGATTTCTCAGCCTCATCTAAGCTGCGGTTATTTCGATGAAGCAATTGGCTGTACTTTGTCCTAATGAGCTAAGGGTACTTGTAACAAGTAAACACTACAGGATTGAACCCACTTCCCTCAATACCCAACACAACCAAAAGGGCTGTATCTTCCTTTCGCTTACACACCCCAAATCCTGCCACT
The DNA here is from genome assembly GCF_964234715.1 of Podarcis melisellensis. Lineage (NCBI taxonomy): Eukaryota > Metazoa > Chordata > Lepidosauria > Squamata > Lacertidae > Podarcis > Podarcis melisellensis. The sequence continues at coordinate 38,217,252 of NC_138546.1, read as the reverse complement.
AACATTGAGATTGGCTCTCTAGAAAAAAAGCGAATAGCTGTGGAGAAGAAAAAAGTTATGGGGGGGGAGTTTGCCTTAGGTTTCCTGTCTTTTGTGGAATGAAAATATAATAGACAATCAGAATATTTGAAAGTGTTTTTATTATTATTATAAAAATGTATTGGTTTGGGGACCAGTGCTGCTTCTGTGTGTGTGTACAGACATATATTGTAGCAAGCTGTGATTTCTGCCCCACTCTCTCCAAAGCTGTGTAGAAAATCTGTCAGTTATGATCGCATGTTACAGCTTCCCGAAGGTATTTCCTTCAGTTCTTGCAAGGCCTAAACTATCCATTAACTTTGTTGAACTTCTGCCAGAAAAGACTTTGCTCTGTGATATCTTCTCTGTGTGTGTGTGTGTGTGTGTGTGTGTGTGATATGGTGCCTTCAAACGTACTTGGTGAAGAATTGTTAAAAGCATCTTTGATTTGTTGCTTTTTTGCAAAGGAAAACTAAGTCAAGCCAATAACGCATTATTATTTAATTCAATATGAATTGATTCAGTTTTAATGGTAAAGAACAACTGCTCCTACCCTAATGGGTTTCCAGGTGGTGGCAGCGCCTACAGAAATGTGGTTGTAAATATGGGTCTGGTCTGGTGGATGGGTGGCTCCGAGTCTTACTGTCTTTTCCTTGTTTCTGTTCTTAGGCTACCTTCCTTTCCTTTGGCAACAACTTCCTCCAGGATTGTTTGAGGGGAAGGGCCATAGTTTAAAAACTTCCCTATACCAGGATGCCTTCAGATATCTTCGAAAGGTTGTCTAGTTACTTATCTCCTTGGCTCGAGGATTGCAAACTCCGTCCCCTGTAACATTTATCCAATGGAAATAGGGATGTCCTAAGGCAGGCATAGCAGGTGGTGGTGCTGTGGGTTAAACCACAGAGCCTAGGACTTGCCGATCAGAAGGTCAGTGGTTCGAATCCCCGCGATGGGGTGAGCTCCTGTTGCTCGGTCCCTGATCCTGCCAACCTAGCAGTTCGAAAGCACGTCAAAGTGCAAGTAGATAAACGGGTACCGCTCCAGCGGGAAGGTAAACGGCGTTTCCGTGCGCTGCTCTGGTTCGCCAGAAGTGGCTTAGTCATCCTGGCCACATGATGCAGAAGCTGTACGCCGGCTCCCTCAGCCAATAAAGCAAGATGAGCGCTGTAACCCCAGTGTCGGTCACAACTGGACCTAATGGTCAGGGCTCCCTATACCTTTAGCTTTAAGGCAGGCATAGGCAAACTCGGCCCTCCAAATGTTTTAGGACTACAGTTCCCATCATCCCTGACAACTGGTCCTGTTAGCTAAGGATGATGGGAGTTGTAGTCCCAAAACATATGGAGGGCCGAGTTTGCCTATGCCTGTCCCAAGGAAAAGCGGGACATTCTGGGATAAAATCAGAAACTGGGATGGCTTCTGTAAATCCAGGACTGTCCCTGGAAAATAGGGTTTTCATTCTTTGATTACTTCAAGGCATCAGATCTGGCAAATTTCAGACCAGCAGGTTGTACAGGCCTCCTGTACAGGTTGTTGCCTCAGCCATGCTTCAAATTAAGAAAATGAGCAGCAAGTTGATTTTTTTGCATTCCCTGATGCTCCTGTAACTAGAAGGAATGAATGGAGCTTTTATTCATTTTACAGACGAAAATACCCTCCCTTCACTATTGGGTCACTTATTTCCATGTGAGGAGGAGCATATTGAAGGATGCATTCTGTTTGTCTTCTAACCCCTCCTGAATTGAGTGGGGCTTCTTAGTCTCAGTGCACGTAGGCAAGCTCTAACAATGAGCAAGTTATGTAAATAAGGTGCATCATAAAGCAATTTGCATATCTATTTATATAGAGCGTTTTCTTTGCTTTGTAGAGAACTAATGTGGAAAGCATTCATAGTAGGAGCCTGTGCCATGACGGGGGTCAAACTGTTGGACAAAAGGAAGTCTGTTGGATAGTCCATTTACAATGGGTTCCACCAGCATCCCTAAACCAGGCTAGGCTATTGGTCCATCTATTTAATCTGACTGGCAGCAGTTCTCCAGGATTCTGCCCAGAGGTCATTCATCACCTGTCACCTGATAATCCTTCTCAGTGCTGTTTTTCTAGAAAAAAAGGTGCTGGAACTCACCATGAACATCTCCCTTGTTCTCTTATAATGGCAATGGTGCCCACCTGAGAGGTGCTGGAACTGAGTTCCAGCTTTAAAAAGCCCTGATTATTATATAGTTAATTATTTGCATACAGTGGTACCTCTGGTTGCAAACGGGATCCGTTCTGGAGGCCCGTTCACAACATGAAAAGAACGCAACCCGCAGTGGCGCATCTGCACATGCGCAGATTGTGATTTGCCGCTTCTGCGCATGCGCGAACATCAAAACCCAGAAGTAACCCTTTCCGGTACTTCCTGGTCGCCACGGGACGTAACCTGAAAGAATGTAACATGAAGTGGATGCAACATGAGGTATGACTGTATTTTATCGTGCAAATTGTTCTGGAACTGATTCTGGTTATGGGTGGTATTTATTTATGCTCTTTCTTTCTTTTTTTCTTTCTTTTACTTCTAGCCCACCCTTCACCAAATATTCCCAGGGTGGGTTACAGAAATGTCACCATTGAAATAAGTACAGTGGTACCTCGGGTTACATACGCTTCAGGTTACACACTCTGTTAACCCAGGAATAGTGCTTCAGGTTAAGAACTTTGCTTGAGGATAAGAACAGAAATCGTGCTCTGGCGGCACAGCGGCAGCGGGAGGCCCCATTAGCTAAAGTGGTGCTTCCGGTAAAGAACAGTTTCATGTTAAGAACGGACTTCCGGAACGAATTAAGTACTTAACCTGAGGTACCACTGTAAAATGTACAGTAAATTTGTAAGACAAAACCACCTACGGGCAGAAAGTAACAAAACAACAGCACAGAACAGCAGTGCAGGAGAAGAGAAGACATCCACTCAGCCAAAACCCTGGGTAAAAAAGTGTGTCTTGACCAATTGTCAGAAAACATATAATGGCTGTGTAGGACACTCATTCCATAACCCGGAAGCCACCACAGAGGAGATTCCATTTTGAAGAAAGGAAATGAAGATAGCAAGCTAATAACGGTTCTTAACTTTCCTTTGCTTGCATAGAGATAGAGATAGATAGAAAGAGAGTGTCTTGTGCACATCTCATTGTGTTAATTCTGAAATATGAATATTTATTTTAAACTGGAGATGGCAGGGATTTAATCTGGGAGCTGACTTTTGCTGCCACAGATCTGTGTGGCCCTTTCTGCCTGGACAGCTTTGTTGTGTGCACCTCTCCTTGACCACAACAAGGTAATGGGACGCAGGTGGCGCTGTGGTCTAAACCACTGAGCCTCTTGGGCTTGACAATCGGAAGGTCGGCGGTTCGAATCCCCACGACGGAGTGAGCTCCCATTGCTCTGTCGCAGCTCCTGCCAACCTAGCAGGTCGAAAGCACGCCAGTGCAAGTAGATAAATAGGTACCACTGCAGCGGGAAACTAAATGGCGTTTCTGTGTGCTCTGGTTTCCATCACGGTGTTCTGTTGCGCCAGAAGCGGTTTAGTCCTGCTGGCCACATGTCCCGGAAATCTGTCTGTGGACAAATGCCGGCTCCCTCGGCCTGAAAGTGAGATGATCACCGCAACCCCATAGTCGCCTTTGACTGGACGTATCCGTCCAGGGGTCCTTTACCTTTTTACCTTTACTTCACCACAGCACTCCAATGCAGGTGTGGAAACTTCATAACTGGAAGGAGTGCCCCGGTGAAACCAGCAGTAGTCATTTGCCGTGTGGGTTGGGGAGGCGGCAAGTTGCCAAGGGAGAACAAGTGGCGATTTGGTCAATGTAACATGTACATTCTTGGCAACTGGTACGGGCAGGGCACAGTATTCTCCTGTGTCAGTTGAGAGTGAGGCTGCCTGGACAGTTGCGGCTGGAATTGACTGATTTATTATGGCTCTCTTTTCCTTGTTGAGTTTTGGGGAAATAAGCAGCCTTGGCGCATCATAAATTCTGGCTGATGGGAACATTTGCTGAAGAGGACGTAGTTAAATAGCAAAATCCAAAGCGTGCATTCTTCCAGATCTTCCTTCTCTGCTGTGGGCTGAACTTTTGGTCTCAAATTAAGACTCCCAGGCTTCTCCCCAACCCCCTTTCTTTTTCCCTTGGAAAAATCTGCATAGCTATGTCACTCTCCGTTATACGAAAGCTTTGTGTTGTTGGTTTTTATTATAAATGAGACATTTTTGGCTTTGGCATGTGCCGCTTCTGTTTCTAATGAAAAAAAAGGAAAAACCTGTTTAACAACATTGCTTCTTATTTGAGTTCATCGATGGATGTGAGTTTTATTTTAGTCTTTTGACAACTAAATCTGCCTTGCAAAGAAGTTTGCAAACTTTTTTTAGCCTCCTTTACAAAACAACAGCAGCTTGTCTGCCTAACATCCCATATGTAGTCACTTTGTGGCCTGGGAATGAGTGAGCCAACTTTTATCAAACTTCCTGTCTTGGTTGCCAGAATACAATTCTTTGCTCAGCATAGGTGAGTGGTTATTTAATAAACCTGAACTAAACCCCTTCTTTTAATTATTTGGCTGTGCCTGGAGGAAGAGAGGGGAGGGGCGTGTTGAAGGCTCACTGCACAATAGACCATGGTGCCCATCACAATAAAAGGTAAAGGTAAAGGGACCCCTGACTATTAGGTCCGGTCATGGCTGACTCTGGGGTTGTGGCGCTCATCTCGCTTTATTGGCCAAGGGAGCCGGCGTACAGCTTCTGGGTCATGTGGCCAGCATGACTAAGCCGCTTCTGGCGAACCAGAGCAGCGCACCGTGGTTTATTGTGACATTCAAACTGGCCCCCTGTCTCTTCTGACAGGTAGTGGTGTATTTTCTTGAGTTTCAAAGCAGAGAACAAGTATTGAAAGTGGGGTTTAAATATTCTCTCTGTAAGCACAATTTTAGGCACACTGAAACCTGCTGAACTTAGTAAACATTATTCCCTCCACCCCAAAGGTGTAAAAATAGCTAACTTACTTCAGAATTTACAAACCACTTCTCATCAAATGTTTCTGAAGCAGTGTATACAAATATAAAAACAACATATAAAGTAAAAAAGTAGTATTTATAATGGTGCAAAAAACAAATAAACAGATAATGAAATTACAAGATTCCATACAATGTACAATATAAAATGGCAGAGTCACTCTTCAGGGAAAGCCGTTTTAAAAAATATAAGCCCATCACTAATTTCACCTGGAAGCTGATTCCATACAGCTGGGATTGTACATTCTAGCTTGTCAGACATCCCTCTGGGGCATATTTCACAATGTCCCATTAGAAGGACACAATTGCCAGACAGAAGTACAGTGGTACCTCGGGTTACATATGCTTCAGGTTACATACGCTTTAGGTTACAGACTCTGCTAACCCAGAAATATTGCTTCAGGTTAAGAACTTTGCTTCAGGATGAGAACAGAAATCATGCTCCATCGGTGCAGCGTCAGCAGGAGGCCCCATTAGCTAAAGTGGTGCTTCAGGTTAAGAACAGTTTCAGGTTAAGAACGGACTTCCAGAACGAATTAAGTACTTAACCCGAGGTACCACTGTACTGTATATGAAATAAGGCAGGCCTTCATATAACCTGTTTTAGATGTGACGGGCCAGGGAATGGGTGTTCACTATTCCCCTGAAGTAGACCAGATATATTATATTATGGAGTCTTCTCCCTAAACCAGAAATGTCATGATCTGAGATTAAGACTTAGCCAAGTTAGAACTCTCGGTGTGCTTTGATCTTGGATTGCCCTTTGGATTCGGAAAGAAAGAAATGGGCAACATTGCCCCCTGCACTGGGCAAGCAGCAGGGGCACCCACACTGACGGGCCCCCGGCCATGTGATGTGTCACATGACACACCACGTGACACTGCCCAGCGTGCGGAGAGCGATCTTCACCCTCACTCATCCCAGCCCCCTCCTGGGTGGAGGTCGGGACATGAGAAGGGATGTTGGCTCCCTCGATATTGGGGGGGGGGCGCTGAGCCCCCGGGCCAAAATATTGAGGGGGCTGAAGCTGCCCCCTATACCCGACGAAGTAAAACCCCTCTGGATTGGCCAGACCTGTTAGGAGGAATAGGAGGTGGGCTTTTGGCCCCTGCGTCCATTTCTCTGATTCAAGAAGGCCGGGAAGGGAAGTTGTTGCTTCAGGAGTCAGGAGAGCTTATAGGAGAACTGGAAGTTCCACCTCATCTGCTCCTTCCTGGCTCTCCGTTGGGCCCTGATCCAGGCAGAGGCTCACATGTGCTTTCTCCTCATGCAGCAAGCCAAGCATTTTGTTGGTGACTGTAAAGCTCTTGCCTGGTTCAACATCTCTGTGCTTGTGACCCTGGATGTGGTGGGAGGTGAGGGTGAATCCAAGAGTTTTGTTGATCTGCTGAAGGTGGTGATCTGCTGGTTTTCCCTGCTCTTCCTTTGAAGAGACCACATATTCTAGGACTGGACAGGGCTGAGACTTGACATTTGCCCTGTCCAACAGAGCAGGGTCTTTTTACCTGCTGCCCCTCAGACTTCTGTTTGCAGTCCAAACCACTGTCTTTGCGGAGATTCTGAGCTGAGGAATTCGTCCTTTCCGGCGAGATTCAGCTGTAGCTACCCACAGTCCTGTCCTGGCTGCAACAACGGAGCGATACCGCTGAGCCAATAACCATATCCCCACCCTAACAGAAGTGCATGTTTACGCTGGTGAAATACTGTAACGTAATGAAAGAATAACAGGCAAGCATCTCATGTCGAAAGAGCACGCAGTGTCTCAACCTTGACATCACTTAATTTTGAAATTAGTTATTGCAGTTTCCGAAACCACTCTGGGCAAGGAAAACACAGATGACATCCTGTTCGTTTTTTTGTTTTGCTTTTACACCCACTTTAATACTGACCTTTCACTCCCTCCTGGGATGCAATAGAACCAACGTGAGGCTCCATTGTTCTTGCTCCAGAGATGGCCTTTTCCCTCTCTTGAAAAATTTTGTACAGCTTTCTGTCTCATTCCTTTGTGCCGGTGATAATTAGAGATGGAGTTTTCTGAAAATGTCTGTGTCAAGATGATCTGCACAGATGTTTTCTCATGTCTTTCCTGCTCTTTGATCTCAACAAGAAGCGAGTTTTTCTTCCTTTCTATAACTGGTTCTGCTAGAAGTACCATTCTATCATATTACATGCATTATTGCATGTATAATATTAGACCCATATTATATACACATACATTCTAGATTTCCTAAAGTAAAGAGTACAGAAACAGTTTCATATAATGCATACGGCAGTGTAAAAATAGTAAAGGTAAAGGGACCCCTGACCATTAGGTCCAGTCGTGACTGACTCTGGGGTTGCGGTGCTCATCTCGCTTTACTGGCCAAGGGAGCCGGCGTACAACCGGAGGTCATGTGGCCAGCATGACTAAGCTGCTTCTGGCGAACCAGAGCAGCGCACAGAAATGCCGTTTACTTTCCCGCCAGAGCGGTACCTATTTTTCTACTTGCACTTTGATGTGCTTTCGAACTGCTAGGTTTGCAGGAGCAGGGACCAAACAATGGGAGCTCACCCCATTGCGGGGATTCAAACCTCCAGCCTTCTGATCGGCAAGCCCTAGGCTCTGTGGTTTAACCCACAGCACCACCCGCGTCCCTAAAAATACTTGTGCATTAATACTTACAAAATTATGCAGCTGAAATATAGGGCCACATGGGGCTTGAATCTTTTAGATTTGCACTATATGTATTTTCTACATGTAATTTTGCACATTATTTGTGAGGCTTTTTAAAAATAATGTGACAAATTAGTAACTTAGGCATAAACGGATGTTTGAGGCAAGAAACAAAAGGTAGCCTAATGCAAGCAAAGCTTGAGCAGGGTAGAACCACCAATTTCTATGTATAAATCCATTTAAAATGGATCCCTCCTTCATCCCTAGTGATAACTCATGACAATGTCTCCTCAGATATGCAAAACGAGGCACAAAAGAGGCAAAAAGAACATTTTAAAAAATGTCATTGTGCCGGAAGGTTTTAAAATCTTGCATTTTCCTGTCATTTTTAGAACGTGTTAAAAAGCAATAAGAAGAATAATTAAATATGAGGAGCTTACCTCTTTCTTTCATTAAGAATGCAGTATTATTCAGAGCCTAGCTTTTTTTCAAGATCGGTTTCCTCCCCCAAAATGCACCGCATGCACTAATACCCCACATACGATATATGTGGTGAAATTTAATTGAATGCAGGAATCCTCATAGCATCCATACATTCAACAGAGTTCTTCTAAAGTTGCTGGCGCCCATTTCACAAGCCTTATCGAAATGGCGTATCTCAGCGGGGGAGGACAGCAAATAGATTGGGCAGATCTAACGGTAAACCTCTGAGTGACTTGAAGCAGATTGAGGAATTAAGGCGATGGGCTGGGGAGGAATGGTAAAAAAAAAAGAGGTCAAAAGGAAAGGAAATGCAGAAAAGTGCAGACAGTGATGATTACCATAATAAGAGGGACCATTCATAAAAATAACAGTAGTGGCTAACACAGACATCCTGGCTTGGGTAAGCTTCTTGCATTGAAATTCCCTTATTTGAGAATGGTCACCTTAAGGTCGGTGAGAGAGTGTCACGGATAATATTTCTCCTCTGCATATTTGTGGCCTCCCCATTTTAAAGCTATCTAGGCTTCAGACCATCCCAGTATCATTTGGTAGCAGATTCCTCAAGCTAACCTCACTTTGCATGCTGAAGGGACTTTTGGGAGTGTTTACTCATTTCTTGTGGCACTGACTTAAAACAGGACATCCATCTTTCTTTCTTTCTTTCTTTCTTTCTTTCTTTCTTTCTTTCTTTCTTTCTTTCTTTCTTTCTTTCTTTCTTTCCTGATAACTTTGAATGAAACTCAGACAGCTGGTTAGAATTGTGTTTTGTTTGTGTCTCACCTGTGCCTGCCTTTCCTTAGATGTAGGCTGAGATAAATGCCATTAAGCATGGCACTTGTTTTCTTCTAGACAACTGCTTTTGACAGATTTCATAGGGATCTCTTAATGAGTGTTTGTAACGCTTGCTTTTCAAAACATTTTTTAACAGCCACATTAGTAACATTAACGTAGAATGAATACCTGCTATTCTACCAAAATCTGTTGACAGACGTGGAAACGGACAGTCTGTAGTGTTGCACAACCCCCCCCAATAATTCTGATTTTTAGGGTTGTTGAATACAGACCAGATCTTTCCAAACTCTGTGTTACGACACATTAGTGTGTTGGCTGTGTAGGTGTGTCATGTGAACTCTCACCACGCACTTCCCGGGCCTGGAAAGGGGTTAGTTTAACCTCCGGTTTGCTAGTAAAACTGAATTACTGTGTCGTGAAATGATCCGTGTATAAAAAGTGTGTCACCAGCATGAAAAGTTTGGAAAGCTCTGATATAAGACAATTCAGCATGTTCTTTCTGTTGAGAATACTGTGATTCATCCCTAGGGATGTAAGCAAGCATAGTTTCTGTTGCACACGGTCCTGTTTCCATTCCCCTGCAGCTCATCTTCCACCAAAACTGACTTCATTCGTCTTGGTGTCTGCTGCGGCAAAATTTATTGCATAAATCCTCATGTTATTCCACCCCTTTCATTCAGTGCAAATGAAGCACTGTGTAATGTGGGGTGTGTGTAATCAATTGTCTAATATTTGTGAACTGAAAGGAACTACAGTGGTACCTCAGGTTACATACACTTCAGGTTACCTACGCTTCAGGTTACAGACTCCGCTAACCCAGAAATAGTGCTTCAGGTTAAGAACTTTGCTTCAGGGTGAGAACAGAAATCGTGCTCCGTCGGCGCAGCGACAGCAGGAGGTCCCATTAGCTAAAGTGGGTGCTTCAGGTTAAGAACAGTTTCAGGTTAAGCACGGACCTCCGGAACGAATTAAGTTCTTAACCTGAGGTACCACTGTATCATTAATACTGATTGTGTTCACTGGATTGATTTCCTTTTTTTATATTAAATCTTTATTGGTTTAAAATACAAAGAGACAAACATACAAACATATAACGAAAGTAAGTATTTCAGATTTAAATACAAAAGAAAAGAAAGGGGGGGGGAGGAAAATTTTGAAACAAAGACAAAAAAATATTTCTTTAAAAAAGACCAAAGATTTATACGACATTATAACTATCAATTTTTTTTTTTCAAATCAATTGTAATCGATTGTCTAACATTTGTGAACTGAAAGGAACTACAGTACCATGAATACGGATTGTGTTCACTGGATTGATTTCCATTGTGGACATAGGACGAATGAATGAACAATGGCAATTTTTGCCCTTTTCCACTGGAATTCTTCAACAACTCTGTAATCCCTTCTGAATCATGTACCACCAACTGTGGCTGAATGTGTCACACCTGTTATGCTCTCCCAGCTTCCCAAAGTGTTGAGAAGTTTCAGGCCAAGTTGCTGTGTATATGGATAGGGCCTGCTTCCTAGCTGAGGAAAAAGAGCGCTGGAGATATTCTATCCTGACCGTTGGCCATGCTGACTGGGATAGAAGATGAAGTCCAACAACATCTAGAGGTCACTAGAGTGGAGAAGACTGAATTAGGTGGACTTTGCTCTGCATTATATCCATTTCAAAGTAACTCAGGTAACTGCATTTTAGGACTGTAGAAACATTTTGTCTCTAGCGGTGGTGGTGTTCTTTTTACTGGATTTCTGTGCTCCAGCACAGCTCAGAGAAACAAACATAACAAACTACAAGAATGTTTAACTTTTGAATGATGCTAAAATAGTCAAGGCCACTTGAGGGGTTGTCTGCCTAGTAAACGATAACAGGCTTTGGTGCAAGGACTCCTTGGATTTGTTGCAAAACCACAGCACATTTAGACTAAATTTAAAGTCATCTTGGATGCTTACTGAACTGGTATAGAATCATGGCTAAGGCGCTACTGGTGCATGAGGCATTTTGGGTTCAAATCCTGCCTTAACCATGAATCTGCTCGATGTTCTTAGGCAAGGAGCTTCCATTCAGCCTCAGCCACCCTCACCTGCAGTGCGAGTGGCACTGTGGTCTAAAGCACTGAGCCTCTTGGGCTTGCCCATCAGAAGGTCGGCGGTTCGAATCCCCGCGGTGGGGTGAGCTCCCGTTGCTCTGTCCCAGCTCCTGCCAACCTAGCAGTCTGAAAGCACACCCGTTCAAGTAGATAAATAGGTACCGCTGTGGCAGGAAGGTACACGGTGTTTCCGTGTGCTCTGGTTTCCGTCACGGTGTTCTTTTGTGCCAGAAGTGGTTTAGTCCTGCTGGCCACATGTCCCAGAAAGCTGTCTGTGGACAAACGCCAGCTGCCTTGGCCTGAAAGCGAGATGATCACCGTAACCCCATAGTCACCTTTGACAGGACTTAACCGTCCAGGGTTAAGTCCAGCTCGGTCCCTGCTCCTGCCAACCTAGCAGTTCGAAAGCACGTCAAAGTGCAAGTAGATAAATAGGTACCGCTCCGGCGGAAAGGTAAATGACATTTCCGTGTGCTGCTCTGGTTCGCCAGAAGCGGCTTAGTCATGCTGGCCACATGACCCGGAAGCTGTCTGCGGACAAACACCGGCTCCTCGGCCTATAGAGCAAGATGAGCGCCGCAACCCCAGAGTCAGTCACGACTGGACCTAATGGTCAGGGGTCCCTTTACCCTTTACCTTTAACCGTCCAGGGGCTCTTTACCTTTATGAGTTTAATACTAGCATGAATCACAGCATGCTTGGCTGTCTTTTTGTATTGTCTGCTTGCCCCCTATTGTTTCACTTGAAACTGCCACGGTCTTATAAATCATTATGTATGGCTAGGACTGTAAGCTGCTTGCCATTTTCATTACTCAGAATGGCTGCCATGTAGTAGTTGTACAAGTGTTCAGAAGAGAGGGGTGCACTTCCTTGTTCTCCACCCTCTCTCAGGCCCCATTTCCTGGTCTTGGGTGGGAAGCACGGTGGATAGATGGAAGCTTCCTGTGCAATTTAGAAGGTCTTTGTAAATAAACCCTCAAAGCGGCTTACAAGGAGAATTTGCAATCAAGCAAATGTATAAATTGTATGAAATGTATAAATTTTATTTATGAAATAAATAAGGTCAGAATGAGGCCACTTCAAGGCTGTCAGCATTTTGCAGGAGAGATTCCAGTACATACTGGAAATGTAGGTTTGTGCAATTAAAGTGGATTAAAGCGCTTCATTGCCCGAGATCAATACAGTGGTACTTCTGGTTAAGAACTTAATTCATTCTGGAGGTCCGTTCTTAACCTGAAACTCTTCTTAACCTGAAGCACCACTTTAGCTAATGGGGCCTCCTGCCCCCACTTCACGATTTCTGTTCTCATCCTGAAGCAAAGTTCTTAACCCGAGGTACTATTTCTGGGTTAGCGGAGTCTGTAACCTGAAGCGTTTGTAACCTGAAGTGTCTGTAACCCGAGGTACCACTGTATATCGCCTTTAAAAACTAACCAACCAACAGAGAAGTTTTGCGGTTAGGAAAGTGAGGGGAAACACCCAGAAAAACGTGGAGCGAGTGAATGGTTAACAAGAAGATGCATAAACACAGTATCAGCAAATCAGGAAGAATGCTCAGTGTAACCTCCCTGCAAGCAAATTAGAATAGATACTCAGAAAAAACCCAGCATAGTGTAACCTTGGCGTTCATTTTTGGTAACTAGATCAAGACAATTGCTTCATAAACGGGTTGTCTGGAGTAGCCCTGACTGGACGGGTCTAGTGTTGATCCAGGGCGCTTGTGAGTAATTAAAATGGCAGGCCAATTGCATCACTGCTGCTACTGTTCGCAGGGTGGAGAGCAGGGAGACCAACAGGAGGTGGAGACAGAGCCAGTGATGGATGTAGCAACAGCCAATGGCAGGCATGGATCCATTGTTGGGGTGGGCCTTGAGAGGGCCCAATCCGCTCCCCACTTTCCTATCCGAATGCTGAACGGTTTGTCCAGAGTGTTCAAAATGTGGCTCGCAATCTTAGTTTGCAGTCAAGTTACCCCCCCCCCTTAACTTAAGACATGGTTTGATTCAGGTTTAACGGCAAACTTAAGATCACACCTCACTGGCTTCCACATTTCCCCCCCAGTTATGTTTTTGTCTTTCTGAAGGAAGAATCAAACCAAGCAAGTTGTCTACCCGACACTTGTTCTGAATGGACTTTGGAATCTGCTTCCAGCTGCAGAGCTTTTATTCCTACTTTCTCTCTGGAGCAAGGCAGTGTTGCCCTCTGGGATTATGTTTTGGCCCAGGTGCCTGTTTGGAAGAGAACTGCATGACTTCTCGGCCTTTGCCTCCGATTGTGAAGCCCTGTGGGAATCGTGAGAGAACAGAAGAGTAAGCAAAATAATCTTCAAATAAGATACTGGGAGTTTGAGGCTTCCTCCCCACGACTCTCTAGGAGTCTTTGTGGCTCCTGTGCTCAAACTGTAAATAGAGAGAGTCTGTTGTCGCAGCAGTTCTCTAGCCAATCATAAACGTGCAACTCCTCCTTTATTTGGCAGTTTCTACAAACTTGGTCAAAGTAGAAAGATCATGGAAGCTGTTCAACAGTTCCAGTTTCCCTCTTTCCCCCCATTTGAGGATCTTAATTTTTAGAAGCAGAGAATTCGAGAAAATTCTGCTTTTGGGGTCAGCGCTGTTCAAATAACAGGTTTTGAAGTTTTACAAGTGGATAGGTTGACAACAATATTCCTTAACAAATAAAGAAGTCATACAGTGCAGCTTTTGTGTTTTGCTTTTTGCAGTGAAACTGCTTCCTTTTTCTAATCTGCTTATTGCCAGATTCGAGGGATTTCATCTGGTAGGCACTGGCTCCATTCATACAGCAAGGAATTATATATTTCATAGAATTGTAGAGTTGGAAGGGAGCATGAAGGTCATTAGGCCCAATCCTATGCAATGCAGGAATCATTTTACCCACTGTAGGCTCGAACCCACAGCCTTGTCAGGGATTGGACTCAAGAGGGTGGGATGGAGGAGGAGGAATGGTGGAGATGACAACGACGACAACAACGACAACAACAACAGCAACAACAGCAGCAACAACAACAACTTATTTCTACCCCGCCCATCTCGCTGGGTTTCCCCAGCCACTCTGGGTGGCTTCCAACAAAAGATTAAAAATACATTAAAACATCAGTCATTAAAAACTTCCCTAAACAGGGCTGTCTTCAGATGTCTTCTAAAAGTCAGATACAGTCATACCTCGGGATAAATACGCTTCAGGATAAGTATTTTCGGGTTGTGCTCCGCGGCGACCCGGAAGTAATGGAGCACGTTACTTCCGGGTTGCGCTGCTCGTACATGTGTAGACAGTCAAAATGACATCACATGCATGCGCAGACGCGTCTTACGTTCTGTTCACGATGCGAACGGGGCCAAGGTACCACTGTAGTTGTTTATTTCCTTGACATCTGGTGGGAGGATGTTCCACAGGGCGGGTGCCACTACCGAGAAGGCCCTCTGCCTGGTTCCCTGTAACTTGGCTTCTCGCAGTGAGGGAACCGCCAGAAGGCCCTCGGCGCTGGACCTCAGTGTCTGGGCTGGACGATGGGGGTGGAGACACTCCTTCAGGAGATCACTCCCCCTTTCTCCTGACCCTGCAGGAGAAGAGGGGTGCAACATTGAATTACAACAAGGGTTTGAGGAAAGTCACAGCTCAGAGATAGATGAACAGAAGAGTTGGGAATTGTTAGAAGAAGGCGGGGGGGGGGGAATACGGCAGGGCAGCCAGCTGACATGTTGTCACTGGAGAGTCTTTCTATTAGTTTTTTTTCAAAAATTTTATTGTTTCCAATTTTATATAACAACAATAAAGAAAAAAATAAGAAAAGAAAAAAGAAAACATTAAATTAACAAGAAAACAGACAGACAAACAAATGTTTATCCTAACTGTTAAGTATCCATTTTTGTTACCATTGTTATATGACTTCCTCAAATCCCCCTAGCTGATTTTCCAAGTTATTCATTGTAGCAGTTTTCCAACACTATTTTCCAATAATAATTACTTAGGCATTTAACATCTTTCTTCCTTTTCATATTGACTTCAATCCATAATATTATGTAATTTAACATAGTGATCTCCTAGGCCAATCATTTACTCACAAGTAGTTCTACTTATATTAATTTAACATATTTATTTAAATAGTCCTTAAATTTCTTCCATTCATCTTGCTACTCCTCCTCCTTCTGATTGCAGATTCTTCCGGTTAGGTCAGCCAGCTCCAAAAATTCCATCATCTGGAGAGTCTTTCTAATCCCCCTTCTCCCAGAACTTGGGTTTTGTTAAGAGTGCAGGAATAACGCACTCAGAGACATTTGACCACAAATGGCCACCGTAAAGGGAGATTCTGTTGCTCGAAAGGCGGGAGGAGGAGCCCAGTTTGGAGCAACGCCATTGTTAGGGCTGCTGCATTCTTTTGTCTCTCGCTATTACGATTGAATAAACTCATGAGAAAGGACTCTACCTTGTTTTCTCTGCTCTTGCTGCAACCGCGGGAGGAATAGCTTTCCCGGAGCCTTGGCAGGCCTTGAGATTAAGAGTCTCATGCGCTACCAGTAGAGATATTGC
Organism: Podarcis melisellensis; assembly: GCF_964234715.1. Classification (NCBI taxonomy): domain Eukaryota; kingdom Metazoa; phylum Chordata; class Lepidosauria; order Squamata; family Lacertidae; genus Podarcis; species Podarcis melisellensis. Next base: position 38,201,629 of record NC_138546.1, on the reverse strand, counting down.
TCTACTATTAATTTGTTATTTAATATATTTTTATACCGCATTTAAAAGGTAAAAAAATGGTCAAGGTGGTTTAAAAAAAGTGTTCTTTTATATACATGTGTAATGAAGTTAGCTAAAATGGTATTAAAACAATGTCAAAATAAAAATATGTATCATAGTTTAAATCATAACTTCTATATATATATCAAACCAGCATCACTTAAGATCCCAGTGCACTTACGAGTTCTCCATTGTGGATTTGTGATCTTCACTCCCACTTTTTCTTCCCATCTTGCTTAGTGCTGCATCTGCCGCCCCATTTAGGTTCCTGATAAGGGAGGTTTTGTCATGGCCAATGGCTGGTACAATAAAGTTATTTGGATGTGGATTAGGGAGGTGAGAAGGCAGTGGTTTCTGTTCCAATCTGCTTTTGTCAGAAAAAGCGCTGTTTTCGTTCTGCTGCAGTTCAGTCTACATCCAGTACTACCTTATTTACCTTGCTGTCTGGCATTTAACATAATCTTTCTAATTATTTCTGTCACTGGTGTAAGTTAGAAATTTAATGTAATCATTGATGTTATTAATGGTGTAATTTACGTAATTATATGTGTAATTTATGTGAGTTGTGAATTTAATGTAATCAATGACGTAACTATTTCCATGCTACTCATTTCAACGTAAAGGAAATCTCAACCCAATTGGGGAGGGGGGAGCATTACCGTATTTTTTGCTCTATAAGGCTCACTTTTTCCCTCCTAAAAAGTAAGGGGAGATGTGTGTGCGTCTTATGGAGCGAATGCAGGCTGCACAGCTATCCCAGAAACCAGAATAGCAAGAGGGATTGCTGCTTTCGCTGTGCAGTGATCCCTCTTGTTGTTCTGGCTTCTGAGATTCAGAATATTTTTTTTCTTGTTTCCCTCCTCCAAAAACTAGGTGTGTCTTATGGTCTGGTGCATCTTATAGAGCGAAAAATACGGTAATTTAAATTTTTAAAAAACCAAGAACGTTGTAAGTGAATATCCATTGTATTCACTGAATATATTTCCATTTTGGACCTGTAATGAAATGTGATTGCCTCAGCCACCATGGCTGATGGTCAGGAAGAGATCAGTGTTGCCCAACAATATCTAAAGTTGGGTTATTCTTCCTGGCTACAGGGTGAAAGCAGGAAAGAGAACTTAGCACAACATCAAGTATAATACGATCTAGCCTTGGCTCAGGAAGTTTTAGGTATGGGTACGGTGACCCATGCCTCTGGGTGAATCTGTCAGTCTCTGTTGTTTCCCATTTTACAAATCCTGTTTTCCACATTTCCAAATCCCTAAAAAATAAAATAAAAGACCTTATTCCAATTTCTCCTAACATACACATTTTTACAAAGCCATTTCCTGTAACATAATGCATTTGTGTATGTTAGTTTCACTGTGTGCATTTTAATGCATCCTTTACTGTCGTATATACAGTGGTACCTCTACTTACGAACGTGATCCGTTTCGGGGTGCTGTTTGCACCCCAAAAAGTCTGTAAGTTGAGTGCCGCTAATGCGCGTGCATGAAGCGTGATGGAGCACTTCTGTGCATGTCCGCAGATCACTTCTGCGCATGCGCAAAGTGCTCAGATCGCATCTGTGTGTGCATGCGCGGCGAACCCAGAAGTAAACACTTCCGGGTTTGCCACGTTGGTAACCTGAAAAACTGCAACGTGAAGCAAATGTAACACAAGGTATGACTGTACCTGCAAAGCACACTGCAAAATTCAGAGAACTGTAAATGTCGAACGACAACTGTGTTTCGTTTTGTGTATCGTTTCAGAAAGTGTGCATTTGGTAGGTTCACCTATAAATGGAAACCGAATAGAATTTCTTCCCCTGTCTCCACCTACGAACCTACAAGCAGTTCACCATCAAACTCAATGACAGCAGCTTAAAGGTTTTTAAAGGTTTCATCTGAAATTCAAGTTGCCCCAGAGGTTTGAAGTTTTCCCAGGCTCAAACAGAGGCTTCTTGGCATTTGAAGAAGCTGGTTTGTGTTAACGGAAAGCTTCCTTCGTGGAGGTAGGGATTTCAGACAGGCTCACATAGATGAAATAGCTCCTACTCCTCGAAAGCCAGCCATCCTGAAGGTTTTCTGTCCCTTGTGAAATGTATAAAATGGCTTCAGGCTGAATGCTCTTGTTTGTGTATGTGGCTGGTTTTAGTATGAGCCTGTGTACCTCAAGACTGTGTGTTCTGTGTCAATCTCGCACACATCTAACAAAAAATGGCATTCTGTAGCCAGACCCGGCTTTCTGATGAGTCACTTGGCTGAGTGGAAAGCCAAGATATGTACCCTTCAGCGACATGAAAAGCCACAGATATTTTGTGGCAGAAAAGGAGGGACCTTTCCCTCGATGTACAGTAAGTGTTGCAATTTGGGAGCCATTGTAAATATACGGTGCAATCCTTGACTTTCCTTGGCCTTAAATAGAGTAAGGCCCATGCCAATGAGATGCCTCAATAAGTCAGTCATTATTCTTCAAAGCTGCAGCATGAGAGAAAATACGTCCTACTTTGAAAGGTTCTTTTTCATTGAGAAGGCGGCCTCCTTAAGTTAGGAATTTCTGGAAGGTGAAAAGTGTCCGAAACCATTTTTTGACAATCCAGTCCAATATATTCTAGGGTGGGCAGCCTCCCTCCTCCTGCCTTGAGGGCTGAAGAACTTGTGGTGCGACGTCAACTCCAGTTAGCTTCAGCCTGGTCCTGCTAGCTAGGGATGATGGGAGTTGTAGTCCAACAACAGCCAAAGACCCACGTTGTAGCCAGGTTGTATTTTAGGGAGCCGCGTAGGATCGGGGGGGACGGGACTGTGCGCGACCATACAAAAAACACCCCTTTGCCCAATTTGGCCTCATTATGGAGCATTATAAGAAAGGTAAAACTCAGAGGCATAGCTGTCAACGTTTCCCTTTTTTAAGGGAAATTCCCTAATTCCGAATAGGATTCCTCGCAAGAAAAGGGAAAAGTTGGCAGCTATGCTCAGAGGGAGGGTCTGACTCAATTCACGGTGGTTCCTACCAGAAAATGGCCCACTGCAAGGCTGGGGAATCTGTAACATACTATAACCAAAACAGTGTTATTATTATTTTTAATGGAGAAATGCACAGTTAATTCTCAGTCACACGGATGTGAAACTTACTCTAATCAAGGCGTGCAGCCGTGGTGTCAAATGCAGGCTAGCTCTTTAAAGGGAAACATAGCAGTAGCGTGTTCGGAGTTTATTCCCAAGCTTGTTTGTTTATATTTTAATTTGAAACTCCCAAGTATTCTTTTAAAATGTTGACTGCAACATTTTAATAATTGGGAAGGAGGCTAGCTAGATAAACACAGGCCTTTTTTATCGAGGATTCCTCCCTGCAAATGCCAAGCTGTGGATGCACATTGTGTCAACTGGCTGATGAATAAGAGTCCTTGCTCTGGGTGAGGTCCAGTTGGAAATATTTGAGGTTTTGAAAGCTGTCCAAGTCCTGGAAGGGTTTTTTATCTTAGTTCACTGGCAGGCTGACTTCTACTGGGAGGGGAGGTGGGGATGGGGCATAGTATGACCCAGCACTTCTGTCTCCTTGCATTTTAATCTTGGTGCTTTTAAATTTTAGTTTCGTCAGCAATGTACTTTCTCCAAAACACTTCTGTTGTGTTTGGAAATCCAAGCAGAATGGAACTCCACAACCCCTGTGCGTTTATGCACATTGGCTTAACCGGATTCTTTTGCATGACTTTATATGGGAATTTTTGACACAATTTATTCTGATTTTGTTAGCCACTGGGGAGTGAGGGAATTGCCCTGCCTTCTGAAAATCTTATTTAGCAGTCTCTTGGGTTGCTGTGGTTTCCATAGGCATCGCTCTCACACTTTCAAGCATACCTTCATGAGGCCCTGGAAACTTGCTTGGGGAGGGAAATCACTACAAACTATGTAAGCAGATACTGGCTGCATTCAGACGTAATGGCAAACCACAATTTAGTGTTACGTGAAGTAGCAGGAGGAGGAGGAGGAGCAGGCCTCGGACTCTTGTTTCCCCCCGGGACACAAGAGGAGAACAGAAGCTTCTGGTTCATTCCTGAGAAACCATAGTTTGGAATTGCCTACAACCCAGAACTCCTGAGCACAGCAGAAGTTTTTAATCTCCTCCCATCATGCACAGAGGAAGGGGGAGAAGGGAGCATATACACTGCTGCTTCTGCACGCTATGGCAAGCCATAGTTTGCCCCAACATCTGAACCATGGTCTGGAAAAGAATTCTATGCCCAATACAGTGGTACCTTGGGTTACATATGCTTCAGGTTACGTATGCTTCAGGTTACAGACTCTGCTAACGCAGAAATGGTACCTCGGATTTAAGAACTTTGCTTCAGGATGAGAACATAAATCGTGCTCTGGCAGCACGGCGGCAGCGGGAGGCCCCATTAGATAAAGTGGTGCTTCAGGTTAAGAACAGTTTCAGGTTAAGAACGGACCTCCAGAACGAATTAAGTTCTTAACCTGAAGTACCACAGTCTGTATTTTTTTCCACCTGTGCTTGCATGAAATCTTGGATTGATTGATTGATTGATTGATTGATTGATTTAATATGCTACCCGTCTGACTGGGTTGCCTTAGCCACTCTGGGTGGCTCCCAACAAAATGCTAAAAACGCAATAAAACATCAACTGCTAAAAACTCCCTGAACAGGGCTGCTTTCAGATGTCTTCTGAAAGTCAAACAACTTTTGTTCTGTTTGACATCTGATGGGAGGGCATTTCACAGGGCAGGGAAGGCCCTCCGCCTGGTTCCCTGTAGCGTCACATCTCACAGTGAGGGAACCGCCAAAAGTCCCTGGGAACTGGACCTCAGTGTCTGAGCTGGACGATAGAGGTGGAGATGCTCCTTCAGTTATACAGGCCTACATTCAGCCCTGGGGATATTTGGAGAAGTCCTAGTTCTGACATAATATTTTGAACCTCCAGATATTGTTGAGCAATGGTTAGAATGGTGAAAATTGTAGTTCAACAATATCTGGATGGCTATTCTCACTCCAATCTAGAAGGAAAATATGAAGCTGTTTATATCAGATCTGGCTTTTGGTCCGTCTAGCGCAGGCTTGTTTTCTGTGTGCCTGATGGAGGCACTCTGTGGTTTCAGGTAAAAGTCTTTCTCACCACCTGCTCCTTTAAACTAGACATTTTGGGAATGGAACTGGACACCACCTTCATTTGTTTTGCCACTGAGCTGTGGGCCCTCTCAAAATGGGCTGACTTTTGTGGATTTCTGCAGACATGGACGCTTGTTTCTTGGCTTCTAAGAGTTCAGTGAGGGCAACCTCTTTCCAGGCAGCCACATGAATGGCATCTGCCCCAAATCATGGGATTTTTTCTATGAACCAATTAGGCAAAGGACCCCTTTGGGCAAGACCATGTGTTTGCATGTGTATGCATTCAAGCAAATAGTTTCAGAAGCAGTTCCATGAATGCAAAAATGCCACCTTGGAACTGGCCCAGCCAGAAGATCTGTGCTTCAGGGGAAATATTTTTGAAATCTTAGAAGATGTTTACTTAAAGGTCTAAATATGAGCAAGTTATAATGGGGGAGTTTGTAGCTGTTTAATAGTGGCATGGATACTGTCACTTTGTAAGATGGCAATTAGACCAACTGACCTTTTAAACTGTGTTTGTGGGGTTATTGTTTGCTATTATGGGATGTTTTGTGGGTTTTTGTAAACCACCCTGTGATCCTCGGATGAAGGGCGGTACAGTGGTACCTCGGGTTACAGATGCTTCAGGTTACAGACTCCGCTAACCTAGAAATAGTACGTCGGGTTAAGAACTTTGCTTCAGGATGAGAACAGAAATCACGCGGCGGCAGCAGGAGGCCCCATTAGCTAAAGTGGTACCTCAGGTTAAGAACAGTTTCAGGTTAAGAACGGACCTCCAGAATGAATTAAGTTCTTAACTGTACAGGCATTTAATAAATAATAGTAATAATTCTATATATTGCTTTTACTAATATATGCCTTTTGCGCATGCTACCCCATAATATACACATATTTGTACATGCTCTTAGGTTGGAGAACTCCATCACAAGATTCAGAAGGATAGTTGTGTTTCAGAAAGCAAAATTAGGTAGGCTAATTTCTTCCCAATCATGACCATTATTTCTGTTAACCATGTTCTGGTGTGAGTACAGTGGTACAGTACCTTGGGTTACAGACCCTTCAGGTTACAGACTCCACTAACCCAGAAATAGTACCTTGGGTTAAGAACTTTGCTTCAGGATGAGAACAGAAATTGTGCGGCGGCGGCAGGGCGGCAGCAGGAGGCCCCGTTAGCTAAAGTGGTGCTTCAGGTTAAGAACAGTTTCAGGCTAAGAACGAACCTCCGAAATGAATTAAGTTCTTAACCTGAGGTACCACTGGATTGGTCCCCTCCTCTCCTGGGATTTTTCCAAGCAACCTCAGACAGTGTCTATGTGCAGCCTGATGCTGCTCTGCCCTTTTCAGCCCTCTTTTGGTTCTGGGAGACCAGCGAAGAGGGGAGCTTGTTATAGCAGGAGAAGCAGGAGACACCCGTGACTCTTGACTAGCGAGACTCCATTCTGCCTCTTGACCTCCCTTCCCCTCCTGCTTCAGCTTCTGCCTTTGATTCTGGACTTCTCTCTGCCACCGACTCTCCCAGCTCACTAAGCCCTGTTCCCTCTTCAGCTTTTGACACCTCCTCTTCCCCCTCTTCTCCTTCTGACCGCCCATCGTTGTCCCACCACCAATCCCCAGGCTCTGAGCCTTCTTCACTTGGTGGTTCACCAGCTGGTTCCTCCCACCGTTCCTCTGCTTCCAACCATTCCATGACAGCCAAGATAGTTTATACAGTCGTACCTTGGTTCTCGAATGGAATCCGTTGGGCTTCCAAAAACGTTTGAAAACCAAGGCGTGGCTTCCAATTGGCTGCAGCAGCTTCCTGCACTCAACTGGATGTTCGGCTTCCAAAAAACGTTCGCAAACCTTGAACACTCATTTCCGGGTTTGCAGTGTTGGGAAGCCAAAATGTTTGAGTCGCAAGGTGTTCGAGAACCAAGGTATGACTGTATTGGGGAAAAGAGTCTTTTAGATGCTTGTTTCCATTCTGTTATCCATGCAGCTTTAGAGCAGGGTTGGGGAACCTGTGGCTGTTGTTGGACTACAACTCCCATCACTCCTTGCTATTTATCATGCTGCTGGTGTGTGGTCTTTTATGTATGGATTTTTTTTTTAAAAAAGTGTTACACATGGAATTATCTTTAGTTGTTCTTGCATATGGGGTTGTTTTTAGTTGCTTTTATTGCTGAGTTGGGACGCGGGTGGCGCTGTGGGTTAAACCACAGAGCCTAGGACTTGCCGATTAGAAGGTCGGTGGTTCGAATCCCTGCGACGGGGTGAGCTCCCGTTGCTCGGTCCCTGCTCCTGCAATTCGAAAAGCACATCAAAGTGCAAGTAGATAAATAGGTACCACTCCAGCGGGAAGGTAAACAGCGTTTCTGTGCACTGCAATGGTTTGCCAGAAGCGGCTTAGTCATGCTGGCCACATGACCTGGAAGCTGTACGCCGGCTCCCTCGGCCAATAAAGCGAGATGAGCGCCGCAACCCCAGAGTCAGCCACGACTGGACCTAATGGTCAGGGTTCCCTTTACCTTTACCTTTATTGCCGAATTCTTTTTACTGTGCAATCACTTCAAGATGTTGTATGGGAGGTAATTTATAAGTGGAATCAAATAAATAAATATTCAGTGGGTTGAATGACATTCCTCAACTTTTGTCTTGGAACCTTGAGAACAGTCCAGACAGTTAGGTAATGTGTTTAAAATGATATTAAACCAATAAAACACTCAGAGCAACTGTAGAAGACAGAAGTAAGTTTAACAAAACATGGGTTTGGGTTCAAATGTGTGCTGGGGTTGCCTTAACCCAGATGAGTGTGAAGAAGAAAAGGCTTTGAGATCCTTGTGGGTTGGAAGACCAGTAATGCTGGACAAATTTCTCTGAGCGACATGTCTGAGCTGTCACATTGCTGCCAATGTTCTTCTCCAATGTGCAATGCTAGGGAAGGGCTTTGGGTAGACTCTAGGGCAGAGGTGGATTGGCTGCAGTCTGACATGTTTGTATTTTTACTAGGATTCCTGTGGTCTACTGATGTGAATTGGATGTACAAAGCAAGAGTGCAAACTCAGGCTCTCTCCACTATGGGGAAGATAAATCTGTCTATCTCCAGCCTTGATCACCCATGCGTGTGTTCGCCCATAAATCTGCCCCATCTTGTTTCTGCATAATAAGCCGAGAACTATAGAGATGCGCATCTAAGTTGTATTTAAGCATGCGTTTCTAGCACACTTTGGTCACTTCCGCACATAAAATCTGTGGGGCTCAGAGCTCTCACTGCAGTGACTGGTGGGGCATGAGAGCAGCTTGAGGGAAATCCAACCCACTTGGGGTCTCTCCAAGACCCTCAGGAACAGGTTCAGCCAGTGACCTGCCAAACCCACAGGAAGTCAACTGCAGGTCCCCTCAGGTCCCCTCTGAGTTGTCCTTCCTCAGACCCATGTGCAGGTCAAGGTTCTAAGTGTGTTTTCTTGATGATGCTATTCTGAATTCTGTTGCAGTCATCCTCTCCCACAAAATAGGTAAAGGTAAAGGGACCACATCGTGATCTTTTCCGCCTGCTGTAACAACCGTAACATGCTGTGCCAGCTGCTGTACAATTCCTAACTGAATCAAGATGGAACTTCTTAATTCTAGTAAAAGGCAAAGGGACCCCTGACCATTAGGTCCAGTCATGGACGACTCTGGGGTTGCGGCGCTCATCTCGCTTTATTGGCTGAGGGAGCCAGCTTCCGGGTCATGTGGCCAGCATGACTAAGCCGCTTCTAGTGAACCAAAGCAGCGCATGGAAACACCGTTTACCTTTCCGCCGGAGCAGTACCTATTTATCTACTTGTACTTTGACGTGCTTTTAGTGACTTTTAGTGCTGTGCAACCGATGAACCCAGCATACATTTTTATGTGCTTTCGAACTGCTAGGTGGGCAGGAGCTGGGACCAAGCAATTGGAGCTCACCCCGTTGCGGGGATTCGAACTGCCGACCTTCTGATCGGCAAGTCCTAGGCTCTGTGCTTTAACCCACAGCGCCACCTGCATCCCTCCCCCACAAAATAGTCAGTGGTAATTGAAATAATTAAAAGAATTAGTCTCAAAGTTTCGCACGCTGCATTGGGTTAAGCAGTTCTAAGTGTGCAATGAACTCTGACAACGTCAGAACGAATGCTGGCGTCAGAGTTCCATTTTCTCTTGTTTTCTTCAGCGGGCTTTGAGCAAACAAGGAAGGCAAACTGTTCTTTTGATTCTCTACCCCACCTCACCCCAGATTTTGCCAGACTAGCTCTGTGCATCCAAGAAGGAGCTGTAAAATGCAAGAATGGGATCCTGTCCGTCCGTCCCCTTCCCTTCCCAGGTTTTCTTTTCATACGAAGGGGAAATTATGTATGCTTCATGTTCGGTTCCAGGAAAGGGAATTCTGTCCATTGGATAAACTAGCATGATCGAGCTGGAAATCTGAGAGAATGAGAACAAAAACTTAATGAGGTGGAAAAAATGAGGCTGTGTACTGGTTTGAGATCCTGTCCAAGATAACTTGGGGTTGGAAGGCTGATCTGCATGCAGGTTGCGAGTTCAGTCCCTGGCATCTCTAGGTGAGACTGGGAGAGACTTCCTGTCTGATATCCAGCAGAGCTGCTTCCAGTCAGTGCAGGCGATACTGAACTGTTGTTGTTTAGTTGTTTAGTCGTGTCCGACTCTTCATGACCCCATGGACCAGAGCACGCCAGGCACTCCTGTCTTCCACTGCCTCCCACAGTTTGGTCAAACTCATGCTGGTAGCTTCGAGAACACTGTCCAACCATCTCGTCCTCTGCCGTCCCCTTCTCCTTGTGCCCTCCATCTTTCCCAACATCAGGGTCTTTTCCAGGGAGTCTTCTCTTCTCATGAGGTGGCCAAAGTATTGGAGCCTCAGCTTCACGATCTGTCCTTCCAGTGAGCACTCCGGGCTGATTTCCTTAAGAATGGAGTGGTTTGATCTTCTTGCAGTCCATGGGACTCTCAAGAGTCTCCTCCAGCACCATAATTCAAAAGCATCAATTCTTCGGCGATCAGCCTTCTTGATGGTCCAGCTCTCATTTCCATACATCACCACTGGGAAAACCATAGCTTTAACTATACGTACTTTTGTTGGCAAGGTGATGTCTCTGCTTTTTAAGATCCTGTCTAGGTTTGCCATCGCCTTTCTCCCAAGGAGCAGGCGTCTTTTAATTTTGTGACTGCTGTCACCATCTGCAGTGATCATGGAGCCCAAGAAAGTAAAATCTCTCACTGCCTCCATTTCTTCCCCTTCTATTTGCCAGGAGGTGATGGGCCCAGTGGCCATGATCTTAGTTTTTTTGATGTTGCGCTTCAGACCATATTTTGCGCTCTCCTCTTTCACCCTCATTAAAAGGTTCTTTAATTCCTCCTCTCTTTCTGCCATCAAGGTTGTGTCATCTGCATATCTGAGGTTGTTGATATTTCTTCCAGCAATCTTAATTCCGGCTAGGGATTCATCCAGCCCAGCCTTTCGCATGATGAATTCTGCACATAAGTTAAATAAGCAGGGAGACAATATACAGCCTTGTCGTACTCCTTTCCCAATTTTGAACCAACCAGTTGTTCCATATCCAGTTCTAACTGATACTGAGCTAGATGGACCAATTGACTCATTCAGTATAAGGCAGCCTCCTGTGTCCTGCGCCCAGGCGGCAAGATCCTCAAGCTGGCCTGCAGCAGTTTGTGAAGCCCCTGTTGGGTTTGTATGGAAGAATAACTGATCAAAGTGGTACCTCCATGACTCTGGAAAATCACTGCCAGCCAGTGTGGCCAATACTGAGCTTGATGCATCAATGTTCTGACTGTGTTCCTTTGTATTCCTGCGGCTTCGCAAAATTGAAAAAGCTCTACAGCGCCACCCATAAATTATTGGTACGTTAAGCTGTGGGAGATAGCAGCAGCTGAGAAGTTTACCCATCAGCCAAGAGCTGTCAAAGGGCTAGCGAAACTCGAATCGTGCTTCACCGTGGAATGACTTGAATTGTTATTTTGTGGGAAATGAAACAACAAAATTCATCCCTCGCCAAACTCTAAAAAGTCTATCACAGTTTGGAAACATGGACAGTGGGAAAAGTTCTCAAATAGAAAATGGGAATTGTAGTTTGTTATGGATGCTAGGGAAACCAAAGTTTCCATTCTTTATTGTGTTGAATGTGCTTTAAGGATCTGCTGACTGTATTAGAATCTTGCATTTTCTAGGATTATTTTTTGCGGGGAGGGGTGTACTTTAAACTCTTCTGCATTTCTACCCCAGCTGCATAAACTGAGACATGAAAAACCTTTCTTTCGCTGCGTTCTCAACCTCTTTGCGTGAGTCTGAAATAATCCGGGAAATCTTCCATTAATATAATTTCCTTCCCATTATGTCTTCCTGCTGTTTGAAGTTGCTTTACGATCCTGGCTTGTCCTGAAGCTCTTAGCTGGAGTTTCCCAGTTTGAACACAATGGGAAGCTGTAGTTAATGGAGGACTTCCTGCTATTTTGTTTGCTGACTCACAAGAAGACAGGCTGTAGGGGCTGCAAACTCAGGCAAATGCCTTAGTAAGTTTATTAAACTGAAATATGGTTGCCCTCAGAGTAGAAAAGGGCAAATCTGTCAATTTCAGTTCTTCTCAGTTCCTCATTTTCCCATTCTTCAGTCCTCCACACTTCCACATTAGTTGGGATTTATTTTTTTAAGTCCTCACAAAAATTCATCAGAAGTTTCATAGGAATTTCTCCTAATATACACATTTTTGTATGTAATTTTGCCTTATATGTCCTCCACTTGTACATAATTTACCCAAGTATATGCATCTTTGTACTTATTATTTGCCTGGAGAACTGCACTGAAAACTTTGGAGAAGTCTGAATTTTGAAGGATGCCTTACGTTTTGCCCATGCATTGTTTTTGGAAACCACGATCAGGTTGGTTCACCCTTAGATTCGGACTGAATTGAAATTCTCGCCCATCATTTCACGTGCCACACAGCAACACATTTAAAGGACTACATCTTCCCAGACTAGGATGGAAGATAACTTTGGTTCTGTGTGTGTTTGAAGCCAAACTGAACAAGTTTGCACTTTGTTAAAAAAAAAGTATGCAAATGTGTATTTTTAAAAATCCACAAACTGCTGCAAAATGTGGAGAACTGAATTTCAGGTTGGAAAATGAGAAACTAACAGAACGGAAATAGAAAGATCTTTCTTTCCCTATCCCAGATGAATGTTTCTGTCTAACCATGGTCTCCTTGAACCTGCCCTCTCCCGGGCAGAGATGAGGAACTTGTAACCATCCAGATGTTCTTGAACATCAGCTCCCATCAGCTGCCATGGCTTTGCTGGGAGAGGCTGAGTCCCAAAACATCTGGAAGTGTACCAAGCTGGTAGAGATGGACATAACAGCTAATTCCTTTGTCCTTCTTGGCTTAATTTCCTGAGAGTTAGCATAAATTTCAGTATAGTTCTCATTTCCTTTACTGCAGTTCTGTATTGTTTTGAATTTTCGTTCCCATTAGTTTTTTCTTGAGTGCTGTAAAGGGATCGGCTGTAGCCCACACATAAAGAGTGAGAGGAAAATGTCTGAAGATGCAGAATCTGTTATTTGGAGATGAGCAGGAGCTTTGAAAGATCCGATAGTAAATTATTAATTTTAGCAGGAGGAGATTGATACAGTAATGGATTTCTCACGCCTTTGTTCGTAACGCGTGAGCCTCTTCTAAGTGGCATTATGCATGTCCAATCTGTGCCGCTACTGTTTCCAAGAATTTTCTGCTTCTTGGCTCGAGTCTGGTTTCTCTTTATAAAAGAGTTAGTGAATGAGATCAGACAGTGATGAATGCAGATTGGATGTGTTTCCAGAACTCTTAAGACCCATGGAAGAAATGAATGCTTTGCAGATACAGTCGTACCTTGGATCCTGAATGCCTTGCGAGTCGAACGTTTTGGCTCCTGAATACTGCAAACCCGGAAGTGAGTGTTCTGGTTTGCGAACGTTCTTTGGAACCCGAACGTCCGACGGGGCTTCTGCAGCTTCCAATTGGCTGCAGGAGCTTCCTGCAGCCAATCAGAAGCTGTGCTTTAGTTTCCGAATGTTTAGGACTTCCAGAGTGGATTCCGTTCGACTTCCAAGATATAACTGTACTTTGTACTGGTTTTGTCCTTGCCTGACAATGATTAGATTTATAGCTCCACCCTTCAATCCAAAGGTTACCTGATTGGTTCACAAAAATCTCTTTAAAATACACCCATAAACCATGAAACTGACAATATGCATAAAACCAAAATCAAAAGATCACTTTCAGAACTTAGTTGCTTAGATTTTTTTATGAGGCCCCCTTCTCCAGGTATGCCCCCCGAGAGAGGCTCAAAGGGGGTTGACAAGGAAGGGTGTCTTCTCAGCTATGGCTCCCCATTTGAGAAATGCTCTTCCTATTGAGGCCCACCTGTCACCTTTGTTGACATCTTTTGGGCACATCTTTTTGTTACCAGGTAAACGTGTATTTTGCCCCCAGGCTTTTGATAGATTAAGATGATGTTGTTTGTTGCTAAGGTTCTTCCAAAGCTTCATGTGGCTATTAGGTAAAGGTAAAGGGACCCCTGACCCTTAGGTCCAGTCGTGGCCTACTCTGGGGTTGCGGCGTTCATCTCGCTTTATTGGCCGAGGGGGCCGGCGTACAGCTTCCGGGTCATGTGGCCAGCATGACTAAGCCGCTTCTGGCGAACCAGAGCAGCGCACAGAAACACCATTTACTTTCCCACCGGACCTGTACCTATTTATCTACTTGCACTTTGATGTGCTTTCAAACTGCTAGGTTGGCAGGAGCAGGGACCGAGCAACAGGAGCTCACCCCGTCACAGGGATTCAAACCACCGACCTTCTGATCGGCAAGTCCTAGGCTCTGTGGTTTAACCCACAGTGCCACCTGCGTCCCTCATGTGGCTATTAATGGGGCTTATTTTGCTCTGCTTTACAGTATAATGCAGGGGTTGCAAACTAAGTCCCATGGGCCGGATAAGGCCCGAGGGGCTCTTTAATCCGGCCCGAGGACCCTGCCCCCACCTGGTCATTCCCCACACTAAACCGGCCTGACAGTGACTCACTTCCATGACGGGTGCGCAGGGGGGTTCAGATTGGCTCCAGGAAGCTCCCGCAGCCAATCCGAAGCCACGGATGCCTCTGGGCAGGCAGCGACGCTGGCCAATCCGATGCCTCACCGCCTGCGTGCTGAGGAAACCCAGCGTGGCTTCGGATTGGCTCCAGGAAGCTCCTGCAGCCAATCCAAAGCTGTGGACGCCTCTGGGCGGGTGGCGACGCTGGCCAATTAAAACCGTGCCGGATTGTTTGCTGACCCCTGGGATAATGTACCGTATTTTTTACTCTATAAGACGCACCTTTCCCCCCCTAAAAAGTAAGGGGAAATGTGTGTACGTCTTATGGAGCGAATGCAGGCTGCACGGCTAAGCCAGAACAGCGAGAGGGATCACTGCGTAGCACTCCCTCTTGCTGTTCTAGCTTCTGGCTTAGCCCCTCTGTCCCTTCCCCCTCCTCCTGGAAAAGCCCCCAAGAGCCAGGCTCCCTTTAAAGAGCCACGCGGAGCATATGTGCAGTACTTGTGGACTTTTCACTGAGGAGGAAGAAGGGCAGCCCGTCAGTGAGGGGCTGCCCTTCTCCCCCCTTGGGGAAAAGCCCGCAAGCGCCTCACACACACACTGCGCGGCTCGTGAAAGGGAGCGCTGAGCAGAGCCTGGGATGCATACAGGTTCTGCTCAGCGCTCCCTTTAAATAATATTTTTTTCCTTGCATTCTCCCTCTGAAAACTAGGTGCGTCTTATGGTCAGGTGCGCCTTTATGGAGCGAAAAATATGGTATTTATATTTTAAATGAGTAAGTCACTTGGAGTTCTTAATGAAACAAGTGACTAACGAGTCTAATAAATGACAGCAATTGGAAATGAGATCAGACTTTATGTACTGGATCTTGTGTACATCACCCCTCACATTGTCTTGAATTGGGGTGTCTAAATGCAGAAGAGGACAGACCATTTAATAGTTTGGTGGAAGATGGAATTCCAACAGCTTTTGCTGCCATTTGGCCCTTTTACTCTATTTTTGAAGGGACAATGTCACTGTGCAGAGTTAGTCTGTCTTTGACTGCAGCGAAGAGCTGCACTGGAAATTTAAAATGTAATTATGTAACAGATTGTTTCAGACTTTATTTCATATTTGACTGACTTATTTAAAGAACTCGCTGAGAGATGTTATAATCTGTAATAGCTTCTCTCTTACAGAGGAGAAAGCTGTGTAAAATTATTTCCTTCCAAATGTAGAGTGAACTTGACCTCGGAATAATTAGTATTGCTTGTCAGTTGCCAAAAAGAACATTTGCAGTCTGGTTTGCTTGTGAATAAGATTTTGTCTTGATTTCACAGTGAAGTTTCACACACGTCTGCAACTTAGACCAATAACACATTGCCTCAGTTTTCCATGAGATTTCACTGTGCACATGAGCTGAGGATAGGGAAGAGCGAATCTCCCAGTTTCTCATTTTTCTAATCTTCAGTCTGCTATATATTTTGGAAAGTGGTTTGTCTGTTCATCTGTCCTCCGCAGGTTCAGCTGCCTAGGTGGTTGTCGTTGATATTTGGACACGGACTGACATTCTGAATTGAGATGGTGGACCAATATTTCACTTTGCCATGCCTTTGCCCATTTTTTATTTTTTGGCATAGGTTCAGCCACCTCTTGAGATATTGTTGCCTAAATTGGCATTGAGCATCCCAAGGTTGGGGCAGCAGCCTTCATTGATGTTTGCACACCAGACACCAAGATGGTGGACTGAAATGTGAATTTGGTGTGACATCACCTGATTTTGGTGTGATGGGCCCAAACTCACAAATTACACTATCCATTTAAAAATTACAATATTTCATGGTTTCTACAAATTTCCAGGCAGCTCTGGGTACTCCCTGCAAGTTCTCCATACCTGTGCATCACTTAATGATGAAAATTCTTCAGCATCCTTAGCGCAAATTTCTCCTAATAGACACATTTATGAAGGCCATTTTGACTAATGTACACTTTTTTTGCAAACCAATTTTGTATAATACAATGCATTACTTAACTGAAGAACTGCAATGCTAAATCATCTTGTTGAAGAGTATTCCTTCAACTTGATTTAGGGAATAATAAAATGTTTAGGTTTTTTTGAACCAATGTAATATACGGATGATGGCAGTACTTGCTACCAATACTGCACATATTTGCTGAACTATCCTTCCTCACCGCACCCAGTTCTCACTTCAGTGCAAACCTATTTAATTCACTCTATTAGAAACAAAACGTGAACTGAAATTCAACTACCCTTCAAGGTTAATGATTTTGCAATGTGGTTTTCCAATCAAAATGGTGATATTAGAGGAAAGTATGGACAAAAAAATGTGTAAATTGGTGAAATTAACAAACAAAAATGCACTATATTGAGGGCATTACAAAAATACTAATACAGTGGTACCTCGGGTTAAGAACTTAATTCGTTCCGGAGGTCCGTTCTTAACCTGAAACTGTTCTTAACCTGAAGCACCACTTTAGCTAAAGGGGCCTCCCGCCGCCGCTGCGATGCCAGAGCACAATTTCTGTTCTTATCCTGAAGCAAAGTTCTTAACCTGAGGTACTATTTCTGCGTTAGAGGAGTCTGTAACCTGAAGCGTCTGTAACCCGAAGCATATGTAACCCGAGGTACCACTGTATAGTAAGAATTGTGCATGCAAAGACGTGCAAATTTTCATTCAGACTTCAAAAACACACCCCAAAACCAGTTGCAAAATGAAGCAGAAATAGTGGGGTCTGAATTTAAGATTGGAAAAATGAGAAACAGTGACAACAACAACCTCCATATAAAAATACTGTTGGGTTTTGGCTTTTTAAAAATAGTTGTCCCACATTTCCATATATCATATGATGTTGACCAAAGTGCTTACTTGGAACCTATCTTGTTGTATTTAACAGCTTATCTTATGATATGTGGATGACCAGAAGTAAACAGTGAATTAAAGCCTTCAGATATCTGAGGCATCTTGATTTGCTTGCTAGGTTAGCAAATTCAAATTAAGCAGCAATAAACTATGGTTTGTTTCACTGGCAGACGAACAAACTGCAAAAACCACGAAACTCTCACCCCCCCCTTTTTAAATGATGAGAGAATTTTTGCCTGCTGCTTAAGGCAAGTATTGCATTATGTTTTCTGCCAGGGATGATTCAGCTTTTCAAATAGCGCTAAGCTGTGCAACAGAATGCTGCGGTACAGAACACTCCTTTTTCAGGTTGCCAGCCGGCCAGCTCTGCCCTCTCACAGGAGACTCCATTCCATTCTCCCTCTCTGGTTTTCCACCTTGCCCCTCCAACTAACAGTCAGGCGGCAGTCTATTCTCACTCAAACTGCACAGTTCCTGTGGGACTATTTTTTCAGGCCTCCCCTCTGCACTTATAGGATTTTAGTTATAAAGACTATTTTGTTACTTCTGCAAACATAGGGGTTCCCCCAGTTCTGCTCTTGCACATTAATGGTGCCCTTTCTATTTATTTTACATATTTATAAACCACACTTTCATACATATGTATGACCAAGGCGCACCATTAAAACCTAATATTACATAACACGGATACAGGTTGCTTGGTACAAAATTCACATTCCAAAGGCCTGTTTGAGCAATACTGTACAGAGGTACTTTGGTTCTCAAACTTAATCCCATCTGAAAGTCCGTTCCAAAACCAAAGTGTTCCAAAACCAAAGCGCACTTTCCCATAGAAAGTAATGCAAAACGGATTAATCCATTCCAGACTTTTTAAAAACAACAACCCTAAAACAGCAATTGAACATGAATTTTACTATCTACCATTGATCCATAAAATGAAAGCAATAATCAATGCACTGTACTATAAAAGAAATAAGACAGTATTGTAGATGATAAAAATCTAAATTAGTTCTTTTTCTTACCTGCACTGATGATTGTTTGGATGGGTGGCTTTGATCCATTTCCGCAGCCACACCATCAGTCAATCAGTAGCTGAACTGGGATCCACACAGTCACAAAAACAAATTAAGCAAAAAAAAGTAGGATTCAACAGCCTACTTTGATGATGGGAAGGAGTTTTCAGTCCTGCTTGGTCACCACCTCTGCTCTCACCAGGGACCAATTTCGGCAGGTGGTTGGTTTGGCCTGCCTGTCAAAGTAGGCCCACAGGGGATGGAGTGGGAGATCTGACCTGCCAGTTCAATAAGAATGGTTGTAAAGGTAAAGGGACCCCTGACCATTAGGTCCAGTCGTGGCAGACTCTGGGGTTGCGGCGCTTCCACGTCATGTGGCCAGCATGACTAAGCCACTTCTGGCGAACCAGAGCAGCACATGGAAACACTGTTTACCTTCCCGCCGGAGTGGTACCTATTTATCTACTTGCACTTTGACATGCTTTCGAACTGCTAGTTTGGCAGGAGCAGGGACCGAGCAACCGGAGCTCACCCCGTCGTGGGGATTCGAACCGCCGACCTTCTGATTGGCAAGTCCTAGGCTCTTTGGTTTAACCCACAGCGCCACCCGCGTCCCTATGGTTAGGCCGTCCCTATTCCCCTCACAGAGCTACAATTCCAGGGTTCCCTGGGAAGAGGGATTAACTGAGAATTGTAGCTCTGTGAGGGGAATAGGGGTCTCCTCAGACGATCATGAGCCAAGAAAGGAAAGAAGATTGTGGCAGCTGCTTATCCATTCGAGGCAGGCTCGCAACTGTACTTCCCTTGATCAGTCTTGCAATAAAAGTTTACAGCTCTTGTGTATTTGCCACAAAGCCGCTAGCTAAAAAGAGGAATAAGGATTCGGAGCTGAACAGGAAAGTAATTTTCAAATTAACAAACCACCCTCCGTATTCTTGCATGCATTTTAGACGCTTCAGTGTTTAATGCCACCTCCTGCTCTTTAACACTGAGAATTGTTTTTCCATACATCATAGAAAGGATTCCTCTTTCTTTCTGTCTCTCTTTCTTTCTTTCCTTCAAAAATTTTAACGGATGATGTTTTCGTCAAAACAATTGGGCAATGTTCTTGTGGCAATGCCAGCTGTATTACCACAGGAAGAGCTGTGTCCTCTGGAAATATCACCAGAAGCACAGAACCCGCAGTATTCTCTAAAAAAAAACTGCAAAGAATAACACACAGTCATCTCCAGTGACATAGGCTGTTTATGCAACATATATTTAAAAGCAGATTTAAAGCCAATTATATTTGTTTCTTTGTTTATTAAATTTCTATACTGTCCTTCATCCAAGGACCACAGGGTGATTTACAGTGTAAAAACAGAAAAATGCATAATGTAGTAGCAAACAAAACAATAATACCCTCCACAGTTTAAAAGGCCTTAGATTGCTTACTTAGCCAAAGGCCTGGGAGATGAGGTACTGAAAGACAGGTAATGAAGGCGCCAGGTGAGCTTCCCTGGGGAGAGCATTCCACAAATGGGGAGGCACCACAGAAAAGGCCCTTTCTTGCAACCCTCCGGACCACTTGCAGGGGAGGCACACCGAGAAGGGTCTCAGGTGATGATTACAGGATCCTGATCATTTCGAATGGGAAGAGGTGGTCCTTGAGGTATTGTGGTCCTGAAGCACATGACGTCCTCCAAAGAATTCTGGGAACTGTACTTTATCCATTGTGGAGCTACAATTCGCAGCACCTTTAACAAGCTATAGCCCCCAGGATTCAATTCAATTCAAAATTCAATTCAAAATCCTTTATTAGGCATAACACACCACACATTAACTAACAAGCATCATATACAGACTGTATAAAATACAGGCTCAGCAAACACAGTTTATCCCAGTCTTATTCCTAACTCCAAGAAATAAATCGATGAACATAGATAATATAATATAATACAACATAGCAACATCACCTACCAATAAAAACCACTAAGTCTCTTTATCATGGCCCAGTATAGCCCCCAGGATTCTTTGGGGGAATAATCATTCACTTTAGATGCGTCTTAAAGGCAAGCCTTACGTTTTGGGTTTCTTTAGTTTTGCCTTGCGGGGAGCAGGTATTCCAAAATTCTCTTTAAATCGCTGTTTTTTCTCCCCCACCCAATTACGTTTTCTTACCAAAATTTGTGATGATTTGGAAATCGGGTGAAAGGGTTTCCCTGGCTTGTATACATCCATGGTAGGGTGTTTTGTTCTGTTTTGGGTTTGTTTTTGTAGGGAGAAGGTTTTGCTGTCCAGCTCACAGCTAGGACATCTGCACTGAACGAGGACCATCTCACCAAATAAACTTACATTTGCTTTATGACTTTATAATATCCTGCCACCGTCATCACAGAGGTGTCTGTGGAGGGGATATATTGATTGAAAATGTAACTGTACCATAATCTTTGAATGCATGTGTGTGTATGTTTGTTTGTTTTTTTAAAAAAACATTTGCTTTGCATCTAGGAAGTAAGAACCTTTTACAATGTTACCCCACCACACACACACACAAATGAGTAAACTCGTTTTTATAAATATAATGCAGAGCAACCTTATTTTGGCCCACTCTTAAACTGCTATGTAGGATAAAAAGGTAAAGGTAAAGGGTAAAGGTAAAGGTCCAGTCGTGGCCGACTCTGGGGTTGCGGCGCTCATCTTGCTTTATTGGCCGAGGGAGCCGACGTACAGCTTCTGGGTCATGTGACCAGCATGACTAAGCTGCTTCTGGCGAACCAGAGCAGCGCACGGAAATGCCGTTTACCTTCCCACTGGAGGGGTACCTATTTATCTACTTGCACTTTGATGTACTTTCAAACTGCTAGGTTGGCAGGAGCAGGGACCGAGCAACAGGAGCTTACTCTGTCACGGGGATTCGAACCGCTGACCTTCTGATCGGCAAGTCCCAGGCTCTGTGGTTTAACCCACAGCGCCACCCGTCCCTTCTATGTAGGATAATCAGGGGCAATTAATTACCATTAGACCTTATTGATTTGCTTCTTAACTTCCTAATTATAAAATCATCTGTACTTAGATACCTGCCTTCATAGTTGGAAGGGTCCTCGACGGTCTTCTATTCCAACTCCCAGCAATGCCGAAATCTCAACTATATCATATATGACAGATGACCATCCAGCCTCTACTTAAGATCATCCAACGAAGGGGAGTCTACCACCTGTGGGATAGATAGTAGCTGGGTGGTCCATAAAATATTGTGTTAGACTGTCCAGCCTTAATGAACGCTAGCTTTCTTCCTGTTAAAGCTGCTGCTGCTCTTGTCATTAATTACATTATTTCCTTCCAACGAGGAGTTAACAGTGTTTATTGCGGTGAGGAGAACAGAGAGTCTCTGGGGCGGATGCATCCCAGGGCTCCAGCTGATGCTGTAGGCCATTGGAGGACAGTTGAAATGGTACCCAAAGAGCATCTTCTAGATACAGAATCTCTCCAGGGCCCACTTGTGTTATTGGTAACAGGAGAGACGCAACCAGATTTCCACTAGTCAGACTTGCAGGTTTCAAGAGAATAGTGAAAGATATCCATGGAAGAAGATATCAATGGAACACTCATCTGGAAAATAATATGGTCCCCCCCCCCCCTGGTTGAGAGCCTATAGGGGGAGAATCAGCAACTGAAGGATCATGGGGCAAACTTGGTTCCCTGAGCATTCACTAGTTTTCCTTCCAGTGGTTGATACAAGAAGCGAGAGATGTTTTGTGGAAAGGCTTGGGCTGGTCCACTTTGCTGTCTGGAGTGGGGCGACATATAGCACCCTCCCCAAAAAGCCCCGAAGGCCAGCCAAGTTATTTTGATATCTCATGCTGAGTATCCCACAGGTAGGGCTTTGTGCAACTCCTCCCAAGCCATAAATATATGCGACAATAATAAATCAAATAGATAATCATTTGCTTGCCCTTTTATGACACCCAAATCAGCTTCCTAATAGTAGGATCTACCCTGAGAACGATAGGGAAATGAATGGAAGATGCTTGAGTCCTCTAGTGCACCTTTTGTAGAACCAGTTGCTGACCGAGGCTATAGAAGTTATAGCATCTTAATTCATTTCTTAGGCTTGGATGCAATTAAATGTGAGAAGGCAGGGTGGAGAAGAAAGTTTGTAAGCTCCAAAAGTGGCCTGGTTGCTCAAACTAGCCAGTAAGCTTAACCTGGAAACCCTTATAAGAACATCATAAGACTCCTGCTGGCTCAGTCTAATGACCCATCTAGCTCTGTTTCCCAAACTTAGATCTGCAGCTGTTGTTGGACTACAACTCCCATCATCCCTAGCTAGCAGGACCAGTGGTCAAGGATGATGGGAGTTGTAGTCCAACCACAGCTAGAGACCCAAGTTTGGGAGACAGTGACCTAGCCAGAGCATCAGTTTCTCATAGTAACCAACCCCATACCTATGGGAAGTCTGCAAACAGGACTTGATCACAACCATACATGCCCTACTAGTGATTCCTAGCAAGCAGCATTCAGAGGCCTACTGCTTCCAGCTGTGGAGGTCGAGCAGCAGAGGGAACCATGGGTAGCCTCAGCCTCCTCCATGAATTAGCCTAATCTTCTTCAAGGGTGCCGTGGGAAGGATGGAGAACCTGTGGCCAATGGCCACGCCATAGCTGTCAACTGTCCCTTATTTGGCGGGAAACTCCCTTATCCCAGCACTGTGTTCCGCTGCTGTCCCTTATTGATGATGTCCCTTAAATTTCCCGGGTTTCAAAGGAAGCAGCTCCTCTCCCTCCCTCCCTGCCAGCCAGGGAGGAGGGAGGCTCCAACTGTGTTGCTTGGCTGCCCGGACCGCCCTCCCTTGGGCCTTCTCTAACCAGCCTCAGCCCCCGGGAGCCCCTCCCCGCCAGGACTGGCGGGAGCTTTGGGCCCTTCCGCCGCCATCCTCCTCGCGGCCGCCGAACTGAGCGTCTCTGCCTGGGGTAGCATCTTCGTAGCTTGGACTTCGTTTTGCGCAAAAAGTGGTTGCTGCTTGTAGTTATTTAATTGCAGTATTTCATCAGCAGCAACCTCTGGAAACGAAGGGCTAAAAACCGGTACTGCTCTCCAAAATTATCTGGTCCCTTTTAACTCCGTATTTCAGGTGGTTGACTAAAATCCCTTATTTTCGAGGCTGCTGGTCCCTTATTTTCAAATCTGTAAGTTGACAGCTATGGGCCACGCTGGCTGGAGCTCATGAGAGTTGGAGTCTGACCCAACCACATTGGAAGAGTCACAGGTTTTCTGCTACTGCTTTATAGAGCTCTTGGTTATCACATCAACTCTTTTGGCTCAGAGGCTTCCTCTGTAGGTGTGGCTGATATCCTTACTGTTCCCCTCTTTGACCAGATGTGGAAGGTGGCTCACAGGTCAAAACCCCACCCAGGTTCAAGATCCAGTCTGGGCTCTAGTACTGACAATACACGGGCATTGTATTCACAAATTCCTTGCACTGACGAGTGAGCAATACCTTCTTTTGCAGTCCAGGCCTTCAAAATACACCACAAGCTGAAGATTTGGGCTAGTGTGCTGTGTTCATTGCAGGGTATAGGCTGTCATTATGCTGCAGTCCAAAGCTCCCTTTGTTTTGCTCTGCCTGGTGGTTACCGGAACAAGCGTCGAACTGATTTGTGGGGATCTGGAGAGCTCTGTTCAGCCAGACTGGAATTTATTTTCTTTCTTAGCCCAGATCGTGGGGCAGTCAGAGGCCCTCTCTTATATCTGTGTGTATTTATATCTGGGTCCTCTCCTGCTTGTTTGCTTTGCACATGCAATTGTATCTGGCAGCCTAAGTTTGCTGGAGCTGTGGTTAGGCTTGAAAAAGCAACTCCAGGTCTTTAAATCTCCGACAAATGTCCACTTCGAAGTACTTTCCTTTTTTTCAGTGCTGACATTTCTCTTGCTCCATGTTCTGATGTTATTTAACCAACCTTAGATTGGGATCCACTTAAGCAAATGAAGCAAAACAAAAAATCAGCTACAAATTTAGCCACCCCCCCCCAACACCCCACTGCAATGCATACTTTAAAAAAATGAAACAGAGACTACTGTAGAACTGGTTGCAGAGTACAGTCATACCTTGGGTTACTGACCATTCAGGTTGTGCTTTTTCGGGTTACGGACGTGCCAAAACCCGGAAGGACCTGAACAGGTTACTTCCGGGTTTCAGCGCTCGTGCTTTGTGCATGCACAGAAGCACCGAATCGCAACCTGCGCGTGCGCAGACGCGGTTTTGCGGGTTGCGGACGTACCTCCTGCACGGATCATGTTCACAACTCGAGCGTCCACTGTATTTTTATTATTTTGGAAACATTTTAGGTTACTAAAGTAAAGGTAAAGGGACCCCTGACCATTAGGTCCAGTCGTGACCGACTCTGGGGTTGTACACTCATCTCGCTCTATAGGCCGAGGGAGCCGGCATTTGTCCGCAGACAGCTTCCGGGTCATGTGGCTAGCAGGACTAAGCCGCTTCTGGCGAACCAGAGCAGTGCACAGAAACGGCATTTACCTTACCTATTTATCTACTTGCACTTTGACGTGCTTTTGAACTGCTAGGTTGGCAGGAGCAGAGACTGAGCAACGGGAGCTCACTCCGTTGCGGGGATTTGAACCGCCGACCTTCTGATCAGCAAGTCCTAGGCTCTGTGGTTTAACCCACAGCGCCACCCGTGTCCCTTTAGGTTACTACAAAGCTGTTTATGATCAAAAACAGCAAAAAGAAAGAATGCAAACAATTAAAACTTAAACCTACCACTTAACTTTTTTTTTTTAAAAAAATAGCTGATTAATTCAGCTGCTTACATTTAATGCACATTCTTCTCCAAAAGTATCCTGGGAACCGCAGTTTGCCCTCCCAACACCCTTACCAAACAATGGCTCCCACAATTCTTTGCTGTGTGTGTGAAATGTGCTTTAAATACAGAGTGCGTGTGCAGCCTCAGTCAAACCATTGCCCAGCTAAAAAGTGTCATGCCTAGAAAGCCATTTTAAAAAATATATATAAACAGGTTTTCACTGACTTCTGACAAGTCTGCAATGTAGAATTTGAGGTAATGGAAGGGAATTCCATAGCCCTAAGACTGACACAATTGGGAGGGGCTGTTGGAAGTTTGGGGGCAGCTCGCTCACAGAAGTACATTTCCGAGCACAATTCAAAGTGTTGGTCCTCATCGGCCTTGGTCCAGTATACCTGAAGGAGTGTCTCCACCCCCATCGTTCAGCCCAGACACTGAGGTCCAGCGCCGACGGCCTTCTGGTGGTTCCCTCCCTGCGAGAAGTGAGGTTACAGGGAACCAGGCAGAGGGCCTTCTCGGTAGTGGTACCCGCCTGTGGAACGCCCTCCTGTCAGATGTCAAGGAAATAAACAACTATCTGACTTTTAATAGATATCTGAAGGCAGCCTTGTTTAGGGAAGTTTTTAATGTTTGATGTTTTATCGTGTTTTTAATATTCTGTTGGGAGCAGCCCAAAGTGGCTGGGAAAACCCAGCCAGGTGGCGGGGTATACATATATTATTATTATTATTATTATTATTATTATTAATTGGAGGGGTCCTTCATGGGTTAAGAAAGATAGAATTGGGAACCTCCAGACTCCAAGGCTCTTACTGTATCTTTAACTTCTTGAGCTGACCTCTCCATCTCTTTGATGGATGGACTGATCTAGCTCAGGTTGCACCCCCGCAGTCGTGATTTCTGGTGTCACGCTGCGCCGGCCTGGCCTACGGAGGATCTCCGTGGGAGTAATCTGGTCCATGCCCAGTAAGCCTTGCTGACCTCTGAGATCGCACTTCAGATGACCAGGCAGTTCAACAATATGGTGTGTGGGGGTGTTGGGGGCTCATTAAGTGATTCTCCGTATGAGATTGGGATGTTGGAAGTGGAGGACGTGCATGAAATGTCAGAGGATCTGCAGACTTGATGAAAGTCAGTTCTGTTGGGGTTGGTTCCAGCATTTTCTAGAGCTGAGGACAGGTGTTGGAAACAGCATCCACAGCCTCCCCCCACCCCCCCACCCCCGTTTTGCATCAGAAAGCTGTGCAGGAGAATCTGGCTCCATCATCTCCTTTGGACGGCCACCAAACAATCCTGCAAAACAAAAGCCGCCTCCTTAGTGCCTTGATCAGGATGTGGCTGATGACATCTCTGCTTGGTCAGGTTCAATCATTTCGATAAACAAATTGCTTCAATTGGGCAGCTATTCTGCGATAAAAAAAGTCTTGTAAGGGCTGCATTTATAACTCCGCAGAGAACGGAGCCCGCTTGCCAAGCCGATTGCTTCATTTTCTCTGGCATTTTATAATCGGGATAATGAGCCACCTTAATAACAAGCAAATTATGTTAAAGGGGAACGGCAGCCGCGTTTGTATAACCAGGGTAAATCAGCAACTTAAGCCATTGCCTAAAAAAAACCAATGCAGGGTACACATTAAAAAGGCTTTGGGACATTATATTCATTGGCAATCTGTTAAAATTTGCTCTTTTGTTTTTTGGTTGCTCAACTAGGAATCCTTCCCTCCACCAACTGAAGCATTTAACACAGAGCTGGTTGTGCTGATCTAGGATCTTGCAGATCTTGATCAGCGCCCTGGTGAGGGTGGGTTCAGTGAGTTCATCATCATCATACCTGGAGTTAAAAAAAACCTTCCAGTGTTACATAATTCCCTTACCCACACTGAAAAGCTTGTGTTCGTGGTTGTGGCATCGCAGATGTATCAGGTCAGGAGCAGTGGCAGAAGTAGAAATGCAACAACTGTTTAATTGCGCTCTTGCACAGAGAATGCAAGTTGGGGTGGACCTGGGCACGCTGCAGAGTTGTAGAACGGACTGGACTGCTTCAGATTCTGGCAGCGTGGAACCACGTTTTTGAATGCTCCGCAACATGGAAATCAAACCAAACACCTTCCTGCAAGGAGAACACTAGCACAGCAGGGAGATCTGCTAGCTTTCTCCTTTCAGGGAACTATGCAACTCTGGCGGAATATTAAAACATCTTATCTCCCAGCTGTTGCCTTAAGTCAGAGCTTTCCAAACTGTGTGTCACGACATGTGTGTCAGTTGCAGTGTGTCACGCGAACGCTCCCCGTGCTCCTCCTGGGGCTGGAAAGGTGTTAGTTTAACCACCAGCTTGCTAGTACAGTGGTACCTTGGGTTACATATGCTTCAGGTTACAGACGCTTCAGGTTACAGACTCCGCTAACCCAGAAATATTACCTCGGGTTAACAACTTTGCTTCAGGATGAGAACAGAAATCGTGCAGCGGCGGCGCAGCAGCAGCGGGAGGCCCCATTAGCTAAAGTGGTGCTTCAGGTTAAGAACAGTTTCAGGTTAAGAACGGACCTCCAGAACGAATTACCCCTGTAGAACTGAATTACTGTGTCGCGAAGTGATACATATCTAAAAAGTGTGTTGACGACATAAAAAGTTTGGAAAGCTCTGCCTTAAATGCTTACATTCTACCTTGCCACCTGTTTCTGCTAAATTCCATAGTTATGCCCTGTGTGAATAAGTACTTTCTTTCATCTTGTCTGAATCTTCCAACATCCAGCCTCCTTGGATGGCTTCACGTTCTACTGTTGAGGTAGAAAGGAAAAGGTAAAGGACCCCTGGACGGTTAAGTCCAGTGAAAGGTGCATATGGGGTTGCGGCGCTCATCTCACTTTCAGGCCGAGGGAGCCGGCGTTTGTCCACAGACAGCTTTCCAGGTCATGTGGCCAACAGGACTAAACCGCTTCTGGTGCAACAGAAGCATGCAAACAGATTTCTGTGACGGAAATCGGAGCCCATGGAAACACCATTTACCTTCCTGCCACAGTTGTACCTATTTATCTACTTGCACTGGTGTGCTTTCGAACTGCTCGGTTGGCAGGAGCTGGGACAGAGCAATGGGAGCTTACCCCGTCGCGGGGATTCAAACCGCCGACCTTCTGATCGGCAAGCTCAAGAGGCTCAGTTGTTTAGACCACAGCATCACCCAAATCCACTCCTTTTACCATTGAGGAGGGGGAACTTTTCTCTAGCCACGATCTTCATGCCATGCATAATTTTTATATTTCTGTCATGCCATTGTTTACTTGTTTTTCCCCCTCTAAGCAAAAGATCTCCAAATGTTGTAATCTTTCCCCACAAGGGAGCAGCTGCAGGACCCCCCCCCCCGGACAGGCTTTTTGGTTCCCTGTTTCTGGACCTTTTTCAGCTCTACAACCCCGCCGCCGCCTTTTTTTCCTTTTTTCACTCAAAAGTCACAGGCTGACTTTCCAAATTGCCTTGTTAAGCCAGGGCCAAGTTGCAGGGTGTCTGTCTTTTATTTTCTAACTGTACTAAAAGGAAGACGAGAGCCAAAGTCAATATTTTTTATGACCTGTTTAATGCCAAACATCAGCCCAGGAGGCCTGATCCCCCAACCCTGCTCCATATTTCCTTCCAAGTCAGAGGTTTAGATTAAATGCTCACAGTATACCACATCTGCACTGTAAGTTAATGCATGTCTTGCTTCGAGCAGCTGAGTTCACCGAATTTTACTCCAGGGTAAAGTATAAGACATTGCTCTGTATGGCTTGGCACATTGCTCCTTCTAGATTAGCTTCCCCTTCTCCTCCACTGTGAAGTCTTCTAAGGCTTATTATTTCTGATAATTGTGACAAACCAATAAGCTTTATGCATATATTAAAGCAGGGTTTCTTTTTACAGGAAGTGAATATTTTATGTCTGTTTGATTTTTGTGCATATTTCAGCAGGCAACAATGGCTGGTTCAAGCCAGAAATGAATGATGGCTGCTAGTGTGTGAAGATAAACTCATTACAGTGGTACCTTGGGTTACATACGCTTCTGGTTACATACGCTTCTGGTTACAGACTCTGCTAACCCAGAAATAGTGCTTCAGGTTAAGAACTTTGCTTCAGGATAAGAACAGAAATTGTGCTCCGGCGGCGCGGCAGCAGCAGCAGCAGGCCCCATTAGCTAAAGTGGTGCTTCAGGTTAAGAACAGTTTCGGGTTAAGAACAGACCTCCGGAATGAATTAAGTACTTAACCCGAGGTGCCACGGTAAATAACCACAGGATCCCGGGAGTCTTATTCGTAAAAGAGGGTGCTCACTGCATCTCTGCGTGATTTAGTGTTCTGGCCTTGCTCCCCTTTACTTGTCTCCTGGGAGCAGGTGCTTGTGCACACGTATTTTTCCTGGCACATCTTTGCACATGGCTCTGAATGGATTGCTCACAATGCAGAATGGCAGCCTCCTGCCTTCTGAGGCTACTTCCCGTTG
This sequence comes from Podarcis melisellensis, assembly GCF_964234715.1. Lineage (NCBI taxonomy): Eukaryota > Metazoa > Chordata > Lepidosauria > Squamata > Lacertidae > Podarcis > Podarcis melisellensis. The sequence continues at coordinate 38,172,241 of NC_138546.1, read as the reverse complement.
CCTCTCTGCATGAGAGCCCAGAGCAGTAATTCAGGAAACACTGCCTGATCTGAATTGTGAAGATACATGGGGCCGGCTTTAGGTCCTGGGGAACCTCAGCAAAGGGTCCTTCGGTGTCTCCCCCTTGTGGCTGAAGAGGGGGGCTGCCGAGCTCTTACGGAAGCAGCGTTTTAATTTACCACAGTGGCGCAAACTCTGGGGCATCGTGGGAAACCCAAATGCTGCAGGGCATTCTGGGAATTGCAGTGATGGCTTCCTAGCACAGCTGCCTGCTGCTCAGATCAGAGCACTGGTGAAAATGGGGAGTGGGGGTACTGGGATACTGAGGCTGTAGCAGCTACCTAGAGAGGCTGCCTGTCAGTGCTAGGAAGTAAGACTGTTAAATCACTAGTTAGTAAGATTTGATTTAAATCACTAGTCAGTAAGATTTTATTTAAACCAATTTTTTTTTTTACAGAAAGACTCATTCTTGCTGGTAGAATCTTAATATTCACAACCAGAAGTAGGTTTCGTTTTTGGAATAATACATTTTCAGAGTAGTTTTTAATAATAATAATAATAAATTTTATTTATATCCCGCCCTCCCCAGCCGAAGCCGGGCTCAGGGCGGCTAACAACACCAAAATAGTGCAACATTATAAAAACATTATAAAAATTAATTAAAATCAAGATTGATGGCAACCATAAAGTTTTGTAAAGGTTGCCAAGGAGGGAGTCAGGCTGCGCCCTAACCAAAGGCCTGGCGGAACAGCTCTGTCTTGCAGGCCCTACGGAAAGATGTCAAGTCCTGCAGGGCCCTTGTCTCTTGTGACAGAGCATTCCACCAGGTTGGAGCCGCAGCCGAAAAAGCCCTGGCTCTAGTTGAGGCCAGCCTAACCTCTCTGTGGCCTGGGACCTTCAAGGTGTTTTTGTTTGAAGACCGTAAGTTCCTCTGTGGGGCATACCAGGAGAGGCGGTCCCGTAGGTACGAGGGTCCTAGGCCGTATAGGGCTTTGAAGGTTAAAACCAGCACCTTAAACCTGATCCTGTACTCCACCGGGAGCCAGTGCAGCTGGTATAGCACCGGATGAATGTGATCGTGCAGCGAAGACCCCGTCAGGAGTCTTGCTGCGGCATTCTGCACCCGCTGGAGTTTTTGGGTCAGTCTCAAGGGCAGCCCCACGTAGAGCGAGTTACAATAATCCAGTCTGGAGGTGACCGTCGCGTGGATCACAGTAGCTAGGTCAGGGCGAGAGAGGTAAGGAGCCAACTGCTTAGCTTGGCGGAGATGAAAAAATGCCGCCTTTGTAATAGCTGCAATCTGCGCCTCCATGGAGAGGGAGGTATCGAAGATTACACCCAAACTCTTAACGGACGGTGCTGGCACTAATTGCACCCCCGCAAGAGATGGGAGTTGCCCCCTCAGTCCCATATCATCCCGTCCCAGCCAGAGGACAGTGATATCAAAAATTCCTGATTTGGTTATACTATTAGAAATACATTGACAGATAATTATGAAATTATTGTGAGGTTTAATAAGTTCACTGTTTATATTTGGGCAACTTTTCTTCTGTACTCTATTGGAAGGAGAAAAGCAATCATTTCCTTAATAACAATTGAAACAATTTATTTAGCTGAAACAATAACATTGTAGCATATGTATCCATGCTTGTTAACTAATGTGGTTAAACAATTTTTTAAAAAAACAACTGAGTTTTAGCACACATGGAAAACTTAAAACAAATCCTTGTTTCCTGATGAATAGCCTTGGGACTATAATGTAACTTAAATAGAAAACTATCTTTAGAAAGATTTTCCCTCCAAAAGCATTTAATTTTAAAAATCCAATTTTATTTTTTTTTATAATTGATTTTTATGCACCCTGCTTTTGTGTGAAAGAGTGTATACTTGTTGATTCATTCAGATCCACTATTTGTGTGCCCAGGTACACAGAGTGTACACTTGTTGACGATCATATGTGAACAACTGTACAAGTGTACAGCTCAACTCTTTAGCTTGCTCACACTGAACACAAGTGTTCATTGGAAAGAATGTACATATGTTTGTTTATACAGCTCAATTAGTGTGCACAAGAGCTGTACACACATTGACTATATCATGTGAACGCCCCTGGTGTCTTCTGTCACAAGTTTGGAAAACACTAGAACAATTTGATCGCTGACAGAGTTCTCATCTTGAAAATTTTACTTTTTCTGGACTTTTCATAATTAATATTTAGTACATTAATATTTTCCAATAACCTCCTTGGTTCAGGTTATTCCATACATTTCAGGGAGTTTTTTACGCATCATGGCAGACAGCTCTCTTTACAGTTGCTACTTCTAAATACATTTCCTATTCTGTTTTCCTTCCATCCTTAGCTTCAAATTGGGTCTATACAGTTTCATGGCATTGTTTTTGTCATACTACTTTTTTTCAGCGTCTGTCTCGTTACTATGGCAATTACAAAATACAAACAGTGCGAGCAATGAGTAATGGCGATAAGGAATTGTGAAATGGCCTCAGAAAAAAAGATGTGTTTCACGCTTTCAAAAGATTTATGTTTGCAGATAAATAAGGAAAGAAAAGTGCTTCCTTTAAATCCATTTCCAGAATGCACATTTTCTGTGAAACCTCTGTCACAACCCCCTTAATCCTCCTCGCCAACTGAAATTTATTTTTACCTATTTATAAAAGTATTTTATAACGTTAAATATTGGGGCGGTGTACACCATAAAAGATAAAACACCGTTAAAAACAATACAAATGATCATTAAAGTGTCTGGCTGGTTAAACAGCTGCCAAGGCTTGTCAGCATAAAAAATGTCTTCAAGAGACACGTGGAAGTCAAAAGTGAGGGTGCCTGTCACATCTCTGCCAGAACATCGTCTCACAGCAAGGGATCGGAGATACTAAATGCCTAAATATACTTCCGCTTTCATCCATTACTACCCTTGAGGGAGAGAACTGCTTTTATACTTTTATATAACACTGTCAATAAAGCATTGTGTATATTATATTATATTATATTATATTATATTATATATTATTATATATTATATTATATTAGGTCCTCCCTTAAAGAGGGTACGTATTGCTGTGAGTCCTGGAAAACGTTGTGGGTGGGTACAATTGGTCAGCCACAACACGCGATTGGTAGGTCTCTCGAAGCTGGGTACAATCTGGCCAATGGGACACAGTCCAAACAGTTCGAGGGACCTATTTACACCCATGCACGTGATCCAGAGCTTCCTCTTTTGGCACGTGCATTCGGAACACCCGCCCACCTCTCCCCATTTTTAGGGCTGTGCGCTTGACCTTGCTATGCCGCCGTGTGTAGTCTGTAATTGGGACAGGGGCACGGCAGGAATTTTCCCCACTTGGTTGATTGGCCGTTGCCATTTGGGTTTCACTGTACAGTGGTACCTTGGTTCTCAAATTTAATCGTTCCGGGAGTCCCTTCGACACCTGAAACTGTTCAGAAACCAAGACGCAGCTTCTGATTAGCTGCAGGAGCTTTCTGCACTCAATCGGAAGCCGTGTCAGATGTTTGGCTTCTGAAAAACGTTCAAAAACCAGAACACTTACTTCCGGGTTTGTGGCATTCGGGAGCCGATTTGTTCGACAACTAAGCTGTTTAAGAATCAAGCTACCACTGTATGTGGTGAAGATTAGGCTTGCGTCTCTCACATTTACCCCAAAGGATATCTTCCTTATGAGTAATGTAATCAGTGTAGGAAAACTTGCCTGTGAAGAGCTGTTGACCCATTGGGAATGTCAACCTTGGTGCATTGTCAGTGATGGGTGGACTTTACAGTTCTGCAGGATTGTATCTCGCTTTCTGTCACCCGATCCCTGCAGGCTGCATGGAGTTAGGGCCACATGGAGTTAGTCCACAGGTCACGTGAACGCCACAGTTCCACGCCCCCCTCCCAAAATAAAGGCATTTTTATTTTGGGAACTGATTTGCCTGGCTAAAGGCTACATTTAGCTGTTCCCATTCAGTTCTACCGTGTCCTTGAAATTTGTCTGCTTCACAAAAGAGAATTCCAGCACATTTGGTGTAAGAGCTTTTATCACAAGATGACGTCAATGTAGAAGAAATATATTAGCCTCCAAATCTGCTGTAAAAAGATTATGTGAATAGATCCATAATAAACCTTTGGGTGGGTGTAGAGGGGTAGAATTGGGTGAATGCAAGCAAAGAGTGATACAAAAGCCTTGACAATCCATTTTTTCAAAAAGTGAAATGTATTATCTTAATTTAGATGTGTTAATTTTAGGCGCACTTTCAGCACTGCTGAGGCTTAATTTGCGTCATCATGGATCTTCAAGGTGATTGACGTAGGATTGCTGCCTTTTTGATGAAAGGATCCTTGGTTTCCAGAATTTTTTAATTTTGGGGGTGAGGTGCATTCTACAAGCGCACAGCTTTGTCTGCCACCTCGGGTCACAATTTTTGTACCCCAGATTAAATTCCTGAGAAGTAGGAGGGCTGACTTCTGGTTTTGGGAAGCACTTGGGCACAAGGGGCCAGTGGGCCCCTTTGCCCCCTTTCCAAGGGACACAGGTGGTGCTGTGGTCTAAACCACTGAGCCTCTGGGGCTTGCCGATCAGAAGGTCGGCGGTTCGAATCCCCGCGACGGGGTGAGCTCCCTTTGCTCTGTCCCAGTGCCTGCCAACCTAGCAATTCAAAAGCACACCAGTGCAAGTAGATAAATAGGTACTGTTGCGGAGAGAAGGTAAACGGTGTTTCTGTGCACTCTGGTTTCCGTCCGTTGTGCCGGAAGTGGTTTAGTTCTGCTGGCCACATGACCTGGAAAGCTGTCTGTGGACAAACAGCGGCTCCCTCAGCCTGAAAGCAAAGTGAGTGCTGCAACCCCATAGTCGCCTTTGACCGGACTTAACCGTCTAGGAGTCCTTTACCTTTTAACTTTGTCCCCTTCCCTTTCCTTTTCAAACCACACTCCTCCACTCTTGGCACAACACCTTGCCATTTGTTCCCTGGTTCTTTAAGTTCTTAAATATTTCTATTCTCCCTCCTTTCAGCTGGTAATATTTATTTATTTATTGTTGCATTTACAGTGGTACCTCGGTTTAAGAACAGTCCACTTTAATGATTCAATTTACAAACTCTGCAAAACCGGAAATAATGTCCCGGTTTGAGAACCTTACCTTGGTCTGCGAACAGAAGCCGAATGGTGGAAGGGCACCGGTGGCGGGAGGCCTCATGAGGGAAAGCGTGCCTTGGTTTAAGAACAATTTTGCTTTAAGAGCGGACTTCCGGAATGGATTAAGTCCGTAAACCGAGGCACCACTGTATATCCCACTCTTTTTCTCCGTGGCTTATGGGGTTCTCCCCCTTCTCATTTAATCCCTGTGACAACCCTGTGAGGTAGGTTAGGCTGAGAGGCAGCGACTGGCCCAAGGTCACCCAGTGAGCTTCATGACCGAGTGGAGATTTGAACCCAGGTCTTCCAAGTCCTGGTCAGACACTCTAATCACTGCACCACACTGTCACTTGCTTGCCTTTTCGTCTCCTTCGGAGCTCCCTTTTCAGGGTGCTCCCTTTCTTCCGCCTGGTGTTGCCTTCCCTGCCAATGTAATTCACATCTCTTGATACTTCTCCCCACCCCCAGGCCACAGTCACTGCATGAGACCACTTTAAAAGCCACGGCTTCCCCCAAAGAATTCTGGGAGTTGTAGTTTGTTAAGGGTGCTGAGAGCTTTTGGGACACCTTTGTCCCCTTCACAGAGCTACCATTCCCTGAATGGTTTTAACAATCAATTGCTCTTTACAGGGAACTCTGGGAATTGTAGCTCTGTGAGGGGAACAGGTGTCTATCGAGCATGCCTTTGTGCATAAATCACATTTTCTGTCAAAATACACACATACATGGGGGCTAGGAAAGGATTGGGTTTTGAGCTGCAAAAAATGTTGTGGTGTTGTTACTTTTATTAAGTCAAGGTTTACGATACTACTTTAGAAGAGTGACTAGTGGGGTGCCACAGGGTTCTGTCTTGGGCCCGGTCTTATTCAACATCTTTATCAGCGACTTGGATGATGGACTCAAGGGCATCCTGATCAAATTTGCAGATGACACCAAACTGGGAGGGGTGGCTAACACCCCAGAGGACAGGATCACACTTCAAAACGACCTTGACAGATTAGAGAACTGGGCCAAAACAAACAAGATGAATTTTAACAGGGAGAAATGTAAAGTATTGCACTTGGGCAAAAAAAATGAGAGGCACAAATACAAGATGGGTGACACCTGGCTTGAGAGCAGTACATGTGAAAAGGATCTAGGAGTCTTGGTTGACCACAAACTTGACATGAGCCAACAGTGTGACGCGGCAGCTAAAAAAGCCAATGCAATTCTGGGCTGCATCAATAGGAGTATAGCATCTAGATCAAGGGAAGTAATAGTGCCACTGTATTCTGCTCTGGTCAGACCTCACCTGGAGTATTGTGTCCAGTTCTGGGCACCACAGTTCAAGAAGGACACTGACAAACTGGAACGTGTCCAGAGGAGGGCAACCAAAATGGTCAAAGGCCTGGAAACGATGCCCTATGAGGAACGGCTAAGGGAGCTGGGCATGTTTAGCCTGGAGAAGAGGAGGTTAAGGGGTGATATGATAGCCATGTTCAAATATATAAAAGGATGTCACATAGAGGAGGGAGAAAGTTGTTTTCTGCTGCTCCAGAGAAGCGGACACGATCCAAACTACAAGAAAGAAGATTCCACCTAAACATTAGGAAGAACTTCCTAACAGTAAGAGCTGTTCGACAGTGGAATTTGCTGCCGAGGAGTGTGGTGGAGTCTCCTTCTTTGGAGGTCTTTAAGCAGAGGCTTGACAACCATATGTCAGGAGTGCTCTGATGGTGTTTCCTGCTTGGCAGGGGGTTGGACTCGATGGCCCTTGTGGTCTCTTCCAACTCTATGATTCTATGATTCTAAGTCGCTTTGGAAACTATAATCAACACATGGGCATAGCTGGGGGGGCAGGAAGGGGCAGCTGCCCCCCCCTCAAATCAATACAAATCTGAGTTTCTGTCCCCCTAACAAAGGCCTGCCCTCCCTTAACAAAAATCCTGGCTAGGACCATGACATTATCTAAAAAACTCTCATCAAATTGAAGATGTTCCTTGCTGTACTGGAAAACTGGGTTCCTAAATAAATACATTATTATCTTGATTGATTATACAATACCCTACATTTGCACATCTGCCAGGTGGATTAAAAACAAATCCTGCAGTATAAGTAGCATTTCTTTTTTTGCACGCACCCTCTGCCCCATCTAATCTAATCAATCTGAATTTAGTCCCTTTGAAAACAATGGACTGAAGTTTGCGGTTGCTACTTAATCTCTTCATCGCTTTCCATGGGATTTAGTCAAATATATATACAGTGGTACCTCGGGTTAAGTACTTAATTCGTTCCGGAGGTCCGTTCTTAACCTGAAACTCTTCTTAACCTGAAGCACCACTTTAGCTAAAGGGGCCTCCCGCTGCCGCTGTATTAACATGGGGCAAGTAACATTCTTGCCGCTGTAGTTGCGTACATAAATAAATTTCTATACAACTTGGGTAGCTCTATCCCTAGAATTCCCAGTAATTCTGGGAATTACTGGTTTATGTAATTAGGTGACATCCCGTATTCATCATCCTCAGAGTAGACTTGCTGCAATCAGAGACAGTGGGTCCACTCTGTGGCTTATTTGGAGATCCATTAATAATAATAATACTATGTATTCTACCATATTGCTACTAATTTACCATAATGATCATAAATAACAACAACATCATCTAATAGATCTATCCCTTTTGTAAAAAATGAAATCATTCCTCAGCTATTTTAGACACACATTCTCGCTGGATGACCCTCTTCTTTAAAATTATACAAAAGCAATAAAAGGAAATGACATATATAGATAAAAAATGGGTAGGTCCATAACAGGAGCTTTCTTCACTTTGAATACACTATTCATTTCTACAAAAAGATCAGTGCTGGGGTTGTTGTTTTTTAAAGGGAGTCTTCTAATTTAAGAGTCTACAGCCATATGTCACAATCTCTGTGGAAACAAAGATGGCCACTGTGATGAAATTGCACGAGCAACACACTCCTCTTTGTGGGGAAACATATGGTAGGTGCAGCTAATCCTAGCAGGCTGAGCTCTCTCCCACCCCTCGTTCTTTTCACATTGGAAAAATATTTCTTTGCAACATGCATTTGCTTCTGAAGCGGAAATTTTGGAGCATGCTCTAAAAGGTTGGACTTCAGCTGATGGGTTGTGGGGCTGGCCATAAAGATGATCAAACCTGTCAGTTTCGGTTTCCTGCCATTTCTTGTCTTTCCATTCTTAAATTCAGTTCTCCACATTTCTGCAGCCATCTGCAATTTGTTTTGGATACAATACTGAGGTGGATGGACCACATTTCTGACAGCGTAAGGCAGCTTCCTATGTTCGGGTCTAGAATCTGAATCTTGAATTTGCAGTAAATCAGCAAGGATGGCTGAGTCCTAAGTGTTTTGCAACAGCAGTCATGAAAAGAACCCTCAACCTGTAAAAACTCAAATGTACAGTGGTACCTCAGGTTACATACGCTTCAGTTTACAAACGCTTCAGGTTACACACTCCACTAGCCTAGAAATAGTGCTTCGGATTAAGAACTTTGCTTCAGGATCAGAACAGAAATCGTGCTCCAGTGGCACAGCGGCAGCAGGAGGCCCCATTAGCTAAAGTGGTGCTTCAGGTTAAGAACAGATTCAGGTTAAGTACGGACCTCCGGAACGAATTAAGTACTTAACCCGAGGTACCACTGTAGATTGGTATGTGCAGATTATTCCACTGTACGTGCAACAAAGGATGCAATACTTAATTGGTCCCACTTCCTGGACCACTATTATGAACTTGGCTGGAGTTCATAGAATCACAGAATTATAGAGTTGAAAGGGACGCCACGCGTCATCTTGTCCAACTCCATGCAATGGGTTTTTAGTGGTGATAGTGGAGAATAAGCAGATCTCAAAAGAGCTCACAAAAGCTCTAACTCATATTGTAGAAGCATTGGGGAAAGTATTTGCCCTCTCTCTGAGTGTTTTTCTTTCCATTTAGATGTCTGCATAATATTCTTCAGTGGTACCTCGGGTTACACACGCTTACATACCTTTAAAGCCCTATACGGCCTAGGTACCTATGGGACCGCCTCTCCTGGTATGTCCCACAGAGGAACTTACGGTCTTCAAATAAAAACATCTTGGAGGTCCCAGGCCACAGAGAGGTTAGGCTGGCCTCAACTAGAGCCAGGGCTTTTTCAGCTGTGGAACGCTCTGTCACAAGAGAATAGGGCCCTGCGAGACTTGACATCTTTCCGCAGGGCCTGCAAGAAGAGCTGTTCCACCAGGCCTTTGGTCAGGGCACAGCCTGACGCCTTCCTTTGGCAATCTTCGCAGAGCTCTGGCCCAGTGGTTGCTATCAGTTTGATTTGAGTTAATTTTATAATGAATGATTTTGGAATGCTGTACTATTTTATTGTTGTTGTGAGCCCGGCTTCGGCTGGGGAGGGCGGGATATAAATAAAATTTATTATTATTATTATTATTATTATTATTATTATTATTATTATTCAGGTTACATACGCTTCAGGTTACAGACTCCGCTAACCCAGAAATAGTACCTCGGGTTAAGAACTTTGCTTCAGGATGAGAACAGAAATCATGCTCCAGCGGCGCGGCATCAGCAGGAAGCCCCATTAGCTAAAGGGGTGCTTCAGGTTAAGAACACTTTCAGGTTAAGAACGGACCTCCGGAACGAATTAAGTACTTAACCTGAGGTACCACTGTACCTCATAAGGTTGAGTGTTGAGTTGAAAATATGCAGTCTGATCTTCCTCACATTCGCTCAGGGACTCACCACTGCCAGGGTTGAGCAGAGCCAGAATCAAAGATGAGCGGAGCATTGGAGGTCATTTTTGCATAGTTGGTGACTTTTTTTCCACACTCAGGAATCCCTCTTCCTTCTCCATCCAAGGCCAGCAAGAAGCAGAGGTGGATCTACTATGAAACTAATGAAGGTTTGGCTTCTGAAGCAACTTTAGACCACATTGCTTTGAAAATTTGAATCTAGTAGACCAGGCACCCTCAAGCTGAGCCCTCCAGATGTTTTCGGACTACAAATCCCATCATCCCTAGCTAACAGGACCAGTGGTCAGGGATTGTAGTCCCAAAACATCTGGAGGGCCAGGTTTTGGGGGTGTGTGCCTGTAGTAGATCCAATTACGTCTCAAATTGATTAATTTCCCCCCTATATATTTCAACAATCCCAAAGTTTGAGAGTCAGTTGCACAGATGTTGTAAAGGCTGTTGTAAACAACACTACTGAAGAAGATAGCAATGGTTACCCAAACCTCATTGCTGGTTGTGAAGGACCTCCCATGGCAGTTCAAGCTTCATCAGAGCCTCAAAAATGTAGGTCCACCACAGGCAAGAAGCGTTATCAGAGTTTGAGGACCAATTCCAACCATGTGAAAGCATTCAAAGTGGTCCAAAAGAAGGCTAATGAGTAGGGCTGCCATACCTCCTTGATTTTTTGGACATATCCAGGATTTGTTTATCAGAAGTAGCGCCCAGCTGGAATTTCCAAAAATGTCTGGGGAAACCCGGGCAATGGCAACCCATTTCGGAACTGTTGATTTTTTAGCGAATTTAGCTCAAAAACTTCATTTTTTGGAGATTTTGTGGCAGCAACCTTTGTGTCCGGGTTTTCACTTTTTGAAATACCGTATTTTTTGCTCTATAAGACTCACTTTCCCCCTCCTTTTTAAGTAAGGGGAAATGTGTGTGCGTCTTGTGGAGCGAATGCAGGCTGCGCAGCTATCCCAGAAGCCAGAACAGCAAGAGAGTTCGCTGCACAGCGATCCCTCTTGTTGTTCTGGCTTCTGAGATTCAGAATATTTTTTTTCTTGTTTTCCTCCTCCAATAACTAGGTGCGTCTTATGGTCTGTTGCGTCTTATAGAGCGAAAAATACGGTACTAATGAGGAGTGTGTAACGTGGGGGAAATTCCCATCTAGAGAGCTCTAGATGGCTGCATTTGCTGTCTGGACCTAAGTTGCCCCACTCCGCGACAGAAGTTGACTTTCACACCAAACCCAGCAAATGCCCCACAGTAACCATGCTGGTTCCTCGAGTCTGTTGCTCTTAGGAAGCTGTTTATATCATGCTGACGTCTGCTCACCCTACGATGTCATCAAATTTCCTGTTTTTGAGGGGGCGTCCCCCACCTTCTGCTAGGGCAGTGTTTCAGGGAGCTGCGCTCAAAACAAGATACATTCAGAAATTAGAACATGTGGTTAAATGCAGCGTAGCTAAGTAAATAAAGTAGGTGTTCAGCAGTGAACGGTTAGATCTCTGCTCACCATGGGAAAACTGACAGCTTTAAATGTTGAATAGAGTCATTTCTTTTTCTGTTAGGTTTTTTTTTTTTTAAAGAAAGATCCACACTTGTGTTTGCCTTTGTTTTTAAACACAAAATCTTGTCCTTTTTTTCTTCTGCTTCTGTTTCATAGAAAAAAAACACACACAGGGCACTGAGATTTCCTTTTCCTCCTCCGATTTTGAACATGCGGAAAGTATTCTCAAAATAGTTCCTTTGCAATGATACTTTTGCAATTATAGCTTTGCTATTTTATGTGCTCCATTAAAAAAAAGAGATTTTTAAGAAAGAAAATGTCTTTAAAGTAACCTTGGAGTGTTATCTAACACTTCATAGGTTGAGCAAAATTAACAGCCAAAATATGCATTTCTGGAGATGTAAAAGCAGGTTTTATGCATATATAATGGAACTGCATAAAAATAAATAAATAAAAATAAAACGTTTCTGGGCTGCAGTTTTGAATGAAATGCAGAAAACGACAGGTTGCACATTATCCAGAAACGCCAAAACAATTCTTCTCTGTGCGCTTCAATCTGAAGTTTTAAATGTTCAGTCTTCAAAGGTTAGCAACTCCTGACAACAGCAAAAGTTTGTATAGTTCAGCAATGGGAAAGTAAATATCCCCCAACAATTACAGAATGGCTGAGGAAAACTTTAGGGGATGTTATGGTGGTAACACGGACATACATCTGTCACAGCATTAAATATAACTAGCAAACCAACGTTAATGTGAAAGAGGAGCCTTTTTCGTTCCATTCAGAGTTACATAGATAAAATAGCTTATTAATTTGACACACTATCATTACGGAGAGTCTCGTTTCTCAATTTTTCTCATTCTCCTTTTTCACTTTTTAGATTTTGTTTCATATTCTATATTAGTAGATTGTAATATTTAAAATTTGAAAGTATAAATAAAATCAAATACATCTGGAGGGTTACAGTTTCCCCATCCCTATTATGCAACTTTTCTGCCTTATCCATGTAGTATATCAATATTCAGATACATACATGTCATCCTGAACTCTTCCATAGCGGCCATGCTGATTTTGCTCATGAACGTAGTCTTTTTGCATGTGCTGATGAAGAAACCAGGTAGCCTTCCATCAACTATAGCTTCCCATTTGGGCTGAATCAGGAAACCGTATTTGGTTCAGAACATTCCAAGGGGCACGGGTGGTGCTGTGGGTTAAACCACAAAGCCTAGGACTTGCCAATCAGAAGGTCGAGGGTTCGAATCCCTGCGACGGAGTGAGCTCCCGTTGCTCAGTCCCTGCTCCTGCCCACCTAGCAGTTCGAAAGCACACCAGTGCAAGTAGATAAATAGGTACTGCTCTGGCGCGAAGGAAAAAGGCGTTTCCGTGCGCTGCTCTGGTTCGCCAGAAGCGGCTTAGTCATGCTGGCCACATGACCCGGAAGCTGTACGCTAGCTCCCTCGGCCAATAAAGTGAGATGAGCGCCGCAACCCCAGAGTCGGCCACGACTGGACCTAATGGTCAGGGGTCCCTTTACCTTTACCTTTTACAGAACATCCCACCATCTTAAATCATGCCTTGAAGGTTTAATATTCTGACTTATTCTGAAGTTACTAACCATGGTTTCCTGGTTTGATCAATACTTAACTGAATTCTTTGCTGGGTCACCAAAAAAAAGGAATAAACACTGGGGTCCATATATGGGCAAAAGGCTTGTTCCTGTCTTGGCTTATTAAGCCAAGATTTGATCGTAAGTAAAATGCTGAGAGAGAGATGCAGTATACATGGAAGTTTGGTGCAGAGAATGGCTTAATCTCAAACCTTTGATCCCCGCCGGACACATCTGCTCTTCCAGAACAGATGTAGACCATACAAGCGGCTTATTTGAATACTTAGCCAAAATATATTATTATTGTTGTTGTAGCAATGAAAGCCTGGGAAAAGAAACGAAAGTGCTCAAGTGATCCACTGTTTGTTTGGTCTCTGAAACAGAGGACAGAATGAGCAGGGCAGAACAGCTAATCACATCGTTGTAAATGTGGGAAGAACATTTCTCTTGGGTGAGCAAGTTGTACAGACCAATGAAACAGAACAATAGACATTTCGCAGGTGTTTGATTAAAAAAAGAAAACAGAATTCTGGGGTAGTTATGGTAACATCCTATGCAGTGCTCTCCAGGGATGGGCATATGTGTCAATTTTTATTTCTCTCAGGTTCTCTTAAATCCTTGTGAAAATTCCTCAGTGAGTTTCTCTGGATATTCACATTTGCACGCGTTTTTGCCTATTCTATGCATTTTTACGAAGTGATTTGCCCCCGAAAACAGTGCATAATGTTATCAGCCTTACCAATAATTCGTCTTCTTCTACTACACAGTCATCTCAGGGCAATGTACAGTGAAAATAGTTATGTTTATTTTTTAAGGTAAAGGTAAAGGGACCCCTGACCGTTAGGTCCAGTCGTGGCCGAATCTGGGGTTGCGGCATTCATCTTGCTTAACCAGAGCAGCACCAGAACAGTGTTTACCTTCCCGCCGGAGCGGTACCTATTTATCTACTTGCACTTTGACGTGCTTTCGAACTGCTAGGTTGGCAGGAGCAGGGACTGAGCAACGGGAGCTCACCCCGTCACGGGGATTCGAACCACCGACCTTCTGATTGGCAAGCCCTAGGCTCTGTGTTATTTCCAGTATTATATGCATTTTAACTCATTTTTTTTTTTACCCTAGTACGTGCATTTTTGTACTTGGCTGCAGAACTGCACTGCAAAATTTGGAGAAGTGCACGTTTCAAAGGACAGCTTTTGTTTTGCATTTTGTTTTGGAAAGTTTAAATTAGGTACGTTTGCCTTTAAAAGGAAACGTATTCAATTCCCTCCCCCTCCCCCCATGCCAAGTATCTCTTAATACTAAAAAGAGGTGTGTGATATCCCATCTGTCAAAGTGATAGGAGGACTGTGTTTGATCAGAAAGCATGCTGGAGAAAATAGAAGGACTTCTTCCCTGGGTAGCAAGACCGTTCACTTCTCGATAAAGTCCTATGGCTCTTCTATGGATGTCTGAATTGCTTCTCCAATGAAATGGCAGCTGAGTTCATTCTAGCATTTTTGTGAAGTTCCTAATAATACTGCCTTTGTGTAGGTACTAATCACAAGGCTGGGCTTGGCAGCTGTGGGGAGGCAATTAATTTTATCTATGTACTGGGGAAGTCCCTCAATATGTGAACATTATTTTTAATTTTGGGTGTTCCCATTTTCCTTCTGAACTGACAGGCACTCAACCACCAGAATTTGCTATTTTCTGCTTAGCATTTACACCAATCTGTCCACGACCTGGTGCCTCGCAGATGCATTAAGAGTACAACTCCCATTGGTTAAGATTTGAACTTGCTTTGAAGTTCACCTACTTACTGTAGCTGTTACACTGCTGTTTGTATAGGATGAAGGCTGTCAGTTGGGTAAGAAGGCCCTTCAAATCCACCTGATCCTTTATATCCCTGCCTAGTCACTGAAATACTGGAGAAAGTTGCTGTTAATGGTCTCCCATGGCTCAGATGCGTGCCTGATATCCAACAGGAGCTGTGTGTTCAGTACTGTAGGCCCAATTTTGTGAAACTCCCTTCCAGCTGAGGTCACCTTAGGTACTTACTAAAGAATTGTTTTATTCCAGCGGGCACTGTAGATGAATTCTGATTTTATAATTTCAACTGAGTTTTAATTGCATTGTATTGAGCTTCTCCCACGCAACTTGGAGATGATTGCAATTCTGCAATATATGCGTTGTCAGAATGTGCAAATAAATAAATAAAATCAGACTGTTGGGTTGTGCTTTAAGGTATTCTGGCAGGAGTATCTTTCTTTTTTAAAAAAAAGTGTGTGTTTGTGTTGATCGTATCAGGGAGATGGAACAACTCTCTTGTTTTCAGGTTTCTCTTCTTCCCTGAGGGGAGCTTCCTCAGAGATGAGCCAACTGCGCAGTGAGCCTCTGGGGTCCAGGTCCATCCCTCATCTTGCGATTCGGCTGTTCCCTGGATACAGACCAGAATGAGTTCCTACAAGGAAACGGTTCTTCTGCCATACTGATTATGCTCTGCGAGGATCAGATAGTAGTTTGAGGGAGGAAACAACCTCTTGTTTGGTTGGCGTACTGCGTTGAATGTGTCGGAAGCTTGTGGTTTTCCTCCTCAGATGCCTTGTAGAGAGGGGGAACCATGGCTCTAGAGCACAGGAAATACAGTGGTACCTCAGGTTACATACGCTTCAGGTTAAATACTCCACTAACCCAGAAACAGTGCCTCTGGCTAAGAACTTTGCTTCAGGGTGAGAACAGAAGTCGTGCTCTGGCTGTGCGGCAGCAGCAGGAGGCCCCATTAGCTAAAGTGGTGCTTCAGGTTAAGAACAGTTTCAGGTTAAGTACGGACCTCCGGAACAAATTAAATACTTAACCTGAGGTACCACAGTACTTGCATGTAGAAGGCCCCTGGCATCAATCGCTAGCATCTTCAGTTAAGAGAATCTGGAGGAAAACCCTTCTCTGCTTAAGACACCAGACAGCCACTTCCTGCCAGCCAGTGGAGGCTGGTCTGTTCGAGCGGACAGGACTATGTCCCTCTGACTTCAGCCTGCCCTCAGCCAGAAACCACCTGTCTATGTTCTTTCTTGCAACATGCTCTGGGCTAGAACTGCCAGCCAGCTTTTGTCCTCTTGTGTAGTGTGAATGTGGTCGCTAGGTTTTTTTTAATTGTGCACCCTCAAATTTTAAAAATTGGGTACCTGGTACCCAACTGGGTATTTTTGGGATCACAACCCCCCATTATCTGTGACCCAACGAACGACCTTCTGGTTAGGACCGATTGGACTGGTAACATCTGGAAGTCACCAAGTGAGGAGAGACTGCTTTAAGTGCGCATGAAGTTTTAAATAGGAGTCTGACCTTTCTCATGCATTTTACTTGCGGTGTGGCCTTCATCTCACTAGCATGAGCACGTGGTGCTGGTAAACATATCCTCATGTATATATAGGGAAGTTTCCATTCCAGTGACGCATGTGGCCAGTGGGAACTGATGCTAAGAAGCAGCCATCGCCCAAGACGAGGACAGGGGACATATTCACTGACCCTGCAGAACGCACTGCTGAAATGTGGTATCACATGGAAACATTTCCACATGATCCAAGTTTAAGACATAGAGAAGTGCGTGGCTCTCCAATGTTGCTGGAGACCATCAGCCCCAGCTAAGCGTGGCTAGCGGTTAGGGATGATGGGCGGTGCAACCCCGCAACATCTTGGGAAGACCACGGGTTTCCCATCCCTGACGGAAAAGGACCTTTAGCATGGAGTGGAGCGCATTAGAGGACTCTTGGTCTTTGAAGGTAAAGGTACCCCTGCCCGTACGGGCCAGTCTTGCCAGACTCTAGGGTTGTGCGCTCATCTCACTCTAGAGGCTGGGAGCCAGCGCTGTCTGCAGACACTTCCGGGTCACGTGGCCAGTGTGACAAGCTGCATCTGGCGAGCCAGCGCAGCACACGGAACGCCGTTTACCTTCCCGCTAGTAAGCGGTCCCTATTTATCTACTTGCACTTTGCCGTGCTTTCGAACTGCTAGGTTGGCAGGCGCTGGGACCGAGTGACGGGAGCGCACTCCAGGGATTCGAACCGCCGACCTTTCGATCGGCAAGTCCTAGGCACTGAGGCTTTTACCCACAGCGCCACCCGCATCCCTCTTGGTCTTTAGCAGAGTTTATTTATTAAGCACGATTGCTGCCAGCGGGGTTGTTGTATGACATGTTTTCCTTGCTCATGGTTTGTTTACTCAAAACGAGAACTCCCAGGAGGAAACAGATCTTCCGAGAGCTCAGTTGCCATAGATGCTGCTCCTTCTGTGATGCAGCTTCTTCATAAGGGTGACAGCGTATAGGCTATGGATATATTTCTGCTTATTTTGCTTTTAAGGAGACATTAGCTCTCTTCTTGAGATCATTTACAATTTAATAAACCAACCAACCAACCTTGCCATTATTTGTTAAAATTGCGCCTTTAATCTTTTTGCCGTCCTTCCCTAAGATAATAAAGCACAAGAACCAAAAGAGGTTTTTAAAAAATGAACCAATGTGCCCTTTACATTCGGATTGGCTGATTCAAATCTGGCCTCGCTAACTGAAATGGACTCTGCCTATTTATTTATTCAATTTCTAAACCACACTTCATCATATATTATCCCAGAACAGTTTTACCCACAAAAGTATACACTTTAAAAATGATAACTGTTCTTAAAAACATTGTAAAACATTGTATAGTCGTACCTTGGATCCTGAACGCCCAAGAACTCAGACGTTTTGGCTCCCGAACGCAGCAAACCCAGAAGTGGTTGTTTTGGTTTGCGAACGTTCTTTTGGAACCCTAATTTCTGGTGGGGGTTCTGCGGCTTCTGATTGGCTGCAGGAGTTTCCTTCAGCCAATCAGAAGCCGCAATTTGGTTTTCAAATGTTTTGGAAGTCGAACGGACTTCTGTAACGGATTCCGTTCGACTGCCAAAGCACGGCTGTAGAGTACAGTACAGCAGGTGAGCAATAACACATTAGTCAATTACAGTGTTATTTAAGTAACTTGTCAAATGTAAATCAGTTAAAACCTGCAGCCCTGGTAAGTTGGTTTAAGATTATCAACTCTGCTCTACCGTAGCCTCAGGGTCAACCTGTCAAATAACAGGTGTGGGAGAGCAATTGTTCCTTCAGCAATGAATTAAAATAATGCATAAATTGAATTTGAAAAGAGCAAGTTTCTGAGAACACAAAAAACAGTGCTTGTGGCTGTTTAAAATTCTATTATTCCAGATAATATTTATTTTGCTTTCAGAAATACCATATCGCTGTCAAAGGGGGAAGACTGATAGAATCACCTTCTTTATGTCTTTATACCGTATTTTTAGCTCTATAACTCACTTTTTCCCTCTTAAAAAGTAAGGGGGAATGTGTGTGCGTCTTATGGAGCGAATGCAGGCTGCGCAGCTATCCTAGAAGCCTGAACAGCAAGAGGGATTGCTGTTTTCACTGCACAGCGATCCCTCTTGCTGTTCTGGCTTCTGAGATTCAGAATATTTTTTTTTCTTGTTTTCCTCCTCCAAAAACTAGGTGCGTCTTGTGGTCTGGTGCGTCTTATAGAGCGAAAAATATGGTAATCTAGAATCATAGTTGTGCTGCATAGATACTATGCCTTTAAAGCACATTTGAAGCACATGGTTTTCCTCAAAGAATTCTGCGCTCTGTAGCTAGTTAAGGGCTGCTGGGAATTTGAACTCTCTGAGGGATAAACTACCACGTCCAGAATTCTTTGAGGGAAAGAATGTGCTTTGGATGTGCTTTAAAGTGTACACAACCTTGGTCTTAATAATCTGGAATCAATAGGCTTCAAAAATAACCTAGCCACCCCCTCCCCCAGCTGATGCAGAAAGCCCACTTTTACAACATCTCTGCTAGGTGGCCATTATGACTCTGCTTAGATACCTCTCTTGAAGGAGAGTTTGCCAGCTGCTTGGGATTGTAAACTAGTTGGCCCTAAAACTCTTGGGTCTAAACCAGTGGTGGCGCCAAACTCAGCCCTCCATATGTTTTGGGACTACAATTCCTATCATCCCTGACCACTGGTCCTGTTAGCTAGGGATAATGGGAGTTGTAGTCTCAAAACATCTGGAGGGCCGAGTTTGGCCACCACTGGTCTAAACCAAAGGCAAGGCATTCCCCCCCCCTTCAACCTTGCAGAGGTGGGGGAGATTCCAGATCTCCTGGAAGATTAAGGCCACATCCACACCTGATATTTAAATCACTTTGATACCACTTTAACCTTCCACCAAAGGATCTGGTTAGCTGTTAAGGGTGCTAAGGCTTGTTAGGAGATTCCTGTTCCCCAAGTTCCCAGGGAATAGGGAAACCACCGTTAAACCACTCGGGGAATTGTAACTCTGTAAGAGGGTGGCACTGTGGTCTAAACCACAGAGCCTAGGGCTTGCTGATCAGAAGGTCGGCGGTTCGAATCCCCGCGACAGGGTGAGCTCCCGTTGTTCGGTCCCAACTCCTGCCCACCTAGCAGTTTGAAAGCATGTCAGAGTGCAAGTGGATAAATAGGTACTGCTCTGGCGGGAAGGTAAACGGCGTTTCCATGCGCTGCTCTGGTTTGCCAGAAGCGGCTTAAGTCATGCTGGCCACATGACCCAGAAGGTGTCTGCAGACAAACGCCGGCTCCCTTGGCCTATAGAGCAAGATGAGCGCGCAACCCCAGAGTCGTCTGCGACTGGACCTAACGGTCAAGGGTACCTTTACCTTTAAGAGCAAACTCCTGGGTGCTTTAGGGGGAAGCTGTGACTATTTAAAACGGTATTGTAGTTCTTTCAATGTGTATTGTGAAGGTGAGACCGCCCCAGCCAGATTGCTGTCTCCTTTTTGCTCTCACTTCACAATACAGGCAAGAATATTATAATCCAAATTCTCCCTTCTGCATGCTGCCTGGTGACTGTCACACATGATTATCCGCCTGCGTCACCACTGCTGACTTCTGAAAGTGTTGCAATGATGCAGCAGGCCTTGAAATCCTGGCCCTGTGTGTGTGTGTGTGCAGGCACATTTGGACATGAGAGTCGCTGCCTGCCTTTCGAGACAAGGACAGCTTTCTAATATAGAACAAAGACTACACGTATTTCTCTGGCTCGCTGGCAACTCTTGGCCTGCTGCAGTGCGTCCGTTTGTGTGCCAGGTCTCCTGTTTTGCTCGCTCTCTCCCACCCCACCCCTTCCTGCTTGTTGCAGAAATGGATTGGGTGATGATGCAAGAACCATTTGCATAACTACATTATAAAGGAACCGGTGGTGCTGGAAGTTTTCCTGAAAAGAGCTTAGTGGTCAGAAAGAACCTGTTGACGTAGTGGCAGGGCCACATTGAAAGCGCTGTTCTTCAGCATGGCTCCTTCCCTCAAAGAACCCTGGGAAGTGTAGTTTAAGGATGCTGAGTGTTGCAGTTATTCCCTTTGCAGAGTTAACAGTTTGCAAAGTTACATAACGGTCAGTCTTCTTCCCAGGGAACGCTGGGTATTGTGCCTCTGTAGCGGGGGCAATGGGGCTCTCCGGACAGCACCCATAACAAGCTATGGTTTGCCCATTATCTGGGGAAACCCATGACTGTTCGAGTGGTATAATATTACTGTAAACGTATGGTGTATATTTAGCCTAAGAAAGCCTCGTTTTCACATTACAATGGTACCTCCGATTGCGGACGGGATCCACTCCGGAGCTCTGGTCGGATCCTGAGGTTTCCACAAGTGGAGGTACCATTTCTGCGCATGCGCGTGTGGTAAAAACCCGGAAATATGGTGTAGTGGTTAAGAGTGGTAGTCTCGTAATCTGGGGAACCGGGTTCGCGTTCCGGCTCCTCCACCTGCAGCTGCTGGGTGACCTTGGGCCAGTCACACTTCTTTGAAGTCTCTCAGCCCCACTCACCTCACAGAGTGTTTGTTGTGGGGGAGGAAGGGAAAGGGGAATGTTAGCCGCTTTGAGACTCCTGAAGGGGAGTGAAAGGCGGGATATCAAATCCAAACTCTTCTTCTTCTACTTCCGGGTTTGCTGCTTATGTATCCCAAAGTTTATGTAACCAGAGGGATATGTAAGCAGAGGTACGACTGTGCAGTGGTACCTCAGAAGTCGAACAGAATCCATTCCGTAAGTCTGTTTGACTTCCAAAACGTTTGGAAACCAAGGTGCGGCTTCTGATTGGCTGCAGGCAACTCCTGCAGCTAATCGGAAGTCACAGAAGCCGTGTCGGATGTTCAGGTTCCAAAGAACATTCGCAAATGGGAACACTCACTTCCAGGTTTGCAGCGTTCGGGAGCCAAAACGTTTGACTCGCAAGGCATTTGGCTTTCAAGGTACGACTGTACATTTAAAGTACTATGATACCACTTTAAGCAGTCATGGCTTCCCCCAAACAGTCCTGGGAACTGGGGCAGCCTGTCTTGCTTCACTACCTGAGGTGAAACTGGAATGTGCTGCTGCTGTCACCACCTCAAAAGATGCTTTGCTTACCTCTGCAGCCGTGAGTTCCAAGTTCTGGGGAGATCTTATGGGGTGCAATCATGCTGCAGAGGATCTCACCAGAAGCCACCACTTCTCACTTCTCTTGTGGTGGGAGTGCCACCACTTGATATTTCACTGCCCGAAGCGGCTGCCTTAGTCCGCCTCATGGGCAGGACAGTTCCCTGCTGGAAACTGTAGATTGTTAAAGGTGCGAGACTCTTAGCCGCTTTGAGACTCCTTAAGGGGAGTGAAAGGTGGGATATCAAGTCCAAACAACTCCTCTTCTTCTTCTTCTTCTTCTTCTTCTTCTTCTTCTTCTTCTTCTTCGGGTTGCTATGAGACCCCAATTCCTCTCATGGAGCTACAATTCTTGGAGCTTCTTGGGGAAAAGGATTGATTGTTAAAACTCTCTGAGAATTGATTGTTAAAACTCTCTGATCCTGCACCCTGGCTCAGCTGGAATACTGCTGGTTTATTCTGGGCTCAGCCATCAGAATTTAAATTTGTGTAATTTATTTTTTTTTTTTTATAAATATTTTATTAAGTTTTTAATAAACAAATTTCCACTTTCAAATACATACTTCCATGAATCCAATAGACTCCCCCCATCTCCCGGGCACTGCATTCCCTGTGTAACCAAAACCTCAGCAATTTGTTAACTTGTTTTATACATAGCAATATATCTTCCATTTTATCGTGTTATCTGATGTGAACATTTCAATAGAATTGCATTAATTTTTAATTTCCACACAATAAAAATATTTCGTTACCTCACTTCTGTCTTATAGTGTCTTATTTATCAATTCAGAAATTTGCCGATACTGAAGCTATACCTTCCTAGAGAGGAGCATTTTTTAACATTCATACAACTTATAATGCTTTTTCAAATAGTCCTTAAATTTTTCCCAAACTTCCTCCGTTTCTTCTTCTCCCGAGTCTCGAATTCTGCCAGTCATTTCAGCCAATTCCATATAGTCCATCAGCTGCGTCTGCCATTCTTCCAATGTGGGTAGATTTTGTGTCTTCCAGTGCTTTGCCAACAGAATCCTCGCTGCTGTAGTAGCGTACATAAAGAAAGTTCTATCTTTCTTTACCATCCTCTGGTCTACCATGCCCAGAAGGAAGGCCTCCGGTTTCTTAGGTAAGGTGAATCTCAGCACCTTTTTTAGTTCATTATGTATCATTTCCCAGAAGGCCTTCACTTTCGGGCAGGTCCACCAGAGGTGTAAGAATGTCCCTTCCTCTTCCTTACATTTCCAACATTTATTATCGGACAGGTGATATATCTTTGCAAGCTTGACTGGGGTCATGTACCACCGGTATATCATTTTCATAATGTTTTCCTTCAAGGCAGTACATGCCGTGAATTTCATTCCGGTGTTCCATAACCTTTCCCAGTCTTCAAACATAATGTTATGCCCCAAATCCTGTGCCCACTTTATCATAGAGGATTTGACAATCTCATCCTGTGTGTTCCATTTAAGCAGCAAGTTATACATTCTCGAAATTAGCTTAGATTTTGGCTCAAGCAACTCTGTTTCTAGTTTCGATTTTTCTTCCTGGAAGCCCACTTTTTTGTCTGCTTTAAAAACTTCCTGGATTTGAGCATAATGCAACCAATCTCGCACCTTGTTTTTTAACTTTTCCATACTCTGTAACCTCCATTTATCTCCAATTTTTTCAATTATTTCCCAATATTTAGGCCAGTGGGCCTCCATATTGAGTCTTTTACGTGCTTTGGCCTCCATCGGTGAGAGCCACCTCGGAGTTTTACTCTCCAATAAGTCTTTATATTTTGACCAGACCATGAAAATTGCCCTTCTGACAATATGGTTTTTGAACAATTTATGAACTTTAACCTTGTCATACCACAAATATGCATGCCACCCAAAAGCATTATCAAATCCCTCCAGGTCAAGGACGTCGGTGTTCTCCAATAGAATCCAATCCTTCAACCAGCAGAGGGCTGCAGCTTCATAATATAACCTCAAGTCCGGCAGGGCAAACCCCCCTCTTTCTTTCGCATCTGTTAGTATTTTAAACTTTATTCGGGGCTTTTTGCCCTGCCAGACAAATTTAGATAAATCCCTCTGCCATTTTCCAAAACATTCCACCTTATCCACGATCTGGAGGGACTGAAACAAAAATAGCATTTTCGGCAATACATTCATCTTTATAGCAGCTATTCTGCCCAGCAAGGAAAGTTTTAATCTTGACCATGTTTCCAGATCTCTTTTTATCTCTGACCAACATTTCTCATAGTTATCCTTAAATAAGTTCAAATTTTTGGAGGTCAAGTGCACCCCTAGGTACTTTACTTTTTTAACCACATTTAGTTCTGTTTCTTTTCTGAACTCCTCTATTTCAGTAGTTGTCAAGTTTTTTGCTAGAACTAAATGAACAAAAAACTAAACTAGTTTTTTGTTTATTCAGCTTGAATCCCGCCACCCGACCAAAATCAGAAATTAATTCTAACGCTCTTTTAGTACTAGAGGCTGGCTCCTGTAATGTTAATACCAAGTCGTCTGCAAAAGCTTTCAGTTTATATTGTTTCTCTCCGACCACAATTCCCTGTGTCAACCGGTCGTTTCTAATCATGTTCAGTAGCACCTCCAGGACTGAAATAAACAACAGAGGAGATAGAGGGCACCCCTGTCGTGTCCCTTTTTCAATTTTAAACTCCTCTGTCACCACGTTGTTTACTATCAATTTGGCTTTTTGTTCTGAATAAATTGCTTCTATTCCATTTTCAAACCCCCGCCCTACTCCCATCCTTTCCAAATTTTTCTTCATAAACAGCCAAGAAATGTTGTCAAAGGCCTTCTCCGCATCAATAAAAATCAACACCGCTCTTGTGTTTGAATTAATCTGTAAAAACTCCAAAATGTCAATGATGTTTCTTGTGTTGTCAAATAAATGCCTACCAGGGAGAAAGCCTGCTTGGTCCTTATGAATCACTTCATTTAAAACTTTCTTAAACCTACTTGCCAAAATGTCTGCAAAAATTTTGTAATCCACATTTAGGAGTGAGATAGGACGGTAGTTTTTAAGTTGAGTTTTTTCAGATTCTAGTTTTGGAATCAACGTGATGAAAGCTTCTTTCCACGTTTCCGGTGCCTTCCTCCCCTCCATAATCTGGTTACAAACTTCCAGCAATGGTTGTGTCAATGAGTCCTTCAGTACCTTATAATATTTGGAAGTAAGCCCATCAGGTCCCGGAGATTTGCCCAGTTGGAGGTTCTGAATGGCGCATTCAATTTCTTGGGTTGTAATATTACAGTTCAGGGTTGCTCTCATTTCCTGGGGTATTTTTTGTAATCCATTAGTTATAACAAATTGGTCCACCTCTAAGCTTTTTTGTGGCCTTTGAGAGTAGAGTTCTTTGAAATATCTCTGAAAGGACCTTCTAATTTCATCGGGTTTCTGAACCATTCTCCCTTCAATCTCTAGATTTGTAACTGTGTTAAGTTTTTGTCTCTTTTTCAACTGCCAGGCTAACAATTTTCCACATTTGTTTGCAGATTCGAAGGATCTTTGTTTCATTTGTTTAATTTTCCATTCCACCTCTTGATTTATCAGTTTCGAGTATTGTGCCTGGAAAAACTTCACTTCTCTCAATACTTCCTTTGATTTAGGCCTGGATCTCAGTTTTCTCTCTCCTTCTCTTATTTTCTCCAAGATCTTCTCCTTCTTTTCATTCCAGAGTCTTTTTTTAATCGTGTTCTGTTGTATTAGAAACCCTCTTATCACTGCTTTGCTTGCGTCCCAAATTATTCTTTTTTCCACATTTGTCTTTAAGTTTATTTCGAAATAGTCCTTTAAAACTTTTTGGGCCTTCTTAACAATCTCCTGATCTCTTAACAAGGCGTCATTCATTCTCCATCTGAACGATCCGGTTGTATTTAGTCTCAATTCCATTCTCAAGGCGTTGTGGTCGGAGCAGGTTTTTGGGCAGATTTCCACTTTTCTGGTCTTAGGCGCCAGCCCTCTAGTTATCCATATTTGGTCGATTCGCGTCCATGTCATATGGGCCTCAGAAAAGAAAGTTCCTTCTTTCCCTAGAGGGTTCTTGATCCTCCATATGTCGATCAAATCCAAATTGTCAGTCATTTCAAAAAAGGTTTTTGGAAGCCTGCCATCTTTCGTTATATTAGCACTTTGTGACTTATCCATATTCACTGAGGCGACACCGTTCATATCTCCCAACATGATAATGTTGTTATAGTCCAAATAGTCCAGCATAATCTCGTGCAGCTTCTTAAAAAATTCCGATTTTCCATCATTTGGGGCGTAGATTCCTAGAATTAAAAACTTTTCACCTTGTGTCTGGATTTCAATTGCCAAAATTCTGCCCTGTTCGTCTTTAAATACAAATTTTGGGGACAAGTTCTCCTTTGCATAAATCACCACTCCTCTTTTCTTAACTTTATCCGATGAAATAAATTCTTGGCCTAACCTTTTGTTGATTAGCACTTTTCTATGGAGTCTTGTCACATGTGTTTCTTGCAGGCAAATAATGTCCAATTGTTCTTTTTTCAAAATATGAAATACTTTTCTGCGTTTTTCTGGAGAATTCCTGCCATTTATATTCCAACTAAGAAGCTGTAGAGACATCCCGGTTTACTTCTTGGGTATCACAGTTGGGTATCTAGTTTGTCGTCCTTTTCCGGAAGCTGTGGTGCCGGGCCGCCTCCAGATGGTATGGATCCTGGTGGTAATCCCGGTGGTGGAGGCCAAGAATCTACGGCTCTCTTTTGGAGGTCCTCCTCGTTGTCGTGTAGGAACTTCTGGTGGTCTTCTGGTGTTTTAATTCTTACCTTCTTTCCTTTATAGGTGAATGACAGACCTTGAGGAAATTCCCACCTATAAGGGATTGCGTTGTATCTTAACAATTTGGCCAAGTCTGTGTATGTGGCTCTAAGGTCCAACAAATATTTAGGAATGTCTCTATAAATTTCTGCCCTTTTGCCTTCGACTTCCAGGGATTTTTTAAAGTGTTGGCCTAATATCTTGTCTCTTTCCTCTCTTGTTCTCAAACAAACCAAACAGTCTCTGGACTTATCTTTCTTAACCGATCTTCCCAGTCTGAAGGCCGTCACAATCTTGAAATCTTTATCTTCTTCCACCCCCCAAAATTTAGAAAACAGCTCCGTCAAGAATTTCTCTAGGTTGCCCTGTTCCAACTCTGGGACAGCCCTCAGCCTAAGATTACATTCCTTACTTTTCAGTTCCACCATTGACAGGTAGGCTTGCTGTTCTCCTACCTGTCTTTTCAGAGGTCTTACTTCCCCTTTGATCTCTTCCACCTTCTTGCACGCTTGCTCAGCTTTTTGATTGGCTTCCGCAGCTAATTTGTAGTTCTCCGCCGTAGCTCCTTGCAGTTTCTCAATAGCCTGAGTGTGCTGCGAAACCTGATCTGTTAGCTTGCTGATAGTGGATGTAGCTCTATCAATTTTAGATGACTGATCGTCCACCTTCTTATTCAAAAGAGCCAATTGTTCCAAAATTTGTTTCAAGACTGGATCAGTTCCTCCAGCTGCCATTTCTTCTGTAGCAGGCGTTTCAACTTCCTCCTCCTGCGCCGTCAACACAGTTGGCACCGAGGATCTACGATGATGAATCAAGGTTGTTTGGACAAGCTGCCCAGCTCTCTTGTCTTTTTTCTTTTCTTTAGCTTCCTCAGCTAAAGCTTCCTTAGCTTTAGCTGCTCTTGTTTTCGCTGGGCCACTCATTCCACAGCTGCTGTTCAAGGTCAAATAGTCTTTCAATCCATGAGAAAGGCAAGTCCAGAGTATAAACAATTAAACCACAAAAAATCCCAATAAAAAAACAGTTCCCAGACCACTATGCCTCCGCAAATCCACTAGGGGGGGTTTTCAAAGGAAAGAAAGTTTCTTTTCCACCATCAAAGCTCCTATTTCAACTGAAATCCCCAAGTTCAGAAAGGAGGATTTCAGAAAGTTCTGTTTCAAATTAGTGCCACAAGGTAACGGAGAGGTTTCGATGACAGTATTAAAGCGATAGTGTATCCATCAATGCAACAGTTTATGTTAAAAGAAAAGTTTCAGCAGCCTGACAGTACTCATTTGCAACACTGGCAGTCCAATAACTCGGTTATCCCCTTCAATTCCACATCTCTTCACAATAGGAGGAAGATTCTCCAGCACACTGAACCAAAACATTTATTTCTTCACTCTTTTTCAATTTCTAGAAACACACAGTCTATTAATGCCCCTTCTTACTTCTTTCAAAATCTCTTTAACGCTTCAGCCCGCATCGGGTTCTTTGCTTTGCTCCGATTAGCAGGACCGGAAGGCGGACTTCCTGTTACTCGCCTCCCGTTTTCAGCCGAAATAGCCAAATTTAAGTTAGTCCTTAATCAGTACTTTGGTACCCCTTACTCACGGGTAGATTGCAGCCAATCTCGATGTTTTTCAAGAAGAAAGGTCGGCGCTCATCAGCAACAGCAGCGCGGCTTCACTTCCGCGAAAAGAGCGATGAACTCACAGCGCCGCTCCCCCGTTCACGATCCGGAGCCTCTTACGAGGTCCCTTCCTCGCTTCTGGGGGGGCTTCTGGCACCCGCCGAGTCCCACGGCCACAGGCTCGCTCTGCCTGCGGTTTATCTGGATGGGTCTCCGCTTCGCCGTAGCGGAGGACCCTTTTTCGCGGAGCCCCTCTTCACTGAGTAAAGAGGACCGCCATTGCCGTTTTGCGCCGCCTCCGGAAGTCCTAAATTTGTGTAATTTAAGGTGGCATAAGTCACCAAAAAAGTTTGGGATGGGGCAAGGAGAGACACCTTTAACCAAACCATATTCATCTTGGGCACGTAACCTTGGGCCCAGTCCTTAAAGTGTGGGCCCACACTCACCTGCCACACGAGAAGAAGAAGAAGAGGAAGAAGAAGAGTTTGGATTTGATATCCCTTTTTATCACTACCCGAAGGAGTCTCAAAGGGGCTAACATTCTCCTTTCCCTTCCTCCCCCACAACAAACACTCTGTGAGGTGAGTGGGGCTGAGAGACTTCAGAGAAGTGTGACTGGCCCAAGGTCACCCTGTAGCTGCATGTGGAGGAGCAGAGACGCAAACCCGGTTCACCAGATTACGAATCTACCGCTCTTAATCACTACACCACATTGGCTCCTAAATGGAGTTTGGGATAGGTGTAATTTCGATTGGTATGAATTATGCCAGCCTACATTGCACCAGCTTTCTGTAGTTAGGATTGATCTGTTAATCCGAGCTGGATTTTCAGAGACTCGTCTTTAACAAATAACCGACAGCATTCAGTATGATTTATTCGAGAGCTCTTACCTTTGTCCCTTTTTAATCTGGAGAGTAAAAGTCAAAACATCTTAGGGACTCTTTGTTCCTTGGCTGTTCCAACTTCTGATTACCCTTGGCTCCAAATTGCCGCAGGAGTATGAGCAAGGAGCTGGTTTGTACTCTTCTTTACACTACTCTATATCAACAGAAAGCTGTAAACCCATCAGTGCTAATTGCGCTGCTGTGGTTTACCCGCTGTTGAAAATGAGGTGAGAAGCCAGATCAGGAACTGTAAAGTGCTCAGTGTATAGCAGCAGTAGTATTTGAAAACAAGCCAGAAACAGTGTATTACTTTGACTGATGCTTTGTGTATGGCTATAAAAAACACACACACAAACCCATAATGAAATAAGATACTCTCAAGGATTATCCTGTGAGCTTGGTGGTGGTTCTGTTAAATGTTTGCGATGACAAAAATAACAACCCAGATTTCAGTATCTTTTAAGCATTCCTTCGTAGTTCATTGTTAGAGCAAATATATTGCAGGCAGGAAGAAGGTCCATGGCTTCTCCAGGTAGTATGGTCTCATATGTTCCTCTTAACGGAAGATTTGTCTCAGGGATGGAGAGCCTGATGTTGCTGAACTTTAACACCCATCATCCCTGATCGCTTGGCCATATTGGCTTGGGTGGCTGGGAGCGGGAGTCCATCAACATTTTGAGGGACATTGATCCCCCATTCTTGCTATTCTTTGAAGGGCTGTAAGAGGACAGTTCTCTCTTTGAAAGGTTACCTGGTTTAAAGATGGTTTAAAGATAAAGAGCCATAAGAAAGGAGGAGAGCAGTGGCTGACATTTTAATCTCCCACAGTGTCTTGGAGCGACTCTGTCTTGGGGCATTATGGGAAATGTAAATGGTGGTGTCCCAACTCAGCAGCTTTGTTGTTCCCCAGCACTGCCCCCTGGGGCACATGAATATACGTGGGGGGTCTCATCAAAAGTCAACTTCTGTATCTTTTTCTCCCCCCTGCTCCAAAAAAATCTAAACTTCCCCTCAGTCAAGATGGCAGACTGAATCATTCCAGAGTTTACTGACTGGAACACCTCAAAAGATATTGTCACACCATATTGAGCTGGAGGAGGTGGCTTTGGTCTATATTTGTATAACAGCGGACTCCACTAGGTATTCTCTGTAACGTATCCATGCTTATATATCACATTTGCAGAATTCCATATCCCCTCCAACAGTTTCAAATACCAGGAGATATGTTATTTGCTAAGTTTAAAAACACACACACATTGGAAAGAATCCTAAAATAGACAGGGCCAAAGGAGTGTGACTGATCGGAATCAAAGGGCAAACAAACTAGACACTGACCTGGCATAACCCACAAAAGCACTTCAGGTTTCTCCTCTGTGCCATGAGTCATTCCGTGTCACTCAGTCAGAGCGCAAGCTCCTGGAGGAGGAAAAATTCAGCTAATGGTTTCTCTTTCCACAGAATAAAAGCCTTCAACGAGCTTTCTCACAGGATCCTTAATAAGTATGGGGGGGGGGGAGTGTATGAAGGATGGAAAAGTCAACGTTGTTGTGGGGAAAATACGTGACATGGTAAGGAAGTGGGAACAGACCAAAAGGGTTGATGTGGTAGCAGTTCTGGAAAAGTCTCCTCCCAGACCAGAAATCCTTTAGGTGAAGATTCCAAGAATCAAACCTGGACCTTCAGACACAGAAGGTATTCCTCAGTTTAGGTCTGGATAAAAGTTCCCCAAAGTAAGTTCTCTTTTAAAGTAAGGAGCAAAATAAACTCCACTCATTGCATGGGGCAAATTTTGATAACTGGGGGCTGGGGAGATGGGACGACGCTGCCAACAGCTCACTGGCCTCTTCCCCAAACTGGTTTGCTGAGGCGCCATTTTGAATTCCCTACAATGTGCCACGTAGGGTGATTCTGAGGATTTCAAAATGGCCACTGGCAACATGGACAAGTCGGAAGGTGCACTGTTGAGTTTTGGAAACGCAAAGACACCTCTTCTCTAGGAACTAGAGCTGGCATGGGGCTGGGGATCCCTTCTATGGGCGGCAGAACTCTGTATCTTCTTGTGTTGCTCCTCTTGGGTGGATGAGCTGCCAAGGAGCGTCCCAGGGCTCCTCCAGATTTATTGACCATTCATCCTCTGCTTGCACAAAGCTTATGCAGAAATTAGACCATGCCCAGCCTTTGCATACACACCATATATTTAATGCACCTTTAAAGCATATTGTTTCCCCCAAGGAAGCCTAGGAACTGTATTTTGTTCAGGAATTGTTTCTCTGTATGAGGGTTAAACTACAGCTACCACGATTCTATACAGGAAGCCATGTGCTTTAAATGTATGGTGCATGGGTAGGCAAACTAAGGCCCGTGGACCAGATCCGGCCCAATTGCCTTCTCAATCCGGCCCGCAGCCGGTCCAGGAAGCAGCACGTTTTTACATGAGTAGAATGTGTCCTTTTATTTAAAATGCATCTCTGGGTTATTTGTGGGGCATCCGTTCATTTTTTTCCTTCAAAATATAGTCCGGCCCCCCACAAGGTCTGAGGGACAGTGGACTGGCCCCCTGCTGAAAAAGTTTGCTGGCGCTTGGTATGGTGCATACACAGACTTTATGGACCATTCATTCTGATCTGCCTGTGAGGAGGTTATATAACAATGAACATTCATCCTGATTTCATCTGATTTGTTTGTGTGGTGGACGGTTACATGTATTGCCATGAGCCATTTATCCCACACTGTTTAGTGTGTTTACACATCATTTTCCCTAACTTTTAAAAAAACCCAAAAGACAAACAACCCATGTTTTTAAAAATAAAAATAAAAGTAGATTTGTTGCACCAGAATGCTTTAATCCGCTTTGATTGCACAAACCAAAATTTCCGGTATGCAATTGCAGCCCTACCACATAATGCTGGCAGTCTGGAGATGACTCAAGACAACAGGCTAAGCGCACCCATTGACCAGGCCAGCTCAGCTTGGCAACTTAGAAAAGAATTAGCAACAAGGCAAAATCAGAGCAAGCCTGCAAAACCAGTCACTGTTGAATTTAAATGTCAGACAGACCTAATATGAACTCGGATACATAAGTATTTTGGGGAGGTTCTGCTGTAGATAGGGGACAAATTGGCTGACTTTGCCAATTTGGTAACACAAGTTGTGCTGGGGTTTTTATTTTAAAGCATCACATAAGGTAAAGGTAAAGGGGCCCCTGACCATTAGGTCCAGTCGTGGCCAACTCTGGGGTAATGGCGCTCATCTCACTTTATTGGCCGAGGGAGCTGGCGTACAGCTTCCGGGGTCATGTGGCCAGCATGCCTAAGCATGGCGAACCAGAGCAGCGCACAGAAACTCTGTTTACCTTCCTACCGGAGCGGTACCTATTTACTTGCACTTTGACGTGCTTTTGAACTGCTAGGTTGGCAGGAGCAGGGACTGAGCAACGAGAGCTCACCCCGTCACGGGGATTCGAACGGCTGACCTTCTGATCAGCAAGCCCTAGGCTCAGTGGTTTAACCCACAGCGCCACCTGTGTCCCATCATAGTTAACATCATTTAGGTCATGTCGTGTCTCCTGTTTCCGGGTCTCTTTCACAGGAAGTGATTGGCTAACTCAGCCCCCCTTTGTGTTAGGCAGTGGTAATAAAACATTTATTTCACAACCTTTAGATCAGCAGCAAACTCATCTTCCTGCAGGAATAAAAGAAATAGAGAGTTTTGTTGTCGTCTGAACAAAAACTGCTTTGGGGATTTTTGTTACACTGCAAAGCCTTGCTGTGAATTCAGCAATAGTTGTGTGAGTAGAGGAGCAAGGGGTTTGGAAGCCAGCTTTTTAAGCATAACTGGTGACAATTGCTGCGATTTTAAAGGTAGCAGCTAGAAAAGGTTTGTCAGAGTACTGAGAGGAAATTCATTAAAGAGTTAAGTTCAATCCAAATAACTTTATTGTGCTAGCCATTGGCCATGACAAATCTGAATAAAAAATAAATAGAAGCAAAAGGGATTCCGTGCCACAAATACAGTCGTACCTTGGATCTCAAACACCCTGACTCCTGAACAAATCGACTGCCGAACGATCGAAACCTGGAAGTGAGTGTTCTGGTATTCGAACGTTCTTTTGGAACCCGAACATTCAACAGGGCCTCCGCGGCTTCCGATTGGCTGCAGGAGTTTCCAACAGCCAATTGGAAGCCGTGCTTTGGTTTCTGAACGTTTTGGAAGTTGAACAGAATTCCAGAACGGATTTCGTTCAACTTCCAAGGTACGACTGTAATAGTCTCTCTTTAGATCTTTGCTTTTCTCTTACAGTTTACTGCTATATTGTCCAACATATCTGATGCCACATCTGTCAACCATGGCACTTAAAGAGGCTCTCACTGTACATACACCATACATTTAAATTACATGGCTCCTCCCCAAAGGATCTTGGGAACTATGGTTCACCCTCTCACAAATCTACAATTTCCAGCACCTAAAAAACCCCAACAACTATAGGCTGCATCATTCTGCAGGGTTGACCCTGACTAGGAATGAGTGAACATGTCAGTATCGGTTTCACTAATTTTTCCACTCTTAAAGTCAATTCTCGACACTCCACATTTTTCACTGGGGGAAAAAACCCATGGAAATCCTGCATATGTATTCTCACAAACGTTACTTGGCTAGGAATCGCATTGTAAATGTGAAAGAAGTGCAAACCAATTTTTGGTTCTCATATTGTTTCGGAAATGGTGAATTTCCTTTCAGTGCTAATTGAATCTACTTTCTCCGCTGTCCTTAGCCCTGACCATCCTTCAAACCACTTTGTGTTTTACACATGAAAGAGAGTAAATTACACCCAAACAGGAGAAATAGCTTAGTTTCCTTAATTTAGACAAGGAACAGAATCCATGCTTTTTTCTTTTGCCACAGAATTGAGGTCACCTTTGTGCAGATTTTTATTTTAAATACGAAGTACGCGCAGCCCTGTGAATGCTATTCTCCTTTTTCCTTCCCCATTACTTTTGCTGACTTCTCTACCCATCTTACCACTCCCCTTTCTCTTTTGGAGCTTTGGTTTAAATTTAAAATTAAATGGGTGATATCCAAAGTAATAAATTAAAGGGCATCTGAGGAGTCTTAAGGACTGAGCTTCGAAGCAATAGAGCCATAGAGAAACCATGTAATTTTCAAAGGCCTTTATGTGGCGTGTGGGATAGGCTGCTGGCTCTTTAAAATTACTCACTGGAAGAAATTCTGGATGGCTGAGGATTAAATCTGATCATAAAGTGTGGTTTTACTGTGAAGAATAACATTGTAAAAATGCCACTTTCATAGTCATCAGAATCTGTTCATTGTGTGTGTGTGTGTGTGTGTGTGTGTGTGTAAAGACATCTGTTAACAGCCAGGCCAAAATACTTTTCTACAGTTTCGTTTTCAAACAGAGCTAAAATGCAAATATTCCTAGCCTAAGCCAGGCAAAAGACAGTTTGCTGCCTGAGGTAGATTGCGCTCCCTCAGGGTGACCATAGACTCAGCTACCTTAGTCAAAAGGCAACATTTTGAATGTGTTATAAACATGCAACACCAGATGGCGCTGGAGAGTAAAAGAAAATTCAATGTGATTTTCCATAGCGGGTTCCCCCCCCCTTTCGTTATAACAATTTAATTTTTGACTTATTTATAGGGTCGTCCATCCACCCCATGTTGCCTTTCTTACACAGAACAGTCCTCCAGTTGCAATCTTTGTGACTTTTTAGTTTAGAGAAAAGGCAAGAATTGACATGATACGAAAGAAGTTTATAAAATCGTGTGTGAATGTAAAACAAAATTATGCGGGGCGTGGATCGAAAAAATGGTGGGGGGTTTTCTCCCTCTTCTATAATGCTAGAACTCCCTGTTCAGGGAACTTTTTAATATGTAACACTGTACTGTTTTTAACACTTGATTGGGAGCCGCCCAGAGTGGCTGGGGAAACTCAGCCAGATGGGCGGGGTATAAATAATGAATTATTATTATTATTATTATTATTATTATTATTATTATTATTATTATTATTATTGACACCCAATGAAGTTGAAACATTGGAAGATTCAGGGCAGATAAAAGAAAGGGCAGTTAAACTATGTAACTCCTGTAGGAGGCAGCTATAGACACCAACTTGGCTGACTTTAAAAAGAGAATTTGACAGATTCGTGGATGATCAGGGGCTGCTAACCCTCATAGCTATGTTCTGCCTCTATGGTCAGAGGCAGTAATGGTCCTGAATACAAGTTGCTAGAAACCACAGGAGAGGAAAATGCTCCTGTGCTCAAGTACGGCTTGCAGGTTTCCCCCGGTCATCTGGTTGGCCACTGTGAGAACAGGATAAAGGACTAGATGGGCCACTGGTCTGATCCAGCAAGCTCTTTTTTCTTTTTCTTTTAACAGAATGGAATGATTTATTAGAATCCCTTTAGCAAGGGGGAAAAAATCACACTGTGCTATTTTTTCGAACCCCATCATGGGATAAGCCACCAAAGGTTCTCATTACCTGATAAAACCATTTTGCATATATTCTGTCAGCCCTTCCTTCCCCACAAACCCATTTGTAGCCGTGATTTTATTAGCAGCCATCTTTTCTTAGCATGAATCCCATCTTGGTGCAAAATGTTTACCAAGGGCCAAGAATTTAACGGAGCTCTTGCAAATACAGTGGTGCCCCGCAAGACGAATGGCTCGCAAGACGAAAAACTCGCTAGACGAAAGAGTTTTCCGTTTTTGAGGTGCTTCGCAAGACGAATTTCCCTATGGGCTTGCTTCGCAAGACGAAAACGTCTTGCGAGTTCTTGCGAGTTTTTCCCCTCCCCCCCCTTCTAAGCCACTAATAGCCGCTAAGCCGCTAATGGCCGTGCTTCGCAAGACGAAAAAACCGCTAGAAAAAGAGACTCGCGGAACGAGTTATTTTCGTCTTGCGAGGCACCACTGTAGTTTTTCTTTTTCTTTTGAACTACAGTGGTACCTCTGGATGCGAACAGAAACCGTTCCGGAGCCCCGTTCACATCCTGAAGCGAATGCAACCCGCGTCTGTGCGTGTGCGGGTTGAGATTCGCTGCTTCCGCGCATGCATGTGACTTCATTTTGAGCGTCTGCACATGCGTGAGCGGCGAAACCCGGAAGTAACGTGTTCCATTACTTCCAGGTCGCCGCAGAGCGTAACTGAAAACGCTCAACCTGAAGCTACTTCATCCCGAGGTATGACTGTATTATTGTTTTGAGTCGGAAGAAAATACCGTGGTACCTCGGGTTAAGTACTTAATTCGTTCCGGAGGTCTGTACTTAACTTGAAACTGTTCTTAACCTGAAGCACCACTTTAGCTAATGGGGCCTCCTGCTGCCTCCGTGCCGCCACCGTGTGATTTCTGTTCTCATCCTGAAGCAAAGTTCTTAACCTGAGGCACAATTTCTGGGTTAGCAGAGTCTGTAACCTGAAGCGTATGTAACCCGAGGTACCACTGGGCATTCTCTCTTTACAATGGTGAGAATACCTAGCTCTTTCTTTACCAGCAGGCTCTTCTTGAAGGACTGTCAGAAGCACAGGAGAAACCTTTCTGCAGGGCCGGCCCACCTGTGAGGCAAGCTGAAGCAGCTGCCTCAGGCAGTGTAATTCTGTGGGTTGGCACTCCACTCACACTTTCGGCCACCACTGGGGCCGTGTGGTGGCTTTTCCTTCCGGCGAGATCTTGCAGAACTCTTGTGAGATCTCATGGAGCTCCATAATGTCTCACCAGAAGAAGCCATGATCACTGCCACCACATGACCCTGATAGGCAAGGCAGTGGGGGAGTGGCACCTTCCCGTTTTCCCTCAGGCGGCGAAATGGGATGGGACACTGGTTTAAAGGGAAAGTGGGGAGAGCAGTGGCTTGAAGTTGTCCACTGTTGGCCATTGTGGTACCCTTCAGAGCAATGCTCTTTTTCTAGAAAAAGAGGTGCTGGAACTCACCATGAATGCCTCCTTCTTTGCCTGGCAAGGTACCGACACCCCACCCCCAGGTTGAATAAGACACTTGATGCTTTGAATAAACCCTCACAAACTTTTTATTGATAATAACCAGTTAGACAAATTAAGGATTTATACTATTTTGTAACATGCAGAGAATAGCATTTATAGTGAAACCAGAGATTGGAACTGAGGGAAGTCGGAGGAGATGAGGATGAGGAGGGGGGGTTGTTTATGGGAGGGGGGAAATTGGGGGAGAGGGAATTAAGAATGATATGGTTTAAGATAATATGTTCTGCCTAAATTCCTAATTTAAAAAATCTTTAAGAATAAGACACTTGACGACAGTATTTTAGGTTAATGGGCTAAAAAACTTTATTGGTTGCAGTTTGTGAGCGGTATTGGCTTAGGCATTGGACCTAACCGACTATATCTGACTCCCACCCATCTGTGTGGAGTCCGGGAAGGGTTAACCCCCAGTAGGGGGCGTCCTGCTGATGCACATTAACTAGGAGCTCCCCCAGGGCCACCGATAGGGGTCGTGCCTTAGGCCCTAGCCTCCCCAGGCTTCGGACAGGGCCACACCCCCAGAATCCTTTAACACAGTGGTTCTCAACCTGTGGGTTCCTAGATGTTGTTGGACTACAACTCCCATCATCCCTGAACTCTGGCCTTGATAGCTAGGGGTGATGGGAGTTGTAGTTCATCAACATCTAGGAACCCACAGGTTGAGAATGGCTGCTTTAATTGAATAATGTGCAGGGGAGGTGATGGCGCTACCTCCCCTCCTCTCTTCTCCAGCAATATTCCAGTGCCTAACCGCCCTGCAGGAAGCACAAAAAGGGGTGAGGCTCCCGCTGCATCCTGCTTAAATCAAGCAGGCCACACCCCCAGAGCAATCGGCTTGGTTGCCTGGGCAGTGATGCAGCCGGGAATCCCCCCCCCCCCATCATGCAGGGCTGACCACACCCCTGCGTATGTGAAGGGGTCGTGAGTGCCCGCAGCTCCACCTCCTCCTAAGGCGGAAGTGGCTTTCTCCTAGAACGGCGATGGCACCCACCTGAGAGGTGCCTGAACTAAGTTCCAGCGTGTTCCCTCCTGAAAAAATGCCCTGCTCCAGAGCATCAAAGAGCAAATCCAAATTGTAAATCAAACCCTTTGTTTGCTCTGTTTGGAAGTGGTTGTGTATCCTTTACTTTTTTTAAAATAAAGAAGTCACTACAGTAGTACCTCAGGCTACATACGCTTCAGGTTACAGACACTTCGGGTTACAGACTATTTCTGCTTCAGCTTGCAACTGGGGTGTGTGTTTTTAAGTCTGAATGAAAATTTGCATGCCTTTGCATGCACAATTCTTACTATACAGTGGTACCTCGGGTTACAGACGCTTCAGGTTACAGACGCTTCAGGTTACAGACTCTGCTAACCCAGAAATAGTACCTCGGGTTAAGAACTTTGCTTCAGGATGAGAACAAAAATTGCGCGGTGGCAGCCCGGAGGCAGCGGGAGGCCCCATTAGCTAAAGTGGTGCTTCAGGTTAAGAACAGTTTCAGGTTAAGAACGGACCTCCAGAACGAATTAAGTTCTTAACCTGAGGTACCACTGTATTCAGAAAGCTCTCATGCAAACAGTCGAGTGCTGTTGCTGAGAGTGCAGAGCAAGTTTCCCTGAGCTTTCCGCAAGAAATGGCAAATAAAAATGCCTTGGAGATCCATCAGTTCATTTGTCACCTTGTCATTTCTACGCTGGTGGTGAATTCCCATATGCAGTCTGACATATAATGCCTACACTGTTTCTCTGAAATGGGGGGCGTTCCCCCCCCTCTTTTCCTGCCAGAAAATATGGAAATTTTTCTTCTCTGCCCACATGCAGTATAGAATTGTTTAAAATGCCCATCTTCTTGTTTCTAGGCAGTGGGAACAGATGTGCAGTTTGGGCCTATGAGACTCCACCAAGATCAACTTCAGGTAAGACGCGCCAACCAAAAATCTTGTTTATTTCCCACATATATATACTGCAAATAGCAGGGCACAATGACAACAAACAGGCCAAGGCCAAATAGCAATGCATGGAACAATAAAACAGAAAACTATCCTAACATTGAGCTATTGTGGCCAGGTGGTCAGAGCAGCTAGTGGTTAGAGCAGCAGACTAAAACTGAGGAGACCTTGGTTCCAGTTTCCCACACACTACCCTTCACCACTGTAACCTGATTGCTTGCTTGCCTCTTGCTCAAAAATTTAACATATAGACTTCAATACGATTCAGATTTGTATTTTCTCAATTTCCTGCCCCATTTTCATGGTATTTTAATTTCTCCCCCTCTTCTGTACATGGCATTCTGTTTCTTGGTATAACACATCAATACTGCATTCTTCTGTCACTTATAATTCAAATCCTCCTTGCGAATTCATTCATTCATATTTCCTTAAATAGTTCAAAAAGGGCTTCCATTCTTCCACAGAACAGTCCTTGTTAGATTCTCTTATTCTGACTATTAACTTTGTCAGTTCTGCATAATCCATCACCTTATCCATTCTTCTTTCGTGTGAACTTCTTCTTCCTTCCATTTTTGTGTGTAGGGAATCCTAGCTGTTGTTGTTACACAAACAACAAAAATGTTCTGAATTGTTTCTGGTGAGTGCCGGTCATGGGTGCCTGTCATATTTCAACAGGGATTCTTTGTTGCAAAACAGGGGCAGCCATAGCAAAGCCCCTGCTCCGAGTTACTGCAGAGTGAGCTTCTGAGATCTTTGAAACTTTCAGGAGAAGCTCTCTCAAAGAAAAGGGATAAGGCAGTCTCTCAAATTACCTGGGATGTGGGTGGCGCTGTGGGTTAAACCACAGAGCCTAGGTCTTGCTGATCAGAAGGTCGGCGGTTCTAATCCCTGCGACAAGGTGAGCTCCCGTTGCTCGGTCCCTGCTCCTGCCCACCTAGCAGTTCAAAAGCATGTCAAAGTGCAAGTAGATAAATAGGTACCGCTCCGGCAGGAAGGTAAATGGTGTTTCTGTGCTTCTCTGGTTTGCCAGAAGCGACTTAGTCATGCTGGCCACATGACCCGGAAGCTGTACGCCGGCTCCCTCGGCCAATAAAGCGAGATGAGCGCCTAACCCCAGAGTCGGCCACGACTGGACCTAACGGTCAGGGGTCCCTTTACCCTTTACCTTTACCAAGTTTCCTGCTCTTGAGCTGTGTATGTTCATTCAGAAACTTTGCCAAAAGTCTGCTGCAGTGCAGTGTTCCCCAGGCTTCCATGTTTCTGCTTGGTGGGAGGGATTTGGTTGGGTACCAAAATGCTCTTCCTTCATCCGATTTGTCCTAAATTTGCTTCACTAAATATAGCTTAAAGTGCAGCATGATTCCGGGTGGGGTTTTCTTTCAACAAAGAGTTTTTCCCCCAATTGCCCTCAGAATCTATAAATGGAAGCCGGGCTTTAAATAAATTTGAAGTCCCTCTCTTATAAAATTATGCATTAAATACAAACAGGGAGATTTAGTGAACGGCATTCCGCTGAACCTAATCCAAAGGGTAAGCGCCATTGGAATGCCTGGAATTGCTCAGAAGGGTAAACCGAAGTGCTACAAGGGACCGTATTTAATTACAATTGCTAGATGTCGAAGGTTTATAAGGGGAAAAGTGGAGAGCAGGCATAGGTGCAGGAGAAAGTCGGC
Organism: Podarcis melisellensis; assembly: GCF_964234715.1. Classification (NCBI taxonomy): domain Eukaryota; kingdom Metazoa; phylum Chordata; class Lepidosauria; order Squamata; family Lacertidae; genus Podarcis; species Podarcis melisellensis. Next base: position 38,131,871 of record NC_138546.1, on the reverse strand, counting down.
TCAGTTAACATTTAAAGGTGAACCTTCCCCATCTGCACTTTCAGAAAAAGCCCACACACCAAAATACTCCCATCCTTTAGAATTCGCATTTCTCTGAATTTTGCAGCTCAGTTGGACTATATAAACCATCCTGGACTCTGCTTTCATCATCTGAGGCCCTTCTTGGTGTGCCTCCTCCACATGAGGTCTGGAGGGCGGAAACAGGAGAATAGGCCTTCTCTGTAGTGGCTCCCTGTTTGTAGAATGCTCTCTCCAGGGAGGTTCGCCAAGTGCCTTCATTATATATTTTTAAGTACCAGGCGGTAACCAGGTCTATGGCTGATTAATATTCTACAGCCTTTGCAATGTGTCTGGGGGGGGAGTGTGTGTGTTAGTGTTTTGCTGTTTTGTTTTTAATTATTTACTTGTTTTTATCCTGTATTTTATTCTGTGAACTGCCCTGAGATCTTACGATGAAGGGCGATATATAAAACGAAACAAAATGATATATAAAAGGAAAGACAAGGAAAGACTAAGACCCGGAAGGCCAGGGTTATATCCCACCCTCCCCAGCCGAAGCCGGGCTCAGGGCAGCTAACAACAATAAAATAATACTACATTATAAAATCATTTCATTATAAAATTAATTCAAAACAGATTAATGGCAACCATTGGACTAGAGTTCTGTGAAGATTGCCAAAGGAGGGAGTCAGGCTGTGCCCTGACCAAAGGCCTGGTGGAACAGCTCTGTCTTGTAGGCCCTGCAGAAAGATGTCAAGTCCCACAGGGCCCTAGTTGTGACAGAGCGTTCCACCAGATCGGAGCCACAGCCGAGAAAGCCCTGTATCTGGTTGAGGCCAGCCTAACCTCTCTGTGGCCTGGGACCTCCAAGATGTTTTTGTTTGAAGATCATAAGTTCCTCTGTGGGACATACCAGGGACATACTTTACAATGAAATGCTGGAGCGGTGAATGAGTCAGTTAAGCCTGTGCATCTTTTTTCTTCCAATTGCTTACACTCTCTCTTTTCCTCTCTCTCTCTCTCTCTCTCTGATGTCTTATATATAGTCATACCTTGGCAGAAATCAGCTTAGTTCTCGAATGTTTTGGCTTCCTTAACATCGCAAACCCGGAAGTGACTATTCCAGATTGCAAACCATTTTTGGAAGCCGAACATCCGACAGGTCTTCCGCAGCTTCCGATTGGCTACGGGGACTTCCTGCAGCCAATCAGAAGCCGCAATTTGGTTTTCGAACGTTTTGGAAGCCGAACAGACTTCCAGAACGGATTCCGTTCGACTTCCAAGGTACGGCTGTATATATGTGTTTGTGCGTGTGAAATGAAAAACGCTCACTCCCCTTCTCTTTTCCTTGAGCCTAGGTACTTCTAGTGTTTGCCAAAGAAGACAACCAGAGTAATGGATTCTGCTGGGCATGTGAGAAAGCTGGATTTCGGTGTAACATTGCCAGGACGCCGGAATCTGCCCTCGAGTGCTTTCTGGAGAAACACCACGAAATCATCATTATTGATCATAGGCATTCAAGATATTTTGATGCAGAAGCTCTATGCAGGTGAGTGCTCTGCCCTAGGCGCTTGGTGTGTGTGTGTGTGGGAATATATTGATACATTTCAGCTCCAAGTTTAATAACCTTCAAGACTGGACTACTGCAAGGCACTATATGTGGGCCTTCCCTTGGGCTTGATCCAGAAGCTGCAACATGATTCCTAGCAGGACTGAGACCTTGTCAGCATATAGTAACACCTCTGCTCAGAGATCTGCAATGGTTGCCAATTTGCTACTGGTCTAAATTTGAGGTGTTACTACTAGTATAGTATAGTATAGGGGACACGGGTGGTGCTGTGGTCTAAACCACTGAGCCTCTTGGCCTTGCCGATCAGGTCAGCTGTTCGAATCCCTGTGACAGGGTGAGCTCCCATTGCTCTGTCCCAGCTCCTGCCAACCTAGCAGTTCGAAAGTACGCCAGTGCAAGTAGATAAATAGGTACTGCTGCGGCGGGAAGGCATTTCCGTGTACTCTGGTTTCCGTCATGGTGCTCCGTTGTGCCAGAAGCAGTTTAGTCATGCTGGCTACATGACCCGGAAAGCTGTCTGTAGACAAACGCCAGCTCCCTCAGTCTGAAAGCAAGATGAGTGCCGTAACCCCATAGTCGCCTTTGACTGGACTTAACTGTCTAAGGGTCCTTCACCTTTACCTTAGTATAATGTATTTTTATATTATGATTTTTTTCTGCCTATGCTATTTGGGTATATTAATGTTAAGCTGTCTAAAACTGTTGCTGAAATAAATTTAAATTAGCAATCTTCATTTTCAAATATGTGATTATGTTTTGATGATATTTGATCTTTTTATTATGAATTAGTGGCTTTTATGACAGCTGTGCTAATTGGGGCTGATTGGAATTGCTTTCCAAGATATCTGGAGGAAACCAAGTTGAGGAAAGCTTTTCCAATCAATAGTTAAGATTCAGTTTGGGGGGCTTTTTTATTTAAACATCTGTTAACGGAAACAAAATAAACACTGTCGTGCTTACTTCAAGATGTATTGTGGAATTTATTGTTCTGATTTCCCTCCTTGTTTTTAAAGGTCCATTAGAACAAGAAAGCCGTCCGAAAACACTGTTATCATTGGTGTAGTGAGGAGGTAAATAAGAATTGCCATAATGTTTTTTATGTTCACATGTAAAATAATACTTGAATGCAAAGTTTGTGGTTGTAAGCCTATAGTTCTGAAAACCAGCGTGGTCTACAACCCTAATCACACTTACTGTTTGTAGCATGTGTTTTTTTTTTACAGCTATGGTTGTAATAATGTTCTTTCAGACTTGCGGGAGGGAGCTATAACTGGGAAGCAGGTTGCGCATTTTTAGATATATATGTAGATATATATATATATATGGAGATTTTAAAAACATGAAGTTCCCATGGAATCCAGTAGGAGTTATGCCTATGTGACCTTTGCTGGAGTACGGCCGTGACAGACATCTCATGCACCTTATTTGCGAAGTGTCCTTTGACAGCAGACCGCAGATGCTAACATTTTTGTCTGGGAGAAAAATAAAAGTCTGACATCTGTCCATTCTTCCTCTCCTTTTAAGGCATGCAGATCGTGAAGAATCCTCAATATTACCCTTCATTTCTGCTGGCTTCACGAGGGTAAGTATGGCGTTTGAAGTTGATATTTGTAGCCCGTCTATATTTAGTTCACCTCTGAATACTGATAGTCTCAGATTCATTTTGTGAACGCCCAGGAATAGATACCTGTTTGCTCCTACTTTGGGGAAAAGCCGTACTTTTCTGTGTAATAACACTCCCCCTAATTTTTTTTTGGGGGGGGGGGTTTCATAAAATCACTTCCAGACTGACAAACGCTGACTATTGCTCACATCGCAGAAGCTGCAGCTGTTCCAAAGCAACAATTGCCGCGGTGACCAATCACCCACCCAATGCAGCAGCAGCCAATCCAATCAAGCGCTTCACACAGCCACCAATCACCAACGAAATGACCACTGACAAGCTCCTACTCGAGCCTGCAACCAATCACTCATCTCCCACAACACACTGTCCGTGTATAGGACACCCCGCCTTTTTAAACATTATTTTACAGTAAAAAAATCCTCGTCAGCATACATAAAAGTTGCATACAAAAATGCAATATATTGGAGGGGGTTGCTTTGCAATAGCGTGTCTGTTAGTCAGAGCTGCAAACAAAAATAGGTTTATTAGGAGAAATATGCACTAAAATGCTTCTGGATTTTAACTGGGATAATTCCCCCCCCCCAAGCACAAATTTATGCAGAAATGTGGAGAACTGAATTTAAGACTGGAAAAATGAGAAATTTTGGGAACCAAAATTGGCAGATTTCTCTATCCCCTGGCTGCTATATAGGCTCATTGAACCTAAGTGGAAGTCTCATTGGGATCAATGGGACCTATTCCTCTGTAGATGCGCTTGCCTTGTTAGGTAACTGCTGCCAGCATTGACTGATGCACCACTAAATATATTAACAAGCATGGCAAGTGTGCGCATGTGCCCAATGACATTCTATCCCATATCCAGTAAGTGTTGTATATCTGCCCTTGTCAGGAACCTGTTCATAGTTGAGCAGACATCTGGGCAGGTGTGGGGTGCAGAATGTCTTTCCTCAGGAAATAATTTGCTATTTGTAAGTAATTTGCTACCTAAATCACATCTCTATTTAGAGATAAATAATCAATGCATACATTGCACTTTTTCTTTTTAAACAGAGATATGTAGAAAATCCCAACATCATGGCCTGTTACAACGAACTCATTCAGCTGGAATTTGGAGAAGTGCGGGCACAATTCAAACTAAGGTAATTTTACCTAAGCTAAACATCATTAGCCTACAGTGGTGTAGCATACTGTGTCATTCCAGATGTTGCCAGACTTCTAAGTCCCATTCTTCTTGGCATGAGAACCGGAGCAAGATGATTTGAGCATATTAAACCAATCCTAGTCCGACTGCTCTGGCTACCAATTAGCTTCCAAGCCCAATTCAAAGTGCTGGTTTTGACCTATAAAGGCTTAAACGGCTCAGGACCGCAATACCTCAAGGACTGCCTATTTCCATATGAACCCACCTGGACCCTGAGATCATCTTCTGAGGCCCTTCTTCATGTGCCTCTTCCACCTGAGGTCCGGAGGGTGGCAACATGAGAATGGGCCTTCTCTGCAGTGTGGAATGCTCTCCCCAGGGAAGTTCGCCGGGTGCCTTCATTATACACCTTTAGGCGCCAGGCAGAAACATTCCTTTTTAACCAAGCCTTTCTTTGCTTTGACCGACATCCTATGCCCTTTTAAAATGGAGGGGGGGCATTATTGGGTTGTTCTTTTTATTTATTATATTCTGTGATTTTATATTTTGATTTTGTTCTGTGAACCGCCTGAGACCTCCAGGTATAGGGCTGTATATAAATTCAATAATTAAAACGAAAATAAAAAACCCCTTGTGTGTGGAAGCTAACCTGTCGGTAAGAAAAGATCATTTCCCTAAGAAGAGGCTTTTGGGTCTAGCCAGTGACCCAAGTGGTCTAGCATCTGTGCGCTCTGATTTCCATCACGGTGTTCCGTTGCGCCAGAAGCGGTTTAGTCCTGCTGGGCACATGACCTGGAAAGCTGTCTGTGGACAAATGCTGGCTCCCTTGGCCTGAAAGCGAGATGAGTGCCACAACCCCATAGTCGCCTTTGACTAGACTTAACCGTCTAGGGTCCTTTACCTTTACCTAGCATCCCGTATTCATGATGTCCAAGCAGATGTCTATGGGAAGCCCACAAGCAAGCCAGGAGTGTAAGAACAGTCTCCCCACTTGCGATTCCCAGCGACTGGCGTTCAGAGGTTCACTGCCTCCAACAGAGGAGGTGGACTGTAGGTGTCATGGCGGGGTCTTGCAAGAGTTTTGAGTAGCACAGGAGGTCTATGGATTCCCATCTACGATTCCCATCAACAGAGGAAGAGCTGCTATTGCTGAGATCTCTCCTCTGGAGACTTCTAGGGTGGGAGAAGTGGCGTTAGTCTACAAGGTGTTTGTGAAGTGCCGTATTTTTCACTCCATAAGACGCACCTGACCATAAGGCGCACCTAGTTTTTAGAGGGGGAATGCAAGAAAAAAAATATTATTTAAAGGGAGCGCTGAGCAGAGCCTGTATGCATCCCAGGCTCTGTTCAGTGCTCCCTTTCAGGAGTCGCAAGGTGCGTGTGTGCGGCGCTTGCGGGCGTTTCCCCAAGAGCCGCACGCACGCTCCGCGGCTCTTTAAAGGAAGCGCGGCTCTTGCAGGCTTTTCTGGGAGGTGGGGGAAGGGACAGAGGAGCCAAGCCAGAAGCTAGAACCGCAAGAGGGAGCACTGCACAGCGACCCCTCTCGCTGTTGTGGCTTCTGGCTTCACCATGCGAAGTCTCCTCAGCAGTGGCATAGCGTGGGTTGTCAGCACCCGGGGCAAGGCAAGTAATTTGCTCCCCCTAACCTGTGGATTTGCGCCCCCTAACCCTAACCCCCAGATGTTGCGGCCGGCCCCCCCTGCACCCCCCATGCTACGCCACTGCTCCTCAGGCAGTGGGATGAAGGCTCCCCATGCCCTGAAGAGGCTGTGCGCGGCTAAGCCAGAAGCTAGAACAGCAAGAGGGAGCTCTGCGCAGTGATCTCTCTCGCTGTTCTGGCTTCTGGGACAGCCGCGCAGCCTGCATTCGCTCCATAAGACGCACACACATTTCCCCTTACATTTTAGGAGGGGGAAGTGCGTCTTATAGAGCGAAAAATACGGTATGTCAGGAGCAGCCACAGCATCTGCTGCCCTGCCGTATTAGAACCTCGAGGTCCATTCGGAAGGCGAGCAGGATGGGTCGGAAATGATGTTGGGGAGAAGGCACTTGGGAGGACAGGATTCACAGTGAAGTTAGTGGAAGCCTAGAATTAAGAAGTTCCATCTTGATTCAGTTAGGAATCGTACAGCAGCTGGCACAGCATGTTACGGTTATTACAGCAGGCGGAAAAGATCATGACGTGGTCTGCTGAGACCCTCAGCAGTTTCCAAGTGGTCAGTGAGGGGCAAAGTTTGGGAACTGATGGTAGAGCTGAAATAAATAAATGAATAAAGGTTCTCATCAGGCTTTTACCCTCTCTCTCTTTCCTTCCCCTTTTTCCTGTTGTCTCTCAGATGTCACATTTTAAAGTGTAAGCCCCTGGAGACAATGACCTGCTCTCTGGTAGTTTGAAATGCAGTGAGTTTACTGATGACACACACTCTCTTTCTGTATAAATAAGTTAGCCTCTACACAGGCCAGCTTTCTCTTTTTGCTGGGCTAGGCAAAACGCCAAGCGGCCCGTCTAACTTCCTACTACTGTTCTTCAGAGCAGAATCATCTCTCTTGAATGTATTGCTCCGAGGTGGTGGTGGTTTTTTGGGGTAATTTATAGCCCTCAAAATTGCAAGCCGTGAAATTCGAATCTAATGAGTCCACCCCTTTCTTTCCTTTGCAGGGCTTGTAATTCAATCTTTACAGCGTTAGAGAAAAGTCAAGAAGCCATTGAGATTACAAGTGAAGACCATGTAATACAGGTTTGTTCTGGGTACTTTTACGAGTGTCAAATGCTGTTCCAAGGCCTTGTGTGACTCAGTTCCGGTTCACGGTGTTATAGCCATGTTATTGTATTGTAAATACGGTAAACTCACCATTTCAGAGATTGAGCCCAAAGCCAAAATAGTGTATAGTCAAAACCCATTGGGTTCAGTGCTGGATGGGATTGTCAATGCCATTTCTACCTCTTTTTAATTTGTTATAATACTGAATGTGCATAAGTTAAATGTGCGTAAGTTGCAGAGCTACTGAACAGCGGTTGGTATCCAGTGCTAATCAGACCTATTTAAGTTAATGGACCTGCCTTAGGGTTTTTTTTTATTGTTCCTTTGAAGCCATGCCTGTACCCACCCTGTAGACCCGACATTGCACATGACACCAGATGCAGTAGGCTGGGTTGATATGTCCCCCCTTGTATAGAGGAAGTACTGCTTTAGAAATGCCCAGCAAAATTTAAAATCTGCAGGCTGACGACCATGCCTTTCCTTTTGGTTTGACTGGAGTGCTTTATTTAAATCTCGCAGTACGTAAACCCTGCGTTTGAAACCGTGATGGGCTATCAGAAAGGCGAATTAATAGGAAAGGAACTAACAGAAGTGCCTACAAATGAAAAAAAAGCTGATTTCCTTGACACTATTAATTCTTGCATCAAGATAGAAAAGGTAAGCGCATGCCTTGGTTTGGCACCTGAGCGGTGAACCTGACGGGGTGGTGTTTTAGGACTGGGCTGCTCAGTCACGGAGCTAACTCTGAGGCCTTTGGGATGTCACAGTCTCTCAGCTCCATCTATTTGGTAAGGCTACTGGGAACATAAAATGCAATGGCCCCATGGAAACTGATCTGCATTGCATGCAAATGCAATAAATAAATAAGATAGGATGAGTATACATGCCTGTTGAAGTAATAATAATAATAATAATAATAATAATAATAATAATAATAATACTTTATTATTTATACCCCGCCCATCTGGTTGGATTTCCCCAGCCACTCTGGGCGACTCCCAATCAAATATTAAAAACCCAATACAGCATTAAACAATAAAAACTTCCCTAAACAGGGCTGCCTTGAGGTGTCTTTTAAAAGTAGGATAGTTGCTTATTTCCTTGACATCTGATGGGAGGGCGTTCCACAGGGCAGGCGCCACTACCAAGAAGGCCCTCTTCTGCCTGGTTCCCTGTAACCTCACTTCTTGCAGGGAGGGAACTGCCTGAAGGCCCTTGGAGCTGGACCTCAGTGTCCAGGCTGGACGATGGGGGTGGAGATGCTCCTTCAGGTACACTGAAGTGGTATACTATTGCTGTAAATGCACGGTGCAGATTGCGCCCTAAGAAGCCACCCGGGGCCAGACAACTCAACAGGTTCAACCAAGTGCAAATGATTGCGCCGGTGTCTCTTGCGCCTTCCAACATGCAAACAGAGCATTCATGCCAGAATCCTCTGAAACGATAGGTATGTGGCACGTTCCCTTAGAGACAGCCTTGCCCCTCCTAGGGCAGCAAACAAGGTTTAAGTAGCCACGGAGGAGGGAGAGAAGCCGTTACTGTGTGGGCACGAAAGGCTGGCAGATGGGTTGCCGCTTCAAAGACATGCGTACGTCACAGCTTACATGCTGCCCTGTGTGAGTCAGGTGAGATGAATGGGCGGCGGTGGGTGCCACGTTCAGAATTCCCAAGCCGTTGACGCTGCATTCGATGAAGATCCTGCAGTGAATCAGAGGCCCTACGGACATTAATGCATGCAGGAATGGAAGCAAGAGAGAAATGAGTCATGGTGTGCCTGCATCAAAGGCCCAATCTGGAAAGGAAACGCTGTGGTTGCCGTTTGCATCTGGCCGTGAACGTGTGCCACAGCGTTCCCAGAAGTACTTTCAAATATGTCAAGGGGGGGGGGGGGAGAGGAAGAGATAAAATGGCAGGTGCTTTTTGCACCAACTGAAATTGCATTTGATTACAACTCGTTTTATTTGTTTACATTGTTAATATACCGCCTCCAGAAACAAGAACATTTATCTTTTCAGGTTAAAATCACTAATTTTACAACAAGGGAAAAATGTAGCATGATCTTAAAGCAACTTCATTTATTTGTTTGTTTGTTTGTTCAGCTTACGTTAGGCCCCATCTGCATTATACCTTTAAAGCAGTAGCATACCACTGCCGTCCCATAGAATCCTGGGAGCTGTCATTCGTTCAGGGTGCTGAGAATTGTCAGGTCACCTGTTTTCTCCTCACAAAGCAACATTTCCAGAATGCTTTCAGAATCAATCCGTCTTCCTGGGGAACCCTAGGAACTGTAGCTCTGTGAGGGGAGAAGGAGATATCCTAACAGTTCCCAGGATGCAGAGTGGCAAATACATCAACAAAAGAGGGTTTTAAAAAATAAAAACAGTTTTAAACATTCTAAAAAGTGATCTCAGAAGTGCCATGAACAATGTTTTTCAGGTATCAAATACCCATATAAAACAAGAATACAGTCAAACCTCGGTTGTCGAACGTAGCCTGTTCGGCTTCCAAAATGTTCAACAACTGAGGTGCAGCTTCTGATCAATTGCAAGAGCTTCCTGCACTCAAGCAGAAACCGCGTTGGACGTTTGGCTTCCCAAAAACTTTTGAAAACCGGAACATTTACTTCCGGGTTTTTGGCGTTCAGGAGTCGAAATGTTCCAAAATGGAGCTGTTTGGCAACTGAGGTTTGACTGTATTTTTTAATTTATCCTGAAAGTCAATAATGAGGGAGCCAGGCAGACACCACCAGTTCCACAAATGGGAAACTGTCACTGAAAAGGCCCTGTCACAAGCAGAGAGAGAAATAAAACTCCAAGTAGAGGAAGCAGACAATAAAACTCATGAAAGGTAAAGGAGGCCTAAAAGCTGAGTTTAAAAGGCCCAGACGAAGGACGAGGGAGGCTTGGCCTGGTGCAAAAGAACATTCACACCTGTGGCCCTCCAAATATTGTTGGGACTACAGCACCCATACGTTCTGAGCATTGACTGTGCTGGCAGGGGCCAATGCGAGTAGGAGTCAAATAACATCTGGAGGGCTGGAGGTTTCCAACTACTGATGCGCAGCCTGACTGGTATAAATGTGCGTGCCAGGCCTTGTGCTTGTAGCGATAGCGCACCAGTAATAAGGGCTTGAGTGGTTGTGCTTCTATGGACATAAAGGGGCCAGAACCCTCAAAAGAGGTCTGTGAATGCTTAGTAGGATTGTGGCACTCATGATTAATGCCTATTTTGATGTGGCGGGTTGCCCACGGAATCCTTCCGCAGGCAGCTGCTTTGCCTGTGGCTCCTGTCCCGAAGCTCGGATGCGATTATCTGGGGTGAAATTGGCAAATCTGCGCGCAAAATCGGTGAGCATGGCTGTTTGACGTGCTCAGATCGGGTCATGGTAGCGACCTCCCCTTGGTCATAAAATGAGGAGCTGAAGCTTTCTTTAAATGTATGCGGACCTTTTTTTCGTGGGGCCACGATTCAGACTTAGGGCCAAATTAAGTGTGCCACTTGGTGTTTTAGCAGTCTCCCTTTACTTTTCTTTTTAGCAGTCTCCCTTTACTTTTCTTTTTAAAGCAAGGAATAGCTAGGACAGGCAGGGAGACAACCCGAACCCGAACCCTTTCCTCATCCTCCACCCCCTGCCATGCTGTGAAGCTCAGACTGGATCTCAGACAAAATAAGTCTCTATGTGAGGTGAGGCAATAAGAGATTCAGGCTTGCTTCAATGCAAGGTTGCGGCAGATTCAAGGTACAACAGAGCTCAGACTGGGTTCAGGGCTCAAGATGTGTTAGAAGAGCAACACATAACTCTGACGTTGCTTCAGCAAGGAAAAGAGACTGAACCCAATACACAAGAAGTCACATCAGCTGAATTACTAGCCCTGGGGAGCCACTGGACTTGCAGGGTGGGCCTTCTGCAATGGAGTCCTCCGAGTCCAAGGAAGACAGTGCCACATCCTCAGGCTGGAGGCCTCTGTGAGTTTGTCTGATATCAGCAGGCAAGAAAAGGACGCGGGTGGCGCTGTGGGTTAAACCACAGAGCCTAGGACTTGCCGATCAGAAGGTCGGCGGTTCGAATCCCCGCGACGGGGTGAGCTCCCGTTGCTTGGTCCCTGCTCCTGCCCACCTAGCAGTTGGAAAGCACGTCAAAGTGCAAGTAGATAAATAGGGAAGGTAAATGGCGTTTCCGTGCGCTGCTTTGGTTGCCAGAAGCGGCTTAGTCATGCTGGCCACATGACCCGGAAGCTGTACGCCGGCTCCCTTGGCCAATAAAGCGAGATGAGCACCACAACCCCAGAGTTGGCCACGACTGGACCTAATGGTCAGGGGTCCCTTTACCTTTACCTTTAAGGCAAGAAAAGCCTTCCTTCCCCTCTTGCTTCAAAGCCCTTGATCTCCTGAAAAACTGGAATGGAAATGTGGGGAACTGAACTTCAGAATGGAAAACGCAGAGGAACCGAAAATTACAGATTATCCCATCCCATAAGAGCGGCTCACCGTGGAGCTAGTTATTTGTCGGTTGATTTGCTCGCCGCCCATCTGACTGGGTTACCCCAGGCACTCTGGGTAGCTCCCAGCAAAGAAATAGTAAAAGCACAACCCAACATCAAACCCTACAAACTTCCCTGATGTCTTTTAAAAATCACATAGCTGTTTATCTGTTTGACATCTGCTGGGAGGGCGTTCCACAGGGTGGGTGCCACTACTGAGAAGGCCTTCTGCCTGGTTCCCTGTAACCTCACTTCTCACAGTGAGGGAACCACCAGAGAAGGCCCTTGGAGCTGGACATCAGTGTCGTGGCTGAATGTGGGGGTGGAGAGCACAGTTGCCTTTTAGAGGCATTAAAAATAATAATCAAAGGCCCCATCTGCCCTGTACGTTTAAAACAGTATCATACCACTTTAAACAGTCATGGCCTCCCCCAAAAAATCATGGGAACTGTGGTTTGATAAGGATGTTGAATTGCTTAACAGTCAACCCCTCTTCTCAGGGAACTCTGGGAATCGAAGCTCCATGAGGGGAACAGGGCTCTACTAACATCTCTCAGCACCTCTAACAGCCTACAGCTTCCCAGATTCTTTTTAAGTGGTATGGAGCTGCTTTAAATGTATTGTGCAGATGGGGGCTAAAGGCACAAATCTGAAGTCTTATGTGAAAATAGTTTTAATGAGAAAGAGAGAGAAAGCTGGGGGGGGGGGATTTGTCTGTGAGCTCCTAAGTCGAATGTCGTCTTTACTTAACCTTGATTCCCATCTGCAGGAATGGCAAGGAACCTACTACACTAAGAAGAAAAATGGAGAGAGTATACAACAAAATGTGAAGATCATACCTGTCATTGGACAGGGAGGGTAAGCCTCGAAATCAAAACTGAATATTGATATTGTCGTTGTTGTCTTAAAACGAACTACTCATAATTGTGGGGAATGGCTTGCTATGAAGTGCATGATCAGGAATCCCAAGGATTTTTTAAAATAAAGTTTGTAGTCCTCATGGTGAAGGCTCAGACAATAGAATGAGATTTCCTCTGGTCAGGTTTCTCATCTCCCTCCCAACACAAAAAGCAGAGTCAGACCACTGGTCCATCTGGCTCAGTTTTGTCTACTCGGATGGGCAGTGACTCTCCAGGGTCTCAGTCTTTTCCCATCCCTACTTGGAAAAACCAGGACTTGAACCTGGGACCTTGTGTAGCCAAGGCAAATACTTTGCTACTGAGCTATGGTCCTTCCCCGAGGCTCCTGCTCCTGCAGTGTTCCTGTAACCTGGGGTGGCTTACCTGGAATTCTCCAGGTGCTTCATAGACTCCACCTCCCATCATCCCTGACTCTTGACCACTCCAGCTGGGGCTAATAGGAGTTGGAGGCCAACAACATCTGGCTTAACACAGGCTAGCCACCTCTGCTACAACCCACCAAACTAGGATAGACATTTTAGGCTAAAATGTATTTTTAAAAATAGATAAATAATCAGATCTTAAGAGAATCGAAATCTAAGAAGCCAAAATATATAATTTGTCCCGTTGCTTGTCTTTCTTTTACAGAAAAATTAGACACTATGTGTCACTTAGTAGACCATGCAATGACAACAGTAAGGTAAGCAGAACAGGTATTCCAGCTTAACTAGAAGCGGGGAGGGGATGCGTGATAGGAGGGGTGAGGAAATGTTTCAGCCCTCTGTGGGCCAGTTCTTTATCTTCCTCCATCCCTGCAGGCCAACTTCGACAGGTGTATAAAGTCACCCACCTCTGATTTCATGATGATGGCTAGGGACTTATAGGTGGGCAGTCTCACCCATCTGTCAAAGGTGATCTGTGGGGCAGAGGGAGGGGGTCTGTGTCTCCAGTGTGTTCCCCACAGGTGAAGCAGACCCCCTAGGACTGAACCCTCCTCTCACCAGCTGATAAGCGAAGGGTTCAATCCTGCTGGGTGCAGGGGTCTGCTTCGCAGGATTGAACTGGAGCCATGAGCCAACTGGGAACCCTTGGCAGGCCAGATTTGGCCCAGAGGCCAGAAGTTCCTAACCCCTGCACCAAAGGTTGATCCTATTGTTCTGGCTAATTTCTCTCTCCCCCACCCCACCCCTTTTTTTTTACTTGCAGGCTGAAAGGGTCTGTGAACGTGTCCAAGCTGAGTCCCAGACAGGTACGGCACTGCAAGTTTTGTTACGAGAAAATCTCTCGCATTTTAATAACAACAGCTCAGCCTATTGCTATCTACCAAGACATTTCTTCATAATAAAAAGGCATAACCTGAAACACATTTTAGAAATGCGTTTACTTGAGGCGGGTAAGAGGAATGATTAAAAACAGAAAGAAAAGACACTGTCTGATCTAAAACTCCTAAGACATTTGCACAGCACTGGTGAGGACACCAACATAGGTCAAATGCTTGTTGAAACAAGTACGGGCTTAGCAGTTGTATAGTGTCAGGATTGGCAACCGTCATCCCTAGACCTAATTAAAAAAATTCCCACAAGTGATCAGTTCAGACGTCTGACCAGAGCGATCCTTCTTTCTCCTATCAGCCCACTGTGGGGGTTGGGGGGGCAGTGCAGATGCAGCAACAGATGTGACCCAGATGTGTACAGTTGCCTACACTTTAACTGAGCAAAAGTAAGAGGACAAAAGCAGCTGAGTCAGGTGTGGAGGTGAGAGGCGTGGCCTGGGGAAATTCCCAAGGGCCATATAGGGGCTTCTGGGGGCCATATTTGGCTCCCAGGCCTGAGGTGCTCTACCCCTACTCTAGAAGGCCATGTGCTACCATGTTGTTGTTGTTGTTGTTGTTGTTGTTGTTGTTTACCTAATCTCACCTCAAGGCCCCAGGGCATGTTCCAACATCAAAACAAAATATAAAAACAGTTTAAAACAACTCAGAGGTCCAGCTCCAAGGGTCTTCTGGCAGTTCCCTCCCTGCAAGAAGCGAGGTTGCATGGAACCAGGCAGAGGGCCTTCTCGGGAGTGGCACCCACCCTGTGGAACGCCCTCCCACCCGATGTCAAGGAAATAAACAACTATCTGACTTTTAGAAGACATCTGAAGGCCGCCCTGCTTAGGGAAGTTTTTAATGTTTGATGTTTTATCATGTTTTTAATGTTCTGTTGGGAGCCGCCCAGAGTTGCTGGGGAGACCCAGCCAGATGGGCAGGGTATAAATAATAAATTATATTATTGTTATAACTTGAAATAATAGGAATAAGGTGGGTCCTAAAAATAAACACCTTGTGTGAAAAGCCAGAATAAAATACAATAATCTATTAATCAATAAAAGCTTTCCTAAAAAGGACTGCCTTCAGATGTTTTCTAAAAGACTTCTAAGCCCTACTTAAGGTAAAGGTAAAGGTACCCCCTTCCCGTACGGGCCAGTCGTGTCCGACTCTGGGGTTGCGCGCCCATCTCGCTTAAGAGGCCGGGGGCCAGCGCTGTCCGCAGACACTTGCGGGTCACGTGGCCAGCGTGACAAGCTGCATCTAGCGAGCCAGTGCAGCACACAGAAACGCTGTTTACCTTCCCGCTAGTAAGCGGTCCCTATTTATCTACTTGCACCCGGGGGTGCTTTCAAACTGCTAGGTGGGCAGGCGCTGGGACCGAGCAACAGGAGCGCAACCCGCCGCGGGGATTCGAACCGCCGACCTGACGATCGGCAAGTCCTAGGCGCTGAGGTTTTACCCACAGCGCCACCCACGTCCCCAAGCCCTACTTAGAATCACTCAATTGTAGAGTTGGAAGGGACCCTGAGAGTCATCTAGTCCAACGCCGTGCAATGTGCGGAGATGGCAGGGATTGAACCTGGGACTATCTGCAAGCAAAGCAGATTAGATGCCATTGAACTGCGAGTTTCTTCCCCAGAGGTTAGTATTTTGCATGTGATGGGGGCACTGAGCATCTCTGCTAGGCAGGCTCAAGCACAGAGTACACCACACTAGGCAATCCATAATATTTGCAGAGCAATGAAACAGTTCTCTGGGAAGGAGACTAAATAACAGGCCAACTATCTGCACCAGGCAGCTGTGTTTCAAAGCGAACAAGGAATCAAGGCAACCTTGACTGTTTAGTGGGCTTGTGGGAGAAGGAGATTCCAATTTCATTTCCTACTCCTCGGGAACAGTAGCTGATACAGCTTCTTAAATCTAGATTTGAATGTGTCAAGGACGGAGTCTTGAGTGTTGTCGTGGCTGGGATGGAAATCTCCCAAGGACATGTTTACACGGGTTCCTCTTCAATGGCCACAGGTGTTGGGAATCCACAAGGCACGACTTGCTGTAGCGTTGAGGTAGAACAAAACACCAGATTTTGCTCCCTGTCAAAGTTCAGCTGATTGTCAACACTTGGATTTATTGTTAACCGTTGTTGGGAGTAACATTGAGGCATTCCAGAATATGGTTTGAAGTAGGGGCTAGGCAGTTCTTCCTTGGCAAGGAGTTCCAGAGCCTGAGAGCAGTACGTTTCCGAGCACAAATCAAAGTGTTGGTGCTGACCTTTAAAGCCCTAAATGGCCTCGGCCCAGTATACCTGAAGGAGCATCTCCACCCCCATTGTTCAGCCCAGACACTGAGGTCCAGCGCTGAGGGCCTTTTGGCAGTTCCCTCCCTGTGAGAAGTGAGGTTACAGGGAACCAGGCAGAGGGCCTTCTTGGTAGTGGCGCCTTCCCCAGCAGATGCCAAGGAAATAAACAACTATCTTACTTGTCTAGGACAGAACAACGGGGGTGGAGATGCTCCTTCAGGTATACTGGGCCGAGGCCGTTTAGGGCTTTAAAGGTCAGACCAACACTTTGAATTGTGCTTTGAACTGCTCTGAGGCTCTGGAACTCCTTCCCAAGGCAACCCTGTTTAGGGAAGTTTTTAATGACTGATGTTTTAATGTATTTTTAATATTCTGTTGGAAGCCGCCCAGAGTGGCTGGGGAAACACTGCCAGATGGGGAGGGTATAAATATTATTATTATTATTATTATTATTATTATTATTATTATTATTATTATCATCATCATCATCTGAGAAGGCTCTCTCACCTTCCTAAATGGAGATGTCCTTTTTCACAGCAGCAATTTCTTGCCTCTACAGATATCCAGAGCTGCAGGCACAAAGACAGGCGGAAAGGCTCTTTAGATGTCAGATCGACCACTTCTCGGGGCAGTGATGGTATGTTACATGAGTCCATCTGTTTCCAATGTGCGGGAGGATTGTGCCATTGCTTATATAGCCAAAACTGAACCACCCCTGTAGAAAAGAGGAGCCTCAACAAGCTTGGGAGAACCCCAAGGTTTTCAGAAGTACAGTAACATCTGGGGAGGGGATCTTTCGGGTAAGAGAAACCCCAACAACAGCCCAATTCAGTCTGCTTCCTGGCTGCTTGCAGGAAGAAATACAACAGAAGGGGCACAAAATGGAATGGAGCAAGTGGAACCGAATGCAAGCTTTTATCGCAGGTCCAATTTGTCATTATTAGTATTAATATCATTTTATTTGTTTATATCCCACTATATCATAGAATTGTAGAGTTCGAAGGGACCCTGAGGATCATCTAGTCCTACCCCTTGCAATTCTGGAATACGCAGGTTTCCCATACGGGGATTGAACCTGCAACCTTGCCGTTGCCAGCACCATGCTCAAACCACCCCAAAACCAGGATTCATGACAGCTCAGAAAAATTGAAGCAAATACAGAGAAAACAGACATAGCTTTAAAAAAAACTTATAAAAATATTTTAAAGGGATTAAACTGTTTATGGAATGAAAACAACATAAGACCATATCTGTTAACATGCAGAAGGGGGGAAATACAGTAAAGAGCCCTGTCCTTAAAAGCAGTCAGTTCCCCCAAAGCCTGGGAGAATAAAACAGTCTTCCACCTCCTGGTGGAAGGACAACAAGGAGAGAGCCAGTCTGGCCTCTCTGAGAAGGGAGTTCCGAAATCTGGGAGGAGCCACTGAGAAGGCCCTCTCCCGCATTCCCCTTAAAGGTGCCTGGGAAGAGAGAAGGGTCTGGGTAGAATATGATCCTTCAGACATTTAAAATATTTTTAATTGCTTTATGAATTTGGCACCTTTATACCCAAAACAAACATTCTGTTTGTGAGCTTCAAGTTCTCTCATTTCCCCCCTCTAACCTCATTTGTTTAGTTCATGTGAAACATGATCGTCTAATTTTGAAAAAATAATAATATATGTGTGTTGAAGAAAATGGAAAAATTGGGTTATAATGAAATCTCAATGCAGCCTCTTTGAGGAAGGCAGTGAAACATACAGTACAAGCTTTTATGCTGTAGGTTGCTGGATGTGTGTGTGTGTGTGTGTGTGTGTATGTGTCATGTACTTTATGTGGCTTTGATGTTAAATGTTAATATTATTTCTATTGCATGTTTAAAATGTAAGCTGCTTTGGAGACCTTCTGGTTCAAAAAAGGAGAAGCTTGTGATAGGTTAACATTGTCCACTAATTTTATTCCACTTTATTCTGCATAGGCAGTTCACAGAGAAGGCATTCCTCTATGGCCAGAATACATTCCATGACTATTGAAGCACCCATTACGAAGGTGAGACACTACCGTTTGATTTCATTGAGATCCAATGGCTTCATTTTTCCCTAGGAATTTGCCTTTTCCCCTTACAAAACTACCATGCTCCTACAAAGGCCCCCCACATATTAGCATGGGTTTACATGGGGGAAATGTTCTGCTATATGCAGCCAAAGGCCACATAGAAGTAATAGGAAACCATGGTATCCTGTCCTGGTCCGGACAATGAGCCCATGTAGCATGATGGAGCAAGACAGGCCTGTAGTTGCAGCACCAAGGTAAAGGTAAAGGTACCCCTGCCCGTACGGGCCAGTCTTGACAGACTCTGGGGTTGTGCGCCCATCTCACTTAAGAGGCCAGGGGCCAGCGCTGTCCGGAGACACTTCCGGGTCACATGGCCAGTGTGACATTGCTGCTCTGGCGAGCCAGAGCTGCACACAGAAACGCCGTTTACCTTCCCGCTGGTAAGCGGTCCCTATTTATCTACTTGCACCCGGAGGTGCTTTCGAACTGCTAGGTTGGCAGGCGCTGGGACCGAGCAGCGGGAGCGCACCCCGCCGCAGGGATTCGAACTGCCGACCTTTCGATCAGCAAGTCCTAGGTGCTGAGGCTTTAACCCACAGCGCCACCTGTGTCCCAAGGACAGCTCCAAATGAGCAACGTGCTCTGAGGGCTGGAGGCGAACTAAGGCCTTTTGAGCCTCTGTCTCTAAACCATCTCTCTTACGCTCTGTGCTCTTGGAGAACTACAGGCTCAGGCCAACCTTTTGGCCTGAAAGTGGACATTTCTCCTTTACTCTCTAGCCTGGTGTGTTGCCTCACCATTGGACCAGTGCCCTAATGTAGGAGGCACACAGTTCCTTAGACTCTGGGGAAGGGGGCTGTGGGCCACGGTCAGCCTTCAGTGAACCCTGATAATCAGCACCAGCCTCAGAGCCAAGCACCTCATCCAGATATTCAAAGAAAGGCCTTGGAACTTCTCCTCCTCCTCCTCCAGCTCCAAGACCAGGACCAGGACACATGGTTTCTTGCTACAGACAAGAGCAAGCCTGCATGAGCCACACAGTCATGTCTTCTATTACAAGTGCAAAATGAACTACTTTTGCAGTTATCTTTTTGTTACCACAAGTTAGTAAGAACTCAATTTTCTGCTGTGCTGACCGCTAATATTTTCTGACCACAAGCAAGGACTTTGGCTGTAATATTTATACAAACAGGGATCAATGTGGTGAACTGGTTTAATGAGACAAGTCAGTTTCAAAAACCAAAGTTCAAAGTTACGACAAACAATCGTTAAGATGAAACACACTTTGCCTGAGTTTTGGCATAACGCTAAACTGCTGTTATTTAAAAATGGAAGGGAAAGCTTCTGATCTTGTGGGTGAATCAGAGGAGAGCGGAAAACACTGAGATTGATTCAAATAACTAAACCAGCATGCCCCAATGTGATGACCTCAATATATTTTGGACTACCGCTCTCATAAACCCTGCCCATTGGCCATATTGACTGGGGCTGATGGGAGTTGTCGTCCAAAACATCTAGAGGGTTCCATTTTGGAGGGAAGAGATGCTTGTCTAAACCATAGTTTAGCATTACGTCTGAATGAGGTCACTATAGCCAATATGGAGCTAGATGACCAATCGTCTCTGACTCTAACACAGCTTTCTATGTTCCTGTGCTTTTGACAGTCAAACCTGACTTCTTGAATTGCTTGTTGGAATCTTTCCTTCAACCTAGGTAATAAATATTATCAATGCTGCACAAGAAAGTAGTCCCATGCCGGTTGCTGAAGCCTTAGATCGAGTTCTTGAAATCTTGAGGACCACTGAATTGTATTCTCCACAACTTGGGACGAAAGATGAAGACCCACATACGAGTGACCTTGTGGGAGGTTTGATGACAGTAAGTAGAATCTGCTTCTTGATTAATGTTGTCTGAACCTTAAGTGAGCCAGTGTGGTGGGAAATGGTATTTTTTTATTTTAAAAAACACACTATATTATGGGGAACCCTGGGGTGCCTCAGAAATCCTTTGGAACTTCTTCAACAAAGACGCTCAGTCATGACAGATAAAATTCGTGGCAGATAAAAATCACATGACAGTGAGGCCCAACAAGCCTGAAGAGCCTAACCAGGTTAACTGTCATGGCTTTCTCACAAGGAAACCTTGGGGAGGTGGCTCAGCGGGTCGTAATTAGGGGAGATTACCCAGCAACCTCACAAAACTACAGTACCCAGGATTCTCTGGGGGGAGGTAATGACAGTTAAGCTGGTGTGAAATGGGGTTTCAGTTTCTAAGGCAGATGCATCCTTTATTGTGTGGGTTTCTAGTAGGAATGAATAAATCATTTTTTAGCATGGGTTCTTTTCAAATGTGTTCACACGTAAGTTGATGGGGTCCCATTTCTGCATTAATCCATGATATTTTAGATTTTTTTAATAAAAAAGACAACAACATGCACGTAAAGTGGAAAAATGCATTTTAAAATGTGTTTTGATACGTTATTTGAGCTGAGGACTGTGTCCAAAGATTAGGGAAGTGTGAAAGCCGGTGGGTAACAATGTCAAGCATGTCTACTCAGAAGTAAAGCCTACTGAATTCAGTGGGGCTTTCTCCCAAGTAAGTGGGGCTGGGTTTGCAGCTTTGGTTCCAACCTGCACTGTCTTGGGGTGTTTGGGGTGTGTGTGAAGAATCAGGTCAGCTCACACCAGAATGCGTTAAGATTGAATTTTGCAAGCTTCTCTAGTGACACAAGGGCTTCATAAGAGAGAGGACTGGCTTTCAGTGAATGAGGAGTGCATTCATGTTAAGCGTGTTAATTGGATAAAAAGTGCTCAAGAAACTGTTTTTCATGGTGCTGGATCAAGTCTACCCCCCTTGTTGATTCTGGAAGGTGCACAAGAGCTTTGTTTTGCAGTCATGTGCTTTTGGAGGAAGTGTCAAGCAGCTGTTAAGAGCCAGGCAGCTGTCCCCTCTTAAGTCACAAAGCTCCAGACTAATTGATTTATTGTTCTTAAAATAGAAGCCAGATGCAGACACAGACCAGCTGCAGCTTGAGTGTATTACCTTTGCACTCGGCTTGAAGTCTGAAGGTTGGGCGCACTTGTCGTTAAGGTCCCTTAGCTTGTGGTAGTCACGACTCATCTAAGCCCCAGTGATTTCAGTGGGCCTGGAGTGCAGAAGCAACTCACCTGGTGGGGTTCAAACCACAGTGCTAGTTTCTAGGCTGCCTCATCCCTTGCCCAGTCCCGCTGTCAAGAATCTCACACAAGGGACGAGCTCCGTGAGCCACAGTGTGACTCTGGGGAGAAGGTGAGCATGGCAGCACTGTGGTCTAAACCACTCTTGGGCCTGCCGATCAGAAGGTCGGCGGTTCGAATCCCCACCACAGGGTGAACTCCCATTGGTCTGTCCCAGCTTCTGCCAACCTAGCAGTTCAAAAATACACCAGTACAAGTAGATAAATAGGTACCACTGTGGTAGGAAGGTAAAATGGCATTTCCGTGCACTCTAGTTTCCATCACGGTGTTCCGTTGCGCCAGAAGTGGTTTAGTCCTGCTGGCCACATGACACGGAAAGTTGTCTGTGGACAAACACCGGCCCCCTTGGCCTGAAAGCGAAATGAGCGCTGCAACCCCATAGTCGCCTTTGACTGGACTTAACCATCCTTGGGTCCTTTTACCTTTACCTAAGCATGGCTAAGTCCGTTTGCAGCTTTAAAGGTTAAATTCAACACTAGGGATGGAAGGATCTGACCATTTGGGTTCTCTTGGTTCCTCATTTTCCCCTGTCTTCAATTTAGTTCTCAACATTTCCGCAGCCACTTTTTGGAAAAAAAAAATCCTCATGCCCTCAGCGTTTTAGCACAAATTTCTCCTAATGGACACATTATTGTATGCAGTTTTGCATCTTTGCAAGCAATTTCTCCTAATGTAAAGCATTTTTGTATATCATTTTCACTAATACCTTCGTTTTTTATGCACACTTTCCCCTAATACATGCATTTTTCTAAACATTGTTTGGTTGGAGAACTTCCTTGCAAAATCTGGATAAGTCTGAATTTCAAAAGATGGCTGTAGTTCGGCTCTCATATTGTTTCAGAAATTGCAGATCTCATAAATTCAGCTTTAAATGCCAGCTATATTTAATTCCTCCCCCCTCCCTCCCCAACATCTTATATTGTACCCATAAATCAACTGATGACGAGCATACCTCTTTCAGGACCAGTGAAATATGACCCAATTCAGCCAGAATGACTGCTCCACTGCATGGGTTGCATCCGACAAAGGTTTACTCAAAGTAGCTCCATTAAAATTGAGGTCATGTCTACTAATTTCATTGGATCTACTCTGAGTAAGGCTAAGATGGAATACAACCTAGTACTCCAAGCACTTTCTTCCCCATGTGCATCTGGAACAGTAAATTTATATATAATAATCCCCCCCCCCATTTGTTATTTTCAACTCTTTCCTAAATAGGATGGCCTACGAAGATTATCAGGGAATGAGTATATATTATCAGCAAAACGTAAGTCTTCTCATCGCAAAGTGTACATTTTCTTTATCTGTTTTAGAATTGGTGACTTTTATAAAATGCATTTTATAAACTTTTATAAAATACAACCCAATATTATTTTAAACAAAGAATTTGTGTACAGTTTATTGTACAGTGGTACCTCGGGATGCAAACGGGATCCGTTCCAGAGCCCCGTTTGCATCCTAAATGGAATGTAAGTTGCGACGGCATGAGCGCGGTCGCATTTTGCCGCTTCTGTGCATGCACGTGACGTCATTTTGAGCGTCTGCGCGAGCGGCGAAACCCGGAAGTAACGCGCTCCGTTACTTCCGGGTTGCCGCAGAGCGCGACCCAAAAGCGCTCAACCTGAAGCATATTCAACTCGAGGTATGACTGCACAATTACTGCTATAACTAACAATTAGGGAAGTGGTTGCACACAATGAGCTTATTCCAGAAAGCCTATAGACGCTTTATCAGTTAAATCTGTATTGGTTTTATTCATTCATTCATTACTTCTGAAGCACCTGTGCTGAGATTAAAAGTGATTTGCAGGCTCACAATCTGTAGGTAGGAGACAAAACTTAAAAGGCACCCATTTTTGAGGGTTGCATAATCTCAGCCATTTGCAAAGTATACCCCAGGGGCTGCCAACATGGTGCCCCTGAATGTTGTGGCTGCCTTGTAATCTTCCCCTGCTGCCCGCATGGGCTCTGGGATCTCCACTCCCTTCCCCCCTCTCCCTTGAAAATTACATAGAGATGAAGAAGGAAGTTGCAAGAGGGACCCTCTTTCCCACTTCCTCTTTCAACTCTTATGTGATTTTTACCCAGACCCCTTGGAAAAGTGGGGTTTGTGCGCACTATCTGTTTCTGTCTCTTGGCGGGGTTGGGTTGCAGGGAGCTGATCTAGGGAAACACGGAGGGAAATTCTCAGAGGGAGTGGAGCCCACGACACTCACTCCAAAAAACCAATTGTGCTCAGAGGTCCAGAAATAGTTGGCAGCCCCTGAAAACCTTGCAGTCCTGAGCTCTTCTGGCTGACAGACAGATACAGAGGTTGCTTCCTGTCAACTCTGTGGTCTGAAGACAGCCAGCAGTTGGAGGGTAGAGGGAGCATACCATATTTTTTGCCCTAAAGGACACACTTTTTCCCTTCCAAAAATGAAGGGGAAATGTGTGTGCATCCTATGGGGCGAATGCAGGCTTTCGCTGAAGCCTGGAGAGCAAGAGGGGTTGGTCCGCACCGACCCCTCTCACTCTCCAGGCTTCGCGGACCTCTCCGCAAGCAGCGGGAGCCAGCGCTGGGCTCCCACGGCTTGCAGAGAGCTGCCTGTTTGGGAACTGGGGTCGAGGGAAGCTCGGGCCTCCCCCGCCCCAGCCCCGCGCCTGGGGGGGAATAATTTTTTCCCCTTTATTTCCCCCCAAAAAACTAGGTGCGCCTTATGGGATGGTGCGAAAAATACGGTAGTTCCCTGCAGATGTGCCTTCTCTGTTTGATGGATGGGGTTAGGTTTGCCTTCCTCTTTCTCTCAGGGTTTTTTAATTTATTTATAGGAAGTAGGAGGTGCAGCCTTTGATCCCCAAGCTGTTGCCAGAGGCCAGGTCATGCTTTATAATTTCCTCCCACTGTCTATTTTCTCCCGTAGAAACTCATCAGGTCCCAGGTAGTTTAATCTCGCCCATCTCCCTTAATGACATACCACCACGGATAGCAGAAGCGATGGAAAACGAGGAATACTGGGACTTCAACATCTTTGAATTGGAAGCAGCAACCCATAAAAGGTTTGTTGTCAAGCAAGTAAAACAAAAAGAACAGTGTTTCCCAAACTTGGGTCTCCAGCTGTTTTTGGACTACAACTTCCATCATCCCTAGCTAGCAAGACCAGTGGTCAGGGATGATGGGAATTGTAGTCCAAAACCAGCTGGGGACTCAAGTGTGGGAAACACTGTTCTAAACTGCGTTGCAGTCTGAAAATAAGTAATCTGGAACATAAAAAAGTGATGCTCGATGTGACTTTTAAAACCCTGGCCAACCTAGTCCCAAAGAAGTAAGTGGGGGGAAAGAGACATTTGCTGTGCTGAGACCCTGTTTTTCCTCTGTTTTCCATCCAGAATAGACACTTCCTGCCTTGGCTTAATTTAATGTGCTAGAGACATGTTGTCAAAGGCTGAGGCTGCCCAAGATGCTTTGGCACTTGAGGCAGAAATCCAAGCTGGCATCTCCCTAGTTCACCCTGGTGGCAGGAATACAACAATAAACTTTTTTACAGTGTTTAAGATTTTCCACTTGAGGCAGGCAATCTCACTCTGCTTAATGGGAGCTCAGCCCTTGACCCAGGGCTATCTGATAGCATCCTATAGGCCAGATTTAGCCTGCAGGATCTTGGTAGTTAGTGCCTACCCTAAAGTTTCACTTATGAGCTCTTTGCCAGTCGTGGTGCAATGGAGGTTTTATTTCAAGATTGTTGCATTATTTTTGAGACCAAGACTGTATTCATGCAGCAACTTGTTCCATTTCTCCAACACCTCCCTAACTGTTCATGTCTGCATTATATTTCAGTTTTCACATGATGTAAAAGCCACTTCTGGAAAACTTGTGAAATGTAGTGCGTGTTTAGCGCTCATTTCCATATCACTGGATTCCAGAAAAAAACACAAGTTTGTAGCCCCCTCAACCTGGAAAATCACAGGAATAAAGTGATGAAATTTGGGGCATTATACCAGCATGTAGTTTTTTCTTGCTGTTTTCATGGAGGAACAGAAACACACATGTGCAGGAAGCTCAGGAGAATAGTGACATTGTCCAGTGACAATGTTGTTTTGCAGCGCACCCACTGCTATCAGTGAAATTTAGTGCATCATGCTGGTATCTCATTCAAAAAGCTGCAGTTCCACAACAGAACAGATACTGCGATGGGAAAGGAATGTAAGAAAACAAGACAGAAGCCCTAATATTACAGTCAGGAAAACTAAGACAATATTCCCCACGTTTGAATAAAACATTCGTGAACAGCAATATTTCTCTGGCTATTTCTGCCTTTAGACAACAGCTGGACAGAGGCTGGTCTCGTGGTCTGATTTCACTTCTCACAGCCTGAATACCAGCTGTTGGGGAATCACAAGTCAGAAGAATGCTCTTTTGCTCAGATCCTGCTTTAAGGTGTCTCATTGACCCCTTTGGGAACAGGATCCTTGAGAGTAGACAGGCCATCAGCCTGATCCTGCAGGGTTCTCTTTATGTTACCATCCACAAGCTTTTACCATTCTGATAATGTCGATGGCGATTCTCCTTTCAGGGCATTTTCGTTGAACTTCTTTCTTTCTGTCTCTCTCCCCACCCCACCCCTTCAGGCCTTTAGTTTACCTTGGTCTCAAAATGTTTGCCCGCTTTCGGATCTGCGAGTTCCTCAATTGCTCAGAGTCGACCCTGCGATCATGGCTGCAAGTCATCGAAGCCAACTATCATTCGTCCAACTCCTACCACAACTCGACTCACTCTGCTGATGTGCTGCACGCCACGGCCTATTTCCTTTCCAAGGAAAGGGTTAAAGTAAGGACAGCTTCTCAGGAGAGAGGTGGGAGGAAGGGGGACCAGTGGTGGCTGGTGGCCATGGGGCTGGTGGGGCGGAAGGCAGGCAACCCACCCATAGGCGGAGGCAGAGCTAACGGCAGACAGAGGCAGAGCTATCTAATTCCAGTTTCCCCTCCATCCTGACTTCCACAAGGGAAGACCTAAAGAGAAGACAGCTGATGGACAGAGCCATCCCCACTGGGCTGGATGTAAGTCAGAAGGCAAGCAGGTGTGGGGAGCAGATTGAGGTTGGTGGGGCAGCACCCTACTTGCCCTGATGTGCCAGCCTTCACTGATAGGAAACCATCAGAAGCTGGAGTCTGGGGTAGGTCAACAATAAAGCATCCAATATCAGCAAAGTTAACTCCTTATTCAAAGAAACAAAACAGCTCAGTCCTGTTGGTCACAACAACCCTTCCCAGTGGGTCTTGCCCCAATGAGGCAGTTGCAAGAACTGCCTTCCCACTGCTCTCATAAGACTCCTCCTTTCCCAGGTCCTTCCTCAGCAACCTGAGGCTCCTTCGTCTTGTATCTTGTTGCTCCGCTCTCTTCGTTTTCTCTGCTCTGCATGTTCTGGGAGACCAGCAGGGAGGGGAGTTGGTTGCAGCAAGAGGGGAAGACTCCCTGGACTCTTCAGCGGCCTGTCTTATCTCTGTCTCCTAGCCCTGCTCCTCTCCTGCCTCTGAGTCTGGGCTGCCCTCTGCCACAGCCTCTTCCTGCTCACTAAACGCTGTTGCATCTTCAGCTTCCGACACCTCCTCTTTCCAGACTGCTCCCTCTTCTCCCTCGGACCACGCATTGTGGTCCTACCACCAGTCCCTGAAGCCTTCTTCCCTTGGGGATTCCCCAGCTAGTGCCTTCTTCCACTGCTCTGCACCCAGCCAGTCCATTACAAGAACAGACCAGACCAGTTTGTCCACCTAGCTCAGAATTGATGTAGTGACTCTAGGGTCTCGGGCTGAGAAGTGGCCTCCTCATCACCTGTTGTTTGGTTCTTCTGATTGGAGATACCAACTTTGACATGCAAAGCCCCAGTGTTGCATAATTCACATACGTATGCACACATGCATACTAGACAGCTTGAATTAACAACAACAACAATAATAATTTTTTATTTATATCCCGCCCTCCCCAGCCGAAGCCAGGCTCAGAGCAGCTAACAGTAATAAAAGTAACACAGCATTCTAAAATCAATATTCTAAAATCAATTCAAAATCAAATGGCAACCACTGGGCCAGAGTTCTTCAAGGATCACCAAAGGAGGGGGTCAGACTGTGCCTTGGCCAAAGGCCTGGTGGAACAGCTCTGTCTTGCAGGCCCTGCGGAAAGATGTCAAGTCCCGCAGGGCACTAGTCTCTTGTGACAGACCGTTTCACCAGATCGGAGCCACAGCCGAAAAAGCCCTGGCTCTGGTTGAGGCTAGCCTAACCTCTCTGTGGCCCGGGACCTCCAAAATATTTTTATTTGAAGACCATAAGGTCCTTCGTGGGGCATACCAGGAGAGGTGGTCCTGTAGGTACGAGGGTCCTAGGCCGTATAGGGCTTTAAAGGTTAAAACCAGCACCTTAAACCTGATCCTGTACTCCACCAGGAGCTAGTGCAGCTGGTATAGCACTGGGTGAATGTGATCCCGTGGCGAGGACCCCGTAAGGAGTCTCGCTGCGGCATTCTGCACCCGCTGGAGTTTCTGGGTCAGTCTCAAGGGCAGCCCCACATAGAGTGAGTTACAATAATCAAGTCTGGAGGTGACCGTCGCGTGGATCACAGTGGCTAGGTCAGGGCGAGAGAGGTAAGGAGCCAACTGCTTAGCTTGGTGGAGATGAAAAAATGCTGCCTTTGTTATAGCTTTTGACATGGTTTTGACACTGTAAGAACACCAGAGGAGCATGTTGGAGGAGGCTATTGGCCCTTCTAATCCAGCAATCTGTCCTCACAGCAACCACGAGGATGCCTATGGGAAACCTGCAAGCAGGACCTGGGCACATGAACATTCTCCCCTCTTGTGATTTCCATCAACAGGCAGACAGAGGGATACTGCCACTGACAGTGGAGGTAGAGCATAGCTATGCAGATAGGAGCCACAAACAGCCCTATCTTCCATGAATTTGTCCAAATAACTTTTAATGCCATACTAGCTCATGGGCAGGGACGCGGGTGGTGCTGTGGGTTAAACCACAGAGCCTAGGGCTTGCCAATCAGAAGTTTGGCGGTTCGAATCAGAACGAATTAAGTAACCTGAGGTACCACTGTAGGTACCGCTCCAGCGGAAAGGTAAACGTCGTTTCCGTGCGCTGCTCTGGTTCACCAGAAGCGGCTAAGTCATGCTGGGCACATGACCCGGAAGCTGTACGCCGGCTCCCTCGGCCAATAAAATGAGATGAGCGCCGCAACCCCAGAGTCGGCCACGACTTGACCTAATGGTCAGGGGTCCCTTTACCTTTTTAAAGAAAAGTGGGACATTCTGGGATCAAATCAGAAACTGGGGCAGCTTCTGTAAATCCTGGGCTGTCCCTGGAAAATAGGGACAGGTGGAAGATCTGAGAGCTACATTTCCCAGAGTGGTTTAGCAATCAGCCCCTCTTCCCAGGGAACTCTAGGAACCGTAGCTCTGTGAGGGGGGAAAGGGGTCTCCGCATAACTCTCAGCACCCTTAGCAAACTAAAGTTTCTAGGATTTGTGGGCGGGGAACAATGACTAAATCTCTTCTAAACAGCCTTGTGTAAGGAAGCGAAGTCGGTTAGAAGTAAGCATTTCCCCTATGACTTAGCTTTCTGCAAGCTGGGAGAGTTTGACATAAAAGTAGAAACATTCATTCTAGATGCAGGATAAGCCCAGTGGTCTCTTGGGAACCTTACTAAACATCCTTCTCATCTTTGTCTTTTCCCCCCACAGCAAACCTTGGATCCCATTGATGAAGTTGCTGCTCTGATTGCTGCCACTGTTCATGACGTGGATCATCCCGGCCGAACAAATTCCTTCCTGTGCAATGCAGGAAGTGAGCTGGCCATTTTGTACAACGACACAGCAGTGTTGGAGAGCCATCATGCCGCCTTGGCCTTCCAGATCACCACACGGGACGATAAATGCAATATTTTTAAAAACATGGAGAGGTGAGTTTTCAAAACGGGGGGATCTGCAATGCTTAGGCT
This sequence comes from Podarcis melisellensis, assembly GCF_964234715.1. NCBI lineage: Eukaryota > Metazoa > Chordata > Lepidosauria > Squamata > Lacertidae > Podarcis > Podarcis melisellensis. The sequence continues at coordinate 38,102,540 of NC_138546.1, read as the reverse complement.
ATAGTCTCTACATACCTTGAAGCGATGTTTTCGAAAAGGAAACGGCAAGGAAACACACCAGACAAAAAATGCCATTGAAGGGTGATATACATATTAGAGGTCTGGTAGGAAGGGTTGTGAAACAGCTCCCTAAGATCTCATAAACCTAAGGGCTGATTCAGATGGTCAGGAAAAAGCAATTGGGTACAGACCTTTAGGGACTATGCCACTCCCTAATGAAGGTGAGGATCACATAGTTGAACTGCCGCCCAGTGAAAAACACTGCCACCCTTGCCTGCATGTGGAAAGCTAGAACTTCAGGAAAAGGGTTGTCCCCATGTGCTAACTTTCCACATGCAAGGAAATTTTGATATGGCAAGAGAGGCATTCACACATATTCCCCACCTGCATTCTGGAGTACAGTGGTACCTCGGGTGACAGACGCTTCAGGTTACAGACTCCACTAACCCAGAAATAGTGCTTCAGGTTAAGAACTTTACTTCAGGATGAGAACAGAAATCGTGCTCTGGTGGCACGGCAGCAGCAGGAGGCCCCATTAGCTAAAGTGATGCTTCAGGTTAAGAACAGTTTCAGGTTAAGTACGGACCTCTGGAACAAATTAAGTATTTAACCCGAGGTACCACTGTACTATAGCCTTGAGAAGTCTCCTTCATTGATAGCCTGCACATTTAAGCAGCAAAATTTAGTTTTAGATTTATCAACTTACTTTATAGTTTTCGAGTCATCCACTAAAATTCTAGTGGATGGATCAAAAGGGGTCAATTTCAGGAGCATTTGAATTTGAATTACTGGTGCTGTTGTTCTGAGTCTTATTTTGGTTCTGTTGTTGAAATAGGGTTTAAAAAAAGCTATCCAGAGAATTAGTTAGAATGCAGTTCCTTTTAAAGTCAAATCAGTTGGTTAAGTGGTTCAAAATGCAAAGGATTAACAGACTGAAATTTTTTTAATTGGTTGACAGCTCTAGTAAACTATAAAGCTCTGTGTGTTGTTCGGATTGTTCCCAAGTTTTCAGTCAGAAACCTTTTCAGTCAGAATCTAGACAAGATGGCTTTGAGCCCATGCATATCCCACACTTCCCTTCTTTTGCAGGAATGAATACCGAACCCTCCGGCAGGCCATTATCGACATGGTCCTGGCCACAGAAATGACCAAGCACTTTGAGCACGTCAACAAGTTTGTCAACAGCATCAACAAGCCGCTGGCAGCGCTTGAAGAGAACGGGGTAAGAGGCTCTCCGGGGAAGGCAAGGAGATGTGAAAGCTGCAAGTGGATGTTAATTTATTACTTAATTTGGGAGCTAATTGGCCTGCAAATTTCACGCTGCTTCCTGAGGAGCAGAATGACATCTAGGCAAATCCTTTCTCCTATACATCTTTCAGGATTTTCCCTATTTCTAGCCCAAGAGCCAGTGTATTATTATTATTATTATTATTATTATTATTATTATTATTATTACAGTGGTACCTTGAGTTACATACGCTTCAGGTTACAGACTCCGCTAACCCAGAAATAGTGCCTCGGGTTAAGAACTTTGCTTCAGGATGAGAACAGAAATCGTGCTCCGGTGGCGTGGCAGCAGCGGGAGGCCCCATTAGCTAAAGTGGTGCTTCAGGTTAAGAACAGTTTCAGGTTAAGAACGGACCTCCAGAATGAATTAAGTACTTAACCCGAGGTACCACTGTATTATTATGCAAAACAAATGTTGTTTTTTAAGAGAGGGGGGGTATGTGGTACAGTTTCCAGGGGACTTTACTGCATCCTAGAGTGAAGGTGGTTTGCGCCCCACTCAAAACCATGCCCCTGGGGCAATGCCCTACCAATGCTTCGCCCCTATCCCATCCTTCTTGGCATGAGAGCAAATGGACACTGCTGCTGAACGACCCATCTAGCCCAGCATCCTGGAAGGAGGTTTGTGAATGGCCCTTATCTAAATGGCCATGTATTAGCTTGTGGAAAGCTAGCCTGTTGGTAAGTAGAGATGTTTTCCCTAAGAAAGAAGGGGCTGCTGGGGGGCCCATCTCTACTCCCAGTGGTCAAGCAGATGTCTAAGATGCACGACTTGCGTGCAACAGCTTTTCCTCCCCTGCAAGATTCCCAAGAACTGGGATTCAGAGGCATACTCTGCCAGCGGAGATGAATATAGCCATTGTGGTTAGTAGGTAAAGGTAAAGGACCCAAGGATGGTTAAGTCCAGTCAAAGGCGACTATGGGGTTGCGGCACTCATCTCGCTTTCAGGCCGAGGGAACTGGCATTTGTCCACAGAGAGCTTTCTGGGTCATGTGGCCAGCAGGACTAAACTGCTTCTGGCACAACGGGACACCGTGATGGAAGCCAGAGCGCACAGAAACGCCGTTTACCTTCCCTCCACAGTGGTACCTATTTATCTACTTGCACTGGTGTGATTTCAAACTGCTACGTCGGCAGGAGCTGGGACAGAGCAACGGGAGCTCACCCTGTTGCGGGAATTCGAGCCGCCGACCTTCCGAATGGCAAGCCCAAGAGGCTTAGAGGTTTAGTCCACAGCTCCAGCAATGGCCTTTTCCTTCCATGAATCTGCCTAACCTTCTTTTAAAGCCATCCAAGTTGGTGGCTAACAGTAATTCCATCGTTTTAGCTATGCACCCTATACAGAAGTGCTTTATTTTATGTCTCCTGAATTTTCCAATATTCAGCTTTAGTGTACATCCCTGAATTCTAGTATCACGGAAGAGGGAGAAAAATTTCTCTTCCTCCAGGGCCATGAATAATTTTTGCACACTTCCATCATGTTGCCTCTTGTCCTTTAGAGAGAGCTGTAAGTTTCACCTTTCCTCCATATATAAAACGTTTTTTTGTATGCACACATTTTAAAAGGGTAAGGGTACGACGCAGCCGTTGGATAAGGGCAAATAAATCACATTTGCTGCTGGGTTTTTCATGCCTTTTTTTTTTTTTAAAAAAAGTCTTATTTTCTTTTCTGTACCACATTCTCTTATAAGTGCCGTTTTAGGTCCCTCCTCGCTTTGCAGTTGCAGTTGGCTTGCCCTTTTCATTTATTCACACCTCCATCTGTCTTCCTTGCAAAGCGGCTGAGAGGAACAGTTTCGGGATTTTGAGAGCAGAGATTTGGCATCTCCCAACAAATAACTTGCCAGTTCCGATGGGTTGGTTTTGTTGTGGTTGGACAACCCACACACACAAACACCTTGCACCCCCCCCCCCAAGGAAAGCACTTTCTCCTTGCAGTTAAAAAGGACATCTATGCTGCTGAAGGACGAAAAAGCTGGAAACTGAGGTCCCCGGCTACTCTGCTCGTCCCTTAATGTGTTTACTTTTACATTGAGGGTTGGAGGCTTCCTCCGAGTCTGCTGCCCTTTGTACACAACTGTGCAGGAGGTGGCTGTTTTTAGCTTCTTCACAAAGGGCTCCTTTGAGCTTCCCTTGAAATCTTTCCATTCATTCAGCGAGAAGTTGGATCAGGCCCAAGTATTTTGAAGTCAGCGCAACGAGAACTGAAGCCCCAGTTCCTTTGGTCATCTCAGCAGTTGGTCCTTGATGAACAATGGGGGTCCCATTGAAGCGCCATTTGGAAACTTGATCAAATGGCAATGCCGCGCAGAGGGCCAGACTCTGGACTCCAGGCTGAATGGCTGGGCTCTTCCACGCAGGATCAAAGCCTTTTTCGGTGGCTAAATTGGCCAAAAACAGCTGCCTTTCCTAATTCCATACTCATTGGCTTCATTTAAAATCACACTTTCCCCCCATAAGCTTTCATGGATAAGAGTAGGGGTGAAAGCCATCCTTTAAGCATTTGAATTTATGAGAGGGGAGAGAAAATATGGGGGGGGGGGAGTAGTTGACGAATGAAGTTTGGATGATCGGGGGAGGTAGATGTTTGATTGACAGTGATTGACATAACTCTTAACATATGTTTTTATCTTTAAAGGTTTCAGATAGTTGTTTTCTACTGACTATTTTATTATCTAAGCCACTATGAGTTTTATTACAATCAAAGGACGCAGGTGGCGCTGTGGTCTAAACCAGTGAGCCTCTTGGGCTTGCTGGTCAGAAGGTTGGCAGTTCAAATCCCCACAACGGGGTGAGCTCCCGTTGCTCTGTCCCAGCTCCTGCCAACCTAGCAGTTTGAAAGCACGCCAGTGCAAGTAGATAAATAGGTGCCGCTGCAGCGGGAAGGTAAATGGTGTTTCTGTGCGCTGCTCTGGTCTCTGTAACGGTGTTCCATTGCACCAGAAGTTCAGTCCCGCTGGCCACATGACCCGGAAAGCTGTCTGTGGACAAACGCCGGTTCCCTCGGCCTGAAAGCGAGATGAGCGGCGCAACTCCATAGTCGCCTTTGACTGGACTTAACCATCCAGGGGTCCTTTACCTTTTTACCTTTATTACAATCAAGCAGTACATCCAGCTTGTGAAATAAATTAAAACTAATAATAATAGTTTATTTATATGCCACCCATCAGACTGGTTTGCCCAGCTGCTCCAGGTGGTGTACAACAACTTAAAACACAGTACATCAAACGTTGAAAACTTCCCTGAAAGTTTCATGACATCTTGAGCCTACTGATCATGCAGGTACCTCTCCCCGTCCCTCAATACCCATGTGTGTGAAAGTGTGTTCATGCATCCAAAACAGACTTTGATCCTTTAAAGCCGCTATGAATCTGTTCATGTTTAAGGTTCCCACAAGATTCTTTGTTTATACGTGATGCCTTTGAAGTTCCTGCACAGATGCTGATGGTACCTTTTTGTCAACTTTTCGATAAGGGTGCAAACGGAGATAGCGATTCCATCAAAACCGTCCTCACGTCTCCCGAAAACCGGATCCTGATCAAGCGCATGCTAATTAAGTGTGCTGATGTTTCCAACCCATGTCGGCCCCTGGAGCAGTGTGTCGAGTGGGCAGGCCGCATCTCTGAGGAATATTTTGCACAGGTGGGTGAGATACGGCCAGCTGGAGAAATTTCAGCTGAGAAAGAGAGAGAGAATTCAACAGTGCATTGTTCGTTTTTGGTTGTTAGTTTGTTAATTTTAATATCGTTTTGTGGATTAGGAGTGCTGTAATGCTTTGTGAATTTTATAACAACTTTATATCACCGCTTTTCTTGTGGCTGTGCTGTTTAATCTATTTTTAAGTTGTTTGGTTAATAGTGTTTTATAGAAGGTGGTTGTTTTATGGATGAGTTGTTAATTGTTTTATATAAGTTGTGTTGCAATTGTGATGTTCTACTCTGTTATTATTTATTGTATGAAAACCTCTTTGTGACACGTATGAGTGGCATAGAAACTGAATGTTGATTCTATACATGATTTTCATAGGAGGTTAAGGGTACGTGGAGGTGTCTTTCTCTCCCTTCATTTCTGACCCTAGCTCAGTATAATATCCTCCTTGTTCTGAAATCACCCCCAAATGAAAGCAGTCAACCTATGTGTGCTCTCAGACCTGGTCACAACCACAACCCATTTTAAGATTCTGCAACTTTCTAAGATTCTGCAATAATCTTGATTTTTCATATGCTTTGGTATACTGCTTCTCGTACTGATTTCTTTAGCCAAGAGAATATCTTATAAATGCTGAAATAAATAAATAAATAATAAAAAGTTGAGAGCTCATTAACAATAACAGACAAAACAGTCGTAACAATGGGTTTCTTTTGGGCGGGGGTTGTTTTTCAGACAGATGACGAGAAAAGGCAAGGATTGCCTGTTGTGATGCCTGTTTTTGACCGGAACACTTGTAGCATCCCCAAATCTCAAATATCCTTCATTGATTATTTCATCACCGACATGTTTGACGCTTGGGATGGTAAGTAACCTCTTATCCCCTTGACAACTGCTCAGTAGGCAATCCAGAATATTGTTAAGATTTGCTTAGAATAACAAGACTGTGTTGAAAATCTGCAAATTAATTGAACTCAAAGAACAGGCCTCTAGCATGCAGTGTTCAGAGCCATTGGACACCTTCCCCATCTTGTGCCACTGTATTCTGCTCTGGTCAGACCTCACCTGGAGTACTGTGTCCAGTTCTTGGCACCATAGTTCAAGGAGGACACTGACAAACTGGAACGTGTCCAGAGGAGGGCAACCAAAATGGTCAAAGGCCTGGAAACGATGCCTTATGAGGAACGGCTAAGGGAGCTGGGCATGTTTAGCCTGGAGAAGAGGAGGTTAAGGGGTGATATGATAGCCATGTTCAAATATATAAAAGGATGTCACATAGAGGAGGGAGAAAGGTTGTTTTCTGCTGCTCCAGAGAAGTGGACACAGAGCAATGGTTCCAAACTACAAGAGAGAAGATTCCACCTAAACATTAAGAAGAACTTCCTGACAGTAAGAGCTGTTCGACAGTGGAATTTGCTGCCAAGGAGTGTGGTGGAGTCTCCTTCTTTGGAGGTCTTTAAGCAGAGGCTTGACAACCATATGTCAGGAGTGCTCTGATGGTGTTTCCTGCTTGGCAGGGGGTTGGACTCGATGGCCCTTGTGGTCTCTTCCAACTCTATGATTCTATGATTGTCTTATTCCGCAGGAACGTAAGCACTTTGTTTCCTTTCTTCTCCAGCCTTTGCAGATCTTCCAAATCTGATGCAGCATCTAGACAACAACTTCAAATACTGGAAGGGGCTGGACGACAGGAAGCTACGGACCCTCCGACCTCCCCCCGAATAGCAACCGGGCCTCTTGGTGGTCTGAATATTGCACATCCGGAGGCGTTCCTACAAACTTGCATTTGAGAATGCATTTTCGGATTTGTTTTGGTCACTTCAGTATTACAGCAAGGCCTTCCTGTACACAGCTTCGGAGAACCTGAGCATTCTAAGAATGTCTTGAGGTCAGCAGTGGACTCTTGGCAACCTCCCACCTAGGGACTCTGTGTTGAGTGAGCCTTTCAAGTTGAATTACACTGGACTGCTGCGATGTCTGTACTGAAGAGGGTTTGAAAGCGAACCTTTTTTTGGTTTTGTCTCACATTTTTGGCATTCTCTTCATGCCAGATTTCCAAAGCTTGAAGATAGCCTCCTCCTTATAAAAGAAACAATTTTAGACACATTAATCGGATCTACAAGTGAAGGCGAACATCTCCATCGGTGGTAATCTCTCAACAGTTATGAGGATACTTTTTAACGAGCACTTAAAGGAAGAAAAAAACCCCAGTTACATTGAACAATATTTGACATGCAAACCTTTTATGAAGGATTTTGGGAGGGGGGGAATCTTCTGAAAAACGGACATAGCTCTATTTTTTCGCATTGCAGAAGGCGCAATCATTCACTTCTGAGCACTACTGAGAGTCAGGTCTCTTTAAAATGAGTTTAGTAGCAAATGTAAACAAACGAACCCACCCAACCTGCAAATCTTTTGAAGCTGATCGTTAGACATCTTTGATTAAAATATGTTTTATTTATTTTGTTAGATGTTCAATATTTTCTATGAATTTATAAAGACTTTAAAAGCCAAAGCCAACTTTAGATGCATTACAGATTTACATGATTCATACTCGTTACGCATTTTATTTTCATAATGCAAAACGCTGTACAATGAGGATACATTTTTATTGCACTGTAAGGATAGATGTGTATGTTGAAATATTGTTCAATTTTATGTTAATTAAAATAAGTTTTTATCAAAGGTCTCATTGGAGAGCCGTCAAACGAAATGACATTGGTCATATAACTTGTACTGTGACCGTAGCTGGAACTCCCCAACACTGGAGTTGGGACAGTGATCCTCAGAGCCCTGGTTTAGTAGTAAAACCAAGGACAACAGACTCAAAGCACCCCCATCGTTCAGCCCAGACACTGAGGTCCAGCTCCGAGGGCCTTCTGGCGGTTTCCTCCCTGCAAGAAGTGAGGTTACAGGGAACCAGGCAAAGGGCCTTCTCCGTGGTGGAAAGCCCTCCCACCAGATGTCAAGGAAATAAACAACTATCTGACTTTTGGAAGACATCTGAAGGCAGCCCTGTTTAGGGAAGTTTTTAATGTTTTAACACCCATACATCGTGTTTTTTATATTCTATTGGGAGCCGCCCAGAGTGGCTGGGAGAATCCAGCCAGATGGGCAGGGTATAAATAATAAATTATTATTATAGGTCAAATCCTCTTATCTCCAGGTGTTCTGAACCCCTGTCTACCTGGCAGGTCCAAAGTTCAAAATCTGAGGGTTGATCAGCACAAGTGAAGTCCAAAACCCAACGTCTGTGAGGGTCAGGAAAGGAGGTTCAGGGCCAATCCAAGTAGCAAAGTCCAGCAGTCAGGATATAATCCAAAGTCAAACCCAAAGCACAGCCCCGTCGAGGTCCAGGAACGTCCAAGTCAAGGCCTATCAACATGGGCAGTTGAGCAAACACAGCACCTCAGCTCTGCTGCCTTTTCAACTTTGCATCTCCATTGGTGCAGGGTCTGGGCTTGAGGAGACATGAGACCTCCTGTTTTGAGCCTATTCCAGCTGAGGAATCACAGAGCTAGTGATTCCCACCTGGCCAGCTGAGGAACTGGGTTGTGGGCCCTTGGCTGCTTCAACCTTCTGGATTGCCTCACCTGCTGCTCCCTTTGCCTCAGAGCCTGTCATGATCATGAAGACAGGGACCCCTCTGGTGATGGGGCCTGATGCTCTGGTTCCTGTGTCCTGGCCCCCAGCCCCTCGTCATCCTCCGTCACCCTGTAAATACCTCCAACATACCTCCAAATACCTCCGTCACCCTGTAAATACCTCCAACCTCTCCCAAAGCCCAGCTTGCTCCAGTGTCCCAGTCCCAGTTACACCCCTCGCTGGGATCTTATTCCTCTTCCTCCCTGTTATTCTGCCAGTTCATGACGCCAGGTAAATGGACACAGTGATGGCAAATACCTTTTGCAGGAGACCAGGACTGTAAAATTTGCCATCAATATCTTCAGAGGTATACAAAATGCACAGTGAACAGATGATAGACTTTCCAAACTCTATAGTAGATATGGTTTCAATCTGCCATAACTTTTCCTGTCCAGGTTTCATTTGAGAAGAATAAAAGGGACATCCTGGTGCACTCAGCACAATTCTCCATAATTTGGGTGCCTCTGGTGCAGGGAAAACGTTCCCAGGTGGAATGTGCTTCAATATGTCTTTTTCCCACCCACTGTGCTGGAGAAGAAAACTAAAATAGCGATTAAAAAAAATGTTTTAATTCCCCAGTGGTTTGTAAACTTTCCATCCCTTTGACATTTGGAGGAAGCATTCTGGAAGACGGCAGAAGAAGTATGTTTAAACGTATATCTTGCAAAGTGTCAAACATTTTAGCCTATTCCTCTGAAACATTTTCTTTTATTTATTTTTATGCCATTCCATAGACCTCTGAAATTAAATCCTTTCTTTGGGTGGGGGGGTTAAAATACATCATGGAGATGCTTGTTTCTTTGTTCTCAAAATCTCAAAGTGTCTTCTGACCCAGCCTGACTTTTTGCTAATGTTTGTTTATTCTTAATCTCCATTCCTTGGGTGAAAAATATACAGGAAATGCAGCTTGATTACGTCAAGGCGCCCATTGTGGTGAGAAAGCCAAAAACTTCCCATCTCTCTAGAAGTTAATGTATATTAATAGCACCCAAATGCAAAGGGAGCTCTGGGTTTTATGGATACTTAAACAGAAGGGTTTTTTGGGGGGAATATATTTCCATTCCTCATTATTTCCCTTCCCCCACAGCTATATTTTAGCTTGGGAGATGCTAAAACAGATTTTAACCAATTTATTGGTTAGATTAACCAAATGTTGCACCTTTAAATTGATTTTTTTAAAAATTAATAACCCTGATTATTCAGAGCATCATCTTATACAATCCACGGGTTTGTTTTTTTATGGATATATAAAAATCTAACTGTTTTGATCTAACCTTATAAATTGGTCAACACAGGTTCCCATGAGAGCAACTCCCTCTCTGGAAACTGAGCCACCTTTTGGGAGTGGCTGGGGCAACACAGGGTACTACTAATATATATATATATATATATATATATATATATATATATATATATATATATATATATATATTTGCTTTCGTAGATTTTTACGGGTACAGGAATGCAGGTTTTGGTGTCCTCGGGTGTCTTCCCGTGTAAAAGTTGGGGTGTCTAGGCGACGTTTCGACGAGGTTTCACTCGTCATCTTCAGGCTGGTGCTTTCGGCTTCTTGTTACTGGAACAGAGCAGGATCTCAGTGTTTGAGTTCCTATAAATACTGTTGAGGGGGTGTGGTGTATAGCCTCCAATGTTCTGGGCAGAGAGGAAGTTCCCAGGCTAGTGTGCCTTTTCTTCTTTTGTTCCTTAATTACTTGAGGGATATCTTGAGTGATTTCTTGAGTGATATCCTGAGTACCACTTAGGTGGGTCATTAGGTGTGGATTAGTTGCTAAAGTCTTTGTGTCTTGACCTCTTGAACTTTGTGAAGAGTTTTTCTGAGAAGATGGCTGTACTGCACTTAGTTGTGCTCTGGCTTGGCTTCGTGTATAGGGGCGAGCTGTGGTTTTGTGGCCTGTGTCAGCCAGATCTGTGTAGGGATTGCAGGGGGGTGCAGCATCCGGAGGTGCCACCATGGTTTGGCTACTGGATGGTGTCTGTAATTTATCTGTGGAGAGGGTCTGGGTTTGGGTCTGGTGTGGTTGATTGGTGATGGCGTTCTGTGTGCCTCTGGATCTGGTGTCAGTTTTTGTGGGGAGGGCTAATTTCCAGATGTCTGGCAAGCGGAACACAAGAATGCCGTCAAAAAAGAAGAAAAAACTTCCTCTCTTTTCCAACACATGAAAGAAACAGGACACGAAATTAATTTTGCAGATTCCAAATTGCTCTTTAACATGGAACATCACCACAAGAGAATAATCATGGAAGCCATCGAGATAGAGAAACACCCTCACAACATGAACAAGCGTGACGACACATCCCGCTTGCCAGACATCTGGAAATTAGCCCTCCCCACAAAAACTGACACCAGATCCAGAGGCACACAGAACGCCATCACCAATCAACCACACCAGACCCAAACCCAGACCCTCTCCACAGATAAATTACAGACACCATCCAGTAGCCAAACCATGGTGGCACCTCCGGATGCTGCACCCCCCTGCAATCCCTACACAGATCTGGCTGACACAGGCCACAAAACCACAGCTCGCCCCTATACACGAAGCCAAGCCAGAGCACAACTAAGTGCAGTACAGCCATCTTCTCAGAAAAACTCTTCACAAAGTTCAAGAGGTCAAGACACAAAGACTTTAGCAACTAATCCACACCTAATGACCCACCTAAGTGGTACTCAGGATATCACTCAAGAAATCACTCAAGATATCCCTCAAGTAATTAAGGAACAAAAGAAGAAAAGGCACACTAGCCTGGGAACTTCCTCTCTGCCCAGAACATTGGAGGCTATACACCACACCCCCTCAACAGTATTTATAGGAACTCAAACACTGAGATCCTGCTCTGTTCCAGTAACAAGAAGCCGAAAGCACCAGCCTGAAGATGACGAGTGAGACCTCGTCGAAACGTCGCCTAGACACCCCAACTTTTACACGGGAAGACACCCGAGGACACCAAAACCTGCATATATATATATATATATATATATATATATATATATATATATATATATATATTATTGTTGTTGTTTTTGCAGTGCCATTCTCCAGCCAAGTAATGGGCACAACCATGCATCAATTAGGGTAAAGTGTGCATTAAAGGATGAGTGAAATCAACAGGCAAAACTGCATTACATTAAGGAAAATGACTTTGCAAAAAAATAATAATAATGCAAAATTTCATACAAAAACGTGCACGCTAGGAGAAATTAGTGCTTAAATGCTGATGGATTTTAACGAGGGCGTTTTTTAAAAGAAAGAGATCACAAACTCTTGGACATGAGGACTGAACTTAAGACGGGAAAAATAAAAATGGGAGACAAACTGAAATTGACACGTTTTCCCATCCCCAAAAGCTAAGGGCCCTCAGGCCCCCTTTAACCTGGAAAAAGCAGTGTGTGCAGAGTGGGCATTTCTGAGCTCTGTCTCAGACGTTCCTGGACTGTGCAGTGTGAGACTAAAGCCCCGAGAAAACTAGAAACTGCATGACCTCCCCGTCTTCTTGATCTGCCCCTGGAGACAGTGAGGTGGCTATATAAAGCTTGCAAATGATTTGTTTTCCAGGCAATGTGACATCATTTCCCTGAGCAAATTAATCTGTTAGAGCCTTTTTGTAACACATGAGCTCATTTGGGCGACGGAATGAAAGGATCCTGTCATTTCTACATTAGCCAAATGATTGCTTTCTGGTCCACCCCCTCCTGACATCAAAAAGTATGAGATGGGATTGAAAAACATGGAGAAGAACAAGTAGCCCAGGTTTTTTGGGTGGTGGCGGTGTGTGTGTGTGTGTCATTGGAGAGATAGCTAATATTTAATATCGAAGGATCAAAAGTTTATTTCTTTGTACAAATCCCTAAGGGGCTTAGTTGCAAGCATGCAACTTTCGTGATATAGTGATATAGGGAAGGTAGGTCTGATATATACTGAATTCCCTCATATTTTCACTGCGTCATTACTGTTTTACCTTCTTTGAATGCTGACCAGTGTGATTTTCAACAACACCGATGCGCAGTTGTTTTGTTATAACTTTGAGTACTCCATCACAGTTATACAGACTGCCTATTTTAGCTTAAAGTCAAGAGAGTTATAAATCCATTAAAAGGATTATAAATCCATTGGAATCAATGGGCTTAAACAGCCTTGAATATAACTTGGCTTGTCTAACCCACTGGTGTCTTCTCTCCCCCCCCCCAAAAAAAAATAATTTTTATTGGGTTTTACAAATTTAAAATTATAATAATACCACAACACATCCACAATTAGAATATTCCTCTGAATCTCTGGACTTCCCACCTTCTCTTCCATGGGTACTGTTGTTAAACTTTCTCTACGACATTTTTTTTTCAATAATCCAAGTTTTTTTATAACTCCATTATATCCATAGCTCTCGCTACATTACAAGCATTATTGCAATCCTGTTAATGTTTTCAATTACTTACAGTGGTCTCCAAGGTAAATTATACATTTTCCCCATTCCTTATATAAGTTTTGGTTTCCAGGTTCCTGAGCTTTCCAGTCAGTTTTGCCATTTCAGCATAGTCCAATAATTTAATTTGCCATTCTTCTCTGGTGGGGACATTAACTTCTTTCCATCTCTGGGCTAACAACATCAGTGCAGTTCTCGTCGCATACATAAAAAGTCTTTTCTGCTCCCTTGGAATATCAGCACCTACAACTCCTAATAGAAAAGCCTCTGAGGTTGTTTTTTTTTTAATAAAAGTTATTTTAAGCATTTTTTTTCAATTCATTATATATCATTTCCCAGAATGGTTTGATTACCTTACACGTCCACCACATATGATGAAAAGTGCCTTCTTTTTACACTGGTGTCTTCTCTAGCAGGAGTTCTGCGGAGTATCAGGCATGGGATCTCTTCATACTCTTATTCCTGAGATTCTTTTAACCTGAGATGCCTGAGGACTGAACCTGTTGTTCAGTTGTGGGTGAACATATCAGACGACACAGCGATTCTTCAAACAGCTCTTGTTTATTCACAGGGCAGAACAGAACTGAACTGAAGGGTTCAGCAAGCCTGCTTATATAGAGCTCCACTACAACGCAACAGTAACCACTTTCTGTAACTATCCAATCACTGAACGTCACTTTCAATTCCTTATTTGCATATGTGGACCTGAGTGAAAACTATCTACAGTATCCCCCTGCTGGCCCAGGGTGAGAACTTAAGTATATAACATCTGTGACTTTCTGTTTGCAAAGCATGTGCTCTTCCACCAATAACCTAATGGTGACACGCAAGCAAGAAACCTTTTATAGCAGGAGTTATTGGCACCCATCTGTCTTGAGAGACACTGGGGTGCATCTCTAGAGGTGAAGTCAAACTGCTATATTAGCAGCACTGAAGTGATCTCACTGGGGCACAAGTTTGGGCAGAGGGTATGGAGGTCCTCTGCTGCCCTGACTAGGCCTCGCTGATGTGGTCCAAAAGAAAACAAAGCAAGACCAACTTGGTTGCAGGAGTTGCTAGAAGGAGGCGTACAAGGAGCCACCCAGCCATCTTAGGGGCTCTGCTCTGGATTTGTTTAAGTCTTGCTCCTTAGGTTTTTCTTCTCCCGAAGGTAAGGTAAAAGGTAAAGGACCCCTGGACTGTTAAGTCCGGGCTTGCGACGCTCATCTTGCTTTCAGGCCGAGGGAGCCGGCATTTGTCCATAAACAGCTTTCCAGGTCATGTGGCTAGCAGGACTAAACCGCTTCTGGTGCAACAGAACACTTTGACAGAAGCCAGAGCACACGGAAATGCCATTTGCCTTCCCTCCACAGTGGTACCTATTTATCTACTTGCACTGGCGTGCTTTTGAACTGCTAGGTTGGCAGGAGCTGGGACAGAGCAACAGGAGCTCACCCCTTTGCTGGGATTCGAACCGCTGACCTTTTGATCAGCAAGCCCTAGAGGCTCAGTGGTTTAGACCACAGCACCACCCGAAGATGTCCTGCGAAGCAGTGGAAGTTTAGGATCAGACAGGGAGGAAGGAGGGGAAACGCAAATTCAGAAGCCAGTTCTTAACCAGCTGGGATGGAAACAGTGCTTAGGTAGCCTGGGGAAATATAATGAGCAACTTTAACTTATGCTTATAATGAATGCAGAGTTGATTCAGATGAGAAATGCAGACACTCCTTGTAAAAGTGTGTTAAGTAGGAAGCACTGTACATACAAGGAGAATTCACCCTGACATTGTGGTCGCAGAGACTGATATCTTGGAGAGCTACTGTCAGTTAGTGCAGGCAGCACTGAGCCTAAATCGATGATAGTTATTTAAATTTGTATACTACCCTCCATCCATAGATCTCAAGGCAGTTCACAACATAAAAATGCAATATAAAAACTACAAAATAAGAACAGTAGCAAACCAATGAACTCGCCTCCCACAACACATTTAAAAGGGCATCAGATGTCAATCAGCCAAAGGCTTGGTTGTAGAGGAACATTCTCTCCTGATGACTAAAGTTGTATAATGAAGGTGCCAGCCAAACCTCTCTGAGGATTGTTGTTGTTTAGTCGTTTAGTCGTGACCCCATGGGACCCCATGGACCAGAACACGCCAGGTACTCCTGTCTTCCACTGCCTCCCGCAGTTTGGTCAAACTCATGCTGGTAGCTTCGAGAACACTATCCAACCATCTCGTCCTCTGCCTTTCCCTTCTCCTTGTGCCCTCCATCTTTCCCAACATCAGGGTCTTTTCCAGGGAGTCTTCTCTTCTCATGAGGTGGCCAAAGTATTAGAGCCTCAGCTTCAGGATCTGTCCTTCCAGTGAGCACTCAGGGCTGATTTCCTTAAGAATGGGTAGGTTTGATCTTCTTGCAGTCCATGGGACTCTCAAGAGTCTCCTCCAGCACCATAATTCAAAAGCATCAATTCTTCAACGATCAGCCTTCTTTATGGTCCAGCTCTCACTTCCATACATCACTACTGGGAAAACCATAGCTTTTACTATATGGACCTTTGTCGGCAAGGTGATGTCTCTGCTTTTTAAGATGCTGTCTAGGTTTGTCATTGCTTTTCTCCCACGAAGCAGGTGTCTTTTAATTTCGTGGCTGCTGTCACCATCTGCAGTGATCATGGAGCCCAAGAAAGTAAAATCTCTCACTGCCTCCATTTCTTCCTCTTCTATTTGCCAGGAGGTGATGGGACCAGTGGCCATGATCTTAGTTTTTTTGATGTTGAGCTTCAGACCATATTTTGCGCTCTCCTCTCTCTGTGGATACTGTTCCACAAATGGAGAGCCACTGCAGAAAAGGCCTATTTTCATGTTGCCACCGTCCAGACATCTTGTGCAGGAGGCACAGGAAGTAAGGCCCCAGATGATGCGTAATTGGTCCAACTTGGTGTAAGTCAGCTTCTTGTGTTCCCGTGTTTAAACTTCCAGGCTTCCTGTAGGCATCTAGTTGGCCATTGTGTGAACAGAATGCTAGGCTAGGCGGGTCACTGGCCTGATCCAGGAATGCTCTTTTTATGTTCCTAAAGGCTCACAATGTTTGCATGTGAGTTCCTATCTCGCCTGTGAAATAAAAGCACATTCCTTCCACACCACAGAGTCGAACTTTTACAAGAACTTCTGCATGAGTGGAAAAGTGTATCGCAAAAAGGAAAGCCCAGGGAATTGGAGGCTGCGAGTTGTGGACTGTACTGGAGAGCATCTCCAAACAAATATGAAATAATCCCAGCTGATTCATCATCTTGGGTGGGTGGGAGAAAGCAGGAGAGCAAAGAGGAATACAGTCCAAACTAAACTGTTTGATAAAAAAATATATACTTTGAACCACATCTGAGTCCAAGCCTAAGCTAATTAAACATCTGTGACATATTTAATACCGACTCAGTAAACATTGACAGTGTGGAGTGTATTCATGAGACTTTGCAGTACCGCTTAGACAGCAGAAAGGTCAAACACTGTGCATTAAGCACTTGCAACACAAGCACACTGGCCCCATTTGCCCTATACATTTACATGTTGATAGCTTCCTCCAAAAACCCTGGGAACTGTAGCTTGTTATGGGTGCTGATAGTTGTTAATAGGACCCCCCCCCCGTTCCTTTTACCAAACTGCAATTCCCAGAGTGGTTTAACTATCAATCCCTCTTCACAGATAATTTTTATATGCAGTTTTGACTGATGTGCACATTTTTTACACACACGAACCCCCCGAACATAATGCATTTTTGAAACTTATTTTTTTACTCATCTTTGTAACTTTATATTTTTGTACACATAACTTGGCTGGAGCATTGCAAACTTCAAAGAAGGGCAAATTTAGAAAAAGTGATCCCAAAGAATCATGGGAACTGTAGCTTTGTAAACTGCAGTTCCCAGGATTCTTGGTGGTGAGCCCAGTGCTTTAGAGATACGGTGTGTGTGTGTGTGTGTGTGTGTGTGTGTGTGTGTGTGTGTGCAACATAGCTGTCAACTTACAGTTTTGAAAATAAGGGACCAGCAGCCTCGAAAATAAGGGATCAGCAGCCAAAATAAGAGATTTTCCAAGCACAGGTTATGTTCAACTTCTGAGTCCCTCCGAGCCAAAGGCAGAAAGCCCAGCCAGCAGCCAAATGAAGCCTCAAGTGGTGGTTCCCACAGCGCAGCAACCCAGCAAAGGGGATGCAGCAAGGAAAACCACCGTCACCTCTCCGCTGGGAAGCGCTGAGCAAAGGTGAGTCCCCAGGCAACGCGGCCGATTCGATTGGCACAAGGCATGCAAGCTCCACCCCCCAGTTGTTCTTAGTCTCCTTATTGGGTGAGCAGTGCAGCCATGCAACACAGTTGGAGCCTCCCTCCTCCCTGGCCGGCAGGGAGGGAGAGGAGCTGCTTCCTTTGAAACCTGGGAAATTTAAGGGACATCATCGATAAGGGACAGCAGCGGGACACGGAGCTGGGATAAGGGACTTTCCCGCCAAATAAGGGACGGTTGCCTGCTATGGTGTGCAACCTTATTTTATTGTCTTATTTGTTAAATTTATATTCTGCCTTTCCATCCCAAAGGGATCCCCAAGTCTGATTTAAGATCACTGGGCACACTGGGCAAAATGTTGTTTCACACTTCTTCTCTTTTATACAGGCAGATAAGCTCTGGATCAAAGCTGTGCTTTAATTTTCTCAAGTTAGTGGAGGGCAAGCTTGTCCAATGGGTCTGGTTCTCCACTTGCTGTTGGTCTCTGAAGAGAGACATACAGTGCTTGGCATTTACCTCCTGATGTTCTGAGCTTGCAAATGTCAAAACTGAATAACGCTTGTGTTTTGATTACCCCAAGGACTGATTCACAAAGCCAGCGAGACAAAAGGGTTGCTTCAAAACGACAGGCATAAAACCTTCAGAGACACATTAACAAGAGGCGTGCATTCACGTGATAATAAAGCTATCAGTTCTGTGTCAGATGTTCACTTAGCCAGGTTATTACATGACATTTGTAAGTAGTACCTGATTAATATGCCCAGAAGGGGAGGAAACGCCCCTTGAAATGGCATTTCCTGCACTTACGAGGTGACAGGCTAGTATCAGTGCAGCGTCATAAACAGAGATGCCATGTCACATTTCAATTTGAAGATAGGAAGTGAGGAAACTTGAGCACAGACCCTCCAAGTGTCCTTATTTTCCAGAGACAGTCCTGGATTTAAAGAAGCCATTTCAGTTTCTGAACTGATCCCAGAATGCCCTGCTTTTCTTTAAAGGTAAAGGGACCCCTGACCATTAGGTCCAGTCATGGCTGACTCTGGGGTTGCAGCGCTCATCTCGCTCTATTGACCGAGGGAGCCAGTGTACAGCTTCCGGGTCATATGGCCTGCATGACTAAGCCGCTTCTGGCGAACCAGAGCAGTGCACGGAAATGCCGTTTACCTTCCCGCCGGAGCGGTACCTATTTATCTACTTGCACTTTGACGTGCTTTCGAACTGCTAGGTTGGCAGGAGAAGGGACCGAGCAACGGGAGCTCACCCTGTCATGGGGATTCGAACTGCCGACCTTCTGATTGGCAACTCCTAGGCTCTGTGGTTTAACCCACAGTGCCACCTGCGTCCCTCCTGCTTTTCTTTAGGACAACCCTATTTTCACTGGAGAAATATTGGCGGGCGTGTGAGTGAACTTTTCAATAATGTCCAAAAACGTACTCTTGATTTCTTAAAAACTGGAATGGCTTATCTCACGGGTGGAAAAACCTCAGGCCTGAAGCCCAAATGTGGCCCTCAGAGCCTTTCTACCTGGCCCTTGGAACACTTCCCAGGCCACACGCTTCACTGGCCTTCCTATGAACCCCAAGTGTGTTTGCCTGGCTGGTAAAGGTAAAGGACCCCTGGAGAGTTAAGTCCAGTCAAAGGCGACTATGGGGTTGCACCGCTCATCTTGCTTTCAGGTGAAGGGAGCTGGCGTTTGACCACAGACAGCTTTCCAAGTCATGTGGCCAGCATGACTAAACTGTTTCTGGTGCAATGGGACACCGTGACGGAAACCAGAGCATACAGAAACACCGTTTACCTTACCGCCACAGCAGTACTGAGTCCTTTTTTTCTGGGGAACACAGGGGTACGCATACCCCTAAACATCCTGTGAATGTAAGTTTTGTCTCATTGAGGGGCATTATTTCAATATGAGTAGGAAAATGAGAGTACAGTGGTGCCTCAGGTTAAGAACTTAATTCGTTCTGGAGGTCCGTTCTTAACCTGAAACTGTTCTTAACCTTCGGTACCACTTTAGCTAATGGGGCCTCCTGCTGCCGCCATGCGATTTCTGTTCTCATCCTGAAGCACAGTTCTTAACCCAAGGTACTATTTCTGGGTTAGCGGAGTCTGTAACCTGAAGCATCTGTAACCTGAAGCATCTGTAACCTGAGGTACCACTGTACCCCTAAACATTTTTTTAAAGAAGAAAAAAAAGCACTGGCGCTACCTATTTTTCTACTTGCACTGGTGTGCTTTCGAACTGCTAGGTTGGCAGGAGCTGCGACAGAGCAACGGGAGCTCACCGTGTCGCGGGGATTTGAACTGCCAACCTTCTGATTGGCAAGCCCAAGAGGCTCAGTGGTTTAGAGCACAGCACCACCCGCATCCCTTTGCCTGGCTGGTATGTGACCTTGAGCTCTGATAGTTCCTCTTGCTTGTTTGGATTGAGAATTGAATGGGTGGCATTGAAGGCAGTGCACCTTTGAATATCATTTGCTGGGAACTGCAAGCAGGAAGAGCTCTGTTGCACTCAGGTGCCCAATCAGATGCCCATGGCTTGCCACTATGAGACTGGCCACTATGAGAACAGAATGCTGGACTAGAAGGCCTGAGTATTCATTTTTTTTAACTTGTTTGGTTTGGCCTTGCAATGACCAACACACATTTCAAACATGTATCTGACTACTTGCATATCATTTAGCTTTATTTTATTTATGTTTTGATTTTTATTACATTCGTTTATTACAGCATCTTAAAAAGCAGAGACATCACCTTGCCAACAAAAGTCGGTATAGTAAAAGCTATGGTTTTCCCAGTAGTGATGTATGGAAGTGAGAGCTGGACCATAAAGAAGGCTGATCGCCGAATAATTGATGCTTTGAATTTTGAATTATGGTGCTGGAGGAAACTCTTGAGAGTCCCATGGACTGCAAGAAGATCAAGCCGATCTATTCTGAAGGAAATCAGCCTTGAGTGCTCACTGGAAGGACAGATCCTGAAGCTGAGGCTCCAATACTTTGGCCACCTCATGAGAAGAGAAGACTCCCTGGAAAAGACCCTGATGTTGGGAAAGATGGAGGGCACAAGGAGAAGGGGACGGCAGAGGACGAGATGGTTGGATAGTGTTCTCAAAGCTTCTAACATGAGTTTGACCAAACTGCGGGAGGCAGTGGAAGACAGGAGTGCCTGCCGTGCTCTGATCCATGGGGTCACGAAGAGTCGGACACGACTAAACAACAACAACAAATTACATTCGTACACTGCCCAGCTTTAAGGTTCAGGTTTAAGGCTAAAGAAATGACTCCCAACCCAGACAACAGGTTATAAGTGTCAAATCTGGTAGGTATTTGCTGTGCTATAAGAGCGTGCACAACATGATTGTAAGTCGCAGATGAGCTAAGAAGGCATTTAAGCTCTGCTTCTTGCAAGAGCTTTTTCCCATCCGAAGGGTTGTTTCTGGGAATACTCAAAGGATTGCTTGAGGCTTAGTGGAATTGGCTAGCAACAAGGTGTTTCTCTTAAGCGGTGGACACTTCCCTGTATGGAAACGGGAGAGCTGCCACCTTTTCCTGCATAGAAGGGATGGGGTGTTTTCCAAGAACAAAGTTCAAGTTCTGGCAGGATCAAGGTGCAAAAGTTCAGCCTTCTCTTCACTTGAAGTTCAGCCCATGAAATCCAGTGGAGAACCCCAGGTTTTGCAGTAGAAGTAGAAAAAAGATGCAGAAGAAGGAAAAATATGCCTAGGCAGTGACGTCCCGTCCCCCCAATAATAATAATAACGAGGATCTCAGTCCAGTTCAAGGTTCATACACCCTACTATTGCAATAAAAGTTCCCATTTGAACCAATGGAAACATCATCATCATCATCATCATCATCATTATTATTATTATTTGCAATGCACATAGCACACATGCCTCCCAAAAATATCTGGATTAGGACAACAGTAGAGGACAAAGGATTAAAGCCCCAGTTATGACCTTCCAAAATAGGATCCTTTTGGCAAATTAAGTAGGATCCAACTCTCCTAGAACAGGGGTACTAACATGGTGCTGTCCTAATGTTGGTGGACTACAGCTCCTATCATCCCTTTCAGCCATGCTGGCTGGAGCTAATGGGAGCTGTAGTCCACCATATTGAGGGCATCACTTGGCCTATAACCCCTGAACGACCCAGTTCCTCTACCATTTAATTTAGGAGGACCCTGTTGTTTTCTTAATTTATGAACCACCTTCCACATCAGCCTCAGGGCAATATACATAAAAACAACTAAAGACAGGTTTACAAATGGTACCAAAAATATCAGTCCAAGATGGGTTTTAAAATAATACAGAACAAACACCTCAGGAAGAGACCTGGAAGATCTCGTTGAGGAAAACGGTCTCCAGTTGTCTCTGGAAAGTGAAGATTGTGGTTGACAATTGTATCTCAACAGGAACGAGGGCAGCTGCATTGAAACCCCTGCCCTGAGTCATTGTAAAATCGGTTTCTGATGATTGATTTGACTGCTTCAACTTTTTTACTCCTTCAAACTATTATATTGGTGCGTTTCAGTTAATTTGCTGTTTTTCCTGCATTTTAATGTTCTGTTGTATAAGCTGCTCTGGGTTCTTTCTTTCTTTCTTTCTTTCTTTCTTTCTTTCTTTCTTTCTTTCTTTCTTTCTTTCTTTCTTTCTTTCTGAAGAATGACATGGGAAATAAATAATGCTGAGGGACTCCTGGGTCTCCAGATGCCATGGGACTCCAACTCCATCAGCTCTCGCCAGCATAGCCAATGGTCCGTGTTAGAGGTATTGGTTTGTTGGTTGCTCGAGAGCAATCAGGCAATATGCCTCCAAAGCGTGTTTCTAAGGCTTTCTTATTAGTGATAAAACCTTTAGAATGCAAAGCGCCTGTATTCCATGTCTTGCTCATTCACTGGCAGAATCTGAGTGTGGGCGGTCCTTAAACCTTCCCCAGCAGAGTAGTTTCTTGATGCCCAGTCTTCACCTTCCCTCTCTGCGTGGAAGCCTACTGCGCAAGGAAGGCGTGGATAACAGGGGACCTCCCTCCTCCCCGCTTTGCGCACCACCTCGCCTCCTCCGCCCCCTGCATCTCCTCCCCACTGGGGGTGTGGCTACTCTCCTCCGCTGAGGAGGTGCTGCTTCCCACAATCTTTGGGGGCTCTCTGTAATCCACCCAGCCTTTCCCCTCTCGCCGATGGCAGTTCCCTGACAGTCAGGGATGTTGGGTGCTGTAGTACAGCTAGGAAGGGGAGCATCCATCAATTTCAATTTCTCCCCATTTCCAATCTTAAATTCAGTTCTCCACATGGCCACATCAGTTTATTATTTTTTTTAAGACAGCATGAAGGTTCATCTGATTTCCTCCAATGCACATATTTCTGCATAATATGCTCATTTTTGCAAAGCAACATTCCCTAACACGATGCTTTTCTGTACATTATTTTCACAAATAGATGTGTTTTTATGCGCACTTTATATGGAATTTTGTTCACGACACTTGGTTGGAGACCTGCATTGCAAAATTCGGAGGTGTGTGGAGTTTGACGTACATCTGTTCACAAATTGTTTTGCCAAGTGCAAATTATGTAGGTTCACCTTGAAGCGTGAAATTAATAGACTCTTTCCCCATGCCTAAATAAAGCAACATCTGGAGGACCATAAATCAATTAAACTATGCGCCTAGTGAACATCAAGTTTGGCCTTAAATCAATCTTAGAACAAGCTTCATCAACCTGGAGTCCTTCAAGTGCTTTAGACTGCAGCTAGCATATCTGGGGGAGAAGGGAAGAATTACACAACAGTTTGGTCATTCTTTGAGGCCTGCCAGCTTTATTGGTGGTGAATTTGTTCAACAGCAACAAGATGCAGTCTTTTCATGTCACTTCTGCTACTACCCTCTAGTGGTGAATTTTAGCCTTGGCACTTTAAATTACTAATACAAGCTGGAAAACAAGCTAAATAACAAATCCTGCACAATATTGGATAACTCTGAGGCAATGAAGGGCTTCGTATTCCTGAAATGTCACACATTTGTCATTGTTCGGTTGGCTTGCGTAAGCTTTGCAAAATTCAGATTGCACCAAAGTACAAGACTCAAGTCAAAAGACCTGAAGCCTTTTTCTTAGGTATCATGGGTAAAAAAAAAAGGACCCCTGGATGGTTAAGTCCGGTCAAAGGTGACTATGGGGTTGCGGCGCTCATCTTGCTTTCAGGCCAAGGGAGCCGGTGTTTGTCCACAGATAGCTTTCCGGGTCATGTAGCCAGCAGGACTAAACTACATCTGGTGCAATGGAACACCGTGACGGAAACCAGAGCACAAGGAAACACCATTTACCTTCCCGCCACAGTGGTACCTATTTATCTACTTGCACTGGCGTGCTTTCAAACTGCTAGGTTGGCAGGAGCTGGGACAGAGCAACAGGAGCTCACCCCTGTGGACAAACGCCGGCTCCCTCGGCCTGAAAGTGAGATGAGTCCCACAACCCCATAGTCCAGGGGTCCTTTACCTTACCTTTTACCCTTTTACTTATGGGATGTGTCCTAACCATGCACCTGTGATCAATGAAGAAACATTCATCCATTGAAAGCCATTAAATAAGCATCTTCAGCTACTTCTGGAAATCCCCACCAGCCATCGATATCCACTGGCAAGCAAACAAGTGAAAGTGGATTGTTTTCATTGCACACACCACAGAAAAAGTCTCTGCTGCAATTTATAACCTTTACATGTTGTAAAGCATGGCACACATCAAGGCTGGTGGGGTGAGGCTAGCAAAATTCAAACAAAGGAAGGATTATTTGGAGAAATACTCCTTAGAGGAGCTTTGGGGTGCTTAAAGAACATGCTCTATAATAGGCTGGGCAACCTGTGGCCCTCCAAGTGTTGCCAGTACTCCAAATCCCATGATCTCTGACCAGTTGCTATGCTGCCTGGGGCTTATGGGAGTTGGAGTCCAACAGCCTCTGGCGAGCCACAGATTTCTCACCCCTGCAGAATGCAACTGGATCCTAAGTTGTGAGGGAGCATCTTTAAAGAGTACACACAGAAGCATCTGGGTTTTATTTTATTTCTTCAGTTTTTACTGCAGGTGGCTCAGTGCCTCCTGCCTCGCACTATCGATATTCACAAGAAATATCACAAGCTTTGACTTGCCTCCCAAACTGCTTATTTAGAAAGCTGGTGCAGAGATGGCGAAGAAAGAAAGAAAGAAAGAAAGAAAGAAAGAAAGAAAGAAAGAAAGAAAGAAAGAAAGAAAGAAAGAAAGCTTTATCCAAATGACGCTTACATGGAATCGTAATTGCTCTTTGCAGATGTTCCGTGGAAGCTGCAGCAATAAGGACCACTGAAAGCTCATCATGACCCAAAGACACACAGTACAACAAGCTTATAATGTAAGTAAAAGTTAACATATCTTTCAAGTTATTATTTTCTGTCATTTTTTCTGTCATTTTGCAGCTGTGTAATCTGCTGTGGGAGCTTTGCTTAAAATTTTCTATGAAAACTGCTTTGCTTTCAAAGAAAAGTGGGATATAAATGTGTGTGTGTTTTTAAAAAGAATAAAGCAGGTGGTGTTTTAAAGGAGAGAGTATGGTTGTGACACTGAGAAGCTGTAGGTTTTAATAGAGTTATGCAAGAGTCAGGCATTGCGTGCATGCCAAACAGCTGCCCCCGAATCACGAAATCGTGTAGGTGGGCATCGCAACGCCATTCAGAATCCGGAGTGTGCCGGGCTCCTCTAGAGCAAAACAAGGACACACAAAGTCATGAAAGTGGTTGTGGAAGGTGTAGAGGTGTTGCATAATATCCGTGTTAAAAAACGACAGGCTCCCTTTGTCGTAATCAAGCAGAAGTCCAATCCTCCGGGGAGGGACAGTAATCGTAATTTCTGGAGTCATCCCATTGTTCAGAAACTCGTAGGTATGTCTGTGCAAGAGAGAAAGAAAATGCATGCAATTAGAAGCTCTTAGAGCAGACTGAGTTTTGGGTTTTTGGTAGGGACTGTGTTCTGCAAAGTGTCATTGATGTGACAATAGTGCATGAGCGGTAGATTTTTACTGGACATCATTCCAGTTCTATTAGCTGTTTTGCTATGCTTCTCCACTGTTATTTCATTTTTGCCACCTGGTGGTGCACAAATGCACTGTTAGTGCAAATAATAATAATAATAATAATAATAATAATAATAATAATAATAATTTATACCCCGTCCATCTGGCTGGGTTTCCCCAGCCACTTTGGGCAGCTCCCAACAGAATATTAAAAACACGATAAAACATCATACATTAAAAACTTCCCTAAACAGGGCTGCCTTCAGATGTCTTCTAAAAATCAAATAGTTGTTTATTTCCTTGACATCTGATGGGAGAGTGTTCCACAGGGCAGACACCACTACCAAGAAGGCCCTCTGCCTGGTTTGTTTGTTTGTTTGTTTGTTTGAGCAAGTGCTTTATAAATGTTCTATGTTTTTTTAAAAAAAAAAGTGCAGAAGGAAGAAAAATTAACCAGAACTTTTGTGATATAAAAAGTGACAAGACTTTCAGCAGGAAGGTATGGGAACATGAATATATTGAAAATTCAGCAGCGCATCCATCTCTTAGCTTTTGCAGGTACAGATGGTATTGAAAGCAAGATGGTTTATGACTGGGCAGTTGCACCAGATGTTTGCGGTGCTGAAAGTGCCAGGGTTATGGGTCTGAACCCTGTATGGGTGCATATTCCTGCATTGCAAGGGGTTGGACTAGATGATCCATGGGGTCCCTTCCAACGCTATGATTGCTGTAGTCTAAACCACTGAGCCTCTCGGGCTTGCCACTCAGAAGGTCGGTGGTTCGAATCCCCACAACGGATTGAGCTCCCGTTGCTCTGTCCCAGCTCCTGCCCACCTAGCAGTTCGAAAGCACACCAGTTCAAGTAGATAAATAGGTACCACTGCAGCAGGAAGGTAAATGGTGTTTCCGTGTGCTCTGACACTTGTCATAGTGTCCCGTTGCGCCAGAAGTAGTTTAGTCCTGCTGGCCACATGACCTGGAAAGCTGTCTGTGGACAAACGCTGGCTCCCTCGGCCTGAAGCAAGATGAGCACCACAACCCCATAGTCGCCTTTGATTGGACTTTACGGTCCAGGAGTCCTTTACCTTTACCTTTTACCTATGGCTTGGAAGTGTTTGTACCTGGAAGAGTTGACTGTGTGCCTCATACACCAGGAGGCGTGGCTTGTGCCCAGATAGCTGTCTCGAGAAACATTTTCAAAAGCCACACCAACACGGTATTCTGTATTTTCATTGACGTCCACCTCCCAGTAATGTTTGCCTTGGAACGGTATTGGGTTTCCCAAGATAGCGATGGATCTGGCAAAAGGAAATGTGGGAAATACTGTATATTCCCTTGCTATAGAGAATATCTGAAGGTAGCCAACATCTGTGACATGGGTTCCCAATCTTTGGGGAGTATATTTGGCTATTTGAAGGTGTGTTGTGAGCACCACCATTTCTGGTCACACCCCTCCTCCCTCCATGGATTGGTTCCCTCCCCAAGACAGACAGAAGGAAGGAAGGAAGGAAGGAAGGAAGGAAGGAAGGAAGGAAGGAAGGAAGGAAGGAAGTGCATGGACACACACTTTGCTTTTCCAAGGGTTCAGGGTAAGAGTCAGGTACAGGTGGGTTAACCTGAGCCTGAAAAACACATAGAGCTGAAAGAGGAAGTGGGAAAGAGTGGCACCGTTCCAACTTCCTCCTTCAACTCCATGTACTTTTCAAGGGAGGAAAGGGCAACCGCTCTCACCACCTCACCCCAAGTGAATGGATGAGCTCTCAGAGTCTTTACTGGCACCAGGAGAACACCATGTGCCCTGTTGACGGCTCTTGAACCTTATCACAAGACCACTGGATTTATGAGGGAGCATAGATCTGATTCAACGTGACCCTGACTACTACCATGTTTATAGACCAATTTTGTTTGCTAGAAAATCAGTGGCTTAAAGTTCCTCAGCGCCCATTTGCCCGGTGGCATGCCTGTTCCGTAGTAATCACAACGATGAGGCTCACAAGCCCAGGAATGAGGAATCCTTGGTTGGAAATTGTGCTACATTTTAACTGTTACCTCTGGAACAGAGAATGCAAAATGGTGCTGTTTGGACAATGCTGCGTTGAATGATACATGTGATGACTTTTGGTGGGGAGCCTATTTGCAACAATCTGAGGACACGGGACTACAATATCATAGCGGTGAAGGCAAAAAGTGCAATTCGTGTGCATTCTTGTTGGAAGATTAATCCTGTTGCAAGGGGTCAATAAATAAATAAATGGATGTACCGTGCCACATTAGAAGCAAAAAAACTTGTTTTGATGAATTGGAAGAGCCGCAAAAAGATCCCATTGAGCACATGGATTGACAATATGGACAGACTAGTTACATACAAATGAATTGCATATCGACGGAAATTAAGAATGGATAAATATGAAGAAATCTGGAAGGAATACTTGAGCGATAAGGCGGAAAGTGGTGGGAAGTAGGGGGAGGAGAGGTGGGGAAATATTGTTAAAAAGGTGTAGTTATAGGTACAGTGGTGCCCCGCAAGACGAACGCCTCGCAAGACGAAAAACCCGCTAGACGAAAGGGTTTTTCCGTTTTGGAGGCGCTTCGCTAGACGATTTTCCCTATGGGCTTGCTTCGCAAGACGAAAGCCCATAGGGAAATCTCCGGGGACCACTTTTAAATGCTGGCGGTGGGGAGCAAAGCCTTCCCCCCCCCCCCGGACTTCAGAAGAGGTCCAGGAAGGCCGGCGGGGGCGAAAGGTTTTCCTCCCCAATGCCAGCATTTTAAAAGCAGTCCGGGATAGCAGGGAAGCGCTTCCCACTATCCCGGATGGCTTTTGAAGGCAGGCGGGGGGGGGCAAAGACTTTTGCCCCCCGCCCGCCTTCGGAAGAGGTCCAGGACCTCTTCTGAAGGCGGGCGGGGGGCAAAAGTCTTTGCTCCCCCCCGCCTGCCTTCAAAAGCCATCCGGAGGCTTTTAAATCGCCCCGGGAAGGCAGGCAGGGGGGACAAAGACTCGTAAGACGAAAGAACTTGTGGAACGAATTAATTTCGTCTTGCGAGGCACCACTGTATATCAGTACTCAAATCTGAATTGTTAAATTGTGTTATTAATGTTATTGTGGTTTTTGTTGTATGTGTTTTTTGTGTTTGCTGCTTGTATTGAAAAAATGATTAAATAAATTAATACTGTATTTTTCGCCCTATAGGACGCACCTTTTCCCCTCCAAAAATGTGTGTGCGTCCTATGGGGCGAATGCAGGCTTTCGCTGAAGCCTGGAGAGCGAGAGGGGTCGGTGTGTATGGACCGCTCTCGCTCTCCAGGCTTCAGGAAGCTATCCGCAAGCCTGCATCCCGATTGGTGCAGATATCGGGCAGCCCCACAAGCTCGGGGGACAGCGGGGAGGCGAAGTGCCGCCAGCCCACTATTCCCCGACCTGGTTTGGAGGCTGGCAATGGGGAGAAGCAAGCTTGCTTCTCCCTATCGCCAGCCCCACAAGCCCCGGGGACAGCAGGGCAAGCTGCTGCCCCACGGAGGCTAGAGAGGCTGTCCCTGAAGGCAGAAGAGGGAGACGGAGCACTCCGTCTCCCTCTTCTAGCTTGGGGATGGCTGCGCAAACCTGGGGGGGGGGAAATAATTTTTTTTCCTTTGATTTCCGCCCAAAAAACTAGGTGCATCCTATGGGCCGGTGCGTCCTATAGGGCGAAAAATGCGGTAATAATAATAATAATAAAAATTAGTCCTGCTGCGTTTAAAGGGGCTCTCTCCCAAGTATGTAAGCATACGATTGCGGCCTCCGTCTGTTGCAGTTTATTGTCATAGCAAATACAGGACTTAGATCAATAAGGCACCTGATTAGCAGTGCACAAAACTCCATCACAAAGATTATAATTTATCCGCATAACGTAAAAAGAAATTAAGAGAATTATATATATACAAAACTTAATACATTGCCATTTTTAGCATAACAAGAAATCTTACAGTGCAATTCTAGGCATGCTTACCCAGAACTAAGTCCCGCTTAAGGCCACATTCACGGCATATAATTAAAGCAGTATCATGCCGCTTCAAACAGTCATGGCTTCCCCCAAAGGATTATGGGAGCTGTAGTTTGTTAAGTGTGCTGAGAGTTGTTTGGAGACCCAGTTTTCCCCTCACAGAACTGCAATTTCCAGAGCTCCCTGTGAAGAGCAATTGACTGTTCAGCCACTCTGAAATTATAACTCTGTGGTACCATAGTGCTTTAAATGTATGGTATGAAAGTGACCTTGGCCCTACTCAGAACAGACCCTCTGAAATTAATGAACCTAAGTTAGACATGCTTATTAACTTCACTGGGTCTACTCTGAGTAGGACTAACCTTCAATACCGCCTAGTGTTTAATGGGGTTCTCTTATAGAGATAGCAGCCAAACAGGATAGAGGTCTAGGCTGACCCCTCTTTCTACTTGTTTTAAGTGGAACACATTCATTTACTCTCTGGTAAACATCACCCAGAATTCTCAGCTGTGTGTTGTAAGGAGGAATCTTTTTTGGGGGGGTGGATATCTGCATATCAGTTTGCGTATAAGCTAGCGTTGCCGTGGCAATCACAGCAACTTTTGGAATTAAGTGGGAGGGAAGACACTTGCCTGCTTCCTGTAGAATCTATTAATGTGCAAAAAAGCAAGAGATTGCTACAAGGACCGCATCGTGTAATTAGGATGACTTTAAAACCCTCACAGCTGTGCGATTAAGAGCACAGAGTTGTGATGGAATCCAGCGACGCTCGTCCTTTTCTTTTTGCATTTTGGGCTGTCTGGAAGCCGAGATGAGGGGCAAACGGGGCTCACAGGCAACATCAGACCAGCATGCACAAACGCTGCTAAAATTACAGGATTCCCCCATGTTTTATGGAACCCCAGAGGAACGCCAGAGGGGAGAGGAAATTTATTCACAACATAAATGGCGTGCATAGTGAAATGTGACAAAATGGCTGAGGGAATCCAAATTTCCCTCAGTGTAAACTGTCCTGTCAGAAAAACCAGAATGTGTTGGCTCCAGACCTCTCACGTGCTCTGACTCTACCTACTTTTCATTCACACTCCCTGATTTCTACCCCACCAGTCCCAATGTCTGAGAGAGGAGGCAGACATTTCCTATTGAATTTTTTCCCTATTTTTACTGCACTTGAGCACAGATCGGAAGAATCTTTGCATCAGCCACTAGCCATAGCAATAAAATAAAATGTACTGGAGATAGAGGTAAAAACTTAACTATACAAAATACATTTTGGAGGTTTACACCAATAATCAAAAAATAGATCTTATTCTAATTGCCCCTGCTAAAGATTTTGCAGTTTTTGCTGTCACCTGATTATCTTGATCTGCTAGAAAATAGGGCTCAGTAGCAATGTTTGAGAGGCCCGGCATGGACAATAATAGAGGGGTGAAAAGCTCACTCCTCAAATCTTTATAAAGCGTGTAAGGCAGAAGCACATGAGCCACAGACTCAATACAGTTCTGCCATCTCAACAGGGACATAACTGTTTTTCCAGAGGAATTTGAGCACACTTCATGGCTGGCTTGCCCCGAAAGTGTGTTTGAAAACCATCCTTTACTATTATATTAACCCTTTGAGAAGGCATTTTTGAAAGGTGCATGTTATATACTAAGCTTGGATCCTAGAACAATAGGCAAGTAGGATCCTAGAATGCAACAACTGATTGGCTTGCCGGAAAAGACCAATCAGGCTCCAGGAGGAAGTTAATCAGCCTATTAGACTGGTAAGATCATAGAATGCAACAACTGATTGGCCTGCAGGAAAAGACCAATCAGGCTCCAGGAGGGAAGCAGCCAATCAGCCAATCAGACGGACTCATTGTGTAAATAATGTATATAAAAGCCTGAGGTTTGGGGGGCAGTTGAATCACTGTTTTACAAGCTGCAATAAAGAGGATGAAATCACTACAGGACTCCGAGTATATTTCAGTGCAGATCCCTGCCAAAGAAGAAAAGGTGAAATAAAATTGGAAGAAATGGCAGCAGTGAGTGATTTTACTTTCTTGGGCTCCATGATCACTGCAGATGGTGACAGCAGCCACAAAATTAAAAGACGCCTGCTTCTTGGGAGAAAAGCAATGACAAACCTAGACAGCATCTTAAAAAGCAGAGACATCACCTTGCCAACAAAGCCCCGTATAGTTAAAGCTATGGTTTTCCCAGTAGTGATGTATGGAAGTGAGAGCTGGACCATTAAGAAGGCTGATCGCCGAAGAATTGATGCTTTTGAATTATGGTGCTGGAGGAGACTCTTGAGAGTCCCATGGACTGCAAGAAGATCAAACCTAGCCATTCTGAAGGAAATCAGCCCTGAGTGCTCACTGGAAGGACAGATCCTAAAGCTGAGGCTCCAATACTTTGACCACCTCATGAGAAGAGAAGACTCACCGGAAAAGACCCTGATGTTGGGAAAGATTGAGGGCACAAGGAGAAGGGGAGGACAGAGGATGAGATGGTTGGACAGTGTTCTCGAGGCTACCAGCACGAGTTTGACCAAACTGCCGGAGGCAGTGGAAGACAGGAGGGCCTGGCGTGCTCTGGTCCATGGGGTCACGAAGGGTGGGACACGACTAAACGCCTACAACAACAAAGCCTATGAAACAGGCCTATAGATTCCATACCTTGTAAAGCTGTTTTCACGGAAGGGCCATTCACATTTGGGACTCTCAGTTTTGCAACATGCAATTGTCAATCCGTCTTCTAGCACAGATAGCAAGGGGTGGGCCGTCTCCTCATTCAGAGTGAAGGAAGTGCCTGTGAAAGGATGGAATATTGTAGCCGGCAGGGACTGCGGAACCTTGCAAATGCAAAACAACCCCTGTATGATGGCCCCATTCACACATGCCCAGCGTTGCTCCCCTGGAATTGGGGCCTACCGTGCCAGGCCACAACCCACCCACCCCTTCCCAGGACTAGGTAAGCAGCCATTCTGCCCATACAGGTGTGAAGAATTGTTCTTGTTATTACTACCCAGTACGTTTCCGAGCACAACTCAAAGTGTTGGTGCTGACCTTTAAAGCCCTAAACGGCCTCGGTCCAGTATACCTGAAGGAGCGTCTCCACCCCCATCGTTCTGCCTGGACACTGAGGTCCAATGCTGAGGGCCTTCTGGTGGTTCCCTCACTGCGAGAAGCCAAGTTACAGGGAACCAGGCAGAGGGCCTCCTTGGTAGTGGCACCCGCGCTGTGGAACACCCTCCCACCAGATGTCAAAGAGAAAAACAACTACCAGACTTATAGAAGACATCTGAAGGCAGCCCTGTTTAGGGAAGCTTTTAATGTTTAATAGGTTATTGTATTTTAGTGTTCTGTTGGAAGCCGCCCAGAGTGGCTGGGGAAACCCAGCCAGATGGGCAGGGTTTAAATAATAAATTATTATTATTATTATTATTATTATTATTATTATTATTATTATTATTATACCTGTGCTTAAGATGGAGACAGGCTCGCTCTGCTCACTGGAACCTCCCATGTTGACGGCTTTCACAGAGAGCAAGTAGTTGTGTCCTGGCTCCAGCTGAATCAGTGCTTCACAATTCGGAATGCCAACAATGGACCTGGAGAGAGAGAAAAACAGAAGGAAACCTAACGGATCACTGTTGTCAAGGGAGCACAAAAGGCATCTGAGGAAGAGTGGAGAAATGAGGCAGAAAGAGTCCTCCCTCACCCCCTCCACATCTGTTCTGATATTGGGATCAAAATCAAAATCTTGGGGGTGGGACAAAGGCAGCAGTCTGAGGTAAGCTAGGAACCAGAAGCTCCAATCAGCACAAAGAGCGAGAAGACAGACGTCTGAGTGGCTAAAAGCTCCCTTTTCATGCTGATTGGTGGCTCTTGGTTGGAGACTGAATCCCTACTGCAGAAATAGCAATGGGTCTTTGACCCCTTGCAATCCCCAAGGCCCAATGGTCTCAGTGTGGGTCAGGTGTGCCTACTGTAAAAGAAAGGTACAGTCATACCTCGGGTTGAGCATTTTCGGGTTGCGCTCTGTGGCAACCCGGAAGTAACGGAGTGCGTTACTTCTGGGTTTCACCGCTCATGCATGCGCAGACTCTCAAAATGATGTCACGCGCATGCGAAATGCAACCCGTGCATGCACAGTCACATGTTATGTTCTACCCAGGATGCAAATGGGGCTCCGGAATGGATCCCGTTTGCATCCAGAGGTACCACTGTAAAGGTAAAGGACCCCTGGACCGTTAAGTCCAGTCAAAGGCGACTATGGGGTTGCGGCGCTCATCTTGCTTTCAGGCCGAGGGAGCTGGCATTTGTCCACAGACAGCTTTCCGGGTCGTGTGGCCAGCAGGACTAAACAACTTCTGGTGCAACGGGGCACTGTGATGGAAGCCAGAGCGCATGAAAACGCTGTGTACCTTCCTGCCGCAGCAGTACCAATTTATCTAGTTGCACTGGTATGCTTTCAAACTGCTAGGTTGGCAAGAACTGAGCAACAGGAGCTCATACTGTCATGGGGATTCGAACCGCCGACCTTCTGACTGGCAAGCCCAAGAGGCTCAATGGTTTAGACCACAGTGCCACCCACATCCCTGTGCACCTACAGTAATGTATGTATTATCAACTAAATGCCATAAAAAGGCACGTGGCCTTTTTAAGAGAAACAGCTATGACCCAGGAGACCTGCTGTAGAGAAGTGTCTTGCCTTGTATGCAGCCTCCCAGGCCTTATCAGGAATGAAGTTTGCTAACCCTTAGATCAAAACTCTAACCTTCCCCTTTCTGCCTCCCTCTTTCCCCTTGGCTCTTTGGGTGTTTTGAAAAACATGGCCCGAGCATTGCATGCATCTAATACTATGCAACTCACTCGGTAATGATGTTCCCGTCCTCTCCATCTGTCAGCTTGGACAATTCAGCTGTGTAGGAGTCAACAGGATTTGTGTTCCCAGATTCCCAGCGCACCAGCGCTGCATGTTCACAACTCTGGATCTCCTTCCTTTTGAGGACAGGTGCCAAAGGAGCTTTAAAAAAAGAAGTAGCAGATAAATATTTTTCCCCTGTGCCATTTGGTTGTGAGATACAGTATACTATGAGGGTTTGTCTTTTAAAAGTATTACAGTATTAAGGTTTTCATTGATTAACTTGAAAACAAAGATCAAAGACACACACACACACAAACAGATCAGCCCCTCCACAATGGTTGGACTTTCAGATGATCAGTTCTTCTTGCCCCCCTCCCCTGCTGAATATTTACATTACCGTATTTTTCGCTCTATAGGACGCACTTTTTCCCTCCTAAAAAGCAAGGGGAAATGTGTGTGCGTCTTATGAAGCGAATGCAGGGGGAGGCAGGCGGGGAAAGCCCCCAAGAGCTCCGTGCGGTTCTTGCGGGCTTTTCCCCAGGAGGGAGAAGGGACTGACTGGCCACATCAGTCCCTTCTCCCACCTCGTAGAAAAGCCCGCAGGAGCCATGCACCCTTTAAAGAGCGCACGGCTTCTGCAGGAGGTGGGGGAATTCCCCCACCTGGTAGAAAAGCCCGCCGGAGCCGTGCACCTTTAAAGAGCGTGCCGCTCTTGGGGGCCACGTCAGTCCCTTCTCCCTCCTCGTAGAAAAGCCCGCAGGAGCCGTGCGCTCCTTAAAGGGTGTGCAGCTCCTGTGGGCTTTTGTGGAAGATGGGGAATTCCCACACCTCCTGCAAAAGCAGGGAGAAGGTCTGGAAGAAGCGCACAGGCTGCGCACTTCTGTCCGCTGCTCCCAGAGCTGGGGGGTGTGTGTGTCATATTTTCCCCCTTGATTTCCCCCTCTGAAAACTAGGTGCGCCCTATGGCCAGGTGCGCCCTATGGAGCGAAAAATACGGTAATTTATTCCTTTATTTCATTGCAGTATTTATATTCCACCATCTCATGTAAAATATCAAGGCGGTATTTAGCAATTTATGCAAATATGATGAAGCATTTGGAACTCCCTCCCACTTGAAATCAGGCAGGCACCATCCTTGCTAAAGTTCAGGCTCCTGGTTAAAACAATATTGTTTCAGGTGGTCTTTGCACCATGAATTCCTATTTAATGTTTTAAAATTTCCTCTCCTCATGTTTTTGTTTCCATTTTTGAGATTTTAAATTTCTCAGGTTTAAAGTGCTTGAAGTTTAATTGATGTTTTACATTTTGTATATTTCTTTTATCTTCGTAAGCTGCTTTGAGACCCAGATGATTAAAAAGCGGGATATAATCTTTAAAAATATCTATGAATTTCTTATTTTTATTTCTTTATGAAATTTGTATACCGCCCGCCCTATACCTGTAGATCTCACAACATAAAATCACAATATAAAACCCCCCAGAAAATACATAATAAAAACAAAAACAAAAACAAACCAATAAATAATATAATTATTAATATACATAAATATATAAACATTACCTTTACCTTTAGGCCTGTTGGCATAAAAGGATCTTGAACAGATCCTTGAAAGTTAACAGTGTGATTGCCTGCCAAATTATCTACTAGAAAAAGGCTTTTAAAGTGTTGCTTTGTCTTTGAAAGCAGCTCTGGTGGGATGTAAGTATTTGAGATAAATTAAAAAAACTTGCAGCGTTCAACAAACTTTAGCTGGTTCACGCCCCACTTCTGTAGACTTTGCTTCGTTCAAAACTCAGGAAAAGGCGAATGTCAAAAGCCATTCAAAATCTGAAATGCATTTACCTGTGATGTAAACAGCTCGTTCACTTGCTGAACCGATCCCGGCTCTGTTGAGGGCTTTCACCCAAAACTCATACTGCGCGTTCGGCGCCAGGTTAGTAACTGTGCAATATGTTTCTTTCACGTTTAGCATAAACGCTGCAGTGAGAAAGCAGAAGATTTAGGAGGTTATTTTAAAATGGCATTTTCCGAAACACGCTTCTAAGCAGGAACCCTTTCAATATCTGCTGCGCCATTTCATAGGTCAGTGGCGGGAGCCTCTCAGCCAGATTTAATTTTCAAATAAAAACAAAGATAATGCTTTGTATTTTCCTACTGGCTCACCAGTTTTTAAAAAGGTTTCAGGACTGTTGTTTCAGGACCCTGGACAACCAACTTGACAGGTGCTTGAAATTATAGCTCTGTGGGGGGGACAACAGTTCCCAGAATTCTTTGAGGACAGTCATGACCATAGCTGTCAACTTACAGATTTGAAAATAAGGGACCAGCAGCCTCAAAAATAAGGGACCAGCAGCCAAAATAAGGGATTTTAGTCAACCACCTGAAATACGAAGTTAAAAGGGACCAGATAATTTTGGAGAGCAGCACCGGTTTTTAGCCCTTCGTTTCCAGAGGTTGCTGCTCAGGACACCAGCTGATGAAACACTGCAATTAAATAACTACAAGCAGCAACCACTTTTCGTGCAAAACGAAGTCCAAGCTACGAAGATGCTACCCCAGACAGAGACGCTGAGTTCGGCGGCTGCAAGGAGGATGGCAGTGGAAGGGCCTGAGGCTCCCGCCAGTCCTGGCGGGGAGGGGCTCCCAGGGGCCAAGGCTGATGAGAGGAGGCCGGAGGGGGGCAGGCCGGACAGCCATGCAACACAGTTGGAGCCTCCCTCCTCCCTGGCCGGCAGGGAGGGAGGGAGAGGAGCTGCTTCCTTTGAAACCCAGGAAATTTAAGGGACATCATCAATAAGGGACAGCAGTGGGACACGGTGCTGGGATAAGGGAGTTTCCCACCAAATAAGGGATGGTTGACAGCTATGGTCATGGTGTATAGGCAGCCTTACCATCCTGGTCCTCTTTCGACGTCTCGTTGCTCACTCGTTTGTAGTACAGCTGGTAGCTTTCGACAATATCTTCTGAAAAGAAGCTCCAGCAGACTTTCACGGACGTACCGGTAGCAGAATTGGGATCCTGGGTGTTCATTACTGGTGCACAAGGAGGCAAAGGAGCTGGAACAAGGAGGGTGGAAGGGGAAAAAATAATCTGTTAAACAGATTTCACATGGTGAATTTCAAAGATCAGCAACGCCACTTAACAGAAGAAATTGCTTTATATTTTATGCTAGTTGTCCGCCTGGTTTAGTATTTAGTCTACACCAAGCTGGTGGTGGGGAGAACCACCAAGGGCCACACTTCTTTCTGGGCAATCTCCCAAGGGCCACATGATAGTAGTGGGTGTGGCTAGAGACAAAAGTAGTGGAGCAACATATGTAAATTTTCGCTTTGTACAATAGATTAGTTTCTACGTACCCACAAACCCCAGCTTTCTTCCATTCAGACAAGGAAGAGGCATTATTGATATATAATAATATAATGTAATATAATATAATATAATATAATAAATATAATATAATGTAATAATAATGTAATATAATATAATATAAATATAATATATTTATACCTCAGCCACTCTGGGCGGCTCCCAACAGAATTAAAAGCACAATAAAACATCAGACATTAAAAAATTTCCTAAACATTGAGTTCAAAGACACTTTTCAGCCAGGCAAAAATCATTGAGGCACAAGCAAAGCCAGTAAGGAGTGTGGACTGGGGAGAATTCTGAGGGTCAGATAGAAACCAGAAATAAATACAATGAAAATACCAGGGACTGAATTAATGGAGTCCATTAGTTCCTGAATGTCAGAGAAATCTATGACCCGGGCTTCAAAATTTGTCGGCACTGAAAGATCTATATCCACGTCCTTTTTCAAGAAGTTCACCAATCTGCAAGTGCCAGAGAAATGGAGAGTAAGACAGCAACTCTAAGAGCTTGGCTATATATTAATGTCTCATATTTTCTCATGTGTGCGTGTTTGTGTATGTTAGAGATAGATATAAATCCATTATGTCAAAATCATCCTCATCATTATTATGTACAGTATACAAGTGGGATCTGCAACAAAATGTTGCAGTATGGACTGCCCCTGTTCAGAATACTCCATTCCTTTCCCCATCTCTCATGGTTTTCTCTTCTCCACTCAGCGATCAGTTAGCATTCTGTGTCCACTGAGCATGCTCAATCCCCATGAGACTACTGGGAGGCATCCCCCCCAGCAACCTTTAGTAATCCCCCCCCCCTAAATAATTTTTGTACTTCTGCTATTCACGCCTGGTGATATGCCCATGAATGGTGGCAATCTAAGCTACATAAGGACCGACATTTGGAAAGTTGAGTTTCTTAACTGCTATTTAATGCTTCTGTCCCATTCTTCTGTCAGATGAATACTTAAATTACAGAAGAAAGAGCAATACAATATGGCATCCCCAAACTTCGTGCCCTCCGAATATTTTGGCCTACACCTCCTGCTAGCCCCAGAATGGCCAATGGCAAGGGATGATGGGAATTGTAGTTCAAAACATCTGGAGACCACCAGGAGGTTGAGGAAGGCTGTAATTGGACAATATTAGAGCCACAAATCAAACACAGACCCTCCAAGTGTCCCTATTTTCAGGGACATCCCTGATTTAGAGAAGTCATCCCAGCTTCTGATTTGATCCCGGAATGCCCCACTTTTCCTTAAAGGTAAAGGTAAAGGGGCCCCTGACCATTAGGTCCAGTTGTGGCCGACTCTGGGGTTGCGGCGCTCATCTCGCTTTACTGGCCGAGGGAGCCGACGTACAGCTTCTGGGTCATGTGCCCAGCATGACTAAGCCGCTTCTGGTGAACCAGAGCAGTGCACAGAAACACCGTTTACCTCCCCGCCGGAGTGGTACCTATTTATCTACTTGCACTTGGACGTGCTTTCGAACTGCTAGGTTGGCAGGAGCAGGGACCGAGCGACGGGAGCTCACCCCGTCGCGGGGATTCAAACCGCCCACCTTCTGATCGGCAGGTCCTAGGCTCTGTGGTTTAACCCACAGTGCCACCCGTGTCACTTTTCCTTAGGAAGTCCCTATTTTCACTGGAGAAATGTTAGAGGGTATGGAGTTATCCAACCCCCGAGCTGTCTGAAGACAACCCTCTATAGGGAAGTTGTTTGTTCTTATATGTGTTGGAAGCTGCCCAGAGTGGCTGGGGCAACCCAGTAAGATGTGTAGGGTATAAAGAGCAAAATTATCATTATGGAATGGGACATCCCTATTTTCATCGGGGAAATGGTGAAGGGCATGCAAACACAATCATTACAAGTTCACTTTGTGACCATGGGATGGTGACGACCACTCTCAACCCAACCTATCTCACAAGTTGTTGCATGGATAAAAGTTGGGAGAAAACCACGTCTTTCACCCTGATCCATTTGTAATAAACATGAGGGATGGACACAGGCTCTGAAGCATAAGAAAGATATTCAGTATCTTAAGTACGCAGGAGGGTGAGGAACTACGAATTCAGGGCTTAATATTACCTGTGGCTTGTAGCTACTGCAGCCTGTAGACAAGAAAGGCAGAGAGAGAGAGAGAGAGAGAGAGAGAGAGAGAGAGAGAGAGAGAGAGAGAGAGAGAGAGGAAAAGAAGGTGGTTTAATGATAGGAACACATTACAATAATAAATTAAAGGGGCACAGGAATGTTAAGTTATGCAACAGCAACAACCAAGGTTTTGCCATTTAACCACAGAATACTATCGTTCATAGAAATGGCACCTGTTGATCTAATAACTTGGAACTTTACATACATGATTTATCTGATGAGGTCTATGATATGCCAAATTTCAAACAGATATAATAAAATTACCACAAGTTCAGCAGGTTAAAAAGTGCTGAAAAGTGACACATTTCTTCTTTCTAATCCACTTATCATAATTTTATTTCCAATTTTGGTGAAAACTACTACCGTACTTTATTTTGGCTTGTCAAGGAAGGCATGCTTCCATGAATTTTGGTAAAGTTCTGAGCAGTCGTTCAACTGTTCTTAAGGTTTTCCTGAGCCATTAAAGCATACGGCTGCAACTGCTGGAAAAATGATTTATTTATTATTTATTTCATAAAGAAATTATACACTGCTTGTTAAAAAAAACCCCAAAACACCCTCAAAGTGGTTAACAAAAAAAGCAAAGCAATAAAATCAAGAGATTGTTGCAACCATACTTAGAAACATACAAAAGTTAAAACACTAAAACAGATTAAAATTACCTTAATTTTCTAAGCGTCTGGGTCTAAACAGGAATGGTTCCCCCCCCCAATAATATTTATTATTTTTCATACAAAAAACATAACAAAAGAGAGAGTAAACAATAATAAAAGGGGGGGGGAGAAAAAGAAAAAAAAGAATATGAAACATAAAATACACCAAATCACCGCATAAACTAAAACTTAGTTAATTAATTAAAATTCATCTTCATAAACATATTACTTGACTTCCTCTAATCTCTTCCATCTGAATTTCTTAGTAATTATATATAGCAGTTTCCAATATCATTATTTCTTAAATCCATATCACAGTCATAATCACATTTCCTAGCTTTTCTTATCGTACATTTTCTTATTTATTTATTTAATCCTAATTTAGTCCTAGGCCTAATTAATTTTTTCAAGTGGTTACATATTCTGATTTCTTCATAAATGTATATTTCATCATTTTTTAAAATTCATCATAATTTTTTCCCCAGAAGTCTTTTTCCCAGAAGACTAAACAGGAATGTTTTTAGCAGGTGCCAAAAAGAGTACAGTGAAGATGCCTGCTAAATATCAATCAGCAGGGAGTTCCAAAGTGTAGGCGCTGCCACAGTAAACAATTGGGTTGTTACAGATGCGAAATGCAGTAATGTCAATTCCACTGATCAAAGTGATCCAATCCAAAGTAATCCAGGGGACACTCAGTTTGCTAATGCAGAGAGAATTCTGCCAGCGTGCCAAAGTTGGCAGAGGGAGTCACCTAGTGGATGTCATGCGCCATACCTATTCCTTTAGTTATGGATCATCGTAATCAATAAAGAATTGCATTTATATACCACCTTACGGCCAATGTTGTGCTGTGGTTCAGGAGCTGCCAACCCTTTTGGGCCCACAATCACATTTGGAAACCTGAGGAACTGCTGTGGGCAACACCCCCATCATAGCTGTCAAGTGTCCCTTATTTGGCGGGACAGTCCCTTATCCTAGCGCCGTGTCCCGCTGCTGTCCCTTATTGATGATGTCCCTTAAATTTCCCGGGTTTCAAAGGAAGCAGCTCCTCCCCCTCCCTCCCTGCCGGCCAGGGAGGAGGGAGGCTCCAACTGTGTTGCATGGCTGCACTGCTCACCCAATATGGAGTCTAAGAATGACTGGGGAGTGGAGCTTGCATGCCTTGTGCCAATCAAATCAGCCGCTTTGCCTGGGAGACTCGCGTTTGTTCAGCACTTCCCAGCGGAGAGGTGATGGTGGTTTTCCTTTCTGCATCCCCTTTGCCTGGTTGTTGCGCTATGGGAACCACCGCTTGAGGCTTCGTTTGGCTGCTGGTTGACTAAAATCCCTTATTTTGGCTGCTGATCCCCTATTCATTGCGAGAAGTAAGGTTACAGGGAACCAGGCAATGGGCCTTCTCAGGGCGCCTGCCCTGTGGAACGCCCTCCCAGCAGATGTCAAGGCAATAAACAACTATTTTACTTTTAAAAGACGACTGAAGGCA
Source organism: Podarcis melisellensis (assembly GCF_964234715.1). Lineage (NCBI taxonomy): Eukaryota > Metazoa > Chordata > Lepidosauria > Squamata > Lacertidae > Podarcis > Podarcis melisellensis. The sequence goes on along the minus strand of NC_138546.1, from coordinate 38,060,743 downwards.
GCCCTCTTTAGGGAAGTTTTTAATGTCTAATGCTGTATTGTTTTTAATATTCAGTTGGAAGCCGCCCAGAGTGGGTATAAATACCCCAGATGGGTGGGGTATAAATAATAAATTATTATTATTATTATTATTATTATTATTATTATTATTATTATTATTATTATTTTCGAGGCTGCTGGTCCCTTATTTTCAAATCTGTAAGTTGACAGCTATGACCCCCATGCAGTATCATACCATTTCAAACAATCATGGCTCCCCGCAAGGAACGCTGGGAATGTCATTTGTTAAGGGTGCTGAGAGTTGTTAGGAGATGCCTATTCCCCTCACAGGACTATGAATCTCAGAGCGGTTTAGCTACTGATCCCTCTTCTCGTGAAACTCTGGTATTTGTAGCACCGTGAGGGGAATAGGCAGAGGGCCTTCACGGTGGTGGCATCCGCCCTGTGGAACGCCCTCCCACCAGATGTCAAGGAAATAAACAACTATCTGGCTTTTAGAAGACATCTGAAGGCAGCCCTGGTTAGGGAAGTTTTAAATGACTGATGTTTTAATGTATTTTTAATCTTTTGTTGGAAGCCGCCCAGAGTGGCTGGGGAAACCCAGCCAGATGGGCGGGGTATAAATAATAAAGATTATAAATATTGTTATTGTTGTCATCTTCTAACACCTCTCAGCAGTTCCCAGCATTCTTTGGGGGAAACCATAACAGTTTAAAGTGATTTAAAAGTATAGTGCAGATGGGGGACTAAATTTAGATATAATCTTTGGGGTTCTCTTCTGGCCTGGCACAGTTTGGAAAGATTTATTGGGGGGGTGTTATTATTTGGAAGACTGCCTTCCTCCCCTCCAATTCAAATTTAAAGAGAATAAAGCTGTTGCTAAAAATAGCAAAGAAAGCCCTTGTGGAGGACTCTTAGGTAAAATGCAATTTCTTCTTTTATCTCCTTCTCAAAGATTGCTGCGATTGTTGTATAAAAAGCCCTCTCCCCCCCCCTTGCACTCCGGCTACACGACAGAGCAAAATTACGGTGATCACTCACTCACAGGAATTGCAAATCCCCTGCTATGTTCTGAACTGAAGCACCTGTCTATAAAAGGGCTTTTCTCAAAACGTGGTCCGCTGGCTGGATTCATGAATCAAAATGCAGGAGATTTCTGCCACCTTTCAGCAAGTCAATATTAAACCCATTCATCAAATCAATTCACTCTGTGTGTGTGTGTGTGTGTGTCAACAACCACTTGCTGATGCGTTTCGGTTGTGCTACGTTTATCATCAGTATACCATATTTTTCGCCCTATAGGACGCAATTTTTCCCCTCCAAAAATGAAGGGGAAATGTGTGTGCGTCCTATGGGGCGAATGCAGGCTTTCGCTGAAGCCTGGAGAGCGAGAGGCGTCGGTGCGCACCGACCCCTCTTGCTCTCCAGGCTTCAGGAAGCTATCCACAAGCCTTGCGCCAGGGGGAGTTCCTGCGGGCTAGCAAGGCTTGTGGGTGGTAGCCTGCAGCCCAGAGCACAGGGCGCCCTCCGGAGGGCGCCCCGTTCTTCGCGCAGGTGTCCACAAGCCTTGTGAGCACGGCGGGAGTTGCCGCCAGGATCGCAAGGCTTTCAGATAGCAGCCTGTTCTGGGGGCTGAGGTCGGGGGAAGCTCAGGCTTCCCCTGCCACAGCCCCGCGGCTGGGGGGGGAAAATATTTTTTTTTTATTCATTTCCCCCCAAAAAAACAAGGTGCGTCCTATGGGCCAGTGCATCCTACGGGGCGAAAAATACGGTAATTTGTGATACTTTGTGCTGCTCTGATCTGATTGGAAGCAGGGATTCAACCCCATTGTGCCTATCTTCTTCTTTTAATTATTATACATTTTTATTAATTTTAACATAACATTTCCAACAGTCATTTAGAATAATTTCTGGTCTTATACAATAATTTGGACTTCCGTCAACAACCGCTGAAGATTTCCCATTCTTTATCACTTATTCCGCATTTCTTAATTTCTCTATTACTTTTAATTATCGTTAACTAATAGTTCTCTTCATAGTCTTCCTTGCAATATTTCACCTAATCCTCCTTACAGAACTTCTTGCAGTCCTACTAGCGTGATCTGTTTATTACAATGGCTTTTCAAATAGTTCAAATATTTACTCCAGTCTTCTAAGAATCTCTGGTCCCGCAGGTTTCGACTCCTTCCTGTTAATTTATCTCATTCTGCATAGTCCATTAATTTCATTTGCCGGTCTTCTTTCGTCGGTAATTCTTCTTGCTTCCATTTTTGTGCCAAAAATATTCTTGCTGCCATTATTGCACATAAAAGTAATTTACAGTCCTGTCTGTTAATGTCCTCCACTAAAATGCCAAGTAAAACCATTGTGCCTATCTTCAATCAGAAGCACCCCATCAAATTCAATGGAGCTTAGCCAGTGCTGTTTTTCTAGAGAAACAGGTGCTGGACCTCACCATGAATGCTTTCCTTGCTCTTATAATGGCACCCACCTGAGGGGTGCCAGAACCGGGTTCTGTTGAATTCCAGCTGAAAAAAAAGCCTGGGCTTAGCTCTCCCCACCCTCAAAATATTCGGTGTTGGATAAATTCATTTACCCTGCAATAGACTGGCCTTCACCAGTTTCTGAAGCAACGGTTGTGTCTCCTTTAATTCAGCATTTAAGAGAATGTCAGTGTTCAGTCTCACAATAGTTCTGATTGTCCTTGTTACAGAAGAGCTGCTTTTTCCCCTTTCAGTTTATCTTAAGCCGCTTTGTGGGTCCGGTCTTTGGGACAGAGGCTTGCGAGTACGTACCCTATATTGAAAGCACATGGCTTCCGCCAAATAATCCTGGCATCTGTATGTATAAAATGTCACAGTGTTCCCAGGGCAATTAACAAGTACCGTATTTTTCCGTGTATAAGACGCCCCCATGTATAAAACGCCCCCTAATTTTGGGGGACTCCAAATTAAGAAAACACCCCTCAGCACTACCCGTGTATAAGACAAGCCCCAATTTTAAACCATTTTTTTTAAAAAAAAAACAAACACACACACTCAAGAACCAAAAAGCAGTAGGCTTTTTAGTAACTGTTGAATAAAATGTGTCTGGTAGGCCATTTGTATAATCCTCATAATATCACTTGGAGTTTAGCAACTCTGCTGTGGTAGTTCTTTTGTTCCTTACAGACACTCCCTCAGAAATGTGGGTCGCATCCATACCACACATTTAAAACACTCTTACACCACTTTAACCAACACAGTCAAGGGCGCTGACTTGGGCTCCAGGTTATGGGTGCCCAATGGCACCCGTGATGTAACGTGATGACATCACGTTGCGTCGGCCGTGTGGTGCTGCTTCCAAGGTCCTCAAAGACCTCCGAAGGTCCTCTGGGAGGTTGCGTTGGGGCTCTGACACAACTTCCGGTAGAAACCAGAAGTCATGTCAGAGCCCCATATTGTGGGTGCTAAGCACCCACAATTTTTGGTGGGTGCCCTAGACCTGGCACCTATGATCACAGTTCCCTCTAAAGAATTCTGGGAACTGCAATTTTTTAAGGGTACTGATTGTTAGGTGACCCCTCACAGAGCTACAATTCCCAGCACTCTTAACAAACTGCAGTCTCCAGGACTCTTTAAGGGAAGTGGGATAAAAATAATAAATCTCATTTAATTTTTATTTGCTTACAGACTGTCTCATTTGCATTTATCAACTGACTCTTAAAACAAAACAAAACAGATTTGAGGTTAAAGACTAAATAAGTACCGTATTTTTCACTCTATAGGACGCACCCGACCATAGGACGCACCTTGTTTTAGAGGGGGAGAACAAGAAAAAAAAATGCCCCTCTCTGCTCAGCGCCCCTTCAGCGAAGCGGCAGGAGAAATGGAGCCCCTTCTATTTCTCCTCCCGCTTGGCTGAAGGGGCACTGCGCAGCTCTCCCTCTCTGCTGAAGCCAGGAGAGTCTTGCTCTCGCAGCTTCAGCAAAGGAACCTGAAGCCTCCGGAGCGCAGCGGGAACTCACGCTGCGCTCCAAAGGCTTCAGGCGGCTATTCCTGAAGCCTGGAGAGCAAGAGGGGTCGGTGTGCACGGACCCCTCTCGCTCTCCAGGCTTCAGCGAAAGCAATGCGAAGCCTCCGGAGTGCGGAGTGCTCCCTCTGCGCTTCGGAGGCTTCGCGTTGCTATCGCTGAAGCCAAGGAGCCTGCATTCGCTCCATAGGATGCACACACATTTCCCCTTAATTTTGGAGGGGAAAAGGTGCGTCCTATAGAGCGAAAAATATGGTATTTCATCACTGGTTATTTCCATCGCATACATCTCCTTACCTTGATCGCATTCACTTTATTTTCACCTTGGCTGAGATCCTCAATGGTTTCCATCAGGTCTTTACATGTGTCCAGGTTGCCTCCACAGCTGACCAGCTGCTCATACAATCCTTCCAGCTTCTCCTTCTTTTCTTCCCCCAAAGCCTGCATGACTTCCTCATACCTTTGCTCGAGGGTCAGCATGAGATCATTGTAGCCCCTCTCCAGGTTCTGCTCCTGCCTAGCAAAATTCTCCTGGAAAGAGAGCATTTCAGGGTTGAAATGGGTTTGCTGAGCAATTGCCACCCAAAAGATCCATGAAACACGACAAACCTGCCCTGATTTTATAATACCCGTTCAGTCATAATAGTTTTTTTTTTAAAAAAAGAAGCAGATTTTCCAGCTGCACAAATTTCCCGCCAGACACCCCACACTAAAAAGAGAGAAATCTGAATGAACACAAAGAGTGCTTTGCTCTTGGCATCAATGGCAGTTTCTCCATAGGTTGTTGTTATCTACTACGCAGCAACGGGTCATTTATGGATCTGTCTTAATTCAGTAACCTGAACAAACATAAGCCCCTGCGTTGCAAAATGTGACAATCTACCAAAATGCAAACACAACACGCTGTCTAATAACTTAGTAAATATATAATCGGTATGATGTCATTCAAAATATACGAATAAGCCACTTCAAAATAATATATATATCATACAACACATCTTACAAAATATACAAGAAACTGCAAGTTGTTATACAGTGGTACCTCGGGTTACATACGCTTCAGGTTACATACGCTTCAGGTTACACACTCCGCTAACCCAGAAATAGTGCTTCAGGTTAAGAACTTTGCTTCAGGATAAGAACAGAAATTGGGCTCCGGCAGCGCGGCGGCAGCAGGAGGCTCCATTAGCTAAAGTGGTGCTTCAGGTTAAGAACAGTTTCAGGGTAAGAACGGATCTCTGGAACGAATTAAGTACTTAACCCGAGGTACCACTGTATGTATCAGAGTCAAACAAAGGTTCAAACAACCAATAAATAGCTTAGAGATGTTTTCCTTTGAGACTTGTGTGAGACGCCTTCCGTTGAGAGATGGTTTGGTGTTCATTGGTTGTTTGAACCTTTGTTTGACTCTGATACATATAACAACTTGCAGTTACTTGTATATTTTGTGAGATGTGTTATATGATATACATATTATTTTGAAGTGGCTTATTCGTATATTTTGAATGACATCATACCGATTATATATTTACGAAGTTATTAGCCAGCATGTTGCATTTGCATTTTTGTAGATTAATTCAGTAACCAACAGAGGTGCAAAACTTCAAGGGTATTTACAAAGACACCCCCAAACATTACCTGCCTGAAGATGAAGAAGGAGAAGAGCAGATTTCAGCCCCAAAGAAGAAGGTATTTTAACATGGTTTCGCAGTTTAAGGAGGAGTTCAGTATGGATGGGGCTTGTCTGATCTCAACTGGTAGGAAGTCCCATAAAATTCGGCCCACAATCCTCAACCTGTGGTTTCTAGTGGATAAACACCATGGGGGACTTCTAACAGTGACTCCCCTGAAGACCTCTGTGACTGAGCAGGGATGTAAGGGATCAGGTCATCCTTGAGGTATCTTGGGTCCAAATTAATAACTTAATACAAGAACCTTGAACCTGGTCTTGTAGCATGTGAGCAGCCAGTGCCGACCTTTGAGCACTAGAATTATGCGCTGGCAATAGTCTATCTCCAACAACCGTCCAACCGCAGCATTTGGAAAACCCAAAGGTAGCCCCACAATCAAGTATTGAGGTCCCATTCTTGAGGTTTCCAATGCATGGAGATGTCTCACCTCGATGGTGATAAAAATTTCCTCCAAGTGGCTAGAAAAGCTCTCCAGGTGAGTGATCTGATCTTCCAGTCTGCATACGTTTTTCCGAAACTCATCCTATTGAAGAAATGACAGCGTTTAGCATACTGGATTGTTGTGGAAAGAGAAACCCCCCCTCCTTCCAGACTGGATTGACTGGTTTTCCATTGTCCTCACTGTTAAGTTGTGGGTGAACATATCAGACGACACAGCGATTCTTCAAACAGCTCTTGTTTATTCACAGGCCAGAACAGAACTGGACTGAAGGGTTCAGCCAGCCTGCTTATATAGAGCTCCAGTACAACATAACTGTAACCACTTTCTGTAACTATCCAATCACTGAACGTCACTTTCAATCCCTTATTTGCATATGTGGACCTGAACTATCTACAGTATCCCCCTGCTGGCCCAGGGTGAGAACTTCAGTACATAACACTCACCTTTGCAATTTCCACCACGCTGCTAAGAGGAATGACCTCGTGCTCACTGTGGTCGCCACTCTGCTGACCAACAGCTCTGATCGGGACACAGCACGTAATGCAGTATGTGTCTTCCATTTTGTCGCTATCTGGCGTGTTGTCCATGGAAGGCAACCTTTGCTCCTCTGCGCCTTGAGTCTTACTGGTTTCGCACAAGCCCAGATCTCGCCTCCGGAAGGGCTCTTCCGAAAAGAGCTCCAGGTCTTCAGCTGAGTCATAAAGCTCCAAGTGGTAGAATCTGGGGGGTTCTGCCTCGTTCTCTTCGGATCGCGTGTCCATTGCAGGAACAGAAAGACGGGGTGCCAATCTATCCTGCAGAGAGAGTTCTTTGGGTTATGAGCAGCTGAGGAACAAAATGCCACAAGATGTTCAGAACAGGCAGAGGGAGAGCTGCATGACCACAATGACACGAAGGAAGAACAAAATACATTGGTACCTCTGGTTAAGAACTTAATTCGTTCTGGAGGTCCATTCTTAACCTGAAACTGTTCTTAACCTGAGGCACCACTTTAGCTAATGGGGCCTCCTGCTGCTGCCGCGCCACTAGAGCACGATTTCTGTTCTCATCTGAAGCAAAGTTCTTAAACCGAGGTACTATTTCTGGGTTAGCAGAGTCTGTAACCTGAAGCATCTGTAACCTGAGGTACCACTGTATTGGCACTTTCAATAAGCAGGAGGAGTTACTTTTGTGTAGTGAAAAAGCCAAAGTCCTGGCGTATCTTAAAGATTTAAATCAGGGGTTTTTTGGTTGTTGTTCCTAGCCTGGGGGCCACATGACATTCTGTGCAATTTTTCGGGGGCCTAATGACCAGTGGTGGGCAGGGCCAGAAGAAAACATAGGCGGAACAACAACAACAAAACCTTGCCTTTGTACAGGTCCGCTCACCTTCCGGGGTAGGTGGTGTTGCAGCTGGACATCCGTGCCCTCATAGTGACCTGGCTAGGGGGCGGGAGATTGACGCCCCCTCCACACCAACCCCCTCCACGTCACCCCTCCCCGGCCAATCCATGCCGGCAGGGGGCGTGGCCACAGGTAATTTAAACTGCGGTGTGGCTGGGGGCTTCCCACTCTAGTCTCCACGCCAGATCTCCTTACCCATCCGCCCTCTTTTTAAGTTTTGGTTTGGCATGATCTTGCTATGGACAAATGTTGGCCGCCTTGTTGTTGGTAGGAATTTTTCCACTTGGCGAATTGGCACCGGCCATTTGGCTCTCGCCTGCCTTGTAGCCATCGTCACAACTTTGCAAGGTTAGGCATTGGGTAAGCCTTTGTTTAAGGGCATCCTGTTTTGATAAGGGCATCCTGCTAAAGGGATCCAGGGGTGTGGAGTCTGTCCGAAGCCCAGGTGTGGGCTAGGGCCATGCCACTACCTCAACAGGGACCCTCTCGGGGTGCCCCTATTTTATGTAAGCCTTAGGGTTCCCCCTTCTGGTGGTTTGCCCTTAATTCGACTCCCTGCAGATGGGCTGGTGTCAAGATATAGCCTGGTTTCACCCAATGCCTAAGCCAAACCGCTCACATCTGTAACCAATACAGTGGTACCTTGGGTTACATACACTTCAGGTTACATACACTTCAGGTTACAGACTCCACTACCCCAGAAATATTACCTTGGGTTAAGAACTTTGCTTCAGGATGAGAACAGAAATTGCGCGGCGGCAGCAAGAGGCCCCGTTAGCTAAAGTGGTGCTTCAGGTTAAGAACAGTTGCAGGTTAAGAACAGACCTCTGGAACGAATTAAGTACGTAACCAGAGGTACCACTGTACAGTCGTGGCCTGTTTAAGCTCATAATCCAAAACACTCATGATGTGTTTATTAAGCAGTGCGGAACTACAGGGCACAGGGCTTTGGCACGCAATGGGCTTGTTTTCTCATTTGAACACATTCTTGTCTATCATGCAGTGGCATAGCTAGTTGCTTGGGCACCCGTGGTGGCACAAATGCCTTGCACCCGGGGGCGGGCTAAGAAGCCCATGGGGCGGGGTAAGCCGGGGCAGAGCACGCTGCACGGAACTTCCACAGAGTCCGCAAGCCCCACGTTGCTGTTTCGGGCAGCATGGAGCCTGCAGGTACCTGAGCCACTGCATCACTCCCCAGGAGAGGCGTGTGGCTTGGGCACACTGCAGGCTAGGCCCCACGTTCATCCCCTTCAGTGATGACACCCGGGGCGTCCCCCACCCACCGCACCCCCTTTCCTATGCCACCGCTATCATGCAAGTAGCCACACAAGAACACTCAAAGAGGATGTGAAGCAGGACTGATGGAAAATGTGGCTCAGTAGGGTGTTTGGCGTTAAAGCTCTGGTTTTCCCAGTAGTGATGTATGGAAGTGAGAGCTGGACCATAAAGAAGGCTGATCGCTGAAGAATTGATGCTTTTGAATTATGGTGCTGGAGGAAACTCTTGAGAGTCCCATGGACTGCAAGAAGATCAAACCTGTCCATTCTGAAGGAAATCAGCCCTGAGTGCTCACTAGAAGGACAGATCGTGAAGCTGAGGCTCCAGTACTTTGGCCACCTCATGAGAAGAGAAGACTCCCTGGAAAAGACCCTGATGTTGGGAAAGATGGAGGGCACAAGGAGAAGGGGACGAGAGAGGACGAGATGGCTGGACAGTGTTCTCGAAGCTACCAGCATGAGTTTGACCGAACTGCGGGAGGCAGTGGAAGACAGGAGTGCCTGGTGTGCTCTGGTTCACGTGGTCACGAAGAGTCGGACACGACTAAACGACTAAACAACAAAAGGGTGTTTGGCCTGAGGAAAGTCCCAATAACCTTATAAAGAGGCCTGTATGAGCAACAGTTGGGATGCGGGTGGCGCTGTGGGTAAAATCTCAGCGCCTAGGACTTGCCGATCGTATGGTCGGCGGTTCGAATCCCCGCGGCGGGGTGAGCTCCCGTCGTTCAGTCCCAGCTCCTGCCCACCTAGCAGTTCGAAAGCACTCTTAAGTGCAAGTAGATAAATAGGTACCGCTTTATAGCGGGAAGGTAAACGGTGTTTCTGTGTGCTGCGCTGGTGCCGGTTCACCAGAGCAGCTTCGTCACACTGGCCGCGTGACCCGGAAGTGTCTGCAGACAGCGCTGGTCTCTAGCCTCTTAAGCGAGATGAGCGCGCAACCCCAGAGTCGGTCACGACTGGCCCGTACGGGCAGGGGTACCTTTACCTTTATGAGCAACAGAGCCTCAAGACTCCAGGACTAGCATGGACCTCTGTCCCCCAACAAGGTGCCAACTCTGGATTTTGTCGCTCTGCCCTTTCACCCTCTAGCACAAGGGGCCTTCCAGTGGCCTTGCTGACCAAGGATCCAATTCAGGCCATTAAGAGAATTTCACGATAGTATAAACTTTACACTACAAAGCCATACATTTTGTTTCGGGTGTTTTTCTTTTTTACAAACTTGTAATTTCAATTTACAAAGCATGAACACACTTCCAAAACTACTGCATGCAGAAATATGCTCTCGTTATCTTTTTATGTCCCAGTCCAATTGCTCACATTTGTCTAAGTTTATTGAGCAGCATTTATTAAGCTGGAGCAAAAAGGGTCGTGGAGCAGCTTACCTGGAATCAAAGCAAAACAAGTCCGTCCGTGCAGGTTTGCAGTCTTAAATAAAAGACGCACAAGGGAAAGGGCACAGGGAGGAAAATGGAAAATAAGAATCAAGACTCAGGCACCCATTTTTAAACAATCGCTCCTACACTGAACAGCTGCGCCAGTTCAATCTACCATAATAAAAAAGGAGAATCTTGCTGTTCTGAAACTTGCCTTCTGTGTAAAGATTTCACAATTTCTTCTGGTGCCCAGATAGCAGTAAACTTCACATTTGTCTCTCCTGACAAGCCTTGATTTTCATCCGAAGGCAGTTCTCTGCCAGGTTTCTAGATGGGCGACTGCAGACTTTTTGCTGTAACACGAGACAGCCGCTTCTTTCTGAGAGGGATGTCAGCAGTGATGAGCAAAAGCGACAAATATAGACCACCACCGGCTCTCGTTGCAGGGGAAGATCCTAAACTGTCATGAAGGAGAATGTCAGAAGCTGCCGGGAAAAGTTTGAAACCCTCTTGGGACCCATTCCCAACATCCTTCCACCGTTTAATTCCCTGTATTCCCAGTTTTCAGGCATGAATACTGTTGCTCAGCGAGTCAAAATGCCATCACATTTGAACATCAGGAAAGTTTCAGCCAAGACCCGATGAAGACATGCTCAGAGCCTAAGTTATGGCAGATTTAAGAGGTCCCATGTTACCCAAAACTGAGTTTAATTCAAAGGTGGAAGTCAATGAAAATAGAATAACCTTTGATGTTTGCGCATAAGCCAGGAAAGAGGCAATGGTAGAATCAGAGCCAGGCTGAGACATTTTGCTGCCACAAATGCTCCCCCCGCCCCCGATCTGTACTCCCTCCCCCTAGCACCATACCTGGCCTGCCATCACAACTGCACCCTCACCTGTGGCTGCACCTGTGTTGCTGCCACAAGGGAACATCAGCACTGAGGATGCAGCGGCAGTAGTGAGGGCAATGGCCCCTCCAGGTGGCAGGTAAAGGTCAAGGGACCCCTGACCGTTAGGTCCAGTCGTGGCCGACTCTGGGGTTGCGGCGCTCATCTCGCTTTATTGGCCGAGGGAGCCGACATACAGCTTCTGGGTCATGTGGCCAGCATGACTAAGCCACTTCTGGCAAACCAGAAATGGAAATGCCGTTTACCTTCCCGCTGGAGCGGTACCTATTTATCTACTTGCACTTTGACGTGCTTTCAAACTGCTAGGTTGGCAGGAGCAGGGACCGAGCAACAGGAGCTCACCCTGTTGTGGGGATTCGAACCGCCGACCTTCTGATCGGCAAATCCTAGGCTCTGTGGTTTAACCCACAGCGCTACCCACGTCCCCCAGGTGGCAGGGGGAGAACTCAAATCGCCAGGTGGGTGAGAGTACCTTTGACAAAAGGTAAAATTATTACGAGGACTGCGCATGCAGCTTGCAGGCTCCTGCAGTAGCCAGTTTCAAATTCTAGCACAGACTCTCTGGTGCAGTGGCTGTCCTCCCCTCCTCCCCTCCTCCCCTTTCCCAATTAACCTCCATCTCCAGGGCTCAGTCATGCTTAATGACATCACCCGGGCCTGGCCCCCTCTGTGACATCACCGGGGACCACCCTTAGACCTCAGATTTGGGCCCTGAATCTCAGGGACTGGGATGTTCCTCTACTGAGTGTGTGCAGCGGTCACAGAATGTCGGCCGGTTGTTTGTGGAGGGACAGAGCCGGCAGAAAGGAAAATGAGTCGGAGGGGAAATGCTGTGTAGGAAGGCGTGGCTGGCTGGCTGGCGCAGTGAACAGGAAAACTGCAACATTTTGTTGTCGGCTTCACTGGTAGTGCTATCAATTAGTCTGGAAGATAATTTTATCAGAAGTAGATCAGAGGACAAGGTATAAAGGGAGAAAACAGATCCAACGGTAGTTGTGTTAAATTATTTGAAAGGATATGTGGACAAGGTGGGCATCAAAATTGTTACCAACCTATTATTCATAGCGGCAATAATATCCATATTATCTTATGGTGGTCGTTACAACTGATTCTTTAGAATCTGTTGCCTTTATGGCAAAAATAACTTATTATACACACCTGAGAAGAGAAGCAGGCACAGAATAAATATAGACTTTGGGCTGCATTCCTGTACACACACAGTAAGCTCTGTTGAATTCAAAGAAATGTCCTGGTGAATAACAAATACATAGGACTGCACTGACGAGGGTTGATGTTTGTCTTATACTGGAAGAACAAATATTGTTAGTGAAATAATTGGAACGTTATAGTAATGCATATGCAGAGTTTTTATGTGGAAAGATCCTTGCAAAAAAAAAATTGTGCTTGAATTCATTTTAAAGGATAAAACCGTGTTTAGTAGTCTTAAAATAAAATGAGCCATCTGCTACCAAATCCTATCTCTTATGAACTTATATCAGTGATGGCCAAACTTGGCCCTCCTTCTGTTTGGGGACTACAACTCCCATCATCCCTAGCTAACAGGACCAGTGGTCAGGGATGATGGGAATTGTAGTCCCCAAACAGCTGGAAGGCCGAGTTTGGCCATCACTAACCTACATAAACAAGACTTAGGCAGAGCGATCCTTAACCTCGATTGATGCAATTAGAGGAGTTAAGGAAGCAGGAGAGTTATCCACCAGGAAGCACCAGCCATAGAGGGCATCAGTGTGGCTGATGAAACCATGGGCAGGTGGAAGTGACTGCAGGCGGTATCCCTGGTGAGGGCAGCAATCATGGGCTCTGGATGACTGGGCCAGGCCAGAGCAGTGGCAGACAGATTGCCCCAGGGAAGGATCCATTGGGCTGGGAAGGTTGGAGGAAAGGAAAAGGATCCTGGGGAAGGGAAAGGTAGAGGGTGAGGTCTACAGAAGTGCTAGGTTTCCTGGCCAGTCTAGGGGTGCATCTACATACAGGGAAAACCCCGCTATAAATGAGTCAGAAATTAAAGCATTATAACAAAAGGAAAAAAAACGCTATGTAAAAATTGCATAGAAATTTATTTTGCTCTCCAGTGCCATCTGGTGTTGCATGTTCATAATGCATTCAAAACATTTTTGTTATTTTTAATGTAGATAATGTAGGCTCAGAACCACTGGCTGTTTTGATTTGCGCCTCCCCCTTTCTCTTACAACTCTGTTGCGGTGTGAATGTGCGTTGTGGTTGGATCAACATCTTTGCTCAGGTCACCATGTGTAGCAACTGCTGTGTACAGCATCTTCAGCTGCCTTGAGGCTGCACTCAACAAAAGGAGAACCATAACAATTTGTAGATCCCCCAGTTCAAACGACCTCAGAATTCCTAGTGCAGGTCTTGATCACTGCAGGCACTTTCTCCAGTGCCGCAGTCCTTCGGTAGTAGAGCAGGAAGCCGGACAAATCTGGGGCACATGACAGACCTGCAGCAAAACCTTCCGGCTTTTCCCCAAACTCCTGAGGATCTTTTCCTCTGCCTCCACACTTCTCTTTGTCACATGATCCCTAAGCACACGCCAGAAATGTTTTTCTTTCCCCCTGTTTTTTGCTGAATTGGAAAGCTTTAAAGCCGAGGCGCATCATCTAATGTTTATTGGATGGATTTCCCCACAAATTGCTTTTTGAATTCTGAATTTACAGTTATTCACGTTTTATACTGTATTTTATGCTGTTTTTTGTTGCGACAATTAAGTGTTTTAAATTTGTTGTTAGCCGCTCTGTTTTTTGATATAAATAAAAAATATAAATAAAAAATTATTATTATTTATTATAATTTGGATTCAGTGGCAAAGAGCGGGGTTTTGGCGGAGAACAAAAAAGAGCGTTCAAACACGGGGCTTTAAAGTGCAGACGTGCCTGGGAATCTCTGGGTGTGGATAATCCCCAACGTCGATTCAGAGGTAAACAGTGTGTTTTCCCGAAACGGCGTGTTTCCCGGGGAAAGCGGCAGAACGAAACAAAAAGCTCTCTGGCGCGGGGAAAGCGGAAGGGTGGGTGACCCTTGACTCTTGGACCCTTGGCAGCCGCTTCTAACGCCGGCAACGGATGATTACAACTTCCAGATTAGGAGGGGAGCCCACTTCCCACAGTGCAAAAAAGTCCCTCCCTTCTTTTTAAAGGAGCGTGTTTGCTTTTATTAAGTCCACTTCCTGGGACCAAAAAAAAGGGGTGGGGGAAGACGCTCAGTCTCCTCCCACTTGAGAGCCAACCAGCCAACCAGAAGCGGGGACGCCGCTCGGGACGTCACAGAAAGAGGCACAACAAGTCCTCCCGGGCCGCTTTGCTACTTTCACTAAAAGGAGGGGGAAAAGAAAGTTTATCGGGGTTCTAGAACGTTGGAAAGCCTTTGAAGTTCAAAGGGGCGCCGCCGCTGGAAAGGAAGCGGCTGCGAGGCTGCGGGCGCCCGGCTTCCTCTCTGCCCCCATGGACGAAGCAGAGGAGCAGCCGCAGCCGGACAGCCTGGACGGCTGGGTGGCCATCAAGGAGGACGCCTTCGGGCAGCCCGAGCCGCCGCAGAAGCTGCGCTTCCTGGTGGCCTGGAACGGCATCGAGAGCAAGTTCGCGGTGACCTGCCACAACCGGACCTTGCAGGAGCAGGCGGCCGAGGCCGGAGGCGGCGGCGTTGGCGGCCCGCAGCAGATGAGCTGGGCCGGCCTCTTCTCCCCGCAGGCCCTGCAGGGCGTCCACCGCCAGCTGTCGGCCTTGGCCCCGCAGCTGGAGCCCTGCCTGCCCGCGCTGCCCGCGGCGCTGTCCGGCCAGAGCGGCCTGTGGGCGCTGCTCTTCCCCGGCTGCCCGGTGCTGGCCGAGGCCGAGCTGGAGGCGCTGTGCCGCCGCCTGGAGAGGTACCTGGGCTGGGCCTTGGAGGCGTGCGGCCGCAAGGCGCTGCTCGACTCGCTCTTCGCCCACGACCAGGACGAGGAGGACGAGTACTTCGAGAACTTGCAGGAGTTCCGCAGGAAAGCGCTCAAGGGGCGGCTCAGCGGCGCCAAGGAGGCCTTGCGGAGGGTACGGGGCGCCGTTGGGGGGCGTGGTATGGGGCGCCGGGGGGGGGAGGAAGGGGGCCTGGAGGGCGCTGGCAGGTAAACCCCTGAGGGACGGGGAAAGAGTGGGTTCAGATTCCCTAAGGAGAGGCAGTGCGGTGCAGTGGTTAGCGCATCAGACGAGGACCTGGGGGGATCCAGGTTCGAATACAGTAGTACCTCGGGTTACAGACGCTTCAGGTTACAGACTCCGCTAACCCAGAAATAGTGCTTCAGGTTAAGAACTTCGCTTCAGGATGAGAACAGAAATCGCACGGCAGCAGGAGGCCCCATTAGCTAAAGTGGTAAGGACCCACTAACCATTAGGTCCAGTTGTGGCCGACTCCGGGGTTGCGGCGCTCATCTCACTTTACTGTCCAAGGGAGCTGGCGTACAGCTTCCAGGTCATGTGGCCAGCATGACTAAGCCGCTTCTGGAGAACCAGAGCAGCACACAGAAACGCCATTTACCTTCCCGCCGGTACCTATTTATCTACTTGCACTTTGACGTGCTTTCGAACTGCTAGGTTGACAGGAGCAGGGACTGAGCAACGGGAGCTCACCCCGTTGCAGGGATTCGAACCACCGACCTTCTGATCGGCAAGTCCTAGGCTCTGTGGTTTAACGCACAGTGTCACCCGCATCCCTTGCAGCTAAACTGGTACCTCAGGTTAAGAACAGTTTCAGGTTAAGAAAGGACCTCCGGAGCGAATTAAGTACTTAACCCGAAGTACCACTGTATTAAAATACCGTAATACATCAAACATTAAAAGCTTCCCTAAGCAGGGCTGCCTTCAGATGTCTTCTAAAAGTCTGGTAGTTGTTCTCTTTGACATCTGATGGGAGGGCGTTCCACAGGGCGGGTGCCACTACCGAGAAGGCCCTATGCCTGGTTCCCTGTAATTTGGCTTCTCGCAGCGAGGGAACCGCCAGAAGGCCCTTGGAGCTGGACCTCAGTGTCCGGGCAGAACGATGGGGGTGGAGACGCTCCTTCAGATATACTGGACCGAGGCCGTTTAGGGCTTTAAAGGTCAGCACCAACACTTTGAATTGTGCTCAGAAACGTACTGGGAGCCAATGTAGGTCTTTCAGGACTGGTGTTATGTGGTCTCGGCGGCTGCTGCCAGTCACCAGTCTAGCGAATTAAGTTCTTAACCCGAGGTACCACTGTACCTCACTTGGCTACGAAGCTTGTTTGGAGGGGGGCCTTTCTCCATGCCACCTGCTTCGGGGCCTCACCTACCTCGCAGGGCTGTTGTGGCAGGGGAGATCAGATCATCTGTATACGCCCCCTTGAGTTTCTTGCAGGAAAAGGTGTGGATATAAATGAAAGAAATAAGCAAATAATCCAGACATTTGCAAGTTTCGGGTTCCCCACATGTTGTTGGACTCCCATCAGCCCCACACAGCATGGCCCAGTGGGTGGGAACTGTAGTTGCAACAATGCCTGGGAACATTAGGTCGGGCAAGGCTGCTTTAACATATGTGTGTCTTCATTTCTTACATTTGTAGACCGCTTACCAGCTGCACAAAGTCAGTGCATTGTTCGAAAAATAAGACTTTAGAGTCGCCTTGCCCCCAGATGGCACCTAGACATTCCATACACTGGCGACTGCAACCTTGGTTTAAGGAGCTGTTTGATATCTGAGTTTCTAACACTCATTCTTGCCTGGAACCCTGGAGGGTCGCTGCCAGTCAGTGTAGACACTATTGAGGTTAATGGGCTGATTTGGCATAAGGAAGAGTGCCCTGCATTTTTGAGCTCTATGCAATGGACACACAGCAGTGAGCTGGAGCCGTTTAATTCCACCCCAGTTTTCAAAGCCCCATGGGAACCCGAGGCCAAGGAGCCGCAGATTTTGTGAAGGTTGACGCTTAGCTAAATACAGTGGTACCTTGGGTTACAGACGCTTCAGGTTACAGATGCTTCAGGTTACAGATTCCGCAAACCCAGAAATAGTACCTCGGGTTAAGAACTTTGCTTCAGGATGAGAACAGAAATCGTGCTTTGGCGACACAGCGGCCCCATTAGCTAAAGTGGTGCTTCAGGTTAAGAACGGACCTCCAGAATGAATTACGTTCTTAATCCAAGGTACCACTGTAAAGCCTTCCTTGTGCTGTCTATTATAAGGTGCTGCGTGCAAAATCCAAACACCCCCTTGGCCCACCAGCTGTGTGTTGGATGAAGATGCTGTTTGGATGACAAATCGGCTGTCAAAATCCTCACAAGTCTTCTGCATATTTAGGCTTAAGTGCAGGGGAGAGGCCAGTGTTTATAGGAGCAGGCAGTGTTGCACTGGATAGGGTATCTGATTGCAGTCATTAAACGAACTGGAAATTCCCCTTGACCTGCAAAAAATGTCTTCTCAGAAATCTGAGCGAGTTTCTCTTTTATAACAGCTGTCCTGGGTTTCCAAATCTCTATAAAGCAGGGGATCCCTGGTTTTAAAGCGTATTTATATTTCCCTCCCCACCCATCCTCTAAGCATAGGGGGGTGATGTACCCAGTATTTTCTATGCTCTGCCTCCCCAGTTGGGGAGTTGCCCCTCCCCTCTTTGAAAATATATACAGTCCTACCTTGGAGGTCGAACGGAATCCGTTCCGGAAGTACGTTCGACTTCCAAAACGTTCGGAAACCAAAGTGCGGCTTCTGATTGGCTCCTGCAGCCAATCGGAAGCCCCGTCGGACATTCGGGTTCCAAAGAACATGTGCAAATCGGAATGCTCACTTTCGGGTTTGCGGCATTAAGGAGCCAAAACGTCCAAGTACCAAGGCGTTCGGGATCCAAGATACGACTGTACTGTTCCCCTAGGAGGCTTTCAAAGTATTTTCTATTTTTTAAAAAAGGAAAATGATCTACATTAAAACAGTTTATCCTCCCAACAACCTTGCGAGGTAGGCTAGTGATTGAAGCTGGGGATCACTGCAGGAGGTCTTGCATCTAAACAATGGCAGTAACAAGGCCGAAACAAAATAAATAAAATAAAATAATTCCTTCCAGTAGCACCTTAGAGACCAACTAAGTTAGTTATTGGTATGAGCTTTCGTGTGCATGCATCCATCCAGCATCTTAATTTTCTGCCTTCTGTAAGGCCTAAGTCAGCCACCCTCTCAACCTGTTGCTGACTAGGCCTCATTTCCACCATGTTCTGGGCTAATGTACACATTCAGCTGAATCCTGTGACCTGGTTTCTGAGACTTCCGAGTTGCAAGGGGAGGGCTGTATACTTCAGGCCCTTTGGCCCTCCGGAAGTTACTGAACGACGACTCCCATCATCCCTGGCCATTGGCCTTGCATGCTGGGGCTGCTGGGAGTTGTAGTTCCTGCCATGTTGCCTCAGGATCTTCCTGCCTGTGGAAAGCTAGCATGTCAGGAACACCCTTGTAAGCTCGCTTTCTCCCAGAGGTGCTAGTTTGCTATGTGCGGAGATAGTCTTTTTCGCTCTATAGGACGCACCCGACCATAGGACACACCTTGTTTTGGAGGGGGTGAACAAGGGGAAAAAAATCTCCCCCTCTCTGCTCAGCGCCGCTTCAGCGAAGCAGCAGGAGAAACAGAGCCCCTTCCATTTCTCCTCTCGCTTGGCTGAAGGGGCGCTGTGCAGCTCTCCCTCTCTGCTGAAGCCAGGAGAGTCTTGCTCTCCCGGCTTCAGTAAAAGGAACCCGAAGCCTTTGGAGCGCAGCGCGAGTTGCCACTGCGCTCCAAAGGCTTCAGGCAGCTATCCCTGAAGCCTGGAGAGCAAGAGGGGTCGGTGCGCACCGATCCCTCTCTCTAGGCTTCAGCGAAAGCAACACAAAGCCTCTGGAGCGTGGAGGGAGTGCTTCCTCTGCACTTCGGAGGCTTCGTGTTGCTATCGCTGAAGCCAAGGAGCCTGCATTCGCTCCATAGGACGCACACACATTTCCCCTTAATTTTTGGAGGGGGAAAAGTGCGTCCTATAGAGCGAAAAATACGCTAATTTTTAAAACTTGGAGGAGCATTTAGATATACCTCTGGCTTCGCTGTACAATGGCACAGTCCTCTAGAAACATGGGACTCTGTGATTTGTGTGTTTGGCTGCCGCAGCTCTTGGGAGAGAGAGTGCGATGTGTCGGCAGCAATTCACAAGTAACTCAAAACAGAGAGGTGTTGTCAGATGCTAAGGGGGAAAGGCAAATTCTCTGGCTCTTGACTCGCCTCTGTGGGTGTAGGAAATGGCTAACATTGGTCTGAGCTGAGATGAGCTCTTGGATTCTGGAAGACTTTTGGTGTGTTTTCCATGCGGTTCCATCTACCACCCTGCTGTACAGCCTTTATTCCCGTGAGTGGCTCCCTGTTTGGAAGAAAATTAAACTTATTTAATTGATGACACATTCAGCATTATACATCTATTAGGACCACCAAGTGTAATGATTTAGCTGCTGCTGTGTTCCATTCTACTGTGATATAAAGCAATTAGCACCCGGAGGTGTAGCTCATAGAATTGTAGAGTTGGAAGGGAACCCTGCGGGGTCATCTAGTCCAACGCCCCGCAGTGAGGGAATCTCCCCCATCCAATTTGAAACCATACTGGGCGCTGCTTAGCTTTGCTAATGTGCTAGCAGTTTTATTGCTGCGCCGCTACCAATAGCAACACCCCCCCCCCACTTAACTTCAATTGCTTAAGCATTTTCCATTGCTCTGCAACCTTGACTTTCCTCCTGTACAGTCGTACCTTGGAAGTCGAACAGAATCCGTTCCGGAAGTCCGTTCGACTTCCAAAACGTTCGGAAACCAAAGCGCAGCTTCCGATTGGCTGCAGGAAGCTCCTCCAGCCAACTGGAAGCTGCGGAAGCCCTGTCGGACATTCGGCTTCCAAAACCGGAACGCTCACTTCCAGGTTTTGATCGTTCGGGAGCCAAGGCGTTCGAGATCCAAGGTACGACTGTATTGGTACAGTGGATGCTTGGTTTGCGAACGTGATCCATGGGGGAGGCACATTTGCAGCCCGCAGCGCTGTGTCTGCGCACGCATGGGTTGCGATTCGGCACTCCTGTGCAAAGCACGATTTAGCGCTTCTGCGCATCTGCAATCGCTGAAACCCGGAAGTAACCCATTCTGGTACTTCCGGGTTTTGGCGCATCCGTAACCCGAAGAAACGCAGCCTGAAGCGTCTGTAAGCCGAGGTATGACTCGAGGAATGCAAATCATATGGGTAAAGGTAAAGGGACCCCTGACCATTAGGTCCAGTCATGACCGACTCTGGGGTTGCGGCGCTCATCTCGCTTTACTGGCCAAGGGAGCCGGCGTACAGCTTCCGGATCATGTGGCCAGCATGACTAAGCCACTTCTGGCGAACCAGAGCAGCGCACGAAAATGCCCTTTACCTTCCCGCCAGAGTGGTACCTATTAATCTACTTGCACTTTTGTGCTTTCGAACTGCTAGGTTGGCAGGAGCAGGGACCGAGCAACAGGAGCTCACCCCGTCGCGGGGATTCGAACCGCCGACCTTCTGATCGGCAAGTCCTAGGCTCTGTGGTTTAACCCACTGTGCCACCCGCATCCCTAATCATATGCATACAAACTGTCAATTAAAAACCTGCTAGATCAAGACCAAGGTTTGCCCAGTCCAGAGTTTGATTTCTTAGATTGATTGGGGAGGGGTCGTAAAAGAAGGAAGACTCCCCTGAAAACTCCCTAGGGTGGTCTGAGCGTGCTTAGGGGGTGCAGAACCCTCACTGACTCTTGTGGGGTGCGGGGGGAGAAAGTTGGAAGAGGAAATGGAGTGACTGGAATTCGAACCTTTGTTGCGGGTTCGAATTTGCCTAATCCTAGTTGTAGAGCCACTTTGGGGAATCCTTAGCCCCCCAAATGTTCTGAACTACAACTCACTTATTCTCTGGCCATTGGCCATGCTTTCTAAGGCGAGAGGGAGTTGTAGTTCAGCAACATTCCCCACTCCTGTTTAGAGCCTTTTAAGCTAGCGGCTGTGACTGTGTCTTGTGGCGGACAGTTCCGCAGGTTCTGGATGTGCCCTGATAGGTGCAGCACTGTTATTGTTATTATTTATTAAATTTGTACACGGCCGTATGCCTGCTGCTCTCAGGGCAGTCCACAGAATAAAATCACAATATATAAACACAACAGGTGCGTTTGTCTTGCGAGGTTTGTGCCGCACCTCCATAGGACCCACGTCTACGTAAATTTGCGGTACTCTTAAATGACTGCTGTCCACCCACCACCACCCTGGATGGCTCAATTGTTTGCAAAGAGTACGATTCCACTGCTAATTTTGGAGTCTTCTTGCCCCCGTAGGTTCTCTACCAGCACAAAGATGCTGAGAAGCTGGTCGCTTTGATGGAGCTCTACAAGGAGGAAGATGATGCTTATTGGGAGCTGGTTACCGTGGCGACCGAATTCTATCAATATTTGCTGCAGCCCTTTAGGGATATGCGTGAGCTGGCAACTTTATACAGACTGGAGATCCTGGTAGGTTTCTCTTTCCAGTGTTTCAAAGTCTCTGTAAAATAAGATCCTGTATGATGAATGCTTTCTCCCCCGTGGAGTCAGAAAGATAGGATCTGTTGGCACCAGACTGCTGTTTTGTGTTGTAGGTGTCGTTGACACAACCATAGCACATTGTGATGGATTTATTTTGAAACGAGATGAGCGCCGCAACCCCAGAGTCGGTGACGACTGGACCTAATGGTCAACGGTCCCTTTACCTTACCTTTATAGGACAGGAATTGCCAAAAGAGTGGAAGAAGTTATTCACGTATGCTACAACGGCAGCTAGGATTCTACTAGCTCAGAAATGGAACTCTGATATAGACAGAACACCTTTTGACTCTAAAAATATACTCCTTTTTTTGCAGAAATCCTTGCAAGCTGACAGGCTGGGTCCTAAAAGGGTTGAGGCCCTGAAGAAGGAGGCGGAGGAGTGGACGGATCAGGCTGAAGAAGCTGTCTGCTCCATCCAAGACATCACGGTTGGTTACTTCAAGGAGACAGTGATGGCACTAGCAGGTGAGCAGAAAGGCAGGCAGAGGCAACCTTCCCTTTCTTTTAAAATTATTTTCCATTTTTGCGTTTTACAATGTTTCAGCAATAAAAATTGCAGTGGTACCTCAGGTTACATACGCTTCAGGTTACATACGCTTCAGGTTACATACGCTTCAGGTTAAAGACTCCACTAACCCAGAAGTAGTGCTTCAGGTTAAGAACAGAAATCGTGCTCCGGTGGCGTGGCGGCAGCAGGAGGCCCCATTAGCTAAAGTGGTGCTTCAGGTTAAGAACGGTTTCAGGTTAAGAATGGACCTCTGGAACGAATTAAGTACTTAACCCGAGGTACCACTGTAAGTCTAAACTAGTAGCATCTCTAAAATCCTGCTGCCCCCCCCATGACACATAATTCTTATTATTCAAAAAGTGAACTCCTATTCACATGGAAGAAGCCTAAAAGGCCATTCACTGTTAATAACTCCTTCTCGAATTGCCCCCTTAGAAATCAAATTGCCCCCCTGTGGGGACGACGGGTCTAAACAAATTCCACCTGCATTTTCTGCTACTTCCCTCTGTGGTTTCTTATTTTATTCCGTATTCTTACTGCATAACCAATTCAAACCTATTTACAAATCTAACCTTTTTACTTCTTTTAAGTTATTTCTCACCGCTCGTGTTTATGTCAACCCTGCTAATGTTTTTAATTGTTTACAATTTGTCTTCACATATTCAACAAATGTTCCCTCGTATTTATGGAACCGCCTCTCCTGGTATGCCCCACAAAGGACCTTAAGGTCCTTGAATAATTATAGTTTAGAGGTCCTGGGCCCTAAGGAAGTCAGATTATCCTCCACCAGGGCCAGGGCCTTTTCAGTGATGGCTCCGACCTGGTGGAATGCTCTGTCCCATGAGACCAGGGCCCTGCAGGATTTAACTTCCTTCCCCAGGGCCTGTAAGACAGAGCTATTCTTCCTGGCTTTCAATTTGAACTTAGCCTGATCTTTTATTCCCCTTCCTTCCCTCCCCCTCCCCTTTTTATTAAGATTACCCGCGCTGGGATCCCACAGCTAATTCTCCCCTGGTCTCCTTGCTGGCCCAAATAGGAGTAACTTAGCCACCTAGCCCTGGTGATCCTCTAATGTTTATTGGATGGATTTCCCCCCTAAATTGATTTTTGAATTCTAAATTTATTGTTATTCACGTTTTATACTGTATTTTATGCTGTTTTTTGTGGCTTCAATTAAGTGTTTTAAATTTGTTGTTAGCCGCCCTGAGCCCGGTTTTCTGAACCGGGAAGGGTTAGGGTTCAGATATAATGTATGTGTATGTACAGTACAAATCAAAATAAAAGTCCGTGCTTTCAGCATACATTTCTCTGTGAGAGGTAAATTGCAGTTCCCAGGATTCTTTGGGGGGAAGCAGCACGCTCTAAATGTACGCTGAAAGCACGGACTTTTATTTTGATTTGTTTTTATCAGATGATCTTAAATGAATTTTTAGTTACATACTGTACATACACATACATTATATTTCACATTTGTTCTTGCTCTCCCGAGCTGACTTCCCTCCTTCCTTCTTCTGGCTTATTTGTGTCCTCTTTGACTTTTCGCATTGTCTTTGTCCATTTTCCACAAGATTGTTCTTCTTCATTTTTTCCATTAAATGTCCGTAAACAAATAAATCTTTCTATAGGTACAAATTCTTGATGTCTGTCTATATTCATTTACAAATATTGTTCAATAATAATCCTAATATACATTTTTAATTCATTTTGATATTATTATCCAGTAAATTTCTTGTATTTTCCCGTTATGAGATACTATTTTAATTCTACTGGCTTCCCTATTTCACATCATCTTCTCTATATATAACATAATTTTTTCCCATTCTTTTTGATATGTTTCATCCCCCTGATGTCAATCTTTTGCTGTTAATTTGGCTATTTCTGCATGCTCCATAACCTTGTACTGCCATTCTTCTATTGTAGGCAATTTTTGCTGTTTCCATACCTGAGCCAGCAATAACCTTGCCGCTGTTGTTGTGTATAAGAACAGTTTCTGGTCATTCTTGTCAATGTCTTCTCCCACCATTCTTAACAGGAATGACTCTGGTTTTTTCAAAAACGTATACTTAAAAATCTTCTTTAATTCGTTATATATATATTTTTTCAATACGTTTTCACTATGTCACAAGTCCACCATATGTGGAAGAAACTGCCTTCTTTCACCCCACACTTCCAACAATTTTTATTTCCTGTTTTATACATCTTTGACAATTTAATTGGCATGACCCTCCTCTTGACAGCCATGCAGAAGCAAATGGAGCAGGACCGGAAGCGCTTTGGCCAAGCTGCCTGGGCCACGGCTTCTCCCAGGTTAGAAAACCTGAAGTACCTGTTGGCGAAGGAGACTCTGCAGCACATGAGGGCCAAAGAGCTGTGCCTGAATCACAAGAGAGCAGACATCCGGAAGCAGGTAAGGGCATCGCCCCACATTCTCCTCTCGTCTCACTAGAGGAGCCTCCCAGATGCGGGAGTCATGAGATGGAGAGTGAACATTGCAGCTAGGAAACAGCCTTAAAGGAAAAGGTCAAGGGACCCCTGACCATTAGGTCCAGTCGTGGCTGACTCTGGGGTTGTGGCGCTCATCTCGCTTTATTGGCCAAGGGAGCCGGTGTACAGCTTCCGGGTCATGTGGCCAGCATGACTAAGCCGCTTCTGGCAAACCAGAGCAGCACATGGAAACGCTGTTTACCTTCCTGCCGGAGTGGTACCTATTTATCTACTTGCACTTTGACGTGCTTTCAAACTGCTAGGTTGGCAGGAGCAGGGACCGAGCAATGGGAGCTCACTCTGTCGCGGGGATTTGAACCGCCAACCTTCTGATCGGCAAGTCCTAGGCTCTGTGGTGTAACCCACAGCGCCACCCGTGTCTCTAGGAAACAGCCTTAAGGCATCCCTTAAATGCTTAGATGAGTTCCTGCAGTTGCAATCTGACGAGGCTAAACAAATCTCATACAGCCTCGGCCCAATAATAATAATAATAATAATAATAATAATAATAATAATAATAATAATTTATGATTTATACCCTGCCCACCTGGCTGGGTTTCCCGCAGAATATTCCAGCAGAATATTAAAATACAATGAATCATCAAATCTTAAAAGCTTCCCTAAACGGGGCTGCCTTCAGATGTCTTCTAGAGGTCAGATAGTTCTTTATTTCCTTGACATCTGGTCGGAGGGCGTTCCACAGGGCAGGCGCCACCACCGAGAAGGCCCTCTACCTGGTTCCCTGTAACTGAAGGAGCTTCTCCACCCCCATCGTTCAGCCTGGACACTGAGGTCCAGCTCCAAGGGCCTTCTGGCGGTTCCCTCCCTACAAGAAGTGAGGTTACAGGGAACCAGGCAGAGGGCCTGGCACTTGCCCTGTGGAACGCCCTCCCATCAGATGTCAAGGAAATAAACTACTATCTGACTTTTAGAAGGCATCTGAAGGCAGTCCTGTTTAGGGAAGATTTGAATATTTGGTGTTTTACTGTGTTTTTAATATTCTGTTGGGAGCTGCCCAGAGTGGCTGAGGAAACCCAGCCAGATGGCCAGGGTATAAATAATAATTTAGTAGTAGTAGTAGTAGTACTAACCTGTGGCAGGCATAGGCAAACTTGGTCCTCCAGGTGTTTTAGGACTACAACTCCCATCATCCCAGACCACTGGTCCTGTTAGCTAGGGATGATGGGAGTTGTAGTCCCAAAACATCGGGAGGGCCGGGTTTGCCTATGCCTGACCTATGGCAAGTGGCCTTAGCTGAGATGCGAACAGACAGTTTAAAGGAAGCAGAGGGCAAAAAGGATGGTTTTGATACAGGTTTGCATTGTTTCATCATGTACGACAGCAGATCGGGTCACCTGTTCCAGCCACCATTTACAAGCAGAGATTTATGGAGGGAAAGAGAGTGAATATGTACAGGTTCTTAGTAGATTTCATTGTTTACAGATGCCCTGGAAATGTGGGTTTTATTTTTACTTGTGTGTTCTACAACACACACACACACACACACACACACACACACACACACACACAGAGTGATACAGAGGTTACAGACGCTTCAGGCTACAGCCTCCGCTAACCCCAGCAATATTACCTCAGGTTAATAACTTTGCTTCAGGATGAGAACAGAAATCGTGTGGCGGTAGTGGGAGGCCCCATTAGCTAAAGTGGTGCTTCAGGTTAAGAACGGCCCTCCAGAACGAATTAAGTTCTGAACCCGAGGTACCAGTGTGTGTGTGTGTGTGTGTGTGTGTGTGTGTGTGTGTGTGTGGAAAATGCCCCTCTGATGGGAGGGAAACACGATGAGGGAAGAGGGCCGAGTGACGTCATTTTGCTTCTAATAGTTTGTGGGCTTAATGACGCTTCCTGCAGATGGAGGCTCTCCACGAGCAAGAAAATGACATGGCTCGAGTCGAGGAGCTGGAAATAGAATATTATGAAACACAGCTGGAGCTGTACGAGGTGCAGTTTGAGATTCTGAAGAATGAAGAAATGCTGCTTATTACACAGTTGGAGACTTTAAGGAGGCGGATGAAAGGTAAGCAAGCAAAATGAGCCACACCTGCCAGGGACTGGGCGGCTGCTTCTCTGCTCTCCTGCAGTAGCCGGGGCAGCAGTTTGGAGCCTCCAGTCAGAGAGCAGCAACAGGGGAAAGGATATTGTGTTCTGTGTCCTGCTTGGAGGCTTCCCAGAAGGATCTGGTTGAGTAGTGTGGGGAGCAGAATGATGTACCATTGGCTGACAACTCTGACACTCGTCAGTTTTCCCACTCTACACGCCGGCCTCCCAAGTTTTCGGCCTCCACAATAAATCATTGTTTTTACATCGCCGCTCCAGGGGCAAGGCCAGAACAGTTAGTCACACAGAGATGCAGCGGGCAGCCTCCTTTCTGTGAACTTGTAATTATGCCATGGTGCTGGATTGAACGAGTTTGCCTATGCCCCTTATGGAGGCTGGAAGAAGGAAAGTATAGAGAGCAGGGCATCATGCAGAGATGCAGCAGATAGCCAACTTTTGGAAATTTGGGGAACTTGAAAAATATTATGATCATGAGCTTATTTAATATACGTGTGTGTACCTTGGAAGTCGAACAGCCTAGGTCTTGAACGTTTTGGCTCCTGAACGATCAAAACCTGGGAGTGTTCTGGTTTGTGAATGTTCTTTTGGAAGCCGAACATCCCACACGGCTTCGCAGCTTCCGATTGGCTGCAGGAGCTTCGAACGTTTTGGAAGTCGAACGGACATCCGGAATGGATTCTGTTCGGCTTCTGAGGTACAACTGTATAGGTATAGATAGATAGACAGATTTGCATATTTCACATAAGTAAACATTTTCTCCTTCCTTTAGAGATCCAGGATGAAGTAGTTTATTATGACACATGTGAAAACCCTGATGAGTTAGAAGCCACTGAGCAAGTCCTGGAAGAAACCCGTGTGCCTTCCTCTGAAATAGCTCAACTGAGGCAGAAGACCCAGCAGCTGGAGACGAAGCGTGGGATTATCTGCTCAAGGAGAGCTTACCTCAGAAACAAAAAGGCAAGTGGTCCAGAAAAGTTTGGGTGCCCTATTATTATTGTTTATTAAATTGGCATATCGGGGCTGTTCATAGGATAAAATCACAGTATAAAAACACAACATACATAAAATAAAAAGAAGAACCCAATACCCCCCCCAAAAAAACCCCCCACACATTTTAAAAGGGCATTGAATGTCAAGTCAACCAAAGGCCTGGTTGAAAAGAAACGTTTTTGCTTGGCGCCTAAAGGTGTCTAATGGAGGCGCCAGGTGAACTTCCCTGGGGAGAGCATTCCAGAGACAGGGAGCCACTGCAGAGAAGGCCCCGTTCTCGTGTTGCCACCCTCTGCACCTCTCAAGGAGGAGGCACACAAAGAAGGGCCTCAGAAGATGATCTCAGGGTACAGGTGGGTTCATATGGGAAGAGGCGGTCCTTGAAGTATTGAGGTCCTGAGCCGCGTAATGCTTTACAGGTCAAAACCGGCCCTTTGAATTGGGCCCGGAAACTAATTGGTAGCCAGTGCAGTCGGACCAGGATCGGTGCAATATGCTCAAACCATCTTGTCCCGGTGAGCAACCTGGCCGCTGAATTCTGCACTGTTGACATTGGGTGGACATTGGACACTTGTTCCAATAAACATGATACACACACACGTTGCATTTTAAAATAAAATGGGGACCTCAGCCGGCACTTAGAGCTGACCGGCATGCTTCTGTTTGGTTTCTTTTCCATTAGGATCAATGTGAAGAGAGCCGCCACGCCCGGCTCCAGCAGGCTCAGGAGAGCTCACGGCATTTCCAGCAACATCACAGCATCCAGATTGTGAGTAGCAAGGAATTGGGGGAGAAATCTCTAAGGCAGGGGTGGGGAGTGTGTGGCCCCATGAGCAAATGTTATTGGGTTCCAAGCCTCAGCCAGCACGGCCAGTGGTGAGATGTGAAGTTCTCGCTTCTCCTTTATGGAATTACAGTCGTAACCTGGATCCCAAACGCCCTGGGAGTCGATCGTTTTGACTCCCGAACGCTGCAAACCCGGAAGTGCGTGTTCCGGTTTGCGAACATCATTCAGAACCCAAACGTCCAACGGGGATTCTGCGGCTTCTGATTAGCTGCAGGAACTTCCTTCAGCCAATCAGAAGCCGTGCTTTGGTTTCCGAACTTTTTGGAAGTGGAACGGACTCTGTTCGACTTAAAAGTTACTCCGGCTGAGCTGTAGTTAGTGCTTCATCATGCAGCGATTCACAGGAACGAAGGGAAAGAAAGTAACATTCTGTGTGCTGGGAACTCTTGCCTTTATACCAGGTTTCTAGGCCTTGTGGTTGGGAAGGTACACTTGGAAGCGGAATGGGCGGTGCTTGCTGGTAACTCGGAAACCAGGGACACGCTATTGGGGGTTGGACTAGATGACCCTTGGTGTCCCTTCCAACTCTATGATTCTGAGTCCTGTGTACATATTCCCCTGCCCTCGCTGACCTGAGGATTGCGAAAGCAGAATAAAGCATGCAAAATAGTTTTTTAATGGTGGTGGTGGGGAAATGAGATGGATGCAAACTTGCTCAACTTGCGTAGCATATTCGCGACTCAGAATCCTACTTTTGGGGGCTGTAAGATTTGGATTCCCTGTGCATATAACTTTACTGCACCACCTAGGGACGTGGGTGGTCTAAACCACTGAGCCTCTTGGGCTTGCCAGTCAGAAGGTCGGCAGTTTGAATCCCCGCGACAGGGTGAGCTCCCATTGCTCTGCCCCAGCTCCTGCCAACCTAGCAGTTCGAAAGCACACCAGTGCAAGTAGATAAATAGGTACCACTGCAGTGGGAAGCTAAACAGCGTTTCTGTGTGCTCTGGTTTCCGTCACGGTGTTCCGTGGCGCCAGAATTGGTTTAGTCCTGCTGGCCACATGACCCAGAAAGCTGTCTGTGGACAAACACGGGCTCCCTCGGACTGAAAGCAAGATGGGCTCTGCTACCCCACAGTCACCTTTGACTGGACTCAACCGTCCAGGGGCCCTTTACATTTTTGGTTTTTTTTTTACTGCACCGTCTTATGTATATTTATCCCAGTCATTGTAGCAGATCTCTATACAGTGGTACCTCAGGTTACATACACTTCAGGTTACAGACTCCGCTAACCCAGAAATATTACCTCAGGTTAAGAACTTTGCTTGAGGATGAGAACAGAAATCGTGCTCCGGCGGCAGCGGGAGGCCCCATTAGCTAAAGTGGTGCTTCAGGTTAAGAACAGTTTCAGGTTAAGAACGGACCTCCGGAACGAATTAAGTACTCAACCCGAGGTACCACTGTATGCGGGTGTTAACTTTTTTCCGGTGTCCAAATTTAGAAAAGAGACAAAAGGAAAGAGGACGAGAAGAAGAAGAAAGCGTGGATAAAGCAGGAGCGAGAGAAAACCCTGGAGAGGCTCAAGACGTTCAAAGAGGTGAGTCTCAATTCGAACTCCCAGCGATCTTCCTGCCACTGGCAAATCTTCCTTCTGGAGAAAAGACAAATCGAAGGTGGTGTGCTTGTTTCCTCGTTCCCCTGCAACTGGCCAGCGGCAGCAGGAAACAACAAAGACAACTTTTGTTTTAGAAATTGTAATAATAAATTGGTTTGGCATGGGTTGTTGTTGTTTCTTAAACATAGGCTTATGTGGTGTAGGACCCCACCCTCTTGCTTTGAAGTGATTTTGATATTGTATTTTTAAATGGCTCGATAACTCACCTTGGACGCTGTGACGAAGGCTGGGTAAGAAATCACAACCGCAGTTATAATCATAATACCTTCCTTCCGAAGTAGCAAAGGAAAGCGCATTGAAGTGCACTGATGGAAATGATATGCTTATTGTATTTATAGCCTACCTTTCCTCCAGGGCATGGCTCTCCCCCTACCCATTTTAATCTCAAAACCACTTCAGTCGGTAGAGCAGAAGACTCTTAGTCTCAAGGCCGAGGGTTTGAGCCCCATTGTAATGGTTCTAGGGGTTGCTTGTGCGTAAATCGACGCCACACCTGGCTGGACTACCTGGGTGAACCCTTTCTGTCTGGACAGCCACTCACCCGTGGCTGTCTCAATCACTGGCAGAATCCTTCAGTGGGCGTTTCTTGAACTTCTTCCAGCAAAAAAGCTCTTTGACGCCTATTCGCCGCCTACTCTCCCTGCGCGGAAGCCTTCTGCGCAGGGAGGGTGTGCGCAGCGGAGGACCCATGCTCTCCCCGCTGGTCTCCGGCGAGGAGTCATGGAGCCACCTCGCCGATTCCCCCATCTGCCCCCTTTCTCCACTGGTGCTACGCTGAATTCCTTCCCCTGCAGATGGGCTGCTTCTCTCCCTCCCGGGACGCTCTCCTGAACCCCTCTGGAGCCCTCCCTCTCCCTCTGGCTCCGATGGCAGTTCCCTGACACCCATGTTGGGCAAAAGATTCCTGCATTGCAGGGGGTTGGACTGGATGACTCTACAAACAACCCTGTGACATAAAGGCTGGCAACTGCCCCAAAGCCAGCCGGTTAAGGATCATGCCTGAGTGGGGCTATACCGTATTTTTCGCTCTATAAGACGCACTTTCCCCCTCCTAAAAAGTAAGGGGAAATGTAGGGATGATCGCGGAGTGGGGAGTGGGGTCCGGAGGGAGCACACTCCCCACCCGCAGGCAGCCTCAGCCTGCCTGCACGCGTGACCTTGGGGTGCAGAGCACACACACCCCTCACAGACAAAGCCACGGCTGTCTGAACATCATTGCCTCTGTCTAACCTTTTGTGGTCTCAGTAGTTTGCGGTGCCCTGTCTGTAACCTTTGTCTCTGAGACCTTTTGTCTCCTTCGTCATACACTGTGCAAGGGGAAAATGACGCGGTGGAAACAGGTGCCAAAATAACTTTGTACTACCCCACGATCTCGGGACCGGAAGATATGTAAAGGTCACAGCCCAAAATGTATCTGCCTGGTTGGCATATTTGTCTCAATAAAAGGAGGCTCCACAGGGCTGGCCGGCAGCTTATATGCAGCTCACCTGTGCGCAGCTCACCTGCATTATCGACTCCTGCCTCATGGCCATCACTTTAGGGAAATGTGTATTTGTCTTATGGAGCGAATGCAGACTGCGCAGCTTTCGCTGAAGCCAGGAGAGCAAGAGGGATCTGTGCGTACCAATCCCTTTTGCTGTTCTGACTTCGCTTCGCTGGAGAGGTGCTATGCAGCTTTCCCTCTCTGCGCAGTGCCCCTTCAGCGAAGTGAGAGGAGAAATGGAAGGGGCTCCGTTTCTCCAGCTGCTTTGCTGAAGGGGGCTGCGCAGAGAGGGAGAGCTGTGCAGTGCCCCTTCGGCGAATCGGGGGGGGGGGGAACAGCCCCTTCCGTTTCTCCTCCCGCTTTGCTGGAAAGGCGCTGAGCAGAGAGAGAAATTTTTCTTTTCTTGTTCTCCTCTAGGCGTGTCTTATGGTTGGGTGCCATACGGTACCCCCTGGTTTCCCAGGTCCTAGTTCGACACTCCAACCACCCACTGGCTCTCTCTCCCCCATCGTTGCTCTCCGGCAGTTGAATTGCACCTTTCTGAAACCTGACTGCTCTGTCGTCGTTCCCCTTGCAGAAATGCCCGGCACAGTTTGTGCTGAAGACTTCCCGGTCGCAGCCGTTGAACGCCAAGCAGCCGCAGGGCGCCTCCCGCCGGACACCAGCCGGTGCCCCTCAAACGCCCTCGGCCAAGACCTCCCGGCCGGCACAAGCCAAAGGCTTCAAAGCGCTGCGGCAGAAGCCCTCGAAGGATATCCCTGTCCAGATTTTTGCCCCTCCGCCACCCGGCCCTGCGCAGCAAGGGAAGAGCAACGGGGGGCCGCCACTGTTGCCTCCCCCACCACCTCCCCCACCACCACCGCCGCTTCCCCCACCATCAAACAACCAGCCTCTTTGCTTAAGGACAGGAGCGCAAATCAGTGAGAAGCCTCTGCCCCTCTTGGGCAAAGACCCTCCTGGGAAGAGTGGCTCTCTGGAGAAAGCAGACGGGACGCCCAGGCGCACGGCAAACGATTATGCAGGTAGGGGGGGCTGTTGTTTCCTTTTTCTGTGCATTGCTGATGTGTGCTGCATCACACCATCATGCAGGCTGACCTAGCAGGGATCTGATCTGATCCAGGAAGGCATTTCTTAGTATTGCAGACTGGAGCAATCCTGGTTGGCTTCCTGCAGGCTTCTGGTTGGCCCCTGTGGGAGGAGGATGCTGAATTATATAGGCCATGGGACGCGGGTGGTGCTGTGGGTTAAACCACAGAGCCTAGGACTTGCCGATCAGAAGGTCGGTGGTTCGAATCCCCGCAACGGCGTGAGCTCCCGTTGCTCGGTCCCTGCTCCTGCCAACCTGGCAGTTCGAAAGCATTAAGTGCAAGTAGATAAATAGGTACTGCTCCGGCAGGAAGGTAAACGGCATTTCCGTGTGCTGCTCTGAAGCGTATGTAACCTGAGGTACCACTGTATTCTGTTGGAAGCTGCCCAGAGTGGCTGGGGAAGCCCAGCCAGATGGGTAGGGTATAAATAATAAATTATTATTATGATTATTATTTTCTCCCCTTGAGCCCGGGATGGAGAGTGATCTGTCGAATTGCGATTGAGGGTCTTGATTTTGTTTTCCCTCCTGCCACAGGATCCATGGACGAAGTTTTGGCATCGCTGAAGCGTGGCGAAATTCTTCTCCGCAAAGTAGAACTGCCCCGCCAGGCGCCATCTTCCAACTCCTCCCTCAACGACAGCATCCTCGCGGCCATACGGCAGGGGGTTAAGCTGAGGAAAGTGACGCAGGAGCCCAAGCTGGACACGGAGAAAGGGCACTCCAGCAGCGAACTGGAGAGGAGCATAAAGGCAGCCATGCAAAGGATCAAGAAAGTGTCTGCCGATTCGGAAGACGACGAAAACGACCACAACAGCGGTGAATGGAATAGTTAACGGGAGCGGGCTTTCGAACTGCGTTCTGGGGTTTCCTTCGGAAGGTTACTGAGGGTTCGCCTTAGAGAAGAAGGTAACTACTGGCGAACACGCTCAGTTCACGCAGCGCAGCAATGAGGTCCACCTGATCTGGCTTGGCTCCTGCATTAACGCCCTGGAACTTGTCCCAGAATCCCTTGCAAGCACACTGGAGTTCTGGGCCAGATAAGTTCATGTAGAAATGTGCCAGTGCGTCCCACACCCCCTGGATTTAGGAAGTTTGAAAAACCATCATGTTTGACTCTGTTCAGGTCAACCAGTTTACTGACATGGGACATTATGCTTTTATTGAATTTTGCACATTTTAAAGGAAATGTATTGGCCTCTTTTTAGCAAACGGAGGACTCTGTGTTTCCTGTGATTTGCCTACCAAAAAATAACACTTCAGAACTGTTTGTCTATTTGTTTGTTTTTGAAGAAAAGCTGCCCCCCCCCCTTTTTTTCCCCCCAAGTCATTTTTGTTGTTGTAGTGAAATCAGCAAAACTTTTATCAAACCCATTTCTGTACGTTTGCCAGAAACCATCCAGTCAGACAATCCAATTCTCAGAATGATAATAATCAGGTTTGCAGCAGTGAAGTAGACAGACTGTGAGGATTGGCTGCGTTTGTGGGGAGCCAATAAGGGCTCCCGTTGAAATTCTGATAGTGTAGAATAATTATTTTGTGAGTGTGAAAATCACAACGGTTTCTTTGACTTAATACTCAAACCAATATTTTATGTGGGTGTCACTGGTGTTTGCTGAAAAGGGTATTCCATGCAGTATTTAGTAGAACCTAACTTGGACAAAATGCTGCTAATGTTTGTGAAGTTTTATGCAAAGGTTCCTTTTTAATAGTGCCATCATCAGTTAACTAAGAGAGAAGTACCCATCAGCTTGGTGCGTTTTATTGGAACCGTGCATGCTGCCTTATACACTCCCGGGATAGCTCAGTTGGTAGAGCAGGAGACCTTTAAATCACAGGGTTGTATGTTCTAGCCCCACGTTGGGCAAAATATTTCTGCATTGCAGGGGGTTGGACTAGATGACGCTCGTGGGTCCCTTCCAACTGTACAATTCTATGATTCTATTCAGAATCAGGCCATTGGCCCCTCTAACTCCATATTGTCTACACTGACTGGTAGCATCTGCCTAGGATTCCAGACAGGAGCATTTCCCAGTCTACCCTGGAGATGTTGAGAACCGAACCTGCAAGCTCAGAGAAGGAAGGGCTGGGTAGATAACATTTCTGCTCCCCCAATACTATCAACTTTAAACCAGCACGGGTTGATGGGCGGGTGGGGTTTCAGTTTAAGGACAGCCTTCCAGGGAACTATGATGAGCCTAGGCCAGGAATAGGCAAACTCGGCCCTCCCAATGTTTTGGGACTACAACTCCCATCATCCCTAGCTAGCAGGACCAGTGGTCAGGGATGATGGGAGTTGTAGTCCCAAAACATCTGGAGGGCCGAGTTTGCCTATGCCTGGCCTGGGCTACTGCCTCCTCTGTTGTCATGGCAACTTTGTGACCTAGGAGGCAAAGATGCTACGCCTGTGGAAGGAGATGAAATCTGGACCACAATGTACTTGGGGTTGCTACCAAACTCTGCCAACGCTTCAGGGACCTTGCACTATGCACTAGGGGGAGTTAATCATGCATCATTGAAGGTTCCTTACCTATTTTTGCATTTGGTTTTGGTTCCAGTGCTTCTCCTACAGGAGAGGGTGAGGCTTTGCGCCGCAAACCTTGAGGACAACCAGGCACCCATTTGTGTCATGTTTTATTGCAATTTTCAGTTACAAGTGTTATTTTGGTAACCGTCATAATGTCATACCAAAATGGGTTAAGATGACAAATAACTTGCCCACAGCCATTGTTTTCAGTGCTGGGCAGAGATCTGAACTGGAGATTTCCAAATTAACTTCAGCTTATAACGAAGTGGGCTTTGTATAACTACAAATAAAGCATGTTGCCATATTTCACACTTCTGCACTAAGCAGCATAAGATCTCCAACAAAGTATTCTGGCCATATCTGGTGTGCCAAACAAGGGAGAAATCTGATTGATTTTGCTGTTAAAAAAACAAACAACCCCCCCACACACACACATATTCTTCATTGTTCTGAAATGTTCCAAACTCTCCACACCCAGCTTTTTCTCTTGTATCTCTGCAGTTTCCCATCTGCTTGCAATTTTCAATTTTAGTGGTCACCAGAAGGCTTAAAACATATCGGGTAGAAGTCAACTAAGCTTTACTCAAAGTAGACCCAATGAAATTAAGAGACCTGACTCATTTCAGTGGGTCCTGGCAGAGTATAACTTAGTTGAATACCACCCTTTCTAATCAACAGTGTTTTTAATGTAATCTAACCCACTTGTTAAAATATGCCAAGATTTGAGCTGTATTTTGTTAATATCCTGGATTGTTTTTATCACTGTATCTTATAATGTGTAAGCCATCAACATCTTCTCTTCTGCATTTCCATCATCTCATCACAGGTTAGGGATAAATGGGAGTCCTGCTCCAAAAAAAACATCTGGAGGGCTGCAAGTTCCCCATCCTTGGCATAGCTAGTGACAGATGAAGAACCCGCAGCTCTCCAGATGTTATTGGACTAGAACTCCCATTTTCCCCAGTATACCATGGTAAGTGGCCCAGGGACGAGGGGAGTTAACAACATCTGCAGGGCTATCGCTCCCATCCCTGACCCTTGGCCATGCTGGTTGAGTTGGACAGGATTTGTGCGTCCCCCGAACAGCTGTAGGTTCCCTACCTCTACAGTATTCAATGCATCCTTCTCAGGGATCTTAAATGGCCTCATAATGAGTGTGAGTGTGTGTGATTAAGTAATATCGGCCATTGAACCTGAAAGGGAGGGGGGATATTCTTCCATTTCTTTTTAGAGAGCCAGTGTGGTGTAGTGGTTAAGAGCGGTGGACTTGTAATCTGGGGAACCGGGTTCACGTCTCCACTCCTCCACCTGCAGCTGCTGGGTGACCTGGGGCTAGCCACACTTCTCTGAAGTCTCTCAGCCCCACTCACCTCACAGAGTGTGTGTGGTGGGGGAGGAAGGGAAAGGAGAAGGTTAGCTGCTTTGAGACTCCTTCGGGTAGTGATAAAGCGGGATATCAAATCCAAACTCTTCTTCTTCTTTAGAAGGCAAGGTAAACATTTCTCCCATTCAAGAGCATAATGCTGAATAACCCACCTAACATGGTATTTAGGTGAGCACTTTATATTTTAAAAATCCCAAACGTGGCTGCATCCCTATTCATTTGATGTTTTGTCTTACATTCTCCATAATAAAGTGTGCTTCCGGAGGATGCTGGGAAAACCTTGGTCTCTGCCTCCTTTCTTGCCATCCTCAGTTGGGTCCTGTTTCAAGGCTGCTGCCAAGCGAGAGTTGGAGGAATCCGTCTTCTACTTCTCAGCTGAGATGACCAAACACCTTCCCAGAACAGAGACAAGAGCCGCTGGAGTTTGGCTTCATTTGCAATTTGAGGGGGAAATGCAACCACTTGTTGACAATGGACAGAGCTTGGGGGACAGCCTTGGCTTGCAGTTCTGCTTTATCGCTTGCTTGTTAGCTTCACGGGCAAGAGTCACGTAGGTTTTTGGCACGTTTGTTTGACTCTCTGAAGCATAAGACTTTATTTTAAAGCTGTTTTTCAACATCTGGTATTAAGTCATGGAAAACAGAAAGCAACAATTCCACCGAAGTTGGGATGGGAAGAGGGGGGCAAGCGACCACAAAAAAGCAGTAGTAGATAGAACTAGCAATTTAACTCCAGCTGAACGTTTCAAAATAGTGTGAGCTTTGCCCACTGAGAGAGGAGGAAAGTAGAATCAGCAATGAAATAGTGAGAGGTTTGGGACTGGCTGCTAGGCCTGAACTTAAGGCACATTCTAGCTATACAGTGGTACCTCAGGTTAAGTACTTAATTCGTTCCAGAGCTCTGTACTTAACCTGAAACTGTTCTTAACCTGAAGCACCACTTTAGCTAATGGGGCCTCCTGCTGTCGCTGTGCCGACAGAGCACGATTTCTGTTCTCATCCTGAGGTAAGTTCTTAACCTGAAGCACTATTTCTGGGTTAGCCGAGTCTGTAAGCTGAAGCATATGTAACCTGAAGCGTATGTAACCTGAGGTACCACTGTACAGCCCAGCCCCTCAAGTTTTTTTGTGGGGGCCCTCAGCCCCGTTCCCACATACAGCAGCATTGGTGCCTATGTCACCTAATGTCACAGCCCACAACTCCTCAACCCTAATAATCTCATTTCCCAAGATACATACTGAGTACACACACCAATCTATTATATACTATCATAGCCCTTGTACACATAAAAGCCACTCCCATCACTTTTGGGCGTACCTGTTTGCTTCCAACCTCATGACTTTGCTCCTGACTGTTGACAGATAAATTCTTCCTTTCTGGAAGAATATATCTATGAAGACAGTGCCGGATTTATGTATAAGCTAAACAAGCTATAGCTTCGGGCCCCACTCTCTTGGCGGGGCCCAAAAAAATTAAAGGGGGAAAAACCTGGATGTACTTCAATAAAATACATATTTTGTTATGTGCAGATGGCTTTATAAGATCCATAAATTACCATATAATATAACATATAAAGGTAAAGGGACCCCTGACCATTAGGTCCAGTCGTGGCCGACTCTGGGGTTGCGGCGCTCATCTCGCTTTACAGGCCGAGGGAGCCGGCATACAGCTTTCGGGTCATGTGGCCAACATGACTAAGCCACTTAAGGCGAACCAGAGCAGCGCACAGAAATGCTGTTTACCTTCCCGCTGGAGCAGTACCTATTTATCTACTTGCACTTTGACATGCTTTCGAACTGCTAGGTTGGCAGGAGCAGGGACCGAGCAACGGGAGCTCACCCCGTCGCGGGGATTCGAACCGCCGACCTTCTGATCGGCAAGTCCTAGGCTCTGTGGTTTAACCCATAGCGCCACCCACGTCCCTTAATATAACATACATTCAACTCAAAAAAACAGCGACAATTTGTTGCTGACAAAGGACAGCTGGACATATAAAGGGCCCCATTACCTTAAGTAGCTTAGGTCCTTATCGAACCTAAATCTGGCCCTATGTGAAGGGCTTGCCTGAAACCGTCTCTGCTTATTCCACAGGTGACCTTGAAACAACTAGGAAGTTCCTAACCCATGGCCATTAACTGAAACAAGCTCACTATCTTTATAGGTACAGGCTTCCTGTTCACTTCCTTCACAGAACTGATCCCTCCTTTGAAGTGAATGGGGAAAGTCTTGTGAAGAAGAACTCTGAGCCTGTACAGTAGGGGCACAGAAGCTCAGAGGCAGGGCAGAAGGTGGCCCTTCATGACTTATCTGGCTCTCAATAATCTCCCCTCAGTGACCCTTTTCCTTCAGCTGCTGCCTGCCTCGAATGTGTCCTTGAATCAGGGCATTTTTTCAGCTGGAACTCACCGAAACTCTGTTCTGGCACCCATCAAGTGGGCGCCATTGCCATTATGACAGAACAAGGGAGGCATTTAAAGTTCTGGCACTTCTTTTTCTAGAAAAATAGCACTGCCCTGAGTGTATGTTGAAACTAGCCTCCTTTATAAAGGTAACATTCACATTTGTTTCTGTGCCCCTGCCCACCATTCACTTGCGGCCCCCAGAAGGGAATGCGCCCTTGAGGCTGGGGGAAAAAATCCCCACTTCTGATCTCGATCCTTGTACAGTGGTACCTCGGGTTAAGTACTTAATTTGTTCTGGAGGTCTGCTCTTAACCTGAAACTGTTCTTAACCTGAGGTACCACCTTAGCTAATGGGGCCTCCCACTGCCGCCATGCCGCCAGAGCACAATTTCTGTTCTCATCCTGAAGCAAAGTTCTTAACCCGAGGTACTATTTCTGGGTTAGCAGAGTCTGTAACCTGAAGTGTCTGTAACCCGAGGTACCACTGTACCTACAAATTTGTAGCTACTGCCTTCCATGATTTCTCCTTTCCTCTGGTAGAGTTTACGAACAAAAGCAAATTAAATAAACCAAAGACAGAGTGCCTAATAGAATTTCCTAGAAGAACAGCAGCAAAGATTAATAATGCTGAATTTATAGAAGCTGAGAGATTAAAATAGAACCAGGCAGCATATTAAAATTCACTGCTAGAAAAGGAGTTGGTAATGGCATCACTGGCTTAGGAATGCAGAAACACTGGCGGGGGGAGCGCACTGCCCCCAGCACCATTGGGAAGGGGGGTACCATTGTGGCCAACCCCCTGGACATGCAGCGCACACCCCCTCACTGCACCGGGCGCCACACCCCCGCAAGCAGCACCCCACACTCCCAGGATGCACACCACACCCGTGGGATGTGCGCCCTGCCCCAAGGGACGCGCACCAGCCATGCCCCCGCCTGCTCTCCGCCCCTGGTGCCAGAGCATGCAGCTTTGCCACTGCGTAGAGAGCAACATTATATGCCGTATTTTTCGCTCTATAAGACACACTTTTTCCCTCCTAAAAAGTAAGGGGAAATGTGTGTGCGTCTTATGGAGCGAATGCAGGCTGTG
This sequence comes from Podarcis melisellensis, assembly GCF_964234715.1. Taxonomy (NCBI): domain Eukaryota; kingdom Metazoa; phylum Chordata; class Lepidosauria; order Squamata; family Lacertidae; genus Podarcis; species Podarcis melisellensis. The sequence goes on along the minus strand of NC_138546.1, from coordinate 38,020,576 downwards.
CAACTTTCGCTGAAGCCAGGAGAGCAAGAGGGATCGGTGCGCACCGATCCCTCTTGCTCTCCTGGCTTCAGGGATAGCTGCCCGAAGTCTCCTGAGCGCAGTAGGAGTGCTCCCGCTGCGCTCAGGAGGCTTCGCGTTGCTTCGCTGGAGAGTGGAGAGGCACTGTGCAGCGTTCCCTCTCTGCACAGCGCCCCTTCAGCGAAGCAGGAGGAGAAACGGAGCCTCTTCCATTTCTCCTCCCGCTTTGCTGGAGAGGTGCTGAGGAGAGGGAGAGAATATTTTTTTTCTTGTTCTCCTCTAAAACTAGGTGCATCTTATGGTTGGGTGCGTCTTATAGAGCAAAAAATACTTGAGGCCCCACGGAGAGCCTCAAGGTCCATATATAGCAACACCCTAGTGGTCCCGGGCCCTAAGGATTGGCTTAGACTGGCTTCAACCAGAGTCAATATTTTAATTTTTCAATATTTTAATGTTGTACTTTAATCTTGTTTTTAAGTTGTATTCATTCAACTTGTTTTTATTATTGCTTGTTAGCCGCCCTGAGCCCGGCCTTGGCTAGGGCGGGCGGGGTATAAATAAAAATTAATAATAATAATAATAATAATAATAATAATAATAATATCTAGCTCAGTATTGTCTACACTGACTGGCAGCTGCTCTTCAGAGTTTTGGACAAGAGTCTCCTAGCCCTACCTCGATTGAACCTGAAACATTACACATGCAAAGCACTGAGCTATGGCTCTTCTCCATAGGAAGTCCTTTTTATTTGGCTTTTTCCTCTTTAGATCTCCAGTGAACGAGCAACAGCACCTGTCAAAGTAATAATATATTGCTAAAAAGTAGGGGAGGGTCATATCTTTTTGCGGAAAGGCATAATTGAGATGGAGCACACAGGGCAAACTGATGCATTTCCTACCCCTGGAACCCCCCAGTGCAAGTACGAAATTAATAGCCGATGAGATAGCCAACAGAGCAAAGATGTAAAAGAGGGAATTACTTGGGAGTTGTGGATGAACAGGTGCTTATTTTGTTCCACACCATTAGAGAAAATGCAGCACGTTCCATCTCTCAGTCTCACCGGTTCCCTGTGCAAACATCTATCGCAGACAAGCTGGAAGTTATAATTAGATAAATGGTGATGATACACATGCTGGGTCTCAGATCGATGCTATTTAAGGACACACACAAAGAGGTCGGTGTGCCAGCCTGAGATCATCCCTGCTTTTGCTGTATTTCATGCATGTCTGCTTTCCTTTTTGCAAACCCTGAAACGGGGCTTCCAAAACAGCTTACAGAGAAGAGTTAAACCAAGTACCATTCAAGCGACAATAAGAATAATGAAAATTAAAAATTTCAAAGGGAAGAGTTCAAATTCAAAGGTAAACCAGGAAAAGTAGATGAAACCACAAGCAAAACATTACAGCTGTGCTGTATTGTCAAATAAAACCCTACAGCAGGGAGGTTCACTCCAATTTTCGCAATTCCTTCCATTGCATACATGGAGCTCTGTGGGTTGCAAAGACACTTCAGTGGAGAATCTTTGCACTTGCAATGAAATATGCTTTCAAAAAAGTCTAGGTTCAAATTCTTCCCTGAGGTATATACTCAACAGCCCTTTCACTATAGATTCAACTGATCAGATTTACTCCAGATTTACTCTGGCATTTCCCATATAAAGTTTGGGTTAAGATTTGCTTATTTGCCCAGGCGTTTAATTTTTTTCCTAAGTTAATTTCTGCTGTGTTGCTTTTATAGTTGCTTTGGTTCATTTGACGATACGTCGTCGTTTATATGATCATTTGATTGGTTGTTTTTATGTGTTGTATCTGAATTGATGAAAGGTGGACTATAAAAGCTTTAATTCAGTAATAAATAAAGCATGGGGAACAGAGGTGTATTCCTAAACACTCATTTACTGTTAAGTTTTATCCTGCCCTTCCTCGCAAAGGAGGGCAAACAATGAGGACTAAAAGAATAAAAACCTATTATAAAACAATTCTAATACAGATGCAGATCTCAATTTAAAAGGCTTTTTAGAAGAGGAAGATTTCCAGTAGGCGCCAAAAAGATAGCAGAGATGCACCTCTTTTAGGGGGAATTTTTTCATGTCTAATATACATTGAGGGAATTCCAGAGAGTGGATACCATCACACTTAGGGCACGATTCCCGCATTGTGCTGGATGGACCTTCTGGTAAGATCAGTGGTGTCTGGTACTCATTCACTTGGTAGGGCGGAAGGCCCGGAGACCAGCAGCAGGTGGCGCCAGAGCCAACCAATCCTAGTTTTGTTTCCATCCCTGCTGTAACACCGAGACTGAGGAAGAAGTTGACAGCCAGGGCCACCTCCTGGACTGGTTTTAAGTATGAAGACAAACAAGTGGGGGGCTGGCTGAGAGCAGACTGAGGATGGCCAGGTAGTGTCTCACTTGACCTAATGGACCAGCCTCCATTGGGTAAGAAGGTGTCCGCACCTGCAGAGCGCAGTGATCAATTAGCTATATAAGGGATCAGCCAATCTGGTCCCAAACTGTATGGAAGAAATAATAATAGTAATAGTAATAGTAATAGTAATAGTAATAGTAATAGTAATAATAATAATTTATATCCCGCCGCCCCCCAGCTGAAGCCAGGCTCAGAGCAGCCAAAAATAACACAGTTTACATAAAATCACAATCAATTAATTGAAATGCATTCTAAAATCAATTCATTCTAAAATCAATTCAGAGTCAAATTGATGGCAACCATTGGGCTAGAATTCTATGAAGATTACAGAAGGAGAGAGCGAGTCAGACTGTGCCTTGGCCAAAGGCCTGGTGGAACAGCTCTGTCTTGCAGGCCCTGAAGAAAGATGTCAAGTCCCGCAGGGCCCTAGTCTCTTGTGACAGAGCGTTCCACCAGATCGGGGCCACAGCCAAAAAAGCCCTGGCTCTAGTTGAGGCCAGCCTAACTTCCCTGTGGCTCGGGATCCCCAAGATGTTTTTATTTGAAGACCATAAGGTCCTCCGTGGGACGTACCAGGAGAGGCGGTCCCGTAGGTACATGTGCTTAGGGAAGCCTTTGCAAGTCTGCTACCCCTCCAGAGGTTTTGGACTACAACTCCCATCAGCTGCAATCCACACAGCTGGAGGGAAGCAGGTTGGCAAAGGGAATTCTGAGAGATCAGAGCTCCCTGGCAGACACCCACTATGATTTTAGGAATGACTGACCTTTGTTGTTGCTGGAAAACACTGGTGCAACAGCGGCCACGTAAAATGATGAAATGGCAGTTTAGAAAGCCACTGGGGGGCTGAGCCCTTTTGGGCCCCTCTATATTTGGGGGGCCGGGGCCATGCCCCCCAATACCCAAAAAGCGTGGGGCAGAGCTGACCACACCGCTGCTCCAGTGGCTGGTTCCTGCTCCGCTTGCCACAGAGGAGGGTTGAAGTAGCCTTACATTGGTGGCAGCGCCAAGAAGAAGAAATGGAGTTTGGATTTGATATCCCGCTACCCGAAAGAGTTTCAAAGTGGCTAACATTCTCCTTTCCCTTCCTCCCCCACAACAAACACTCTGTGAGGTGAGTGGGGCTGAGAGACTTCCAAGAAGTGTGACTGGCCCAAGGTCACCCAGCAGCTGCATGTGGAGGAGCGGAGATGCGAACCCGGTTCCCCAGATTACGAGACTACCGCTCTTAACCACTACACCACACTGGCTCTCAGAAACGCTGTTTACCTTCCCGCCAGAGCGGTAACTACCGTATGTAGGAGAGCTCAATTCGCACATTTGCAAAAGAAAACCCCACAACACCTATCTCTCTCTCTTGCGCTCTCTCTCTCTCTCTCTCTCTCTCTCTCTCTCTCTCTCTCTCCAACAAATCAGGAAATGGTACATCTCTGCTCCAAAGTAGGAGGAAGAGATTTTGAGTCTGTCAAGCTGGGAGACCTTTCCTCCTTTTGCCTACAAAGCTGCAGCTGCAGCTTTATTCCAATCAATATTATTAAAGAATGAGTCATTGGAATCCTCCTCCTCCTCGATCTCTGTCTCCATCTCCAATGCCCAAGAGCTGCAGAGGTGGCGACAGCAATTACACGCCACCCTCTGCTCTTCTCACCTAGCGGAAACTTTCGCTGCCTCTCTCCTGACAAGCCAATTAAAATTAGCATGGAGGTGAGCTGGAGGTGCAGGGCAGGGTGGGCAGAGAGGCATTTCCCACAGAGCTATAAATTGACCTAAAGATCCTGAGCCTTGGAGCAGCCCAAGGATTGCTTTTAACTCGCTGGCATGCACACTTCTGTGGGTTCGTGTCGCAGCAGGAAAACGGAACACAACACGGACTATAGCCACTTCTTTTTAGTATTTGCTATTTATTGGCCACCGCGGATGTTCGCAGAGGGGTTTTACCTGTAAGAGAAATAGCGCAGCTGGCTCCCAGGCCTGTTGACTCGGGGACAAGTCCAACAACAACAACAATTCATTATTTATACCCCACCCATCTGGCTGGGTTTCCCCAGCCACTCTGAGCGGCTTCCAAAAAAAAGATTAAAAATCCTTTAAAACACCAGTCATTAAAAACTTCCCTAAACAGGGCTGCCTTCAGATGTCTTCTAAACGTCAGATAGTTATTTATTTAGTTGATATCTGATGGGAGGGCATTCCACAGGGCGGGTGCCACTACCAAGAAGACCCTCTGCCTGGTTCCCTGTAACCTCACTTCTTGCAGGGAGGGAACCGCCAGAAAGCCCTCAGTGCTGGACCTCAGTGCATAGCTGTCAACTTTCAGCAGCCTCAAAAATAAGGGATCAGCAGCCTCTCGGCTCTCCAGATGTTTTTGGCCTACAATTCCCATGATCCCTAGCTAACAGGACTAGTGGTCAGGGATGATGGGAATTGTAGTCACAAAACATCTGAAGGGCCGAGTTTGCCTATGCCTCATTTAAACATTGTTTAAAACATTAAACATTGCCACTTTAAACAGTCATGGCTTCCTCCAAAGATTTCTGGGAGCTGTAGTTTGTTAAGGTTGCTAACCATTGTTTAGAACTACCTATTCCCCTCCCAGAGCTACAATTATTATAATTACTACTACTACTACTACTACTACTGATATAAATAAAAAAAAACCTGCTCTTTTTCCCTTATGGGGTACCCAAAAGCCCATATAGAGTCCTTTTGTAGGTTCTCTATCGTTAGGAGAAAATAACAGAGACCAACCAACCAGGGTGAGCTCCTGTTGCTCGGTCCCAGCTCCTGCCAACCTAGCAGTTCAAAAGCACGTCAAAGTGCAAGTAGATAAATAGGTACCACTCTGGCAGGAAGGTAAACGGTGTTTCCGTGTGCTGCTCTGGTTCGCCAGAAGCAGCTTAGTCATGCTGGACACATGACCCAGAAGCTGTACGCCGGCTCCCTCGGCCAATAAAGCGAGATGAGCGCCACAACCCCAGAGTCGATCACAACTGGACCTAATGGTCGGGGGTCCCTTTACCTTTATGGTATAAAAGTGTTTGTAATTTTTAGTGTGACTAAGGTGCAATTGGTTTCACTTAAAAAATTGCATGCTGCCAAAGTCTTCCCACATTTTTAGACATCTATTGCCACTTCACACCTGCCCATCCGAGGTCTAAGACCAGAATGACTATAGCCTATGCCATATAAATACAAGTCTACTTAAAATGTGAAGACTGGGGTGTGTACGTGTGATATTCCAAAAATGTGTGTGTCCCCAAATAACACTATTAATACAACTTGGTAATAATAATTGGTGCATGTTTGAGAGCACAATTGCATAAAGTGCCTTGTTTTCTGCCTTGCTTTCTGTGTAGAATGAAAAAAAGAGAGTATTTTGTCAAACTTTCCCAAGCTGTCTTAGCTTTGAGTGGGTGATTTGGTATACTATAATTAGGAGCTCGTTTCGGAAATGTTCCTGTAGGCCACCATCACCGAGCGCTGTCGTATCCATAGCAACAGTGGTTGCCTGGATTCCTCCAAGAAGCTATTCGGTTCTTAAGAGGAGGGCCTTCGTTCTGACGTTGCTGTTTACATTCCCCCAAAGGCTTTTCCTGGCTTGGAGACAGCCATGGTACAGCTTTGCAGAGGAGAGAACATTATGGCAACAGATGACGTGAAACAGCTTTTTCTCCTACGTTCTCCCTTGGTACCTGGCTAAGTGTGAGCAACATAATTCTGTTTCATGCCGCCTGCTTTGGGATGCTTAGACAGCTCATAAAACAGAATTTGCCAGGAATGAGTCAAGCGGGAACAAGGGCACATCCGCACCATACATTTAAAGCACACTTACGCCACTTTGGGACGCGGGTGGCGCTGTGGGTTAAACCGCAGAGCCTAGGACTTGCCGATCAGAAGGTTGGCGGTTCGAATCCCAGCAACGGGGCGAGCTCCCGTTGCTCGGTCCCAGCTCCTGCCAACCTAGCAGTTCGAAAACACGTCAAAGTGCAAGGAGATAAATAGGTACCACTCCGGTGGGAAGGTAAACGGCGTTTCCGTGTGCTGCTCTGGTTCGCCAGAAGTGGCTTAGTCATGCTGGCCACATGACCCGGGAGCTGTACGCCGGCTCCCTCGGCCAATAAAGTGAGATGAGCGCCGCAACCCCAGAGTCGGCCACGACTGGACCTAATGGTCAGGGGTCCCTTTACCTTTATGCCTTTTTAACAATTCTGACTTTCAACCCCCCCCCCCAAATTCTGGGAAATGTAGCTTCATAGGGAACGCTGGGAGTTCTAGCTCTGGGAGGGTAATAGGCATATCTAGGCAATGCTCAGCACCCTTAGCAAAGTACAGCTCTCAGAATTCTGCTGGGGAAGCCATGACTGTTTATTGCCACTTCTCTAAATCTAACATTGACTTAGATGTATGGGAACAATTGTGGAAAATGTTATGTGCTGAAGTTCTCACCCTGGGCCAGCAGGGGGATACTGTAGATAGTTTTCACTCAGGTCCACATATGCAAATAAGGAATTGAAAGTGACGTTCAGTGATTGGATAGTTACAGAAAGTTGTTACTGTTGCTTTTACTGTGGAGCTCTGTATAAGCAGGCTGGCTGAACCCTTCAGTTCAGTTCTGTTCTGGCCTGTGAATAAACAAGAGCTGTCTGAAGAATCGCTGTGTCATCTGATATGTTCACCCACAACTTAACAGAAAAGTGGATTGAAGTTCGCTGCATGTCATACACTAAAGGAAAACTACTTGAAGATGATTCATAAGTGGTACTTAACACCAAACAGACCAGCAAAGATGTTTAAATCAGAGACAGGTAAATGTTGGAAGTGTAAAGAGGTTGAAGTGTCATTCTTTCACATATGATGGTCTTGCAGCGTACTTAAAGGTTACTGGGAAATAATATATAATGAACTTTTAAAAATAATGTTTAAAAGAACCCAGAAGCTTTCCTCCTGGGTATAATAACATCAGAAGTCCCCCCCCCCCAAATCAGAACAACCTATTCATATATGCGACTACGGCGGCAAGGATGCTACCAGCCCAAAAAATGGAGAACAGGTGCAGGACCAACGAAAGAAGAGTGGCATGTTAAAATGTTGGAATATTTGGAATTAGCAGGAATGGCCAGTAGAATAAGAAATCGAGATGAAAAATGGTTTAAGGAGGACTGGATGAGAGAGAGAGAGAGAGAGAGAGAGAGAGAGAGAGAGAGAGAGAGAGAGAGAGAGATTAGATGAAAAACTATGATAAGCAGGATGCTAGTAACTTCAGCAGTTTAAGTAAGAACAAGAGATAAGGGGAGTAAAAGAGAAAGGATTGGAAAACTAAGAAGATGCAAGCGGGGGGGGGGAGAGGGAGTGGATTATAAAAGGAGCCATGGAAGGAGAGGAAGGGAAGTCCACTAATGCTTGTACAGTGGTACCTCTGGTTGCGAACGGGATCCATTCCAGAGGCCCGTTCGCAACATGAAAAGAGCGCATCCCGCAGCGGCGCGTCTGCGCATGCGCGGGTTGCGATTCACCGCTTCTGCGCATGCGCGTGACGTCATTTTGCACTTCTGCACATGTGCGAGTGGCGAAACCTGGAAGTAACCCTTTCCGGTACTTCCAGGTCACCCCGGGACGTAACCTGAAAGAACGTAACATGAAGCGGACGTAACATGAGGTACGACTGTATCTTTGAAAGAAATAGAAGACATTACAATTTTGAATTGTGTTTGAAATGCAAATAAATAAAATATGTGTGTGGGGGGGGGGGAATAGAGTGGTGTCTGTTGTTAGCATCTGTCTGTCTCGAGAGACAGTGCACTGCGCCTCCGGGGGTGAAGTCAAATCGCTACGCAACTATGGGAAGGGAAGCGGTGAATTAGGGCTGGGGATACCAGACTGTTGCTATGTTCAGGAGGGACTAAATCACATGTGATATGCCACCGATTTTTAAAAGCGTGCTTAGAACTGGTCACTGTCTCCCCATCCCCTGAAATATCCACCACACAGGGTTTTAATCCAGATTGGAGCCACTTCCCTCCATTTCTGGGAATGGAGTTGAGAGACGACCTAACCTGGGGAGAAAACAGCAGAGACCTGGTGAAGAGAGCTCAGCAGAGGTTATATTTTCTGACCATCCTCCGGAAAAACAATCTCTCAAAGGACCCGTTGATGGCATTTTACCATTGCACTGTGGAGAGCGTACTAACATATGGTCTGTGTGTGGTTTGGGAGCTGCACGGCCAGGGGAAAAACAATGCTATCCAGGGTTGTAAAGACTGCAGAGAGAATAATTGGGTGCATTCTTCCCACCTTAGATCAAATCTATGCTGCCAGGTACCATAAGAATGCGGCAGAGATAGCGCAGGATAGTGCGCACCCTGGAAATGATCTCTTTCAGCTTCTGCCTTCTGGAAGAAGGTATAGGGTTATAAAGGCCAGGACTAGCCACCTGAGAAACAGTTTCTACGCAAATGCAATTCTGGTTCTTAACGCAGAATAAGGGGTCTCTATAGTATAGTGTATTTTAAAATGGGGTTTTAGAGTTTTTAGTTTTTTTAAATTATTTATGTAGTTTTATGTAGTTTTAATGTGGTTTTATGTAGTTTTTCAATTTCATTGTTCTACATGGGACAATGACAATAAAGATATTGTATATATATAACATTTTACCCACTCAAAATCTATGCCAAACACACACACACACACACACCTGTGTTGCTCTTTCTCCCGAAGGCACTGTTTATTTCAAACAGCACATTGGGGGATAAACAGCAGCGGTCTTGCTCAATTAAAGTGCTCTGCATACATTCAAATCCAGGTTGACTTTTATTTGAAGGGCAAAGGGAACTCTCCCAAGTAGAACACAAAGCAACAAGAAAGTGTAATTCAGAAAACCGGAAGTTTATCGAGTCAGGACAGAACTTTGTATTGTTGTTTTTTTAAAACTTAAATATATGACATAAATGATTCTACAATACAATAAAATCAGATAAAAATTACAGAAAATTCATAAAAGAAAACTGTTTTGCTTTTCCAAATATATATATATATAAACCCATCATTTACTGCTACTAGAAGAGATTCCACTTATCAATGTTTGCTGAATATTCAGTGACATGGAGGAAGGGGAGAAAACCTGTTCACAGCAGACAAGTAACAAGGTAAAAGATAATTTCACACCAATCAACCTACAATAATATCTTCAGGTTGATTAATCTTATTTTATATCTGGATAAAAATATACAGTTTAATCACTGCAAAGTTTTCCCACACTCTTATAATCAGTTAATTCAACTTTCACTAAACCTTCCTTGGAACCATGAGAACATATTGCAAATTACTAAAGGCTCATCTTACTTTTAGAACATTTGGTATAGCAATATCGCACTAAAATACTCTCGTATTTGTTAACTACAAGGGAAGAATATATTTCAGTTCTTAAAAGTGCTCTGTACATCAACATTCAATTTCAGAATGTATCACAATCTGTAGCATAATAAATTCAAAATGCTTTTTTCTAGTATTGTCAACTGGCCTCCCCCTCTCTCTGCCACACACACATCAAATTGAAGACAATTGTGCAAGACTTAGGATATCAGTTTGTACCTTTTTAGGGAGACAATATTTCTTCTTGGTTGGCATATGGCTAAAATAAAATTATTGCTAGCCGGTATTAGAAAACAGAAAACACAAGTTAATTCCCTTAATTGCCCAGATACATTTTAACTCAAAACATTTTAATAACTCACACTTTGTTTCCTAAATGCAATGAGGGCAGTCCTGTGTGCTATCAGCCATGCTCAAAATAAGTCAAACTCAGGGGGCTAAAATGTGCCCAGAACTGTATTGGATCATGGCCATTACGTTAAAATGAAATATACGGTGTTTTTTGCTCTATAAGACTCACTTTTTCCCTCCTAAAAAGTAAGGGGAAATGTGTGTGCATCTTATGGAGCGAATGCAGGCTGTGCAGCTATCCCAGAAGCCAGAACAGCAAGAGGGATTGCTGCTTTCACTGCGTAGGATCCCTCTTGCTGTTCTGGCTTCTGGGATTCAGAATTTTTTTTTTCTTGTTTTCCTCCTCCAAAAATTAGGTATGTCTGGTGCGTCTTATAGAGCGAAAAATACGGTAATTGTAAGGAATTGTGCTTAGAATAATGGCCTCACATTCCAGATCCATTTAAGGTAAAAACAGCTTCAATAGCCCAAAATCACTACAGGAATCCAAAATCTGCCAACCCACTACTTGTTGCCACTACAAGAGTCAAACCAAAACTTGAGAAGTTGAAGCATATGATACTCATCCAAACCACCAATGACTAGCAGCCTTCCAAAGTCTCAAGCAAAGAGCTTTTTGAGATCTGCTAGGATAATTTGTCCCTGGGAGTTTCACTATTTCTGATGGCAGCCAGTTCTCCCCACAATGCCGTTAAATGACTCAACCTCTGTGGCATTGTCAGGAATCCAAGATGGCGGCTGTGAATCTCCAAGGCAAAGGCTTCAGGGCCCATGGGACAGCTCCCCAATGATGGAGCTGGCCCTGTGTGTATGCAGTGCAAATGCCCAGTTAAGGTATCCAGTCCTGCCACACTGGGACAAATCTATTCAATTATGGCACCTGATATGAACTTGCTATCAATGCTTCCAAACGCTACAAAGGCCAGGTGGCCACATCTATGCTGTGTACTGTACAGTGCCGGTGTCGAAGCTTTGGCACAAAGCATGAGCTATGGTTGCAGAAGCACCCTTGGATTTAAATGCAGCTGGGTTAAACCACAGAGCCTAGGACTTGCCGATCAGAAGGTCAGCGGTTCGAATCCTCACAAAGGGGTGGGCTCCCATTGCTCTGTCCCAGCTCCTGCCAACCTAGCAGTTCGAAAGTACGTCAAAGTGCAAGTAGATAAATAGGTACCGCTCCAGCAGGAAGGTAAACGGTGTTTCCGTGCGCTGCTCTGGTTCGCCAGAAGTGGCTTAGTCATGCTGCCCACATGACCTGGAAGCTGTACGCCGGCTCCCACGGCCAATAAAGCGAGATGAGCGCCGCAACCTCAGAGTCGGCTACGACTGGACCTAATGGTCAGGGGTCCCTTTACCTTTACCTTTCCTCCTTCCACAATAGGTGGAAAGCAATACCAACCTCCCTCCCAAGGTTTTTGCAAGTATTACTCTGGTGATGTTACATGAAGCGCATTGAACACCTCAGGAAGAGCTACATATATAAATGCCAACAGTGATCTCAAGTTATCGGCACACATCCATCCAGCTACTCTGGTTGCACTGTAACAAGTTACGAGACTGCAGATGGCTACATACTCCACTTAGAAGCCATGTTGGCTTATAAGCAGCATATAAATGAGTAAATAATAATTATTGCAAACTGAACTTGTCATTGTGCACCAGTTTCCCACAAGATATATTTTCATCCCTTAAAAGAGGGGTGTGTCTGCACGATTTCCACAAAGTGGTAAGGTTGTCATCATTAGAGTGGGTTACTAACAGATCCCAGAAATTTGTCTTTTGCCCCAGTCCAGCAATTTATATGAAGCAGCCTTCAGGTTATGATCGCAAGCACTTTTGTGAAAGCACCACTGGAATCGATGGAAAGTTGCATCCAGATAATTAGAATAATCTACAGGTACAGATGAAACACATAGTACAGAGCTTTGGGGATAGTTCCATTTCAAAACCACAGCTGGCGTAACTATCCCCATTTGAGTCCTTTCCATAGTAAAAGCAGCCTTCACACAAACACACCCTAATGTGAAATGGTGCAGTCCAATGAACCATGGGATTTACCTACAGAATGGCTCAGCGTTCTTAAGACCAGGGGTATAAGAAGCCAAAGCAATAGAAAGAAGCAATCTAGTAGGCAATCAATCGTTTACAAATATGCATATAAACTTTATATGCATATATAGGCACCTTGATGATTTAAAAGTTAATTTCTGCCTCTTCATTTTATCACAGTAAAATGTCATACTGGCTAGCCATTCTACAAACTCTATTCAACACTTCTTCCACCAACATAATATACTTATTTATATCAAGCATCTTAGCCAAGGGCTGTGGCCAACTAAGGTCTACTCAGAGTAAACCCACTAAAATGAATGAATCTAAGTTAGTCATGTCTATTAACTTCAGTGGGTCTACGTTGAGCAGGGCAAGCCTTGGCTGCAACCCCAGCGTTCTTTAATAGATACCTTATATATAGCAAGTACCCTTTTTGACTCAAGGTATCTTATTACTACTGAACATAGCATACAGTATTTCAGACAATAACTTCTCCAAAATTGCTAGCCCCCCCCCCACACCCCGGTCTGAAAATGGTGCTTTGGAGTGCCAGATCACTAAATGGAAAATTGACAGCCACCGAGGGGTTAATCCTGGATGAGAGAACTCAAAAGTTTCAATTTGCTGATCAGGGTACCAGACATATCAGGTTTTGGGTTTCGGGGGTTGTAATTGAGGATAAGGTAGCGAGAACAGAATGAGTATTTTGTGGGTATAACCCAACAATCTCCCTAGCTTATCTAACCCAGGCGGTCTTAGGTGTGGTTTTGAAGACTGGTGGTGATTGGTGGACACGCGTGGTGCTGTGGGTTAAACCACAGAGCCTAGGGCTTGCCGATCAGAAGGTCGACGGTTCAAATCCCTGCGATGGGGTGAGCTCCCATTGCTCAGTCCCCGCTCCTGCCAACCTAGCAGTTTGAAAGCATGTCAAAGTAGATAAACAGGTACCACTCCGGCGGGAAGGTAAACAGCATTTCTGTGCGCTGTTTTGGTTCGCCAGAAGTGGCTTAGTCATGCTGGCCACAAGACCTGGAATCTGTATACCGGCTCCCTCGGCCAGCAAAGTGAGATGAGTGCCGCAACCCCAGAGTCGGTCACGACTGGACCTAACGGTCAGGGGTCCCTTTACCTTTTAGTGCTGGGTGTCTTCAGCATTCAGGCTCCAGATGTCTCACAGGCTTGGATGGTCCACACCAGTTCCAACTGTGGGGATGCTTTGACGTCTTCTTCTCTACTGCCTTTGATCTGGGCTCCATGTTGCTGAACCAAATGAGCCCTTGCTTAGCCACATTGAAGCTGGTCCAAATGGAACTAACTGGTACCGTGCAAAGCATGAAGTAATGCTATGCGTGAAAGCATCTCTTTTGGGCATTTTGATCCATCCTGCCTTTGTTTACACTGTGCTTGGGAAAAGTTTGTTGTTGGTTTTAAATTCATGACATTGCAATGCCAATTGTATTGTATTTGTTGACCATTGGTTATTTTGCTCTCTTTATGCACTTTAAATTTATTCTGCAAACTATCTTGTGAGGACAATGCACCTTGAAAGTCTGGTTAGAAATCCATTCAGTTATGCAAATAAACCTGCTGAGGCATGGCTAGGTTCCTCTGAATTTTGGTAACTCTGAATTTCTTGTGTATCCAGTCTTAAGTCCAGTTCTCCACATCAGTTTGAGAAATGCACTTCCTCATGAAAGTTCACCAGCATTTTAGTGTAAATCTCTCTTAATATGTACATATACTTGTACGCAGTTTCCCATAAAATGCACATTTTGGCAAAGCATTTTCCCCAAATATCATAATTTTTTTTTTGTATACATCATTATTTTCACTTTACCCCGGCCCTTACTTGGCTGTAGAACAGCATTGCAAAATTCAGAAATACGTACATTCCAAAAGATGACTGTGTTTCAATTTATGTCTTTGGATAGGGCAAATAATGTACCTTCGTTCACATTCAAATATGAACAGAATCAAATTTCTTACCCATCTCCAGGCATGCCATGCAAAGTCCTCAGGGAAACACAATGCTAGTATGGACCCTTTTTGCCATTTTTTAAAATTGGGAGCAAGCATTGAATATGGCAGCAGCACCTGAGACTCCCCCAAATTGCTTTAGGAGCCAGATTCGGGGTACAGGAAGATGCAGCCTTATGATATCAGAATATTTGTTCATTTAGCCAATAGTGACTGACTGAATGCAACTGACAATTCTCCAGGGGAGAGTGGTTGTTATCATAACCTGCTACTTGACCCTTTTTAAGTGCAAATGCTGGGGACTGAAGGTGGCATCATTGCATGCCCTCTACCAAAGAGCAATGGTTCTAAGCCCCACTTGATCCCAAACGATCTGGTTTGTAGTCACTTCAAAAGAGGAGAAAATATCTATGATCAACTTCTTGAAATCTTTCGACTACTGCTAGGACAGCCCCACTTTCTGGGAAGACAGAAGTAGCCAACTTTATAGCACAACAAACGTGCCATCTCTCCTGGCCAACTTACCACTACACAAAACCAGTGCAGCAGATGATAGACTAAGGAAGGGGCTGGGTTGTAAAAACACAGGCCTTTAAATGATTTTTGTAAAAAAATAAAATAAAATACAAGGCAGCCTTGGTGTTATTTATGGCAGCTGTAGGTTTTATAGAAGCCTGTTTTCAGTTCTAAAATGTCAAAGACTTGCTCCTGGCAAAGGACCGCCTCCGTGTTTTAATTGCCAAAGAAGAGGACATAGCACAGAAGGCCAGTCCTGTCACCCTGTTGGCCTTGGCCTGTGCTGCCCACATGCTCCTCATCATGGCTTCAGCTCAGCCTAACACACCTAAGTCACTTGGTTCTGACCTGAAAGAGAAGCTCTGAACCCAGCCCTTCACCGGCACCTGTACAGATAATACTTGTGATCTTGGATCAGGAGCCTGGGAATTGTGGAAGAAGGAAAAGGTGGGTTAGGCGTAGGCTCAAAGCAGTGAGAAATCAGATTAGAGGCATGGGGTGGGCGAGGTGCAGGAAATTTGGTTCCAAGGAGTTCAGTGGGAAAGGTTTACTGGAGAGGTTTACTGGTGAGCAGATGGCTTTGCTCTCAAGAGCCAAAGGAAGCAAAAATTAAGGAGAGCTGTGTGCTTTGGGTGCAGCCAAATGCTTGCCTTGCTATTTCAGATTTTGTTAACTCTGCTTGTGAATTCAGATCCTTGTGCCTTGCGTCTCTCTTCTCGCTCCTCTCTGTGGACCACTCACTACTCTGAACCTCCTTTCCTAGGCTCATCTGCTAACCCTGCCTGCCTCTCTAGAATCTGAGAAGCTCACCCAATGGCAGCCAGACTCCTCTCTCCGCTCCCCACCATCCACCACGACATTAGGCAAAATCTCAAGCAATCACGGACTCCGTCACCACCATAAAACCCCATGGCACACTGCAATATAGATATGCATATATATCAGCAGAAAGAATAGCTAACTGTTTGGCAGTGGATCAGGTTTCATCAGCTAAGAAGCTGTTGCAAACTGCCCTCTTCATACTTTGCACCTTATGAGGAAATGGGAGAGTCACACAGTCCAAAATGAGAGCTTTATGTCCGCTTTTTCAATAGGAAGGTGGCTTTTTATGTTAAGAGCAGAGAAAATTGAATCACACACCCATGCAATGGCAGACACAAAAGGAGAGAGCACTGCGAATGATGAGTTGAACTCCCTCCTGCAGTTCTAAAAGCAGTTAGGCACCGCAGGCACTTAACACACAGGACAGAAAAATGGAAGAGGAGGTAGCTCTCTGTTAGGCAGGGCACCTTTGAGCTTCCACACATCTGCCTAGCAGGCAAAGGAGGTGAGTTCGGGTAACTACCAGTACTAAGATCCATAACGGGCATGGCTAAAAAGTGTTTTCCAGTGTGATACAGTCTCAGTAGCTGACAGACATTTGTGTCAGCAGCCTTCCCCAGTGCCCTCTAGAAGTTTTAGACAACTCCCATCTGCCCCAGCTAGCACAGCCAGGGTGATGGAAGACGTAGCCCCAAACATGTAGAAGGCACAAGATTGGGAAGGTTCGTACAGAGCTTAGTTTGAGACATGACTCTGCCCCAGGAGACCCGGTTTTTGTAATTCCAGGGGCTCAGCCCTGAAAGAAGCTGAAGGCGCTAACGGGAGTGTTTTGGAGCATGTGAAAATGACTTTCTCGTTTCATCCCAGCTGTGACCACCGCCAGCCTTGATTCATCTGGAATTAAAGAGCAGGTCTTTGGGGACAGAGCAGAAACCTTCAAGGTGGGTTGATGTCCCAGGATGTTCCTTTTTAGGTGGCCATGTGTCTTGATGCTTACAGTGGTGCCCCGCAAGATGAACGCCTCACAAGACGAAAAACCCGCTAGACGAAAGGGTTTTCCGTTTTGGAGGCGCTTCGCAAAACGAATTCCCCTATGGGGTTGCTTCGCAAGACGAAAAAAATCTTGCATCCCCCCGCGGGTTTTTTTCGCTTTTTTCGCCCTTTTCTTAAGCCGCTAAGCCGCTTATCAGCTGTTCCGCTGATAAGCCGCTTAACAGCTGATTGCTGGAAGCCGCTTGACAGCTGTAGCGCTAATCCGCTAAGCTGTCAATGGGCTTGCTTCGCAAGACGAAAAAACCGCTATACGAAGAGCCTCATGGAACGGATTAATTTCGTCTTGCGAGGCACCACTGTAGTTTGAAGACACCCCCCTGAACTCTTGGATGGAGGACTCTTGGATGGAGAGTTAATTCTAAAACCCAGTTGCAACCAGTGCCACTGTCTGCAACAACTCTTCCATTGCCTTCCCCTCCAATTCATGTCTGCTTGCTGCTGCATCTAATATCTTTACATCAGGCACCAACCTCATAGCCAGTACGGCACCAATTAAACACATTTTTCCCTTCCCTTGTTGCCCAGACTTTGGGCAACAACTGAGAAATTCAGAACCATTTATTTATAATTTACCTGCTCCTTTGTCTTGCTTCCACCTTTATTTCCATGTCGCTGATACTTTTGTTCTAACAGGCTCTTTAAATCCTTACGGTGGTTTAAAGCATGGGTAGACAAACTAAGACCCGGGGGCCATATCCAGCCCAATCGTCTTCTAAATCCAGCCGGTGGACAGTCTGGGAATCAGTGTGTTTTTGCATGAGCAGAATGTGCCCTTTTATTTAAAATGCATCTCTGGGTTATTTGTGGGGCATAGGAATCCGTTCATTTTTCTTCTTCTTCAAAATATAGTCCGGCCCCCCACAAGATCTGAAGGACAGTGGACCGGTCCCCTGCTGAAAAAGTTTGCTGCCCGCTGGTTAAAGTCTTTGTTGCAACCAATGTCTGAGGTTTCTCTGGGTGAAGAGGTGGCACATAAATAGTTTTAAAACAAATACCTGTATCCTGAATGTAAAAATGGTGCTGCCAACCAGTGTAGGGACAGCAACTTGTAAGGCCAACTGCTTACATCAGGAATGGGAAACCTGTTCCAGCCCAAGAGCCACATGCCAGTGGATGGAGCAAAGAATGTAAATATTACCTCTGTGTAACAGGTTAGTTCCTATGCACGCTCACATAGCCTGCTCTGTTCTCCATCCGGAGAAGCAAAAGGAATTGCCAGAGTTCAAGGGCAAATTCCAGCCAGGCAAAAACACTTGTGGTACAAAGCAGGACCAGCGAGGGATGTGGTGTTGGAGAACTTCCAAGGGGCAGCTGGAGAGGCATTTGACTCCTGGGCCTGAGGTTCCCTACTTAACATCCTTTACTACGGGAGTGATCTGACCCTGGTTCCTAGGAAGAGTGCCCATTTCCCCGGCATTCAGATGGCTTAATGTACAACATCTGCATTTCTAAACACCCTCAAAGGCTTGGAAACCGCCAACCAACTTTGGGTAACTACCTCCACGTCCATTCTACCAGAAGTGCAAAGGGGCACACCCGAACACATTGTGATTTCTACACTGATTTCAAATGCACATTGTTGAACATGGCAAATTCTGTATGAAAAGGCCTCGTGGGTATTTTTTTTTATTATAAAAAAAAGCCACCACTGAATTCTTCAAATGAGGCTTCACAATTTGATCCTAAGGCCATGAGCATCTACTAAAAGAATATTTCTCTACCTGCCAATGGCTGCTCCCAAGTGCACTTCTCTTTTTCAAGCCCATGGACACATTGCAAGCGTCTCCTCTCATCTTCACTGTGGTCTGTTACACACACACACACACAAATAAAACTGCACAGGGCTTGATAATCAAGATTAGGAAAAGGCTCGCTTCCTGTTTCTATGGTTGCAGCAGCCCTTAAGATAGAAATTTCCCTGCAACAACTAATGCATATTCATTTTAAGGTAGGACTAGTTCCATTTTCCTGAGGCAGGAACCTTCCCCCACCTGTTCACAAACCGTTAAAGTCCAGAAGCAGCAAGATAAATAGAGCTCTACCTTAAAAAAGAAAAGTCAACAACAATTTTTGGAAAGAAAGAAAGAAAGAAAGAAAGAAAGAAAGAAAGAAAGAAAGAAAGAAAGAAAGAAAGAAAGAAAGAAAGAAAGAAAGAAAGAAAGAAAGAAAGAAAGAAAAGGAAGAATGGGTAGTGGGGGAGAGAACCATTAAATCTTTAAATTCTATGTACAAATCACATTGCAAACAAGAAGAATACTCTGGTTATTTTTTTTGTGGAACAGACATTTAGGATTAAAATGCACACCCACCAAATGTTAGTTTACAAAAAGATATATGTTGCTATTCCCTAGTTATCAACTCCCAGTTTAGATAGTCCTTGCCGGAAGTCATGCAATTCATCAATCTTTCCATCTAGTACGTCTAAAAAAGTCTGTAACTCAGTCTTAAGGTTGTTTTGTCTGTGTTTGCTCTCTTCCACCTCTGTCCTTAGAGCTCTGACTTTCTCTTCCAGGTCTTTATTCCTTTTCTCAGCAGCCTTAAAAAAAATAAAATAAAGTTCCATTAAAGTCTCAACAATAACAAAAAGAGCAAAGGCCCTCCCCATACCTGCCCCATCGCTGCATCTCTTATTTATTGCGTCCATTGCAAACCTACCTGCAAGCAAACTCTGTCAGGGGAAAGGCTATTATTTTAATCTGACTGCTTCACAGAAGGGATGCGGAAGAGATGCTTTGCCTTGAATGAGGTCACTTTGGGCAGCTTTTGGCTGGAATTTACGTGCCCTGCTCTGCATATATTACTGCCATTGCTAGCGCTTCAGAATTTGTTCTAAACATTATCTGAAGTTGGTTTGGGTCCTGGCTCACCCGTCCACAAATACAACCTGACAAAACAGCGCCTGGGAACTGATACTGTTTTGTTCTGGAACTCAATGTCATTTAAAAAAAAAAAGGAAAAAGACATATCTGGAGTCTCCCTGGCTGAATGTGTAGGAAGACAGTGATGATGATGATGATGATAATAATAATAATAATAATAATAATAATAATAATAATAATAATAATAATATTTAAGTTCCCTAGCAATGGAGTTTACATCATCAATATAAGCCTGTATTTGAAATGCTTTGCCCCAGAGGATAGAGTCCCATGTTGCCTCTCCTTAACAAATTCATGATGCATGGGTTGAGATGAAAGATTTACAGATGAAGCTGTTCCTAAATTGTGAAACAGGGTACATCTTCTACAAGCTTGAGCTTCCAAGGCAGAAGAAGGGTAAGTCAGTGGAGTGCCAGCAGCACAGGATAGCAACTGGGACTTTAGCACCGAAGGCTCTCTCATCCCTTGAGTAATTCAGGCCCCTCCCTGAACATACTGCTTTTATTGAAAAATATGTCTCCAGCCATGGGTGTAGCCAGAGGAGTGCAGGGGGGGGCAGCTGCCCCCCTAAATAAATAAAGTAAATAAATAAATCAAAATATTTAACTGACCAATTGCATCACAGATTACTCAGTTCTGCCGCACCTAACATAAAGCCTGCCTCCCTCCCAAATAAATCCTTGTTGTTGTTTAGTTGTTTAGTCATGTCCGACTCTTCGTGACCCCATGGACCAGAGCATGCCAGGCCCTCCTGTCTTCCACTGCCTCCCACAGTTGGGTCAAACTCATGCTGGTGGCTTCGAGAACACTGTCCAACCATCTTGTCCTCTGTCGTCCCCTTCTCCTTGTAATACTATCTCTTTGCACTCTCACCACATATGTAGAAAGGTTCCTGCCCCATTGTTGCATCTCCAACAGACATCACTACAGTTTTTGTACATTTTTGCCAATCTGGCCGGGGTCAGGTACCATCTGTATTGCATTTTCATTACATTCTCTCTTAAATTATAGCATGCCGTAAATTTGATATCTCTTTTCCACAGCCATTCCCATTGGCTCATCATAATTGTTGTTGTTTAGTCGTGTCCGACTCTTCGTGACCCCATGGACCAGCGCACGCCAGGCACTCCTCTCTTCCACTGCCTCCTGCAGTTTGGTCAAGCTCATGTTGGTAGCTTCGAGAACACTGTCCAGCCATCTCGTCCTCTGTCATCCCCTTCTTCTTGTGCCCTCCATCTTTCCCAACATCAGGGTCTTTTCCAGGGAGTCTTCTCTTCTCATGAGGTGGCCAAAGTATTGGAGCCTCAGCTTCAGGATCTGTCCTTCCAGTGAGCACTCAGGGCTGATTTCCTTAAGAATGGAGAGGTTTGATCTTCTTGCAGTCCATGGGAGTCTCAAGAGTTTCCTCCAGCACCATAATTCAAAAGCATCAATTCTTCGGCGATCAGCCTTCTTTATGGTCCAGCTCTCACTTCCATACATCACTACTTATCTTAGCTACGCCCATTTCTCTAGCTCTTTTATTTTATGGAGATAAGGAACACAAAACATGGAGGTGGTATTCTACCCAACTGCACACTAATGCAATTAAATAAATGGAAGCATGAATTTATGATTTCGTTGTTCTGCAGTTATTCCCTGGTTCCCTTAGGCTGCTTTAAGTCCATTCTCAGGGTGACTTTTAGAGACTTGTGATCAGGGAGTCCACTTCCCCTTCTTATTAGAGCCCTCATTCCTTGACAGGTCCTGCGAAGACACCATTGCACTAAGCCATTATTGTACTGTTGGCCTGAGCAGTTAAGGTGTCTTAATATTTTCTATCTGTGTTATGATTATACCTGCACTAAAGTAACTTGCATTCATGAATGGAAGGGAAAACGCTGTGGCTACTTCTCTACTGCTTGGCTCTCCAAACCAGCAAGCAGCATTATCCTGACATGACCCCAGAGGAGCAGAGGACCAAGAGGGAAAACTGGGTAAAAGTTAAGAGGAAATCGTTTTCCTCACACCTTCACATCTCTACCTGAGCCATCCTCATCCAGCATGAATCATACGCTTCAGTTTCTCCAACATAAACATTCTGGCTATAGGTCTTAAGTGGAGTATAATTTTCCTTTTAAAACTGAAAATACATACTGAATAATAATAACCATTCATACCTGCAATTTCTCAGAGACTGTTTCACATTCTGTCATCAACTCTGGTATGATTTCACCCTGTTTCCGAAGATCCTCTATTTCCTAGAGAAAGTAACACAAAAAATATAAAGGTTACGAATTTCAACCAGATAATAAAACTTAAAAAAAAAAAAATCAGCATCAGCCATATACACATTACCCAGCCTTCAGAAATATATACAGGCATTCCCTGCCCCCCAATTTAGGCACATTTAATTCACATGCGACTGTGCATACAAACAGCCCCAGAAACCCAGAGGTTGGGGGGAGAGGCCT
This sequence comes from Podarcis melisellensis, assembly GCF_964234715.1. NCBI lineage: Eukaryota > Metazoa > Chordata > Lepidosauria > Squamata > Lacertidae > Podarcis > Podarcis melisellensis. Next base: position 37,998,664 of record NC_138546.1, on the reverse strand, counting down.
GCAAAGGCTTGACGAAGTCCTACTGTGTCTCCAGCTTGCAAGGAGACTCTCCCTGTAGCCTGAAGGGAGTGTCCTCTTTGGGCTCCTAGGAGGGTCTCCATGTGAGCCAGAGGCACAGTGGGGCTTTGTTCAGCCTCCCAGCTAACAGCTGATGCGCAGAAAAGCAGCAGCAATAGCTGCTGCGCTTTCCCACATAGCAGCTGGTAGCAGGAATGTCCGCTGTGCCTCCGGTTCACACAACCCAGAGAGGTAGAGGGGCTTAGCAGGGCTTTGCTGAGCACAGCCTCAACAAGTCTCTGGCTCACTGAGACCCTCCCTCCCCAAAGAGGACGTCCTCTTCGGGTTCCGGGGAGGGTCTCCTCGCAAGCAAGAGGCACAGTAAGACTTTGTTGAGGCTGTTCAGGTCTCTCCGCCCACTTCTGGGCTTCTGGGGCTGCTCCCCATTTGCACTCGTTTTACGTATGTGTGCAAGGGGTCAGAGTGTAACCCCAGCATAAATGGGGAGTCGCCTGTATTTGAATATCAGGACTTTAAATGAAGTGGCCATATGAAATTAGCATTCAGGGGTGAAGGGTGGGAACCAATAAAAAAAAAAAAGTTTGCACTGCCAAAGGAAATGAGCCTTTTCAGTAGTGCCTACTGTCTGTAGAATGCTCTTCCAGGCAGGGAGATGTGTTTGGTGCCATCTTTGGCAGTTCTTAGGCACCAGGCTAAGACCTTTCTGTTTCCCCAAGTCATTAGTTAATTGGCCCTTATTATTTTATTTTTTTAAAAAAAATATTTTCTAAATATTTTTTAAAAATAAATCTTTATTAAACATTCAACACATATTTACACAACAATTCACCATGTTACAATTTATGCACATACACTACACGGAAAAAAAGAAAAATATAATGAAAAATAGAGAAGAAGAAAAAAGAATAAAGAAAGATAAAATAAGCTTCTGATTGTTCTCAAAAAACTGAATTTCATTTGCTATTTTTTACACAGTATCGTGTTATTGTACTGTACTTTGTTTCCTTAATTTCCTTCAGAGAAAAATTCTTTAGTTTATTGTCTATACATTGCAAGAATCATTCAAGGTCTGCCAGGAGATTTTTGCTATCATAGTAGTTTTTCAAGTATTTGTTTAATACTATCCATTCTTTATTCACCCTCTGTATTGAGTATCCTAACTCTCCCCGTCATTATTGCCAATTGGATGTATTCTGTCATTTTTACCTGCCATTCATTCTGACTTTGTAGGTGTAATTTCACTCTTCCATTTCACTGCGACCAGAATCCTGGCTGCAGATGTTGTTTACATAAAGAGTGGTCTTACTTCTTTATTGATTTCAGTTGACATTATCCCTAATAAGAAGGCCTCTGGTCTTTTTGTGAATGGGAATTTGAGTATCTTTTTAAATTCATTATATAAAATGTCCCAGAACTCTCTGATTTTTTCACATTCCCACCACATATGCATATATGAACCTCTCCCCTTTTTACATCTCCAACAAGTTTCTTATACATTTTGGCCAGTTTGCCAAAGGTGCCACCGACAGAGCATTTTCATAACATTTTCTCTTAGATTGTAACACGCTATAAACCTAATATCCTCCCTCCTTGATCCTTATTAACATACTGCTAGATGGGCATTTTATGTATTCTGTATTTTGCTTTCCCCCCTTTTCTTTTTAGCCCTGGAATAGCTTTTATGAGTTGTATTTTATTTTTGTCAAGTTGCTTTGAGATTTTTTTTATTGTAAAAAACGATAAAGGAAACAACACACCCCAATTCAGATATCATCACCAAACTATGATGTGCATGTGTAAACACTTCAACACATACTTCCTCCTTTACACTCTGTTTCGCTTCCTGATTTGCACTGTACAAAGTTTGTCCCTAAAGCAGTATTGGAAAACAGCATTTAAATAAGATTTCCAGTCCTGCTTTGGAAGCAAGCTATAGTTTGTGCAAAACCTAATTTATTGGATTTGGTTGTTATACGAAACTATAGGAACTGCAACCATCAAGGGGAACGAAGGAGCATGGGAACCCAAATCCTGTGTTGATGGTCAAAATTTGGCTAGGTCACCTGAACCATACCTCTTGGAATTAAGGGGGCAGCAATTTGGAATTGCTATGGCTGCAGAATGAACTCATTTTGTGTACAAATAGGGTCTGTTTGATTTTCGCCCTTAATGTTCCCTAATGGCTCGAGGTGATGCAAACAATATGTATGCCAAAGCTCTTTTCAGGGATGATACTGCTAACACTCTCAACAATCAGGCTTGTTAAAAGAGCCCCAAGCACAAGGAAATTGATTAGGGCGATGGATTTTGATGGATTTTAAGACATCTCCCAGGGACACGGGTGGTGCTGTGGGTTAAACCACAGAGCCTAGGACTTGACGATCAGAAGGTCGGCGGTTCGAATCCCCGTGACGGGGTGAGCTCCCGTTGTTTGGTCCCTGCTCCTGCCAACCTAGCAGTTGGAAAGCACGTCAAAGTGCAAGTAGATAAATAGGTACCACTCCGGCGGGAAGGTAAACAGCGTTTCCATGCGCTGCTATGGTTCGCCAGAAGCAACTTAGTCAAGCTGGCCACATGAACCGGAAGCTGTACGCCGGCTCCCTCAGCCAATAAAGCAAGATGAGCGCCGCAACTCCAGAGTCCAGAGCCGACTGGACCTAATGGTCAAGGGTCCCTTTACCTTTACCTTTAAGACATCTCCCAGCAGCTTTTCCCAAAGAAAAAATGTCATGCTTTCTAACCCTGGCCCTTTGCGCTGGTAACAGCATTCACAAAGAGCAGTATTTTGTAACTTTCAGTACTCCCACTCAGCCGGAAAATGGGCTCATTAATATTACAGACTTCTTTCTCACATGCTGTGGAGGGCTGCCCCAACTTCCAGGCTGTGTGCTCTTACACGAGCAGCCATAAAACAACCCAGATACAAGCTATTCTTGGCTTTGCAAGACAAGCCTAGTGTGCACTCTGCTCAGTGTGAAACTGCACGTAAGGAGCACCTTTGAAAACCTCATATTTAGAGGAACACCGGAAGGCCAAGGAAGAACGACAGAGCAGCAAGGCAGATGTAAATATTTTAAATTTTAATTGCAACTTGGAAACCTGGGCAAGCGGCAGCAGCAAGATGTACACCCCTCTACAGCATAGGAGAGTTGCCCCTTCCAAAAAGCTGGTCGTCGCTGTCCACTTAAGACAGTGAGGATAATGGGTTGAGGAAACTGGGGTCCTGGAATCAGTCCACACTCTTCCAAGCAGGTGGTGGGCACAAGTAGAACTCACAGCATTGACAGTCAGTGGTGTACACCAAAACTGCAGCAGCTTGGACCCTTGGGTGCTGGAGGTGGAGAATTCCCTCCCCCAGCAATTCCCATTTTTGCATGTTTTGCAAGATGTCTGTCCGAGGATGAATCACCCCTACTATTCTAAGCCAAAAGTCTTTGTCACTTAATCACTTGCTGTAGGTCTCTGTTTATTACTACCTCAATCCATTTCCCCCTTCCCACCTTGTGTAATATGAATTTTTATATGTAGGTGTAACTGTGTGTGTGTGTGTGTGTGTGTGTTGATAATTTAATGAAGAACAAAATAGCTTGGATTCTTGGGAGTCAGATAAATGCTTAGGGTTGTGATAAAATAAAATAAAAATGAGTTGGTGTGAGTGCAAAACGTTTTAACTTTCTAATATATGAATTATTCATTCTTGTGTTGCCACCCCCTACACCCCCCTTGTGCAGGGTCCAGGGGTGGCCCAGGATGTTTTGCCACTAGAGGCGAAAACCCTGAGTGTGATCCCCACCTCCTGCCCCTCTTCCCACTGCCGTGTACTTGCCCCCTCCTGCTCGATCCTGCTGCTGTGCTCCTCTACCCCAGGTGAACTCGAAGAGGGTGAGCAGGAGGAAGGCAGTGGCCCAGGAGCAAATAGAGGGGTTGCCACTTGAGCATGCTGCTGCAGCCACCAGGGTTGTGGAGGTGGAAAGCACTGAGAAGCAATGAGTGCCTGGCAGCGGCAAGAGCTGGGAGCCAACCACTGCCCAGCAGTGGCAAGAGGCAGAAGGTAGCAGCAGGGGCACCAGATCATAGCTGTCAACTTTTCCTTTTTTTTAAAGGGAAATCCCCTTATTCCGAATAGGATTCCTTGCAAGAAAAGGGAAAGTTGACAGCTATGCGCGGCCAGCTCCATCTGTGCAGGGGGGAAGTGTGATGGTGTGGGGAGTGGTGGCACTGCTGCTGGTGGAGAGGCGACGGGAGGTGCAACCCCAGCTATTAGCAGTGGCTTCTGCTCCCCCTCCTCTCAGGGTGATGCCCTCTCACAGCTTGCTTCAGACTGCTTCGTGGACTGCCTGCCTGTGTTGCAGGGTCTGGGCTGGTTTATAAGGTTGATGGGTGATCCTTAAGGTTTCGTGGTACCAAGCTGAACTGAACCCAGAAACTAATTGGGGGTTTTGTGTGTGTAAATTCCAAAAAGGGACACGGGTGGCGCTGTGGGTTAAACCACAGAACCTAGGACTTGCTGATCAGAAGGTCGGCAGTTCGAATCCCCGCGACGGGGTGAGCTCCCGTTGCTCGGTCCCTGCTCCTGCCCACCTAGCAGTTTGAAAGCACGTCAAAGTGCAAGTAGATAAATAGGTACCGCTCTGGCGGGAAGGTAAACGGCATTTCCGTGCGCTGCTCTGGTTCGCCAGAAGCAGCTTAGTCATGCTGGTCACATGACCCGGAAGCTGTACGCCGGCTCCCTCAGCCAATAAAGCGAGATGAGCGCCCCAACCCCAGGGTCAGCTGCGACTGGACCTAATGGCCAGGGGTCCCTTTACCTTTTACCTTTAAATTCCAAAACTAAACTCTATGTGTGTCTCTGCCTCGGCCCCATCAAGCCACCTTAATCCCTTATTCCAGTTCAATGAATATATGCATGCTACAACAAGAAGGTGTGTGTGTGTGTGTGTGTGTGTGTGTGTGTGTTTTGAGCTGTGTCACCATTATCCTAAGATGTCAATCTTCCTTCCAGCTGCAGCTGCTGAAAGCAGGAAGAGGCGGGTGGGGAAACAAGAAGGAATAGATCTGAGACAGCCCCAACAAGTTTTCCAGACACCTGTTAATTCAGTACAATGCACTTGTCTGTCAGGGACTAGGAGTCAGGTTCCTCTTCTGCAGGTGAGGAAGAGTCGAGGACTCTGAACAAGAAGAGGAAGGGCACACAGGGAAAGCCTCAGAAGCACTGCTTCCCAATGAGCCTGTATGGCCAGAGCCTCTCTGGTCTGAGGATGCGGCACTGTATCAGAGTTCTGGATTCCTAGAGTACAGGACAAGCACTGCTCTGCCTTAAAACCTGCTCTGCCCTCATCAAGCCTGAGCCTCGCCTTACCTTCATCCAGTCAGAACCTTGTCCTGCATCCAGCATGAACATCACCTTGCCTTGACTTGTCCCTAGCATGAGCCATGCCTTGTGTCCAGCCTAGGCCTTGTTTCAGCACAGAAAAGGGTCGTATCTTTTAGTACTGCTCTATTCTGCCTTGGTCAAGCTGCACCTGGAGTAAGGTAAAGGTAAAGGACCCCTGGATGGTTAAGTCCAGTCAAAGGTGACTATGGGCTTGCGCCGCTCATCTCGCTTTCAGGCCGAGGGAGCCGGCGTTCGTCCACAGACAGCTTTCCAGGTCATGTGGCCAGCAGGACTAAAACAACTTCTGGCACAACGGAACACCGTGGCGGAAACTAGAGAGCACAGAAACAGCATTTACCTTCCCACTGCAGTGGTACCTATTTATCTACTTGCACTGGTGTGCTTTGGAACTGCTAGGTTGGCGGGAGCTGGGACAGAGCAACGGGAGCTCACCTTGTTGCGGGGATTCAAACCGCCAAGCTTCTAATCGGCAAGCCCAAGAGGTTTAGACCACAGTGCCACCCGCGTCCCTGCTCTATTCTGCCTTGGTCAAGCCACACCTGGAATACTGTGTCTAGTTCTGGGCACCACAGTTTAAGGACTGTAGAGCTGGAAGGGACCACAAGGGTCATCTAGCCTATGAAGATGAAGAAGAAGAGTTTGGATTTGATATCCTGCTTTATCACTACCTGAAGGAGTCTCAAAGTGGCTAACATTGTCCTTTCCCTTCCTCCCCCACAGCAAACACTCTGTGAGGTGAGTGGGGCTGAGAGACCTCAGAGAATTGTGACTAGCCCAAGGTCACCCAGCAGCTGCATGTAGAGGAGCGGAGACGCGAACCCGGTTCCCCAGATTACAAGTCCACCGCTCTTAACCACTACACCACACTGGCTCTCTATGCGCTACCAACTGATCCAGGATATTGACAAGGGGAAACATATGCAGAGGAAGGCGGCCAAGATGATAAAGTGGCTGGAAACCAAGCCTTATGAGGAACAGTTGAGGGAGTTGGGTATGTTTAGAAGAGAAGACTGAGAGGTGAAAGGATAGCCACCTTCAAACATCTAAAGGGCTGTCACATGGAAGATGGGGGAAGCTTGTTTTCTCCTGTTCCGGAGGGCAGGACCCGAACCAGTGGATTAAAATTACCAGGAAGGTGATTCCAACTAAACTTTAGGAAGAACTTTCTGATTGTAAGAGTTACTTGACAGTGGAACAAACTGCCTCAGAAAGTGGTCAACTCTTCTTCATAGGAGGTTTTGAAGCAGCAGTTGGATGGCCATCTGTCAGGGATTCCTTAGGCGTGATCCCTGTGTTGCAGGGGGTTGGACTAGATGGCCCTTGGAATCTCTTCTAACTCTACAATTCTATGCTCCTTTTGTTTTGTCCCTTGTATTGAGCAGATGGAGTTGAAACCAAGCAGGAAATTTTGGTATAGACTTAATACAACGCGCAACAGCTTTCAAGAGATCTATATAAACGTCTTCCAACACTGGGTAGCTGTAGGATTGGAATAGCTTGACAACTCTGTGAGGTAGGTTAGGCTGAGAGGCCAGTGACTGCCCCAAGATCACCCAGTGAGCTTCAAGGCCAAGTGGTGATTTGGTCTCCCGGGTCCCTAGTTTGACACTCTAATCCAGGGGTCCCCAAACTAAGGCCTGCGGGCCAGATAAGGCCCAAGGGACTTGTTTATCCAGCCCGTGGTGACCCTCGCCGCCTGCTTTTACCGGTGCTGCACTGCGTGGCTTCCCATTTCCAGGTCGAAGGAGCACTGGAAATAGCTTGGGCGCATGCGCAAGCGTTATTTGCACATGCGAAAGCGTTATTTCCGGTGCACATCTGGGTCGGAGGAGGCCCGTGCACATGCGCACAAGCTATTTCCGGTGTTCCTCCGACCCAGAAGTGCACCGGAAATAGCGTGTTCTCACATGTATGGGCACGCGCTCTCCTGCCCTCCACACGATTGGCACTGGAGACACCGGCTCGAGGCGCGGTAAGTTTGCTGACCCCTGCTCTAATCGCTGTATCACACTGTGGCTCTGGTTTCCTCTGCATAGAAGAAAAACACCTTCCTCACACATTTCTCGAAGGACAAATCCCCAGGGTTCTTTGGAGGAAGCTTGCAGTATACACGTACCTTAAGAAGGGTACCAACCATCACTTCTACCTGCCCCTGTGGGTTATCTAACCCTCCCAGCTCCCCCAGGAGGGCTCAGTTTGCTCACTTAGAAAAGAAAAACCATTCTATCCAACTTAAAATTTTGTCCAGCTTTTGTTACTACATTAAAATAGAACACCAAAAAAAAATAAAAATAAGAATAAGGTCCCAAGGTAAAACAGACAGAGCACAAAAGCCTAATGTTTTGCTAGGAACCCATGGTATTTTCAGGAGCATCAGTCATGTCGTTGTGCCCAAAGCCTCCAGGGCTTGCTCAGCTTCTAAAGCAATCTGCATTAGGGTTTTTTATGTTGTTGTTTTACAAGTACTGTGGAAGCGGATTGATTCCCCAAAGATGTTGTGGCTGCATGTCCGCAGCTTTAAGCACTTCATTACCATTCTTTGTTTTACATACCAGCTCCTTGTCTTGCAGCTCTGTTTCCAATTCCTGGAGACGCCTGCTCAGCTGCGCATTTCGTTCTCTCTCCTTATCTATTTCATTGCACTGCTCTTCCAGTTCGTCAATCTTAAAGAAAGGTTGAAAGGAGCCAGTCTGAGTTCCCAATCCACTACAAATACTTATCATTTGCTTTTCACGTTTTTAAATAATGGAAACGTTGCAGGAAAATGAGGAGATAGCAGCCGGTTGCTGAAGGGGCTGGGGAAGGCCTAGAGCAGAGTTTTTACCAAACTTGGGTCTCCAGCTGTTTTTTTGGACTGCAGTTCCCATCATCCCTGACCTGATAGCTAGGGATGATGAGAGTTGTAATCCAAAAACAGCTAGAGACTGATTTAAAGCACTTGTTTGTTAAGGGTTGCTAGAAATTGTAACTCTGAGGGATAAACTACAATACCCAGAATTCTTTGAGGGAAACAGTGTTCTTCGGATGTGCTTTAGAGGGAGAAGCAACTACAGCAAAAAGGCTTGTGTATAGGTCAGCTTATGAAGCCAAGATGCAATCATCCAAATGCAGTCAGTGTGTTCAAGGTGCAGGTCCTTATGAAGTAAAAAAGAACTCATCTCTGCATTGTTCTCCCAGCACTGTGCAAAGCTTTCCCCACAAATCAAGTTCAGCGTTGTGGGATTCTTGCTACAAGTAGCATTGGTGGAAACCAAAAAACCCTGCTGTCAATAAACTTCTGACAGGAGTGTGTGGGTCAATTAAAAGCTTTTGAAATATCGCATCATATGATTTAGTGGCAGTGCACACTACTATTCCTGGACTGCTCCAAAGTTTACACCTTTTTGTTATTCTCCCCTGACACTTACATCCAGTACATCTAATATTGGGCAGAGCAGTTTTTAGGAGACAGGAATGATTGTGCCTTGACCTCTCTCCCTCCAGCAATTTTTGGACTATCCCAGGGCAACTCAGCACAGCTAGGAATGCATGAAGCGGCACCAGGATTTTTATATTGGCTAAAATGCATTTTAAGTTCTCAACTTTTATTTTTGCAAGTTGCCAATGCATTACATAAGTGAAATAAACGGATCTACCTCCAAGGTTTGTTACGGACCAGGATCCATAGGCTAGCTATTAAGTATAGATACTAAAATATTCATCCCAGAGTAAGAACCAATTTATTTGTTACCACAAATGCTTAAGACCCCTATTCTTCTCACAGAGCTATACAGTGGACCGTCCGCAACCCAAAAAGTCTGTGGGCAGAGGCACCACTTCTGCGCATGCGCATGGCACGACTGAGTGCTTCTGCCCATGCGCGTGTGTGGCGAAACCTGGAAGTATACACTTCTGGGTTTGCCCCGTTCGTAACCCGGAAGTTACGTATCCAGAGTGGTACATAACTAGAGGGTCCACTGTAGTTCCCTGAATGGTTTAACAATAAATCTCTCTTCCCAAGGAACCCTCAGAACCTTGCAGTTCTTGTCCATTACTCGAATTCAGAGATGGTGGCTCTCGGGTCCATGGGCCCTTCCTTTGGAAGTGCCCCCTCCTCAAGTCACACCCCAGACTAGCTGCTGCTGCTGCTGCAACATCTGAGCTCTCCTCTTCTGGAGCCTTCACCCTGCCTGGAGCTGTCCAGGGTACCACTGAAGCTTTGCCTCTGTAAATTGCCCAAACCATCATTCAAAAGAGAAGGTTTCTCAAAAGGAAATGCAGCCCTCAGGGTTGGAGAAGTTTCCTCACCCCTCATCTAATCGTTACAGCACACTGGCATGTTTTCTGACTAATAAAATTAGTAAAGCATCCAATACCTTGCTCCTAAGTTGATCATTCTCATCTTTGCAAATGGAAAACTGTTTCTTCCAGTGTTCTATGCTGGCTGCAGATTCTTGGAGTGCAGAAGTCAGTCTGGCATTGCTCTCCCTAAGACTGTGCAGTTCCGTTTCCCATTTCTTTACATTGGAGGAGCTAAAAGAAAGAGGTGGGGTGGAGAATCACACAAACATTGGAGATTTCTCTATAGTTTTTTCTATAGACCAGATAAGAGGCACTCATTATGCAGGATATAAAATACCTCAGAACTGGGAGGGGGAAGTAGTTTGAAATATACATAATCCTGATTAACAGGGATGGATTTAGCATTTTTTAAGATTAATCACACACACATATTCCAGCCCCCCCTCTCTCTCTCACACACACACACACAAAATCATTCAAGTTTACTACAATACAACAACTCTGTTCATTGTATAATACCTTCGTATTTGGTTAATATTACTCATATTCATATTTATTGTTACAGCAGGTCAAATAAAAAAACTTTTTACCTCATGAATTTTGTGCCTTATTATGCTAATCTTCTACAAACCTATTCCAGTTGTGCAAAAAACCTAATTTCTTTGGCTCCCTTCTTGCACCCTTATATAACTCGTAAGCTCTGTCATTATGAAATATCCATATTTTCTCAGTTCCCACTCTCACCTTATAAGTTTATAGCCATTTGCTATATCCAGCCTTCCAAGCATATTCCCAAACTGCAAATGTAACTTGATTACTCAAACCCTTGCAACATTTATTTTGGGCAGTCGTGGAACCAGGGAGTTTCCTAAAGAGAAAACACGTACCATTTTGGCTGCTTTCACCCGGGCAATTTACTGGAATGGTCACACTTTGCACACCTACTTTGTGGCGGCAGGGTGCTAGAGTAAATGGCCCTATGCTCTTCTTTTGTTCTTAATGCTAGAAAATCTCTCTCATGGAAGTCTTTTGTTCTTAATACTAGAAAATCTCTCTCATGGAAGGCTGACTGTTAAACACCTCTCTCGTCAATATCATAAATACATCTGAGGGCGTAACAGTGTCCAAGAACAGTATCAGTATTGTTTTAAATCCTTCAAGCAGGACAAATACATGTGGCGTGGCGAAACTTCTCTGATCCTCTTTAAACAGCATAAAGGTATAAAGCCTCTTAGCGAAACAAAACAAGGCACACAAAGTGACCCTAAAGCTTCTCTCTGTCTCTCTCTCATGCACAGAGCACTATTTGTATTGCTCTAGTATTGGTGGATCACAATAGACCTCCTACTTATTTGATTTTGGCTTCCAACAAGTTTGCCCATGTTTGGGTGGGCCTGTGTTTAAAAGGGCAGGGGAGGAGATTGCCACATGGGGAACCTCCAGATGTTCCCAGCTCCCAACTCGCATCAGTCTCAGCAAGGATGGGCAGTGGCCAGGGATTGTGGGAACTGGAGCTCAACAACACTGCACACCACTGTAGGGAATGCTTAAGTCAGAGCATGGAGTTGAAAGGAGCATGGGCTGGAAGCGGCCGCTGAGACAACATAACACCGGTCCTGAAAGACCTACATTGACTCCCAGTACGTTTCCAGGCACAATTCAAAGTGTTGGTACTGACCTTTAAAGCCCTAAACGGCCTCGGCCCAGTATAGCTGAAGGAGCGTCTCCACTGCCATCGTTCTGCCCGGACACTGAGGTCCAGCGCCGAAGGCCTTCTGGTGGTTCCCTCACTGCGAGAAGCCAAGTTACAGAGAACCAGGCAGAGGGCCTTCTTAGTAGTGGCACCCGTCCTGTGGAAAGCCCTCCCACCAGATATCAAAGAGAAAAACAACTACAGTGGTGCCTCGCAAGACGAAAAGAATCCGTTCCGCGAGTCTCTTTGTCTTGCGGTTTTTTCGTCTTGTGAAGCAAGCCCATTAGCGGCTTAGCGGATTAGTGCTATTAGCAGCTTAGTGGGCTTAGTGGATCAGCTGATAAGCGGCTTAGCGGATCAGCTGATGAGCGGCTTAGCGGATCAGCTGATAAGCGGCTTAGCGGATCAGCTGATAAGCGGCTTAGCGGATCAGCTGTTAAGCGGCTTAGCGGCTTGGGGAAAAGGGGGGGGAGAGAAAAACCCCCACAGGAACTCACAAGACATTTTCGTCTTGCGAAGCAAGCCCATAGGAAATTCATTTTGCGAAGCACCTCCAAAACGGAAAACCCTTTCGTCTAGCGGGTTTTCCGTCTTGCGAGGCATTAGAAGACATCTGAAGGCAGCCCTGTTTAGGGAAGCTTTTAATGTTTGACAGACTACTGTATTTTAATATTTTGTTGGACGCCACCCAGAGTGGCTGGGGAAGAAATAAATAATAATAATAATAATAATAATAATAATAATAATAATAATGATGATGATGATGATGTGAGCCAGTGTGGTGTAGTGATTAGGGGATTGGGCTGGGACCTGGGAGACCAGGGTTCAAAGCTCCATACAGCCAAAAAGCTCTATGGTTGACCTTGGGCCTGTCATAGTCTCTCAGCCTAACCCATTTCATGGGGTTGCTGTGAGGATGAAACTGAGAGGAAGACAACCTCATGTGTCACCTCAAGCTCCTTGGAGGGAAAGTGGGATAACTGACAGTTGGGATGGTGGTGGGATTTTATTTTATTTTTCAGCTGACAATTTGAAAAACAAGAGGGTGGTAGTAGGTTTAAGAAGTTACTAGTTCTAACTGTGCATCACCCTAAGCTTCACTTTACTGTGAATTTGGTTTTTTATATGGTTCCTCCAAAAAACACTCCCTGTCAGGTTTATACCTTGGGTAACTGCTATGCTTAGAGGGCTTGGACACTTACCCTGATTACACTTACCCTGATTAACACAGTGCTGCTACCGCAGTAATAATGTGGCATGACTTTATCCCAACATGTTTGTAAGACATGCTTGTATTATGTGAATTGCAGAGCTAAGTTTATAACACGTCACAGTTACTGGTGTCCAGAACAGACCAATCCATTTAAGAAATAGGCAATATCATAATAAAAACCATATAAAAAAGCAAGATTTAAAAGAGCAGCCTGTTAAAAACATAATTTAATTAAAAATGGATTAAAACACAGCGAAGCAGGAAAAAACAATCAGCTCGGTAGGCCAAACACCTGTTTAAATAAAGAGGATTTTTGCCTTCTGGCAGGAGAATATCAACAAGAAAACTAGATGAGTTATCTCAGCAGGGAGTTTCAAAGTCAAATCAGAGCCCCCAACTCCCATAGGATAAAGTTAGCTCTCAACTCCTGCTTGCTATTTAACCACGCATTTAAAGCAAATGACTTCCCACAAAGAAACTTGGGAACTCTGTGTCGTTGAGGGTGTTGGGAATTGTAGTTCTGTGAGGGGAAACTACAGTCCCCATGATTCGGGGGGGGGGTGTTGTGCTTTAAATGTGGTGTGGATCTGCCCTAAGAAGTGGCCATTGGTGCTAATTGGGACAGACAGGATGGAAAGCAGGGAGGACCAACAGTAGCGGGAGCCAGAGCGCAGCCACTTCCCTGACTGTTTGTAAGTAGGCAGTGACTGGCTGAGGGCAGACTGAGGTTGTTTGGGCAGTGCTTCATCCACCCTAATAGCCCAGCCCCCACCGTTAGTACAAAAGAAGTACCGTATTTTTTGCTCTATAGGACTCACTTTCTCCCTCCTAAAAAGTAAGGGGAAATGTATGTGTGTCTTATGGAGCGAATGCAGGCTGCGCAGCTATCACAGAAGCCAGAACAGCAAGAGGGATTGCTGCTTTCACTGCGCAGCGATCCCTCTTGCTGTTCTGGCTTCTGAGATTCAGAATATTTTTTTTCTTGTTTTCCTCCTCCAAAAACTAGGTGTGTCTTGCGGTCTGGTGTGTCTTATAGAGCGAAAAATACGGTACTCTCCCACTAAAAAGCATGGGCACTTCTTTTGGCCTGGGAACGCAGTGACCAACAAATAGCCAACAATAATGTAAGTCATGAAAGCAGCTTCACCTCTGGGCTAAGGCAAGTTTCAGTTTGTCATTCTCTGTTTTCAGTTGTGCATCTGAGGGACCACCATGTGATGCCTTCTCATCGTCCGTTCCATTGACGCTGGACGCCCGAGTAGAACACGGAGTTTCGCGGCCTGATTCCTGCACAAGGCATTCCGCAAACCAAAAAAATTGTTACGATAAAGGCCTGCTGCTTCTCAACGTGCTACAAGATGGCGCAGAACCCCCGCGGGCGCCCCCACCATCTTCCAAGCGACCTAAAGGGAACACCTTCTGCAAGAAAGGATAGTCATTGTATTTCAGAGGGCGGGTCAACGCAATCGGATCACTTGGCAAAATTGTTCCTGGACTGTATCATCTCAGCTTTGAATGCTATTGGAAAATTCCCCGTGCGCAAAGATTTTCAAGCTAGGCTGGGAGATGGCTAGGCCCAAACTCTTCTCCTTAAGATGCAAAAATTTCTATTTCAGGGGCAGGCCGAAGGTAGATTTGGATCTACTGGTAGATTTCTAAGTGATTTGCAGTAGATTTCAAAATGTCTCTGCCTACCAATGCTTTAACAAGTTCAAGTAAAAATTGAAGTAAAAAAAAAAATCTATCATGGCTGGTCTTGTGTTAATTGCTTCTCTCTTAATATCAGTGTCCCTTGCTTGTCAAATGAGAGTACTAATTGGCTGACATATGTCTTCATTCAGCAATGTGGGCCAGTTTGAGAGGGTTGTGTTAGAAGCACTGATGCCTGGAAACTTACAGGTAGATTTGTATGCATTCCAGCGTGCAGGTAAAACTGGCTTCACCATTTTGTGACTGGCTCCTGCTTGGAGACCTTGACATTCTTGCAAAACAGAAAAAAAAGATCCTCACCTCTGAATTCTCCCTGCTATGAGTGCAAATGAAGGGAGTTCTGGAGATGCCTTTTTTAGGGATAGCGTGCCAAACGTGTGACTCCCTTTACCTAAGGTCAGAAGTCGTCAAGTCCAGGAACAGCTTCCTCAGCTCATCCATTGTATGTGGCATCTGCCATCAGCCTGGGCCATTAGGTCTCAAGCAAGTATGCAGATCCACCAAAAGCAATCGCCAAGAATCCTTTTTGTTGCTGCTGTTAAAATACTTTATTTCTTTGCTAACGCTCACCTGAAGCTGACCTTGGGTAGCATTTTCAACTGCTCTTCTCTTTCACAAAATCCATTTTCAAATCAACGAGACCACGTTCCCATATTTCACATTCAGAGAAATCACTTACTTGGGAATGATTGCTAGAAGTCTCTGTTTTTTCTTGAGACCGGTCTCTTGCCAGTCTAGCAGCTTCTTTCACCTCTTGAAATTTCTCGGCAAACTGAACATAAACACATAAGCAAAGTGTTACATTAGGACAGCCACAAATAACAGCTTACTCTAACTGATTTTAAATTAGCCTGAATGAATTATGAAGGTCCATAGAGCAGGCGTGTCCAGCTTTCAAGAGACTGAGATCCACTCACACTATAAAATAACTGGCAGTGATCTACCAAAGTTGTTGAGCTTTTATTTAATATATATATATATTTGGGATGGGGGTGGGGTTTCCACGATCTACCGAAATCTACAACATACCCCATGATCCACCAGTAGATCATGATCTACCTGTTGGACGTCCCTGGCATAGAGAAAAGGGAGCTTTAAGGTATTCCTCTGGGGCCATCCAAAACAATCAGAAATTGAGGTGGAGGGGTTCTAGTTTTGTTTCTATACAATGAGGTGCTGGTGGGGAACCTCAGGCTCTCCTATGAATTTTATGAATATAAAAATCAGGCTCTCCTATGAATGTTAATATATATATTTAATTTGCATGTTATTGGTATTCAGTTACAAATGAATTAAGATATAAAAAAGGAGGAACGAAAATATTCAGCAGCAACAACAAAGGGTACGCAAAAAGATATATAGCTGCAAGCTGCATAATTAAGATAACATTTAAATGTGGCCCTGAGATGATTGCAGAAAGCACACAATTAACATCTGGATGCTGAGAGCCTGAATCAGAGCTCCAGTTGTGTAACACTGCACACTGGCAAATCTCCTTTCCCCACAGATTAGCTGCAAACTTGGCTAATTCTGATATATAGAAGGTCAAAATTAGAGCCAAATCACACAGGATGCAAGATAATATATCTATATATCTATTTATTTGTTTCCTATACCATCCTTGTGTCTAGCTGGGAGCTCAGAGCAAGGTAAAGGGACCCCTGACCATTAGGTCCAGTCATGGCCGACTCTGGGGTTGCGGCGCTCATCTCGCTTTATTGGCCGATGGAGCCGGTGTACAGCTTCTGGGTCATGTGGCCAGCATGACTAAGCCGCTTCTGGCAAACCAGAGCAGTGCATGGAAACGCCGTTTACCTTCCCGCCGGAGCGGTACCTATTTATTTACTTGCACTTTGACGTGATTTCCAACTGCTAGGTTGACAGGAGCAGGGACCGAGCAATGGGAGCTCACCCCGTCGCAGGGATTCGAACCACTGACCTTCTGATCGGCAAGTCCTAGGCTCTGTGGTTTAACCCACATCGCCACCCGCGTCCTAATATATCTATATATCTATTTATTTGTTTCCTATACCATCCTGGGAGCTCAGAGCAATGTACTGCATCATTAAAATGCAGTCAATTCAAAAACACTGTATTAAAACTGATTCTAAAACTCTCCATACCTGCAATGCAACCTAATTTAGAACTGTCCTTCCCTCCCTTTCTCTTAACAGGTTGGAGGGGGGATGTCCACATTTGATTGATGCAACAATGCTGTGATAAGCTGTGGTTCATACTCCCCCTGAGCTATTTCCCTGATCTAAAGACCACTGCTCATTCAATCCTACAAGGGGAAAATTAAAGGTTCAAATAAGATGGGGAATAGAAGGGGAATCTCCTGCTCCCACCCCTGGGTGTGGTGTCCACTCCCAGTTCTGCTCTTGAAACGTCAATTTAATGAAAGAGAAATGTCTGTGATGGTTTGAGGCGAAGGCAGGAGTGACAGGTAATGACAAATAATCATTTGAGAGCACATTTGGGGTATGTGTGTATGTGAGGAAAGAGCCTTAATAAATTCTTGCAGCTGACCATGAATGTAATTTGGCTGTCAGCCTTACAGTAACCTCTGGCCTCAGACATCATAAAAATAATGGGTGTGAGGCTGTTAAATGTTGAAAATTTATTGCTTGGTTTAGGGAGCAACAAGAATACAGATCCATTATTGTCGTCCCATAGTAATCCAACAAGCCTAACTAATGCATGTCCTATTGTACAACTTACCTTAAGGTTGCACAATTCTCATTAAATAAAATAAGATAATATTATCCCTGCAATGCTTAGGGTCTCAGAATCCTGATCTGGATAAGGAATCCACCGCTTTTTAAAAATGCAAAACCAGACAGAATCACAGGTTTCCATCTTGCATAAGTCTTCCACAGATTTTGACATTTAGCCTGCATGAAATTTTTATGATTCTTGCTTTGTGTGGGATTTAATGATGAAAGCCAGCAGGGAAAGCTACAGCTTTAAGAAGATGAGCCTATATCAAAAACTGTTTGCAAAACCTTTGAACTTCATTGCAATCCCATGCAGGCACATTCATAAATGACACTGAAGTCCAATTAACAGTTATTGCCGCATCCTCCTTCTCATTCCTATGGACCAGCATGTCATTACTACTGTAATTTACTTCTTCCCAAATGGTAAACTAAGGCTCAATCAGAAGAATAATTTCTGACTTAGCTGGAGGGATCAACAGTGGTGGGCTTCTCTCTGTTTAAAAATATATAAATCTGGAAATTGCTGCTTTAATTAATTCACAGCAATCCACATTGACAAAAGTTTGTTATTTGTGCATTGTGGGGCATCTCTTTAAGTTACATCTACACCATGTATTTAAAATACCATTTTACCACCTTAACGGTCACGGCTTCCCCCAAAGAATTGTAGGAACTGTAGTTTACCCCTCACAGAGCTACAATTCCCAGCATAGTTACAAGCTATACTTCCCATGATTATTTGGGGAAAACCATGCACTCTGAATGCTATTTAAATGTATGGTGTGGCGCAATATAAATAATGGTGATAACAGCAGAGCACATCATCCTTACAAGTTTATCACAAATTTCTGGTGCTATTACACCATCACTACAGTTATTACTCTACCTATTTTTTGAAGTTATTTCACAGTTACTCTAGGACAGGGGTCGGCAACGTGTGGTCCATGGGCTGGATCCGGCCCATGAAGACGGTTTTACCGGCCCATGAGCCACCCCCAAACCAAGCCGCCCGCTCGGTGAGTCCCCTCTGCGCTATGCTAAACCAGCACAGTGCGGGGACTCGCTGAGCAGCACTGGAAATCACGTCTGTGCACGCAGATACCGGAAATCACTTCTGCGCATGCCCTGACACTGAAAATCGCTTCCAGGATCTCAAGCCAGGAGACCAGCTTGAGATACAAGAGACTGAACATACAAAGCATTTTCGGCATGAAAAGCATGTGCTCTGTCCCTGAGCTATGACTCCCTCCCCTTTGGCCATATATGTTTCCAGGGCAGCTTCAGACTCTTGCCGGAACACTGACACGGCCAACCCTATCATTAGGCCAAGATAAGCAGCTGCTTCAGATGGCAGGTGCTAAGGGGCAGGGAGTGGAGAGGAAGTACTGGGAGAATTGAACTGCACGTACCACACAACCTGCCCTTACAGCTCCATAGCTGGGAGTGGTGGCGATGGATGCTTTCCCATCAGCAGAGCTGGGAGTACAGCCATAGCTGTGCACTACTATATACATTTAAAGCAGCATACCAACATAAACAGCTGTGGCTTCCTGCAAAGAATCCTGGGAACCGTAGTTAAGTGCTGAGAGTTGTTAGGAAACCCCAGTTCCCCTGGCAGAGCTGCGATTTTCAGAGTGGTTTCACAAGAGCACCTCTTCCCAGAGAATTCTGGGAACTGTAGCTCTACAAGGGGAATAGGGTTCTACTAACAACTCTCAGCACACTTAAACTACAGTTCCCAGGATTCTTCATAGGAACCCATGATTGATAAAGTGCTAGAATAGTGCTGAAAATCTACAGTGTGGCCTAAGAACCAGAGAGGCATAGCAGAATGTTGGATTCGGACCTGGGTTCTAGGCAGCCTGTAATGCATCCTTTCCTTATAGATATTGAATTACAGAAAAAAGACCACTTCTCCTGAGCAAGTCAAAATAATTTAATAGAAGCAGAGAAGGTGCATTATGTCTGTGCATGCATTTGCTCTAGACTTCTGCTTTGTGCCTATTTTTTTATGGAGGTGGCATGGGGAATCTTTCAGAGAATTTCAGAAAGGGACCAGTCAAAGGAAAATGCAGAGGATTGAAAGAGTGTGAGCTGCAAGGTACCCATATGGTAAGCTTAGTCCAAGAGGAACAGAGAACGAACTGAGCAAAGGACTATTCTTTGGA
The DNA here is from genome assembly GCF_964234715.1 of Podarcis melisellensis. Taxonomy (NCBI): domain Eukaryota; kingdom Metazoa; phylum Chordata; class Lepidosauria; order Squamata; family Lacertidae; genus Podarcis; species Podarcis melisellensis. The sequence goes on along the minus strand of NC_138546.1, from coordinate 37,979,466 downwards.
ACCTGGGAAAAGACTGGGAGGTTCACAGCTGACTGTTTAGTCTCTCACTCTGCCAATTTACATAGCCCTAAAATACAGTAGAAAACAACAACAACATTGGCCCCATTCATAAGCCACAATTAATGGTTTATGGTCAATGCTCTGATCTTCTCACCTTTGCTCTTCCCTACTCCTGCCTGGAGGAATGAAAGCATTATGCCTGGCTTAGCGCTATGTTCAAACTGGGGATCCCAGTCTGTCCAGCAACAAAACAAACCATGGTCTGCAGCCAAGGTTTGCTCTGGTTTGTTTGGATGAAATAAACCATGATCCCTGGTTTGGGCATAACACTAAGCCGGGGACCAGGGTTTCTTTCTCCCACACATTAGTGCAAAGCAGTGAGACAGGTGCATGCATGGTAAACCATTAAATATGGTTTGTTGTGAAGTGTGAACTAGGTCCTTGAGTTGCTTGGTCTTCAATTTGGGCTTCTTTAGGTTCTGTGACACACTTGCAGAGAAAGCAGTATTAGGCTAGAATCTCCACAGACTAAGCCAGTTGAAATTAAGTCCCATTGAACTCAGTGTACTTAATCATCATAACTTGGGTCCCATTAGGGAACCAAGTGGAACTAACCAGGAGTAGATCCAACCCATAGTCTTTACTCGAGGTTCCAGTTTTGTCTTTTGGATTTCTTCACATGGATGTTCATCATTGACCTTCTTGCAGAACTGTTCAGGGTACTTGAGGAGAAAGAGTTTCCTTGGAGTAAGCCCCACTGAACTTAGTGGGACCCAATTTTGAATAGACGTGTATAGGATTCTGCTGCAGGGCACCCCAGGAACCCCAAAGGAAAAAGCAACAATCCACAATGGTGCAGACATACTTGGGAAAGTACAAAGGATCCATTTAGTTTCAGTTATAGATTTAGTTTCAGTTATAGAAGCAGGAGTGCAGTGAGGGGACCCAAAGGTTGCTTTATCTACATTGCTAATATCAAAGGGAGAAAACTGCTGAGCACAAGCTTTGGTTAAGTGCCTAATATTTAGATCAAATGCTTTTGGGCGGGGAATAGAGCTCTGCTCTCAAGACAGTTACAAAATTATTGCAGATCACAAGAACTGGAACAACCACTTATTGAAAATATAGATGGAAAGAATGCTACATTTCAGACCGAACCGGATTTTAAGCATGCTCCATGCACCCGCAGCAAAGTTTCCTGTGAACAATGGTTATTTTCCCCAAGGTTCTCTTTGACAGGTGGCAAACTGAAGGACACTGCATTGATTCTTAGGAAGATGTCCACAATTGTAGCAGACTATGTTGAGGATCTGTCAGAAGTAGCTAAATAATGCAACAATGAAACTGTATTTATCTATTTTCTGTACCACCGTTCATCCAAATATCACAGGGTGGGTTACAATATTAAAAAAGCAAAACAAAAATGCATACTGTACCATAATAGCAAATAAAAACAACAGCAACCCCACACAGAGAGATTAAAAGTCCATAGATGGTTTAATTAGCCTGTTTTTGCCTGGTGCCTAAACAAAGGCGGCAGGAGAGCCTTGCCAAGGAGAGCATTCCACAAGCAGGGAGATACAGCAGAAAAAGGCCCTTTCTCGTGTTGCTGACCTCTCGACCTCTCGTGGAGGTGGTACACGAAGAATTGCCTCCAGTGATGACTTTTAAAGTCCTAAACGACTTTGGCCGTATATACCTGAAGGAGTGTCTCCACCCCCATCATTCAGCCCAGACACTGAGATCCAGCTCCGAGGGCCTTCTGGTGGTTCCTTCACTGCGAGAAGTGAGGCGACAGGGAACCAGGCAGAGGGCCTTCTTGGTAGTGGCGCCCGCCCTGTGGAACACCCTTCCATCAGATGTCAAGGAAATAAACTATCTGAGTTGTAGAAGACATCTGAAGGCAGTCCAGTATGGAGAAGTTTTTTAATGTTTGATGTTTTAATTTGTGGGAAGTTGCCCAGAGTGGATGCATAATAATAATAATAATAATAATAATAATAATAATAATAATAATAATAATATTGCAGGGTCCGGACCAGTTCATAAGAGGACAAGCAGTCCTTGAGGTATTGCGGCCCTGAGCCATTTAAGGCTTTATAGGGCCCGGAAACTAATTGGCAGCGACAGCAGCCCAGTCCAGGATTGGCAATATACAGTGGTACCTTGGTTTAAGAACAGCTTAGTTTATGAACAACTTGGATTAAGAACGCTGCAAACCCGGAAGTAGGTGTTTTGGTCTGTGAACTTTGCCTTGGATTTAGAACATGTTCCGCTTCCTGCTGAGTGTGTTCCATTTGTAAATTGAGTCCCCCGCTGCTATGGGAAAGCACGCCTTGGTTTAAGAATGCTTTGGTTTAAGAACGGACTTCCAGAACGGATTAAGTTCGTAAACCAAGGTACCACTGTATACTCAAACCGTATTACCCTTTTCGGACTGGCACAGCAAGCCAGATGTCTTGGGGATGGAGTGGGGTCCTCCCACGTGGTCAAAAGGGGACACAAGGTCTCCCCTATCCAGACGCTTGTCAGTCTGGTGGGAAACTGGCTGGGACTCGGCCAATTGCAGACTGGTCAAGGGACCAAGTGAGGGCAGAGGCCTGGCTGCAACCGGGACCCTTTAAAGGGAGAGTGGAGTCCGAAGCTCAGCTTCCTGTCAAAGTGGAGCCATCATTGCTGGATTGCCCCCTTTCCCGCCCTGTATATATTCTCTTGTTGTAGATGGTCCACCCTAAAGGTGAGCAGCACATGGACACTGCTATGGAATAATAATAAATAATAATGAATGTTTATTTATACCCTGCCCTTCCTAGTTCAAAAACCGGGTTCAGAGCGGCTAACAACAAATTTAAAACACTTTAAAACACTTAATTATAAAAGCAGCATAAAATACAGTATAAAAACATGAATAACAATAAAAATCAAAAATCAAATACTCAGTCGCCGAAAATGGCTGCCATAGGCAGCAACAAAGGAAGTGCTGGAACTCTGTCCCAATGCATATTTGTCACAAAAAAAGGACTGTGGCTATTCCTCCCGAAAAAGTCCAGAAGTATGAGGAGTCTGACCATGTTTTCACCCGGCTGACAAACACAGCCACCACTTTTCGCTGTTTGAGGCAGCAGCTGGGACTTCTGTTAACATGGCCTCTAATCGAACATCTCATGGCCTATAGCCTTCAAGGCTATGGAGAACAAGATTAATGAGGAAGTTGTGGAATGTTCAAGGGCATCACGTTTAGTGAACTAATACGATCCGGAGACACTAATGGTGAGTAGTTCTTTTTTTAAAATGTCAACTATCTGTCCTGATAAGTGACTCATTTCTAGCCTGGGAAAATTATTCTGATTCTTTGACAAGAGCACCAGCTCAACAAATAGAGTGCACATTGTGTACACCATTGGGCTATTCATCACCAAGCTACTACTGCTAGTTGAAAAGGGTCTCTAATAGGAAGACTCCCAAAGTAATAAATCATTCCTACGACATCCAATTCGCCTGGATCTACCGGCACCTAGGCTCCATCTGCGTTATACATTTAAAGCAGTATCTGAAAACTTTTGACCGTCATGGCTTTCTCCAAAGTATCCTGGAAGTGTAGTTTGTAAGGTGTGCTGTGAGTTGTTACGAGACCCCTTAACCCACAACTACTGCACTATTATTGTATCAAGAACACAGCCCCATCTGCACCATACATTTAAAGCAGCATCATAAACAGCTATGGCTCCCCCCAAAAAACTCCTGGGAAGTGTAGTTTGTTAAAGGCATTTATGGTTGTTAGGAGAACCCTTTTCTGCCTCCCAGAGCTACAGTTTCCAGCGTTATCTGGGAAGATTGTAAAACCATTCTGGGCATTGTAGATCTGTAAGGGGGACGCGGGTGGTGCTGTGGGTAAAACCTCAGCGCCTAGGACTTACCGATTGCATGGTTGGCGGTTCGAATCCCCGCGGCGGGGTGCGCTCCCGTCGTTCGGTCCCAGCGCCTGCCAACCTAGCAGTTCTAAAGCACCCCCGGGTGCAATTAGATAAATAGGGACCGCTTACCAGCGGGAAGGTAAACGGCGTTTCCGTGTGCTGCGCTGGCTCGCCAGATGCAGCTTGTCACGCTGGCCACGTGACCCAGAAGTGTCTGCAGACAGCACTGGCTTCCGGCCTCTAGAGTGAGATGAGTGCACAACCCTAGAGTCTGTCAAGGCTGGCCCGTACGGGCAGGGGTACCTTTACCTTTTTAAGGGGAAATCTCAGCATCCCTAAAGAAACTATACTTTCCAGGATACTTTGGAGCAAGCCATGGCTGTTAAAGTAGTATGATACTGCTTTAAATGTACAGTGCAGCTGCAGTATTAATGGCTGTATGAGCAACACTGTACCTCCACTGCCAAAGGCTAGATCCAGCAGACTGTTCTTACGTTCTTAGATGGGATGTCGTGTTGAAGCGAAGAGCAGAACACACAGCTGTTCTGTTGAGCAATGCCTTTGCATTTAGCCTAACACCTAGTTTGGCTTCAAGGCAGGCACAGAAAACTAGGCGTAGAAAACCATATGATCAAACACACTCAGAAAATTTCTAGCTTGAACGTTAACACCTCCCACAAACTATGGCCCACTCATTGATTACAGGAGATTAATCACTTGCAAAGAGCCAAGTTGCTATTAATTAAGACAAAGTGGAAGAAATCCAGTTTCTCTCTCTCTCTCTCTCTCTCTCTCTCTCTCTCTCACACACACACACACACACACACACAAACACGGAGAGGGAGACTACCACAAGATCTATATGTTCCTCCTTTTAATTCATTGAGATTGCAGGAGATTTTACAAAAGCAACAACAAGTGAAAAAGTAATTCAAATTCCAGTTACCTTTGTTAGCTGCTGTTCAGAAGAAAACCCCAGGCCAAACACAGTGTTTGCTCGGCTATCAGCCCACTGGCCAAACTTCTGTGATGTTTTTGTGAAGGTCATATTAGGTGTGATTGTGCTATTTATAATCACCTGGAGAGAGAAGGGGGGGGGATGGAAACACAAAACAAAAAGAGGTACACAATTCAGAAAAGAATATCAGGATTACATATTATAGGAGAAACAGCAACTTGCCAAAAAGCTTGCTGTGCAAAAGAAATATTCCAATGAATAACAACAATAAGCATATTGGTACATGGGCTTCAGCTGCATACCATACTGATTTGACTTGTATATATTTATGTTTCTCCTTTCGTTTATTGTCTTGCATCAATCATTAAAAAAAAAGAACAGATAAGAGATATTCATATCCATTGCTAGATTTGAAAATGGAATTCAACTGCAGAGGATTGCTCTTCCACTCCTGAGTTCAGTGAACCTACAAGTCAAAATCTTCCAAACAGTCAAAAGGTTGCTTTAACAGCAAGTTCAGACCAGAAGAGCAAGAACTGGACTTAATACCGGCGCCTTAATTAAGATGGTGTTATGACAGCCGTAACAGTAGTCAGGGCTAGGGCACTTCATAACTTTCAGTCTACAAAGGAGACAACTTATTTAAAAAAACAACAACTCAAGAGTCTGGTGGCTCTGACACTATCTAGTTGTAACCCCTACATAAAACCCCATACATTAAGTCGTTACTATTCCTCATGTTGCAGGTTGGGGTCGGGGACTGAGGCTGTGAGCCGTGTGATTCGCCTAAAGCCGCAAAGTAAGTTCATGGTAGAGGTGACATTTAAGCTCTTAGGTGCTACATTCCAACAACATTTTCTCTTTTCAAAAGGAAAAACAGGTCAAAGGCTTGCATCCAACGTAGCGCTAAGTTAAAGTTGCTTTGTGATATACAGTACTTGTTCTGCTGGCATGGTTGTGCAAGAGAACAGAGGCGTAGTGTGGGTTGTCAGCACCCGGGGCAAGGCAAGTAATTTGCGCCCCCTAACCCGTGGATTTGCGCCCCCTAACCCATGGATTTGCGCCCCCTAACCCATGGATTTGCGCCCCCTAACCCTAGCCCCCAGGAGTTGCGCCCGGTACGGCCGGGCACCCCTGCACCCCCCACGCTACGCCACTGCAAGAGAATGCAAGAGCAGGTTGCTGGTAGCAGAGGTTGCAATTTGTTCTGCAGTGAGTTTCTGCTAGAGTACTTGCTGCACTGGATTCCCCTGTTTCACAGCATTAAAACTCACCTGTCCAGTGGTGAGAAAAGAACGCGGGGTGGTACCCAAGGTGGGCACAACAGAAACATTAAACACAGGTGGGCCAAATGAAGCCAGTGGAAGGGCCCTCACTTTGTTTTCCTCTCTTGCTGAGTGGCAGGCCACTGATGGAGGGAAGGGACTCAATATCTTTCGGCAGTTGCCTGGGCTCACACTTCCCAGCAAAGCCCACTGCCACCAGCCATCACTTTAAAAAATCCTTACAATGGCCAGAGAGAGACTGCTCTGAGGTACTGATGTAGGCTGCCCAAGAGTGACACTGCTATGTAAGCACACTTGGGAAGTGGGGGAGCACTGGCAAACACAATCAACCTCAGCAAAGGCTGGATCCGGCGCTATTGAGAAGGGAAGAGACCAATGCAGCAGTTGGGCCAGGCAGGCAGGGAGGCAGGTGGACAGGAAAGGAAGATATTATACTCTCTCCTTCTCCTACAGGCAAAGATGGAGAAGACCTGGGATGCACGCCAGTTCACGTTTGTTAAGAAGCACATTTGAAATAGTTTCCTTTTGCAGCAGCCGGGATTTAAAAGAGGAATATATTGCACAGGAAGCAGACACTGATAAGTCTCTGTGATTCACGCTAAGCGGCAATTAAGGCAAACTACTGGGGACCCAGCTTGAACCTGAATGGAGGAAGACGCAGTCCTGCCAATCATATGCGGAACAAAGGAGCTCCATTCTTGTTGCAAAAAATGAGACATAGCAAGAGAACATTGATGGGAGAGGAAAAGAGCTAAATTAGTCCAGGAATGCCTGCAAAACACAGAGCGCTTAGCACACCCACCCAACAAGGCTTTTTGACATGTAAAAAAGTTCATCAAATCTAGGAATATGGGGCCACATCACCATCGGACCCAGAATTTGCAAGTCTTTCATGCAATTAAAATAGAGCTTATCTTCTGATCAGGGAAAATGGCAGCTGAAATATCTTTAAAATCTACTACGCTGCCCTTATTTTTAAGGAAATCCATCAAAATCCAAACTTCTGACATGGGTTACCATATATCCAGATTTTCCTGGACATTAAGCAATTTCAGTCTGGGACACTGTTTCTGAAGGCCAAATCCTGGCTATGTCTGGGATTTTCCGGACATATGGCAGCCCTAACTTCAGTGAACACTGAAGAAGTCCTTTTGGTTGACATGTGTTGGGTTTTTTATATTTAAATTGTTTGGTTCTTTACCATTATATTTGTGTTATAAATCTTGTCATAGCAATACTTTTTCTGATCCCAACTTGTTCGTTGTCATTGGAGGCAAGATTCATCACTGTTCGCTTTGCTGGTTTGCCAACCCCTGAAATGCCCCATGAATCCAGGGACTGCTAGTTGTTTAACCTGACGACATCACTTCTCTGCTGTTTCAACACCAGCTTCTTGTCCTTTGCTTTGCAGAAAGGATGAACAATTGCGACTCCTCTTTTTTTTTTTTTTTGCCTTAAAGGTAAAGGTAAAGGGACCCCTGATCATTAGGTCCAGTCATGGCCGACTCTGGGGTTGCAGCGCTCATCTCGCTTTATTGGCCAAGGGAGCCGGCATACAGCTTCCGGGTCATGTGGCCACCATGATGAAGCCACTTCTGGCGAACCAGAGCAGCACACGGAAACGCCGTTTACCTTCCCGCCAGAGCAATACCTATTTATCTACTTGCACTTTGAAATGCTTTTGAACTGCTACGTTGGCAGGAGCAGGGACCGAGCAACGGGAGCTCACCTCGTCGCGGGGATTCAAACCGCCGACCTTCTGATCGGCAAGTCCTTGGCTCTGTGGTTTAACCCACAGAGCCACCCTAGGATTACTTTAAAACAATGCATTTTTAAAACCAGGTATCTCTACCTATGAAAAGCTGAAGCAGTGTGTGAGATGAAGCCAGACAACTGCTAGATTTTATATGAGGGATGAGGGAGAGATTACCCATTGTTCTGAAACCTCATGCAGCCTAATCTAATTAAGACTGCAACAACCTCCTACACTCCAACATTAGACAGTGACTAAATGCAGACTTGGTGGCTTCAACACCAAGCCCAGACTCTACCCTGTTTTTGCTTAATATCCAGACTGGTAAAGACCTCTCACTGCTTTACTTCCTTTTGGTTAGTCCAAATAACAAGCATTGGCCAACTGTGGACCATACATATTGGCTATCAAAATGGATATGCAGATTAATATTTTTATTCATGGCCGACAGAGGGTACCAATAGATTTCTTTGACAGCAACTAGCGGGGTAGGTTGGCATTCCAGGAGGATCCAGTCATTTGCAAATCCAGACTGCAAATGACAGTAAAGTAGAATCCCTTTATCACACCCACTCAGGGGCTTAATACGTTTGATAAATGAGGTCATTATTCTGCACGGTGCTTATTAGATTTACACTTCCTTCTCCTGTTCTCCAGTTTCATCACAGATTACATTAGTGCTCAGGGAACTCTTAAAGCATATTGGAGCAGCTATTGTTGACCAGATTGCTTGGCTTTTTTTGCCTTGTTATCTACCAGGACTGGAAATTCAATGCATAGACAATCCTACTCATCCCAATAGTTTAAAAGTTCCTTTGCATATAGTTTCTGGTTTCATAGGCCTCATAAGCTGGTAGGCCACTAAAACCCTAAGAAGAGCCTGCAGGATCAGGCCAATGGGCCGTCTAGTGCAGCACTGTGTTCTCACAGTGGCCAATCGGATACCTATAGGGAACCCACCAGGGTTAAGGCAGCTGCCTCAGGCGGCAGAACTCCAAGAGGCAGGGTCCTTGCCAATTCTGCCACAAGATCTCGCTAGAACCTGCCGCTGCCATCACCCCTTTGTGGGCAACACCACACAACCCTGCGAGGGTAGACTTTGGTCAGGAGAAGTGGGGCAGCACTTTCCTGTTTCACCTCAGGTAACAAAATGGGACGCCACCCTCCCAGACCCCATCATGCACATCTCCTTTGCTAGAGTAGGCAAACAACAGATGCTGGCATAAGACAGCTTTATAGATTCCCAAAAAACCCCACCAATTATCCCACCTTTCCCTCCCACTACAAGAATATGCATAGTACATTATAACTTTGGGTGAGCATAAACAACACATAAATGTATTTTTATAATGTGTTTCTCTTTCCTCTTGGTTTTAATGTATCTATGTGGTGGTACATTGTCTGTTTGGTTGTAAGTTGCTTTGGGTTGCCTGGACTAGACAAAATGACAAGTTAATCAATCAATCAATCCACCAAATTCCAATGGCTCTTATCCCTTTTGCCTTTGTTCCCTTATGCCTATCTTTCTATATTGTCAAATATTTAGCAAGGACTATGTTCCCCGGGTGGCGCTGTGGGTTAAACCACAGAGCCTAGGACTTGCCGATCAGAAGGTCGGCGGTTCGAATTCACCGCGATGGGGTGAGCTCCCGTTGCTCGGTCCCTGCTCCTGCCAACCTAGCAGTTTGAAAGCACGTCAAAGTGCAAGTAGATAAATAGGTACCGCTCCGGCAGGAAGGTAAACAGCGTTTCTGTGTGCTGCTCTGGTTCGCCAGAAGTGGCTTAGTCATGCTGGCCTCATGACCCGAAAGCTGTACGCCGGCTCCCTCGGCCAATAAAGCGAGATGAGCGCCGCAACCCCAGAGTCGGTCACGACTGGACCTAACGGTCAGGGGTCTGTTTACCTTTACCTTTATGTTCCGCTTAACGTCTTAGGAAATGCAGCATTACAAATTATGTCAAAGAAATGGCAGCAAAGTTACTTGTGTGGGAGTTTACGTGCCTTTGACGCAGGGTGCCAGGGAAGGTGCCATGGCTCACTGGAAAAGCATCTGCTCTGCATGCAGGATCAATCCCCAAAATTTCCAGGTAGGGGTGAGAATGTCTCCTCTCCAAAATGCTGGAATGCCACTGCCAGTCGCAGTAAACAATACTGAACTAGATGGGTCTTAACTTGGTACAAGGCAGCTGCCTAGGTTCATATGAAGAATTCAAGAACACTTGCAGATATTACCTGGTCCAATATCTCTCAGTATTCTCAATGAGAAGACAGAGTTGTGAATGCCTGGGCCTTTAGGGGCTGCTCCTTTTTACTTTTAGCATGACAGCGGGAGGTTAGCCAGTGAAACCTCTCCGGTTACTAGCGCTGTGCCAGAAGAAATTGGTAAGCTTCTCCCTTGAGGAGACCTCAGTTGCTAAAGAAATGGGAAGAACCTTATTTAGACTAGCAGCTAGCAACCCCTTACAGATGGAGAACACAGAAGATGGGTTGATTTTTAAATCAGACATTTCAATCACAACTTACGTCACTGCATTCAATGCAATGCTCTTTGGGGTTTTTCTTCATTTGCCCTTTAGGCACTTGGCATAACCATATCAGCCAAATAATTCCATGGCTTATTTTTAAATATGTTAACTAATAATAACTGAAGTTGCCATTATCTGTGCATTTTAGCATGGTAAAAGTAAGCAAATACTGTCGCATTTTATCTGTCTAGTTACCGATTTGCTCCTCTGTAAGCTGCTTTAGGGCAGGAAGAAAGCAGGAAGTTTAACCTATCAAGAGTCCTTTGGCACATTAAAAGGCAAGCAAATTTATTGTGGCATTAGCGTTCATGGTTGCAGCCTATTTTAAGGCACCACAGGAATCTCATTTTCGCCCCAACGTAGTGACATGGCTGCTCTCCAGAAATTTAGCAGGATGTCACTTTGCCTCCGGTAAGGCAAGCAGATGCTTGTGTCACAGAGCCAGAGTTGCTGTTGGATCAGGTCAATAGCCCATCCCGTCCAGAATCCTGTTCTCACAGTGGTCAACTGGATGCCTGTGGGAGACCTGGGAGCAGAACATGAGCACAAGAGCAAACTCCCCTCCTGTGGTTTCCAGCAACTGGTATTCGGAAGCACTGCTTCCTCCAACTGTGGATGCAGAATATAGTTATCATGGCTCTCTCCTGCTTTTTTAAAAGCCCTCCAGTGGTGGTGATCACTGCCTCCCCGTGAGAGAGAGTTCCATCATGTGACTGCGTTGCATGAAGGAGTATTTTCTTTTATTTGCCCCAACCCTTCCAAAATTCAACTTCATTAGATGTCCTCTACAACCCTTTCCACTTTTCTCCAGCAAGTGACAGGATGTTTGTAACATTCCAGTGAAAAACACTGCTGGGAGAGGCAATGTACAGGAAAAGCATAAGGCAGTGGAAAGGTTAAGTAATTCTTCATCCTCCACCACCAACCCCACCATCTTGCAGCAGCCATGGAGACTCACATGCCTAGACTTTAGCATTCACCTGCTGCCAGTTTTCTACTGGGCTACGTTCAATACCATATACAGCTCAGTACTGGGTTACTTGACACTAGGGCTGGGTGATATCTGGTTTTCAACATCGTGATATATCACCAGCTAAACATCGCAATATACTGATATATTACAATGTCTGAAATAAGGGTGGAGCTATGCAAAGGCATTGGCTGGCCTCTTGGTATTTCCCGTATCGTGATTTTTGCATAGTGTGTGTGTGTCAAAAAATTATGAAACCAGTATCACAATATAGACTTCAAACCGGTTTGGGGTGATCTATTGCCCGGCCCTACTTGAAACATCATCTTATCCTTATTTTCTGCAACAGACTCCAGAGCAGCATTTGAATTTTTGCACCTGGCTATCAGCCACTTGCAAACCAAGTGGAGATGCCTGAGCGCCAGAATGGCGCATGACGTCTTCACCATTTGGAGGTGCATGCCTGGGGATCATTGGATGTCGACTGTTTTCAGCAGTCAGAACGAATTTCAGGAACCAAAAACTTGTACTGAAAAATACGACTTTAGAGCCATATGGCCCCCTAATGGCAACGAGGTATTCTGTTTTTGCGACTAGACTATAACCTTGGTTTAAGGAGTCATTTGGCGCCTAGCTTATATATCTGAGTTTCTAACACTGCTGCAGAGTGACTCCAGACATTTTTGTTTTGACAAGTTCTTCTCCTTGGATGAAAGGGAGTTCATTTTGTACTGTTTTCAAACTATTTTAGCTGTTTCTATGATATGTCTGTAAACTGCCTTGAGACATACATAAAAGGTGATTTATAAACTAATAAAATTAACAAACCATAGCTATCTTCTAAAACGTAGCGCCACCCTGCATGGTTCTCATTGGATATCTGAGCACGTTCCTCTTCTCTTCTCTCTCACTTTTTAAAAAAGATTCAAAGCATGCACAAATCCAGCCACTGATCTCCTGCGCAAATGGACCTCAGGTACTCACAGGAGGAACAGAAGCATCTAAATCGAATTAATAAAAATATGTTTTGCAAGGCAGCAGGCAAACACCTGAAAGCAGCTTCACTTGCAGAGTTGCTAACAGACTTCGCAAACACGCTCTTACAAAACACCCAGAGATAACTTAAATTACCTTCCCATGAGGCAGAGACAGAAGCTTTAAATGTTTTCCTGTGGGTCGTGGTAAGAAAAAAAACCACAGCAGGAGGAACAAATTTAGCAAATTAAAAAAGAAAAAGAAAAAACAAGGAGGGAGGGTAATCAACACCCATTCTTGTAATTATAAGAAACAGAAATAGAATGGTTAAAATTAAGTGAATGTTTAAACCCAACCAAGAGTTGAGGTTTGTGAGGGATTGGGGGGAATTTATTCAGGGAGAGAAAACATGGAAGGGGCTACAGGTGTGTGACCGACAGCTGAGCCAGACCAGAGTCTGGTGATGCTGGAGCTTCTCTCTGATGGACTACAGGGGTCAGTAAACTTTTTTAGCAGGGGGACAGTCCACTGTCCCTCAGACCTTGGGGAGGCGGCGAATTTTATTTTATTTTAGAGGGGGGAATGAACAAATTCCTATGCTCCACAAATAACCCAGAGATGCATTTTAAATAAAAGCACACATTCTACTCATGTAAAAACACACTGATTCCCGGACCGCCCGCAGGCCAGATTGAGAAGGCGATTGGGCCAGATCCAGCCCCCAGGCCTTAGTTTGCCTACCCAAGAACTAGACTGAGTCAGCTAGCCACAGAGAGGGGAGGAAGAGCACTTGGGGCAGGGAGAATAAAAGGTGCAGTTTCTGAGGGAGAAGGTTAGCTGGGGCTGGATTTAAGATAAGGCTGGATTTGAGAAGAGGGAAAGGATTTGATCTGAGATGCTAGACAGGTTTCAGGGGAGATAGGGGGTGAGATGGGGAGAACTGATTCCGAGTTAAGTTAAACGTCCACACTGTGGAGACTATCCATAGCAAGAGTACAGAGCCTCTCAGCTTGGATAGGGAGGCCAGGTTAAGGTCCTGGGAAAGGTATACAGACAGGAGTGTCCTGGGAGGGGTGTGACTGAACCGGGAGAGGTAGATCTCGTGGGAATTCAGGCTACCTGGGTGTCAGTATAGCCAGGAAGGGAGAGTTCTCCTAGGTACTGAAGACTCCCAACCCAGTAACAAGAAGATCCCCTTGCTCATGAACCAAGGTATTAATCAGTGAAGTAAGTGGTATGGTGTTGAAAGTATTTAATTGTAATATCTAAGTAACAGAAACTGAGCTGAGCATTTTACCATCTATTCTAGAAACCTGAACATCTACCACCTGAAGTGCAACAACTGATTTTTAGGAACTGAAGTTGAAGAAGAGCTGTGCCTGTAGTGTTGTGTTTAAGCCTGAAACATCCTAGAGTTAGTTAAAGTAAACCAGATAACCTCTACCTGAAAGAACACATTTCCTGACCCATTTTGTTTCATAAACCTTTTTTGTTCAGTAAAACTTTTGATTATTTTCTGCCTGAGACTCTAATCATTAAGTTTTCCCTCACACAAGTCCCCCACTAGGATAATCTGTGGAAAATTGTAGAAATCCATGTAATTGCTGTACCGTGAGGTGGGTGCACTATTATTAATTGGGGGTAGTTAGCGGGAGTGGGTCAGCTGTATTATTTACAGATGGCATTAAGTGGTTGTGTCCGCTACAAGGTATATTAATTAAAAGTTTTCATTTTTGGATCATTAGAGTGGCTGGGTGGATTGGAAACTAAGTTTTAAGGGGAGTTCAGGGAGGGTATACCTTGGGACCTACTTTCAGAGTCCCGTATGAAGAAGTCTTTCCCCCCTACTTCAAACTTGTGTATTGAATTTGCACAAAACATAAACATTAAATTGTTGTTCAGTATCACAACTTGCATTACATATTTGCTGTAATGAAACAATACACGGGTGCCCTTATTTCGGCTTTAGACAAATCAGTTATTTAGATAGCCTCTCCAAAGATCTTTTTGAGTAGTAGGCAATGGGAAATCTCTTCCATGTTCATTGACAAAAGTAATAAATGGATGCCACACCATGTCAGACTTGTCGCTTTTGGAAGTTCCTTGTACAACCCTAGGTACTAAAGACTCCCAACCCAGATTCATGGGTATTTCTGACTGGTTTCCCCACTGCTGGGCTATCACCAGGCAGGCTGCAGTCAGAAGACAACCCATTAATTCCTTATGATCCTTAAGACAACTTCAGCTAAGGTCCAGCGTGAGGAGTGCTTAATGCTTGATTAAGCTGCATAACTTGTTAAGTGATAACGGAAATAACCGTGAAGACAGTGGTCCAGAGTTTTTGGTAAAAGAATACATTCCCATCATACATATATATATTATACATCCATCTTTTATCCAGGGTTCCCATACCCTTCCCAGCAGAGAGGAGGCAGCCAGTGGTTTATTTTAGCTAGTCGTATCAGTATCCAGTACCAGTGGAAGATGATTTTGAGGGAGGCTTCCAGAAGGCATGCAGATACCCTCTTTAAGGGGGGAGCTTTGCCAGATGGTGTCCCACCTGTTGGGCCTCTGTCTTTACTCCTACCTTTTCCTCTCACATTTGCCTTAAACCAGGCACCCCCATACTCGGCCCTCCAGATGTTTTGGGACTACAATTCCCATCATCCCTGACCACTGGTCCTGTTAGATAGGGATGATGGGAGTTGTAGTCCCAAAACATCTGGAGGGCCGAATTTGGGGGTGCCTGCCTTAAACCTTTAGAATTTCCCATACTATGCTCCAATATTACAATAAAGTGGTACCTCGGGTTACATACGCTTCAGGTTACAGATTCCGCAAACCCAGAAATAGTACCTCAGGTTAAGAACTTTGCTTCAGGATGAAAACAGAAATCGTGAGGTGGTGGCGCAGCGGCAGCAGGAGGCCCCATTAGCTAAAGTGGTGCTTCAGGTAAGAATAGTTTCAGGTTAAGAACGGACCTCCGGAACGAATTAAGTACTTAACCCGAGGTACCAGTGTATAAACTAGGAAGGCTGCTCCTTTCCATTCAGAGTTTGAGTTACAGCACAGAGACCCAAATGCAGTGAGGGGTTTGTAATCCTTCCCCTTTATGCTCCAGGTAGAATACAAAAGAGTAGCCTTGCAATGCTCCGAACCGTGACTTGTGTGCAACCCCCCCAGCTCTTCCATCATCGTTCCCCTAGAGATTGCGCCCTCCCCACTGTTGAGAAGACCTCAAATTCTATACAGCTCCTTTGACTCCCAATCACTGAACTGATGGCGCTTATCTACCAGTCTAGAATGGGAATCAGGGGTGAGGAAGCCAGGGTTAAAACGTTATGCCGCTCTTTCAATTAGGTCTGAAAAGAGGTCCCTGTGGCATCAGAGTGCTGGATGAAAATTCATGTACTTTTTCCAAAACCAGTGCCATGCTGTTACAGAATAATAATAATAATAATAATAATAATAATAATAATAAAACAAGAAACACAAAACTTTGCTGAATAGACTTAATGAGCACAAGCCAATGTCAAAGTGGTGCTCCACCTTCTTGCCACCACTCGACTGGTGACAGCTGCCAAACACTTTGCGACCATCTATTTATATCCGGGGTCTCGGCACATCTACCCTTTGATTATCAAAGCATATGCCCTACAAAGAATGCCAGACATGAAACCTGGGATTATAAATCAGTTGAAGGCTTTGCAGCCTCTTTAAAAAAAATGCACAAGAGATATTAAACAAAAATTCTAGTTTGTTCTGAACAGCTAATATTGGTTCTGCTCCAATTGTGACTTCCAAAATGTGGATAAACGGAGAGCCCCCTATAACAATACTCATAGTTTCATATGCAATGGAACATATGCAGATTTAATCTTTATTTATTATGTGCCACCTTTTGGGGTTTACATTGAATTGATCAACCAAGAGTCCCTTAATCAGATGGCAGCTCTAGCCCTTTCGGTCCATATCTGCACTATACATTTAAAGTAGTATTATACCACCATATATGTTTGTTCACTGTGCTGTGAGTTGTTAAAGGTAAAGGTAAAGGGACCCCTGACCATTAGGTCCAGTTGTGACCGACTCTTGGGTTGTGGCGCTCATCTCGCTTTATTGGCCAAGGGAGCCGGCGTTTGCTTCCGGGTCATGTGGCCAGCATGACTAAGCCGCTTCTGGCGAACCAAAGCAGCACACGGAAACGCCGTTTACCTTCCCGCCAGAGTGGTACCTATTTATCTACTTGCACTTTGACGTGCTTTCGAACTGCTAGGTTGGCAGGAGCAGGGACCGAGCAATAGGAGCTCACCCTGTTGCGGGGATTCGAACTGCCGACCTTCTGGTTGGCAAGTCCTAGGCTCTGTGGTTTAACCCACAGTGCCACCCACGTTGGGAGACATCTATTCCCCTCACCAGTAGAAGTAACATCTGTGCCCTTTGTCTGCTAAGCTAGAAAATGGGAACAGGCAGCAGCCCTGTCTTAAGTTGCTGCCTTGTTATTGTAGTGCAAACTTTGGAAACAAACAAAAGGCAATCTCTGTTCACAATACAGACAAATGCTATGAAGTCATTAAAAGCCATGGAAACCTAGAATTTCATACATGTCAGGAACAGTTACAGTTCAGCGGGGAGGAATACATTAGGGATCCCGACAGCTACATGAAGTTATAATATACATAACTGCTGCAAGGCATTCTTAAGCTGGATAGCCATGTGTGTTCCATTAAAATTACTTTGTGAAGATAAATACACCTCCCCTGAACTTTCACTGTACTTCCCATAAGCCAGACCCAGTAATTCGCTGGTGTACAGAACAAGCACTATGATTAGTGAGCAGGCATCTACTGACGTATTTCAATTTATTGGAAGTTGGATGATGCTCTGCGGTGCAATGGCGAAGATATAACAGCATGAAACTTCCTTTCATAGGAAAATAAATCTCAAAAGCTTCATCCGAACTGCAAACTAGTGACAAACCGAGTTTTATAAAGAGGCATTAGTGGGGACACAAAAAGTAAAACTCCCCGCCCCCCAAAAAACCCTAGCCTAAGGAAGAAGAGGTGTTCATCGTCAGTATGTGCAGGACTGTGTGTAATTCTAATTGTGCCACCTCAAAAGAGCAACTAACATGTTCAAGAGGATGAGATGCCTTCTCTGCGAAGAAAGGGCTGCAACATTTGCACTTTTCATTTAGAAAGCAAGATGATTAAGAGGAGACATGACATTTATATTATCATGTATAGTGCGCAAAGAGACCACTTCACCCTCTTTCAACACTAGAACAGCTCAAAGATAAATTCAGGGATAAAACAGTACAATTAAAAACGAAACATGCTTAGAACGTTTAAAAACAATTTAAAACATAATCAAACCATCACGTAAGTGTTCTAATCCCAGTCAGTACCACCCTGGGAGGTAGGACAACACGCTAATTTAAAAATTGATTAATGAAATCTCCTTCCACCGTTTTGTGAGAAAGCCTAATTTCTCAGTAAGCACACCAAGCTGAAAGACTTCAAACAGCTTGGGACTCAGCTACATTAGTAAAAAAAAAGGGGGGATCTGAATGCATTATAAGCATGCAACACCAGATGGTGCCAGAGAGCACAAAACATTTCTATAACTTTTTTACATAGTGCTCAGTGCAATATATACTTCTATATTCCATTATGAAATGACAAAATCTACTTGTTCTCCCTGCAGTCCACAGAAGTTAATTTGTCTGAGGCCAGCTATTCAGTGCTGCAGTTATTTTTTTTCAACAGGTAACAACAGGTAACTTGATTAGAACAAAAAGAAGTTTGGGCAGCCTTGTCCTTTGCATGGCTCTCAAGGGAAAAAGAAGGCAACAGCTTGTGCTCTTTCAGATCTGCATCCTTTTAGGTCACCGTTGTTCTGAAGGAATAACAATGTAGGTCGATTTTAATGAGCTGTCTGGTGTGTAGTTTTCCCCATGCACTGTGCAATAATTTTCATGAGCTCATGCCTTTTCTCCAGAATAATCCCTCTGTTAATTCTCCCCCTCTCTTTTACCTGCAATATTCCTTTTTATCAGGTAGCAAAGACACAAGTTAAGAGTCCTCACAGCATGTTCTTCATCTGCTTTGCAAGTTTGGCATTGCAACTTGCATTACAAGTTGCATTATTTCCCGTGAACCCATCCTGGGCTAAAAATGCCTTAAAATGTTCCAGTACAAGTTGAATGTTGGACCAACTGTCAAATCAGTCAATTTTTAATTGTGTGTAGGCAATGATCGTTACAATATAAGAATCACAAAAGCACATTTATCAAAGACAAAGTTTTTAAAAAATCAGTTTTGGGAACTGCAAATCATCAAAACTTAAAATCGCAACATTCTCCAAAATAATTTTGATTTTAAAATCCCCCTGGCAGACAACACTGTTTGGGGTCCAAAAATTAGTCCAGAACCTTCATGCGGATTACGTGCATATAAAACTACCCAGTAGGTAACAAACTTGTCTACATCCATCAGCAACCATATAATTTTGAAAACATCTGATTGGCCCCTTGGAAAATTCTTTGATATACGGTAGATGAGCTGTATCAAATGGCAACACAATATACATAACACAGTGTCTTCAATCTGGCCTGATATGCAAGCACAAAGGTGGTCATTTGTTGATCTGTTAAATAATTTACCAGCCAGATTTCCAATTATGCTTGAAGAATTTCTAAGCTGAGTAAATGGGTGTTTAATAGGAGGGGAACTGGTTTTTCAGTTTGCTCTGAAAGGACAATGTGTCCAATGTAGAGAGGTTCTTTCAAATCAGTCCTACTGAGTATTACACTCATCTTCACTTTCATATGCCATAGTAAATACATACATACACAAAGTGGATTCTATGTCTTTTAATGTGTCTTTCTTTGACTTTTAGTACACCCCTGTTGAAGCAGCAAGGATGCTCATTAGTAAAAGAACAAAAATAATTTCTCAGTCACAGTGGAAAGTTTCTCTGTAAGCATGCTTTAATGGAATTGCTTCATTGCATATTTTAATTATGTGTGTTTATATTTTAATGGGATTGTTTTATTGTGTATCTTAATTGTGTATTTTAATTATGGATGTTTAACATTTCTGAGGTTGCGCAATTGGCTTTTATGCTTGTAAACCATCTAGAGGTCTATTGCAGCATAAAGCAGTATATTAATGAATTAATTGATGATTTCTGGGGGGGGGTCAAGTGATTTTACTGGTGTTTTTCTTATGGTCAAGAGCTATCATGAAACATTACATGTAGCTATTATATGCATTGCCTTTTCTGTGAAAAATAAAAATGAGGTGATAGTAGTCATAGATTGATTAAAGGGTCTGCTACTCTGTACCACTAACTGCTGTTGCAAAAGGGATCCTGATTATATGTAGTCTTATCTAGAAAGGTTGTTCTGTCAATGCCAAGATAAATAGCATTAATGGGAGCCTGCCGCATTTGACAAGTCTAGAGGTGGTCTGCATGTAATCCTCAGCATAATTTCAGACAGGTGGCAAGGAGAAGGAAGAGGAGGTGCCAGAGATAAAAAAGTTGGGTGCCTTTCCCATCACAAGCTAGCAATCTCCCAACAGTATAATAGATTCCCTGTCCCTAAACTAGGTCTATTAATAGGCACATTCCCTATTTTCTCCACAATCTATTGAATGTTTTACTGACAATGGAACTTACCTGCCAGTTGCATCACTTGGTTAGACAAAATACAACCTGGGAACTGAATCTCATAATCTTGCTAATGTAGTCTGGATGTTAACATTCTGAATAAGATGAATGGTGAGGCAACAA
The DNA here is from genome assembly GCF_964234715.1 of Podarcis melisellensis. Taxonomy (NCBI): domain Eukaryota; kingdom Metazoa; phylum Chordata; class Lepidosauria; order Squamata; family Lacertidae; genus Podarcis; species Podarcis melisellensis. The sequence continues at coordinate 37,959,287 of NC_138546.1, read as the reverse complement.
GAAGGAAAATGCAAATTGGTGCAAATTGATGCTAACTCCAGGTGGGAATGTGCTTTCTGGTTGAAGGCGAATATGTATTGAGATGTTATTACATCAATAAAAAATGTGGCAAGGCATGGCAACAGATTACATGGAAGTAGCTGCCTCAGCAGCCGAAAGTCGGATGACATCAACAAATTTTGAACTAGCTTAAAATTAAGAGTACCACTTTCCTCTGCCAAGTGCTGGAGGCTATGCACTCCAGGTACCCACATTTAGCACCTAGCTTCACCACAAGAAAGATGGAGACAGACAAGCAAGAGGTGAAGAAAAGTGTTTGAGATAAGTTTCACATCCCATTGTGCATGCATACGTCCCTCTTGTCCCACTGTAGCCTTTGAACAAAAAAGCTCCACAGGTTGGTGTTTTGATTATTATTTTTTTGGTGGTGGTGTTGTTGTTGTTTTGAAACAACAGAAAAACTCTCTAGGGACTCGGCTACACAACTGCAAATAAAACATTTTAAGTGTGTTTTAAGTGCAATATACAATGTGACACTAGATGGCAATGGTGAGCCTTATGGAAAATTAAATGTATTTTTTAAAAGGCTTTTTTTAAAAAAGCATTTTCAGAACGGTTTTTATATGTGTGTGGATTCTAACATAGTCTCTACCCACAGGTAACACGTGAAGGGGGCTTTTAGATGTGAAGGGAAGGTGAATTAGTGAGTGCACAACCACACACCATGAACCGCAGTAACACTTTCAAACAAAACACCCTTAACACTCAGAGAGACGCCTGCCTGGCTCCTGCCTCACTTGCAGCAAAAAAGGCAGATTTTCTTGTCTATCTACCAGTGTTTTTCTTTTGCAGCCCCTGCAACATGCTACCTTAGGCAACAGACCAGTAGCACTCAGCAGGTCTTGTCAAAACTTAAAAAGTCTGGTCTGAATTAAATGGCCACATATCAGGTGCAATTTTCAAGTTTGGTACAAACTTTTCTGAGAGATGCAGCTATTATTTTTTAAGCGGAAGAGTCTAGGCACACTGGAACTCACAGCAAGCCTGCAGAGTATATAACACAGACTCTCATTTACCTCAGGGTAGAAGGCCATTGTTGGTGCATGCAACAGTACCCCAGCAACCTTTTAAAACTGGAAAAGCCACTTCCCACAGAAAAAGCAACAGCAGGGAGGGGAGAGTTGAGCATTCTCCCTGCCATTTATCTAACCCAAACTGTGCACGGTATGAATGTGACAACCAGTGGAGTAGCAGCAAATTCAGAAGTGGGTGAATTTTGTGATAGTAATAGCCACACGCCCTCACAGCCACACCCAGTATACAACTTCCAAAAGCATTATTGCATAATTATAACAATGTTATACAACCAGGGATGCGTTGCAATGATTAATGCAGTTCTCCATATATTGCCTTTCAAGCTAGTTCTACTATTTTCTGTGTACATACATTCTCAAGTGATGTGAAGTGCTCCAATATATTCTTTCGGGGTGACTTAAGTTGTGTTTCCCCAGAAGTTCCCTTGCACCTAAAATAACTTGCACACCATACTCTTGAAACTGAAGCACCTTGTGCTTTCAGCGTTTTTAAATGCTCAGCTTTAAATGCGCACCACTGGTGGCAACCAAGTTTGCACGCATGAGCGTGGGTGTGTGAGCACATGTGCAAACATACACAACCGGCTGCAGCACCCTGTCAATGCATGTTTGATGGCAAACCCCTTTGCAACATTTTGCTTTTGTGTGGTGTGCAAAATGCCCTCTTTATCCTCAGCAACTGGTGGGCAAGAGAAACAAGCTTCTAGGCTGCCTACGAATTGCTCATGGGTAACCTGGAATTTGTCTGACACTCAGTTTCAAGTTGCAAATTTGACCTTGCCCTGCACACAGAGGCAGAACACCAGCTTTACCTGCAGAAGATCCCTGGTTTAATTCCTGTCATCTCCAGCTGGAGATGTAAATATCCCCTTCTCTGAAACCCACTGCCAGTCGGTGTAGGAAGTACTCCCCTAGATGGACCAGTGGTCTGACTCAGCAGAAGGCAGTTTCCATGTTCCTATCATAGCTGTCAAGCGTCCCTTATTTGGCGGGACAGTCCCTTATCCCAGCGCCATGTCCCGCTGCTGTCCCTTATTGATGATGTCCCTTAAATTTCCCGGGTTTCAAAGGAAGCAGCTCCTCTCCCTCCCTCCCTGCCGGCCAGTGAGGAGGGAGGCTCCAACTGTGTTGCATGGCTTCACTGCTCACCCAATAAGGAGTCTAAGAATGACTGGGGGGGTGGAGCTTGCATGCCTTGTGCCGATCAAATCGGCCATGTTGCCTGGGGACTCGCCTTTGCTCAGCGCTTCCCAGCAGAGAGGTGACGGTGATTTTCCTTGCTGCATCCCCTTTGCCGGGTTGCTGCACTATGGGAACCACCACTTGAGGCTTTGTTTGGCTGCTGGTTGACTAAAATCCCTTATTTTGGCTGCTGATCCCTTATTTTCAAGGCTGCCGGTCCCTTATTTTCAATTCTGTAAGTTGACAGCTATGGTTCCTATGAGTCAACAACTTCACCCCTCCTATGCATTTAGCACTCTAACTGGCTCAAGTGGTATTAAAAATAGGTTAGAAACCCTTCTAATCCTCCATGTGTTCTATTCTGTGATGTCTTTACACATACACCTTCCCTGCGTTTCTCTTGGGGGAGTGCCATAGCTAAGCGGCAGAACACCTGTTTCATATGCAGAAGGTCCCGGCTTCAAACTGGTATCTCCAAGCAGGGTTTGGAAACTCTGGAGAGCCACCATCAGTCAGTGTAGACACTGAGCTAGACAGACTGATGGTATAAGGTAGCTTCTTATGTTAAAATTTCAGGGTTTCACTACAAGGGCATTGGGGTCAAATTCCACAGCACTACATCTAAATCAAGTCACATCCCTGATTACCTTTAGAAACAGGGGTCCTGATGGAGGCGACATTACTGCCAAACCATGGTTTAGTGCTGCGTGAATGAGTTGGTTGTGGCAGGGAGCAATCTATGGCTTGTGCAAACCACAGTTTGCAAGCAACAGCAATATATAATTTCCCTAAAACACAGAAATCAGGTAAGCAATTGGCTGGCCCAAGGAGAGACAATGTTGCAGGCATATGGCTTGCTGCTATGCCTGAATGACGCCAGAGACCGCTGCTGTGATCATAAAATGAGGCAAAGGTTGCAGCCAGTTTTTGTAAGTTACCTTGAGCCTATGAAGCTCAAGTCATAACACTAAGTATTGCAACAACAACAAAAACCCAACCAGAACAACATCCTGTATCAAAGAGATTCTTAGACTCACTATCTCTCTGTCTAGAGATGCAAACCTTGAGCTAAAACTCCCATCTTTTTACCTCCAAAATAAGTTTCTACAACCAATTCTGCTTGGAAGGGGGAGGGAAGAATGAGAGAAGCAATATTCCTTTGTCCATTAAACAAAACGGTTAAGTAAGGCACCCACACAATTAAAATGTATTTATGAAATACAGTTAGCAGAGAGCTATTACTGATCATAGCTTTTCTGCAACACTAAAATTACAGTTTCATTATTCATGTCTTCCTTTAAGAACCCACAGAACAGCTTAACAAAAACTCCCAGCAATTTCCCATCTAGGCACTGAAAGGAGCTCCTCAGCTCCACCACTGCCACAATATGATAACCTTACTAGACAAATTACCTAGGTACCTCTTATTCCAGCCTTGTAAATAAGCTCAAAAAAGTTGATAGAGATTTTGTTTGTTTGTTTGTGTTTGTTTGTTTGTTTGTTTGTTTTACTAGTTTGGTAAGAGACTAGTAGCCTGTTTTTCCATGCTGGCCACCAGGGATTATTATGGGATAGGGAACTCTCAGCAGCCAGCTGTCTTCTTAGCAGACATTGTGTGTATCGTAGGGGGAGGAACCTACATTTTATCAAACATACTGGTAAAGGAGAGATGGGTTTCCTGTCCTCCACAGCCAGATGGAATCCAAACAGACTGAAGAACAGAAAGGTCTGTCCCTCCTCCTCCAGCACTCACTTGCAAGAAATTCCTGGCTGCCTGTGGCTATCAGGTGAGTTGGTAAGTAAAAGCCTTTCTAAGTCATCCTATGCTTTTCTTCCAATGAAATGCATACGTTTTCATGATTAACCATACACCCCAACTTTCCTGCAACAACTAAAGTTTATGAAATATGGACAAGCCTATTAAAGTATATATATCTATATATATATGAGAGAGAAATGTACATGAGTCACATTCATACAAATTTCCCCACTTCAATGATATTTCAATTCTGCAAGCATGCCAGATGTATCTGCGGCAACCTCCTACCTTGGTGCCATCCACACTGATTATCCGATAGCTGTTTCTTGTGCTGTCATAGAAGTAGGAAACAGTTACAGCCTGCTTGCTTGCAGGTACCCAGTTCTTCTTGGTGGTGTGGTCAATTTGGAACACATGCGCTCTGGTGGTGAAGATGGGCTGCTCTCTGGAATAGGGAGGGACAGGAGAAATGGAATGCATCATGAGTTTGTGAAAGATGGAAATGCCGCGTCTGTTCTGCCCTTGATCAACAACGTAAAGTTGATCAAGTCTAGCCCAGTGTTGAAACAGCTCAAGATGAGAACTCTGGAATTCTGAAGCAGGAGAGCAATGCTACAAAGAGTTACACCACTCAAGTCTTATACCTATTCTGATCCATATCACCTTACATTTTACCTCCTCCTTATCCTGGGAAGTGCCAAAACTTGCTAACACCGAGCTTCTTCTTCTTAAATTCCCACACTATTACCAAATAGCCAAATTCCACAGCTCCTTTTCCTGCATGTGTCACCAACCACTCACAGCTGTGAAGTTATAAGGTTTAAGTAGCTGTTTTCTTCTGGGAGAAATGGTTGTGTGTGCGTGTAAAGAGAAAAGATCATGAGATCCTTGAAAGGATGATGGAATAAATATGTCAGATAGTTATGTGCTCCATGATCACATTCTCTTACCACCACCACTTTGAAAGACAATAACGATTTTTAAAATATATATTTTTAAAGCTTTTAAATGTAGACACTTAAAACAGGAAAACGTCCCATGCCCAGACCTGTGGCCAACTTTATGACAAATGTGTGTATTTTCAGCTAATGCTAGAAATTACCTTGTGCAAATAGCAGAGACAACTGAAGCTTAGTACTGTAATTCAGGTACATAGTTTAATACACAACACACGTTTCTAAGCAGGTGGCTCTGGTGAATGCTAATGCAGCAGGACGATAAAATGAATTCAAATATAATGTGAACAGCCAAATGGCATACAGGAAGCACCATCATTCTTCCCCAATCCCCTTCTGCATTCTAATAAGCAATCTCCAATGTAGATCCACGCATATAAAAATGACCAGTACCTAGAAGAAGATTGTGTCATGCATTTTATCTACAAAATGCAAAGGTTCCCTAGAGTAAAGCTTAATTTAAAAAATCCACAGTTTGAGGGATTAAAATTCTGCTTCTTGGTTTCATTCCAGGTGCAGGATTCTTATAGCAGGTATTCCTCACAAACAAGTAAAGAACTAGTTTCCACCAGTTCTTGCAATTCTTCCTTTTACTTTGCCTTTTTGTAAGCGACTCGGTACAACTTACAAAAGTAAAAAAGGAACATGAGGTATCAACCACATTAAAGCTACATATGTATTCTTCCTCAACATTCCCAAGTGCCACAAGTTCCAGGGCAGTTTAAAAAAACAAACAAACTAAGGTCAGCGTCCTTCTGGAGAGAGGGAGAGAGAGAACGTGCTGCAAACAAGCATGTGTGTGTGCGCGCGTGTGTGTTGAGCTCAAGCACCCAAAAAACCATCAAGTCTCCAAAACACAGAGAATGCTCTTGGACATTCAGCCAGCTGCACAACTCAAGCCTCTTTCTCCTTCGCTGACCACAACACAACTGCTCTTCTGTTTCTTCTCTAGCCCCTAATCAAGCAAAATGTGGACCACAGCTAGTAGCCAAGAGCCATCAATAAGGAAACAGTTTCTAGTCATCAAGGATGACTGAAGCAGCATTTTTGATGAAGACTCTTCCACCTGCAGAGAAGGCTCCACATGCATAATAACCAAAACCTTGTCCTTAAATGTCCCCCTGCAGTAACACTCCTTGATATAGACGCATAACTCCACCTTTTAACAGGGCTCAGACTAACAGACCCCAAAGTGTCCCTATTTGCCAGGGACAGACCCAGATTAACAGATGCTGTCCCGGTTTCTGATTTGATCCTGGAATGTCCCACTTTTCCTTAGGACGTCCCTATTTTCATCGGAGAAATGTCGAGGGGGATGGAGTTATGTGACCTCCAAGCCAAGGGGATAACTATACAACCTTTAGAAGACATCTGAAGGCAGCCCTATGTAGGGACTTTTTAAATGTTTACTGTTTTATTGTGCTTAGATATATGTTGAAAGTCTCCAGTCAGATGGGAGAGGTGGTGTTGTTGATGATGATGATATGAACAGGATGTCCCTATTTTCATCAGATAAATGTTGGGGGGTATGGACTAAACTCCTTACAGGCAAGCACAGACAATGCTCTGACAGATACTTGCTAAGGGCAGAGGAAGGACATGGGAAACTGCTTTAGATCAAGTCAGACCATTCGTTAAGTGAGCTCAATATTGTCTATAAGGTAAAGGTAAAGGGACCCCTGACCATTAGGTCCAGTCGTGGTCAACTCTGGGGTTGCGGCACTGATCTCACTTTATTGGCTGAGGGAGCCGGCGTACAGTTTCCGGGTCATGTGGCTGTTATTCTAAAGCAGCAATGCAGCAGCAAGCAAAGGCTATAGCAGCCAAGTCTGCTGCTTGTGGCTGGAAAGCCAAACAGGAAGTTTGTGACTGTTGCCATGGGAACAAAGGGGCAGTCCATTCTGTACTGAGCACCGGATGTTAGCTCAGTGGGTTTGTCATATGACCTGTACTGGAGGTACATGGGAGGAGTTTATTCTAACTGCTGATGAGTGCAGACATGTTTTCTCTGTACTGAAGTAAAAGACAGGAATAAAAGATGTAAATAGATTTCTGTCTGCTTCTTTCCCCTCCCTGGGGACACCAAAGGGGAGAGAGGAAGAACGGTGTGTTTTTCTCACAGTCTGAGAAGAATCGCCGAGACCTTGGCTGCTTATCAGCAGAGTGGCGCAGCCGGGAGGTCACAAGGAATATCTGCCGGTGCCTGGAAGACTGGCACATCCCTCTGACCGGGCAGAATTATAACAGTGGTAGCAGAGGATGGTTTCATCGATCCATGGGACTCTGCATCAAAGATTGGCAGAGCTGCTGTTTTCATTGCTCCATGGAGGCCTGAGGTGAGAAAGCTGATTCTCTGCAGCCAGAAGCTGACCAGAGGAAGCTGAAAGTCCAAGCAACGGAGCCCAGGTATGAGATTTTCGGGCTTAGAAGAGTGAACGCAGATTGAGTTATTCTCTGCTTCACGGGGAGCAGTGTTTGGGAAAACAGCTCCTGTTAGAAGAGAAACCGCATTCCAGACATTCTTGTGGTTTCTTGTCCAAGGGGATGGAAAGTTAAAATGGAATGTTTTGACTACACAGTCTGAAGAGCTCTTGGAAATTTCCAACGCAGCCAGCGTTGAGAGCTGCCAGGTGGCACAGAGTGTAAACAAGCCAGCTATTGGATTTTAGAGGCTTGTGTTTGAGAGTCAATGCAAGGACTCAAAATGGATGCCAAAAAGGGGGGAGGTTTGCCTTCTCCGCCCCTTTTGACCAGTGACAATTATGCATCTTGGTCTATTAAGATGAAGGCCCTGCTGCAGAATCAGAGACTGTTTGGGGTGATTGAGAACCCCATTCCAGCAGCACCAACGCGTGCTTGGGAGTCACAGAATGTGAAGGCCAGAACGGCTGTAATTCTGTGCGTGTCAGATTCGCAGCTGATTCATATACAGGCTTTAGACCACGTGAAAGATGTTTGGGACACGCTGAGAAGGACACATCAGAGAGATGCAGGTTCTTCAGCGTTGCTGTATTTTGAGAAGCTGACCAACCTGAGGCTTGCGCCTGATGGAGATGTTCAAGCGCACCTGACAGAAATGAAATTTCTGCGTCAACAGATGGTGGAACATAACTTCCGTCTGCAGGAGGAAGTGTTTTGCTTCATGGTGATCAACAGTCTGAATCGGACTTACAAAACGGTTGCCAGTCAGCTGGGGTCTCTCCCAGCAGCTGATCTCACGTTGGAGAGGGTCTTCGCCGTGGTTCTTAATGAACATGACAGACTTGCCGCACTGGAAGTGAAGGACAGGGGGAGACAAGAACGGAGTTCTAACACCCCCACTACTGTAGCTACTGGAGGAGACGCTGTAGCTTTAAACGTTGTCCGATGTTACAATTGTGGACAGACTGGGCATCTTCAGCGGTACTGCAAGAAGCCACATCAGAAAAGAGGAGCCAAGGCAAGCTCCACGAAGTCTGAGACGTCAGACAAAGGTCACACCAAGCCAAAGGCAAAGACTGCAAAGGCTTTGATGTCGCTAAAAGCCACACCAGAAGCGGGAAATTTCTTTGTCCTAGACACCAGATGTACGCAGCATATGTGTCGACACAGAGGACTATTTTCTACGTTTAAGAAGCAAAGCTTTGCTGTACAACAAGCCAACGGTCAAGAGCTGGAAGCCACCGGGATTGGAACTGTGTATCTTGAAAGTCTGAACTTGACTATAAACAATGTTTATTTGGTTCCAGAGTTGAAGTTTAATCTGCTCAGCGTTTCGCAGATTGCCAAGAAGGGACTAAAACTGTCCTATGATGATCAGAACTGCGAGATCTACAAAGATGGAGAGTTGTATCTTTCTGCCAAAGAGAAAGATGGACTGTATTTGTTGACTTTTGATCAAAGTGATTACATGAAATGTAATTCTTGTGATTCTAACATGATCTCTTTTGCAGGTGTAGCTGAGAAAAACACCAAGAAGGTGACCTCGAGGGTCGACAAGGCATTTCAGCGGGTGTATGCTGATGTGATTGGTCCTTTAGCACCATCTAGAGGCAATGCAAAATATTACCTAATATGTGTTGATTCTTTTACAGGTTTTATCTGGATTTATCTTTTGGAGAGACCGAAAGAAGCCTTAGAAAGGTTTAAAGAGTTTTGTGACAAGGTTAAAAATATGCATGATGCTGACATAGATTGTCTTTGCACAGATGAGAAGCCAATTTTTCTTTTACAGGGTTTCCAGAGGTTCCTGAAGAAGAAAGGGATAAGACACAAAATTGCTAGTTCCGAAGAAGCTTGGAACAGATGTGTTTGTGTTAGGGTGAACAAAGAATTGCAAAAGGGAATGGAAGCGCAATTGCTTAGTTCACATCTGCCACATGAGTACTGGGCTGAGTCGCTAATGTCATATTGTTACACGTGGTTGAGAAAGTTTTCAAAAGAGGTGGGAAGTTCTCCTTTTGAGAAACTGTTCCACAGAAAACCTTCTGTTGCCCATTTCAAGGTTTTTGGGTCTCATGTGAGAACAGAAGCTCCAGGTGGAGTAAAGAATGCCAGAGGCATTTTTGTGGGTTATGAAAAAGGTCTCTACAGAGTAATTTTGTCTGAATCTGGTCAGGTGATTCTCACAAAATTTCTAGAGAGTGCTCCTGAACAGGAGAGAGTGATTGTTCACACATTTCCCACAGGTGATGAAATTCTGATGATGATGATGATGATGATGATGATGATGATTTTATTGAGTTCAGTAGTACTGATAACGACAGCGATAGCTCAGACAGCTCAGTTGTCACAGTCATTGAGAGGAATCTCACGTAATGACTAGACCCTCAGAAGAGGAGGATGAACCACTGATTAAGCTTAGTACTGGTTCTCCAGAGAGTCCAAAGGCTGAACCAGAAAGCAAAGAAGAGCAGCACCTCTTACGTAGGTCTGAGAGAGCAACAAAGGGTGTACCACCCAAGAGGTATTCACAAGAGTTTGCTAACTTAGCTGTTGCTGTTGTAAACGACCAAGGTCAGATTGAAGCTGTGTCTGAGTCAGAGACAAAGGCACAACAGAGAGTTGTTAACCAAGGTAATGCAGAAGCACTCATTCCTTGGAAGTCACACAACCAGAGAGGTACATTGGTAAAACCAGTGGCGGGTAGTTCCAAGGGTGGAACTGAAACAACAGGGGAGTGTTATAAGTATAACAACTGTTTGTTTTCTTCTCTGGATGACGCTTTGCTCGCTGCACGCATTGATACTTTAGGGGGAGTATGTTATTCTAAAGCAGCAATGCAGCAGCAAGCAAAGGCTATAGCAGCCAAGTCTGCTGCTTGTGGCTGGAAAGCCAAACAGGAAGTTTGTGACTGTTGCCATGGGAACAAAGGGGCAGTCCATTCTGTACTGAGCACCGGATGTTAGCTCAGTGGGTTTGTCATATGACCTGTACTGGAGGTACATGGGAGGAGTTTATTCTAACTGCTGATGAGTGCAGACATGTTTTCTCTGTACTGAAGTAAAAGACAGGAATAAAAGATGTAAATAGATTTCTGTCTGCTTCTTTCCCCTCCCTGGGGACACCAAAGGGGAGAGAGGAAGAACGGTGTGTTTTTCTCACAGTCTGAGAAGAATCGCCGAGACCTCGGCTGCTTATCAGCAGAGCGGCGCAGCCAGGAGGTCACAAGAAATATCTGCCGGTGCCTGGAAGACTGGCACATCCCTCTGACCGGGCAGAATTATAACAGTGGCCAGCATGGCTAAGCCGCTTCTGGCAAACCAGAGCAGCGCACGGAAACGCTGTTTACCTTCCCGCTGTGACGTGCTTTCGAACTGCTAGGTGAGCAGGAGCAGGGACCGAGCAACAGGAGCTCACCCCGTCCCGGGGATTCGAACTGCCGACCTTCTGATTGGCAAGTCCTAGGCTCTGTGGTTTAACTCACAGCGCCACCCACATCCCTCTATACTGACTGACTAATATTGCCTATACTGACTGGCAATGGGTTTTAGGGAGGAGTCTTTCCCAGCCTGGCGATGCTGGGCACTGAACTCAGGACCTTTTGCATGCAAAACAGGTGCTCTACCACTGAGCTAAGTCCCTTCTCCAAAGGCCCAATCAGGTCTATCGTCTTCTAAATGAGCCATGAAGGCTAACCATTTAACAGACAACCATTCTACCCAAGGCTGCTTGACGCAGGAAAAATTATAACAAGTTTTCTTTTTCGTAAGTCATTGTGAGAGTTATTTTAGATGAAAAGCAACTAATTTACACCACACACCTGGGTATGCACTTAAATCATTACGAGCCAGGTGATCATTAATTGAAGCAATCTTTATTTGTGAAGTATATCTGGGGAGTGCCTGCTCACCTCATCTGTCTCCTGAGAAATCTCTATGTGGGACAAGAAGCCACAGTTAGAACTGGATATGGAACAACTGATTGGTTAAAAATTGGGAAAGGAGTATGACAAGGCTGTATGTTGTCTCCCTGCTTATTTACGGTAACTTATATGCAGAATTCATCATGCGAAAGGCTGGGCTGGATGAATCCCAAGCCGGAATTAAGATTGCTGGAAGAAATATCAACAACCTCAGATATGCAGATGACACAACCTTGATGGCAGAAAGTGAGGAGGAATTAAAGAACCTTTTAATGAGGGTGAAAGAGGAGAGCGCAAAATATGGTCTGAAGCTCAACATCAAAAAAACAAAGATCATGGCCACTGGGCCCATCACCTCCTGGCAAATAGAAGGGGAAGAAATGGAGGCAGTGAGAAATTTTACTTTCTTGGGCTCCATGATCACTGCAGATGGTGACAGCAGTCACAAAATTAAAAGACGCCTGCTTCTTGGGAGAAAAGCAATGACAAACCTAGACAGCATCTTAAAAAGCAGAGACATCACCTTGCCAACAAAGGTCTGTATAGTTCAGGCTATGGTTTTCCCAGTAGTGATGTATGGAAGTGAGAGCTGGATCATAAAGAAGGCTTATCGCCAAAGAATTGATGCTTTTGAATTATGGTGCTGGAGGAGACTCTTGAGAGTCCCATGGACTGCAAGAAGATCAAGCCTGTCCATTCTGAAGAAAATCAGCCCTGAGTGCTCACTGGAAGGACAGATCCTGAAGCTGAGGCTCCAATACTTTGGCCACCTCATGAGAAGAGTAGATAACCTGGAAAAGACCCTGATGTTGGGAAAGATTGAGGACACAAGGAGAAGCGGACAACAGAGGACGAGATGGTTGGACAGTGTGTCGAAGCTACCAGCATGAGTTTGACCAAACTGTGGGAGGCAGTGGAAGACAGGAGTGCCTGGCGTGCTCTGGTCCATGGGGTCACATAGAGTCAGACACGACTAAACAACTAAACAACAACAACGTATCTGGGGAAACTAAGAGTTGTGGTGCTGTTTTGAAAATCAACCCTCTGATGAACCACCATGCTTCTAACACCTTGGTGTTCAAACCAATAGCAGCTCTGGAGTTCTTTCAACAGGGGCTCCATGAAGCCTACACACTTGAAAGTGTTGAGCCTATCACAGGAGATCAGGGGTCACCAACGCAGCTCCAGGCTCCTGCAGAAGGCTTTAGTAAATGTGTCCTCAAAAACCAATCAGTCACTAATAGTTGTATGCTACCTTTCCAAACTTAAAACCATGCTGAAGGCAGCTTACAACATACAAAAAATGACATAACCACAAACACAACATTAGTATTCATAAACAATGAACAAAACATGAAAATGTTCACAACCAGGCTGAGCAATTTCCACCTGACTCATAGCACCTGAAATAAAGATACAAAAAATTAACAGCAACCACCCCCTGCCAGCAACCACACCTTAACAACACCCCAGCCCAAGCATCTGTTCAGCAGCCTCAGCTTTTGTAGCTGGAGTCAGTCCGGGCCCTGCCTTCCCAAGCCAGGTGGAAAAAGGCCTGCCTGCAAGAGAGGGGTCAGGTCTTCCAAGCCAAGATGCATGAGACTGCTTGCTCTTTTGATTCACTTGCTCAGCTTCTCCTACATGGAACATGGTCCCTTCATCAAATGCACCTTTTCCTGGATGCCAGGATAGGACACCTACCTTCCTCTTCCTTCTGAATGGAAGTAGTGTGAAAGACCTTCTCCCTGTGACCAAGTGCAGCGGTGGCTGATGTATGTGCCTCAGTCTATTGATTAGGGGGAAACCCACCTGTTTCTGTACTTTTAAGGTGTGGTGACCATTTGTGACTGGCACCCACTGAACTTCCTCAAAATTCCAAATGTGTCAAGAAAGGATGGAGGCCCCTTCAATAGATAATGATGGCCACTGACATCAAGCATACACGTTACCAGCTTTTAACGTTTCCAAACCAGCCCTCATTCAACAGCTCTACATAGCGAATTTTCTCCAAGCATCCTACACACCCACAATGCCAGGGGAAGGGAAGAAGTGGTATATGTACAAAAAAAGCTGAAAATCCAATAATGACAAAACAGTGGGTGGAACAAATGGCGAGTCTTCTTAAAGAGTTTCACTTGCTCAAGCTGCCTTACATCTTGGGTACACCTTCAGCTTCTGAACCAGAGCCAGATTTTTAAAAGCCTACATACCCAAGATTTATCCTTTAGCTAAAGAACAAGCTTACATCTGATGAGTCAATCATAATTTGAACATATTTAGGTGTTCAGAAGCAGGCCAGGTGTCAGGTGCTAAGGTAGTTGAAATGCTCTGTTCTGGGTTTGTAAACATTCCCAACAGCCAGGCATAAGCCAGCATGGCAGAGTGGCTAGTATAGGGTCAGGGAACCTGTAGCTCTCCAAATGATCATGAATCATAGCGTTGGAAGGGACCCTGAGAATCATCTAGGCAACCCCCTGCAATGCAGAAATATGCAATTGCCCTATACAGTGGCACCTCGGGTTACATACACTTCAGGTTACAGACTCTGCTAACCCAGAAATAGTGCTTCAGGTTAAGAACTTTGCTTCAGGATGAGAACAGAAATCGTGCTCCGGTGGCACGGCAGCAGCAGGAGGCCCCATTAGCTAAAGTGGCGCTTCAGGTTAAGAACAGTTTCAGGTTAAGAACGGACCTCCAGAACGAATTAAGTACTTAACCCGAGGTACCACTGTACAGGGATCAGACTTGCAACCTTGGCATTATCAGCACCATGCCCTAACCAAATGAGCTATGGTGGTCATCTTGGACTCCAACTCATATCAATCAGGCTGAGATGCCCCAGCCAACGGTCAGGAACAGCAGGAGTTGGAAGCATAATAGCAGTCCTGTTGGATGAGACGAAAAGGCACATCTTTAGTCTAACATCCTGGTCTCATGATGGCCAACCAGAGGAATATAGCAAGACTGCATATGTTAGTTCTTTAAGAACTTTCTGGACAATGCCACCCAAGACCCAGGGATTTGTTCATTTTTAATATCACCGTTATAAGACCTATCTGTTACAGTGCAACTCAGTTTATTAGACAGCAGTGCACACGTACAAGTTTGTTTGCTGAGCAGGTATCCCTCCCCATGCCCTGGATCTTTCAAATGCCCACATCTAATGCCCAAAAATGTCTTTTGCAGATGACAAGAGGGACAAGATGAATACAAAATGGCCCCCTATTATATAATATAATCTTATGTGCATACACACACACACACACACACACACACTTTAAGATTATTTTGTTTTTGTTGCAACAGACAAACATGGCTACCCGTCTGAAAATTGTTAGCTATAACTTATTTTAAATATGATAAAAGCAGAGCAATCATGTGTTTTAAAAAATGGATTTGGGGTTATTAATTCATGCCTGCAATTAATAATATGCCTGGAGTGTATCAGCATAACTTGCCTATGTATATTCAGGAAGGAGGGGGTGAATGGATGAACCAGTTCACAACTTCAAAAATTAAAATGCATTTAAAAAGCGGGGGGGGGGGGGAGCCTGTTCTTGTGCCTGAAGGCAAAGCTGAAGAAATATGTTAATTATGATGTAGTTATAAATCCTATTTTGTGTGGCCCTGAACGGAGCATAAACGAGATTCCACAGCCCATGTATACTAGAATTTTACATAAGACTAGAAATTGTTCAGAAAGAAGCCAACCAGGACACAGTATAGAAATGAAGGATATAAACCTGCCTGGTGCTCAGCTTCCTCCACTTCTAATTTATTTCTGTGCTCTTCACACGAAAATGAAGCTCCCCTGTCCACATCTATGCTTGCTAGCAGCAGGCCTTAAAGTAGAGACCCATTCCCAGACTATTCTAAGCACCTTTTAATCCAAAGGAAGGGAAACCTACAGCCCTTCAGGGGTTGGACTACAACTTCCATCATCCTTCACCACCCATGGCCCCATCTGAGCTGTCCATTTAAAGCGGTATCATTCATAGCTTCCCCCAGAAAACCCCGGGTAATGTAATTTATTAATAATGCTGAGAAGTTGCTAGTTAGCCCCTATTCTACAATTAGCTACAATTCCAAGAGTTCTCTGGGAAAAGAGGGATTGACTGTTAAACCAAGCCTATAAAGCTTCTGACCCTTCAACAAAAAGTTGAAAGGTTGGAGTTCTGTTCTGTTGTTGTGGCTGTTCCATTTCACTTGAATATTGATCCTAATAGGAGAAGACAGGTAGGCCAATCAAGCCTTTTATACTGCCATCAACCAGCACTGCGAGGGATGTGAACAGTGTCACTTATAGATTGACAAATGGAACAGATAGACTAATTGTATTTTAGTTGTCTTTGGACAGCTTGCAAAAATCACATAACCATATGGTGATTATTTCCACTGTGTTGGAAATAAATTTAACACTTACCACCCTCAAAAAACCACGTGGGTTTCTTTTTTGTTGCTGCTGTTGTTGGAAAAAGTTAGAATCTAGGGTAAATGGAACACTGTCAAGCACTGATCAACAAACAGAGCACAGAACATTTCCTCCAGAATCCTAGTTCAGTATTAATCCCAGAGCCTGAGGGGAGCACAATTATTGATCCTGCTGACTGTGTGATGGGTCGCTCTGCTTGTGTACTGTACTGTTGGAGCAGCTGGAGAATTTATCAGAGGAAGGATGCACAGCTGCTGCCTGCTCATTTGGTGGTCCATCATCCAAAAAGTGTGCCCTGGTACTGAATTCCAGGAACAGCAACACCCACACCAATAAATCTGCAATTGCAACCACTTTAGGACAGGCTTCTAATACACAGAGCTGACTGCCTTGACAGCTGAAACAATGAGGGTCTTATGAGGACAGACACACTTCAGGAGCCCTGTTAAGGAGGAAAGCCAATCAGGGAAAGGTTTTGAAGTTGAAAACTGGTTGTAGGGGAAAGGATTCATATATGCACATACTACTGCTTCTCTCCACTCAGAAACTGAGTTGCTTTTTATTTTAAAAAAGCTGTGGGAGCATTTTTGCATATATTTGCATGCATCACATGGTCCCAGTGAGTATCCTCAGGCTGGTGTGCAGACTGTGGTTGCTGCTTTTAGTGTGTTTTAAGGTGCCATGATAGAGGCATCATTGAGCATGGTATGTATACTCATCAAAAACAAAAACATTTACACACACACAAAAACCCAAAACCTTGGAAAGCCTATTTTGATGAGAATGGAGAGAAAAAATCAGAAAAACATACAAATGCCACAGAGGTGGTCCACAGAGCCTGTTTAACTTCCAGCATGAACAAATTCTCTTTCAGCAGCACCATCACTTATTGTTAAAATGACTAATGTATGGTTTTTAGAGTGACTTTCAATTAAAGTTGAAGAAAGGTGTGGCCTACAGGCACATGAGGCTACCACCACCAGCGTTATTTCAGTGACTTTGCTAATAACCCTAGTTCTAAATGCCAGTCTCTGCTATCAGCAGCAAACCCACTTATTGCACTCAGAACCCCAGTGGCAAGGCAGTTACAGGGCTCACAATGCTAGAAAAACGTGCAATTTTGGCACACTTAACCATGTACACAAGCACAATCTTATTTACTGCTCTTTCAATGGGAATTAACCAACTGTCCCATGGATAATAAATCATGAAACATTTCCCTAGCCTGAGCTAGCATAAGCACATTCTTTTCATTTTATTTATTAATTTAAGCGAGTGATTAACTTGCTCACCGACATTTGTATCCCACTGAAGCGCTTAGGCACAATCTCTTTTCAATGCCAAATTTACAGTACCTTCATCCATGTTTCTTCATTTGAATAAGCAGCACCAGAACCTGACAAGATGCCAAAAATGTCAAACGGATGCATCTTCCATTTCCATGGCAACTTCCACACGTAAAGAATGTACAGAATTGCAAAGCTCATAAAAATAACTCTGCACTCTGTCCAAACATGCGTATACTGTATACATTTCCCCCCAGTTCTCACTGCCCCATCTGCCTTCCTCGCATACCAGTTCATCAACAGCAATCTATAATCAGAGACCAGAAAGAAGGTGAAATATGTCCAGATTCAACTTTCTTCAAGATTTGGTTCAAATCTCTTCCCCTCTTGGGATAGGACAGGATGCACCTGTTTGGATAAATTGCTCTTTTCATTCTGAATGCTCTAATTGTGCACCCCAAGTTTGTCCAGCATTACATTATGCCGTTTCTCTGCTTCTCTCAGCAAGTCTGCATTATCCACACCCTAATTGCTGCCACACCCTGATCTACAGGAACTCATTCATACCTTCTGAATCAGGACTTAGCTGCAGCACTCCCATTTTTCACCTGCAACTGGGATGACAAGCACTCCTTAAAACTAAAGGTATATCCAGATGCACAAAGCTTTGAGGGGCAAGCCCACTGCAGAACAGCACCCACTGCATTGTGTTAAGGCATGCACCCTACAGCAGCAGTAAGCCAACATGGTGCCATCCAGATGTTGGACTCCCAACCTCCCATCTAACGTGATCCAAGGAACTAGCCAATTTCCCTTCCACTCTAGAGGGGCTTCTGAACTTTTTTTAAAAAAAATTGATTTCTGGTGTGTGTTTTTAAAATGGGAAGAGAAATGAACATTCAGGCAAAGTGATACACATGTTCTGCTCCAAAAGATTAATGCAGACAGTCTACCTGGAGGAAGAGCAACTAAGCAAATGCATATTCGGTGTGCACAGAGATACATCTGTCATCATGGCATTTTGAATGCAGGAGCACACCAGGCTTACCCAGATGGGGAAACATATGCTGTTAACACCCATTTTTTTTGTTGCTTTATAAGTTTGGGTGCACCCTGCAAAAAGGAATTCTTATGCTCTTCCGAGCAGTTTAGTAAAGCTGGTTGAAATGGCATGTTGAATAGATTGCTGCAGACTCAACAGGTTTCACACCACAGGCAACATGAGTGAAGAAAACTGCATTAAGCGGGCAATCCTCACCTAAAGCTCTGGCAGATTTGAGGCAATGCCTTCAGAGAACTTTCTTTCACCACACCAGTGGGTCTAGGAGACCAATTTTTTTGTGTTAAGCCTATAGAACTGCAGAAATAAAGCAAGAACTCTAGAAATCTCTCTTTTATAAAAGAAAGCTAAATCTTAAGTTTTCTAAAGCATGGGTCCTATACCGTAGCTAGGCTTTTGTGTATCTGTGACTCCATGCAACAAGGAAGGGCAGGGAAGAATATGCAGAATTCAGTTTCCTTCAATAATAATAATAGCTTTAAAAATGATTTTAATAGTATGTGGGACCTCAGTGCTGGCACTGCTCCTTGACTAGCAGATGTAAAATAAAGTTGCCCTCATAACACCTTGGTTACTAGGAAATCTAGCAGATGTAGTGCTACAGTATGGCTAAAGGAAGCCTTGGAAGAGGAGGGAGAGTTCAGCTGGAAGGGCGAGCCCATGACACAATTCCAATCTCCTAACCATGGTTAGCAGATCAGGAAAGCCTTAGCAGAAATTAGTTTACAGGTGAGTTTTATTTTGAGGCCCGAAAGAGGACTACAAAAGGTGGGTGGAGGCAGCCAACCTCACATCAGTTACAACTTGGAAATTACTGTTTCAAATCGTTTGTCAATTTAATGCAAGTCTACACTAACAAGGAAAAAAAGGGCAACACACTTTAACCTTAAGCTTGTTTGGTCAGAATACATCTGTATCTCCTCTCTCTCTCTCTCTCATCTGACATACACAATGCAGAGGTTATCAGAGGGCAGAGAAACAGAACACAGCAAGGTCTCTCTCTTCACCACTGGAATTCTGTGCCCCACTCCAAATCTATCTACAGTGCCACTAATAGCAGTTTCAGTGTCTGTAGGCAAAAACAATGCAACAGAATATTTGTAATTCACAGGGGAAGCCGCTTATGGTCCTCAACAGAGCTAACACTTAATACAACACCACTTAATACAAATTCTACTTCACACATTACAGCACTTGTCACAGCTGAGACCCAACACAACAAGGGGGGGAAATATCATGAGGATCAAAACTATTATTAATTTTTAAGTCTAGATTACTGGCAAATCTTTGGGATGAACTTTTAGCTTTGCTTAAAGCCACCTCTTAAAAGGAGACACCTTCTTTTCATCCCCTTCTTCCAACTTCCTCATTGTCTTCCACTAATTATTTTAAGCATTCAACAATACAGGGAAGGTTATGGCAAATTTAAGTGGGAATATTAAAGAGCATGCGGAGGGGTGGGGAAGGGAGGGGAGAGAATAAATCATGCAGCCAGCCTTTTTGGACAGGTATTCATCTCTAGCCCTACTTCAGTTCCTCGTGAGAATCTAATCCAACAGCCAAAGGGAAAATATAATGTAGCTAAACAGCTCATTATCCTGCCACTTTCAGTCGGCACAAAGAACTATCTGTTGAGCTATGCCTTATGCTGAGCATGGTGCTTTGGCCACCTCCACCCAGAACCAAACTGGCAACATTGCAAGTGCATGCTGAAGAGAGCTGAAACATTACAGAGTACAAAATATAGTGATGAAGGAGAGGCATAGGTTTACTTAGCTGAGGAGCAGAGCACTCGCTTTGCATGCAGAAGATGTCAGGTTCTTTTTAAAAAATTCACTTTTATTAATTCTTCCACTTTAACAACCCAATCAAATCACATTAAATATTCCAAAGTATACATATACATATCAAATAATCTGAATATTCTGCCAAATCATAATTTTTAATAGGACTTCCCATGCTTCAAGTTCAGATGGTTCTGATCATCTCATACTTCTACTGCTTTTCATAGTCACATCCGGTAGTTCCTCTAATTCTTTCTGTTGTTAACCTTCCTTCTTTCACAGCCTCTGAGTTGTTCATATAAGCAAGTTAAAACCAGAAGGTGTCAGGTTCAATCCCAATCACCTCCAGTTAAACTTGCAATGTATATAGCAGGACCAGAGAACCAGGAACCTTTTTTCAGCATGAGGGTTGCACGCCATTGTGGCCAATATTCTGGGGACCCCAATTCCCAGGATGGACAGAGCCAGTGGGAACAGTGGAGTTGGAACAGTAGCTGTGACTTTTACCTTTGTACAGTAGGCTACATTTCAGCCACCCAAAAGGTACACACACACACACACACACACCCCTTTCTATGAAAGGTTGCAGCATTTGGGACTCTTTCATTTTTAGAGGAAACGCATGTAGGAGGTGATGTGAAAGACGTTTATTATTATTTAAATTTGCATACCACTCTATACCCACGGGTCTCAGGGCGGTTCACAAGATAAAATCACAAAATACAAACATAAAACACATAATAAAAACAAAAACAACCCAATAACCCCCCCACCTCCCCGACACATTTTAAAAGGGCATTGGATGCCAATCAGCCAAAGGCCTGGTTAATGAGGAACATTTTTGCCTGGCGCCTAAAGGTCTATAATGAAGGCGCTAGCTTAACCTCCCTGGGGAGAGCATTGCACAAACGGGGAGTCACTGCGGAAAAGGCCTGTTCTTGTGTTGCCACCCTCTGGACCTCTTGTTGAGGAAGCACATGAAGAAGGGCCTCAGAAGATGATCTCAGGTAGGTTCATATGGAGAGAGGGAGTCCTTGAGGTTCAATAAAATTTCCTTTGGGAAATGTGGCACAGTGGAGACTGTGGTGTCTTTAAGATATATGGTTTATTTACACATAGAGTGATAACTCAGGTTACAGACGCTTCAGGTTACAGACTCTGCTAACCCAGAAATGGTACCTCGGGTTAAGAACTTTGCTTCAGTATGAGAACAGAAATCGTGTGCTGGCGGCAGCGGGAGGCCCCATTAGCTAAAGCGGTACCTCAGGTTAAGAACAGTTTCAGGTTAAGAATAGACCTCCAGAATGAATTAAGTTCTTAACCCAAGGTACCATTGTATATACATCATGAGCCTAGTGGATAGCGATGTTTTTCTCCATCTCTCACAACGCTGGAATTCATGGATATGCAATGACGCTGAATCTTCGAAAATATAGGACAGGCAAAAGGAAGCACTTCCACAAACCAGAATAGAGTCGAATGTATGGAATGGCTGCCAACTTGGAGAGTTTTAAAAGTGAACCAGACAAATGTATGGAGGTGAAGGCTATCAATGGCTGCTAGCCTGTGCTCTGTGCTTCCATGATCAGAGACAAAAATGCGTCTGAATGTACTTGCTGGAAAGCACAGGAGACGAGAATGTTCCTGCCCTTGGGTCTTCCTTTCAGGTTTCCTATAGCATCTGGTTGGCCACTGTGAGAACAGGATGCCAGACTAGATTGGCCACCGGCTCTTCTTTTCCCAGTTGCATTCTAAATAAAAGAAATGTGCTGATACCACAGGTATGCATTTCTACAACCTCCTCAGGAGCTTTAGCCTGAGTGGAATGTGTATTGCGGTAACATGCCCATCCAGGCAAGCGGGACGCATGATCACAAGACACATTCCAGTCAGGCAAAAGCTCTTGGGGGCGGGTGTGGCCTTGAGAGCAGGGCTGATGACTGCAGAGGGTCCCAAGGGCCAGACAGAAAGGAATGGAGGGCCACATTTGAAGCCCCCTGCACCAGGTACATATAGTGGCATCCGTGTATTTCTTTTACTCAAAACATTAGTTGCTCTTCAGCCACAGCCCTCAAAGCAGCTTACAAAGAAAAACATAAAAATACCAGGAACGGCAACCAATTCTGCTTTGAGCCTAGACAAATTGGCACCAGGCAAACCTCTCTGGGAAGAGAATTCCACAAGCAGAGTTCCACAGCTGAGAAAGATTCTTCCGTGTCTGATCTTCATCCCTTACCTGCCTTACTTCGAATGGCAGGGAGATGCAGAGCCTCCAAGACCAATTTTAACAGCCCAGCAGGTTTATGCAAGAGCAGGCAGTTTATCAGACTGTCCCCTGGTCCCAAGCCATTAACTGCTTTGTTCAATGGAACTAACTTGCAAGCAGCAAGCATGTATAAGATTACAACCTAGGTGCAAGAAAAAGAGGGTGCCAAGATCCTAAGGAGGTTTTATTTATGTTATATTTTGCTTACAGCTCCCTTTCCGTTTTTGTGCTCTTACTCAAGCTGACATACAGCCAGTTTGGACTTTATGATAAGCCATGATTTATCATGGCAGGAATGAGTCACATCAAGTCTCAGCCTCCTGTGCTCCATGCTCCCCTCTCCCACTTTCCTCCCCTGGTATGGCTGCAAGGAGGAGATGTGGAAGCTTTCTCTTCTGTTTTCCCTTAACCTCAGCTTGTCATTTTGTCCAAACTCAACAAACTGTGGTTAATGTTAACTGCAGCTCATTGGAAATAGGCCCACTTCAAAGCAAGTATAATGAAGCTGTCTTATTTCAGCACACCACCAAGAGTAACCACAGTTTAGGGTTCAGACATATCACTAAACAGCAGTCAATCAAAACAGAGATGAAAGCTTCTGATCTCCTCCTCATGGCTGCAACAGACAAGGGAGAATTGTGGGGAGTGTGTGAGCACAAGACATGGTTTACTGTGATGTCTGGACCCACTCAATACATTTGCTCAAGAATCAGAGAGAAGGAAGTTGACTTGGGAAACCTACACATATTATTTTCATGTTAAGCAAGTCAAATCCATTTATCCCTGTTCGTTGTAGTTTTGTGATGGAATACCAGTCTCTCTGCTGAACAAGTGTCTTCTTGTTTGTAACATCAGACACATAATCACATTCTTGGTACTCGCTGGTAATGAGTAGCTTCTGGGAAATTAGGAAGAGTCGTTCTTCCTTCTCACAGTATTGATGTGCCACAATTACCTAACCCAGGTACTGGTAGGCAGACAAAGATGTTATGGGCTAGTGATTTTTGTGAACTAATTTACAAGGATATGTAGCACAGCATCTCTCTGCTCACTATTTTTAAGCAAGACGTTTCCCACAAATCCCTGACAGTTTTTTTTCACCTACACAATACTGCGTAGCAATCCCCTCTGAGTCATGCATGCAATCAGTGATGTGATCCGGTAATATCTCTTATATAAACCTCTGAAATTAGATTCTTAAGAACAATAACTTGAAGTGCCTTCTCTCTTCCAGAACCAGGCCTGAAGCATTTTGGCACATCTAAGAGTTTCAACAATGCTGGTATTGTCCATGGCAAGAATCACCGCTTGTACTCAACTTAAACTTGTTTGATGTATTACTCACAAATTGTTGCTTCCTTTTCAGTTTACAAAGGCCTTTTCCATCTACAGGTAGATGAAGAACTACTTTACTGCAGAAAACAGAAGTGCTTCAATTTCTAGCTAGGGGTTTCCAATTGTTCTAAAAATAGTGGTGGGGATATTTTATAGCGCTCTGTCAATCGTCATAGTAGTAACAGACCACAAATACGCCATAAGGATATAAGAAGAGTCTGCTGAATCATGCCAATGGCCCATCAAGTCCAGCATACTGTTCTCACCATAGCCAACCAGATTCCTGTGAGAAGCCTTCAAGGAGGAACTGAACATCACAGCACTCTCCTCGCCTACAGCTTCCAGAAACATACTGCCTCTGACAGTGGAGGGAGAACAGATCAGTCAGAATTAGTAGCCACAGATACAGTGGTACCTCTGGATACGAACGGGATCCATTCTGGAGCCCCGTTCGCATCCTGAAGCGAACATAACCCACGTCCGTGCATGCACGGGTCACGATTCGCTGCTTCCGCGCATGCATGTGATGTCATTTTGACTGTCTGCACATGCACAAGTGGCGAAACACGGAAGTAACGCATTCTGTTACTTCTGGGTTGCTGCGGAGCGCAACCCGGAAGCGCTCAACCAGAAGCAACTTCAACCCGAGGTATGACTGTAATCTAATTCTCCATGAAGCTGTCTAATCCCTCTTTTAAAGCCACCCAAGTTGGTGGCCACCACTGCCCCTCAGGAGAATGAATTCCACAATTTAACTAAGCACTGTCTTAAGACGTATTTTATCTTGCCTCTCCTGATTCTTCCAACATTCAGTTTCATTGGAAGTCCTTCATTGGAGTTCCATGTGTTAAGAGAAAAGGAGAAAAACTTCCTCTCTAACCACATTCTCCATACCATGCATGTCACGTTGTCTCTTGCTTGCCTTTTCTCTAAACCCAAACATTGCACCCTTTCCATTCCAATGATCATTTTGGTTGTTCTCTCCTGAAGTTTACACTTATATAATGCTTTAGAGAGCAGGAGTAACCAACGTGGTGCTTTCCTGATGTTGCTGGCTTCCAATTCCCATAGAACCAGCCAAGATAGCCAATGGTCAGGAGAGATGGGAGTTGTAATCCAACCAAATCTACATTGGCCACCTGTCCTTTACAGTGTTCAAAGCACTTTACATACTGTTATGAGTTTGTGTGTGCCATCCCCCACCATCCCTGGATCCTACAAGTGCTAAAATCTAATCAAGTCTTCTGATCCCTGGATCCAGCAAATGTTAACAGCTAATCAAGCCAGGATAGCTTCCTGGACTCTGGATCCAGCAAGTGTTAAAATATAAGACAGGCTAGCTTTCTCTTGAGGTCATCACCTGGGTGAAGGGCCTTTAAGAGAACAAAGGGGGCTCTGTGCCAGACAGAAAATGGGTAGAGCCTCTCCTTCCAACTCTGAGATAGTTGGAAGGACAAAGCCCAAGTTTGAGAGCAGAGTTTTGGTACCATTGTGTGAACTAGAAGTAAAGCAACAAGCTGAAGAGAGAGAGTACAATGCTTGGTGTGTGTTTGAATCCAAGGCTGCAGCTATGGGAGAAACAAGACCCATTTAGGGTGTTGATGCTGTGAACCCCTCCAATGTAGGCTCAGGATGTATATATGTGTAAATACCATATATCTTAAAGACACCACTGTCTCGGCTGTGCCACATTTCCAAAAGGAAACACAAACCCTGGGTAAGCACCTGGAACCCTTGTAATCTTGCACCACTTTGAAATTGCGGTGGGATGCAGAATACATTGAAGGTACACAAAGCCAGGCCTTCTCTGTAGTGACCCCCTATAACCCTTTCATTGGAAACCCTTAAGCAGACCTATAAAACGTTTGTTGTTTGCTGCAATCCTTACTGAACATTGTGGCATTTGTGCTGATTTTGAGCTAAGCGCAACATCCTCTGTCGATTAATACATGGGCTCCTTTGATTTGAGTTTTAATTGGATTTGAGATCCAATGCAACAGAACAGAACAGTAGCAGAAACCCACTGTGCAACAGGCTATGCAACTGTGCAAAGAAGTTGCCAGCAACTTGCCTATGCCTTCTCTAGTGCAACAATGCTCCAATGGCACAAAAGACTAAGACTGGATATGACCCACAGGATTTCATTCCTAAACCACATCAGCACCATTAATTTACAGCAGTACTATACCACGTTGGCAGTCATGCCTTCACCCAAAGAACCCTGGGAACGAGAGTTTCTGGAGGATGCTGAGAGTTGTTAGGTTGAAGGACAGCTCAGTCGGTAGAGCCTGAGACTGTTAAACTCAGGAGCTTGGATTTTAGCCCCACCATGGGCATGGGGTTGGACTAGATAGCCATCATGACCCCTTCCAACTCTACAATTCTATGATGGCCAATTTCCCCCCTACAGAGCTTCAATTCCCAGAGTTCCCTGGACAGAGGGATTGCTTTTTTCCAAACCACTGGGAGCACCGCAGCTCTGTGAGGGGAACAGGGGTCTCCTAACAATTCTCAGCACCCTTTACAAACTACTGTCCGCATGGTTCTTTCAGGGGGCTGTTTAAAGTGGCATCATGGTGCTTTCAATGTATGGTGCAGATTTAGCCCTAGTCACAGGAGGAAAAATGCTATTCTCTCATCCAATTCTATATCCCCCCCCCCCCCATCCTGCACACAGCATCAAAGCACACCATTATCCAGCATTACCACTGATGGCTCAATCTAACAAGTTCTGAACAAGATGCTACAGAGCTTCAGTGACCCTCCTCCTTGGCATTAATGGCCTCCTTCCTGGTTTTCTTTGCGCATTAAGAATTTCCACCCCACCCACCCGCAAACCCTCCAGAGCTAAAAGCTTCCTGTCCCTAGCGGCGGGCCACTGCCACTTGCCCTTGCCACATTTGGAAATTTAATCACAGCCTTCTTGACTGTTTTAGGGCAGTAGCATTCAACTACTTGAGAGATGCAAATTATAAGGTTCCCCCACCTCCAACACCCCAAACACAACCACAACCAAGCAAATTCCAAGATGCTATTTAAGGGAAGCTGGCTTGCGGTATTTAGAAAATGGGTGGGGGAGAGAGAGGGGGGGAACAATGTACATAAACATAGCTAGTAGTACACAGGGTGGGATGAGGAAAAAATAGACAATCAACTTTTATAGAAACCTTCTAGAACTGAACCAGCCCACACAAATCTGCGCATCCAGCAAACTCCTTCTGTGCCGCAGCCATCATTACGGCAGCTGCTTCTAAACATTCGCAAAATAATCACCCTTTCAAGGTTCAGATATTGCAGTGATCTTCTAAAAGTCCTTTTAAATGTAGGGGCAGAGAAAGAGGTGCAAATCACAAGAAGCTGGCGCATTAGCTGTTATTGTCTCTAAGCCACATGTGCAAATGTTGTCACTCAAACAAGCCGCATACATCCCACAAGCTCTGTGTGACTTTCAGCTAGGGCAGGGATGTGTGGCCATCCATAGGTTGCTGGACCATAAGCCATGCTGGCTGGGGCTCATGGGAGTTGGAGTCCAAGGAGAAGCTGGTGGCCCAGAGGTTCCCCATCCTTGAACCAGGGGCCTGGAACTGAAAACAAAGGTGTTTCACCCCCTGGTGCATTTTCTACACTACACATTTTAAACCACTTTGAAGCTGGGTTAACTAAGTTGTGGATGGTTCCCCTAAATAACCCCTGGCAATTGTAGTTTTGAAACTACCCACTAGACACCCCTTGTTAGGGTCAAACAAAATGCAAGGTTAAATGCATTATTATATTTAATGTGCACATTTGTACGTGGGGTGCTATTAGTTGAAGTTGGGGATTCAAGTAGGATTGGGACCTTAACAGGTCCCAATGAAAACTGGAGTGCTCAGAGTGTTGGACTATGACCTGGGAGGCCAGGGTTCAAATTCTGATTCAGCCATGAAGCTCACTGGGAGACCCTGGTCCAGACATTGTCTCTCAGCCTAACCTACCTCTTAGGGTTGTTGTGAAAATAAAATAGGGAGGGGGAGAGCTACGCATGCCACTCTGAGCTCCTTGAAGGATATAGGTATTTAATACATACTGCCATTTTCACTGAGAGAAGGGCTCCTGGTGATGCCAATGGCAGTTTTACATCCAATGCAAATTAAGTTAGCATTTAGTTTGCAGACACAGTGAACACATAAAACACTTAAAATCAAAAACAACATGGCTTAAAAACGTCTTAACTTATACACTTGCTTCAAATATCAACAAGAAGACTAAGGCACAAAACACTGTGCACTACAACAAAGCATTGCAAAAGAAAGGAAAGCCTCCTCTAGCTGCTACATGTCCCGCTGTTAACTTTGGCAGAAGTAGTTTCTTTTCTTCCCCATCCAAGATAGAAATGAACAAAGCCCATTATACCTCTGGAATGCTAAACAACAGGCTTCCAAGTCCATCCACCTTTCTTTGCAGCCAAAGATTAAAATGTGTACAATTCCCTCCCTCCCTCCCGGCCCTTTACAATGCACAGCAGGTGGGGGGAAGCCCCTAGGAAAAATCCCTGGCATCTCCAGGTAGAGCTTGGAAAGGCTCGTCTGAAATCCTGGAGAGACACTGCCAGTCAGAGCAGACAATATTGAGCTATATAGACCAAGTGTCTGACTCAATATAAAGCAATTTCTGATGTTCCTACCATATATTATTAGCTGCAGGGCAGAAGGTACTGTGTTAAATCCCTGACATCTCCAGCAAGTCGCTTACTTGAAACCCTGGAAGGCTGCCGCCAGTCAGTATGGACCAGCTAGGTGGCAGTTTATGTCCCTATTTACTTATTTGTATTTCATAAAATTTACATACTGCTTGATTGTAACAAACCAAACATCAAAGTGGTTTACTGGGGGGACGGGACAGTACCGTATCAGTAAAAACAGCTATTTTAAACACTCAAAAGAATAATTAAAATCAACGATAAGCTAAAAGCATATTGAAGCATATGTCAACATTCTAGGCTTGTTTAAACAAACATGCTTTTAGCAGGTGTAAGAAAAGTGCACAATGGGGATGCCTGCTTTATGTCACTAGGTAGTGAGTTCCAAAGTAATGGGTGTTACCACACTAGATCAATTTCTTATAAATCCAGAATAAGTATTACATGGCACCTGTAGCACTTCCAGTTCCGCAGATCAAAGCACTCCAGTGGGCATATAAGGGGCAAGGGAGCATCACAGGTAAACCAGTCCCAAATTGTTCAAGCTTTGACTTATCAAGTGGTTAAGGGTGAAGGCCTCTTGTTTGTCCAGCATCAACAACCCAGTGAAGTAATTCCCTATTCTTTTGAAGACATCTAAATCCATCTGCGGATTCAAAGAGCCAGGCAGACAGTTCAAGATGCCCAAGGTGGTTTTGGGTTTGTGTTTCTCACCCATTTCTGAAAACAATGTGACTTGCAAAAGCAGTTGGGAAATAAAGTTTTTATAAAACCGTTTGCAGCAGAAGAGGGAGAGAGAAGGGGCTCAGGACCACTCCATCGGCCCTGCTTAAAGATCAGCTGGCTTTTGGCTCTTCCTCAATTGTGACCTAGCCACCAGCCATTCCATCAGGATACTACAGAGGGAGAGATGGAAAGCAGGGTTACTGCACCGGCTGTGTTAAGAGAACAACTTATTTTAGGTCCCCTTTCCATTGAAGCTGATCCTTACAAAAACGCTGTTAAAAACGGATGCCCAGGGTCAGGAACAGTCTTGATGACTTTGCGTTTTACTAATCGGTAAGCTGCCCAATGGGACGCGGGTGGAGCTGTGGGTTAAACCACAGAGCCTAGGACTTGCCGATCAGAAGGTCGGCAGTTCGAATCCCCATGACGGGGTGAGCTCCCGTTGCTCGGTCCCTGCTCCTGCCAACCTAGCAGTTCAAAAGCACGAAGTGCAAGTAGATAAATAGGTACCACTCTGGCGGGAAGGTAAACGGCGTTTCTGTGGGCTGCTCTGGTTTGCCAGAAGTGGCTTAGTCATGCTGACCACATGACCCAGAAGCTGTATGCTGGCTCCCTTGGCCAGTAAAGCGAGATGAGCGCCGCTACCCCAGAGTCGGTCGCGACTGGACCTAATGGTCAGGGGTCCCTTTACCTTTAAGCTGCCCTAGGACTCTTTTTGCCAGAAGCATTGGGGGGGGGAAGGCGTATGCTTTAAATAAATAAGGCATTTGGGTGGGGTCTCTGCCTAGAGGAGTTCCTGTGCAGCTTTCTCCATACGCCCTTAATGCTTCAAAATTATCTCTGTAACTACCAGTCATATTCCAGCTTCCAATATAGCTTTCACCTCCTGTTCCTGCTTGATATTCATCTTGTTTGCTCAATTGTTCAGAGCTATGCCACTTCAGCAACATCACACAATTAACATTTATGCGCCCAATCTTCATAAATTCTGAACTGTGCATTTCCATGCTTAGAGTTGCATGAGTAGACAGAGAAGTGAGTGAACAGAAGGAGGGTGGAATATTTAAGGATGACTACTTGCCATGAAGGGCTAAATGAGAGGAGCAGATAAGTCACAGGAGCACCATAACCTGAATCATAGAATCTTAAGAGTTGGAAGGGACCCCAAGTGTCATCTAAGTCCAACTCCCTGTAATGCAGGAATCTCAACTAGTTGGAAGGGACCCCAAGGGTCATCTAGTCCAACCCCCTGTAATGCAGGAATCTCGACTAAAGCATCCATGACAGATGGCCATCCAACCTCTGTTTAAAAACCTCCAAGGAAGGGGAGTCTACCACCTCTTGTGGGAATCTGCTCCACTACTGAACAACTCTTACAGTCAGAAAGTTTTTTCCGAACGCTTAATCAGAATCTCCTTTCTTGCTACTTGAAGCCATTGGTTCAAGTCCTACCCTCCAGAGCATGGTGCCCAGTGCACCTGAACCAGTCGCACAACCATAAAACAGTCTCTGACCCAAATCTCCTTCCTGTCACCTCACCCCTCCCCATCACCTTGAGAACCTCTGTTTTACACAGACCTGAGAGATTCCTCTTTAGTGTGGTAACCTCAGCCTATTGTTTCATAATGACCTACATTCAACCAGCCCAGCCAGGCTAGATTGTACAGGCTACACCCAGGAGAACTGCTGCAGCTTGTACTTTGCATTCGACATCCCTCATATTATCTATACGAATCTCTATTCACTAATAGACCCTGGTACCCCAAATCTGCAACACTATTTTTCCTTTGAAAATATCTGAACAGTATTCTAGGGCCAAGCATTTCAGGTTCGAGGTGGGGACTTGGGCAGAGTGCCATCTTAGGAAGATAGGAAGCTACCTTGTACAGAGTCAGGCCATTGCTCCAGCTAGCTCTGTATGGTCTACAACACTGACTGGCAGCGGCTCCCCAGCAGGTCAGGCAGGGGGTTCTCCCAGCCCTACCAGGAGATGTGGGGAATCGAACCTGAGACCTTCTGCATACAAGGCAGATACTCTACAACTGAGCCATGGCTCTTGGTCTGTGAGGCATGTCTGATTTACCTAGAGGCTGCCACGGCAGGCAGCAGCAACAGCACTCCAACAAAACCACAGCCTTAATTTCCCCAAATTCCCTGGTGTCACTGCTTTTTTTTCCAGGGGGTACTCGAGGGTACACAGTACTGACACCTCCTCTTCTTTTTTGTTAAAAAGTGTGGGACTTGCTGTAACAACTCCATGGTGAGTACCAGCACCTATTTTTCTAGGGGGGGAAGCAGTGCCTGGGCCCTGGAGCAACACTGTATGGGGCACTGTGGGAATTAAAACTGTGGGTCAAGGGCAGGCATCAGCTGTACTAGGGTGAAAACAGCTGCCCAAGAATGCTACAGGATGGCCTGTGGCCTGAAATATTTCACCAAATCTTTTCTGGCCCGTCAACTACCCATTCTGAATTCACTACCCGCTTTCGCAGACTGAAAACAAGGTGGCAAGGAGGGCGGGTAGCTGTTTCTGCTGGTTTCTATTTTCACACTTAGAAGAGGAGTTTGGATTTGATATACTGCTTTATCACTACCTGAAGGAATCTCAAAGCGGCTAACATTATCCTTTCCCTTCCTCCCCCACAACAAACACTCGGTGAGGTGAGTGAGGCTGAGAGGCTTCAGAGAAGTGTGACCAGCCCAAGGTCACCCAGCAGCTGCATATGGAGGAGTGGGGAAGTGAACCCGGTTCACCAGATTATGAGTCTACCGCTCTTAACCACTACACCACACCGCTTAGTGTTGTGTCATCAGCTAACCTAGGTTTCCTAAGTATTCACTCCACAGGGAGTCCCAGCCAATTCCACCTCTCTGATGCGTCTTCCTGTGCTTATGTAGTTCTTGGTCATGTTCACAGCCTTTCCGCTTTTAGATGTATGCTTTAAGAAACACCTTTGATGCACATCAGTGGTGGCGTGTGCTTTCTGTGCCAACTAATTCAACATTGTTCCCATCCTCCTCCCTGTTGAGTCCTACAAAGGCAATACTTAGACTAAGGCTGAGGAAACTGATAGGTAGCAGCAGTTCCTGGACTGGTTTTAAGTAAGAAGGCAGGCAGGTGGGAGCTGCCTAAGGTTAGTGGGCAAGTCTTCTGGTCACCCTAATGGACCACATTGCACTGGTGTTTGCTCCCAAAATGTACAGCAATGCCCACAGTCAACAAGCTACTAAAGATTAAACAGCATATCCATCTCCAATACACTTATTTGGAAGCAGGTTTACTGATTTAAGTGGAACTTGCTTCCAAGTAAGCGAGATTTTAGGTTCCTAACACTTCTAAGAAACTCAAGCTAAAAATACTAGGAGAGATGCAAAGCCTAAATCTAGTTGCTTATGCAAGCAGACAGTATTCATATAAAGCAGCTGAAATACAAAAATCAACGCAATTTCGCTGATGAAAATATAAAGAAGTTGAAAATAAATCCCTAGCTCTGACATCATGTTAAATACTTGAAGGGTTTGTCACCTCGTGACATTTCACATTTACACTTTTGCCAAATAGGTTTTAGTAATTCAACCCATAAAATGGGCTAATGAAGTCAAACATTTTACTTTCAAAGGCTGCCTGCCTGCCTGCCCACCTTGTGCAAAATGACATTCATTCAGCTATAATGACATTCATTCAGCTTAATATCAATGTCATGGGAGGCGTTTTGCTTAGCAAGAACCCAAGTCTTAAAAGCTTGTGCATGTCAAAAGCTACTTTTCTGTCACATGCTCACCACTGAGAAAGTTAAAGAGGTTCCTAACATTCCCTTTGGCATGCAATAAGTTAATGGCCCAAAGCACCTCAGGCTACAACCTTAAGATTAGGTACCCTAAAATAATTATACTGAATTAACAGGAGTAACCTGAAGAAACTGGTCAGTGTACCTTAGAGAATTCAAGACTACTCTTCAAAGAAATATTTGGTACACTGATAATTGAAGTCTTAAGGATACAGAAGAACCCTTACAGGCACTGGAAATGGCAAGTCTTTTTTCCCCTTTTTGTAGGGAACATAGCTCAGCAGGAGAGCATATGGTTCGCACGCAGAAGGTCTAAGATTCAATCCTTGGCAACTCCAGTTTGGAACACAGGAAGCTGCCTTATCCCAGGAACTGGTTATTTGTCCATCTAGTCTGGTACTCTCTGTTGTGGCTGATGGTGGCTCTCCAGAACCAGCTGTTATCAAAGTCCATTGAAACAAAGATGACAGAGAGAATCAAGTAGCAGCTGATGGGGGGGGCTGAATCTTCCTGAGAACCATCAGAGGAGACAATTCTGGGCTAGATGGCCAAATAAATCTGATAGGGTGTGAGACAGCAGTAAGCTAGACATCATACATGCTAGGATCCTGCAGGAATGTTGAGAAAGCTCAGAAGCTAGTGCTGAGTGTAGAAGCAGAGTCCTAAGAATCTGGGAATTCCTTTTGGGGGAGGGAAATCAAGCTGCTAGTCCTTATGACTATGAAACTGTGTTTAAAGGTTTGTGGGCAATGCCGGCTCAGATCTCAGAAGTCAGAAAGGTTTCCAGTGGTTGGGGTAGAGTTTCAACATACATTGGTACCTCAGTTTATGAACTTAATCCGTTCCGGAAGTCTGTTCTTAAACCAAATCCGTTCTTAAACCAAGGTGCGCTTTCCCTAATAAGGCCTCCCGCCGCCGGTGTCCTTCCACCATTTGGCTTCTGTTCTTAGACCAAGTTAAAGTTCGCAAACCAGAACACTGCTTCCGGTTTTGCAGAGTTCTTAAACTGAATAGTTCATAAACAGGGCTGTTCTTAAACTGAGGTACCACTGCACCTTGCCCCACTTCAATCCAGAACAAGAAGTAAAATGAGACACATATTTTTTTTATTTTTAAAAGAATAAAAAGCACTGTGTAACATACCCCAATTTGCATCACCTATACAGGTTGCAGAATTCTTGGCATTAAGTAGTCACGCAAAGGAAACTATGGAAGAGTTATTCCTATTTCCTAGATAAATGACGACATGCTAATTTTCTCTTTTGGCAGACATTTTATGTAGGAAGCTGATTTAAAAAATAATTTTAAATGAAGCTGTGGCCTTCTAACTTGGTCACTCACTTCACACCTTCCTTTACATAACTCCCTGTCAAAGGCAGATAGCGGCCATTATTTCCTCTTTATCAGGGAGAATTTGGAAATCTCTCAGCTGCCAGACTTGCATTGCCTATTGTCCTTGACTTTTGTCCTTCAATTCAAAGTTCGAACTAGTCCACCAGTGCCTAAGGAAAACACCCACTTCTGTTCCCCCACAAAATGTATCCAAGTTTAAACATACATAGGTAAAGCAATTACGTATAGGACAAATTACTCCTGGTCTAATCACTATGGTAAGCAACTGAGCAGTCTGAAGAGAGAGCTACTGTGATGTTGGTGGTTAGAGTAGCAGAGTAAAATGGGGAAAATTTCTTTGCCTAGCCTACCTTACAGGGCTGTTGTGAGGATAAAATGAGGGTGATATAAAATGAGGGGAGGCTATGTACACCATGCTCAGTTTTTTGAAGGAATGCTTTTTAAAATTATTATTAGCAAAAACAGTAGTGGACTTTTAAAAGGTACCGCTGCTGAAATCTTAAGTTCAGTCACCCATGCTTTCAGTTAACTCTTCCAGCTCCTTCAGCTATTGAATGTACTGCACTGAATCAGGCTGTAAATGCTGAGACTATGAAGATGCTACAATACTACTCTGCCTGCACCTTCATCAAATTTCTGATCAATCAAATGCCTGGCTTTTTTGGAAACTTGGAAGCATGAGTAATTATTTCAGGTGGAAAACAAAATGTTACATGATTTTAGTACATGTCAATATGTTTCAGGAATTTTGGTGCCAGCTCCTATCCAGGCTGTGCCCAGGGAAAGTGGTTTTACTGGCCTAAATTCACTATTGCCAATATTCACCTGAAAAGCGCATCTCTTCCTATACCTTTAGAAGCTGCTAAGACTGCAGAAATCCAGCAGTAAAACTTTTCACGACAGGCAGATAAGCATTAACAAGTGTCAGGGAGCAGTCAAAGAGCCAGTAAACACACTGGTAATTCTACCTGTTGTGGATATTGTACTATGCCGTATGCCTTAAACCAGGCATCTTCTTCCCATCACATTGTCTGCAAGCCACAAATTATTTACCGTACAGTAATATAAATAACTCACTGGGCAATACTTCTGGACAGATCACTGTTATGGTGGCCAACTCCTGAACCAGCCCCTGCAGCTATGCTTTAATAGTGACTTGGTCAACAGTCATTAGCAGGCGATCTAACCTGTTCTGTAATTCTTAAACCAGTACAATCCACACTGGCCCAGCCTCACCCCCATGCCTTAATAACACATTTGTGCAGAGCAACACACAGCTTGTATCCTCCAGCAGCGGATTACACCCACTTTCAAGGAAGTCCGAACATGGCAAATGCTAGTGCCTTAGAAAGCTTCAATTGCCAAAGTCTGCTTTTAAAGGCACAACTACAGCAGCTTGTTGAGGAGTTGGTGACCTGACCCATAACCCTAATGGCACATGTTCAGATTTGGGAGGGGATGGGCAAAAGCTTGACTGCTGGTTGTCTTATTGCCCCAGTCACAATATATCTCACTCCCCAATACTGGAATGCAACATGCAAAAATGTGACCATGTAAAGTATTCATCCTCAGCATGCTCACTTGAAGGAAAACAATGGAAGTCCGCAGTGCTTAAAGGTAAAGGTAAAGGTACCCCTGCCCGTATGGGCCAGTCTTGCCAGACTCTGGGGTTGTGCGCCCATCTCACTCAAGAGGCCAGGGGCCAGCGCTGTCCGAAGACACTTCCGGGTCACGTGGCCAGCGTGACATCGCTGCTCTGGTGAGCCAGAGCTGCACACGGAAACGCCGTTTACCTTCCCGCTAGAAAGCGGTCCCTGTTTATCTACTTGCACCCGAGGGTGCTTTCGAACTGCTAGGTTGGCAGGCGCTGGGACCGAGCAGCGGGAGCGCACCCCGCCGCGGGGATTCGAACCGCGACCTTTCGATCGGCAAGCCCTAGGCGCTGAGGCTTTAACCCACAGCGCTTTTGCAGGTAAATGATCAGAGTGCAAGTCAAACTGGTGGCAATCAAAACAGACGTTGAAAATTGCCAGTCAAATTGCATCGAGTACACACATCCCAACAAAACAGTATGCACACTATAGAACTTGCAAAAGGCAACTCTCCTGGTTGCCCATAGTGAGCGAAAGTCACATCCTGGTAACCAGCAGGAAATCTGTAAAATGGGAAGGGTGTTGTTTCATCCACTCAGCCTCCAAGCCATCCATACAATCCCAACAGCTGTGTGATTACAAGCAGACTGAAAGAAGTGTTTTGTGAGCGCCTAACTTTTGTAAAACTCATATGCAAGCTACACTTTACCCTAGAGAAACATCTCAAGCACTTGCTTTGGACAGCAATATTTTTATTTTTAGGGGCAGACATGAAGCAGCATGCAATATGAGAGCCCTTGGGACTCTTTGCCACATCATGGAGAACGCTAGCGTGAAATCAGATGCCTTTTACCAGTCAGACCCAATGGTCCATCTAGCTCAGTATTGGCTACACCAGGGGTCAGCAAACCTTTCCAGCAGGGGACCGGTCCACTGTCCCTCAGACCTTGTGGGGGGCCTGACTATATTTTGAAAAAAGAATGAACGAATTCTTATGCCCCACAAATAACCCAGAGATGCATTTTAAATAAAATGCATTCTACTCATATAAAAATGTGCTGATTCCCGGACCGTCCGCAGGCTGGATTTAGAAGGCGACTGGGCCAGATCCGGCCCCCGGGCCTTAGTTTGCCTACCCATGGGCTACACCACTGGTCTACAACTGGTGGGCTGGGAACCACTACTAGGTCACGATCTGATCCAAGGTGCATCACAGCAGCAAATATATGGGGAGGGGAAAGTTTAAGAAATGGGTACCCAAATCCATGTTTGATTAAAGGTGGGTTCTGAGTCTGAAAAAGTTGAAGAATACTTACTAGTCTATATTGACTGGCAACAGCTCTCCAGAAACTGAGGCAGGAGACATTCTGCGCCTACCACTGAACTATGGCTCTTCTTCATGATGTCTGGAATTGCATCCTTGGCTGACACACCGTTGCACACATGCAGCAGCATCTTTGCAATGGTGCCAGAGTTTCTGGGATGTGCATCTCCCGGATTGCACAGTGCAGCTTTTTGGGAGCCTTTCCTGACCATACCAGCCAGTTCCTGTCCCCATAACCCAATCCCATGCAGCTTTATTCAGAAGTATAACTCCAATTGCATTCAGCGAAGTTTATTCCAGGTATACATGCAAAGAATTGGCGCCTTAGAGCACATGGACTCAATGAGTGAAACAGGCTTTACCCGAAGGTAAGCGAGTATAATGTTTCGCCTTTAGTGTTGTAGTATTAGATTGGAAGGTGTGGGAAATATGTTGCAAAAATGAGGTAACAATGGGGGGGGGCAGTTTGTAAAGCTGCCACCTGCACCAGTCTTGCCAAGTTAATGTGCTGTCTGGACCTGTTCCCTTCCTGTTCGCATCCCTGCGGGCAGGGCTTGTCTCTAGATTTCTATCACTGCAGAATGCCTAGCAGATTTCAATAACTTTCAAAATATTGCTCATATGAACAGCCAAGATCAGACTAATGCTGACAGCCAGCCCCTGCTTGGCTTGACCCTGACACAACCAGATGATCTGAATCTGAGATTATTTTTTATTTAAATATAGTCCAGCTCGTGAGTCACACGACCCTTCCATTTAAGCAAGGCACCGGCTTCCTTTTTAGCCCTCCCAAAGCTAAGTGGCGATCTGAAAGCACACCCACCTGGACGCAAGCCCTGCTGAAGTCTATGAGACTTTTACTTCTGACACGGCTGCCAGGTAGAAAATCCTACAGGGATCCTACAGGCTGGACATCCTCTGAGAAAGGCGCAGGAGATCTAGAAGCATTCGAGCCAGAACCTGGACCTATTTACTCAGAAGTAACCCTCATTCTTTTCCAGGAGGCTTAAGTCTCGCATAGTGGGAAGGGCTCGATCCCGTCGAGCTCATCCAGCGGGACTCCTTTCTGAAAGGGAAAAGAGCCCCGGGCGCGCCGAGAGAAAGTGGCCAGGCGGCGCCGGAGAGCCGCGCCGAAGTTCGAGCGCCTCCTCCGCGGGGCGCCCCCCCCCCCGCCCCTTCCTCACAAGGAGCAACCCCCCCCCCCGCCGCGCGCGCGCCCTCCAAAAAGGCGCGAATTTCGAGGCGGGAAAGTGTCGCCCCCCACACTCCGTCGCTGGCGCCCGGACTCACCCCATCTCTCGGCACTTGTCGCCGGCCACGCAGCCCGGCGGCGACAGCGCGCTGGCCGGGGGAGTCTCTCCGCCGCCTCGGTCGCCGGCGGGGAGCGGAGGGCGCGTCCCGACTTCGCACATACGGCCGCCCCGGGGAGAGCTTTCTCCTCAGCGCCCTCGCGGGTGGTGTGTGTGTGGAGGAGCTTCCGAGCTGTGGCGGCGGCGGCGGCGCGCGCAAAGCAGCCTCTGGCTTCGCGGCGGCGGCGGCGGCACCCAACCTCTTCGGCGTCCTCGGAGCTGCCCGCCCTGCTCTTTAATTGCCTCTGGTCCTTTTACATAAGCGCCTCTCGCAGGCGGGAGGGGAGGGCAGCGAGGGCAGCCCGACGAGCGGCTGGGCTGGCGAGGCTGGAGCCGGGCGCGCGCTGCGCTGTCCTCTCCCGCTTCGGAAGTCGGCGCTTTGGAGCGGCGGCTCCGAGTTCCACCTGCTTTTGCGCGCCCGCTGCCGCCTCCCACTCGCTCACTGGCGGGGGGGGGGGGGAGCGAGTCGCACACGCGGCCGCTGCCGCAGTTTCTCCCGAGGGCGAGGGGCGGGACGGCGCGCGACGCGTCCAATCAAAGCGGCGGCTGCCACCGCGCAGGGGCTCCCCCGCGCGCGATCCTGGGCGCCGGAGCGATTCCCCGGTCTTCGCCCCCGCCAGGCTCTCTCTGCGGACGGAGTGAAATCCCCTGAACGCGGTGGGGTTTTTAACTCGCGAGGCAACGGGCATAGGATCGGACTGCGCTACTTCGGAAACAAAAGGATACCGAGTGCTGCACCCAGCGCTGGAAAGCGCCAGGCTCAGAAATGTCTGATCTCCCATGAAGTTCACAGCATGAGCTTGCGCGCACAGCACACTTTCTCTCCGCCTGACCTTCCTCGCAAGATTGTTGTGAGGATAAGTTGGGAAGAGGAGAAAGGAACAACGTAGGCCAGCTGGAGCTACTTGGAAGGAAGGTGCTATATGAATGCAATTAATAAAGAATAATGTGCTAGGACACATCTGGAGGGCACCAGGTTGACAAAGACTGCTACAAAACTCGGTTTGAGCTGAAACCTGGGGGAAATGGGGTTTTGGTGTGAGCTCAGTTCTGAGAGCGAAAACAAATATTCACAGGTGAAAATATAAACAAAGATTTATCAGAAAAGGTTTTCTCAGGCTGATTTTAAACTAGCAAGTGTAAATTTTATCCTGTGAAGCTGGGGTTTTTAAAATATTGTATTTCCATTGACTGTTTGAATAAACATAACAAGCTTTACTGCCATTTTGGAAACTGTACAAAAAAAAAGGATTCACATTGGGTGCCTTGGAAAGGACATTAATTTCTCTTGTTATTTATTAACCACCTTCCACATGTGTGTCTCAAGGCGAAGTACCTGTCTTTAATCCTCTCAGGAAAAGTTTCTAATTTGAAGTATGCCAAAGGGTGGGCCAACAAGTTATAAATTCATTCTCTAACTCCTGAATTGTGGATTCAAACATACAAGAGCAGTTTTCAAAAGCACCAGGACTGTGCTGCGTTTACTATGATAACAAAATAACAACCATCATATGAACACAATAATTGTCATGTGGATTGCTACAATTTGACAAACATTGCAGGCAGCTGTGTTGGTACAATAGTGGGGGAAATTGGAAAACAGTAGCATAAAAGCTTTATTAGGACGAACTGAAACATCACAAAGTAATAAGCAAAATTTCAAATTTCACCGGAATTCTAAGCACCCTCACTTTTCTTCCTTTCTTTGCTTCCCCCTTG
The DNA here is from genome assembly GCF_964234715.1 of Podarcis melisellensis. Lineage (NCBI taxonomy): Eukaryota > Metazoa > Chordata > Lepidosauria > Squamata > Lacertidae > Podarcis > Podarcis melisellensis. The sequence goes on along the minus strand of NC_138546.1, from coordinate 37,919,261 downwards.
CTTTGGGAGACTGCTTTGCATACAGAAGGTCCCTGGTTCATTATCACTTCATGTTGGTGCAAAATGGGTATTACAGACTTGCTTCACTCACTTCCAAAAGATGGTACCACTTGCATCAAATATGCCTTGAATCGGGAGTTGCCAGAACTTGCCAGATTTAAGTTTCAGACATTCTGGAATCCAGAATGTGTGTTGGAAATGGACTTGAGCTACAATTCACAGAACTACAATTCGCAAAGTTCCCTATGAAGAGAGATTAACTGTTAAACTACAGTGGTACCTCGGGTTACATACGCTTCAGGTTACATACACTTCAGGTTACACACTCCGCTAACCCAGAAATAGTGCTTCAGGTTAAGAACTTTGCTTCAGGATAAGAACAGAAATCGGGCTCTGGTAGCGCGGCGGCAGCAGGAGGCCCCATTAGCTAAAGTGGTCTTCAGGTGAAGAACAGTTTCAGGTTAAGAACGGACCTCCGGAACGAATTAAGTACTTAACCTGAGGTACCACTGTACTCTGCAAATGCTCTGGGAAGGGAGAAGTGGTCTCTCTCTCTCTCTGGCACCCTTAACAAACCACAGTTCCCATAATTCTTTCGGAGAAGCCATGGTTGCTGTTGTATAAGAATGCTTTAAATATATGGTGCAAATGTGGCCTTTGAGGTTAAATGGCAAGGATCTGAGATGACTGACAATATTAGGGCTGATGATGCTCAGAATATGAATGTGGGAATTCTCCCTTAGGCTGAAAAAAATCACGGACAGACATTTTGAATATGTGTAAGACTTGCTGTTGGGTATTAGTGAGCAAGGCATTTCTACATCTATGTTCTGAAGCAAGACTGTGAGAGGACGAGCACGTATTTTTATGACGCGTGTTTAAAAGTTGATGTCATCTGTTTAAGTATAATAAATAGCTCGTTCATAAACAATCCAGTAATTGCTATATATGGTTCTTCCAATACGTTTTGGACGCATAAACATTTCATTTTTGTCTTGTGACTTAGGAACACTTCTGTGGAACCTCTGTTTCCAAAATAGTTTGAACACAGAAGTTCTTTTAACCTGCTTTGTGTTTCTACTTAAAAAAGAAAGAACAAGAAAAGACTTCTTTCTGATGATGCCAGCAATTTGCAAACTGGGGCATATCCAACTAAGTTTCAACTCAGAGTAGACCAATTCAAATTAACAGATCTAAGTTAGTCATAGGGGGACGCGGGTGGCGCTGTGGTCTAAACCACTGAGCCTAGGGCTTGCCGATCAGAAGGTTGGCGGTTCGAATCCCCACGACAGAGTGAGCTCCCGTTGTTTGGTCCCTGCTCCTGCCAACCTAGCAGTTCGAAAGCACGTCAAAGTGCAAGTAGATAAATAGGTACCGCTCTGGCGGGAAGGTGAACGGCGTTTCCGTGCTCTGCTCTGGTTTCGCCAGAAGCGGCTTAGTCATGCTGGCCACATGACCCGGAAAAACTGTCTGCGGACAAACGTTGGCTCCCTTGGCCAGTAAAACGAGATGAGCTATGCAACCCCAGAGTCGTTCACAACTGGACTTAACTGTCAGGGGTCCTTTACCTTTTTTTAAATTAGTTGTGCCCTGTAATTTCAATGGATTTACTCTGAGTAAAACCTAGTTGGCTACCACCCCATCTCCTAACCACTTGTATCTTCCTGAAAGATCACACTGCAACATTGTCTCTTAACTAAACAATGCTAAAACCGTAGCCATGTTGGCCCATAAGATACAATCCAAAAGCAGGGCAACATCTTTATTATCCCAACCAAACTAGTGCACAGTTTGCAGAAGTAGCCATCCCTTGGCTAGGCTGGCTGAGTTGCAGGCAGCCCTGGCTCCTGTAAAGGTGGACTGGACCTTCTTAAAGGAATAGCTAACGTAGAGGCCATTCTTCCCAAGGCATCTCCTGCAGACCATCACACTTGGTTTTTAATGTTTTGTTTTTGCAGGGTAAATCACTTTTGGTGGGGGGGGCAACAAAAGTGTGGTGCAGTGGTTAGAGTGTCAAACTAGGACCAGGAAGGTCAGAATTTGGCTCCCCGCTTGGCCAGGCAGCTCACCAGGTGACCTTGGGCCAGTCACTGCCTCTCAGCCTAAGCTACCTCACCAGGTTGTTGCGGGCATTAAATGAGGAAGAGGAGACCCATGTGTGCCACCCTAAGCTCCTTTAAGAAAAATGTGGGAAATAAACACACACATACAATCCTAACCAAATAATGAGGCTAGAAGGTGCTGCCCCACCAAGCTCTGTCTACCCTCACCCAGTCCCCACCTGCCTGCCTGCTTAGTTACAACCAGCTCAGAGGGTGGCCCTGGATATCAGCCCCCCCCTTAGTCTCAGCGTTGCCCCTTGCAAAACCCAGCAGGTAGGAACCTAAATTATAGGTGGCCCTGCCTGTAATTGTCTCTACCACCTACTGTTTGTCTTCCTGCCTTCTGCCCTACCCATCCCAATGGGCACCAGCCACCACTGCTCCCAGGCAAGCGTGCATAGAGTTGCAGTTTGCTGGGGTTTTTTATAAACATATGTATATATAAATATGAGTTAAGGGTAGCTTTGTTTAAAGTTCTGTGTGAATTAGGGATATTGCCAAGCCAGCAAAAAGAGAGAGAAAGCGAGAAAGCGAAGTATAGCACCCACGCCACATAGCATCTTCTGCCAACTGTGCAGAATGAGGGTGAAATTCCATCTAGGTAGCGATATCGCCGACCACTCAAGTGAAGCTCAAGCCGTTTAATGTCACCAGAGCCCTCAGATGGAATTACATCCCCCGCCGTCCCCCTCCTCCATATGCATCATGCTAAGAGGTTTCAAGCGTTGCCATTAGCTGTAACGTTGAGACAGGCTTTCTGAAATATCTAGTGCAAATTCTGAAAAGCCTTCCAAGATAAGCAGCTGCGCCATTCTGACACATGAGACGAATGTAGTTCAGCGGATTTTCCTCACATAAGCATTGTCAGACCCTCAACAGTCTAATGTACGCCCATAGATTTTAAACACTTGTAACTCCAGCCACTAAGTCTGCTTGAAGGAGATTTAAAGGCCATGATCCTCAAGGCAGATTTCCAAACAGCAGTCCTGGAAAAGTTGAAAAGGGGCACTGCAAAAAAGGGTACTGCAGAGTCAGTGATTTTTCTTCAGATTGCATTATACACACACACACTTAGTTGACACCTTCAATCAAAAAGATTTAAAGGCACTGTGAATAAAACCATTCACACAACATATGAATGCAGTATTTAAAGCAACAAATAAGCTTAACAGCACACAGCATAAATGTATGGTAGAGCAAAATCGTACAACTAAAGAGTGGAGTAAAGTAAAATTCCAGCTAAGGTTAAAGCACATTTAATGCACTTGGTCTTCTCCCAAATAAGTCTGAGAACTGTAGTTTGTTAAGGGTGCTGACCTCATACAGCTACAGTTCCCAGTGCCCTGTAACAAACTACAGTTCCCAGGATTATCCATGACTGTTAAAAGTGGTTTGGGAGTCCTTTAAATATACAGTGTGGATGTGATTAAAGAATCAGCCTAGCATCCTTAGCCTCTAACCATTAAGGGCTTTAACCAGTCTTTCTGGCCACAATTAATAGTTTTCTGTCCGAACCCAGATTCCTTCACAACAACCAAATAGCAATCCTAATAATCTAAGAACTGTGAGTTAACCTGACATGCCTGCCCACAATATTCCAGCTGAGTCATCTGTAATCTAAACGAGGGGGTGAAATATTTTGTGAACATTTCCTTCCTTGGTCCTGGATAAGTCTTACCCCACCTGGCTTACAAGACTAGTTTTGTAATGGTTTCCATCTAGGAGCTGCAAGGAAGGGAAACCTTAGGCCCAGGGGCCAAATGTGGCTCCCAGGCCTCTCTATATGGCCCTTCAGACTCTCCCCAAGCTACACCCGCTCATTCTCAGGACATACCCTATCACGAGTCTTGCTTCACACCCTCTCTTATTGTTCTTGCCTGGCTGGACTATGTCCCTGAACTCTGTTCACTGTTTTCACTGTTTTCACTGTTCCTTGCCTGGATGCAGGCAGGCTAGAGAGGGGTGTATATAGAAACTAGCCTATGGTAAAGGTAAAGGTAAAGGGACCCCTGACCATTAGGCCCAGTCGTGGCCGACTCTGGGGTTGCGGCGCTCATCTCACTTTATTGGCCAAGGGAGCCGGCATACAGCTTCCAGGTCATGTGGCCAGCATGACTAAGCCGCTTCTGGCAAACCAGAGCAGCACACGGAAACGCCGTTTACCTTCCCACCAGAGTGGTACCTATTTATCTACCTGCACTTTGACGTGCTTTTGAACTGCTAGGTTGGCAGGAGCAGGGACCGAGCAACGGGAGCTCACCCCATTGCGGGGATTCAAACTGCCGACCTTCTGATCGTCAAGTCCTAGGCTCTGTGGTTTAACCCACAGTGCCACCCACGTCCCAGCCTATGGTACAAAGGTGAATTCATTCCTCCCCTCCCTTTTGGAATGGGGAGCTGAAAACATTTCCCCACCCCTTGCTCTAAATCTCACATACATGTACTGATGATAATGGGCCAACTTTGATGATGTTAAGAGGGTAGCACAGCAGAGTTATGGATTATGCCTTTAGAGCGCACAGCCTTCCAGTTCCACAAGTCTATGAACTGTAAAGGGACCATAGCCAGGACAACAAATTGTGAAACAACAGGGCAGACTATGCAGTTTTGGAGGACAGCAGCATAATTTTCAGGCTAATTAAATCACAGAATCATTTTGTTCTCCAAAATATTTTTCTCACATATCAACTTGTATGTTGTTCGGGTGTTTTGAATTCTCAGCCTCTTGTCACCATCTGTAACTCAAATCCCCGTGTCTTAAAGAAATGGCAGGCATCTGTTGAAAATATTCATCTCTTCTGTGGCATGGGAGGTTCATAATCCAAGCTTATCTAATAAAAACTGGGCTATATTTCAAAGCAACCAGGGAGAGATTGTCCTTATTAGAGTTGCTTCCCCCCCAAAAAAAAAAATAATAATCTGCAATGGACATCATCCTGCATGTGATGTTGTCCATCTACAACAGATTGAAAAGTCAAATGATGCTTCAATGGGAATATCACCATGTTGTATCAAATGAAGAGGTCATCTTTAGACTTTTATACAGTTTGACAGCTTGCTTCATGGCATTGGATCACTGATAGTTGGTGGTAGTTTGACCAAACTGCGGGAGGCAGTGGAAGACAGGAGTGCCTGGCGGATGCACCTCAAACTGGGGTGCTGCAGCTGCTTTATTTCCTCACATAAAAATTGTCATTTAAGAATATATTATGAACAACTTAACACGTGTTTTATCTGAGTTTTGCCAGTGGATGTCGAGGGGGAATCTTGGTGTGGACTGCAAGTTAATTCTGTTGCTTTGCTGGAGTGGAAACCAATGCTGCTTTAAAAACCGTATGGTTATTTGCTTGCTCAACCTGCATAGTTTGTAAATAAACCAATACCGCAACACTCAATTTTATATCTAGTCCCTTCTCTTCAGCTGAAAAATACAGCTGTTAGAATCATCACTTGAGGAGATGGGAAGCACAAAACAATACCTTTAATTTTCAAGAGGCATGCATGTGCAGGTGATTGTAAAATTCCAGACATCCTCCTGATTCCCTGCTTGCAAATGATGAGTATAGTCAGTTTATCAAAAGGCATTCTTTGGCACCTGCAGCCCATCAAAGCAAAACTCTGGTTTGGTTGTCATTCAGTTGGGCGGTAAAGATATGAATTATTTGAATCACGTGTCCTTACACAATTAGAAAGTCACAGTGAGCTCTCTTATTAATTTCTGCTACCATTTTTCAAATATGACAGCTCCTGTATCTTTCCACTAACATAAGAAAAGCTCTTCTAGATCAGGCCAAAAGTGCACCTAGTCCACTATCCTTTTTCTAACAATGACCAAATATATGGTTCTAGGGTGTCCACAAGAAGACACAAAGGCAACATCCTTCCCTTTGATTTTTTAGAAAACAAATCACACGAGAAAAGGTGGAAGGAACTAGGAATAATCAGCCCAAATAACAGAAGACTCAAGGGACGTTCATATTACTACTTATTCTACATCCACTGCTAGTTTTTGAAGCCACATTCCCACAGAGTTAGCCACAATCCATATTGATCCAGCTGTTTCTTGACACATACTGCTGTTTGATGTGCTTTCCTCAAATCAGCTTCAATCCAGCTAGAAAACTAGATGCAGAGTACAGTAGTACCTTGGTTTATGAACTTAATCCGTCCCAGAAGTCCATTCTTAAACCAAAGCATTCTTAAACTAAGGCGTGCTTTCCCATAGCAGCGGGGGACTCAATTTACAAATGGAACACACTCAACAGGAAGCGGAACATGTTCTTATTCCAAGGCAAAGTTCACAAACCAAAACACCTACTTCTGGGTTTGCAGCGTTCTTAATCCAAGTTGTTCATAAACTAAGCTGCTCTTAAACCAAGGTACCACTGTAATGCAAATGTTTGAGCCCACCATTGTGCACAGATGGCAGCTTTATGAATAGCAGTGTGTGTTTGTGTGTGCTGCAGGTGTGGGGAAACCAAAAAGGGCATTCACGTTTGATGAAGACATCCCTGCTCCCTCTCTGATGTGAACAACACCGTCCCAATTCAGTTTGAAATACAGCAGGGGAAAATGACCTTACCGTATTTGCTGGACTTAGGCTTGCAGTCCTTGGATCAGGCTCACAGGCATCTGACATCTCAATTCCGGACAGCTATGGCAGCTTGGCTTTGGGGATCTGCAGTAAGTGCCAATGCCTCAATGGTAATGGCAAGTACTTTGTTGTCTCTTCAATGTAGGCTCCATTTAGCTGTCATGGTTCACAGCTGCTGCCAGATGAGGGATGGGGAACCCATGGCTTTCCATACATTGTTGGACCACAACTCCCACCTCCCACTGGCCGCTGTTTATATGAGCCTTGAGAAATGAAGACTTGAAATCAAGAGCAAAATCTGTTTTTCAGTCTTTATTTGCAGGGCTTGTACAAAGCAGTTAGCTGAAATGACATGGCTTGCTGAAAATAATAAGTGATTAATTAAGTAAGGTCTGCTACCTGCTGAGTTTTGTCAATGAGCTTTCCATGCATATCCTTCCTCATTATTGTTGCAGTAACCTTATCAGACTCAGCTAGTACTAGATTACTACACTTCAAGTATTTGTAGTCTGGCACACCATGTTACTTGCTACTTAACTCGCTTGCACATATAACACTGTATATATTTCACATGAAGCTTTTCACCCCAAATCAGTTTATACAACTGTGAACAAAAACAAGCCACAATGTTCCCTGACTGAATCAGCCTTTAGTGTACAAAGAAAACAGCATGATGCCACCTCATATGGCCACATTGTATTTTTCCCATGCAAAAAAAACAATGTATTCATTAAGATTAATAATTGAAATTTGCTTTAGGATAAGCTGCATTGATTTTTACCTCCTGGGAGGAGGCCAGCCTTCACCCAAGTCTTCAAATATGTTCATGTCCATCTGGCGTGTCCCTGGCTCATCCTTCCTGTTGCTTTGTCCATCTGTTTTAAAATCACTTCCAAAATACTGCATGACTCCCCCCCACCCCAAAATAGGTTAGACAAATCTTTGGTATAATCTGAAAATATCCAAGCCTGGCTCCAGGTTTGAGTATTCCCTTGGCAAAATGTCCTCTGGTGGGTCTCCCTAGCTGGTATATTTGGTTGTGGTGATAGCAGTGAGCAGCAGCAGAGCTCTGATGGAATCAACTCCAGTCCTCTGATCTATCGTCACCATTGTGGAAAATCTGAAAGATGGCTCCAGCTACCCAGCCAGTGGCGTAGCGTGGGGGGCCGGCCGCACCGGGTGCAACATCTGGGGTTAGGGTTAGGGGGCGCAAATCCACGAGTTAGGGGGCGCAAATTACTTGCCTTGCCCCGGGTGCTGACAACCCACACTACGCCACTGTACCCAGCACACACAAAACATGATTAGAATGATTAGAATGGGGACACATGCAACAGGAATATCGGCTTAGTTTAAAGTAACTGTCCTGAAGCGCTACTGATTAGCCAAAGATGCAATCTATGGATGTACGTTATGCTCACATCTACAATATTTAACCAACCCTGATTTAAGAAAACAGAGTGTCTTATTGGGCTGTGCATACCCATATATTTAAAGCACATGACTTCCCCAAAGAGGCCTGGGAACTGTAGCTTCCCCTTCACAGAGGTACATTTCCTAGCACCCTTCCCCCTCTCTTTTGGGGAAGGCATGTGCTTTAAATGTATGCTGTGTACACAACCTGGGAGTGAATTACTGATAAATTCCATCTCTGTAAGTTTTAGTCTGTGATAAATGCTTGGCGTCAGGGGGGAGGTTTCCCCCCAAAAACTCAACAATTAACTCTATCGACTTCAATGGGACTTACTCCGAAGTAAATGTGTAAACATTTGCAATCTAAATGTTACTTCCTAGGCTGCATACACTCTATACCTTTAAAGTACATCTGAGGCACATTTCTCCCCTCAAAAAATTATGGGTCCCATTGTTTATTAAAGGTTGATGGGAGCTGTAACTCTGTGAGGGGTTCTTTGGGCAAAATAATGTGATTTTAAAGGTACAGTTTGTGTGCAGTCCTCTTAGTTTTCCTTGGCCAGAGAGAGGTGGCCCTATGCCTCATCTCTTCATACATGTGGGCGGTGTTCCTGGAGCTGCTATGCTCCTGATGATGCACACTCCTCTTAATAGTGGCATTTAAGTTTTAACTGTCTAATTTTTGTGTGCTGTTGCTGCTTTTATAATATAGAAATAAAGCTTTTGCTTCCAGGACATTTATTCGTGCCTGGTGTTGTTGGCCTTGTTGTTGTTGCTGCCATTCTTTGCAAAAAGGGGGGATTGCTAAATTTTCAGATTAAATGCACCCCACAATGCGCTATCATGATGTAACTTCTGCTTATCTAAATCCCAAAGCAAGAACCACTCACTCTGCTTTGTGAACTGCAGCCTGAGTCTTCCTGAGTCATAAGAGGATTTTATTTACTCATATTTGAATCGGTAGCTCCTAAGCTATGTGTCAGCAGCAAGAGGAAGGGGGACATTCAAGAAAGAAAGAAAGAAAGAAAGAAAGAAAGAAAGAAAGAAAGAAAGAAAGAAAGAAAGAAAGAAAGAAAGAGTTTATGGTTTCTGTGGCCCTAAGGCACCCATTTACTGAAGAAGGTTACCCATTCTTCCTCTGCAATATCCACTCCTCTGGCCTTGCCTACTTCTAACCAACCTGTATTCGAAGCAAGTGAGTCTGTCACATTTCTCTGTCGCAACTAGATCATTCAGTCGCTTGGGCTGTGGAACCACTGCAGCAAAGGGACATTACTGGTGCTGCAGTGGCGCAGCAGCCAAGGGATGAGGAGGGGCTGTAGTTCAGTGATAAAGCACATGTTTTGCATGTAAACGGTCCCAGGTGCAGTTTCCAGCAACTCCAGACAGAGCTAGAAAAAGACTCCTGTCTGAAACCCTGGAGAGCTGCAGCTGGTCAGTGCATACAAACTGAACAAAGCGATCTGATTCTGTATAAGGAAATTCCCCATGTTGGCCCTACCATTAGGCGAAGTGAGGCAGCTGCCTCAGGTAACTTATTAGACTGTCCTGAAACCACAGCACAATTTTAGTGGTTTAATTTACTTTTGTTGTTTCCCTTTGTTCAGCCAAGGAATGGAAAGAGGTGATGGTGAGATTTTCTGCCTCAGATGCAAAAAATAACTTGACTGTCTTGCAAGGGAGCATTTGTTGTTCTGCCTCAACCAGCAGAGACTCTCAAGTAGCACTTTAAGAACAGGTAGGAGCAGGAGCAGCTCTACCATTAGGTACTGAGACAGCCGCTTCAGACAGCAGATGCTGGGGAGGCAGGGAGTGGCAGGGATGTGTTGGTGGGCAGAGGCTGTGCGTCACTTGACCTGCCCTGCAAACTAGCCTGCTGCCCTCAGGTGTGGTAGAAGACTGTCTCATTACCAGAATTGAAGCAAAATTCAACCAGTAAGTTTCTGTAAATGGAACTGGGTGGGATCTCATCCTTTGCCTCATGCAGCATAAATGTCCTGAAATTGACCCCCACCCAACTGATGGGAGGATGCCCAATACATCTCTGCATGAGTCACAGGGTTGGGACTTGCCATGACTTTTTTCAGATTCTAATTATAAATCCAACTATAAATCAGAACTAAAGTGTACTTCAGTTGCCAGAGGTTTGGAGAACGCTGCCTAATATTATGAAGTTGACCCAGTGATGTACCCAAGTACGAGAGGGCAAGCGTGTATCTGAGCAGAGCAATCCTATCTGTGAATTAGGCCTATTGGACAGGAAAAGAAATTCCTTTGCACACTGGTGAGAAATAATATGTTGCAATGTAACTGAGATCTCTCTGCACCAGTAGAGGCTAAAGCCAGTGAAAGGCAGGGTGAGTGGTAATGTAATATGTAGCATTAAGGAGGGAAGAATGGAATTTGTAGAACCTTCTCCCCATGGAGGCTTGCCTGACACCTTCATTTCATATCTTTAGGCACTTGCCAAAAAACGTTCCTTTTTTCTCATGCCTTTGGCTGATTAAACAATCTACAGTATTTACCTTTTCATAGAATCACAGAATTGTAGAGTTGGAAGGGACCCTGAGGGTGATCTAGTCTGTGGGGCGGGGAGCATGGTTTTATTTTGTTACTAAGTTGTATATTTTAGGCTATTGTACTGTAAACCACCCTGTGATCATCAGATGAAGGGTGGCATATGAATTTAATAAATAATGATATCAATAAGAGTGAAATTTAGTTGGAATCGTATGCTTGTATCGGTCCCAAGGTCCAGCAATAAAATATTCTGGAAGCATTCACCATCAACCTCCCTGCTCCATTTCAGAAAATGTCTTCTCTTTAATATAAAAACAACTTTTTTCCTTTTTTGTTACACAGGCAGTTAACATTTAAAGGTCATTGTTAAGAGAAATGCTCTCCTAGCAAGCATTATATTGGAAACTCAAGTCTTATCAGGGCCTTTGGGATTGTTCTCTGTGCTCTAAAGGTGCCTATTTTAAAAGCCGTACTAATGCACACACACCCGATCACGAAAGGCAATGTTGATTTAGCAGCTCTGTTGATTCCAGTGGGAACTTACTTGGAAGTAGCCTAGAATATTTAGGATTGCTGTCTATAACCAAAGCTTTTTCTGAACCAAGACTAACCTCTGGCCATTACACCTGTGGCAGCAGCTGGTCGGTGGTGGTAGACTCTCACCAGGCAGGCCTGCAGCAAACGACGTATACTGTATTCCAATATTTATTTGTTGGTTAGGTGCAGACTGGCCCTTCGCCTCAGGCAGCAGCAGCAACACTCTTGCATCCTGGTATTTATTAACCGAACAGGTGGCATGACTGGAGCTGACCGGGGGGTGGGTGGGGTGGCACCCATCCCTCATTGACAACATTGCATTTTAATTTCATATTTGGGTGTAGCGGCGGCATCTCAATTTTGCCTTGGGCAGCCATTGGCAACAACTGATTTCTCTCCCAGCCGCCTCCTGGCAGCAGGGAAAAGCACACAGTTAAACTACGGAACTCACTTCCACAGGATGGCCACCAACATGGATGGCTTTAAAGTCTGCCGGTTGTCTTTGCTCCACAATTAGCAATACTTCATGTATGAGAGAGCGTGCAATGAAGACTTGGTGCATAAAATATGAATATGAATAAAGGGGCGCGGGTGGCGGCGCTGAGGGTTAAACCACAGAGCCTATGGCTTGCCGATCGAAAGGTCGGCGGATCGAATCCCCATGACGGAGTGAGCTCCCGTTGCTCGGTCCCTGCTCCTGCCAATCTAGCAGTTTGAAAGCACGTCAAAGTGCAAGTAGATAAATAGGTACCACTCCAGCGGGAAGGTAAACGGTGTTTCCATGTGCTGCTCTGGTTCGCCAGAAGTGACTTAGCCATGCTGGCCACATGACCCGGAAGCTGTACACCGGCTCCCTCGGCCAATAAAGCGAGATGAGCGCTGCAACCCCAGAGTCTGTCACGACTGGACCTAGTGGTCAGGGGTCCCTTTAGCTCAGTTGGTTAGAGCGCGGTGCTGATAATGCCAAAATTGCAGGTTCGATTCCTGCATTGCAGGGGGTTGGACTGCATGACCCTCTGGGTCCCTTCCAGCTCTGCAGTTCTCTGATCCTTCGCGTCGTCTAAAAGTGGGGGACGGACGGACGGACTCGCAGCTGGTGGTCAATTTCAACCTTGGAGGAATGGCTCCATAGTCTTATTATTATTTATCCGATTTTTATATCCAACCTTTTATTTCGATATTTATTGTTTTTCCGTGCTGAACCCTTGCCCTGAGTCGAGATGATTTCCCTCCCCTCCCCTCAGCCAACAAGGTCGGTGTTTCACTGGTGGGGCGGCGGCGGGCGCACTTTTAGGGGGCAGAGCAATTCCGCCCCCCCCCCGGCCGCCGCCGCCTTAACTCGAGAGATTTCCCTCGTTGACAAAGCTGTGTATTTTATTTGGATGTTAATGGTGCGAGTCCGCGAAGGGACACGAACCGACCCGAGACCAGCGCGAAAGCTCAGCCCCTGAGGAGACTGAGAAGAGACGAGTCCCGCCTTTTCGATTTACCTCAGGCCGAGCAAGCCACGCCCACCGCCGGCGAGGCCAGTTGGGGAGGGCGGGGCAAGGGGCGGAACCGGAAGCTGGAGGCCGCCGGCGCGCGGAAGAAGAAACAGGATCTCCTCCCGCTGCAGCCTCAGGTGAGGGGCTGTGGGTTCTCCTTCTCCTCAGGGTCGGGCTGATTGCGGCGCGTCCCCTTTTCGGGGGTTTGGACGGGGCTGTGTGCTCCTCAAGGTTTCATTTGAGCCCATGTATTGCCACAGCGGGGCCAGCCCCTCAGCCGTGGGAAGGGGGACGAGAGCGCCTCTGGGCATGTCGAGAGGGCCTGTGCAGCACAGGCACGCGGTACTTTGCGGAGGGAGGGGGGCGGGCGGGCGGGTAGAGATGGGGGGGACGAGGGGCTCTAGGAGGGTCGTCGCCATCCCTTCTCTCTGCTTACCCCGCCCCCCAAACACACACACTGTGTCTCAGGACCTCTGAGGTTTTTGGGCAGAGGTTCGACGGCCACCTGATGTTTATGATTTAGCTGAGAATCCTGCATTGCAGGGAGTTGGGCTAGATGACCCTAGGGTGTCCCTTCCAACTGTACAGTAGTACCTCGGGTTACATACGCTTCAGGTTACAGACTCCGCTAACCCAGAAATAGTGCTTCGGGTTAAGAACTTTGCTTCAGGATGCGAACAGAAATCGCGTGGCAGTAGCAGCAGGAGGCCCCATTAGCTAAAGTGCTGCTTCAGGTTAAGAACAGTTTAAGGTTAAGAACAGACCTCCAGAACGAATTAAGTACTTAACCTGAGGTACCACTGTACATGTTTTACGATTCTGTGATCACAACAAAAGCGTCCTATATTGTATCAGACCATTTGGCCTGCGTAGGCCTGTGTTTTTTGACTCCGAGCTGTACTCTATAAGCCTTAAGCATCTTAGGTCTCAGAATCAAGGCAAAGTCTTTTTAACTGGTGAGATTCTAGAGATTAAATTCGGACTTCAAAACTCAGTACAGCGGTACCTCGGGTTAAGAACTTAATTCGTTCTGGAGGTCCATTCTTAACCTGAAACTGCTCTTAACCTGAGGTACCACTTTAGCTAATGGGGCCTCCTGCCGCTGCACAATTTCTGTTCTCATCCTGAAGCAAAGTTATTAACCCGAGGTTCTGTTTCTGGGTTAGCGGAGTCTGTAACCTGAAGGTTCTGTAACCCGAGGTACCACAGTACTGTTGTTATTTCTTACTTTTATATCCCAACTTTTCCCCCAGTGAGCTCGGGGTGCAGGTGTACATGGTTCTCTCTCTCATTTAACCCCCACAGCAACCCTGTGAGGTAGGTTGTTCTCCCACACAGTTCCATGGTTTAGTGCTCAGCCATCTCAGAAGCACGTGGCTGGGCACTAGTTATGGAGGAGTCTTGGAAGAGAGGGCTATCGAAGGATACTAGCCATGATTGCTATGCTCTGCTTCTAGCTAGAGGCACAAATGCATCTGAATACCAGTTTTTGGAAACCACCAGAGAGGAGTGTGCTATTGTACCCAAATTCCTCTTGCTGGTTTCTCACAGGCACCTGGTTGTTCACTTTAAAAACAAGATGCTGGAGTAGATGGGCCATTGGCCTGATCCAGCAGGCGCTCAGTATTTGTTTAGTATATTTGTATCTTACTTCTTGACTCAAGTTTCCAAAGCAGCTAACATCATTGAACACTGTTCAAGTGTTCCAAAAGAACACTGTTGGAACAGAATGTGAGACTTGATGGACTTTTGACCTGATGCAGCAGTGGTTTTTTTTCTGTTATTATATTCACTCTCATTCACATCCACCATTGTTGAAGAAAAGTGAGTATGGATCTCTCCCTCCCTCCTCCCACCCCACTTTTGACTCATCTTCCTTTATTTGAGTTGAAGCAGGTTTTCTCATGCATCTGAGTTAAGTGCAACTGCGGAACCATATATTGCAGTTCACTGTTCAGATCAATTAAGGCAGAGATGTGTAGTAAAAGATTAGAATCCACATGTTATCTACAATCATGCATTGAGAAGATAGTGAAAAGGCCACTTTCTTCCCACGCTTTTAACAGTCCGACAATACCTCGAGAAGATTAAAGCACGTTGGGGCAACTAATCCCAGTAATGAGGGGAATGTACTCTGAATATATTTAGAGTCATTTTCCTGGAAACAGCTGGGATTTTTCATTAGGTGGAGGACGAAACAAATCACATATGTACTGAAGCAATCTGCACCATGTGTCTGCATAATACAGAACCCACAGAATACAAATGCCCAGTTAACAAAATGTATAGGGATAGTATTCCCCATTGTATAATTACTTTGAGTAGTGTGTGTGTTGGAGGAGGGCACTAAGAATCTTAATCCAAATTACGGAGAGACTGACAAATTAACTATTTGTGATAATAGCTATATAAAAGATAAATAGCAGACTTATTGGGTAGCAGTCAACTAAGTTTTACTCAGAGTAAACCAATGGCCCATGACAAAACCCCATTAATTTCAATAGCTCTAATTTGTGTAAAAATTTAGTTGAATACAACCCATTGTTTGAAACAGAAAATTTAAGCTTTATGTTATATTTTTCATTCAGTTCTGTAATCCACTTTGTTGACAGTTTCAACCCCAATGATTTACACAAGTATTTGGTTTCCAAAGGTGGTCAAAATAATTTTTTTCCATATTTGCAGAGATTATAGCATGGCTTCCACAATTGACATCCTTCAGAATTATAATAACCTGTTTGCTCATCGATATACTTCTGAAGACGAGGAGTATCAGAAATATGTCCAACGCCCTGCAGACCCACCTCCTATCGTTGAAGACTGGGCAAACAGGTCTGTTGAAAACATTCCCTTACCAACACTTTGCTTGTTTGATGGTTGTAGGAGTACGCTATGCAATAAGGAAGCACCATAAACCAAAGCAAAGTGGCAAAACCCTAAATACAATTACGCCGTTAATCTATTTGTTTAATTTTAATCCTGTGTGTACAGTTCTTTGGTGCCTCTCTTTTAACTGCAGACACATTAATGATTAAGAATAGAACATGCAAGTCACAGGCAAAGCAACATGCAACCTATTCAAATCTATAGAAGAGTGTTTTGAGATATTAGCACAGTGAGAAACTGTAAAGGTTTTCTGCCCATTTTGTGTTCTGTCCAGTGCTAGTGCTACTCAGAGTAGACCCATTTAAATTAATGGACTAAAGGAGCCTTGAGTCACTTCCACAACATACATTTAAAGTACTCTTATACTGTAGCACTTTAACTGTCATGGCTTCCCCCAAGGAATCCTGGGTTGTTCAGGGTGCTGGGAATTGTAGCTCTGTGAGGTGTCTCCTAATCACTCTCAGAGGCAATTAGTGGTCCAGGTTGAATATCTCCCTGCTTGATTAGTGTTATAGCCTGTAACAAACCAGCCAGCGGAGCTATAGGCCTCCTAAGTGCTCCCCTGGTTTACATCAACAGAGTGTGTATTTCTTGTGATGGGAGGGACGTATCTTCTCAAAAGAGTTTAAAGCACTGTGGATTCAATCTGTTTAACACAACCTCTTTGATTCCACAAAACCTTTCTAACACAGGGAAATATTGAGTATTCTAATAGCTATCCTGAGAATACATGCATTTCCTCTTTTATTTAGAAAATTTAGAAATGGCTTGATTAAAAAAGATCTCCCAGGAGGTTGAATGATGATAAATAAATAAATATGCATATATACTTGAGGCGCAAATGCTTCATTTTTAGTTATTCCAGAAATTACCTAGATATGATAACATTCCCTGGAGTTTGGAATAACTTCGGGTTCCATGATGGAAGAAAAGCAGGATATAAATGTGAGGAAATTAAAATAAATCACCAAACCTCAAGATCATACAGAGAAAACCTGAACAATGTGTGAACTAAATCAAGCTTAATGCAAGATATCCAGGAGTGATTAGTAGCTTGCCAGTGGTTTAAGAAACCTTCCAAGAGAGAGATGGAACTGTTCACCCTGGAAAGTGACGCCTTTCTGAAATCATGTTCGGTCATCGTGAGCACTGTTGTCTTGTCTTCAGCCATAGGGAGGTTGTCAAGCATCAGACAGGCCACAGTATGTAGTTGATGAGCTATATTCAACTTGATAGGCCAAAGGTTGAGTAGCTTTGATTCAGAGTTTGTCAGTGTCTGATTTTCTACAAATAGCTTGTATACGTGGCTCGCCCACAATTGTGGAAATTCTTGTATGAATTGCTGAAAGCTGCAGATGGTTAAGTGCATGACATTGTGATTACTGCCTCGATCATAAGAAAAGTTTGAATTTGATATCCCACTTTATCTACCCTAAGGAGTCTCAAAGCAGCTAACATTCTCCTTTCCGTTTCTCCCCCACAACAAACACTCTGTGAAGTGAGTGGGGCTGAGAGACTTCAGAGAAGTGTGACTAGCCCAAGGTCACCCAGCAGCTGCATGTGGAGGAGCGGGGAATCGAACCCGGTTCACCAGATTACGAGTCCACCACTCTAACCACTACACCACACTGGCTCTCAAAGAAGAGCTGCTCTCAGTGTACCCTTGATGTATGAAACAAATCTCACTGGCAAATCCAGTTTGTAAACAACTTTAATCCACAAACTTCCAGAGATAATGTAATTTAGGAGAGACTCTTTTTTAAAACTTCCAGAGAACCCACCATGCCTTCTGTGTCTGAGATACTTCAGAATTATGAAAAGATGTTTGCAAATCGATTTTCTTCAGAAGATGAAGAATATCAGAAATACGTCCAGCGTACTGCAGATCTACCTCCTCTAGTAGAGGACTGGAGAAATAGATCAGGTGGCAACCAGCGATACAGAGACAGGTATTTCTCTTATTTATTGGCTCTATATAAATGTTAACCTCTCCACTCATGCTCTCAGCAGCCACCATTTTTACTGTAAGAAACTAAAGCACAAGAGAATGACATCTAGCCTCCAATGCAAAACACAAAAGAGCAAGTTGGGGAAGGACAAAAGGAGAAATTGTGTGAACAGCTACCCATCAAATATGGTGGAGAGATAAAATACAGTTCATGTCCCAGAGTGGCTGGGACAACCCAGTCAGATGGGCGGCATAACAATAACAACAACAACAATAATAATACCACCTCCCAGGTCCCTCAAAGGAAGTGTGATTAGACACTACCACAATAACAACTCAATTGGTAATATTTATCCTTTTACATGAGCGTGGCTTTGGATTTTTTACAGTGATTTGATTGCTATGAGGAGAGGTCATTTCACCACATCATTGGGCATGTTGGCTAAGAGGCCAGATTCATGTTATAAGTTGTTCAATACTTTTTTGAGCCACTGAGGAAGACTTGTAGGGTAGAAACAAGTTTAGGTATTGGTATATGCTATAATTTGTCACACAAGGTTTTTGACCACATATACAGACAGATTATTTTAATGTGTTTTTGGGCTAAAGCTTTTATGTTTTTCCCTTCCTAAAATTTGAGTAGTAGCTGTTGCCATGGGGCTGTACCCAATGCTAGTCCTACTCGGAGTAGACATGTTGAAGTTAATCATCATTACTATCTTAGGTTCCTTATTTTCAAGGGGTCTGTTTTTGAGAAGGTCTAGCATTGGGTGCCTCCCACTGTGTGGAATTCAGCATCGCACTCTTCCAATAATCCTTCTGTATAAGCATGCCAGGTTGCCAGGTGCAACAATGCCCCTTCTCCCCCACGCCATGGGTTTTTCTAGAGATTTCTCCTGGCCTCCGCTCTTTGCTGAGCTAATGGTTAGGTGAACCCCACCCCTTGTTTTTACTTTTGCCCAGCATACTTTTACTGTAAGGCAATTATGCTGGTGATGGGCCCGGATCCTACTTTATAATCTCTGCAAAACAAGACGGTTACCTTTTGGTTGGCAACTGAGGACCATATAGTAAAAAGGTAAAGGACCCCTGGACAGTTAAGTCCAGTCAAAGGCGACTATGGGATTGTGGCGCTCATCTCACTTTCAGGCCAAGGGAGCCGGTGTTTGTCCACAGACAGCTTTCTGGGTCATGTCGCCAGCAGGACTAAATTGCTTCTTGTGCAACGGAACACCGTGACGGAAATCAGAGCACATGGAGACGCCATTTACTTTCCTGCCTTTGATTGGACTTAACCATCCAGGGGTCCTTTACCTTACGTGGATCATATAGTATCCCTGATGGAGCCATCAGTTGCTGATGCTTTGGGTTAATTTTCTTTCTCTCTCCCCTCTCCCTTTTGCCAAGCCAGTAGCCACAGGGGTGGGGAATCTAGGCACTCTGCTTAAGCAACAGAGCCAGGGGTTTTTAATTCTGTGTGGAGCTGAATCAAAGTGCTGCTTATGCCAGAAGGAATGAACTGAAACTCTTGAAACAGATTGCCCTTGGGACCAGTTGCTTCCTTGGGCATGAAGTGATTTTTTCCCCTATGGCAAAGAAAAGAGATCCAGGCTTCACCTCGCCAGCCAAATAGCCTTTCTTCTGTGACATAATTATTAGCAGAAAAATGACTTTGCCAATCAGCAGCCTAAATATTTATATTTATTTTGGCCTTTTATTTATAAAATTCATTTGCATTCTTAGATAACATATCTCACTGTGCGTGGTCTGATCTACGTTTCTTATGATTCTTTGTGACAAATGTATACTTCAGCCCCACTACGAGACACTTGGGATTTTCTACCTACTGAAAATATTCTGAGTCATATACTCCAGGCTGTACATACTGTGCTTCCTTAGTTTTAACTTAATCTTGGCTGTTGACACTAGGGAAACAAGAAAGGACATTGTGCATTAGATTTACTTGGTGCTTCTTGTGCTGCATTTCATAGTACTTGCTTGGATGTAACATTCTGAAATAAGAAACTTTAGCCTAGGGCTGTAGTCAAGTCCTACTCATAGTAGACCCATTAGCATGAATGGACATGACCATTGTAAATCTAATACTTTCACTGGGTCTACTCTGTAAGCCAAAACCTGGAGAGCCAAAGGCTCCCCATCCCAGGTGCAAATACAAAATAATAATAATAATTATTATTATTATTATTATTATTATTATTATTATTATTATTATTTATTGCTTACACCCCACCCCACTCCAACAGAATATTCCAACAGACTATTAAAAACAATAAACATCAAACATTAAAAACTTCCCTAAACAGGACTGTTTCAAATACAAAATCTGCAAATCAGGTAGAGTGTAAATATGCACATTTGAGAAATGAGAAAACTGGTTCTTTGTTTACAAGGAAAAGCCTCTCTTAACTCTGTGCATCTGGCAGAAGGCAATGATTCAGATTAGATATTAAATCTAACATGCTTGTGTCCAGATTTTTTAAAAAATATTAACCAAGTGTTTCTGTAAGAGAATCTTACGTCTTTACACTTCAATTTTCAAATTGGTTTTTTTTAAAAAAAGTGGCTGTATCCAATGTTCTCCACTTAACACAAATACAAGTTTTAATATTACGCAACAGAGGAATCCAGTGCAGTAGCTGCACTAACAGAAACCTGCTGTGCAACAGATTGCTGGTAACTTTGTCGCGCAAAAAGATTGAGCAATCCTCTTACGCATTCTCCTGTGCAACAACTTCCTGCTGGCAGACAACATCTTGCCAGCAGAATCTGTATTGTGCTAACTGACTTGAACATACCGCCATGTTGGATACAACCCAATATATTTTATCCACCCTACTGAGACAGTGTATGTCGATGCAATTTGAAAATAAATATTGTTAAAATGCATACCATTTGCTTCCTTCTACAGATTCAGAGACAGCAGACAATTCAGAGGCAGAGGGGACAGATACGACCGACAAGGAGGCTATAGATACGGTCAATGGCAAGAGAGAAGCTGGGGAAATAACTATCAGCAGCACAGACAAGGACAGTCTTCCTACTCCTATCACGGGCGACCATCCCACTATGGCTATAGTTCTTATTCCCAGGGGTCACAGTATGGCCATTACTAATATTGTCTCCATCCGGTCAGACATTGCTTTATTCCGTTTTACATTTTTTTTAAGGAAAAGTGGTGGTGTTGGTGCTTTAAAACAAATCTTGTTGATGTATTTTGGCAGTACTCACTTAACAAAGGAACCAGAGATAGGCTTGATGAATGAGCCATTTGTCTGTGCATGCAGCCCTTTCTGTTCCTTCGTGTGAGCTGCAATTAAAACAGTAAGTCAAACCATAGTCACCCGAACTGGGGAAATGCAGTTGCCTCCTTCAAGACAAGGAAAGACCTTAAAACCGTAGTTTCCTGGTTTGGATGAAATAGGAAGCAGTTGGTTAATTAGAAAGTTTCTGCTTTAATTGCGGCTTCAGTGAAGGAGCTGAATGCGTGGGCAAAACCTTATTCACATCTCCGCTTATTAAGTCAAGATACCATCATGCCAATATGGCCACCATGAAACTGATGTACAAATGCTAAAGGGTGAACTTGTTACCTTACATTCCCTTTCCCCTTCAACGTATTGCCTGTACAAATATGTAATACTTTGGGGGTAAGGAGTGATTGCTTTGCATCAGAAGAATTTGGCAGCGACCCTCAGCAAAAAAAGGGCTGTTCTTCCAGAAATTCTGGCTCATACTATTTCATTGCGAATGGGTAGAAAAACAATTAAGATTCACAATGCATCATGGCAGAGGAATGTGCAGGTTGCAGGGAATGGGGTTAGCTGTTGATAATAAGCAGGTTTAGCAGTTTTCATTTTGATTACTCTGAAACCGTTTTTTTAGCCCCTTTAGCGCCGTTGGTTTAATTTTCTTTTTAACTCACTAATAACTGATGAGCAAAGATGTCAAAATAAGCAGGAAATGTAAAAGATGCAGAACTTGGGTTTGCTTGCTTTTTAGAAACTCCCCCACAAGATTCATCATGATTAAATGGTGTCCTCTTGAATATGTTTTTCCTGCCATTCATCTGATCATTTCCCATGTTAAATTGACTGTTGTGATTGTACACTGTGGAATAAAATCCAGTGGCTTAATGAAAATTGTGGACGTGCATGTGAATGTTTCGTTTCAAGAGAAGGAGAGCACCTAGGGCAGATGTGGGAAACCTCTGGAGCTCCTGATGTTGCCAAACTACAGCTCCTATAGCCATTGGTCATGCTAGCTGGGGGCTGAGGGGAGTTGTAGAGCAGCAACCTATGGAGAACCAAGCACAGGAAACTATGAGGATTTATTGCATTTATATTCCACCTTTCCATTCAGGGAACTCCAAGTGGCCTACATAGTTCTCCCCCTCATTTACTCTCCACAACTACTCTGTGAGGTAGGTTAGGATCAGAGGCAGCGACTGGCCCAAGGTCAGTTATTTTAAATATATATAATTATCAATGCAGAATTACAACATAAAATACAAATAAAATGAAACAATCAGAAAACCAATACAAAGAGGAAAAAAGGAGTAAAAGAAAAACATAAAAGAAAAACAACAACTATAACAAAACATAATCAAACACATATACATACATTTTGACTTCCTTCCATCCTTTAGCGACTTCCAATTTTTCTTTTTCGTTGTGTTGATACACACAAACACACACATTTATTACTTCCAGTTTTATGCCTTTATTTCCTTTCCTCAAGCCAACAAACTTCATTCCTCACATCTCGATATATTTATTCCAGAACAATGTTTATTCATATACCCTTTGACACAGTGGCCCAAGGTCATATATGTGACTCATGCACCAAGGCTTCTCTCAAGAATATGAGAAATCCACAAGAAAGTCTAGAACATTCCTTTGAGGAGAGGAGGGTACCACTCCGGACAGAGGACAAGTGTGCCTTCTGATGCGGATAACAACTTCCAGAGGAGCAGCTTTATTGCAGAGCCTTGTGGTACCTGAAAGCCTAACAGATTTATTGTGCCAATACCTTTTTCCATCCAGGAAGACTTAGGCCACAACAGATCTGTTAAATTTAAGGTGTCACAAGATTATGTTTATTTATTTTAGAACAGCTTGTTTCTGTTTGATTTTCCGAAATCCATTATATGTCTTTCCAAAGTGAGACGAGGTCTGCGTTAGTTTAAAACCTTTTTAAGGGGTGGGGGTATAGATGAAGGACACTTGGCCTCACTCCTCTCCATTCCAATTAGGGTGGCTATTTAATTAAAATACTGTCTTCTTCTTTACAGAAATAATCTGTGGTTGTCTTGGCAACCTTTCTTTGGCTCCTGGTAATCTTGCACGCAAGAAGAAACGTGTACAGTGTGCCACAGATTGCTTAACCTATTATCTCCTCCAGCGTTTTGGGGCACAGCCTTGCGTACGGGCCAAGGTGAAGTAGATTAAAAACTTGAAACACAGTGGGGCTTAAGAATTCTCTGTGAACCTTCCCAGAATGGGCCTAGCAGTGCTGTCTCAGGCCTAAGCGTGACGAAAGGTGTCGAGGCTCACTTAGGAGTTAAAATCGAAAGTGCTGAAGAGTAAAGGTAAAGGGACCCCTGACCATTAGGTCCAGTCGTGACCGACTCTGGGGTTGCGGCGCTCATCTCGCTTTATTGGCGGAGGGGGCTGGCGTACAGCTTCCAGGTCATGTGGCCAGCATGACAAAGCCACTTCTGGCGAACCAGAGCAGTGCACGGAAACGCCGTTTACCTTCCTGCCAGAGTGGTACCTATTTATCTACTTGCACTGGTGTGCTTTCGAACTGCTAGGTTGGCAGGAGCAGGGAGCGAGCAACGGGAGCTCACCCTGTTGAACCGCCACCCTTCCAATTGGCAAGCCCAAGGCCCTGTGGTTTAACCCACAGCGCCACCCGCATCCCTTTGCTAAAGAGTAGGGGCTGGCAAACTTTTAAGGCCTTTGGATTTTTGAATGAGTGCTGTAGGTGCCATCCTGCCTGGTCGCTTCTCCCCCTATATATTCAGAGACGGAAAGTGCAAACATTTCACTCATCCAACAGAGCTGGGTTGGATTGAGTAGAAATAATATTGAGCCTTGAAAGGTGTAGAAAACTACACTTTTTAAGGAGAAAAAGGTCACCACTGTTGGGTTTTTTTGGGGGGGAGGGGAAGAATGGCGTCTCCCTGAATGCCAGGGAAGACAAGGGTACTCAGAGAGTGGGAACACATGGACCCTTTCCCTTATTTCTTGTCCTTTTACAAGTACCCACATCCCCTTCCACCCAGTTTTGACATTAGCACTCAGTCAGTAGAGCATGAGACTCTTAATCTCAGGGCCGTGCCTGTGTTTTATCCATTAATGTTGATGCTACTCCATTCAGGTCTTCCATTAAAATCAATTTATAATCCATGAGTTTTAAGTCCAGATTCTTAAAGAATTCCACTTTGCCGTCATTTGGTGCATAAATTCACAGCAAAAGAAAGAAAAGAAAATTAGAGGGAGCTAATTCCATAGTTTAACTCTGCACTGTGGGAAGAAGGACTTTCTTTTCGTGATATGTGAGGTCTCCCTGTCCTTGCCTTTTCTCTAAACTAAGAAGCTCTACCCCTTTGATCATTGGCTGGGGAAACCCAGCCAGATGGGCAGGGTATAAATAATAAAATTATTGTTGTTATTTTGGTTGCCCTTTTCTGAACCTTTTCCAGCTCTACCTTATCCTTTTTGAGGTGAGGCTGTGGGAACCAGGCCGTTATTGTAAACTCAAGCGAAGGAACCTGGCTGACAACAGATGAGTTACTTAAGTCGTGTGGGTGAGAGGCAGAAATCCTTCGGTTTTACCATTCGGCTGATAAGCTGCTCTTGTGGGAAGGAGGAGGCCATTTCATGCCATTTTCTTAAAAGTTCCCCAGCAGGATGCGTAAACAGCTCAGCCAGCCCCGAAATAAATACCAAGATGCCCTGCTGTGAAGCCACGTCATGAATGACAGGGGTACACCTCTGTATAAACAAAACAAGAGATGAGAAATGGTAAAAGGATGACTAGAATTGAGTTTCCTCTGTTACTCGGGATTTTATTTTCTTTCTTTTTTTAGATAGGAACACAGAAAGCTGCTTTCTGCTGAGTCAGAACATCAGTCCATTAATGTGTGAAGTAGGAGTTGGAATCTAGCACAGTGATTGGTTAATTTCGTTGTTACCACCTCCAATGGCAGCTTCATTTCCTTTCCCGGTGATTTTCTTGAGTCAAAATGAGAATACTGTGGTACCTCGGGTTACATACGCTTCAGGTTACAGACTCTGCTAACCCAGAAATATTACCTTGGGTTAAGAACTTTGCTTCAGGATGAGAACAGAAATCGTGCTCCGATGGCGCAGCAGCAGCAGGAGGCCCCATTAGCTAAAGTGGTGCTTCAGGTTAAGAACAGTTTCAGGTTAAGAACGGACCTCTGGAACGAATTAAGTACTTAAACTGAGGTACCACTGTACCCCTAAACATTTTTTTAGAAAAAAAGCACTGGTTCTGACATGTCGTCCCTTTCTGAATATTTGGGTAGATGACAACAACGAAGAAGAAGAAGAGGAAGAAGAAGAAGAAGAAGAAGAAGAAGAAGAAGAAGAAGAAGAAGAAGAAGAAGAAGAAGAAGAAGAAGAAGGAGGAGGAGGAGAAGGAGGAGGAGGAGGAGGAGAAGGAGGAGGAGGAGGACGACAACAACAACAACAACAACAACAACAACAACTACATGACTACCCCCAAGGGTCAGGGACCTGTGGTCTTCTAGATCAGGCATGGCCAAACTTGGCCCTCCAGATGTTTTGGGACTACAATTCCCATCATCCCCAACCACTGGTCCTGTTAGCTAGGGATGATGGGAGTTGTAGTCCCAAAACATCTGGAGGGCCAAGTTTGGCCATGCCTGAGCTAGCTGAATGTTGTCTGCATGGATCTTCAGAGGCTCTCCAAGGTTTCAGACAGTGGATATTCTCAGCCTTACCAGGAGAAGACAGGGTTTGAACCAAAGACCGTATACATGCAAAGCAGATGGTCTGCTGCCAAGCTGCATCCCTTCCCTTGCAGCTGGAAGAGAGATGCAGAAGCTGAGAAGTCTTCACTTGTTAAGAATTCACCCTTCCTTCCCCCCCTCCTCGCCAACTGTCAGTATTAATAGTTTTCCTCGCCTCGGTTGATAATTGTTTCCAGGGAGGCTGCTGTGTTTGTATGCGGCAGCAAAAACAATAAAGAGGCTTCTGGCACCTTAATGACAGATCAATTATGGCTTCAGCTTTCATGGACTAGAGTCTTGTCCACATATGTATAAAGTGTTCTCCTGAATTGGCAGATTTTATACAGGGGTGCAAGTGGGAGCTGAACGCTGCAGCCTGCAAGGTCAAATGGCAATGAAGGCGAAAAGTCCAGTATTGCATAGGTCTTTACAGAGAATTGTCACAGGCTAGACTTTTTGCAGCGTGTTGGCATTTGACCTCACAGTTTACAATACACACCTCCCTCTGTGTGTAGAGTGGTTGGTGGTATGTGTATATATTTTGTTATTCTATTATTGTTGTTGTTATTTACATGCCCTTCACTCTAAGGTCCCAGAGTGGATTGCAGCATTACAAGAACATTACAACACACTATTAAAAACAGGTCAAAACAATTATACAAATAAAGTAAAGGTAAAGGGACCCCTGACCATTAGGTCCAGTCGTGGTCAACTCTGGGTTTGTGGCGCTCATCTCGCTTTACTGGCCGAGGGAGCCGGCGTAGTTTCCAGGTCATGTGGCCAGCATGACTAAGCTGCTTCTAGTGAACCAGAGCGGCGCAAGGAAACGCCGTTTACCTCCCTGCCAGGGTGGTACCTATTTATCTACTTGCACTTTGACGTGCTTTCGAACTGCTAGGTTGGCAGGAGCAGGGTCCGAGCAATGGGAACTCACCCCGTCGTGGGGATTTGATAATTATACAAATACAAATAATATACAAATAATTATACAAATACGGTGGGTCCTAAAAACTATATTTTTTAATCTACATATACACAAACACACACCATCTAGCTACCAACAGAGGATATCACTTCATGCATCTAGTGGTGGTCTCTAGTCCATTAAAGTTTTTGCCATGATAATAGATATTTGAATAAATCGTGGGGTTCAAACATAGGAATTGGCCTTCAACTGAGTCAGGCCATTGGTCCACTTAGCTCAGTATTGTCTACACTAGCAGCAGTTCTCTGGTGTCTCAGAGAGGCAATGTTCCCCAGGCCTGCCTGGAGATGCCTGGGATTGTACCCAGGTCCTTCTGTGTGCAAAGCAGTTGTTCTACCTCTGAGCTATGGCCCTTCATTCCTGCTGGTCACATAAACCTGCTGGTTTGAGGAGGCGATGCTTGTTCTCTTTTCACCTGACATAATAATAATAATAATAATAATAATAATAATAATAATAATTTATTTATACCCCGCCCATCTGGCTGGGCTTCCCCAGCCGCTCTGGGCGGCTCCCAACAAAATATCAAAATACTGTAATACACCAAACATTAAAAGCTTCCCTAAACAGGGCTGCCTTCAGATGTCTTCTGAAAGTCTGGTCCTTGTTGTTCTCTTTCATATCTGGTGGGAGGGCGTTCCACAGGGCAGACGTCACTACTGAGAAGGCCCTCTGCCTGGTTCCCTGAAACTAGGCTTCTTGCAGGGAGGGAACCGCCAGAAGGCCCTCGGCACTGGACCTCAGTGTCCAGGCAGAATGATGGGGGTGGAGACACTCCTTCAGATATACTGGACCGAGGCCATTTAGGGCTTTAATGGTCAGCACCAACACTTTGAATTGTGCTCGGGAACGTACTGGGAGCCAATGTAGGTCTTTCAAGACCGGTGTTATGTGGTCTTGGCAGCCGCATAAACTCTTTCTTTGAGCATCCCTAGTGTGAAGAAGCCACTTGGCTCATGCCTGCCTCCTCTGGGGCAAGCACAACCTCTGCTTACCCATAGAGTTGGCAGTTCCCAAGCTGTATGGAAGTCAGAAATGGCGCCAAGGCAACAAAGCACACTGATAAATGCTGTGTTTGCAGAATGAATTCATCACCATTATAATTTGTAGAGCAACCCTCCACCCACCATCCCTGATCATTAGCCATGCTGACTAGGGCTGGTGCGAAATGTGAGGCAACGCCTTGAATACTCTGAAGTCAGAGGCCACATTCACACTACAGTGGTACCTTGGTAGTCGAATGGCTTGGCTCTCGAATAAATCGGCTCCTGAAAGCCGCAAACCCGGAAGTGAGTTTTCCGGTTTGCGAATGTTTTTCGGAAACTGAATGTCTGACATGGCTTCCACGGCTTCCAACTGAGTGCAGGAAGCTTTTGCAGCCAATCAGAAGCTGTGTCTTGGTTTTTGAACCGTTTCAGGAATCGGACAGACTCCTGGAATGGATTAAGTTCGAGAACCAAGGTACCACTGTATACATTTAATCCACCATGATACCACAGTTATTCAGGGAGCTGTAGTTTGTTAAGGGCGCTGAGAGTGGTTCGGAGGCCCCATTCTCCTCCCAGAGCTACAATTTCCAAAAGCCCTGTGAAGAATTGCAAACTGTAGCTCCGAGGTCTCCTCACAACTCTCAGCACCCTTAACAAACTACAGTTCCCAGAATTCTTGGGGGGGGGGGAAGCCCTGCCTGTACTTTAAATGTATGGTGTGAATGTGTCAGAGACGGGCAGCAATGCAAAAGGGGAAAGTGGAATATCTTGGAAATAAATCGTCAGGTGGTCACAATTCAAGAATGAATTGAGCGGCTTTTGATGTTTTACGATCAGGCTTGAATATGCAAGAGTCCAATATGGTAAAGTTGATGGGCCGGGAAGACATGGGACATTTGGCAGTTTATGATGGAGAGTGAATTTTGTTCGCACACAAACTTAGGAAATGAGTGATGCATTTTTCAGGAAAGACAAGTATTTGCCTGAAGATTTCTGGGAATAATGGTCCCAGCATCTGCAGCTGTGATCTCAAGAATTAGTAAATTCTTGCCATTTTATCATTGCTGTCAGGGGCATGAACTTCATAAGGATAGTTGTCACAAGGCTATGAACAAAGATATCCTGTTCACCTTCCTCTGGGCCAAACCTATCTATTTGTCAAAGGGAAGAAAAGATGTAGATAAACATGACTTGAAGGTCATCCATTTATACTTGTCAAATTAATATCATGTTGCTGCTATCTGTCAAAAGATTTCTTACAGCCTCCAACAGGAGATTATTTATTGTTTTATTCTTGGTTATCTGAAATCCTTTAAATTTTTTTTTTATATATATAAATTTTTATTAGTTTTTTAACATATCATTTTCAACAGTAATGAAACATACTTTTAGATCTTATTCAATTTTTTTGACTTCCATCAATCCTGTCTGAAAATTTTCCAATCTAATCTCTCAGTATGCATTTCTTATCTTCCCTATTACATTTCAAACTCATAGCCAATATCTCTATCTTTTTCTACTTTGTAACACTTCGTATATTTCTCCTTACAAAACTTCTTGTTGTCCTACTAGTGTAATTTGCTGATTACAGTTGCTCTTCAAATAATTCATATACTGTATTTTCGCCCTATAGGACGCACTTTTCCCCCTCCAAAAATGAAGGCGAAATGTGTGTGCGTTCTATGGGGTGAATGCAGGCTTTTGCTGAAGCCTGGAGAGCAAGAGGGGTCGGTGCGCCGAAGAGCGCGCCCGGGCTTCGCGCAGCTCTCCGCAAGCCTGGGGAGACTGGCGCGACTTCCTGCCGGGCTCCCTAGGCTTGTGGATAGCAGGCTGTTCTCAGGGCTGGGGGCGGGGGACGCTCGGGCTTCCCCCACACCAGCCCCGTGCCTGGGGGGAAAATAATTTTTTTCCTTTATCCCCCCCCCCAAAAAAATTAGGTGCGTCCTATGGGGCGGCGCACCCTATGGGGCGAAAAATACGGTACTTCTTCCAATCTTCTGTAAATCTCTGGTCCCGCAGGTTTCAAATCCTTCCTGTCATTTTGTCCAATTCTGCATAGTCCATTAATTTCGTCTGCCATTCTTATTCCGTCGGAATTTCTTCCTGTTTCCATTTCTGGGCTAACGATACTCTTGCCGAATATCTGAAATCCTTTTAAAGGAAGGATGAACATGCTCATTGCTTTTTCTGGAATATGTTCCTGAGATTCCAAAACATGGATAGATGGGAGTTTTATAGCTCTTCAAAATGTCCTAGCAGTATTCCAGTATTACATTTTGCACCCCAACTTTCCTCTAAGGAGCTCAAAGTGATGTATGTAGTTTCCCCCACTTTATCCCCTCACGACAACCCTGGGAGGTAGGCTAGGGCAAGAGTTTGAGACTGGCCCAAGGTCACCCAGCAAGCTTCAAGGCTAAGCAGGGATTTGAAGCCCAGTCTCACAGGGCCTGATCCAGCAACTAGCATAATAAAAATAATAAAAACAAATACAGTGGTACCTCGGGTTACATACGCTTCAGGTTACAGACTCCACTAACCCAGAAATAGTACCTCGGGTTAAGAACTTTGCTTCAGGATGAGAACAGAAATTGTGCTCCGGCGGTGCAGCGGCAGCAGGAGGCCCCATTAGCTAAAGTGGTGCTTCAGGTTAAGAACAGTTTCAGGTTAAGTACGGACCTCCGGAACGAATTAAGTACTTAACCCGAGGTACCACTGTAATGAATAAAGCAATGAATTGTTTCAGAAGCGAAAGAGAGATTATTAAGGGCATGCGTAGCTTTGCCTTCCTCTAATCTTACTCAGTACAAGGGATTATATCCTTTGATGCTCACAACTGCCCTAAGAAGTAGGCACAGAGAAATGGCGACTGGCCCTGGGACACTTCATGGCTGAGCAGCAGAAATGGAGCCCTGGTCTCT
Organism: Podarcis melisellensis; assembly: GCF_964234715.1. Taxonomy (NCBI): domain Eukaryota; kingdom Metazoa; phylum Chordata; class Lepidosauria; order Squamata; family Lacertidae; genus Podarcis; species Podarcis melisellensis. The sequence continues at coordinate 37,888,862 of NC_138546.1, read as the reverse complement.
TCCACCCTCCAGTTCTTTCCAATAGCCTTAACACTGTGCTGCTTTGTTCTTAGTGAAAGACTCTGAAATGGGAAAAATGGGAAATCCTGCTCTTTTTTTTTTAAAAAAAAAGAATATAAATACAGGGGCTAGGGACTGGGGTGGGGGCGTTGAGACAAAGTCCTGGAGTTGGACTTGTCTACTGTCTATAATTATATGCAAATCAGTGCTAAAATAGGATAATCACACAGAGCGCACTTGCACGAGCTGTTTTCTGGCAGATTGAAGTCCTCAGCTCTAACCTGCCTTGGCTGAGCTCAAAAAGCATATTGTTGCAGCCTTGGCTTCCTGCAGAAATCAGCCATTACTCTCTGACCCTCTGCTTGCTGGTTTTTCTCCAGCTTCTCGCTCGCATAACCACAAACCCTGCCCTGAAACTCCTGTTTTGTCCTACTAACTTTCTAAGAGAGGGAGAAGGGGCCCCACGAATTTGTCATCGAGCACAGAACCCCTTTTCCTCTGTTCTCCCCCCCCATTTTTTTATTAAATTTTCCACAATTATAACACTTATAACCTAACAAAAAAGAGAAAGGAAAAAAGGAAAAAAACATACCAAAGGAAAAAACAGTAAAATACATTACAAGAAAAAACATGACCAGAACCACAACATAAAGAAATAATCTTAATCCCTTAAAACCCAACCTTGTTTACATATTAATTGACTTCCTCTAATCCCTCCCTTCTGAATTTCCTTGTATCTGTATGTAACAGCTTTCCAATATCATTCTTAAACAAAGATATTTCCAGTTATTATCTAACTTATTCACTTTTCTTACTATTCTGAACCCTATTTATTTAATAAATCCTAATCTAATCCTAGGCCTCTTTGGTACTTTCAAGTGATTTCAAATTTTTAATGTTACAATATTTGTTCAAATAGTCCTTAAATTTCTTCCAATCTTCTTGGTATTCCTCTTCTTTCTGGTTGCGGATTCTTCCTGTCCGGTCAGCTAGCTCCGAACCCTTTCCTCTGTTCTCTTAACAACCCATTACCTTTCCTCCCTCCCCCCCAGGTGACCACCTCGCGAGGAAGCAAGCCTGGCAGTGGTAACTGGTGCCCATTGGGAATAGAAGGGTGGAAGTCAGGGAGATCAACAGATGAACAGGCCGTCCTGTTTTAAGGAAGAAAGCAGGAAGGTGGGGGATGGCTGAGAGCAAACAGGTTGGTGGGGCAGCACCACATTTGTCCCAATGGTCCGGCCTCCGATGCATCTTGGTTAAGGGGTGGGTGGGTGAGAGAATCTACTTTTAACAAAATTAAAGGTGAATTGGCTCCAGGAGATAGAGAAGAAGAAAGTGTTGAGATGAAGAAAGGGGGACACTCTTCTTTCCCCGTTTCTAGGAACAACATGCAAGAGTGCATTTTAATAAGCTGTTCCCCAAGCCAAGAAAGTGGCGTGAACAATAAGGCAGATGAAATCAAACGAAGGCAAAATAAAACCCCATCTCAAAGCCCAAACGGGTGACGAGAGTTGGAAGCAAGAAGAACTGGCGTCATTTTCTCCCCTTGGCACAAAACCCAGTCCAGATTGCATGTGTTTGTCATGAATGTTCTTGGGAAGATCAGAGATTTCTCAGTCTCTCTTCATAACTCTGGAATCAAAGCTGCTTTTCAAAGCACAGTGCCACCACTAATAATTATGATAACGTACACTTTTACATTGGAGGTCTCAACTGCTTCATATAGACTATAGTAGCAAGCTTTATAATAGCATAATGTTTCCAAGTGACTAGTGTTTTATTGTGCCTGTATTTTCCAACATGCTCTGGGCACAATAATAGTGCATTAAGGTGCATTACCCCCTGACCATTAGGTCCAGTCGTGGCCGACTCTGGGGTTGTGGCACTCATCCTGCTTTATTGGCCAAAGGAGCCGACGTACAACTTCTGGGTCATGTGGCCAGCATGACTAAGCTGCTTCTGGTGAACCAGAGCAGCGCACGGAAACACCGTTGACCTTCCCGCCAGAGCAGTACCTCTTTATCTACTTGCACTTTTGACGTGCTTTCGAACTGCTAGGTGGGCAGGAGCAGGGACCAATCAATGGGAGCTAACCCCGTCGTGGGGATTTGAACTACCGACCTTCTGATCGGCAAGTCCTAGGCTCTGTGGTTTAACCCACAGCGCCACCCGTGTCCCAATAGTGCATTAGTAGTGGATTTATTCTGCTTTGTTAAGCTGTTCTGCAACACACTGGTGCGGTATAGTGGTTAGAGTTTTGGGTTACAACCTGGGAGACCAGGGTTCAAATTCCTGCTCAGGCATGAAGCCCACAACCTTGGGCCAGTCACTATCTCTCAGCCTAACCTACCAACCACAAAGGGTTGTCGTGAGAATAAAATGGGGAGAGAACCATGCATGCCTTTTTGAACACCTGGGAGGAAAAGTGGGATATAACTATAACAATTATTAATTTAATAATAATAATAATAATACTTTTAACAAATGTTTCCCCAATGCTACCACAGTACTGCTGTGTAGGAGGGCTGTAGCACAATAAAAGCGGGACGGTAAAAAAATCCCTGAACATTTGCGGCATGAAAAGTTATGCAATTTCATCAAGACGCTGCAGAATAAAACACACTGATTTGAAAACAAAGGGTGTGACTGGCTTGAAAACATTGCAGGTTCCAATAATATTGAAAGCAGGCTCACGTACCTCGATACCATTACAAGCACAAATAATCAAGAATGCACAGTGCGCCAGGAGGCACCCTTAATTTTTCAGCTCAAGATTTGAGTCAGGGACCCCCTGGATCCCAATGGCTCAAATCAAATCAAAACTTTATTAGCAAAGCCAACAGGCCACAGCTATACAAGAGTTAAAAGTGAAAATAGGGATAAAAGGAAGAAAAGAACAAGCAAAAGGAGGTCCGTCAGATGAACAAGTCTGTCACTCAGATGGTGGCCCTCAATTTCGCAGCTCTCTCGATGTACCTCGCGACCTTCTCTGTTATCTGACTATCCATATCAGATAATAGAAAATACAGTGTAATGTCTGGTGAACGGCCGGGGTTGGAGAGAATGAGTGGAGTAATAATCTCATTCCTTAGGTCTTTGTAAAGGGGGCAAGATAGAAGGACGTGGGACACTGTTTCCGTGTTACCATCTCCACATGGGCAAAGTCGTTTTTCAAATGGAGTCTTTTGGTAACGACCTTCGAGTACAGCAGAGGGAAGAACATCCCATCTAGCCAATGTAAAGGCACGTCTGTATTTTGGGATGGTTAGTTTAAACAGATATGAAGCTGGAGAGTCAAAATGAGAAGGGGGAAAGTAGGTATACCATGGGCACAGTTTCTTTAAGATAGTCAGGTTGTTTTGTCGTTCAATGTCTTTCAGGCGCTGGCCTATTAGACTCTTTGCTTTAATGAGGCCCATTGATAGTAGGGACTGTGAATGCAGACCGCATGTAAGGAGTTTTTGATGCACAGTTTTGAACCACTTGCTTTTGTGAGGGTCTTGCATTACTAGAGGCAGTAGACCAGGTGGATTCAGATTAAGACGAAGCCAATAGTTGAATGTTCTCTGCCAGGTCCGAGTTTCCACAGATGGAAGGCAGGCCTCGAGTCGTAATGCTGCGTTTGGAACACAGGAGGGGACGCCGAATATCTGCCTTAGAAATTTAGACTGAACAGTTTCAAGACTGGAGCAGTGGTTCCCCGTCCAGATTTGTGCCCCGTACAGTAACTGCGCCAGAGGTTTTGCTTGAAAAACTTCAAGGGCTGCTGGGATGTATCTGCCCCCCTTCGTGTAAAAGAAGCGGGACAGCATCTTGATACTTTGAGCTGCTTTTTCTTTGGCACATTTTTGATGGACATCCCAGGACCCGGTCGACTGGAAAACGATACCCAGATATTTGAAGGCTTTAACCTGTTCAATTGTCTGGTTATCCATCCTCCAGCTGTACTGTCTGTGTTTCCTTGCAAAAACCATAATTTTGGTTTTCTGATAGTTTATTGCAAGTTGCTCTCTCCTACAGTATGCTGAAAATTCACCTATGAGCCTATTTAAGCCTATTCTTGTTCGAGATAGGAGTATCGCATCATCAGCATACAAAAGCACTGATATTGATTTGTCAGCCAGTTTGGGGGCGTGGAAGTCCGGAGATGACAAGCAGTTAACCATATCATTGATGTAGATGTTGAATAGAACTGGGGCCAGGATGCAACCTTGCTTGACCCCCTTACTGACAGGAACTGGTCCTATAAGATGGCCATTTAACGAAGTTCTTACATGCAGCACCGTGTCTTTATATAAACAGCTGATCAGAAATAATAGTCTTTTGTCTATACTTGATGTGCTCAATTTATCCCAGAGTCTTACACGTGGAATTGAATCGAAAGCAGCCTTTAGATCGATAAAGGCTGCATATAACACCCCACGGGATTTTTTGGCATATTTGTCAATTAAATAGGCTAGGGTGAAGCAATGGTCTATGGTGGATCTGCCTTGCCTGAAACCCGCTTGCTCTTCCGCTAGAATAGCTTCAGTTTCCAGCCAGCTAGTTAGCTTGATATAAAGATGTTTGGCATATAGTTTGCTGGGTATAGGCAGAAGGCTGATTGGTCTATAACTCGCCGGGTCTGTCATGGGTCCTTTTTTATAGATTGGGATAATTATTGCCTCAGTCCAACCATCTGGGAGTAAACCCGTTGAATCGATCCAAGAAAATAAAGACGCCAGCAGGGGGGCCCACCAGCCAATGTTGGACTTCAGAAGTTCGGCAGGGATGTAATCATTCCCTGGGGCCTTGTTGTTCTTTAATTGTGCGATTAAATTCTCAACTTCCTTTGCAGTTACTGGTGGCCAATGAGGTAGGTCCTCCAATTGAATGCATAGTTTGTAATGTTGGGCTTCCTGGTCATAGAACAAAGATTGAAAATGGCGCAACCACTCCATTGGTTCCACTGTACAGATGGAATTAGTACGCTCCTGGTCCAGTAGACCAGATATGGTTCGCCAAAAGCAAGTAGTATCTTTCTCGTGCGATGCCTTAACCAAACTGTGCCATGCGGCTCTTTCAGCTTCCAGTTTCTTTCTCCTTAGTAATTGTTTGTAAGACCGTCTCAGATAAATATAAGCATTAAGTAGGAGGGCAGTCCCTGATTTCCTGTATCTCTGGTAGGCTGTTCTCGTTTGTCTCCTTGTTTGCCTGCACTCCAGGTCAAACCAGCTAGCTCCGTCCTTTGCCCTCTTTGTAGCGGAGCTATGTATCACTGTTGTTAAATGGGGTTTCAATCTTTCCAAAAGTAATTTAAAGCGTTCCATAATCGCATCTACTGAATTGCCTGATACAATAGCGGAGCGAATAAGCTTTAACTCCACTGACTGAAGAAGGAGGGTTAGATTTTCATTCAGTATTGGGGACCATTTGAGTCTTTTGGGGGCAGGTATATCCAAATTTACAGAAGGTATATATTGTGGCTCGGCAATAGAATAGTCAAAAGGCCGACCTGCAAGCTCTAAAATTAGAGGTAGGTGATCACTCAGAGTATTGTGGCCCACTTGGAACTTCCTTACAAAGCTGTGAGCAAATCTTGAGATTAAGATATAATCTATAACGCTTCCCCCAGCCTTGGAGAAATGGGTATATTCCCCGGGGCGGTCCCCCTCTATATTGCCGTTTAATATCAGCAGTTCCCTCCGTCTGGCAGCCTGCACTAAGCAGAGACCTGGGAAATTACTTCTACTATCTTTGGACAGTCGTGTCGCACCAATATCCGTCTGTTCTTCAGGGTCCATAAATTGGTTGAAATGCGTGTATAGACTGTTGTCATCTGTTCCTATACGAGCGTTGAAGTCTCCACACACAATAGTCAGGGCAGACGGGTAAGTAGATTCGAGAGGCTCTAAAAACGCCTCTAGCTCAGCCCATGTAGCCTTGACAATGGGGTTTTTTTGGCCTGGGGGAATATAGACATTGACCAGCAAGAGAGTAGTTCTCTTGAAGCTAAGTAGAGCGGCTGTTGCTAAAGAATTGCAGCTGGGTAGGGCTGTTAGAGAATGCGCCAGCTCCGTGGAAATGAAGCAAGCTAGGCCACCACTAGATCTGCCGCCCCTTAGAGATGGAGAGGCAGGCAGGTAGTGGCAGTTATACCCATTAAGAAATATAGGGTCATTCTGCCATGTCTCCTGAAAGAAGATGATGTCAAATTGCTTAAGGTAGCACAAAAATTGTTGATTATTTTTCTTGGCGTGCCAACCCGCGATATTCCAAGACAGCACTTTTAGGCCCCGGGCCCTTCGGGGAGCTGGATCTATGTCACCACCACGTCCAGCAATTCTTTGGTGTCTAAAAAAACACACCCGTTGGCTCTTTTCGAGGATGACTGCTTGGAGAGAGTGTAGTGATCCTCTTTTCTTGGTGATTTGGGGCTAGATTTTGGAGTTGGGGGGGAAGCTAATTCATTCGGAGACAATTTAAGATAGCTGTGCCAGGAGCTTTGAGGTTTCACACCTTGATTTGGTCTTACTTTATTGTACATCACAGGGGGCTCAGATTGTAATTCCACGTCTACACATTTAAAGGTGCCTCCCACTGTCTTCTTATCCACCAGACATTTGGGAGATATGGGCTGCACATAAGGGTCCTTCATTGTCTCACCTTGATCATCCTTTTTTTCTAGTCTGCTTCGAAGTAAATCAAGTCTTTTCAGGATCTCAGTTTGAGCTGGAGAATGCAGTGACCAGAATCGCTTTATCAGCGAGAGTTCTTCCTCCAAAGCGGAGTCCTCACTATCACACGTGAGAGGCCAGACGCCAGTTGGATGTGGGGCTTCCTTTTTTTCATTTGGTACTGTTTGATGGAGATGATCCTGCTGGAACTTATGCTTTCTATTTCGATGGTTTTGGTGGTTGGTTTTTTCCCTTTTGTGAACTTCCATTCCTATGCTCTTGGGCCCCATCAGAGAGGTTGCAGGTGCTCTATTTTCAAATATTCTTAATAGGACTATTCTTTCTTTTTTGAATAGGTTTTTAGCTCTAAAAATGAAACTGGCCAGACCATGATCTAAAAAAGTAATCAATGCTCGTACCGAGCAATCATCTTGATGTAGATACTCTATAGCGGCTATGTCAGTTGCTTTTACTACCCCCGGTAAAATGCCACTTATAATGGACAAAAAGTGGTCTATACGGTCCAACCCTGCATAAAATCTAGGCGGTTTAGGGTAATTAGCAAAGACAAGCTTTTGTGGGATTAGGACTAAACTCCATTCTCTTTTGGGACACAACATCTGTCGAGCTTGGGAGGAGTGGTTCCCCTCAATAGTTTGGGTCGCCTGCTCACCTCTGTCTACAGATTCTGTGCTGGCCATAAGAGGACTCTGGGGCGGTATAACTGTAGATGGATTAGTTCCTTTATCCCAGCTCGGTGTTGATTCTTCAAAACTTGATTTAGATTCTTTTATGGGTGTATCTACTTTACGTGTCTCTTTGATGGCACTCGAGTTGGATTTGTTTGTTCCACTTGTAGAAAGGGATGGAAGAAGGTTAAAGAGCTTCTGCCAATATTTTTTACAGGTATGGTGAGTTGTCTTAAGCCGCCTTAGGTTTTTCATATTTTTGCTTTTCTTCATCTTAGGCTCAGCTTTTTTCCTCCGGGGTTTGCTGGGGAGTGGTGGATCCGGGCTGGCTAGGGGATTTGTATTCTGGTCTGAAGCGCTCACATGTTGTTTGAAATTATCCACTAGGGTCAGGAGCAGCCCGTTTGTTATCGCTAAAAAAATTTTAACGTTAAGGAGATCCTTAGAAATCTGGTATATCTGCTCCTGAAGATAATCACCCCACATTTCTGTTCCGCAGTCATTGGCTTTCAACCAATGGGTTGAAAGATTACCTCCAAGTTCCAGCGGTGACAAATGAGGATTGGCATCAGGTGTGTTGGCTGTATTAGCCTTTGTAGCATTCTCTGCTATGGCAAGTTCTTGGGCCAAATTTGTTGGATGGTTTGTCCTCTTGTTGTTTGTTTGCAAGTCCTTTAGCTGTGTTGACCAATCCAACACTGTGAGTGGCAAAGGCATAGCTACATCTAGGATACTCTCATTCTGAGTTCTCTTGCTCGAGTCTTTTTGAGGAAAGTAGCTGGTAATTTTACTTTGTCTCCTTCGGCGCTCCATCGGGCTCTGTGGTGAATTAGGCAAAATTCCTTGGTCCTTGTATTTTTTCCTGGTGAGGACCATAGTGGGTATATGGGTATATATGGATATATGGTAGGGGGTGCTTGCTTAACGGCGGCTTATCTTTTGTTCTAAGCTGGAGTAAACAATAGCAGAAATGCCGATTTGTGGAAGTTGCCTCCTAAACCTCTCCAACCTCTCCAACTTGTTAGTTTCTCCAGCAATTTACATCGGGGCTTGTGAGGTATCAGTCATTTAAAATGTTAGAAAATATTACTGGTCTTAAGCTTTCATACTGTGCCTTGTTTCGTTTAAAATTCAACTAGGTCTTTCTCCCTCATTCAACAGCCTCACGACGTAACCAGTAAAGTAGCTAGGCAGTATAACAAAGCAGAAAAAAACAAACAGAAGTCCCTTGGAATAATTATCGGGTTGAACTTGCCTTGTGTTTCTTGGGGTTATAGCTGCTTCAATTCCTTCCTTTTTTTTATAGATAAAAAGCTCGGCGTCCTTCCAAAGGAGTAGCTGGCCTCCCCGTCTGCTAATTACCAGCTTCGTGAAGATAGGGCGGCTTGCTGAGCCTCTTTTGGATAAAAATAGGCCTTTGGCAGTTAATAAAAAAAGAGTGATAGTTTAAAACTGCTAAGCTCGGTTAAAAAAAGGAAAAAGAAAAAAAAAAGCTTTAAAAGTGCTGATAAATACTGATAAATCTATATTGTCAACGCGGAGCACAAAATAGAGCTACCACTAACGACGCCATCCTTTCGACAACTCCTCCGTGACTTTCCCCAATGGCTCACAGTTCTAGCTACCATGCTCACTGGAACCCTATTCTCCTTGCCACCACCTTAGTCCTACTTTTCTATTTATCATGTCCAAAGCACAGCCACATGGGGCCATGTCCCATGATACACCTGTGCCTCCTTTGTTGCTAGGATGGAAACTCTGTGGGGGAGATGGGAATGATGGGAATAAACTCTTCTTCCTCAAGGGAAAATCTCTTGTAAACATCCTGATGTAATAATAGCCTCTGGGGAACACCTGTACTCTAGTCATCAAAATAGATTGGGAAACTTGTGGTTGTTAGAAGTCGCAAATCGAATCACCTGCACAGAAAACATTGCCACACAGGAATTTCCAAGCACCTCGTGTAAATTATTACACAAGCCTTTTCCTTATGGGACAACCGCATTTGCTAGGGTTCTGTACCACATTTGGACGAGATCCAAGACCAACTGGGTTGAGATAGCCACGAATGGCTTTGGGTCAGATGGCTCAGAGCAATGCAGGGCTGTCAGGCAAGGAGAGGCAGGCAAGACCAACCTGACTGCCAACTGTATCTTCCCTGGAGAAGATAAAAGGCAATGCCGCCTGACTCTCCTTCACATCTGCTATCCCATTCCTGAAACAGCGCTCACTATGATCAGTGAGTGGATTTCCCAGTAGTGATGTATGGAAGTGAGAGCTGGACCATAAAGAAGGCTGATCGCCAAAAAATTGATGCTTTTGAATTATGGTGCTGGAGGAGACTCTTGAGAGTCCCATGGACTGCAAGACGATCAAACCTATCCATTCTGAAGGAAATCAGCCCTGAGTGCTCACTGGAAGGACAGATCCTGAAGCTGAGGCTCCAATACTTTGGCCACCTCATGAGAAGAGAAGACTCCCTGGAAAAGACCCTGATGTTGGGAAAGATGGAGGGCACAAGGAGAAGGGGACGACAGAGGACGGGATGGTTGGACAGTGTTCTCGAAGCTACCAACATGAGTTTGACCAAACTGTGCGAGGCAGTGGAAGACAGGAGTGCCTGGCGTGCTCTGGTCCATGGGGTCACGAAGAGTCGGACATGACTAAACGACTAAACAACAAAACAACAAATGATCAGTGCCTCCATCATGCAACAGCTGTTCAGCAGATGCACTGATCCTGCACGGTGCAGGTTGCTCCTTCAAAAGCTGGAAGGAGCACGCTGCATAATTGACCTCTGTAACTGTCATGCGCTAGGAAGCTGCAATCAGGCCTGTGTGAATTTGTGATTCTGCAGAAGCATGGGGTGGGCTGGTGGTTGGGAAATAAGCGCTACATGTGGTATTGGGCACAGAATTCAGATTCTTGAGAATCCTTTCCTTTCCTAGCCCCTAGGACAGCAAAGATACACAGTACTTGAAAATGCGATTTGAAAGCATTGCCTGCTGAAATCTTGGAAGCCAGAGGGGTTGCTGAATAAAATTAAAAGTGATTAGGGTTGACCTTCAGTGCCCTGCACAGCTCATTGCTTCTTCCTTTCAGAGGCAGCAATGCTTCTAACTACCAGTTGCTGAGAATCGCAAGAGTGGACAGGGCTCTTGTGTTTGTGTGCTTCTCATGAGTATCTGGTTGGCCACTTTTTAAAATCCATCCTGGGACCTTAGGGTGAAGGGTGGGTAATTATCATCATTAACAAAAGTGATGCTAAATGCATAATTAGAAAGCACAAATTGGAACGCTCAAGATGTGAATAAGTATCTATACCAGGGGTCAGCAAACTTTTTCAGCAGGGGGCCAGTCCACTGTTCCTCAGACCTTGTGGGGGGGCCGGACTATACAGTGGCACCTCAGGTTACATACGCTTCAGGTTACATACGCTTCAGGTTACATACGCTTCAGGTTACACACTGCCCCAACCCAGAAATAGTGCTTCAGGTTAAGAACTTTGCTTCAGGTTGAGAACAGAAATCGTGCTCCGGCGGCACGGCAGCAACAGGAGGCCCTATTAGCTAAAGTGGTGCTTCAGGTTAAGAACAGTTTCAGGTTAAGTACAGACCTCCAGAACGAATTAAGTACTTAACCCGAGGTACCACTGTATATTTTTTTTTTGGGGGGGGGGGGAGAACGAATTCCCACAAATAACCCAGAGATGCATTTTAAATAAAAGGGCACATTCTACTCATGTAAAAACACGCTGATTCCCAGACCGTCCGTGAGCCGGATTGAGAAGGTGATTGGGCCAGATCCGGCCCCTGGGCCTTAGTTTGCCTACCCATGGCCTATCAGCTCCGACCACCGCTTTAGAGGGCTGCCTGCTGCCTGCCCTCATTTTAGGCATTAAAATTTGGCTTTCCAGTATTAATGAGAAAAGGCCCTCCTCTTTATAGCAGTCTCCCCCACCAACCCCCTAAAATCTGTCATCATCCTGCTTCCTCTTGAACAGAACCAGTGCTTATGGAGGTAGTATGATTATCCAAGAGAAGATGACGGCAGGTAACTCTTCTGATGGAGTTACCAATTTAGCACAACGGGAATTTTGCCACACTTTGCATTCACATTTAGCTGAAGACACCCCCACCCCCACTTTGCCTCTTTGTTTGGCTCGTATGGCAGAGAGACTCTGCCAGCATCTAATGACAGGGTGTTAGTTTTGCCTCACTGCAAAAGATAAGTGTCCCCCCCACACATTGTGGTGGGAATGATCAGAACTTGGCAAATACCAAGAGCTTTGGATGAATCAAATGGATTTAATTAGATTTTGGGAGATGTGTGTGCATGTGGGAAGGTTGCAGGAGATTGAATTCTTTTGTAGGGGCTCCCTTTAATTTCATCAGATGTGGCCAATTTTCTTCTATTCCTAAAAAAGTCGAGGTCGTCTCAAGATGATGATTCACATGACTATTTTAGCAGGGACAGAAAATGCTGGTTCCTCAGGCAGAAATGCAAGTTTTCTTCGTTCAAGTTCATTTGATAGCTCCATTGGACCTGAGCATCTCAGCTTTGTGGTGGTTCTGGTCATACTTGGATGGTCATTTTTGGTAAGCAGTGCTTGAGGAATGTCATTTGGCCCTATGGAGCCTTCAATGTGGGGTTCCTCAGGTTCAATTTTATCCCTCATGCTGGCTAAGATTTATCATTTGCCCGAGAATAAATGTTGGAAATGTAAAGAGTCTGAAGGAACCTTCTATCACCTTTGGTGGACCTGCCCAAAGATTAAGGCCTACTGGGAAATGATCTATAATGAAATTTAAAAAGTCCTTAAGTGGACGTTTCCTAAGAAACCAGAGGCCTTTCTCTTGGGTATGGTGGGCCAATTGGTACCGAAGAAGGATAGGACATTCTTTATGTATGCTACTACAGCAGCAAGAATTTTACTAGCAAAGTATTGGAAGATGCAAGAACTACCTACTCTGGAGGAATGGCAGACGAAGGTGATTGAATATATGGGACTGGCAGAGATGACCGGCAGAATCCGCGACCAGAGGAAGGAGGCGGTGGAGGAGGACTGGAGAAAATTTAAAGTGTATCTTGAGAACTGTTGTCAAATAAAGGACTGATAAGATGTCGAGGGGTAAGATATAAAGAATTACAGCTGTAAACTATAAATTGCAGGGAATAAATTTTAAGGAGGAGATATATAGAAACGGACTGAAGGGTTGCTAAAAAAAATTGTAAAACAAGGATGCAAAGTAGGAGAGGTATGGGGAAGTCTTTTAGTTTGTAAGGTTCTTTCTTTTTTGTGTACATGTTTTGTTTTTCTCTTTTGTTGTGTTGTATTCTTTTTATGTTTTTTGTTGTGAAAACCCAATAAAAATTATTATAAAAAAAAAAACAATTTTATCCCTCATGCTATTTAACATCTACATGAAACCACTGAGTGGGGTCATCTGGAGTTTCGGAGTATGTTGTCTTCAATATGCTGATGACACACAGCTCTACTTCTCCCTTATATCTGCAGGTGTGGCATGGGATGTGCTGGACCGTTGCCTTGCATCTATAATGGACTGGATGAGAGCCAACAAACTGAAGCTCAAGCCAGAAAAGGTGGAGGCACTGTTAGTAGGGGGTTCCCTAGACCGGATGGAAGGGAGGTTGCCTGCTTTTGATGGGGTTACACTCCTCCTGAAGGAGCAGGTTTGTAGCTTACAGGCTCAGGTGGCCTTGGTGGCTTAGTTGCAGCCCTATCTGGACAGGGATAGCCTAACTTCTGTCATCTAAGCTTTGGTAACCTCTAGGTTAGATTACTGCAACACATTATATGTGGAGCTGTCTCTGAAGATGGTTTGGAAACTTCAGCAGGTGCAGAATTCAGTGGCCAGGTTTCTGTTGGTTTCTATTTCCCTCACTGAGCAGCAACTGCAGTCACAAAACATTGTTTTGCATTCCGCAGTCAGAGTTACTGTTGGATTCCCACGGGAATGGGAGACTGGATGTGACGTACACTGGTTTCCTGTTTTTCACTGTTCTCTCGGTGTTCTTTGTTTTCCGAGAGGAGTTGCTTCTCTGCTCTCACAGAGGCAAGATGCATGTTTGTATTCTCTCAGCATAGAGTGGAAATAAAGTTAAAAATGTGGCACATACTGCTTATCCTTCTGCTGTGTGTGACGATGCTCTGCTTGGGCTCAAGATAAGACGAGCCTGTATCAGCTTCAGCTTCAGATGGGCCGAAGCTGGTCAAAATCTCACCGTTTCTCACTGGGTCAAGATAGCTTGAGCATGTAACACCAATCTTGGCTCAACTACATGGACTGCCAATTAATTTCTGGGCCCATTTCAAAGTGTTAGTATTGACCTCTAAAGCTTTCAATGGCTCAGGACTGTAATACCTCAAGGACCGACTCTGCCCATATGAACTGACCCAGACTCTGTGATCATCAACTGAGGTCCCCTCCATGGGAGGTCTGGTGGGTGGCAAACAAGAATGGACTTTTTTCTGCAGTGGCTCCTAGTTTGTGGAACATTCTCCCTAGGGAGACCCACCTGGCGCCTTCATTACATACAGACAAAAACATTCCTCTTCAACCAGGCCCTTGGCAATCCATGGCCTTTTAAATGTGTTGGGGTGGTTTTTGTTTTGTTTTGTTACCATGTTATATGCTTTGTGTTTTCATGTTGTAAATGGCCCTGTGTGTGCTGGTCCTGGGGGGGGGGGGTGTCCCGTGCGGCATGGTCCGTGTCCGGTCCGAGGCTGAAGCGGGCTCCAAGGCAGGGAGTCGGGCGTGGTCAGGAACTCTGGCAGAAAGCAGGACAGGGTGCCGGCAGGAACAGGTAACCAGCGATGTTGCTCCCACAACCTGGGGCTGGGCGGGCTGGCCTTTATCTCCTCTGAGGCATAGGGCGGCCCCGGTCCACAGGTGACTCGCCTCTCCTGGCCTGGAGGCGAGCACTCCTCCTGCGGGAACTTAGTTCCCTCCGCCTCTCCGCCCTGAGCCTCTGCAGCTCAGGAGAGGCTGGAGGGTTACCGGACCCAGAGGCAACCTCACCTTCCCAACAGGGTTGGGAGAGGAGCACCTGCAGGCAATGGGTCCTCAATCACCTCCAGAGCCAGAGCGGATTCAGCCTCTGAATCAGATTCCCAGGCCATCACACCCTGTGATCTTCAGACGAAAGGCAGTCTATAAATTTAATAAATAAGAAAAATAATAAACAAGAAGAATAATGAAGCGTCCTGCAAGGGGGTTTCGAGCAGGCACAAATAAGAACAAGAAGCACAGGCATCCCATTGTTGGCAATAAAAATTTCCAGTATGGTGGCAGTTCTTTGGAAACTTGAAAGATGGACTTATTGCACTTGCAGAAAAGAGCCAGCATCTTAACCTGAAACTGGGGAATGTAGGAAGTCAGAACACTGGGCAATTAGTTCTGTATTGTCTCTACTGGAAGAGGCTCTCCAGGATTTCAGGCGGGGGGCAATTCCAGCCCTATAGTTGCCAGGGATTGAGCCTGGAGCCCTGCATATATAGCATGGGATCTGCCCACTGAGCCTTCGCCACTGCTAATTCTATTTTTTTAAGTTTTCCACCTTATTCTCCTGCCTGCGCTCTCAGCTCAGGAAGCTTTTCAAAAGGCACAGATGTCTCTTAGCTGTCCAGAAGGGATTAGCCGCTTAAGTTCCCCAATATACTCTAATAGGATCTTCCATCCCACAAACTGTCTGTCCATATGTACAAAAGCCTTAAGGTCTTAACAAAAACCGTGGGTTGTGTGTGTGGTGTTTTTTTGTTAAGTCGAAATGTGGCGTTTTGATCAGGATGTTCTGCCCATTAGGGAAGGGGAAAAACAAACTCAACACACCAGTGATATCCACTCACCAGCTATTCCTTGGGGTGACTTGCAGGGCATTTTTGAGAGCTGTTGTGGTCATTCCTCTTCAGAAATGAAGGCTGGGGGAATGGGGAAGAGAAATGTACAAAAGCAATCTGCTAGATGTTCCTACGAATATCTGGATGTACGAGTCTGCTGAAAACCAACATTATCCCCATCACAGATCCTTCCTTTCCTGTTCTGACACAAGTGCTTGAGCTGAAAGCCAGCTGCCAGGAGCCATTTCAATGTGCTCTCATCATGCACTTTGCAAAACATCCCTTTGGTAGAACACAGACACGGTGACATGTAGCAAATGCTACAAAAATTACTTCCAGAAAGCCAAACCGGATTGCTAAGAGCTCAATGACACAGGGAGCTACGGAGGGATCCGCAGAGCCTAATTTAAATGAAGCATGTCTTTATATTCATTTTATTTGGGGGGGGGGAAGGGGCATGGATAAATCCACATATCTCGCTGCTCCAGATATCTGTCACCGTGCGGGACCTAAAACAAGTTATTGGCTCTTCTCATCAGGATTAAGAAATGTAACCTATGAAGGACATGCCCTACTTCAGTGGGAGATATTCTGGGCGGGAATCGGGAGGGACCGCTTTCAGTTGTTAGAGGTTAAGGCAGTCATTCTGTGTGCCATGAGAAGAAGAAGAAGAGTTTGGATTTGATATCCCGCCTTTCACTCCCTTTCAGGAGTCTCAAAGCGGCTAACATTCTCCTTTCCCTTCCTCCCCCACAACAAACACTCTGTGAGGTGAGTGGGGCTGAGAGACTTCACAGAAGTGTGACTGGCCCAAGGTCACCCAGCAGCTGCATGTGGAGGAGTGGAGACTCGAACCCGGTTCCCCAGATTACAAGACTAACGCTCTTAACCACTACACACACAGATTTGATTTTTAAACAGTCAAGTTTGAGAGCCCAAAGCAGCTGGCTGCTGTATCTCTGTATGAGTCACTGCTCTGGGCTTTCATCCTTTCAAACAGCCCTTGCTGGGGGCAGGTAATTCTCCTCTGTATCAGGTGTGCTTGGATCATCCAATCATTCCAGAAGAAAAGGTGAAGCTGGATGATCAGGCTTCAAAGCGCTGGCCAGCTGGGCTCCTCCCTGTGTGGGTGGGCAGGCGGCTCGGAGTGGCCCCTCTTTGCTGGGCTGATGCCCACCCAGCGCACACACCCATGTTCTCTCCCCGGCAAGCAGCAACTGATGCTACACCACTGTCTCGAATGTTGCCTTTAGAGATTACCGCCTGTTCAGCCGACTCTCAAGGCATGCCACCCAGCTGCATCATATCAGCTATGAACAAAAGTCTAGGCAGAACTGCCTAGTTAGGTGCTGCTACGTGCCTACGGTTGCAAATCTAGATGGATTAAAAGGCACACCCAAATTAACTTGCAGCGCTGAACTAAGCAGCTACGCGAAGCTGAATATTGTCAGCTAGGAAGGCCAAGTGTCCTACTTTACAGAGGATATGAAGATCTGCTTGGTCCAAGTCCTGTTTGCTTATTTCAGAGTCTTAATACCACACCCTTCCTTCTGATGGGAGGTAAAGGCTGGAATTCAAAGTGGCGCTAAGGAGATTGCTCCATCAAATGATCTCTCCTCTCCTCCCCCTGCAAGCTGTTTTGGTGGTTCTTCCCATTCCTCCCTTCCAGCTATTTTTTTTGGGTGCTGGGAACAGGGGCAGGAAAGCCCCGCTAAGCCAGACTCATGCTGGCTCCACTTCTGTAGCTATTTCATTGAATCTGGCCTAAAGAACCATAAAAATGAGTGTGATGGCCTTGTCGTTGTCCATCAGTGGTTACAGTAGCATCTTCAGAATAAAGGAACCTGCAAATCATTAGTCCATCTTCAGCATTGTCTACATTGACTGCCAGCAGCTCTCCAAAGTTGTAGGCGGGGTTTACTCCCAGTCCTACCTGAAGATGCAGGGAACTGAACCTTGGAACTTCTGGGTGTGAATAGGTGCTTGACTCCCACTGAGCTGTGGGCCTTCCACCGAGACAGCACACTGAGCAAGCACACAGGTCGCGTGGCCACAGTCTTCTCCACTATGGTGAAATGTCTTTCTATTAAAACTATCACTATTTCAGAAGTTGCTCCTATGCACATTGGTTTGCATAGTATACAGAATTTCAATGCAAATCTGTGTCCTCTTCTGCCCCCACTTTTTGCAGTTTGTAAGTGGCCACCACTGGAGGAACGCAGGTGGCGCTGTGGTCTAAACCACAGAGCCTAGGTCTTGCAGATCAGAAGGTCGGCAGTTTGAATCCCCGCGATGGGGTGAGCTCCCGTTGTTCAGTCCCTGCTCTTGCCAACCTAGCAGTTCGAAAGCACATCAAAGTGCAAGTAGATAAATAGGTACCGCTCTGGCGGGAAAGTAAACGGCATTTCTGTGCGCTGCTCTGGTTCACCGGAAGCGGCTTAGTCATGCTGGCCACATGACCTGGAAGCTGTCTGCGGACAAACGCCGGCTCCCTCAGCCTACAGAGCGAGATGAGCACGCAACCCCAGAGTCGTCCGCGACTGGACCTAACGGTCAGGGGTACCTTTACCTTTACTTTAAGTGACCACCATATTCTTACCTCCAGTGATAGAAGCTCCATTCATATTTGGGTCATTACAGCCAGCCAGCCAGCCAGTTCAGTTTCCAGAGAGGCTTTTGCCTGCTAATAAAATATCCATTTACATAAGCATATGTTTTATTTGTGTGCAATGCCTCTGTTGTGATTTAAATGTACAGATACGGTTTTATGCGACATTGGGATTTTTAATTGCTGTAAGCTGCCCCAGTCCTGCATAGGCACTGGGAGGATAGAAATTTCTAAACAAACAAACACACTAGTAAATTAATAAATACATCCTGAGCAAGGAATGTGATAGCAACAAATTATCCTCAAATGCAGGAAATACAGTGTGTCATAATTTCGATGCAAAATTCAGAAGGATTTGCAAATGGTATATCATCTGACTTTCCTACAGCCAAAGGTACTATGACCATTAAATAGGACCTAGCAGAAGTATACAGGCAAAATTACATCAAAATAACCAGCCTTTACATTGTGCCTTGAATATACGTGCATCTACAATAATGACCAGAGGAGGAATGACTGCTTTGAGGAGCGGAGAGAAAGAAATACTATGGTGCATTTGAAGCAGCAAAAGCAAACACTTTTTTGCTTTTAGTATGTATTCCATGTTCTCGTTTTGTATTTTTATGTTGTGAACTGCCCTGTGATCTTCAGATAATGGGCAGTATACGAATAATAATAATAATAATAATAATAATAATAATAATAATAATAGACAAATGGTCTGGCCCAGGATACAGCTACGTCCTAGGTTCTGTCCATGCTGAGGCAGAAAATTATGTTGCACCGTCCAGCTATCTTGCCTGATACTTAATAGTATAACACACAGACACAGTTCTATTTTGAGCCTTCTCCCTATTCGCCCACCAACTCCTTTCTCTTAAGAGCACCGTTGCATTACTTCCCAGCAGGACAGAGACAGGTTCACTGAGCTCAGGCACAAAAGCGACAGTTTCCTAATGGATCTGCTCACTACTTCCTTTCGGTGCTGGCTGGCAGCTTTAAATAAAGGATTAAAATTAAAACTCCCAGATAAATGCAAAAGCTCGGGCAGGGGACAGCTTAGCACTCTGCCACCCAGTGGCCCGCTGCTTGAACTGCAGGCTCGTTCCAAAAGTAGCGCTGCATACTCTGGGGCCTTCTTGCGTACCCCGTGCTAAATAAATCAAATGCAAGCTCTGCAGCAAGAGAAGCTGAATTTTGCAACCTCAATGAATCACACAAAATCATGACATTTGCAGGGGTACGCAAAATAAGAACACTATATTTTGTCATTCTTGGGGAGGCCCAAGTAGGTACAGTACTTAATTCGTTCCGGAGGTCTGTTCTTAACCTGAAACTGTTCTTAACCTGAAGCACCACTTTAGCTGATGGGGCCTCCCGCTGCTGCCGCGATGCCGGAGCATGATTTCTGTTCTCATCCTGAAGCAAAGTTCTTAACCTGAAGCACTATTTCTGGGTTAGTGGAGTCTGTAACCTGAAGCATATGTAACCTGAAGCGTATGTAACCCGAGGTACCACTGTATACAGGACTCTGAAGTTAGGCCAGCTCTAGATTTGAGGTAGGGGGACGGGTGATGGGAGGCTCCCTTTTACATTGGAGAGCCCCCTCCCCGGCTTACTTGCTGGTGGAAGCAAGCAACAGCAGTGCTGCAATCTATATATCTGCCCACTATTTTAATTATCCAAAGACACTTGACCTAGCACCAGCCTGGTGCATTGCAGGGAATTTAAAAGTGTGTGGGGGGGTACCCTTTTAACTTCCATGTGGAGCCTGCTGGGGCTCTAGTAACTTCCCAAAGATGCCAGCTGCCAACACCAAGCCTGCCCTGAAATCTCTCTTTCTGTCCCCCACGACCCATGACGTTTTGCTGGAAAACTTTGTTCGGCAATCCGTTTGCCTCTCGGGTATCACAAGACCTAGGCCCTGCAACTTTCAAGCTTGTCTTACAACCACACAGGTTATAAAGGCTGCCTTTGAAAGATGTTGGCGACCATTGCCACTTTTCTTTTCTTTTTAGTTTTCTTATGAAAGCGTGGCAACACTGCTTACATGTTCAGATTTGGGCCGCCCATGCCTTTGTAAGTTCAAAAGCTGACAACTACTCCAGGTGCTTTGGGGGCTGCCCTTGAGAACTGCAGATGGGTCAATGTGGTGATTCACCTCCTGATAAAGGTAAAGGGACCCCTGACTGTTAGATCCAGTTGTGGACGACTCTGGGGTTGTGGCGCTCATCTTGCTTTATTGGCCGAGGGAGCTGGCGTACAGCTTCCGAGTAATGTGGCCAGCATGACTTCTGGCGAACCAGAGCAGCACACAGAAATGCTGTTTACCTTCCCGCCAGAGTGGTACCTATTTATCTACTTGCACTTTGACGTGCTTTCGAACTGCTAGGTTGGCAGGAGCAGGGACTGAGCAACAGGAGCTCACCCTGTCATAGGGACTTGAACCGCCAACCTTCTGATCGGCAAGCCCAAGAGGCTCAGTGATTTAGACCACAGCGCCACCCGCATCCTTAAAACACCTTCTGATAGGGCCACTGAGAAGACATTGCTGCTGCTTCCAGGCTCAGGTTCAAGGTGTCCTTTAACATTAGCTGATGATAATCTGCTGAAGCAGCTGCAGCAGCTGCAGCAGCTGGTTCTACTGGCTTGGGTCCAGCATTGTCTATGGACCATTTCGCAGGAGACATTATTGCTCCTATGTGGAGATGATCTCGAGGCAGAGACGGTGTATATATATTGTGTAAAGTACACTGTGAAAGTTTGGATGTCGGGAAGGTGCTATAACCCCCAAGAGCACTAAACTAGTTCCAAGCAGTCCAAGGAACATTTGCAGTGCTCCAATTTCACACTAAAGACTCATTACCTTCAACAGCAATTCTGCAAAGCAGAAACGTTAATAGGAAAGCCGCTCCATGCTGCAGTAAAGAGGCAGCCGGCAGAGTCCTTGGGGAAATTGTCTAGGCCAGAAAGTCTCCTATCACCGCCTGATTGCCATTTAGAACAGGAACACTTCCATAGTCTCAAGGACCATTCAGTTCTCCAGACAACTATTTGGGAGGCAAGAGATTGTTGCTTTTCTCTCGCACAAATGGACCACCTCTCAGATGAGCAGGCTCAGTGCTAAGTTGGGTGCCGTTTTAGCAGTATAGAGATTTACAATCCTGGAGCTCAAGCACAGAGAAAGAGCCGAGATGTTACATACAAAATCGAAGCAGGAAAGGAAGAGTACCATCGTGGGAGAATTTCCAATTGCTTGACTCCCTGTTTTTGAAGACTTACAACAGGGTTGGGGAACCTGTGGCCCTCCATATGTTGTTGGCCTATGACTCTCACCTTCCCCCATTGTTGGGCTTATTGACTGGGGCTGATAGGAGTAGGAGTATGACAATATCTGGAGCACCAGTGGCTCCCCATCCCATCCCTGTCTTATTAAGGTGTTGTAAGAAAGAGACTGAGAATAGCATCATAGACTAAGCTGCTGCCCAAAGGGACAGTGGTCCTCCGAGGAAACATCTGTTCAGACTAACTTGATTTGTTGCAGAAATGGCTGCAACGGCTTGATTCTAGAAGATCTGGAACCAAGGTGAAACTCTTTGAACGGCCTTGAAGGGAGATGTAATGTTGCTAACTTCATAGGATTAGAACACTGCTGGGTTTCTGGTATACTATTAAATTTGCTGTCACTGTGGAATCATTCTTGCAGTTCTTGATTTTCTGGTGCACTGTTGTTTTCATTTTTTGCATGTTTGACTCCAACTTATTCTCCGAGGAAACTGAAGACGGCTCAGTGGTAGAGGACTTGTTTTGCATGACGAAAGTCTCAGGGTTCAAGCTCCAGTATCTACAGGTAGGGCTAGGATAGACCTTAGAGAGCAGCTGCCAGTCAGTCTAGACACTACTGAGTTGGATGAACCAATGGTCTGGTTAGGTATAAGTCAGCTTCCCAAGTTCTTATTAAATAATAGTACAGCATGAAAGAAAGGAACCACACACTAGCCAATAAAACACAAATTGACAAATTGAGTCATTAAAATAAACATTACCTACACCAGCATAAAAGTTATTTCACGAGCCTAATAATAATAATAATAATAATAATAATAATAAAACAAACAAACAAACAAACAAACAAACACATTTATTACATATACCTGGCCCATCTGGCCAGGCCTCCCCTGATACCCTGGGTGGCTTCCAACAGGATATTAAAAACACAATAAAACATCACACATCAACAACTTCCCTAAACAGATATCCTCTAAAAGTCAGATAGTTGTTTATTTCCTTGACATCTGATGGGAGGATGTTCCACAGGGCGGGCGCCACCACTGAGAAGGCCCTCTGCCTGGCTCCCTGCAACTGCCAGAAGGCCCTTGAAGCTGGACCTCAGTGTCTGGGCTGAATGATGGGAGTGGAGACGCTCCTTCCGGTATACTGGGTCAGGGCCATTTAAGGCTTTAAAGGTCAACACCAACACTTTGAATTGTGCTTGGAAATGTACTGGGAGCCTTAGTACAAATGCATGTGTCAAAGAGGTCAGGCATGGAATGCCCTGAGGGAGGAATTAACTCTTTAAAGTGCACTTACAAGTTAGGAAAAGGCATGTCCATCAATCCTACGTCTCTCAGCTACCCAATGAGGCGGTTGGCGAAACAGCTTATGTATCTCCCCCAACCAAGCTGCAGGCAGGCAAGCGAAGACTCCACCTGTGTGTAGCCTTCTGCTCCTCTTGCTTCAGTCCTCTTTGGGTCATGGGAGACAGCGGAGAAGGAGAGGTGGGAGCAAGAGGAGAAGGAAGAGGTGTGAAACCCTTTGACTCTCAACCAGCCCGACTTTTCTCTCCCTCCTCCTCCACCTGTTCTTCACTCTCCAATCCTGCAACTTCTCCTGCCTCTGACTCTCATCTTCTGGCTGTTACAGGCTACCCCAGTTCACTGCTCCCATCTTCCAAGCCAGCCTCCGACCCCTGCTTTCTCATGTGCATAAGCCTGCCCATATTCTGCAATATCAAGTTACAGTATAGGAAAATGGGTGCTATTAACAGTAATCCTTCTAGTTGGTTAATTGGTTCAGCAACTTCCATGGACATGACATGTGATGCTAATTATTTCCTGTGAGAGTTAAATGATAACCAATCAGAGGCAGCTACAGGAGAGCTATGAGATTAAGGTGAGGGTCAGATGCCTTGTCAATCCCAGCAGGTATATAAGAGGACGACCCGGCCTGCCCAGGCCATAGGCCTGCCCATATTCAGCAATATCAAGTTACAGTATAGGAAAACTGGTGCTATTAACAGTAATCCTTCTAGTTGGTTAATTGGTTTGGAAACCCATTCATCAGTATCCAGCCATCACTCCTCAGGGTCCAGTGAGTCTCTGACATTGTGTCTTCCCTGGGGGCCTGAGAAGACACAATGGAGTCCACTTTGCTTGGTGGAGGGTTCCACAGGATGGGCGCCTCAGCAGGAGAAAGACCAGTTGATTCTGGCTTTGTCTAAGGAGGGCCTCAGATAAGGAGTGGAGTATGCTGAGAGGACCACATGGAAGACCGCAGCCTTTGAGCTACCGTGGTCCCAATCCATTACTCCAGACGTTGACTGTAGCTGGCCCTTCCCTGTTTCAGAAGAGTGTTCTGCAAGTGCGGTGTTGACTTTTAGTTGTCCTTGGCTTTTAAATGGCCTCGCAGGAGTGATAACCTGATTTGAGAAGCAAGATGACTAGGCTAAAATGGAGCATCCTTATTAAGCAGAAATTAGCTGAATCAAATTGGCCGAACAAGCCCCATGTGCAAAGCAACTGTCGATGCCTCTCAGTCAGTAGCTGGCTCAGTAATGGGTTTCTAGAGCGAAAAGGAAGAGCTCCAGGTTATTAGGGACAGACTTGCACTTTCTTCGTTAATAATGAGAGAGAGAGAGAGAGAGAGAGAGAGAGAGAGAGAGAGAGAGAGAGAGAGAGAGAGAGAGAAGCAGCCAAAGACTGCTTGACAATTCTCTTCTGGGGGAAAGGGAAAGTGCCTTCTAGTTGTTTCATTGCAATTTCGCTTCCAGCAGGATGTCATTTGGTGAACAGCCGAGACCTGCGATGTACTCTGGATTCTGAGCTGTCAGATGCATTAGAAGCCCTGAGATGTGCACTTTGCAAAAGGGTAAATGCTAGCGGGGAGCTGCAAAACCCCAGCCCAGTTCTAAAAGTCAAGGCAAGCCGGCCTTCTGCTGACGGTGCAGGTGGCAAAAAGGGCCATTTCTGAATCTGCAGGTTGCCAAGAGACCCTTCAACAGACAGAATGCTTGCAGACTTACATTAGGGGGATGGGTTTCAGGGAGAGACAAAACTTTTTCGTGGAAATACAGCGGGGCTGTGTGTATGCAGGGATTTGCACAGAGTGCGGTGTGTGAAATGACATACAAAAACTTAGCTTGCTTTTTTGAAAAGGATAAAAGAAAAATCCATAAAACTCACTTCTTCTGGCTACAAAGAAATGGTGGGCATGGCTAACTGAAACTCCAGAAGGCAGGAAGCCAGCAGAAAAAGCTTTCGAGTGGGTGATGTAGCTCCTTGCTCCCAGTGGTGCAGTGAAGACAATTTTAGACTCTGCACTTAATGTTCTTACAAAGGGTGGTAATCCTCAGATGGTAATACAGTGGTACCTCGGGTTACAGACACTTCAGGTTACAGACGCTTCAGGTTACAGACTCTGCTAACCCAGAAATAGTACCTCGGGTTAAGAACTTTGCTTCAGGATGAGAACAGAAATCGTGCTCCGGCGGCACAGCAGTAGCGGGAGGCCTAATTAACTAAAGTGGTCTTCAGGTTAAGAACAGTTTCAGGTTAAGAACGGACCCCCGGAACGAATTAAGTTCTTAACCCGAGGTACCACTGTATATGTTTCTTCACTTACCGGTACAACAAGCTGCTCCTGCTACATTTGGGGCCCTCCTGCCTGCCTAGCTGAGTTCTGGACTTCTGCCTGGCCCTGGTGCATATATCTTAGTCTTCATTGCCAACTGAAATGGAGCCTTTATTAGTGCGCCGAGAACTCATTTTATGGCATACCGTGAATTGTGGGGTTTGCACTGGCAAACGTTGCAGGGGGCCATTTGCCAATGTTTGGCACTGTTTTCAAGTGAATCGGACAATGTCAGGTTTTGGGCAAAACCGTGACCCTGTGGGTTAAGGCGCCAAGGGCTCATTTTCACAGGGAACTGCAACTAAATGACTCCAGGTTTTTCCTTGCTTCCCAGTGCCAAAAGAGCTATTCTGGACTTACCAGTTTGCAACCTTTTGCAGCACAAATGGTTTGTAAGTGACTGTGCTCCTGGACAAGGGACCAAACAGCTAGCGTGAAAGTATGCAAACAGAACAGTGAATCTCGTGAAAAGAAAAGTTTTTAAGATGCGGAACAGAGGAAGCTGAAATAAACCGAAGCTCAGCTGGTCAAGGCTGTTTTAGAGGCATCCAAAGAGGAACTAATAAGAATAAGGTGACATAATGAAGACAAAGTTCCTAGCTTACTACTTCCCAGTAAAATAGCAGCTGTGGGTTACTGAAAAGGATGTCAATTTCAACGGCTTATTAAGACGGATGAAGGAGAGCAAAAAAAAAAAGGTGCAATGGGAGGTTTTGTGCAGGAAGGTGGAGAGGGATGCAAATGAAAGCGGCTGAAAGACTGATTCAGAGAGTATGAAGAGGGTAGCATTTGGGGGAAATAAGTGAATCCTTTTAAGTAGGAAGGAACAGTGGTGTAGTCGGTCCAGGGTCTCAAATAAAAGAATGAGCAGGAGGCAGCAGGGACGGTTTAACTACATCTTGATATAAGTGATGGCATGGGCATTAATCACCTAAAGACCATTAAGTCCAGAGTCTAAAATTACTTTACTGCACCACTCAGCAAGAAGAAGAACATGAACAAAGTCATTTAAGGTGAACTACAAAGTTAAAAGGGAAGCCTGCCTAAATAGTGCAAGGGGAAACGTAAATCAGACAATCAAAACTCAGGCAATTAAATCTGCTAAAGCACAATCCTATGCACACTTTCCTGGAAGTAAACCTCATCTAACACAGGCTGGGACTGACTTCTGAGGGAACTTGCATAGCATTGCAGCAGACTTTGAGACAGCCTTAGCATGGAAAAATGATAAGTAATTCATATCAGAGTTGTTGCTGCCCCTGAGACACAGAGAACATGAGAAAGAACACAAATGAATAAAACCAAGAGAGACAAATGAGGATGATGATCAAGCTGGGTTTTAGTTGAGACTGGAATACAGTGGTGCCCCACAAGACGAAAGCCTCGCAAGACGGAAAACCCGCTAGACGAAAGGGTTTTCCGTTTTGGAGGCGCTTCGCAAAACGAATTTCCCTATGGGCTTGCTTCGCAAGACGAAAATGTCTTGCAAGTTCCTGCGGTTTCCCCCCCTTTCCCCCCTTTTTCTAAGCAGCTAAGCCACTTATCAGCTGATCCGCTAAGCTGATAAGCCGCTAAACCGCTAATAGCGCTAATCCGCCAAGCTGTCAATGGGCTTGCTTCGCAAGACTAAAAAAACCGCTATACGAAGAGCCTCACGGAACGGATTAATTTCGTCTTGCGAGGCACCACTGTACACTGATTGGTGGAAGATTTGAAAGCTGCTTTTTTCTCAGTTCAAGTCCCAGAGAGGCTAGTTGCTGCCATATCCCAGTTCCCACTGTCTCCAAGATCGCAGGCAGCGCTCCCCACCTGCTCACAGCATTTTCCCAAGGAAAGCCTCTTACTTTTCCAGTACAGTGCTACCTCGGGTTACATACACTTCAGGTTACATATGCTTCAGGTTACAGACACCGCTAACCAAGAAATAGTGCTTCAGGTTAAGAACTTTGCTTCAGGATGAGAATAGAAATCGTGCTCCGGCGGCACAGCAGCAGCAGGAGGCCCCATTAGCTAAAGTGGTGCTTCAGGTTAAGAACAGTTTCAGGTTAAGTACAGACCTCCGGAACGAATTAAGTACTTAACCCGAGGTACCACTGCACAAGTCACAGGAGTAAATATCCTCCAGCTCAAGGGCCACACAGAAAGTCTCGTTGGCTTTACACTGCTATTTGACAAACCATGGAATCAGCGGTATGAGTGGGAGTCTCTGACAGACACAAATCATCGAGCTGACAGCGTGTCAGGCCTACTGTATTTTGAAATGAGCGCCTCAGTACCTAAGGCACCCTTGGCCATGTATGTACAAGGCAGAAAACCCAATATGATGCAAAAGCAAAGAACCAGAAAACCCAGTTTTGAAACATGCAGTCAGAAAACATTAAGGCCAAAGGAGAGCTGGAAAGGCAGAACATAGCAAGATCAGAATTCACATTCTCTTATGAGATGTTTCTCCCTGGCTTGTGGATGGGGAACAGCAGGGGGAGAAAAGGTTCATACAGTTGTATCTTCACTGTAATAGGTACAGGTGGGAGACTGGCAATGGTTCCTCATATGCAGATATGAAGTATCAATGCATATTTACCCACACCAAATGGCAGCAAGTATACTAACATACTACGGGAGAGAGATTCTTACTAACACGAGAACAAAATGGGTCTTCCAAATGTTTTTCAGGCACTGAGCTTGAAGGCAGATCATCATTTCTAAGGGAACTGCAAGTAGAATGGACAGAGGCATTGTTCCCCTTGGTGTAGTCATGCATTTCTTTTTCACCCACTGTGGTCTTTGGCTAAACAGGTTTTACAAATTATTAAACCACGACAACCTGCAAAACCTATTTTCTAGAGACGTTCTTGGGTTGAGTGCACACACCACGGGCAACAAAGTCCAACATTTTAACACTTCCAAAAACAGTAATCTGCTTCCAGGCAGATTATATAGATAAGAGTGCTATTTGGAGAACTTCCAGCAGGCTTGCCCCACATGCAGTGCTCCCCCCAGGTACCCAAGGGTATGCAGTACCGGCACTTACTGCAACAATTCGTGGTGAGTACCGGCACCCCTCCAATATAAAAAAGAGAGCACTGCCTGATGTACTCATTTGCCCACATCAGTTTGCAGAACTGCCACTTTTACAAGTGCCACATAATGCTTGTTCTGCATTTCCAAGTCACTGATCCTTCAGTTTGGTAGCACCTACTCTTCGGAACTCCCTGCCCATTGATGTTAGACAGGTGCCTTCGCTGTGTTGATTTCAGCACCCGCTACACACTTTAGGTGAGTCTACCTACCCAGACATGTAATTTGAATATCATTTTTTGATGTGTATCTGCTTTAAAAACTGTTGGTTTTATTTATATTCTCATCAATGTTATGTCAGCTGGTTTTTAACATTTGTTTTTATTGGTGATTTTAATGAATAGTTGCTATAGTCCAATGTAAACCACTTAGGAGGTTTACATCAATTAAGCAGCATATAAATTCTGGCAATAAAATAATATCGATTATACCACAATTTTCATCTTTTCCAATTAATGAAGTCTTGGAGTCCTGAGGCTCTCTCAAATAACATTAGCTTTTGAACCTTGTGTTCTGACATTAGTGTATCCACACCTTGCGATCGCTCTTAAATTCATCTTTGCGGTTGTCTACAGATGCACGTTGAGCTTCTCTGCCACCTTTTAAAATGTGCTCTCCTGTGTATAACCTTCTTTGTCCTTCACCTTCAACAAAACGACCTGCTGAGACAACTTTGCTCATTTATTGCTTTGGAAATGGCTCAGCTGGCAGCTTCTTTTCTCAGCTTCTCTAAAACTTCATCGGGAGTCACTGGTGCCAAAATCTTCACTACTTTTTCTCGAGATTTGCCTCCCTGTTTTAATAAAAAAGCAAATAACTTTAAGATGATTTCACACATTAACACCTGCATATTTTGACGTTTCTACATGGGACTCCTGGTCATCTCCAATCCAAGTTTCTGACCAAGTTTCTGTGCTTGCTTAGCTACAGCAACGCTACAGCATCAGCTGCTATCAGGCACTCACTGGACTCCTTAAAGAGTTTGAAAAAGTTATGGACAATATTTAAAGGATCAATTAATGTGAATGACAATAACGAACAGAGAATTGGACTACAAACCCGGTCACTCCTGACCATTAACCATGCATGCTGGAGCTGATGGCAGAGAGAATTGTAGAGTTAGAAAGAGTCATGAGGGTCATCTAGTCAGACCCTCTGCTTTGCAGGAATATCAGATGGTCCATGACAGATGGTCGTCCAACCTTTGTTTAAAGGCCTCCAATGAAGGAGAGTCCACCACCTTCTGAGGGAGTCCATTCTAGTGTCGAACAGCTCTTACTGTCAGAAAGTTCTTCCCGATGTTCAGTTGGAATCTCCCTTCTTCAGTGTTCGAAACTCCCATTGTTACAGACGTGTTTTGTGACAGGGAATTTCATTAGCACGAGTGCTTTCTGAGCTCTGGGCGCAGTACTGAGCCTAATATTTCCGATTAAAACTGTAGAGTAGAAGAAAAGGAGGACCTTTTTATGCCTCCCCACTTCCAGCTACTCTCAGAAGACCCTCTTAAGAATATTAGGGGGTGGGCAGGGGAAGGACTAGACCATGGATAGGCAAACTAAGGCCCAGGGACCAGATCCAGCCCAATCGCCTTTTAAATCCGGCCCACGGATGGTCCGGGAATCAGTGTGTTTTTACATGATTAGAATGTGTCCTTTTATTTAAAATGCATCTCTGGGTTATTTGTGGGGCATAGGAATTCGTTCCCCCCCCCCTTCAAAATATAGTCCGCCCCCCCCACAAGGTCTGAGGGACAATGCTGAAAAAGTTTGCTGACCCCTGGACTAGACCATGTGAAAAATGAACATAATATTTCAGCTGCAGTTCATTCATTTTTCAGCTTTGAATTCTTGTTATAAAAAAAGCATGCCTAGACATTCCGTGGTTGCACCCATAACTTTGGTTTAAGGTGCCATTTAGCTCCTAGCTTTCATATATTAGTTTCTAACATTGCCTTTCTTGTAACTTGAAGCCATTGGTTTGTGTTCTACCCTCCGGAGCAGGAGAAAACAAGCTTGATCCATCTTCCATGCGACAGCCCTTTAGATATTTGAAGATAGCTATCATATCTCCTCCTCTTCTACGTCCATCAACAACTCTTCCAAGGCCTGTGGTTAGACAGCCATTTCTAGTTCTTCAAGACAACCTTTTGCCGGAATTGGTCCCCTCCTACTTTTTATATCAGTTGGATTAAGAGCGTTCCCCACGCTGGTAAAATGAAAGTTGGCAAAAGTGACCTGCCACGGTTAATCAGCATGAATAAGTTCCAAGAGCCCCAAATATAACATATTAAAAAGAGAGAGGATGGAATACCTTCTCCAACACAACCTCGCTCTTCTTAACCTCAAGGACCTTAGAGAGGTAGCGACATAGCTCTGCATTGGCCTCCCCTTCGGATGGAGGAGCAGCAATGGCCACACCCACTGCATCTGTTGTCACATCTGCAAGGAGTATTTTAAGGCTTTTATTACTCAGATACTCATTAAGCTTTTGGTGACGTTCACACAATAAAACGCTTCTTTTGAAACTTTCATATACCATCAACATGAAACTCGCGGGTGAGGTCATCTGGTGATCTGGGGTGAACACACATTGTAAACAACAAGTTGAAGTGCTAAATTGGTGTTGACTGAGATATTAAGATGAGCCCTGCTGAATCAGACCAAAGGCCCATCTGCTGCGGTATCCTGTTCTCACTGTGTTCAAACAGCCAGGAAGCTGACATAAGTGTTCTCTCTACTTGTGTTCCCCAGCAGCTGGCATTGACTACAGTTTCTGGACTGGATAAGTGCTAATAAGCTTAAAGTTTTACCCAGATAAAACACTAGATGAGTGGAGTTCACCCTCTTTTGGGCCGAATTACACTCCCTGTGAAGAACGTTCCAGTTTTACCGGTTTAGGATGGTTCACCTGCTGTATCCCTATCTAAGCTGAAATAGGCTGACTTCAGTGATCCATGCTCTGGCAGCTTCAAGGTTAGACTACTGCAATGCATTCTACAGGGGGCTGTCCTCTGAAGATACCGTATTTTTCGCTCCATAAGACGCACCCGACCATAAGATGCACCTAGTTTTTAGAGGGGGAATGCAGGAAAATAAGTATTCTTTAAAGGGAGCGCTGAGCAGAGCCTGTATGCATCCCAGGCTCTGCTCAGAACTCCCTTTCACGAGCCGCGTGGAGCGTCTGTGCAGTGCTTGCAGGCTTTTCCTCGAGGAGGGAGAAGGGCAGCCCATCACTGCATTCGCTCCATAAGAGGCACAGACATTTCCCCTTACTTCTTAGGAGGGAAAAAGTGCGTCTTATAGAGCGAAAAATACGGTACTCTGGAACCCGCAGTTACTTCAGAACAGACCTCCTAAATTACTAACTGGGACTGATGATATTATAGTGGAGATTTGTCTACTGCACTGGAACTTGGTCAATTTACAGACCCATTTCAAAGTACTAGTTTTGACCTTTGAAGTCCTTTACAGCTTGAATCTGGGGTATCTACCCATAAACTGAAGGCATCATCAGAGGTTCTTCTCAGGGTGCCCCACTATGTGAAGTGTGTTGGCTACTAGGGGGGAAAACCTATTCAGCAACGGCACACCATCTTTGAGATGCCTTTGCCAAAGAGGTTAGCCTAGCATCAACTTTAATCCCATTTGGCACCAGGCACAAACATTTTCATTTCCCCAAGCTTTTAAACTATCCTGATTCATTTTGTTTTATCCTAGTTTATGTACAAAACCTTTAGTGCTGTTTTATGGATGTGTTGTTTTCATTAGCTTCACATACTTTATCATACAAAGAAAATGGGGGGAAATGAGATTTTTTTTATCGTGCTTTTCTACCCCCCTTAACACATGTAACAGCTCTAAGACAGCTCACCCTCCCATTCCTTCTTTTCCAATAAATGGAACCTCGGATGAGTTGCTGAGTTCTGGCTGCTGGGAGGGACTTTTGCATCCAGTCCACATCTAAGTTCTAGGAGTTTTCTGCCTCATCCAGGAACCAACCCAGGATTTGCACAAAGAAAAGTTCCCATAACAAGGAATAAAAAACATTATCCCCTCCCAACTTCCAACATACCAGTTACAGCATTTTGTTTGGAGCCAGGTTTGGCATGGACAGAGATGGTAACGGAGCCGTTTTTATCTGTTGCCACAGGGCCTGAAGGAACCGAAGACTTTACTATTTCCTTACTCTGTAGTTTTCCCTGAAAACAGAACAGAGAAACATGGTGAGCCAGAGAGTTTAGGCAGGTAAAGCAAAGTTGAAAAAGCCTCATGTTTTACTTTGCTTTTAATTTAAATATTTTATTGTATAGGTTTTGTTAATTTTCACTGCATTTTATTGCACAGTAAACATTTAAACAGGCTGTATCATTGTGATTTGAATTGTATAATGTCGTTTTAAAAATAAAACATTGCTATAACATATGCTGCCTTGCAAAGGCTGCCTTGAAAGGCAGCTTAAGCATATCTGAAACTACAATATTAAGACTGCTGAATCAAATGGCTTGCAAAAAGTTTCAAAGGCATTCACTCATCTCTGCCAAATGTATCTCTACCCAGAAATTCACAAACCCCAGGTAATAGGCAGCATCCCCACCCCCTAAAAATTCAAACTATCTCCTAATTTCAGTTGCTGACTGGCTGTGAGAACTGGCTTCTGCTATCGTAAGTCTGTTTTCTCTGGTATGTTTCACAAGAACCTTTGTAACCATTTCCAGTAGCTGCATCAGTCAGACACAGCAAAGTTAACAAGAGTCCTGTGGAATAACAAAATTTGTTAACTTTGGTGAAGTAGGCTGCACTCCATTAAGACGCATGAAGCATAATCCTCACTTGCAGGTATATAAAGATGTGGTGGGGGGGGAGGAAGCTTTAAGAACTGCACCCTATGGGAAGTGAAAAGCAAAACGTAGAGTGACAAATCATTAAAAAGTTTATTGGAATGTTACAATTCTGTTAAGTTTTCTGGATCTAACAGAATTGTCCACCAGTAGCCCTTGGGGCTTTTCATTTCCCTCTGACCAAGGCTTCCTCAAGGTCAGCCTTCCAGATGTTTTGAGACTACAATTCCCATCATCCCTGACCACTGGTCCTGTTAGCTTGGGATCATGGGAGTTGTAGGCCAAAAACATCTGGAGGGCCAAGGTTGAGGAAGTCTGCTCTGACCTAACTACTGACAACTTCTAGACTGTTGCAAGGGATGGGGGAGGGGGGGTTGTTGCTGTTATTGATTTTTTTAAAATATAAAAATATAATTTATGTGGAAATCATTCAATTTGGCTGTGCACTTTACGCGTTTTATTTACTTATTTCTTTACATTTGCAGTTATGCGATTTCGCCCCCCCCCCAAATGTTGTAAGGCGCCTTCAGCAGGGCCTTAACTATGGAAAAGCGGCAGACAAAATTAGGCATGCATGCCTGTATGTGTCTGATGAGCTCATGCCACAATATTATTTATACGTCTCTAAGGTGCCATGATATTATTCTGTCTAATAATTCTGTGATTCTAAGATAGGGTTGCCATATCTCCAAAAGTGAAAATCAGATCAGAATTGTTGAGCTCCCCACCCCACCCCCCAATTGTTGTTGAGTTGTGTTTATGTGTGTGTTTTAGAGGAACCAAAGTCATCGAACTTTTTTCCCATAAAAGCTACAAGAATTTCTGAGGTGTCAAAAAATGTTATTAATGTATGCCACTACTGCGGCCCGGTTTTGTTAGCCCCAAAATGGAAAACGAGTGAGGTCCCAACTAAAGAAGAATGGCAACTTAAACTGCTGGAATATGTGCAGCTTGCAGACCTAACATACAGGATAAAAGAACAAGGAGAACATACATTTGAAGAAGATTGAAAAATGTTTATTGAATATATGGGGGGGGGGAATGGTGTACACTTGAAAACGTTGGCAGCATTAAGATAAATTCAACAGTGTGAACAAGTTTTGATGGATGTAATAATGGAATACTGAACGGTAAAATATGCAGGGATTTATGGTATGCAAAATGAAACATGTAAAGAGAAGAAGGGAAGTCATTGACATTTTAAGGTTGTTTAAATGAATATTCTAAATTGCAAAGCAGAAAATTTAATAAAACTTATACGCACACAAAAAGAATTTTTGAGTTTTGGAACTTTTTTAATGCGTTTTCAGCACAATTTAACCCATTGCAGGTTTCCCAGGACGTTTGTTGCTCTGTGAACCGCCCTGAGATCTCCGGGTCTAGGGTGGCGTATGTACATATATTATTATTATTAATATATATATATTATTTATAGGGTTGCCCTGTGGGTTAAACCATAGAGCCGAGGACTTGCTGATCAGAAGGTCGGCGGTTTGAATCCCTGTGACGGGCTGAGATTCCTTTGCTTGGTCCCTGCTCCTGCCAACCTAGCAGTTCAAAAGCATGTCAAGGTGCAAGTAGATAACTAGGTACCGCTCCGGTGGGAAGGTAAA
Source organism: Podarcis melisellensis (assembly GCF_964234715.1). Taxonomy (NCBI): domain Eukaryota; kingdom Metazoa; phylum Chordata; class Lepidosauria; order Squamata; family Lacertidae; genus Podarcis; species Podarcis melisellensis. The sequence goes on along the minus strand of NC_138546.1, from coordinate 37,854,611 downwards.
CGGCGTTTCCGTGCGCTAATCTGGTTCGCCAGAAGCGGCTTAGCTGGCCATATGACCTGGAAAAACTGTCTGCGGACAAACGCCGGCTCCCTTGGCCAGTAAAGCGAGATGAGTGCCGCAACCCCAGAGTTCGCCACGACTGGACCTAATGGTCAGGGGTCACTTTACCTATATTATTTTTATATGTGTTGATTTGCCCGGTTTCCGAAAAATAATTAAGGACTCCCTTTTCGGAGGCGAACTGCAGAACGTGTCCTGGGAAACCAGGACGTATGGCAGCCCTATCTAAGCCCACGAATCTAACTGCACCGTCCCTGCCTCGCTCTCTGCCTAGCCTACCTCACAGGGTTGTTGTGAGGCTTGGGCTGAGGAAGGGGGAGACCCTCGTGCGCCCCCTGGTGGGACACGACGTCTTTTACATTTCAACCTTCGGACTCTCAGGGCGGCTAGTCTGGAAGCTCGGAGCCTCCGCGCTCTCCGCCCCCCCCCCCGACCGACCTTTTTAGGCATGGCGCCGCCTCCGCCTCCGTATCCCCTCAGCCCACCGGCCGCAGCAGCCCAGGGAAGGTTCCGCGAACCCCGACGGGAAGCGAGAAGGGCCAACCCAGCCATCACTTCCGGCAACAGCAGCCCGTTCTCCTCGTAGAGCTAAGGAGGAAAAAAAGCAGAGTGGTATGCAGGCCCTTAAACGGCGGGTTTCTTTGCGCTCTCCATGTGCTGCAGCTGCCCAGATAGAGACAACGACGGAGACTGTTCAGACTTTGGTAGGCGCTGGTTGGAACAAGTGAAAAGGAGGGCATTTCGTGCTGATGCAGAAATGGGCATCCCCCCCCTCTTCTTCTTATGGAAGGGTCCCAGGGTCATCTAGTCCAACCCTTTGGGGTAAAAGACCTTTACACGTGATATATGCCCAAGAGTGGAATGAGGACACAGTGCCAATACATAAGTATTACGAATAAAAACAATTTATCAATTTATATAAAAATGTATGAGAGCATCTTACATTGCATTTTTTTGTGTATGCATATATATAATAATAATGATGATGATAATGATAATAATAATAATATATTTATTTATTTATTTATACCCCACCCTTCCCAGTTCAAAAGCCGGACTCAGGGCGGCTAACAACAAATTTAAAGCACTTAATTATAAAAGCAGCATAAAATACAGTATAAAAATATGAATAACAATAAAATTCAAAAATCAAAAATCAATTTAGGGGAAATATATCACACACACACATCTTTGTTGTTCTTTTTTTCCTCCCCCTCACTTTTCCTCCCCCCCCATATCGCTTCATTTCTTTTAATTTAAAATACCTCAATAAAATATAAATAAATAAATACCAACAACGAAGGAAGAATGGCAGATGAAACTAATAGAATGTGTAGAAATGGCAAGGTATGAGAGATTGGAAATGTTTTGTAGATCATTTGGAAAATTATTGCAAGCATATTAAAAAGTTAACAGTAACCAGTGGCGTAGCGTGGGGGGTGCAGGGGGGGCCGGCCGCACCGGGCGCAACATCTGGGGGTTAGGGTTAGGGGGCGCAAATCCACGGGGTAGGGGGCACAAATTACTTGCCTTGCCCCGGGTGCTGACAACCCACGCCACGCCACTGACAGTAACGGAGTAGATTCAGCAGTAGCAATTACTGAGATATAAAAATGAGGAAATGAAGATAGGGATTCATTGTAGTGGAAAAGAAAATGACATGAACCATGGAAAGGGGCGGGGAGTCAAAACTAAATGCGCACCTGGATTATTATCTATTGTTTTAATTGTAAAAATGAAAATGATAATTTTTTAAAAGTCCTTTATACAAATATCAGTGTCTTTCATGCCATGTTCCAGAATGTGATCTAAACACTATCTTTCAATGTATCTGGAACTACCCTATGCTGCTTAAACACCAGTTCCTTCAAGAAGAGACGCTAGCCTAGTTTGCTCATCCTGCACTTTGGATCAGTGCAGTAGCTAGTGGAGCTCACAGCAGTTTACACTTACCCTCTCCCCGCCATGCTGCACTGTTAAACCTGGTCTTTCTTTCTCCAGACTTAGAAACTTGCAAATTAAGTCTGGCAGACAGCTTTAGCATAAGCCCCAGTTTGGGCAATACTTAAGCCAGGGCAGTCCAACTTTTCAAAGCAAGTGGGCTGCAAGAGGACCTCATACAGTGGGGCCACACACTGCTTTGTCATGGGGAAGGATGAAGGAGGCCAGGCTCCAGCAGGGTCCTAAGAACCCTTCCATCTTCTTCCCAAAGCTGGGAGAATGCTAACTAGGCTATGGGAAGGAGGTGGGAGGAGTCTAGGACCCTATCAGAGCCCCATGCCTCCTTCCCAAAGTCCAGCACCTCAATTACCTGACTTTGGGGAGGCAATATAAGGGCTGGGGGGAGTCAAATGTGGTTGAGGGCCACAAAAAAGCTCCAAGCCAAACCTTATCTTAGTACAGAGTAGCATGGGGGCAAGAATAACCAGGGAGGTGGAGCAAAGCAGTTGCAAGCTTCTCTCCCGCAAGATTTGAGTTAGCATGATGTGCAAGCCAAGCCATGGTGTTAAAAACATCTTAAGGTGTAAACCAGAAAGACAGGGAACCCATGGTCCACCTAATGTTATTGGTCTGCAACTCCCAGCTTCCTTCACAATGCTGGATTGGGCTGATGGAGGAAGTCTGTTTTCTATCCTTTGTACTTTAATTTTTTAAAAAAATTGATGGCAAAACATTCCAAGGGTCTAGGCACAAGGTGATGAAGAGCATTCAGTCTCCCAACCCATCCAAGTCCTAAAGGTAAAGGGACCCCTGACCGTTAGGTCCAGTCGTGACCGACCCTGGGGTTGCGGTGCTCACCTTGCTTTACTGGCCGAGGAAACCGGCATACAGCTTCCAGGTCATGTGGCCAGCATGACTAAGCCGCTTCTGGCGAACCAGAGCAGCGCACGGAAATGCCGTTGACCTTTCCACCGGAGCGGTACCTATTTATCTACTTGCACTTTGACGTGCTTTCAAACTGCTAGGTTGGCAGGAGCAGGGACTGAGCAACGGGAGCTCACCCCATTGCGGGGATTCGAACTGCCAACCTTCTGATCGGCAAGACCTAGGCTCTGTGGTTTAACCCACAGTGCCACCCAAGTCCTAACCCGGCCCAATCTTGCTTAGCTTCCACAATTGGGTAACGTTGATGGTAGTATGGTCACATGTGATTTAGTCATAAATCCAGGTACACAGAGATTTTTCTAGGGCTGACACTTTTCACATATGGTACTAACCACCTCAACAGAAAAGGCAGCATTTCAGACACTTTTGATATGTAATACAGCAGCTGCTTGCTTTGCTGAAGTTTCACGCAGTGAGGTATGCATCACAGACATTCGTGGCACATTTTCAATGAGATCTTCTCAAAGATGAAGTCACCTCTGTCTTTTTCACTAGCCTGATCCATAGCTCACTGAACGAGCAGAGGCATGCATTAATGATCAAAGCAGCTTTGAAAAATGCTGCTGTGACAGCAGCTTCCAATCAAATCACCATGGAACTAGCTTTTGAGGCCAAGGGAACTTTGCAATCCTGTTCCTTTTTACCTCTGAAAAAGGCCCATTACTCAGCACAATGGTATTTTTAAAGTAGATTTTGCAATGCAGAGTAAGGATTAAAGTGACAAGCTTTTCAGATCCTAGCAAACAGCTATACCTTACCGAGGTGATAAGACTTGTGTTTGAGTTGTAGCATTTCAGACTCTTAAAATGGGCTTGCATGATTTTATATGTGGTATTCCACCTGTACACCAGCCTTTGCCAACCTAGTGCCCTCCAGATGTTTTGAACAACTTCCATTGTGAGACTAAGTATTCTGATCCTTTGGAACCTAGCCAGTATCTTTAATACTTAAAATATATGCCTAGGCTACTTTAAACAATATTCTTAATTACTCCATTTTATATATATACTGAACTACTCAGTATGCTTGCATATGTATGAACAAGTAAGTTTAAAGTGTTCAGGATTTATTTTTAAGTAACGTATTCCGGGACTATACAAAATTGCTTCCACTCTTCACTTTATTTCAAGGATAGATTCATACAGCTGACTTCTGAATAATATTTCCCCAGCAAAACAGCAAAACAGATTTAATTTTATGTACACTGTACTGAGTACAATTACAGAGGCAATTTGTATCAACCTTCATTCGGCTTCTCTTCATAAGTGTTCAGTTTTAAGAATGCAAGTGGTGTATTGTGCAGGAACGCAATCATACCATCCACAAATGATATATCATTTGCAACATGTATATTTCAGGGGGGAAATACAAATATTCTTCTCCAGCTTTCAGGTAACGATGGCAGTATATTTAAAGTGATCAAGTTAAATACTTATGTACAGGTAAGAATATTTTAGTTCAAGAACAATTTGGCTGCATACTGCCACTGGAAGTAGTGAATACTAGGTTTTAGTACCTTCCATGTACAATACTTCAGTATCATCATAACACATCTGAGATTATGTATTTACAATGCTTCACAGTATTCTGTATCTTCCATCTGTCCTTTTTATCAAGAGTCAATGCAAAGTTTTGCTTCTCAGTTATTTGAAGTTACGTATAAAATATTATTTCTGGTATTTGCCCATCTTCTATTGATGTACCATTGTTGTTACCCGGTGAACTAAAAAAGAAAAAGCAGGTTTTGCTTGAAGTGGGGGATTCGTGGATTACTTTCTTCAATCCCTTTGTACCATAATGAGAATCAGGGCCCTAAAGAACAATAACAAGATAAGTTTATTTCCTTCTTCTTTACAATACTTTATAAAGTAAGCAGTAAAGTAAATTAGTGGCAAAGAATTACAATACCAGGAAATATATGCTACAGCGGAGATACTCGTTTTAGTAATGAAGAGGCTTATATTATATAAGCCACACATAATCAATACATACAGCCCAGTTTTCTCATCGCTCATGTTTAAAATATTTACAAAATAATTGAGAATATCTTACTTTTAGGGTTGCACAAGCAGTGTAACACACAGTTGGCAGAATCTCTATAGGTTCTTTGAACATCACTCTGAAGGTATTGGCAGTTCCGTCACAGCTAAATCCAGTGTCATTCTGCCCTAGCGTCTGATTTTTCTCATATTCAATTATCTGCAGTAAGACAGCATGGCAAGAAATAAAACAGAAAACACCCTGTGATTTTTTTGATTTAGAAACCACTTCCTACACATTTTATTAAGATGACCAGAACCTGATTTTTGCCACTGGAACCTGTTTCACTCTTCCAGCTTCTGGCTGAAACTGAAACCACCGCTTGGGGCTTCAACAAGCAAAGCTTTCACAACCCATAATGCTTAAATTGGGGCTCTAATTGGCACCTGCAATTAATACACAATCTAATACAAGACCTATACTAATAGTTTGTTTCAGGGCATAGTTCAAAGCAATCAAAACCAACTTCAGAAGCTCTTCCTCAGATGCTCCTTTTGTCATTGGTAAGACAAAAGGGGTTTTGCTCTGTCTTTGGAATGCCTTCCCCAATCAGATTTGTCTAAATTTCTGTGGTGGCTCCCCATTTGTGGAATGTTCTTTCTGGGGAGGTTCAGCTGGCGCCCTCATTATACACCTTTAGGCGCCAGGTGAAAATATTCCTTTCCAACCAGGCCTTCGGCTGATTGACATCCAATACCCTTGTCAATGTGTTGTGGGAGGGAGATTATTGGTTTGTTGCTGTTCTTATTTTTACTATCTGTTTTGTGGTTTTCATATTGTAATTTTATGCTGTGCACCACCCTGACATCTATGGAGGAAGGGTGGTATACAAATTTAATAAATAATTATGATAAGATGATGATAATGATAATAAGTGCTTTTGAAAGTCATCCATTAAAATATTCTGGATTTCTTGATAACTATTTATTTAAGTAGTGGCCAAGCACATTTTTTTCTTCATAAGCCCTACAGTACCTTAACAGAAGATCTGAAAACGTAATTCACACAGATTTCAGTAATTTAGGTAGTATTCCCCTTGAAATACTCCAGCTATATCAAGGTAGCAATACTCAAAGTGGGTGGGTAGGTGTATTCCACAAGCAAGTTCCAATATGGCAAGTCTGAATGGAAATCCAGTTCCATGGGACCATAAGTAAGAAACCCAGTTTCAGTAATCTACTGATCCAATATCCCAAAATGATGAAACTCTGAACAGACCATCCTTGCCAATTTAGTTAAATTAATGAACTATCTACACATTTTGGTGTCTAAGGAAAATGTGTCACTCATTAAGCACGTAGAAAGCATGATGGTACCTGTATATTAACTTGGTAATCCGTGGGTCCATGAATAGACCCATACAATCCAAATCCCACTATCGAAATCCTTCTATTAACGGTGAACCTTAAAAAGAGAAAATAAAAGAATTTGTTGTTGTTGTTTAGTCGTGTTCGACTCTTTGTGACCCCATAGACAATAGAGGGAAGTAAATGTATTTGAAATATGAAGAGAAAAATGTAATTGACTAGTGTTAAAAATTCCAAATAAGGGTTGAATTCCTAAACTACAGTTGTTTCTACCTTTATTCTGCACTGGAATAAGCAAATTCCAGTTCTGCCACATGCTTAAAAAGATACCTGTGCCAAACTACTGTCAAACGAGACCATATTTACCTAACAGATTTTCTTCTCCCTCACCAGCTTCATCATATGGCAAGATCTCCAGAAAAGATAAGCTCAGGCTTCTGTTTGTCTGACAAATAGGGGCAAAGGGCATAATCCCCTCAGCAGGACTCCCTCCCCTTCTGAATCCCCTCCCCAGAAAGACTTGCGAAGTCAGTTCTGTTCTCATCTTCTGAAAATGAAGTTAAAATGCTTATTTCATCAGGGATTCAGAGGGCAATATAGACTACTTTAAAAAGAAAAATAGGAACTATTTGATTTGCTGCTAGTAGTTTTATCAGTTGGGGGGGGGGTTAGTGATTCAATTCAGGAGTTGTTTTATTCCAATGTCTGCTATCATTATTATTTACATTTCTTAGACTCCTTTCTCAAAACAATACCCAAGGTATTTACACAAACATTTAAACAATATTTCTAATAGTAATTAGTCTGTATAAAACCAACTCCTCCCAATACAAATTAACAAAATCAACACTGGAACAACAACAATAAAAGGGACAAAACATCCCATCTCATGGTACTTAACCTGGTATTGTAAGCAACCTCTTGAACTTGCCTAAATGTTAGAAGCTTTGGCCCTTCTTTTAATGCTCTTTTATACAAGTATTATTTAACTGATCCCCATTATCTTTAGTGAAATACTCCAAGTCAACACACAAGAGCATCTGGTGCAACAGCATAGTGTGCTGAACATAAGCTTCAAGCAGTCTCTTCTGAAGAAGACCTCACTGCGAGAGGCCAAGTTACAGGGAACCAGGCAGAGGGCCTTCTCGGTAGTGGCGCCCGCCCTGTGGAACGCCCTCCCATCAGATGTCAAAGTGATAAACATCTACCTGACATTCAGAAGACATCTGAAGGCAGCCCTGTTCAGGGAAGTTTTTAATATGTGACATTTTAGTGTATCTTTCATCTTTGTTGGAAGCCGCCCAGAGTGACTGGGGAAACCCAGCCAGATGGGCGGGGTACAAATAATAAATTATTATTGTTGTTGTTGTTGTTGTTGTTGTTGTTGTTGTTGTTGTTGTTGTTATTATCACTGTGCTTTTGTAAGCACCTGGGCCAGGATTCAGAGAGCTGTATAACCAGTTCTATGCACCCAAAAGAGGCACTAGGCTTTCTTTTTCCTTTTTAAACAGCAGCCACCCATGCCACATGGCAAGCTGTTTTTGAAACTTAGGGTACTTTCAATCGTACCACAACAGTTGTGGCATGGTATTTTGCAGGGTAGGCTCAACAGCTTACAAAGCAAAAACATGTTTCCCCTAGTAGCTCTTTAGGTCCCAGCCACCATTAAGTAAATATATATTGAACAAACCAAGTGTCAAATAATAATCTATTGAATCGGACTAAGGGCCAATGAAACTACATGCACACAGCCTTAATGAATTTGACCCCAAACCTATCAGCCAGTGTTTACACCCAATAAGAAGAACATTTATTATAGGCAGAACAGTGCATCTTTTACCTAGTCTCCATGCAATCCCAAAGCCACAAGAGAAACCTTCCATGTCATAGCCCAAAGTGTCTTTATTTGAGCATCAATGTGCTGCCATACGATTCCCTACATGAGTTATCCAATCCTGTGTGAAAAGCCAAACAGCAGAACAAGCATCCTTAGCCATGCTTTCTTCTTTAATGTGTCTATGATGGCAGGGAAAGTACATGCCTTCATGGCCAGCTACTAAGTTGCTAACTGAGCAATAATATTTTGGAAGGTTTCTCCTAATTGTGATAGGCTAATCACACGAGTTCCCCTGAAAATGGACCAATACCTGATCCTGTCACTTGTTCCACTGTAACCCCAGCGGCTCTCCACTTGCTGGAATCTATTTATGCTGCATTCCTTTCCTCTAAGACAGCATCTTGGTCGGTCAATATAGTCAACTCTAGGCTTAGGGTTGACTGTAAAATGCAGAAAGAGATTTACTACTTCCCGATCTGACAAAATTCCAGACTGAGCAGGACCTGGAAAAAAAGGCAGTGCAACTGAGCTGAATATATTCTATATACTAGGAGGCCTACTGAGAAATGTTCTTGAGGCAACTATTACTTTATAAGCCTATTTTTTTTACAGCAATCCCACTGCTAGATTTTATCTGTTTAACTTGGATTAACTAATCTGGGCTATAAACGGAGAAAGACCAACATGCTTCAAGAGAAGGCTGACAAGATCCAAATACTCGAACCAAAACATAGCTTGTGAATCAAGCTTGTTATCTGCTAGCATAAGCTCTAATGTTTTTTAAGATAAAATTAATATAAGCACTGGGATAAAAGGTTTGAATGTCCACCTCAGCTAGTCTGAAATATGTTGTGTTAGCCACATATTTACTGAATAAGACTTCTTCCACAACACACAGGTTAGACTTGAGAACTATTTGTACTAGTAGTACTTTGGCAATTAAGATTTGTATTATGAGTGATTATTTTCCATGATATATGGTCTATAGATCTGTGTTCACACTGCCAAATTTGCCATTGGCAATAGACTTAAACAGGATGAAACACTTAATTATTCTGGTTTAACTGGTTTGTATATTGCAGACACACACACAAAAGAACCATTTTAGCAGTGTGACTTGTGAAATAGGTAAAACCAGGTGTTTAGTTTTATATATGATTCTCAACCAGTTAAATCAGAAATATGAAACACAAAGTTATTACAATATATAAAATTAAATACATGTAAATTTAAATGCAAGGTGTTTTTTAAAAACAACAACAACCCTGAAACATCGTAATTTTTAAAAAACTGAAACATCATAATTATGGTCCTTTGCTGTGCCTAAGGCAAATATCCCAAGTGAAAACAACACATGAAGCCAACAGATTTGTTTTTAAGTGCTTCATCCAATGTTCAACCCCTGACATGACTAAATTGTCTTGTAAAAGAAGTAAGTTCCAGAGAGTTCAATGAGACTTGCTCCCAGGTAAATAAGCCATTATCTGTGGATGGTTTGTATCTTTTAGTGCAAGCTACTTTCCATTTTTTTACAGGATCTAACTACTGCAGGATGTATCACACACATTTGTTTTCTATCCTACAAGAGACCCTTCCCATTTTTGAAAGCAGACAGCCTGTCAATGAGGCACAAATTTTGTCTTCCACTATAAAAATGATTAAATTAATTGAGGATAACTGTTCCCATAGGCAATTCTCATTATTGGCAGCTAACATCTTAACTGCAGGGATTAAACAAAAAATGAATGAGCAACATTACAAATATGATTTAACAAAATCTGGAGAATAAAGCTGCAGTCTTATGCAGATTTTCTGAGAAGCAGGTCTTATTGAGATCAACAAGGCTTACTTCAACATAAACATCACTGGATCAAGCTGCAAGAGCATCACAAAAATACAAAAAAGTCAGATTTCTGAGCAAACAAAATATACTGTATTGTTTTCTTGCTACTTTTCTCGCACCAATGACCATGTTGTTAAACATAGATGATTTAATCTCTAGTAAAAGGGCCAACAGAACTGGAACCTTAGCACATATTTTAGACATTATATCTAAAAACATAGAGAACCTTTCACTTTTTGCAACAATGAAGCCAGCCATACAGTTACCTGCTGCAAACTCTTCAATAGTCATCAGTGGAAAGCGGATTAAGGAGAGGGCTTTGCCAAGCACTTTCTGCTTATTGGCAGATGTGACGGGCAATTGCTGTCTTTGACATTCTGCTTCAGCCCAGCGAACAACAGCTCCAAAAAGCCTACTTTCACGAATACTTAGTGTGTCTCTTTCCAATACTGCACACAAAGTGTCTGAAGAAGAAGAATGAAGTTACTTGCGAACTGAGGACTCCATCCCCTCCCCACTTCTGCCCAGAAAATTCACTGCTATTGAATGCCTTTTAAAGTTACTACATAAACTAGCTTTCTCAGCCTATACTCCTTAAATTAATTTGACAATATAGTTGACACAAACTTTTTTAAAAAAGCTGTGCTGTCCTTCATCTGAAGATTACAGGGCAGTTTACAATATAAAACAAAAAAATGCACATCATAATAACAAACAAAAATAATAATCCCCCGCACACAGATTAAAGGTAAAGGTAAAGGTACCCCTGCCCGTACGGGCCAGTCTTGACAGACTCTGGGGTTGTGCGCCCATCGCACTCAAGAGGCCAGGGGCCAGCGCTGTCCGGAGACACTTCCGGGTCACGTGGCCAGCGTGACATCGCTGCTCTGGCGAGCCAGAGCTGCACACGGAAACGCCGTTTACCTTCCCGCTAGTAAGCGGTCCCTATTTATCTACTTGCACCCGGGGGTGCTTTCGAACTGCTAGGTTGGCAGGCGCTGGGACCGAGCAATGGGAGCGCACCCCGCCGCGGGGATTCGAACCACCGACCTTTCGATCGGCAGGTCCTAGGCGCTGAGGCTTTTACCCACAGCGCCACCCGCGTCCTGCACACAGATTACATAGGACCTAATTAAAAAGAAACTCAGTGGGAATGTGCATTCAGTTGGAGTGCAAAATCTAGTACTAATCTCCCCTAAAATGGTCAAGACAATCAGGCTAGCTTGGAAAGTTAAATGCCCAACTAAAATCACCCATTAACAAAGAATGTGGATCTTTTTGGATCAACATGTGAGAAGGGATAGCAAAAATACTATCAGTTAAGTTCTCAGCCTAGTCCTTCAAAAAGAACATAAATGGTTAGAGGGCTACTTACCTATATCAATATCTGTGAACCCTTCTGCACTTATTGCATCCATAGTACTTTTGTCTATTGTGTCAAGACAGAGACTAGCTAGTTGTGGTTCATCAAATAAACGAGCCTATGCAAGAGAGATTTACTTAGAATTATTTTGCAAATTCTGTATTGCAGGATAGGCTTGACAGCTAATAGAAACAGTTTCCAACATAAAATAACAAAAAACAACAAAACCAACCTTAATTTCACACTGCTGCTCCCAACATTAATATGTTTTGTAAACAAAACTCCATTTGCTACCTTCAATCCTTGCTTGCCTTACTTCTATCAACAGTGACACAAAGCATGACTAATCAGGGTTCCCATTTAATACCAGTTTAAAATCTTGGTTATGAGCTGGCTTCAACCCCTTAGCAACTGGTTACCCTAAGCAGTCTTAACTGTGGGTGGTGGGGGAAAATAGTCACAATTAAGGTAGAAAAGATTTCCCTACTGGCTCCCAGGTCTTCACTGCAGTTAGAAGTGTTTCTGAACTAGCTCTGGGGCATACACAGAATCCTATGCATGCTTAATTTTCAGTGAGTCTAATGGAACAGTGCCTGATAGGCACCAATCTTTAAGAACTGTTAAACATTGTAACTCGTATAGGTTATTGGAGGATGAATTTGAATCTGATACACCAGAGGCTGATAACACTGAATATCAGAAACCACCAAGCTTCACGCCATTTTCTTCCAATAACAAAAGATGAAAAACTTAACAACTGATCACTAGCTCATGCTGTATTTATAAAACAGTCCTGAATGCTAAGCAATTTGTCTTTCCACAGTGTTGTTCACAACACACACACACACACAGGCTGAATCAGGATCATGAGCAGGATCAAATGTGTGAGTTATCATAATTTCCATATTCCAGCATCATTCACAACTGCTTTACTGCGTGCTCAGATCTACGCAATTAGGAAAGTAACAGACACATATTTCAAGTTAGCTCATTAAGTATGCAAGTCAGCAGGTTACCTGAGTAAGCAGCATAAAGGCATTGTCTGCCCGAAGGTGCTTAGTGAGAAATTCAACACAATGAGCTTCTAAGGCTGGGACAGCGTACTTCTTGGCTGTGTAGAGAGTGGTCATAACGGTTTCGGGACCAATCTGAACTTCATCTGAATACAAAAACCTAGGAATCAAAGAAGAGCAAGTTATGAGAACAGTGCTTGATGACAATTAAGGCAGCCGCCCTTTATAACATGAAAGGCCCATTGAACTTACTTTGAAGTACATACACATAGCACTGAGCTGAAAGTCACTCAAGATCCTAATATCCTTTGTTCTGCAGAGCTGGTTCTACAGCATATGGCAGGCAATCCTACCCCAAATATTAACGGACAATCTTGACTATCTGCAGAAAGTCAGCAGCTTTACAAACCTGAAAGGTCGGAGATTGCCTTACGATGCAAAAACAGACCAGAAATACTACATTCCTAGAAGAATGGTTTAGAGCTTCTTTGTTACTGACCAGATATAAACTCAGATTCAAGTATTTTGACTTCCAACTATTTTCATCTTGGGCTCTTAGGCTGCATCTTCCAGATCATACACACCACAGCAGCATCTCCACACCCAAATCTATATTCTATTCAAAATCCACACCAAAACTCTGATCCGCAATAACTGGTTTGAATGAGGAGTTAACATAAAAGGTCAGGCACTAGACAATTCTCTCTGCCGTGCAAAAGAAAAAAACTCAAGATTGCAATACCATCTTGTGCAGAGAACAAGCACTGCCAGTTGCTTGACACCACAAGACCTCTATCCATGTCCTCCAAACAGGGAGTGAGACTTCACCAATAGATCTATCAATGCACTCACAGAGGGAGTGTACACTAAATCTTGTGCAGCATGACTTTTTACACAATACCTGGAAGAAGCAATTCCAGGATTGCCATAACTGGCATAATTAAGTGAAGCAAAACCCAACACAGTAAGCCCCTGGTTCAAATCTTCCCTCACTAAGCCACTGACCAGTGGGTCTTTCAGGAAATCAAAATCTGTGCCACAGCCTCCAAGGTCACATTCCACAGACCAGGTTACATTTGTTTATTCATAACATTGATTTATATGTCAGTCTTGAATTTAAGCGGTCCCTTGCTGGTCACAGGTGACAAGGAGTTCCAAGTGCAGTGACAGAGATGGGATGGAAGACTCTATCCTTCTTTGGCACCCAATAATACGAATCAAGCAAGCTGTCAGAGGAAGAAAAACCCGTCCATCACATCCAGCTTAGAAAAATATGTGCAGAAAGTTAAATTATGGAATTAGCTACCTTAGAATATGGTTAGGGCCACCAACTTAGATGGCTTTAAATGGGGAAGTAGACAAATTCATTAAGGGTAATAGCTTACAAGTTATGATAGCTGTATATTCCTTCAAGTATCAGAGGAGGTATGCATCTGAATGTTAGTTGTTGTCCCATAAACAGTTGGTTGGCCAATGCAGAAAACAGGGTGCTGGACAAGTTGGTCCTCCGGTCTGATCCAATAGGATGGTTCTTGTTTTCTTAAAATGCTGCTGTAGAAAGGACAGTTTCCACTCTCTCCTGTACTTATGGTATAGGAGGTATATGGTATGGTATAGCTTATGGCAGTCCAGCTACTTTTGTTGATTATACTCTAAGAACTGCATAGCCACAAGCAAGTTGGGATGTAAATGTCTATATAAAATAACTATGAACAAATATAAATTATTCAATAAAACATGCTATTTATTTTTACAGGTGTAAAATACTATAAAATATAAATTTAGCACCATAACAACATGAAAAGGGTCCTACTGGATTAATAGCCTTCTCCCATTGTTGTTCCTCGCAAACTGGTAGTCAGAAGCATACTGTGTCCAATACTGGGAAACATAGCCATCATGCTAGCCACAAACAACTGGCTGCCCAACCCCATTTTTATAGCCACCTAAGGCAACACCCACACCATAAATTTAAAGCACTATGCCACATTAAACGGCCATGGCTCCCCTCATGTAGAATCCTGGGAACTGTAGTTTGTTAAGGGCACTGAGCGTTGTTAGCAGACCTACTTAATCCTTTTCCAGAGCTACAATCCCCCAACAACTCTGGGAACTGCACCTCTGGGAGGGGAATAGAATCATAGAGTTGGAAGAGACCCTGTTTGATCGTGTTTTTAATATGCTGTTGGGAGCCACTCAGTGGCTGGGGAAACCCACTCAGAAGAGCAGGGTATAAATAATAAATTTATTATCATCATCATCTAGTCCAACCCCCAGCAATGCAAGAATATGCAGCCATCCCACACAGGGAGCGAACCTGCGACCTTGTCAGCACCATGCTCTGACCCACTAGGGATGTGGGTGGCGCTGTGGTCTAAACCACTGAGCCTCTTGGGTTTGCCGATCAGAAAGTCGGTGGTTCGAATCCCAACGACAGGGTGAGCTCCGGTTACTCTGTTGTCCCAGCTCTTGCCAACCTAGCAGTTCGAAAGCACGCCAGTGCAAGCAGATAAATAGGTACCACTGTGGCGGGAACATGAACGGCGTTTCCATGCGCTCTGGTTTCCGTCACGGTGTTCCATTGTGCCAGAAACGGTTCAGTCCTGCTGGCCACATGTCCCAGAAAGCTGTCTGTGGACAAATGCCAGCTCCCTCGCCCTGAAAGCGAGATGAGCGCCACAACCCCATAGTCGCCTTTGACTGGACTTAACCGTCCAGGTGTCCTTTACCTTTTACCTCTAACCCACTGAGCTATCCAGCTGATGGAAAGGGGGGGGTCTCCTAAGAGCTCTCAGCACCCTTAACAAATTACAGCCCCACAATTCCTTGGGGAGAAGCCCAAGGACTGTTTTTAAAGCGGTACCATAGCGCTTCGAAGGATGGTGTGGACGCGGCCACATCTTGACAATGCCTCGCGCACGGAGCGTATATCCAGCAGCCACCGCCGTCGCGACCCACCCTTCCTTCCTCCTCGACGGACCTGAGCAGGGCGAGGAAAGCGGCGGGCTCCACGTCGGGCAGCTCGATCTCGGCCGAGGTGGTGGCCATGCCGCCGTTGAACATGGCGTCGAAGACGGCGCTGCCGGCGGCCAGGACGAAGCGGTGCGCGGGGATGCGTTGCTGGCCCGGCCCGGGCGCGCCCCCTCCGGCCCTCGGCCCGCCTTTGCCCACCACGAAGCGCACGTCGCTCAGCAGCTCGTTGGCGAAGAGGAAGGCGAAGCGCTCCCGGAGAGACCGCTTCGTGGCCTGCCAGTTGTACACCGGCTCGCGCTGCACCACCACGGGGGCCACGGCCGGCGACGACGACGACGAGGCCGCCACGGCGACGCCGGCCGCCGACGCCGCCTCCGAGGGCCCCGACGACGCTGTCGCCTCAGGGCCGCCCGCGGCCGCCATCGCGAACCCTCTTCAGGCCGGCGCACGCGCACTCGCGGCCTCTTGGCTCACAATGGGTGGCCCCTTTCTCCAAGCTGCGCCGGCGCGGCGTTACGCAGGCAGCGCGGCGACGCACACCCGGGCTTGGTGCGCCCGAGGCGAAAGCTTGAAAGCGCCTGCGCACAACTCACAGAGATAAAATGGGAGAGAGAGAAGCATTCCATTGTGCGAGTGGGTCGTTTCGTGGTTCATTTTGGGGGAAAGGGAGGGTGGGCGTTTGTATTCCGCAGAAATCAATAGAGTTGCCCAGTGGAGAGTTCCTGCACATTCTTATTCAGGTTTTGTTTTATTGTTGATTTTAATTTTTGGTTCCTCAGCGTTAATAAAAAGAAGTCATGCCCATCCCTAGTCATTATTCCCATATTGCCAGTGGGGGCCCTGCGAACTAATCCACTGGTAGCCTGACACTTTTCCAAGCTGGGAATCAGAATGGGAGCATCTCCAGCATCGCACAGGGTTCTTCGCATAGCTGTCAGCTTTTCCCTTTTCTTGCGAGGAATCCTATTCGGAATAAGGGAATCTCCCTTAAAAAAAAGGAAAACGTTGACAGCTATGGTTCTTGGGAGGGTAAAGTGAATTGTCTCCTCGGAAGGAGGATAATACTCAGACGTAGTTAAACGTGATTCTATAGGCACTAAAACAGATCTTAAGTTATTTCTTTATTTAAAACATTCCCTACATGCTCTTGATTGTAAATGCAATTCTAAAGCAGGTTACAAGTGGCACCTCATTCGCCTCACACAGAGTAGCAACAAGAAATTAAATGCTGGTGGTGCTGTGGGTTAAACCACTAAGCCTAGGGCTTGCTGAAGGTCGGCGGTTCGAATCCCCGCGACTGGGTGAGCTTCCGTTGCTCAGTCCCTGCTCCTGCCAACCTAGCAGTTCAAAAGCACACCAGCGCAAGTAGATAAATAGGTACCGCTCCGGCGGGAAGGTAAACGACGTTTCTGTGCGCTGCTCTGGTTCACCAGAAGCGGCTTAGTCATGCTGGCCAATAAAGCGAGATGAGCGCCGCAACCCCAGAGTCGTCTGCGACTGGACCTAATGGTCACTTTACCTTTACAATATGCTAGGGACGCAGGTGGCGCTACCTTTGCCTTTTACTATATGCTACTTTGGGGTGGGGGGAGATGATCTGCAAAAGTAGGAAGTTCACCAGCCATCATTTTGAGCCATGCCTGAATTTTAATCCACTTGCTCTGACCAACAAAGTGAGTGATTACAATTGCAGGATATTTGATATACATGGACACTGTTATAATGCATCATTTTCAGATCTATCAGGATCTATCAAAGTCTGTATTAAATAAAGGGGAAATTGTGTGGTGCTACCCAATTGCTGATGTGGGTGGCGCTGTGGGTTAAACCACAGAGCCTAGGGCTTGCCGATCTTGGAAGGTCGGCGGTTCGAATCTCTGCGACGGAGTGAGCTCCCATTGCTCGGTCCCTGCTCCTGCCAACCTAGCAGTTCAAAAGCACGTCAAAGTGCAAGTAGATAAATAGGTACCACTCCGGTGGGAAGGTAAACAGCGTTTCTGTGCGCTGCTCTTGTTCGCCAGAAGCGGCTTAGTCATGCTGTACGCCGGCTCCCTCGGCCAGTCAAGTGAGATGAGTGCTGCAACCCCAGAGTCGGTCACGAGTGGACCTAACGGTCAGGGGTCCCTTTCCCTTTACCCAATTGCTGACTATGCCCACTGACAGCAGAACAGGGAGAGAAGAAATTTTTGGCAGCCCATCCCACCCTGCAGTGTGACCTGCACCACCTCAAAATCTGCTCCAGAGGGTTGGGCAAACATTCAGAGCAGATTTAGGTGGGGGGCAGTTTGGCACAGTGGGGAGATCACTAAAAATTGCATCCCACCCTGTTATGGGCATAGCCAGGATTTTTGTTGGGGTGGAGGGCAGAACCAAAGTGATTGATCAGTTTGTAAGGTATTTCTATTGTTTTACTTGATGGGGGGGGGGGCAGCTGTTCCCAGCTCCTCCTTGACTACGCCCATGCGCCCTGTTCCACTGACAGATTCCATTCCATCAGCAGACGGTCACCACTGGATATCACTGTATGCATGTCCAATGCTCTATTCAGAATTCTCTTTAGCAGCTTTTAAAAGATGGATACAGCATAAGAGGGATGAGAATTATCAGCTATTTGCTGTTCCAAATGTTTTGTAACTGGAAACATAAATGTGTTTTGCCAGCATAACATGCTGTTGGGGCACACGGCTGACATTGTGTTATCAGAAAATGATAAAATTATTTATTTAAGGACGAATTTTACTGGGTCTCACTCGGTGCTTGTTATGGCTTTGTATTAAGCTGGCTTTCAAGGAAGGTGAAATTGTGGAGTGGGATACGTAAGAAGATAAAAAGTGAGGCCTCCAGGAAGTCAGCAAGCAGAAAACAAAATCAATAGTCCTCAATAGTTTCAAGTGTGACCTTGCAATTAGAGGTGGGAGTTTAGAAGGTTGACACTAGGATTGAAACTAGGGTTTGGCTTGCCATTTTTAGTTTCTGTCTGAAGCCAGTGTTCTTCCTAGCGGGTCTGGCTCCTTTAACCTTGCACAATGATTTTCGGTCAGCCTGGAAAAAATATTTATTTGCAAAGCTGCAATGTTATGGGCGTTTCATAGGTTACCTTATCCCTATGGGAGACGAACTGGACAGAGCAATACTTGGGCAACATGCTGCAGAAATTGAACACCAATATGACTGAGGCTTAGTCTCAAATAACATGCAAATTGATGGAGGACTACAGTCCTATAAACCCAGCAAACTACCTTCGCAAGTTCCCTGTTCGAAAACACCACAGAGCTTTTACTCTGGTAAATGTTCTTCCATCAACAGTTCTGGAGGGGAGGTTCCAAAAAATCGCCTACTGTCCCTGTGAATCTGGAGATGTAGAATTGATAACTCATGTTCTTATGTGTTGCACATTTTCTTGTGATATATGTAACATTTTTATTCAACTCCTTTTTAAAAAAACTAGGACAATTGAATGTATTTCAGCCATTTTCGTTTTTTTGAGACATCTCTCTATTCCAAGGGGGCTAACTGTTGTGTTGCTGCATGTACAACTCACCAGGGACTGATTTTACCTGGTTGATGACACTGATTTCTATGCTTGGCATTTTATAGTACTTTTACACACCACACCGATGTCCAAGTAGTGCGAGACTCCAGGGGTTCTAGCCACTTACCTGGCGTTCAAGTTTCCTTTGGAAATGAGGCACAGCAGAGACTGTGGTGTCTTTATGATGTATGGTTTATTTACACATATATACAACCTGGGCCTATGATTGAGGGGTTCAAAGCATTACACTTCAAGAGTCTCTCCCATTGCTGCAGCCTTCCATTCAAACAGGCAGCCCACATTGTGCTTTGGCCTCCTTCGACAGCTATTTGCATTTAACAGACTGACACCTTTCCCCCTTGATCACACCACAGCCCACTGAAATCCTAAAACTTCCTCCTAACAAATGCACTGGCATTGTCTTCAGAATCACTGTCTCAGAGCTCAGGGTGGGGCTCCTGTTGAGAATCCAGTTCCACCTTAAGGAGCAGATGTGTGGAATTGTTGCGTGTCACATGTCTGTTTACATTCCAGCACATTATGCTGGGAACTTCTGTTGTGTGTATAGCTTTTGCTTTTAGCTGTTCTCTCTGAGACGACATGAGAGAGAGATGACATGTTTCCTTGTCCTGATTTATGATTAATAAATCTGTAGTTGTAGTATGCTTCCACAAGCCTCACGCCTATTCTGTGTGTGCAGTTCCATCTGCTGATAATGTGCCCTGGCTGAGTAAGCCCAGGTCGCTGATTACGTCGGAACAGAAGCGATGGTCTTCACAGTGGGATGGCTGGAAGGGAACGGCCCAGCCGGGGCTAGCCAGCTGGCCTACCGGCCATCTTTATGCCGACAACAGCTCCACCCAACTGCCAGCAGGCAGAGAGTCTTTGCTTTGCCAATTGCTTCCTTAATAGCTCTGCCCCTTCCCTTTGTCCCCTTTTAATGGTCCATCTCTCCGAGCAATTATCTGGCACAGGAAGTTGGTCTGACCTGTACTTACTAAATCCAGCATCTGTCAGCCTATTTTAATACTCCAAGCATTGATTAATTTCTAACACTTACCAAATCCAGAAATTATGGGTTCCCTGCACCCACAAACTCTGGCACCCAAACTAATAACAGTACTATACAGTTATTAGTAATTTTATTTTTTATGGTTTTTGTGTTTTGTTTGGTACTACTTTATATATTTGTACACGTGTTGTTGTTTTTTAATACTGGCCATTGACCGTCATAAAGAGATTGATTGATTGAAACCAATAGTCTTCCTGTGCTGCTGCTTCCCAGCATCTCGTATGCAGAGGTTTACTGTTTCTGAAAATAAAGGTTCCCCATTTAGCTATTGTGCCACAAGCATTTGCTCTAGAAGGCTGTGATAGGTGTACTCTCACATTCAGGGGATTTACAAATGATGATGCTTTTCTCCCTTGGCTCAAAATTAGTGCCATAAAGCACACAGCTAGCACCTATTTCTATTTTCCCTCAGTAAATATTCTACCCCACTAGATGGTATTAGTGCATGTGTTCTCTCCTGAGTTTTCCCCCCACATGAAGAGCAGTATGCATCTTGAAATATGCAGCAGTACTAAATTCTTGGCTGAGAAGCAGAGAGTGATTGAAAATCATCTCTGTTTTCCCAAACATATACAGTACTAGATCCTCTGGGCAATACCACTTTTCCCCGATCAATTGCTTTCTGAGTAAGTAGCAATTGTACTGTAGGCTTGAAGCCCCATCTGCAGCAATTATAAAACACAACGAAGGCTCAGAAGCAGCTGCCACAAAGACTCATATGCCAAGAAACAACATCAAACATGAAAACTCCTCTTATAAAGCTGGCAGGGCAGACCTCAGGAGTGAAGCCGCCTGGGTATCCCTGGGCCCTTCGCTTTTTCTCAGCTTAACCTACCTTACAGGGTTGTTGTAATGACAAACTGGGGGAGGAGAAATCATACCCTCCAACATTTCTCTGATGAAAATAGGGACGTCCCATTCCATAATGATAATGTTACTATTTATACCCCACACATCTAATTGGGTTGCCCCAGCCACTCTGGGCAACTTCCAACCTATATAAAAACCATAAAAAACATTAAACTTTTTTTAAAAACTTCCCTATACAGGATTGCCTTCAGACACCTTGGGGATTGGATAACCCCATACCCTCCAACCATCCAATAAAAATAGGGACATCCTAAGCAAAAGCGGGACATTCCGGGATCAAATCAGAAACCGGGATGGCTTCTCTAAATCAGAGACGTCCCTGAAAAATAGGGACGCTTGGAGGGTCTGAGAAGTATGCCACCTTTGGCTCTGGGGGGAAGCAGGATGAGAATGTAATAGCAAGCATAACAAAACTTGAGAGCAGTAAAGGTAAAGGGACCCCTGACCATTAGGTCCAGTATTGGCCGACTCTGGGGTTGCGGCACTCATCTCGCTTTATTGGCCGAGGGAGCTGGTGTATAGCTTCCGGGTACAGTACCGGAGCGGTACCTATTTATCTACTTGCAGGTCGGCAGTTCGAATCCCTGTGTCGGGGTGAGCTCCCGTTGCTCGGTCCCAGCTCCTGCCAACCTAGCAGTTCGAAAGCACGTCAAAGTTCAAGTAGATAAATAGGTACCGCTCCGGTGGGAAGGTAAACAGCATTTCTGTGCGCTGCTCTGGTTCACCAGAAGCGGCTTAGTCATGCTGTACGCCGGCTTCCTTGTCCAATAAAGTGAGATGAGCACCGCAACCCCAGAGTCGGTCACGACTGGTCAGGGGTCCCTTTACCTTTACCTTCCATGGATTTAATTTCTGCTGTTCCAACTGACCAGTTTCCAACTGCATAAAGCTGAAATTGCACATGTTACATGTGGGTAGGTTGCGATCATACTGTACATACAAGCCTCCCATCCATTTTTTGGATCTAGTTTCAACTCAGGCTTACCTAAGCAAAACTATTCTACAAGGGTAGCTGGGATAGTCTAACCAAAACCAGCAGAGGGTGTTGTGGTAGCAAACAAACAAACAAACCAAAAATCCTCCTATAACAATGTGTTTGTATGTTTATTCAAGAGCAATGGTCCAGTGCTTTTTTTTTCTTTAAAAATGTTTAGGGGTACTCTCATTTTGACTCAAGAAAATCAACATTCTATAGTTCAAATCAGGAAAAATAAATAGAGTAAATAGACAAAAGTACAAAGATTCAAAAAATGTTTAGGGGTATGCATCTCCCCAGAAAAAAAGCACTGCAATGTTCCAATCCTATATGCATACCCAGAAGAAAGCCACACAGAGTTCATTGTACAGGCTTGCAGCCTTACTCTGTTCAATGGAGCTTGCAATCCTGTGCACTTTCTGCAGGAGTAGTTCCATGAATGCAGAGTCAGTAACGCACAGCATTGTGCTGCAATTGGTCTACTGCGGCATAAGCAGCCATGGATACAAGTTAAGTCCACATCCTATGTGGACTCATGTCACACAAGCAAATTAATCTCAACAAGTGTAGATGACAGCAGGAGAAGCACAAAGGGGGAAGTCAGCCTGGGAACCACACACACCAGGACATAAATAATAGGGGTGAAAATAAATAAATAAATAAATAAATACCGTATTTTTTGCTCTATAAGACTGACTTTTCCCTTCCTAAAAAGTAAGGGGAAATGTGTGTGCGTCTTATGGAGCGAATGCAGGCTGCGCAACTATCCCAGAAGCCAGAACAGCAAGAAGGATTGCTGCTTTCACTGTGCAGCAATCCCTCTTGCTGTTCTGGCTTCTGAGATTCATAATATATTTTTTCTTGTTTTCCTCCTCCAAAAACTAGGTGCATCTTGTGGTCTGGTGCGTCTTATAGAGCGAAAAATACGGTAAATAAAGGGGGGGGGGCTAGACGGACCATTGTAAAATGAGCCCATCCCCTGACTTAGCCAAATCAAGTCACCGGGAGATTGTGGTAACTGTAAGGAAAAAGAAATATAAAAAATGAATGTAAAAGGTGCCCTGGCAGAATCAGGCCAGTTGCCCATCTGGTCAAGCATCCTGCCTACACAGGAGAGGCATCTGGTTGCCTAGACAAAACAATAAATTCTGTGCTCCCCTAGAGACCTGGAATGGGGCAAGGCAGCATCACAGGCAGCCAGCTAGAAGCCACCAACACACAGTTTCACCACTGGGTGCAAACTTGAATATTGGGGGAGGCCAGGTAAATCTGCCCCTGCATAATCACAAGACATGGCACACACACCATTGGAATAGCAATGCCCAACAACTGGGGAGGAGCCCCTTCAAATATTTTATTGGGGGGCTAAGGGACCTCAGCCTTAGAAGCCCCATTGCATGCAGTGACTTCCTTCTGAGTAAGACGGGCATTTAGGATTTAACCCTGCAGATCTTTTAGTCTCCAAGGTGCTACTGCAGGTGGGGACATAGGAGCCAACTCCTAGGAGCTGAGGTCCCTTCGGCCCCCCAATAAAATATTTGAGCGACCCACCCAATGTTGATAGGCATTAACATTCAAAGGTTGCATCATGTGATGGATTATGCAACCCCCTCATATTTTATTCAAGTTGGCACCCATGATGTTTATCACCTTTTTGGCTCCTATGCAAGGCTGGATTTAGGTTTGATGAGGCCCTAAGCTACTGTAGGTAATGGGGCCCTTTATATGCCCAGCTGTCCTTTGTCAACAACAAATTGTCCCTATTTTTTGTGTTGGATATATGCTATATGGTAATTTATGGACCTAAAGGTAAAGGGACCCCTGACCATTAGGTCCAGTCGTGGCCGACTCTGGGCTTGCGGCGCTCATCTCGCTTTATTAGCCAAGGGAGCCGGTGTACAGCTTCCGGGTCATGTGGCCAGCATGACTAAGCCGCTTCTGGCGAACCAGAGCAGCGCACAGAAATGCCGTTTACCTTCCCACTGGAGCGGTACCTATTTATCTACTTGTACTTGACATCCTTTCGAACTGCTAGGTTGGCAGGAGCAGGGACCGAGCAACGGGAGCTCACCCCATCAGTGGCGTAGTGTGGGTTGTCAGCACCCGGGGCAAGGCAAGTAATTTGTGCCCCCTAACCCATGGATTTGCGCCCCCTAACCCTAACCCCCAGATGTTGCGCCCGGTGCGGCCGCCCCCCTGCACCCCCACGCTATGCCACTGCACCCCATCGTGGGGATCCGAACAGCTGACCAAGTCCTAGGCTCTGGTTTAACCCACAGCGCCACCCGCGTCCCAATTCATGGACCTAATAGGTATCTAAAGCCATTTGCACATAACAAAATATGTATTTTATCAAAGCAATTGTTGAACTGAAATACAATTAAGAAGAAGTATATTAATTTTGGAAATGTACATCTAGTTTTTTCCCTCTTTAAATTTTTTGGGGCCCCCAAAAGAGAGGGGCCCCAAGCAATAGCCTGTTTCGCTGTAAATCTGGCACTGCTCCTATGCATGCGCCAAGTGACGATCCGCCGGGCCCGGCTCGCTTTTGCCTCCGCCGAAGGAGGCGGAGCGGCGGCCGCGGGCTGATCCCTCCGACGGCAGCCCAGCCCCGGCGCAGTACAAGAGGCGAGCGCCAAGGCGGCGGGCGGGCGGGCTGCGCAGAATGAGCGGCGCGCAAGCGGGCTGGAGCGCAGGTCCGCTGGGTGCTCGTTCGGCGGCGCTGCGCGGCGGGCGGAGTCCTTTCCTGCAGCAGCGGCGCTCTTAGGCTCGGCTGGCTGGGCGCCACTTCGCCTCGGCAGCAGCTCTCCGGCGCGTATGGCGCTTCCCGGCGCGCCGCGGAGGAGCCCACGGAACCAGGGCGCGATGCCGGGCGCGGAGCCTCGCTGAGTCCCCCGCGCGGCGCCCCGGGAGAGGCGGGGAAAGGAGCGAGCGAGCCCCGGGATGAGCGCCTCGGCTGCCACGGGCGTCTTCGTGTTGTCCCTCTCGGCCATTCCCGTCACTTACCTCTTCAACGCCTTGGCTGCCAGCGGCGGGTGAGCTAGTGCGGGGCGGTCGCGTTCCCACGTGCGCTCTGGTGGCGGGTTTGCGTGCACGTGTGAACGTGGTCTGGGAGGCAGAGGAGCGGGAGAGAGCTCCGGGAATAGTGGGCGCGGGCAGAGCAGGGGCGGTGAAGCCTATTCATGGCAGGGGGAGAGGCGAACTTTGTTCCACACAGGCTAGAGTTCCGGAAAAGAAAGGAATATATTGGGATCGGGGGTAGAGAAAGCTGCTTGTTTTTTGGGGGGGCATTTCCCCCTCTCAACCCACCTAGTTGCCATCTGTAGAAGCAATGGAAGCTGAGGGCCTCTGCCTGCTATGGAGAAACTGTATTGGGACTTGCTGGGATGTCTTGAGCGATCCAGCCGCGTGCTTTCTGTCCCAAACAGATAGTAAATGCGTGTAGGGGATCGGGCTGAATGGGTTTGCCTAGCTTATATCAGTGTAGGTATAAACTTAATGCAAAACTTCCAGCAGCTTCAATTGTAAGTTGAGGTTTCTTTGAGCACTCATTGTATTCGTGAGTCAGAGATTGAGTAGCATGACAGAGGAATCGCTGGTGCCTTTAAGGTCCCCATTTGCACATCACGCAGCACATACTCAGAATGTCATTAAGGCTGCAGTTCCAACTCCCTTGGCTTGGGAGCAAGTCCCATGGAATTCTGTAGGGCTTAGCAGATGTGGCTAGGGTTGCACTGTGAATAAGACAAATCCTGGCTCCCTGATTACCATAGCAGCATGATACGATGTGTGTGGTGTACACACATTTACCTGTTTAGGTGTACACTAAAATAGCTTATGTGTGTACATCTAAAATATATATGTATTGAGTAAAGAGGTCATATTCCACATGCGTGAGAGTATCGCAGTAAAATGCCTTTCGTTCTTTTTTTGCTGTTTGCACTTAGGAACACATTTTTTTACTATTCTGCTGAGGGGTTTATAGGAAGGCAAATCTAAATGTGCATTAGAATTGTTAATGTGCTTGATGTGTTCCTTGTGATCACACATTCACCTGGGTCAAGTGTGCTGTTGCCATAGAATTTTACACTGGCATCCGCACCAGTGTGGTGAAGGTGCGCAGAACTTTGCATTAGCTGGAGTGTTGCAGCCTTAACAGCTTCTTCCAGTGAAGTCCTACACACACCTAACCTGCTTTTTGAGTGTTCAGAACTTTTTCGGTGTTAATGAAGCTGTAAGGGAGGACAGCTGTTGGAAGGGAGGAAGCTGCCCGATACTGAATCAGACTGCTGGTCCCTCTAGCTCAGGACTGTCCTCACTGACAGCTCTCCAAGGCTTAAGCCAGAGGACATTCCCAGCCCTACCTAGAGATTGAACCCAGGACCTTCCATGTGCAAAGAAGAGGCTCCGCTGCTGACCTATTGCCCTTCATGCTTAGCTAACAAATGGACACCAATAACACCAGTCCTGAAAGACCTACTGTATTTTTCACTCTATAAGACGCACCTTTTCCCTCCTAAAAAGTAAGGGGAAATGTGTGTGCGTCTTATGAAGAGAATGCAGGCTGCGCAGCTATCCCAGAAGCCAGAACAGCAAGAGGGATCGCTGCTTTCACTGCGCAGCAATCCCTCTTGCTGTTCTGACTTCGCTTCTCTGGAGAGGCGCTGTGCAGAAAGGGAAGGCTGCGCATCGCCCCTTCAGCGAAGCGGGAGGAGAAACGAAGCCCTTTCCATTTCTCCTCCTGCTTCGTTGAAAAGGCGCTGCGCAGAGAGGGAGAGAATATTTTTTTTCTTGTTCTCCTCCTCTAAAACTAGGTGCGTCTTAATGGTTGGGTGCGTCTTATAGAGTGAAAAATATGGTACATTGGCTCCCAGTACGTTTCCTAGCACAATTCAAAGTGTTGGTGCTGACCTTTAAAGCCTCGGCCCAGTATACCTGAAGGAGCATCTCCACCCCCATCGTCCAGCCCAGACACTGAGGTCCAGCGCTGAGGGCCTTCTTGCGGTTCCCTCCCTGTGAAAAGTGAGGTTACAGGGAACCAGGCAGAAGGCCTTCTTGGTAGTGGCGCCCGTCCTGTGGAACGCCCTCCCACCAGATGTCAAGGAAATAAACAACTATCTGACTTTTAGAAGACATCTGAAGGCAGTCCTGGTCAGGGAAGTTTTAATGTTTGATATTTTATCATGTTTTTAATATTCTGTTGGGAGCTGCCCAGAGTGGCTGGGGAAACCCAGCCAGATGGCCGGGGTATAAATATATTATTTATTATTATTATTATTATTATTATTATTATTATTATTATTATTATTATTATTATTATTATTGCCATAGAACATAGGGAATCAGAACCATTGCTGCATCTAGATCTCCACGCTAAATAGCAATGGCTCCCTGGGGTTTCAGACAGCTCTGCCTGGAGATGTGGGAGTCTGAAACCGGGACCTCCTGTCTGCAAAATGGATGCCATTCATTACTACCCAATACAGTTGTACCTTGGGTTGGGTTACAAACACTTCGGGTTACGTGTTTTCAGGGAAACCCGGAAGTACCGGAAAGGGTTACCTCCGGGTTTCGCTGTATGCGCAGAAGTGCTAAATCACGCTTCGCGCATGCGCAGAAGAGCCAAATCGCATCACGCACATGCACAGATGCAGCACTGCAGGTTACAGACGCTGCGGGTTGCGGATGTGCCTCCGTCACAGATTACGTCCGCAACCCGAGGTTCCACTGTATTGCAGATGAGAGGCTGAGCGATGGTGGCATAACTTGGACTATCACTTGGACTATCACTGACCTGAGCCAGTGATTTCCTTGGCTTTTGTTGCAAACATAGCCAAGAGTTGGCCCCATGGAATGGAATGAGACCTCCTTCTGCCTGAATGTGCACAGGCCTGTAGTCGTAGCTGTCGTACCAGATACTATAGGTCATCTACGATTCCTGGCCATTAACTGAAGGCCCACCATAGTCTTTGGCTGAAATGGCTGTGAACTCATAAAGTCCTGTGTCGGAAGTTTGAAAGTACTTTCCTGCATTTGATCTCCCATTAACGGAATTCAGATGTGCGCTAATGGCACAGGGAGGCTCAGTGGTGCCTCGGGTATCTGCGAAAACAATCACAAGCACCTGCGTTTTTAAAAAGGCGATATCCTTCATTGCCAACGCATATTGAGAAATGATCTCGATGTTTTTTAACAATTAAAATGTGGAAGAAATATATTCTCTGAACCCAGAGAAGAAGAAGCTGAAGCTGATCTCAGTACCCAGCTGGAAAACATTCTTTCTTACTGGTGTTTAATTCTTGTTGACCCACTTCAAAATTATGACTGAGGCAGCAATCCTAACCCCACTTACCTGGGAGTGAGTCTCATCAAATTGTGTAGGGCTTACTTCTGAGTAGATATGTTTAGAATTCTGCTGTGAGTCTGAAATTCTATATACACTTCCCTGGAAATAAGTTCACCTGAATTCAGTGGGGATTACTTCTGAGTAGACATGTATAAAATAGATACATGTGTATCCAGTGCTTTTTTTCTGGGGAGACGCATACCCCTAAACATTTTGTGAATCTTTGTACTTTTGTCCATTTACTGTATTTATTTTTCCCAATTTGAACTATAAAATGGTGGTTTTCTTGAGCCAAAATGAGAGTACCCCATAACTTTTCTTTTAGAAAAAAAGCACTGTGCGTATTTATTGAACATACACACTCAGAAGTAGGACCTATTGAATTCAGTGGGGCTAAGTTCTACCACCACTGTTGGAGGCATCATCCTTCTGCCACTTACTGCGGATCACAAGTGGGGAGTATTCCCAGGAAAGTAGGTGAAATATTGCAGCCAAGTGGTTAGTATTCCCAGGAAAGTGGGTGAAATATTGCAACCTTACTTGGGAATGGGCCCCATTAAACCCTGCTGAGTAAATAAGCATAGGGTTGTGCCATAAAGGCATGCAGTGTTTTTAGACCCTCTAGGGGAAAATAACCCTCCTTTTCCTCCTTCCACAGTTTATTTTCCTGCACAGCTATTTGATCCCTCTTGCCTGCTTCCTCTCTGTGTGAAAACATCTTGACTGTATGTTTTCAGCCTTCCTGGATATTACAGATTTATTTGCATTAGAGACATCAATTTCAGTGGAGCCGTCAGAGGAGGGCCGAGTGGGCAAGCGGCGGAGAGATCCATTGGCTGCTTGCATAATCTGTGCTGGTATTTTTAGAAGCTGCGCTCCGCTGCCTGCAAGGGACATTGTGTGTAGAGAGAGAGGAACAACAATAGCTACCAGCTGCCTTCTCAAAAGGAAGAGCCAGGGGTTTCATTTATCAAAAGAAAACTGCCAGTGCCATGGCATGTTTTGAGGGCAAAGGCCTTCCGAGCTGGAAAGCTATGGAAGGAGGGCTGTAGCTAGGTGGTAGAGAATCTGCTTCGCATGCGGGAGGTCGCAGGTTCAAATCCTGGCATCCCCAGGCAGGGCTGTGAAAGGCCCCCTGTCTAAAAATATGGAGAGCCATTGCCAGTCAGGTCAGGGTAGACAATGCTGAGCTACAGGAAGCAGTGGTCTGACATGGTATAAGGCAGGTTCCAATATTTAACTGAAATCAGCCCTGTGTTCCATGCCATGAGAATGTGAATCTTTCTTTATATTTAGAAAAGGACAACAGCTCAGTGACAGAGGCCATTCTTTGCATGCAGAAGGTTTAAGATTTAAATCCTGGCATGGCCAGGTAGGGCTAGGAACGACGCTTGCTTGAAAGTTTGCAGAGCTGCTGCCAGCCCGTGTGGGCAGTATTGAGCTGGGTGCACTAATGGTCTGCTTTTGGCATAAGGCAGCTTCCTATGTTCTTTAACCTCAGATAACCTCAGCCTAATCCTTTATATCCCTGCCTGATCACCAAGACCATTGGGAGAGTCTCTATAGGTGGTCCTTTGTGCTTCAGATGTACAGCTCGTAGCTACCAGAAGCTACGCATTCATTGTAGGGGGTCTGAGCCTGTGGGACCCCTCTCCCAAACTGAGATTAGACAGGCACCCTCCTTGCTGAGGGTTCAACCACAGAGCCTAGGACTTGCCGATCAGTAGGTCGGTGGTTCGAATCCCCGCGACGGGGTGAGCTCCCGTTGCTCGGTCCCTGCTCCTGCCAACCTAGCAGTTGGAAAGCACATCAAAGTGCAAGTAGATCAATATGTACCGCTCCGGTGGGAAGATAAACAGCGTTTCCGTGCGTTGCTCTGGTTCGCCAGAAGTGGCTTAGTCATGCTGTCCACATGACCCAGAAGCTGTACGCCGGCTCCCTCGGCCAGTAAAGTGAGATGAGCGCCGCAACCCCAGAGTCGGCCACAACTGGACCTAATGATCAGGGGAACATTTACCTTTACCTCCTTGCTGAACTTTGATGCATGACTAAGACTAATAATGTTAGCAAAGGCAGATGTTTTATAGTTTCTCTTGCTAAAGACTATGGGGTCAAGTAGCAGGGCTCACACTCTGTTTTCATGACGGATTGTGGTAGATACTCGTATTTCCTTGTTCCTTCAAAGCGGAAAGGGTTTTGTTTTTGCGTAACTATCCGCTTTTGAAACAGTATTCTGTACATAAGGATCTGCAATTTGCAAACGACTTCTTTCGATGAGCTGACCAAACAGTGTTGCAAAGCTTAGTTTGCGCTAATGATGGTTTGGTGCACTGCTGACAAACTATAGCTTATGTAATTATGTAGCGAAATGTTTGCTTGCGACCAAGCCAGTGAAATGTAACAACTAAATCGAACAGAATAAGGCTGCTCCCTCCTTTCTGAAGACATGATTGCTTGTGTGATTAAAAAAAAAAAAAGGAAGTGAGATACAAAGTGTGTTTCCAAATGAGGTCTGAGAAATTCTTAACCACAGAATGCTAACCTGCATTTGCAGAAAGGAAGAATGCAAAATCAAGCAAACTTTCAAAGGAGTTTCTTACTTTGTTATTATGTGTTAAAGCAGTAATATGATTGAATCTTGACAATGGAGAGAATGCCCTTGTTTCTAGGGCTTAAAAGACAAACATGGGCTCGTTGTGTTTGCATTTTGTGCTGGGGAAGATCAGTAGCAATGCTTAAGCTGCCTTGCAGGGATGTTTATTTGCTATTGCCTGTTTATGGTATTGGACTGGATGAGGTCCAATAAACTGAAACTCAATCCAGAGAAGACAGACACTGCTAGTAGGTGGTTCCTCTGCCTGGAAAAATGGTGCCAAACCAGTTCTGGATAGGGAGGCACAGGTGGAATGCCTTCGACCAGCTAGTTACCCACCAATGCCCCCTTTAGACGAGGATGATCTGGCTTCGGTAGTTGATGCTCAGAGATCGAGTTGTGTGCAACAGTATGCCATTTGCTTGATACAGTTGAGGAACCATTGAGATGATAGACTTCTCCCCTGGTTTTAATCTCTGCAGCTCCTGGGTCACTGTTGGAGTTGGATTGTTGATTCTGTTCTTAGTGGGTCTAGCAGCCCGATTCCTGGTGAAACGAAAACCGCCCCGAGACCCATTGTTCTACGGTACGTATCGGTACCCTGCAACAGGAGTATCTCTAAGGGTAGAGTGTGGCTTTTACTAAGGTTTAATGCAGGGGCGCGGGTGGCGCTGTGGGTAAAACCTCAGTGCCTAGGACTTGCCGATCGTATGGTGAGCTCCCGTCTTTCGGTCCCAGCTCCTGCCCACCTAGCAGTTCGAAAGCACCCCTAAGTGAAAGTAGATAAATAGGTACTGCTTTATAGCGGGAAGGTAAACAGCGTTTCCGTGTGCTGCGCTGGTGCTGGCTCGCCAGAGCAGCTTCGTCACGCTGGCCACGTGACCCGGAAGTGTCTCTGTGCAGTGCTGGCCCCCAGCCTCTTAAGTGAGATGGGCACACAACCCTAGAGTCAGACACGACTGGCCCGTACGGGCAGGGGTACCTTCACCTTTAATGCAGGGGTAGGCAACCTTAAAGCCCGGCGGCCGGATGTGGCCCATTAGCCTTCTCAATCCGTCCTGCGGACGGTCTGGGAATCAGCGTATTTTTACATGAGTAGAATGTGTCCTTTTATTTTAAATGCATTTTTTGATTATTTGTGGGGCCTGCTTGGTGTTTTTACATGAGTAGAATGTGTGCTTTTATTTAAAATGCATCTCTGGGTGATTTGTGGGGCATAGGAATTCGTTCATATTTTTTTCCCAAAATATAGTCTGGTCCACCACATGGTCTGAGGGATGGTGGACCGGCCCACGGCTGAAAAAGGTTGCTGACCCCTGGTTTAATGAGAAATTATGGTTTCCCACTGTAAGAACAAATTGCCTTGAGCCTTGGGGTTATGTGCTCCCTGCCGTTCTCTTTTTGTGCCCACAAGAAGGAGAATGAAAACTTCTGGTTTCGATTTTAAAGCTAACCACACTAGCCTGTGATGTCTGAAGTTGGGGAATTGTGATTTGAGGTTAAGGCAGAATCCGGCTGTGGTTTCAAGACCTGGATTGTTTAGATCAGTGGTTTTCAACCAGTGTGCCGTGGCACCCTAGGTTGCCGCGGACAACACTGGTCTCCATTCCTCTTTCCTCTCCCCCTCCTCTGATGCCCTCTCGCATCTCAGCCTCCCAAAGGCTTGCACAGCTGTTTGTTGCAGCAGCCCTAGCTATAAGCTCCACAGGCGAATGGTGCCTCTGGGGCTGGCCAGGGGGTGCTGGTTGCCAGGAACTGAGGCAGCCTCAGAGTAAGCAAGCAAGTGGGTGAGGGAGCCCAGTCAGCCAGTCCACCAACGCTTGCTGTTGGGAATGGACAGACAAGTCCTAGGCCTCTGTGGGGCAGTGTGAGCGGGCACCTCTCTTTGGGGCTGGGGGGGCAGCTCAGAGACCAGGCATAGCAGCGGCAGCCCCAAGGAGAGGGTAGGGGAGGCTGAGGGAACCCTCCACAAGGGAGGGTGTTTGAAAAGGGATGGGGGCCGCCAGCTCTGCAGGCAAGGGGTGCCATAACTGGGCTCCTGAGCCCCACAGGGGTGCCACAGAAATAATGTAGTTTTGTGGACTCAAAAAGTTTGAAAACCTCTGGTTCAGATAGTTGCACGGATGGGGAACTTGCGGCCCTTCAGATGTTTTTGTTGGACTCCAACTCTCATCAGCCCCAGCCAACATGGCCAGTGGTCAGGAATTATGAGAGCTGTAGTCTGCGACATCAGGAAGACCATGGGTTTTCCATCTGTGCTGTAAACCAACCAACCAACAAACAAACAGTCCCTGAGTCCTGATCACAGGGAACTGTGGTTAGTTTAAGATCAAAAGCTTCTCTGACTTTAAGAGTGGCTGGGGAAACCCAGCCAGATGGGTGGGGTATACATGATAAATTATTATTATTATTATTATTATTATTATTATTATTATTATTAGGGCATGGGGAGGAGTTGGGAGTGTATGAGTCTGAGGCTTACAGTGGGGAAGGCCAGCCCGGCTTATGCCACCCTGGCTGTCTAGCTGAGCTTGACATTAGGAAAAAGACACTCTTAGAAGTTATTAATGTGTTTATATTCCTCCTCCTCCTCTTGAACTGCCGCAGTCTATGCCGTGTTTGCTTTCACCAGCATCGTGAACTTGATCATTGGGCTTGAGCATGACGGAATCATCGATGGATTCATGACCCATTACTTGAAAGAGGTAGGTGATGATCTCAAG
The DNA here is from genome assembly GCF_964234715.1 of Podarcis melisellensis. NCBI lineage: Eukaryota > Metazoa > Chordata > Lepidosauria > Squamata > Lacertidae > Podarcis > Podarcis melisellensis. Next base: position 37,821,177 of record NC_138546.1, on the reverse strand, counting down.
GTAGGAGAAGAAGAAGAAGAAGAGTTTGGATTTGATATCCCGCCTTTCACTCCCCTTCAGGAGTCTCAAAGCGGCTAACAATCTCCTTTCCCTTCCTCCCCCACAACAAACACTCTGTGAGGTGAGTGGGGCTGAGAGACTTCGGAGAAGTGTGACTGGCCCAAGGTCACCCAGCAGCTTCATGTGGAGGAGCGGGGAAGCGAACCCAGTTCACCAGATTACGAGACTACCGCTCTTAACCACTACACCACACTGGCTCTCTAGGAGCCGCTTGGCAGATGACTGGAGGGTGGTGAAGGCTGCACGAGCCTTTATGGGCGCCAACAAAGGCCGCTTTTAGTTCCTCCTAAAAGCCCCACATCCTTCCTGAGTTCTGGAGGACTTAAAAGCTTGCTTCTTCTTTTGTGATATTTTCGTTCTCGGCAGCGCTTGGGTGCCGTTCCTCCACAACAACCAAGACTTTTCTTTTTTTACTTGCAAGGCTCCAGAGCTGAGGTGGCGAACCCCAGGCCAGATGTGGCCCTCCTGGCATCCCTGTCTGGCCCTCAGGGATCTCCCCAGCCCACAGTCCTCCCTGGCTCCTGCTCTGCACCCTCCTCAAGTGCTTCTGCTTGGCTAGAATTTCCCCTTCATTCCATTTCAACCTACTTTTAATTTGTATACCGCCTTTCTGTACTACGGTACACACCAAAATTGATGGCAAAGATCACCCACGTAACAATCTGATCCGATACAAAAAGCCACAGTAACTTAAAAATAAACAACTTATAAAATAAACAAGATTAAAGCAATTTTCAATAACCCATTAGAATATAATAGTAAACAGTAAAATTAAATATCAGCAAATAATAAATAGCTTACACTTAAAGGTAAAGGGACCCCTGACCATTAGGTCCAGTCGTGGCCGACTCTGGGGTTGCAGCACTCATCTCGCTTTATTGGCCAAGGGAGCCGGCGTACAGCTTCTGGGTCATGTGGCCATCATGACTAAGCCGCTTCTGGCAAACTAGAGCAGCACACGGAAATGCTGTTTACCTTCCCACTGGAGCAGTACCTATTTATCTACTTGCACTTTGAGGTGCTTTCGAACTGCTAGGTTGGCAGGAGCAGGGACCGAGCAACGGGAGCTCACCCCGTCACGGGGATTCGAACCGCTCACCTTCTGATTGGCAAGTCCTAGGCTCTGTGGTTTAACCCACAGCGCCACCTGCGTCCCATAGCTTACATTTATAAATTACCGTAAAGAATTACTAAACTGTTAATAAAAATAACGGCAAGTCACAATGCATAAATTGCTGCAAGACATACAAAAACCCATGTGAAAGGATCAAATCGAGAAACAAGGACACACAACTTATAGTATTATTTTTTAAAAAACTTATTATGGTCTGGGAAAGGCTCCTAGGGCTGGAAAATAGGGCAAGGCAGGTGGAAAAGGCATTGCATGATGCAAAGCAGAAAATATCTCTTGCGTGTCTTGATTATTTCGTGTGGCTGGAATGTACCCTACTATACCAAAGGGAATGTGTTCCTTGACCTGAAAAGGCTTCCCTACCCCCCAACTCCAGATTGATGAAGGAAGCTTCATCCTGGTATATTTATTTATGGATTTCAAAGAATTGCTGGTTGCCCTTCAGCAGATTCCAGAGGCGGTGAACCGCAAGTGCAAATAATGAATCATTTATATCACAACACACTAAAATCCGGCCTCATGTTGCCACAACATGGCTGCATCGGTCCTTTTAGAGATATTGCCCTATTTTGGCTTCTGGGTTTTGTTTTCCTCAAGGATCAGCATGGCTACTTTTATTTTTTTTTTAACAATTGTCTTGTTTCTCGTCTACTTCAGGCTCAGAAGCAGGTTCAGGTTTGCAGCCTTAGAGCCATGCAAGATGTGGTGTGAACACCCACACTTAGGAGTGACAGCAGTTTTGAAAAACACGCAAACACGCAATGTGTGAACTTGTATCAGGACCACAGCATTGCTGGATGGACAAAATGTTTCCCCCGCTGTTCCACTTTATGACATTTACAGCTATTAATTTGTTTGCGGCATTTGTTTGCCGCCGCACAAAGTTCTCTGGGCAGCTCATGATAAATAACTAAAAACCAGTTTAAATACAATTACGACACAAAGGCATGAAACGCTAGAAAAACAAAACTTGCCGCACCCCCAAAGATCAGAGACAGATTTCCCTGATTGAGATTGCCTCTGCTCAAAAGTTATTTGCCTTCCAGCAGAAAGCTTAGTGGTATAATTGGGGTAGGGTTATTTTGGGCAGGACATTAATTACAAAAATGGCATGGGGGTGTTGGGGAAGAATAGTTAATCCCCCATCCAGTGTCACCCCCGGCCTCTCCCTAATCCTCACTTCTTAAACACACACACAGGTGATCCCAGTTGTAGATTTCCCATATCACACCCTGCTGGTTTATTACTAGGATACTGAACTCAGCAGAATATACCGTACTTTTCTGTGTATAAGACTAGGATTTTTCCTTTAAAAGTTATGTTAAAAATTGGGGGTCATCTTATACACAGATAGTGTATCCCCTCATTTTCTCAATTTGGAGTCCCCCCAAAAAGGGGGCATCTTATACCCGAGGGTGTGTGATACACAGAAAAATACAGTACTTTGAATTGTGCTGTTGGACAATTAATTTCCTGCAGATTGGATTGGTATATTTGGATTTGATCCTCACGCGGCACATTTTTCGTGATGGTTGATCTCAGATAGCAATTTTTTTACACTGACGCTTGAAATGTGACCTCTAGAAAGAGTGCTCATATCAGGATTGGATTAATGTTACCAGCTTTGTTCCTTTCCAAAGCTGTTTTTTTATTTGTGCTGCCTCAGAAATGCTGTCTAATCTTATTTGTCACTGTGTTTTTGTTTTCCTTAGGGTGAACCTTATCTGAACACGGCCTACGGCCACGTGATCTGCTATTGGGATGGCTCTGTTCATTATCTGATGTATCTCTTGATGGTGGCAGCTATTGCATGGGAGTAAGCTGATTTAATGGTTGTGGGCAGCAGGACTGGCACAATTTACCTTTCACGGCTCTTTTCAAAATCACCTCACAGTATAATTAGCTTTACCTATAAACTGGGCATAAAATGACCTTGCCTTTTTGGGTTGTTTTTTTTTAAAGAAGTAGTTTAACCTTAACCTGAAAATTCTAATCTTGGCACTTGTTTATTTATATATTTTAAAATTTCTATCCCACTTTTCCTTCAAAGAGCTCAAGGTGGCATACATATGTCTCCCCTTGCCATTTTATCTGCACAACGACCCTGTGAGGTAATTTTGGCTGAGAGAGAGAGTGTGACTGGCCCAAGGTCACCCAGGAAGCTTCACGGCTGAGTGGGGGGTTTGAACCCTGTCCTTGTCTGACTGTCTAACCACTCCACCATATTGTCACAATAACGTGTGCCTCCAGTTGTGAAGATGGTGTATGAAAACCGGGTATTTCTGTTGCAGGGAAAGTTATCGGACTATTGGCTTATATTGGCTGGGGTCCATCATGATGAGCGTCATTGTCTTTGTGCCTGGAAACATTGTGGGTAAGGACATATCACTTAGTCCATTTTGCTTTGTGGAGAGCCACAGTTGGCCTGCTGTCAGAATTTTGATCTTGCAATAGATGCAAGAGCCAAAATGCCTCTGGTTGAGTATCTGTACTGTTGCAATAACTGGAAAAGTGGGCATGGTCAACAGAAGCCAAACTCAAACCCATACCATTTATTTGTGCCTACACAACACTTAGGGACAAGGGTGGTGCTGTGGGTTAAACCACAGAGCCTAGGACTTGCCGATCAGAAGGTCGGCGGTTCGAATCCCCGCAACGGGGTGAGCTCCCGTTGCTCGGTCCCTGCTCTTGCCAACCTAGCAGTTCAAAAGCACGTCAAAGTGCAAGTAGATAAATAGGTACTGCTCCGGTGGGAAGGTCAACGGCATTTCCGTGCGCTGTTCTGGTTTGCCAGAAGTGGCTTAGTCATGCTGGCCACATGACCCGGAAGCTGTATGCTGGCTCCCTCGGCCAATAAAGCGAGATGAGCGCCGCAACCCCAGAGTCAGTCATGACTGGACCTAATGGTCAGGGGTCCCTTTACCTTTTTTACACAACACTTGGCATTTTATTTTGCGTATCCAAGGTGTTCATGGTGGGAATCTTCCCTTTCTTTTTCCATTAGCACTTCAGCCTTGAAACAAAATTCACTTAGGCTTGTTCAGATGTTTTCAAACTGCTCTACACAGAGCAGCCTTTGCACTCCTGGGAAAACAGCTCCTGGGAAAAAGTAATGCTTGCTCAAGATCATTTAAAGATATAGCCTCTGTTTCCCAGCAGCAAGTCATTTGTATGTGTGACAGCAGAAAATGCTGCAGTGTAGAAGATTGTATCGAGAAAGATGTGTGTAAACTTGCAGGCAAAGGTGCTTCAGCGAAGGCGTGAGCTACATGCTGAACAGGTCGATCAAGCATTAGGTGCAATGTTAATTGAGCATGGAAGAAAGCATTGTTCTGTTATGATCAAAGCTCAGAGGTCAACAAGGTGCAGAAAGAAGGCCTTGTAGGCTTGGCACTTTGTTTGGTCTGTGTTGGTGCAAGAATTACATGGAAGAGATTTAATGCGGAAATGGGAAGCTGTGGTGCTGAACTCCAATTCCCACCATTCCTGACCACTGGCCATGCTGGCTAGTGTTGATGGGATTTGGAGTCCCAACAACATCTAATGTGCAAGAGGTTCTTAAGTTGAATGAGATTTACCTCCAGGTACATGTGCACAGGATTGCACATGTGGCGTATATTTCTTGGTAGACACGCCTAGGCTCATGGTGTAAAATGCTTTATTGAAGGTCATAATTTTTAATTTTTGTGTGTTGTTTCTTGCAGGCAAGTTTGGAACCAAAATTTGCCCTGCATCTTTATTAAGTATCCCATTTATCTGTCTCCCAATATGGGCTGGTTTCAAAATCTATAATCAGCCTCCCGTGATTGGTGACTGTCCAGCCAAGGTAATATTTATGTATGAATGTGTTTGTTGTTTCAATGATAAGAACATGCTGAGGCAAAATCTGATGAATGTCAAAATGATATCTGACGTAGGGCTGAGAAACAATATATCCCTCCTAGGTTGCAAAAGCAATATTTGACATGGCTCCCTTTCGCTGGCCTTTGTATTCCAGATTTTGTACTTGCCCTGGGGTGAAGATGAATCCCTCCCCCTGTACTATACTTAAAATCAAGGGTGAGGAACCTTTTCCAGCCTGAGGGCAACATTATAGCTGTCAACTTACAGATTTGAAAATAAGGGACCAGTAGCCTCAAAAATAAGGGATCAGCAGCCAAAATAAGGGATCAACAATTACTTTGATAAAATCCATATTTTGTTGTGTGCGAATGGCTTTAGATACCTATTAGGTCCATAAATTACCATATAGCATATATTCAACACAAAAAAGCAACAATTTGTTATTGACAAAGGACAGCTGGACATAGAAAGGGCCCAATTACCTTCAGTAGCTTATTTAAGGGACATCATCAATAAGGGACAGCAGTGGGACATGGCGCTGGGATAAGGGACTGTCCCACCAGATAAGGGACGCTTGACAGCTATGGGCAACATACAGCTTTTCAGGGGCTATGTGCTGTCAGAGGGTGAGGCCAGAGGCAGAAAGTGGGGGAAACAACGGATGTGACTTTTCACTATTGTACTGAAGGCCACATTCCAACCCTGCAAAAATCAAGGGTTTCTACAGACGCATTTCTCCAGGCAAGCAAGAGGCATTTTCACCAGTGACATAGTGTTGGGGTGTGTGCCCAGGGGCGGTTGCCTCAGGCACAAAATTGTTAGGGGCACACAATTTCAACATCCGGTGCTGCCTCAATACAACCACATGCTTCCATTGCTGGGCTCTGTTGAAAACAGGTTCTGCGTGCAAACCAGGAAGTGACCTTCCAGAAAATGGAAGAACTCTTTTTTATTATCTCTGTGGCTGCGATACTTATGCATACTCCAACTGTTTTGCTTCCTCCCACCCCCTCTCCGCATGGCCCTGGGTGCTGGCAACCCTCGCTATGCCACTGATGATCACAGCTCAAGAATGAATTTCTTATAGGCCAGAGCACTTGAACAGGGCAAGGAGCAGTGCTATTGATGGGTCTTGTTTTAGGGATGAGGCATGGCTGGGGTAGAGGCCTAAGGGCTAGGAAGGGGTTGAATTTAACCTTGCCATGTGAACCTTTGCATCTGGTGCCTTCTTCTAATTACGTCCGATGAGTCCCATTTGACCATGCAGGAGCCAAACGTCACTCAAATGAGCCACATTTGGAAGGAGAGGATTTCACTTGGGTAGAATCTAGACACATATAAAAAACGTTGTGAAAATATATTGAATTTGCCATAGCTCACCATCGCCATCTAGTGTCACACCTGTGTTTAATGCACTTTAAAACACACTTAAAATGTTTCATTTGCAGCTGTATAGCTGAGTCCTTGGTGTAAGGAATGTTAAAATAAGTTTGCGATTTACTGGGCTGGGTTAGCCCAATCATTGGGCAGAATGAGGCAGTGGCCTTAGGCGGCGGATGTGGGGGGTTAGCAGTATCAGCCTTCCCCATAGCATTTCTTCTTAAGAATGCCCCTCAGTTACTCCTCCCCACCCCCCATCGGACACCAGAGCTATGTGTGCCACAGACTTGTCATACACCCCAAGCTAGCTTGCTGGCCTCAGGTGCGCTGGAGAATATTATCCTGCTGCCATTGTTGAAACAGGATTCGGAGGTCCTTTTCTGTGTGCCTCATCTGAGAGAGGTGCAGACTGTGGCAATGAGAGAAGGGGCCTTTTCTGTGCTGGCTCCTCATCTCCTCATGCTGTCCCCACAGAAAGGCATCTGGTCCCAATACTGTCATCTTTTAGGTGCCGGGATAAGAAAAACCCTGTTTGCCCAGGCTTATTTATTTATTTATTAAAACCACTTAAAGTTGTACTGCAGTATGATTTATGGGTTGTTTGTGGAGATCACCTATTCGTGGGGTGTGCCAGGATTTGCTCATTTCATAGAATATAATAATAATAATTTATTATTTATACCCCACCCATCTGGCTGGGTTTCCCCAGCCACTCTGGGCGGCTTCCAACAGAATATTAAAATACAATAACCTATTAAACATTAAAAGCTTCCCTAAACAGGGCTGCCTTCAGATGTCTTCTAAATGTTTCATGTCGTCGTTTGGTGAAATATCTTTATGTGTGGCGTTCTGTTCCGTGTATTTGTTTTTAAAAGATTCAGAAACTCTTCGCTATCTATATTTTGTAAAGTTGCTTGTCGGTCTGTTATGCATTTGGACCCCTCTTAAGATACGGTAACCAAATCTTGCATGATGGTTCCTGAGATCAAGGAGCAGGTTTGTGTCTCTGTTGATACAATCGGATGCCATTTTGAATCAAGATGGCAGACTGAACCTTTCAAAACTGTGCTTATTTTAACCACCTCTTTCAAAACTACAGATTTTGTGGGGGTTTTTAGAATTCCCAAGAAGTGCCGGCTTTGAGTTTGCTAGTTTTATATATTTATAAATATGTGGGAGACATTTTTTTTGGTAGAAAGCAATGAATACATCATAATCATTCTGTGTGGTTAGCCCCTGTACATGGAACAGAGTGGTGAGACAGGTCCCCTCTTGTCTATTGCCTCACAATCAGGCAGCATAATCTACCACACATTTATTTCCTTGTCTCTCAGATAAACACTCTGTTAATACCTTCTTTGTTCCGTCACCACAGTAAGACTAGTGACACTGGTCTGAATTGTGGATTTTAAAACTGCTCCTGGGAAGTTGGCTTGCTAGATGTGCTCTCTCAACAGATTTGATGGATGTGTTTTCGCTCTGCATTAAATCGAGCTTTTTAGCCAATTATCAGCAAAAGTTCAGAGTCATGTCCACAGGAGGCCTCTAAATATAGAATCCCATCATTGATTCTGAGCAACTTTTTTTTAACCCAAATTGCTTTTCCTGTGGGAAAGCCGAACGCTTTATTCATCGCTATGAATTATGACTTCTGTGCAAGACAAGAATAGCCAAGAGAGTAGTGATAGCGGCTGTTAAAACTGCCAGGAAAGTGAAATCAGCCAAAGTGTGCTAGCAATGCATAGTCCCTAGTTAAATTTTGTCAGTGCAAATCAGGGAAACTAAGACTGGAATTAGGCAAGTTTATCCGATTTCACATAGTCGGGATGGCATTTGTTCATATTTGTATGTTAGTTCATATTTCTTGGTTGCATTTCCATGCCGTCAAGGCGCCCTAGGCGGTTTGCAGTTTAAAAATACTTAAACCAATGAACGATATAAAATGCAGTGACAGTGGTTCTCTCAGACCAGCTGGGAGCTGATGGCAAAAGCTTCCTTGCTTCTGCATTTATGAGCTTTGCATGAAATTGACGGTTTGGTTTGGTTTGGTTTGGTTTGGTTTGGTTTGGTTTGGTTTGGTTTGGAGGGTCCTGTTATGAATCTCGAAGGGAACAGTTCCCTTCCCTTGGAGATAGATGATAATGAGGTAGACCGTAGCTCATTTTGGGGATGGGTAACATACAAAGGTCGGCTCTTTTTTCAGCTCTCAGATGTGAGTTGTCTCTCAGCCCTTTTGTGCAAATAAGGAACTGGTCACCGGTAGCCAACTTCCCCCCTCATAAATCTTGCGTTCTTCCTCTGTGTTTATGCTACAAACGTATTTCAGTGAGGGCTTTTTTCACTGGGCCCTGGATAACTTGCTGCCAAGTTATAAGCAAACTCTTTGTTTACACAGCAACATGCTGCTCAACACAAAAATGGTTTTCCTCAGTCTCTGCTGGTATAATTGTCCCTGCCGGGCTGCGTTTCTCTCATTTTCAAATGACTTTTCTTTTGAAAGAGCCTCGTCTCTCCCCTCTCAACCCCCCTGACTAATAATAATAATAATAATAATAATAATATTTATACCCCGCCCATCTGGGGAATCACACAGGGAATCTTGCAATTCCACAATCAGATGGTTGGTAGATATTGGCCACAATAAGCTTGAGATTAGTAGCTGTTTGGAAGGGTGTGCGGGGTTTTTTTTTTTTTAGATGTTGTTAGATTATTTTTAAATAATTTTAAACATATGCAGTTGTTTTCTAAAATTTATTGCTTTAGTGCTTTGATGTTTGCTGCCCTGAGTTCCTTCAGCAGGAAGGGCAAGATAATAAAAATAAGATTGATTGATTGAATGAATGAATGAATGAATAATGAAACTCTCCCAGAAATTGTGATGCTACCACCATTATTCCAGTTGGTATCTATATTGTGTGGGGAGGGCACTGTGGCCAAGGCCATTGGCTGTTTAATTGGTTCCTCTTGTATATGTTTGTGTAGGTGTGGGTGTCTTTACCTTGCATTTGATTAAATTAGAAATTTTAAGTTCTGTCCTTGTAGTTCTCTTGTTTACCTCAGGACAGAAGTCTTAAGGTGTTTGTTGGGCCAGTTTATATGACTTTGAAATTTTTGCATGTTGTTCCATAGAATTGTTAGTGACCCCTCTGGAAATCATATTGCAGGTGATTCGGGAAGTTCAGCAGAAGAGACTTCTGAGAAGACCTCTAGATTTCCTGTTGGCTGTATATTTCGTCTTTGCAACTGGATTTTGCCTTTTTAGGGGCCTGGTAAGTTGGTTGGTTTGGTGTGGGTGTGTGAAAGAAAGCTTATTGGTGTCACCCGTTTAGTTTAGAAAATATACATATAAAGAATATGGAAAAGGGGGATGCTATACAGTCATGGAAACCAAGGAGTGAGAGTCTACACCCCACCCCATTTCTTTACCCCCCAAAATCTGGAAGGTAAGTCCCCTACCCCACAGTAACTAGGCTTGGGGAAAAAACCCCAAACCCCCTTTTCCAGCCTAATGGTGGAGGGAGAGATTGTGTGCCCATGTATGGTTGTGTGTTCCTTGATGTATACATAACTTTGTGTGTGTGGTGCCCACAAGAACAGTTTATTCAGTTTGCAAATGTGCCCATTGTTTCAAAAAGCTTGGCAGCGCCTGGCCTGATCTGTTAAGTCTCTCCCCTCTTCTCACACAGTAATCTTAGGAGAGATGCCATTGCTGACTTTATGGCATTACCACCTATCCATTTCGCCCCCTCCCCTGCCTCCTTTGCTTAACACCCAGCCTAGCGAATGGTCCTGGAGAACTCAAAAGCTTGCTCATTATTGTGCAACATTTTGGTCCTGCACATCATCCTCCATGTTGCAGGCGGAGGCACCAAGGCTGAACCCAAATAGGCCTCAAGCCACCTACTGGGTTCATGGCAGAGGTTAGATTTGGCCTGCAAGCAGTTTTGGAAAAGAGATGTATTTCAGTGGTAGAGCATCTGCTTTCCATCTGGAAGGTCCCTGGTTCAGTCCCCAGCATCTCCAGGTCGGGCCGTGTACATCACTTGCTTGAAACCCTGGAGAGTCACTGCCAACCAGTGCAGTCAGCAGTACGCTAAATGGGGCTTTACGTAAGGCGGTTTCCTTATGTTTCTACGAGTCATAGCCAAGTCTCTCTATCCACTCAGCTGCACTAGCGTAATGTCAGTGGGATTCCTCTTTAGGTTGCCTTGGATTGCCCGGCCTAACTTTGTGGGTGGCGCCGTGGTCTAAACCACTGAGCCTCTTGGGCTTGCAGATCAGAAGGTCGGCGGTTCGAATCCCCACGACAGGGTGAGCTCCTGTTGCTCTGTCCCAGCTCCTGCCAACCTAGCAGTTTGAAAGCACACCAGTGCACGCCTATGCCCTTTTAAAATGTGTTTTTTTGGGGGGAGGGGTATTGGGTTGCTGTTTTTATTTTTATTAGGTATTTTGTGATTTTATATCTTGATTTTATTCTGTGAACTGCCCTGAGACCCCCAGGTACAGTGTTACCTCAGGTTACATACGCTTCAGGTTACAGACTCTGCTAACCCAGAAATAGTGCTTCAGGTTAAGAACTTTGCTTCAGGATGAGAACAGAAATCGTGCTCCGGCGGCGTGGCAGCAGCGGGAAGCCCCATTAGCTAAAGTGGTGCTTCAGGTTAAGAACAGTTTCAGGTTAAGTACGGACCTCTGGAACGAATTAAGTTCTTAACCTGAGGTACCACTGCGGCAGGAAGGTAAATGGTGTTTCTGTGCACTCTGGCTTCCGTCAGAAGTGGTTTAGTCATGCTTGGTCCTTTACCTTTTACCTTTTTTACCTGATGTCAATGGGATTTCTCTTTAGGTTGCCTTGGATTGCCCTGCTGAACTTTGCCGACTATACAGCCAACTTCATGAGCCATATATCAAGGATCCTGTTGCCTATCCAAAACTTCAGGTACACGTTCCAAAATAAGAAACTATGCACACTGACTGGGCCGCTCTTGGTGTGTGTGTGTGTGTGAGAGAGAGAGAGAGAGAGAGAGAAAGAGAGAGAGAGAGAGAGAGAGAGAGAGAGAGAGAGAGAGAGAGAGAGAGAGAAGGTTCTTGTAACTAGGACTCGCTTTCTGGCCCCTACCTTTATTTTTCTAGTCAAATTTATGACCTGTTCCCTTTCGAAAAGTCTTTACTGGTTTCAGGGAGATTAGCCCCTTATAGTCAGAGTTTGGGCCTGCTTGTTTCCTTTGGTCAGTGCTGAACTGAAGGAGATTTAAGTTCTTAAAAACCACTTTGCTGATTCAGGCTAGTCCAGCTTTCTGTTTTCAACATAAGAGAAGCTAACAAAGGAGACAGGATGAAGTAGTCATCCCCTCTTGTTTCCAGCATCTAGTACTCAAAGAGGCAGGCTGCCTCTCTACATGGAAGCTAATCCTTACTTCTGAACTTTTCAGTTTAGAGAGAAGGCGAATAAGAGGGGACAAGATAGAGGGGTGTAAAAGTATGCATGGTGTAGAAAAAAAAATGAAGTTTTTCTTACTTTCTCATAATAACTTGGGGCCATGTAGGAATTGGGGAGACTTGGATTCAGTTTAAGGTGAGGCTACCAAACCTGGACTTTCTGAAACAACACATGAGCCCCGAAATTTGCACTTCTCTGAATTTTGCAGTGCAGTTCTCCAGCCAAGTAATGTGTAGAACAAATGCAAATACCAGAACGAAGTGTGTATACAGTGAATATGTAAATGAAAACACCATACAAAAGTGCATCTGTCAGCCGGGGCTCCTGTGAGAGGAAGATTGGTATAATCTTCTTCATCACCATTATTGTAATAATGTTTTAGATGCCTGCTGAAAGCTTTTTTTTATTTTGGCAAGCCTACCTGGACATGCAATGTAGTATGTTTGTTTTAAAAGTTGTACAGATTTTTATCCGTTTCGTTGAAAACAATCTTACATACACTTGCTTTTTAAACTCTTTTGTGGATTTTAGCAGTGTTTTGTTATTCATTTCTTATGTATGCTGCTTAGAGTTTTACAACTAAGCAGTAAGATTTAGAGATCTTGCTAAATAAATGAACTAGTGTTGCCTTTTCTTCTAATGCACAGATGCTGGCATACCTGTTCTACTCTGTACCATACTATATAATCTCACTCTATGGTTTGCTCGTTCCTGGATGCACCTGGATGCCTGATTTAACCCTTATACATGCTGGAGGACTAGCCCAGGTATATTTCTTACAGATCTGGATTTATCATTATTACTGTGCAGCAGAATTTAAATATTATATAGTGCAGGGCTCGGCAAAGTTTTTGTGGCTTGGGCCGGTTCACAGTCCCGCAGGGTGGGCCGGAGTGCATGCGCACGCATGTGCAAACGCTATTTCCGGTGCTCCTTCCAGAACGGAGGAGGTGTGCGCAGCTTCCCATTGGCTGCAGGAGCTTCCTGCAGCCAATGGGAAGCTAGCCAGCATCGTAGAAGGCGGTCCCCGCTCTGCTTCACGCCGGTTTAGTGCAGCGCACAGGAGCTGACTGAGCGGGCGGCGGGAGTCCATGGGCCAATTAAACAACCCCCATGGGCTGCTTGTGGCCTATGGGCCTTAGGTTGCTGACCCCTGATATAGTGGATGACCAACTGCGAGAGCCGCTGTGCAGCCAGACAATTGGTGCCCCGAAGGCTTTGGAGAGTTGGAAAGCCATACCGAATGTGAGCTTCTAATCCCTTCCCTCCAATCATTTTCACCATATTTGCAATCCTGTTTTCAAACCGAATCTGCAGTCTTCAGTAAGACTAGAATTTTCTTCTTCTTAAAATGGAAACCAGAATTCTCAGAATAATAGCCAGAAGCACAAAATTAATATCATGTAGCTCATCCCTGTTTGATCAGCGAACTTTGCCCAAACCTTTCCGACTAGAACTTCAAAGCTTACTTTCCCCCTCCCATCATCATTCACACAAATATATTCATTTCTCCTGTCTGTATTATGCACATTAAAACATCTTCATCATGCACTTGTTGCTGTGCAAAGTACATAATGTTCTGAGCTCGGTGACATTGTGGCCCATAGTCTCTGCTGATTTATTGGAGTAAAGAAGATAGAAAAGAAAACATCCCTTGTTCTATAACCCTGAGCATGGCTTTTCCTTTTTTCAAATTCTCTTTTAATAGATGAGTGAGGGTTTTTTTAAAAAAATAATGCAAGAAGAATAACTTCTCTTAAAAACAAAAACAGTTACGTATTTTTCGCTCCATAAGGCGCAACTGACCATAAGGCGCACCTACTTTTTTGGGGGGGGGGGATTCAAGAAAAAAAATATTATTTAAAGGGAGTGCTGAGCAGAGCCTGAATGCATCCCAGGCTCTGCTCAGCGCTCCCTTTCATGAGCCGCATGGAGCGTGTGTGCTTTTCCTCAGGGAAAAGCACCCAAGAGCTACACAGACACTCCGTGCAGCTCTTTAAAGGGAGCGCAGCTCTTGGGGGCTTTTGCGGGAGGTGGGTGAAGTGAGAGAGCCTTGCTCTGTCCCTTCCCACACCTCCCGCAAAAGCCAGGGATAGGTGCACGGAGCCTCCCCAGGGCTTGTGGGGCTGGCGGGGGAAGCCTGGGTTTCCCCCACCCCCAAAAAGCAGGTCGGGGAGCAGCAGAAAGGCTGCACGCATCTTCCCTCTGCTCCCAGAGCTTGTCAGGGCTGGCGGGGAAACCCGGGTTCCTCTCCCCAGCCCCAGGGCCCACACATTCGCTCCATGAGACGCACAGACATTTCCCCTTAGATTTTAAGAGGAAAAACGTGCGTCTTATGGAGCGAAAAATACGGTAGCATGCAGGTCTTGGGTGCTTGGTGGACAGCCTTCCTTTCAATAAAAGCCCAGGGGGAGATATCTAGAGAAGTATTCCCATGGGGCTTTTTCAGATGTAGAAGGGCCAGACAGGCAGGGAGGCTGCAGAAGGCCACATGTTATTGACAGCAGACACACATTTTCCCAAAAGGTACAGAGCGTTTAAGCGTCTTTTCCAGCTCCACTGTCCTCCTATGACCTTTCTCCCTATGACTTCACGCAACACAGACCAACGCTTGGCAACACCCAGTAAACAGAACTGGCTCATCTCTTCCTTAAATGTGAAGCTTCTGGTGCAGCCTGAACCCCATAGTTCTCCCTCTTGCAAAAGCAGAAAATTAAAAGCTCATAAATTTGGGGCATGGGGGGTTTTTAAAACGCAAATGAGCTGTCACTTGCAAAAGGGGATAACAGATGGGAGACAAAAGACGAGCCACAATTCCGAGTGTGCCGCTATTGCTTCTATCTTTAAATGTTTGTTTATGCTAAAAATATTCGTTGGCTCAGCAATCTCTTCTCTGTACATAACCTTAGATGTAAATTTGTTCTGCACTCCAGAACAGTCCCAGGGGAGTCTACCCAAAAGCTCCCACCCACCTACTATGCAGACAAGGGAGCAAAAACCTGCTGCTCAGTCCCTAGAAAAGGAAAAACAAACCACTCTTTCCCTGCCTGCCCTGACATTTAAAGTAGGATGGGCCAGATCCTGAGTACTCTGGTGGCGTTAAACAGGATTTGGGCCGAGGCTGAAAGCAGGAAGCCTGCGAACCCTAATTATTAAGTCAGGAAGGGAAAAGTCAGGAAAGTGGAATGTCTCCAAGATTCTGATTACCCAAATGGCGTTTCAAGTGCCCATTGTGCGTAGAGCTTGATTTTGGCTGTGGTTTGGTGTTGTTGTTTTTTAAATCAAAAACAAGAAGAAAAGCCAAATTTCTGTGGCTTAAAGAGAGTAGCAGCTTTGTGCATATCTACATATCCATGCAACATTCTGTTTCTGCTAGCGATGAAAGTTGAGCAGGAAGCTATGTAATGCTAAAGCCTTTCCCTCTGCCATTGTCAACCTTATGCGACCTCTCTCTAGATTGTATGCTAGCCGTACTCAGAGAGATTAGGAAACATGACTAACTTAGGTCCATATTTCAATGGGTCTACTCTGGGTAAACTTTAGTTGGATACAGCAGCACCCCACCCCCAATCACCAGTCATGCATACCTTTCTTGAGAACTAGAAACCTTTTGGAAGTGGTTATTGAGAGTTGTCAAAATACTGAATACTTTATCCTGTGTCACATACTCTGGCAAGGTAGCGCCTTGACCTTTGACATTAAAATTTATTTTATCATCTCTCAGTAAAAAAGGTAAAGGGATCCCTGACCATTAGGTCCAGTCGTGGCCAACTCTGGGGTTGCGGCGCTCACCTCACTTTATTGGCCGAGGGAGGCAGCATACAGCTTCCGGGTCATGTGGCCAGCGTGACTAAGCTGCTTCTGGCGAACCAGAGCAGCGCACAGAAACGCCGTTTCCCGCCGGAGTGGTACCTATTTATCTACTTGCACTTTGACATGCTTTCAAACTGCTAGGCTGGCAGGAGCCAGGGACTGAGCAACGAGAGCTCACCCCGTCGCGGGGATTCGAACCACCGACCTTCTGATCAGCAAGTCCTAGGCTCTGTGGTTTAACCCACAGCGCCACCTGCGTCCCTTATAATCTCTCAGTACCCTATTCTAAATCTCATGTCTGTTGTATACAAGGCAGAAGAAACTAGGGGATTCTCTATTCTTCAATAGTGCAGCAGCGGCAGACTTTGGTCTTTCAAGTTTCAGCGGTGCCCTGTGCCAGACCAAAATTTGCTGCCCCTCCACCTCTTGCCTTCTGTTCTGCTGCATCATAGCTACGGCATCTTGCAGCACCCCATCAGCTTGGCACCCAGTGAGGGGGAACTGTTCACATTCCCCTAAGTAGAGATAGTAGAGGTTTGGGGGGGGGGACCAAGATGTTCAATTTACGGCTGCAATATTGAATCAGTTAATCAGGCGGATGAATCAGTTTGAATCCTTACTAACAAAATAAAAAGTGGCTTTGATTAACTGTGCAGCAGCTTTTTTTAAAAAAGTTGCTAATTAGATTTAAGTACAGTGGTATCTCCGGTTGCGGACGGGATCCGTTCTGGAGCTCCAGTCGGATCCTGAGGTTTTCGCTATTGGAGGTGCTTGTTCTGCGCATGCACGCAGCACGGTAGAGCGCTTCTACGCATGCGTGCATGGCGAAACCCGGAAAAATGCTTCCAGGTTTGTTGCATTCGCATCTTGAAATTTACTTAACCAGAGGGTTACATAATGTGAGGTACTCCAGTGGTACCTCAGGTTACAGACGCTTCAGGTTACAGACTCCGCTAACCCAGAAATAGTACCTCAGGTTAAAAACTTTACTTCAAGATGAGAACAGAAATCGTGTGGCGGCAGTGGGAGGCCCCATTAGCTAAAGTGGTACCTCAGGTTAAGAACAGTTTCAGCTTAATAACGGACCTCCAGAACAAATTAAGTTCTTAACCCGAGGTACCACTGTACTGTACACGCAAAAACCATAGGTGGGGAATTACATCTTAGAAAGGGGTGTTCCCTCTTTCCCTCTTCTAATAGGGGAAGCTGTTTGTGTGTGCTAGCTGAAAAAGGAAGCAAACCAGGCTTTTTACAGGAATCGGCTTATTTCTACAGGAACTGGCTCTTCAGGAATTGGCTTATTTGGGTAAAATCCAATGCATGCCGATTTGGTCACAGAATGGCTTTTGATCAAGCAGAAGTTTCTATTGTTACAGGGCAAAGGGAGGCAATTTTCTGTGGTTTCTCTCTTCCCAGCAGTTGCCTTCTAAATACTCTGGAGAGAATACTGTTGATATGCCCATTCAAAGCTATGCCTCATCCTTACTCTTCTCTCTGTATCCACAGGCTCAGTTTTCACACATTGGGGCTTCTCTCCATGCTAGAACACCTTACATCTACAGAGTCCCCGAAGAAGGAAATATGTGGTTTCTGCTACTCAATATAACATATGGAGTCGTTCCTCAGCTGTTGGCTTATAGGTGTGTCCACAGCCCAGAATTTTTCTTAAAGGCCAAGCCAGAAGACAAGACTGAGTAGGAAGACTGGAGTGACGTCTTCACTTTTGTGAAACTGGACTGCTGTTACAAACTCAGAGAGCAAGGAAGGGTCTTGCAATACCTGGAAGGCTTAACACATTTATTAAGGTAGAGGTTTTCATGGACCCCGGTCCATTTCAGCCGTAGTCCATTTTACATCTGACCAGGTTGACTGCAGTCATCAAAAGCTTATGCCATAATAAATCTGTGAAGTCTTTAAGGTGCCACATGACTCTTCACTGTTTTTGGTGCAAAAAGACTGGACACAGCTACTCCTTTGCAACTCTACAAGGTTTGTCTGCAAAGACACGTCAGCTCGGTGTTATGTACTGTTGCAGGAAATAAAAGACTACTTCTGTCTTTCGTAGCGCTTCTTGAAAGCTTGCTTTCATGGTATTTTTATTTATTTACAAATAGGCTGCCTTTAAGAGCAGAACTCTCTCAAGGCAGCTTACATCATAAGGACACTGTCTGGATAGGAGTTAGAAGTTAAAATCAAGATAGTTCATCACAAGGGATGTAAGAAGGCATCGTCTGTAGTTCCACTGTTTGATCCTCATATGCAGCACAGTTTCTGTTCCACTGCAGTTCATCTTATGCCAACAGCTATGTTGTTTCTATTGATTTCCACTATGGCAAAGTCATGTAACTTACACAAGTTATATCATCATTACATTATTCCACCCCATTCATTTCAAAGTGAAGGAATCACAGTGCAGGTTTTATTTTTGGGGTGTGTGTGTGTGAGATAATAAATTATGTATAGTTTTGCAGCATTAACAGCAGCGACTACTGATCACATTTGCTGGACTGATTTCCAGTTTGCACATGGATGCATGAGCAAACATTGGCAATTTTTGCTTCCGTTTCTGTTCTCTGACATTTTTATTCACCGTTGAATTTAACACGAGTAATTGGTGAACTGAAACTTATTTGGCATGGAAATCTCTGGCCCCTTTGGTCACTTTTTAGCACGTCTCAGGCTCTTTTGCACAATGGTGGAGCTGGAGCGTATTGTTGCAGTGCAAATTGTACCAGGTTGCAGAAGTCCATATATCTCTGCTTTGGTATAGTGAAAGTGAAAAAAACCTGCTGCCAGAAAGTCTACAAATCCTATATTAATAGTTGCCTGTTGCCCTCCACTTTACAAAAGACCAAAGTGGTTTTTATTTAATACTTGTTTACAATTCAAATGTACTATCCATCCCCAGAAGAGATTGCCATGGATTCCTTCAGATGGCTGCCCTAGTCTTCTGCTCCCTTAAACCACGACACCTGTTTTTCTTTGCTGTCCCTGTTCTTTGGACTTCTCTCTGAGAGCCAGTGTGGTGTAGTGGTTAAGAGTGGTAGATTTGTAATCTGGTGAACTGGGTTCGCTTCCCCGCTCCTCCACATGCAGCTGCTGGGTGACCTTGAGCTGGTCACACTTCTCGGAAGTCTCTCAGCCCCATTCACCTCAGAGTGTTTGTTGTGGGGGAGGAAGGGAAAGGAGAATGTTAGCCGCTTTGAGACTCCTTCGGGTAGTGATAAAGTGGGATATCAAATCCAAACTCAGAGTGCCTGCAGGGTGTTGCCTCTCTCTGCTCTTTCAAAGTCCTCAAAACACACCTCCACCCTGCCATCCCCCACAAAAACTTTGGCTTTAAACTGTTACAGTCCAATTAAATGCATCATCCAGCTGAGGCTGCTTTGGGTAGTTAGAAGGTACTAAACCTTCCTCTACCCCAGAAACGTTTTTTCCCCTCTCCTGGTGGGAGAAAAACTATTCTCCTTGGAGAATAGTAAAGCATAGGTGTTGAAGCATGCCAAACTTTAAATTGGGGTGGGCAATCTTTTTCAGATCCAGGGTTGTATTCCCTTGTGGGCAACCTTCCAGGGGCCACATTCTAGTGCAAGTGGGGCCAGAGACAAAACCAGGCAGGGAAAGGGATGTAAATGCCCCATTTGTGCCATAGTGCCAGGATCAAGCCAGCAATAAATCACACAATGTAACTGATTGATTAGAAGAGACAGGATCTGCCCAGGAATGCCAGGCCTAATGAGCACAGCAAGTCTTCTTTGGTAGGTCTTGCCCCTGTGAGGCAGTTGTGGAGACTGAAGGGCCCCACCTTCCCACAGCTGCCCAAGTCTCCTCTCCAGGGTTTTCCCCAAGCAATCTGAGACTATGCTGGCGTGCCTGTCTTTGCTCCTCTTGCTTCATGCCTCTCCTGGTTCTGGGAGACCAGTGGGGAAGGGAGCTTGTCACAACAAGACAGGGAGACACCCATGCCTCTTCACCAGCCTGACTCATCTCTGCACTTTGCCCACTAAACACTGTTACCTCTTCAGCTTCTGACACCTCCTCCTTCCAGTCTTTTCCCTCTGACCACTCATTGTGGTCCCACCACCAACCCCCGGGCTCTGAGCCTTCTTCCCTTGGGAGCTACCCTGCTGGTTCCTCCCCTATTCCTTTGTGTCCAGCTAGTCCATGACACATGGGTTAGCATGTCTCTACCAGCCAGGTAGAAGCATTAGAGGAGGGTTTGACCTGGAGGCCTGCATTTGATCCCTCGTCTCAGAGTCATCTCCCCGCTTTAAATGGTCCTATATGTCCCCAGCCTTCCCATGAGTTTTCCAGCAATCCATGGACTCTTGCAGATACCATCATGTTTGCTTTAAACCTCAATCCACACCCCTGGCTGAAATGAAACCTGAATATGTGTTTGGCTGCCTCTGCTGATAGCTGCCACTCGCTCCCTTAAGTTGCTCCTTCCTTACCTTTGTTCTCCTCCACTGTCACAAACAGATTTGCAACCTGATCAGGGACCTGTTTTCCCCCCCTCGTCGTTGATACGCGCCGCTATAAAGCGCTGTGTAAAAAAGATGCCGCGATGTGAAAGGATAATAAAACGAGCAGCGACAGGTGCTGCACTGAGCGGCGCGATGGAAGTGGGACGACACAGCAGTGGATCTTGAGCAAATGCACCTGACACAGAATGCAACTTGCAAATGTGGGAGCAAAAGAACTGGGTTGGGAGCAGTGAACAGAGAGAGTAGCAGTCGTGGTTTAGTCAGAGGATGCATTCAGTTCTCAGTTGCAGCACTTCTCTGCAAGCTTTTGCAGTTCTTAATAAGGTGCTTGCAACTATGTAAATGCAGGGCTCGCTTACAAATGGGCAGCAGATCTAAGAGATCATAAGCCCTGGACTTGGCAAGTGCAAGTCTTGACAGTTCTTGTAGAGGGCTAAAGAACTGCTGGAACAAGGAAATGACTGGCAGTGTAAAGCTTTAAAGTTGTTGCTCACAAATCAGCTACGAATCCCTCTGCTTGCGCCTCCAGAATTGTAAGCTCAGCACTTAGTGAAATGAAGGCAACGGACTGCGTGTTTTCATGTGTTCAATTGTCACTTTGTTGTTGTTTCCAGGATACCCCTTATGCCACTCAA
This sequence comes from Podarcis melisellensis, assembly GCF_964234715.1. Classification (NCBI taxonomy): domain Eukaryota; kingdom Metazoa; phylum Chordata; class Lepidosauria; order Squamata; family Lacertidae; genus Podarcis; species Podarcis melisellensis. Next base: position 37,800,387 of record NC_138546.1, on the reverse strand, counting down.
AAGCAGCTGCTGAAATAGGGACGGACAAACCTTTGGTTTCTCTCGTTTATAATTTTTTTACAGACTTGGGCTCAGATCACCACTTTTCCGCATGCTTTTTTTAAAAGTCTTCCTTAAGATTCGCCAACATGGTAGTGTAAGTCTCTCCAGATACATATACACACACACTGTTGTATTTGATTTTGCCTGGTTTTTGCAATTTTCCTAATGCAATGTATTTTGTATGTTTTTTTTTTTTACAAACATACACGTTTTTACACACACTTTCCTCATTTTTGGCTGGAGAACTGCATCACAAAATTCGGAGAAGTGCGAATTTTGAAGCATAAGCTGTGTTTTTCGGTTCACATGTGGAAAGCGAGAATTGAGTAGGCTTCCCTTAAAATCTAAACTGCACTGGATTTCTTCATCCCTATGTTGAAAGCAGCATCTGTCTTGAGCCCTTTCCTACTGTGTACAGTGGTACCTTGGGTTACATACCCTTCATGTTACGCTTCAGGTTACAGACTCTGCTAACCCAGAAATAGTACCTCGGGTTAAGAACTTTGCTTCAGGATGAGAACAGAAATCGTGCTCTGGCGGCACGGCAGCAGCAGGAGGCCCCATTAGCTAAAGTGGTGCTTCAAATTAAGAACAGTTTCAGGTTAAGAACGGACCTCCGGAATGAATTAAGTACTTAACTCGAGGTACCACGGTACGTCTCTCACCCCATGCCATGATTCCATCCAGCTACATATCCAGCGCTGATTGAGGGGAGATGCCTATTTTGGTGAAGTTTGTAAATTATCTTACACAGGAAGAAAAATCTCTGTAGGGTTTATAGTGGCAGACCTTCAGTTTCACCCCAGCCAGATTGTATTACAGAACTACAGTTTCCTCCTCCCTTAGTCTTACCATCAGCTCCCTTCCACCATTTCCTGCTCCTTGTTATTTAGAAAAATCATTTATGAATGACATTGAATTTGAGGCAAGCAGTGACTTGGCCAAGTTGTCCGATGATGCCAAATTGTTCAAGGCGCTTTAAACAAAAAGGGATAGTTTCAGAAGGATGTGCCCAAACTGGCAACAGGCAATAAAATGGCAAATGCCATTCAGTGTAAGCAAGTGACACACATTGGTGCAAAAAAACCCCCAACCACCCTTATTTTGCATGTATGTTGATGAGGTTTGAGCCGGCGGTGACTGACCACGAAAAGGACCTTGGTGTCACGGAGAGCAGCTCAAAGAAAACGTCAGCTCTGCATTGGGAGGTTTAAGGCAAATTCCACAAGAAGGAGCGTTAGGAAAAGGGTTGTGACTGAAACGAGATTGAACAAATCTATGGTGCGACCATATCTGGAGTACAGTACTGAGTTCAACTTTGGTTTCCACAGCTCCAAAAGAATACTATAGAGCTGGGGGAGTTTCAGAAAAGGGAAAGCAAACTTACCCTTACGAGTAAAGGTTACACCATTTAAGAGAGGCTCCGACATACAGATGGAGGATAAGTAACCAGGCTTTGAAAAGTTACTGGGCATGAAGGCAACATTCTACCTCCTCCAGTATTAGAAGCTTTAAGGCTCTGAATACCAGTTGCTGGGGAGTCAAAATGGGGTGTCATGTCCTGTCTATGGGCTTCCCATAGGCCTCTTGTTGGCTGCTGTGGGGTCTCTGGTCTGCTCTAGAAGGGCTTTGCTAATGCTCTTTCCCCTCCACCATTATCTGAGGGATTGCAAGAAGTTGTTCTTTTATTTCTGAAGTTGCAAAGTATAACATTTCCTGATGTCAGGTTCCTACGCGGCCACAGTGTGTAGGTTTTCCACACGTGTTAGAATGTGAATCCTCTGGCACCAGGCATCTAACTTTAAAATGAACTCTGTGCGAGTACCTGTACCTGGACTAGCTCCCATTCTCTGGACAACGGATGGCACTGTGGTCTAAACCACTGAGCTTCTTGGGCTTGCCGATCAGAAGGTTGGCGGTTCAAATCCCCACGATGGGGTGAACTCCCGTTGCTCTGTCCCAGCTCCTGCCAACCTAGCAGTTTGAAAGTACACCAGTGCAAGTAGATAAATAGGTACCGCTTTGGCAGGAAGGTAAACGGCCTTTCAGTGCGCTCTGGCTTCCATCACGGTGTCCCGTTGTGCCAGAAGCGGTTTAGTCCTGCTGGCCACATGACCTGGAAAGCTTTCTGTGGACAAACGCCGGCTCCCTCGGCCTGAAAGCGAGATGAGTGCCGCAACCCCATAGTCGCCTTTGACTGGACTTAACCGTCCAGGGATGCTTCACCTTTACTTTTTACTAGCCCCTGGACCGCTCATTTACCCCACTTAGCATATTGAGGCATGCAAGTGATTATGGCGGGGTCAGCAAACTTTTTCAGCAGGGGGCTGGTCCACTGTCCCTCAGACCTTGTGGTGGGGGCGGACTATATTTTTTGGGGGGAAATGAACAAATTCCTCTGCCCCACGAATAATCCAGAGATGCATTTTTAAATAAAAGCACACATTCTACTCATGTAAAAACACGCTGATTCCCGGACCATCTGCGGGCCGGATTTAGAAAGTGATTGGGCCAGATCCGGTCCCTAGTTTGCCTACCCATGGATTACTGGGTGCATCCAATACAGCGCTAAATCGAGGTCACGTGGTGGTTTATCTGTTCTGTTGCAGAAATGTTCTGTGCTAATGGGGTGTGCTTGTGCAAAGGAATATAGGAGGAGGTTGCTGGCGACTCCGCTGCACAACAAAGGGTGCAATCTGTTGCACAACTTTGGATTCCTCAGGTGTGCAATGTTAAAACTCTCCCTTTGCGCTAGCGGACAGAGAACGTTGGACTACCGCCATTATGTGAGAGGTGAGACTTCTTTTATATGTACAGCATGTGATTCTCTGAGCTTTTGATGCACACGGAGTCTCGCAGGTAAGAAAAGCAAAGGGACAGAAACAAGAAAGCTTTCCCTGTATTGGTGCTCTTATTAGAACGAACTCAACGATAACAGAATGCTTTGCTTTAATACTCGAGTTACATGAATACCTCACATTATTACACGTATGAAGCCAAATACGACGCTAACTTAGCTGCTTACAACCTCAAACCTTACTCCTGATACACATTCCAATAAATTTATTCTGTAAAAACAATAGTTTTTTGTGGTTTTTTTTCTTGTGTCCCCCCCCCTCCCCATGATTTTTTATTTTTTTTGTACAGTAAACTTTTCAACTACAAACCTTGAGTACGCGAAAGATGTTCAAAGGACAAGCATAACAAGGATTGATAAAAACTGGACTAAACCCATATGTTTTCACAATAAAAGCTGGCATTGAAAAATAAATAAAATTCTCTATTCTCACAATAGCAACAATAATGTACACAGAATAATGGATTTTGGAATGCTTACTTACTAGTCTAGATCTAGTTTTGAAAGTAGGGGAGAAAACAGAAAAATGATGGCAGGATCTTTTCTTTCTTTCTTTTCCTTTTTAAGCCTTTCAGGTTGGGTTCTGCTTTTCGATTTGATGTTTTGGTTTATTTTCCCATAGGGTAATTATTATTTTTGTTTTAAAAAAACACACTATCAGGCGCTTAAAAATGGAAGGCATCTGAAAAAGCTCAAATTTGTTTTGGGGTTTTGAAAAAAAGCTCCTTGTATTCATCTAAAGAAACACAAAAGACTTTCACTAACTCCACATATAAGAACTAAGTCAGAGAAATTTACGTTACACCATGACCTTGAGAAGTATTAAGAGTATAGCTAGCTAGGTATGTCTAATAAGGAAAGGTATTTTCATACAATATGGACTTTTTGAGCAGGAACGCAACTCAAGTACATTTTGCCAGGTTTTGAAACAGAGATGGCCACTTATGTCTTCTAGGAGGGGAGTCTTTTACTCTCCAAACAGTGGCTATATAGCATGTGATTTTGGGCGTAGGTATTTTTCTGCATGTAAATTTGATTTGTTTCATGAATGAATGGGCATGGATCCTTAATCAAGATGGCGCCATCTTGGCTCGAGGGCTTTACGGAGATCAGGCATACCGTTACATACAAATATGTACATTTACATGTCGCATACAAAAAATCCAAAAAAGAGAGATGGGGAAATATCTCCTATTTCATAGAACTTGAAAATAGTTTTTCTTCTTCTTTTAAATTTCCTTACAAACGAAATTGCGAGCAAATATTTTGCCCTATATTGACTGCAATTTGGCGGGGGAGGGGAGCACGTTAAACTGCCTAAGGAACGAAATCTAGCTTCTGCGCCATCTGCCGGCCACCCCTGTTTTCAAACCAATTGTAAAAAAAAAGAAGTAATATTACACCAAGAATGGATAAAGAGAATTTTTTTTTTTAAGTCATGATTTGTAAGCAGAATAAAGATTCTTGCGGTTCTTTACCAGAGGGCACTTTATTTCCAAACATTTTTAATGTTACTGCTTTTTTTAAAAGAAAAGGAAATTTCAGAAAACGGTTTAAAGTTTGGAGTTTTGGCCCTTTGGTTTTTTATGGGGGGGGGGAGGAGGTGTCAATGATGGGCGTGTTGGCAATGTTCTCGCATGTCACATTTGCTGGAAAAGAGCGTATATTTTTTATTGTTTCGCGTGCGATTAAATAAAATGACGTTCAGAAAAGGGAACCCCTGGGGGGTGGGGAGATAGCAATGAAGTTGAAAGTCGTTTCTGAGAACAGGGCGGGTAGGAATGTGACCTAAATGTGCATACGAACAGATATGCTGCTGATGAACAGATGTGCTGACTTCTATCAAATCCAAGAATTTTAGACAACCAAACATGTAACCTTCTTGTGTCTTCCCTTAATATGCAGCAGTCAATATGTTGGTTAAGTCTGGGGGAGAAATAGGAAGAATATATGAATGCCTTTACAAATACGCATGCAAACAATTCAATCAGCATTATGTTATCAATTGGATATAACATTTCCAAAGTGAGGCCTTTGGCATGCTCCTCCAGGTGTTGAGCTTCATCCCTGACCACCGGCCAGAACATCTGGGAGGCCATAGAAAAAGATGTACATTTCCACCTGCAGTTTATGTCTAACTAAACCCTCTTCCGGATCCTGAAGGAGCGTCTCCATCCCCATCGTTCACTGAGGTCCAGCTCCGAGGGCCTTCTAGCGGTTCCCTCACTGCAGGAAATGAGGTTACAGGGAACCAGGCAGAGGGCCTTCTCGGTGGTGGCATCCGCCCATCAGATGTCAAGGAAATAAACAACTATCTGACTTTTAGAAAACATCTGAAGGCAGCCCTGTTTAGGGAAGTTTTTAATGTTTGTTGTTTTATCATCATGTTTTTAATATTCTGTTGGGAGTCGCCCAGTGGTGGGGTATAAATAATATATAATATAATATAATATAATATAATATAATATAATATAATATAATATAATAATATAATAATATTATCCTTGAAAGTTTATAAGGGCAGGGTGAAGGACTCTTAAACTAGCCCTTTCTTCAATATACTAAATTTCTACAGTTGGGGGTATCTGAAATATATTCATGGCCATTCAGGCCATTCCATGCACCCTCATTACATATCTTTAGGCACCAGGCAGAAATATTTCTCTTTTCCCTGGCCTTGGGCTAATTAAACCATCTATGGCCTTTTAAACTGGGGTGGGGTGGGGCAGTTTCATTACTACGGTATGTATTTTTGTGTTCTTATACTGCAAACCACCCTGTGATCCTCAGATGAAAGGCAGTACAGTATGGAAATTTAATAGATAATCATCACCATCCTCCAATTTTTCCTTCTTCCACTGCACAATTCATTGTACTAGCAGAATGACCAGGGGGATATTTCCGACTCACAAGTAAACAAGTCATCGGGCCAAGCTAGACGAGATGCCACTCACACAATTAGCAACAGTGTGAATAGCTTTTAAAACATAAATTGCAGGTGCTCCTGTGTCACTGGGTGCGGGGGAGGGAGATATAGGCCCTTGCCTTCCACTGTGGGCCGAATTTGGATCATTCCCCTTTTGCCCATTATTTTCACTGGGGATAAACATTCCAATTCACTCAAAAGGGAGCCTTTTACTCCACTGACAACAGCAGGTGCAGCTCTTTTCCCCGTGCCAGGGATCAATCAGGACTGCAGTGGCAGCAGGGTTTGAAAGGTCGAAGCTCCTAACCCCTCACGTTAGGGTCTGCCTGCCATTCCCTCTGGGGATAGAAGTTTCCATGCACTCAAATGGCAGCTTTTACAGTCAAACCTCGGCTTCCAAATGCCTCTGTTTTGAAAAGTTTCGGCTTCCAAACGCCGAAAACCTGGAAGTAAATGTTCCGGTTTTCGAAGGTTTTTTGGAAGCCGAATGTTCGACGCTGCTCAGAAGCCAGTCACGTCTCGGTTGTCAAACATTTCGGAAGCCAAATGGGCTTCCGGAATGGATTACATTCGACAACTGAGGTTTGACTGTATTCCAGTGGCAATAGCAGCTGCAGTAGAAGGGCAAGGAAGGTGAAAGCCCCCCTACACCACATGCTACAATCCAGATTAAGGGCCCTCACACCTGCAATTTACTTTAAAAAGACACCCATGCAATTGATAATTACGAATCATGATGCACCTTCTCTGTGCCATGGGGGTGACACATGTGTAGTTCTGGAATGACCATGCTACTAGCACTGCTAGCTGGTTTATTTATTCTTTTAATACAGAACCATCCCTTTGCATCTAATCCCACCAGATTATGGCCACACAATACATTTAAAGCACTTTTATACCACTTTAAAGAGCCATAGCTTCCCCCAAAGAATCCTGGGAAATGCAGCTTGCTAATCATACTGAAAATTGCTGTAAGACCCCAGTTCCCCTCACAGAACAGAGCTACACTTTCACAAGTTCCCTGGAAAGAGGAATTGATTGTTAAACAGGGTTGTCATATTTCAAAAAGTGAAAATCCAGACACAAAAGTTGTTGAGTCATTTTTTAGTTTTGCCCAAAGGAAATTCACCAAAAACTATACTTACGGCATGGTTTGCTGTACATTTGGATTTCCCCCGACATTTCACGGCCTAGGAGCCTCGTACCTACGGGACCGCCTCTCCCGGTATGCCCCACGGAGAGCCTCAAGGCACATAAATAGCAACACCCTAGTGGTCCCGGGCCCTAAGGAAGTTAGATTAGCTTCAACCAGAGCCAGGGCCTTTTCAACACTGGCTCCGGCTTGGTGGAACGCTCTGTCTCAATACCAGGGCCCTGCAGGATCTGATTTCTTTCCGCAGGGCCTGTAAGACAGAGCTGTTCCGCCTGGCCTTTGGCTTGGAGCCAATTTGATTTTCTCCCCCTTTCTTTTTTCTTTTCCTTTCTCCTCCTGCGATGAGGTTTCAATATTTTAATGTTGTATTTTAATGTTATTTTTAAGTTGTATTCATTCAATTTGTTTTTATTATTGCTTGTTAGCCGCCCTGAGCCCGGCCTTGGCTGGGGAGGGCGGGGTATAAATAAAAATTATTATTATTGTTATTATTATTCTTTTTTTTTTCTTCCCAGACACTGCTTCTGACTGCTGTATTCCAGCTACGTCCGGCAAATTCCAGATGTATGGCAACCCTATTGTTAAGCCACTTTGGGAATTACAGCTCTGCGAGGGCGAATCACAATTCTCAGCACCCTTAACAAGCCACACTTCCCAGCATTCTTTGGGAGAAGTCGTGGCAACATTAGAATGCTTCCGATGTCATGGCCTGCATTAAAGTAACCCTTACCCCTTCACTAGTTTTCTGCGAGTCTGAAGAGGTGTTTCTTGTATCGTTGCCTGCTTCCCCAGCATCGGAGCTGCTCTTATTTTCTTCCTCTTTGCAGTCCTTGTCATCTTCATCTGCAGGAGATTTCCGTGACTGCTTGGAAGATTTCTAAGTATATCCATCAAGAGGGGAAGAAAAAAAGACAGCCTGTATTTAAGCATCGTTTACTTGGATGTTCTATATTCTATACAGCAGATTCTGACGGGGCAGTTTCTGGGTTCAATTTCATTTCCATTTTTGTCCCCTGTAATATTATGAATTACATTTATATCCCAACTCTGCTCCAAGGTGCTGAAGGTGACAGATATTATTCTCCCCATTTCCCCACCACTCTCACTATGGCCCTTTGTGGTAACTTAGGCTGAGAGGTAGAAACAGGCCAAGGTCATCAATTGAGACCGACGGAGAGCTTAAATGCTCTTTTTGTGTTGGGTAAGAAGAAGATCAAACCTATCCATTCTGAAGGAAATCAGCCCTGAGTGCTCACTGGAAGGACAGATCCTAAAGCTGAGGCTCCAATACTTTGGCCACCTCACGAGAAGAGAAGACTCCCTGGAAAAGACCCTGATGTTGGGAAAGATGGAGGGCACAAGGAGAAGGGGACGGCAGAGGACAAGATGGTTGGACAGTGTTCTCGAAGCTACCAACGTGAGTTTGACCAAACTGTGGGAGGCAGTGGAAGACAGGAGGGCCTGGCGTGCTCTGGTCCATGGGGTCACGAAGAGTCGGACACGACTAAACGACTAAACAACAACAACAACAAGCCCGAACAGACCCATCTTGAGAAGAGCTTTAAAGTTCTTCACCTTGTCTGCAAGGCCTACTTGGCACACCAGCTCTGGGAGTGTTAAGGATGCTCTCTCTCCTCAGATCACCCACTAGCCATAGAGCAGCTCTAAGGGGTGGGTATATGCAAGTTTTGCATATGTAAGTTGAACCCTTGGAACCGAACCCACATGAGATGAGGGGTTATTGTAGTAAGCCCCTGGAAGTCCTCCTGCTAAGATGGAAATTGAAGTGGTTTCCCATGAGGTAAGACAGAGTGATAACAGCAAGAATGTTTATTGTACTAAGAGAGCTGGACAACAGGGGCAAAGCAACTGCTTATATACATTTATGAAGGCCTGGGACACTCCCAACGTGATTGGCTGTCTAAACTTCCAAGCTGCAAATCATGACTCAGAGTTTAAGGGCCAATGGCAGACGCTCAAATCCTGAAATGTTCTGTGATTGGATGTCATGTATTGAATCAGAACACAGGGGCTCAGAATCCTTAGTCCAGACTCAAGCTCAGGCAAACACAGACCACTGAATACATAACAGGAATGTGACATTGCATCATCATCATCATCATCATCATCATCATCATCATTATTAAAAGAAGTGTCATTATTCCATACTGCTGAAGGGGAAAAAAAGCACTGTATATGGGAAACAGCAACAAGAGGAAACCTCATGGATTACCTTCGAAGTGTAGGATTTTTTCCGTTTTGAACCCGCTTTTTCGTTCTTTCTTTTGCCTTTCCCGTCCTCTTCTACCCGGTCACCTTCCTCCTCGCTGCTGGCGTCTGCCGTATTCCCTCCTTCCCCCTCAGTTTCTGATGAACTTTGTTGCTGAATTGCCTTTGGAATGAGACAAATCGTTGCAGCTTGTTTTGTAACATCCCATATGAGGGAGAAACTGATCTAGAGATACTGGGCACCTTCTACCATTCTACCCAGATGTGAAACAGCCCTACTGTACAGATTGCCTACTTCTAAACAGAGCGGCACGTACTCAGTGCTAACACATGCGCGTCCTGCTATCCGAACGCTCGTTCTATGAAAATTCACTCATCTGAACGTGATGAATTAGTACGCAAATATTGCTATACACACCACAGATTCAGATAACCAAACAGCTGGACCTGCGTGTAGTACAAATAAGCAGCCTTATTATTTGTTTGTGTTTTGCTGGTCCACAGCAGCCATTTTGCCAGAAACTCTGGTGGGAGAGATCGGATGAATAAGGGAGCATTTCTTCCTTCCTTCCTTGTCTTTTGCCAAGTTGTAGTGGATTTCCCTGGGTTTTTTTCTTCTTCATTTGGGAGTCAAAATTCCATGGTTGGGAACGCATTAGAAATGTTTCCAAAGGAGTCTATGGAAATTGGCAACTCACTATGCAAACGCTCACCTAACAAATTATTTCCTGAGAACGTATGTGTTCAGATAGCAAAATCTCCTAATGTACTTAAAACAGATAAAAAGGTGTTGCTGTTTTGGGGAAAGGGAAGGTTAAAGTGATAGAGTTGGTTCCTAGAGAGAAGAGAGAGATTACAGAGGAGACAGTGGCTAGACCACAATCTAGAAAATGGCTGACTCATCTATGTAGGCCATAATCTGACCCTAATAGCAATGGGATGTTTATCTGCACCAGGGGAATTTTTTAAAAGTACCATTAGAAAGGGGAAAGGGGGAAAAGGAAAAGAAAAATGAAATATTTTCTGAGTTATGATCAGGGAAAATGTGAAGAACCGGCTATTTTGCTAATGGCATTGTACAGGTGTCATGTAACAAGTCACTAAACCAAGCAGTGTGGAAGCTGCCACTGATATTATTTTGTTGCTGCTCCAAAATTTAACCTCTTTTTACTAGACCTGACAGGTGGAGGGATGGAAGACAATGAGAAGGACCCAGAAGGGTCCCCAACCATTTGCAATCTTATTTACACACTTCTATGGCATCTGAGATTTCAGCAGGAATTGCCCCCACACTTCCTGGCATAGCTTTGCAACCACAGGGGCCAGACACTTGTTCTTCCTTTTAAAGAAATTCAGAAATGAAAGCTCCGCTTCTCCAGAACTTGAGATCTCTGCTCACTATCACATCCTGTGGTTTGCCCCCTCTCTCATGGGTTTGAGGCATTTTTAATATTTATTGTATTGCTAACTTGTCTTTCCTCAGACTGGGCCCAGAGAGAGGGAGAAAGCAAAGTACAGCCTTTACAAACAAACAAACAAACAAACAAACAAACAAACAAACAAACAAACAAACAATTGGAGCCAACACTGCTAGTTCTAAACCCCAAACAGAAAACATGATGATTCTCAATAAGACCTAGTCTTATTATCGTGATGGATTTGGCATATTATAACTCAACGCCCAGAGGCATTGTTGCTGTAAGATGTTTCCTGTTAACTCTAGACACCTCTGAGGCCCAAAACTGTCTGTACTTTGGGAGAGGCTTAGCTGAGAAAAGCTAAAAGAGAAAAGAAACCATTCTTACCTGGTATCCAGTAAACTTGACACCAGGGTTGTTTTCGATTTCCCACAGGCCTTCGTTAAATCCTTTTCGTTTGTTCGATTTCCCAAACTTGTCTTTATATTCTTTGTACGGGAAGAGATCTTTAGGCCCCAGAAATGCGCTGTGGTTTAATGAAAATGACAGTCAAATGGTAGTTTCATTTGCTATATTAGGTACAGTAATATGACAGTCATTGTTCGGAGAAATTGGTCCCATGAAAAATGGAACTAGTTAGTCCTGACTGTGGCTTTGTTCAGACATCACAATACCAAACCATGGCTTGCCGTCAGACAAAACATAGTTTGGAGCTGCATGCCTGCTTTCCGTTTTCTGTCTGCTCAGCAATGTAGTCTTCAGATGCTGCAGCCTCTGGAGGAGGAACAGCAACTGTTGCTATGGTTTGCCAATTCAGGCATCACAACAAACCATAGTTAGCACAGACTAACTATGTATGGAAGTGAGAGCTGGACCATAAAGAAGGCTGATTGCCAAGGAAGTGATGCTTTTGAATTACGGTGCTGGAGGAGACTCTGGAGAGTCCCATGGACTGCAAGAAAATCAAACCTATCCATTCTTTAAGGAAATCAGCCCTCACTGGAAGGACAGATCGTGAAGCTGAGGCTCCAATACTTTGGCCATCTCATGAGAAGAGAAGACTCCCTGGAAAAGAACCTGATGTTGGGAAAGATGGAGGGCACAAGGAAAAGGGAACGACAGAGGACGAGATGGTTGGATAGTGTCTTCGAAGCTACCAGCATGAGTTTGACCAAACTGCAGGAGGCAGTGGAAGACAGAAGTGCCTGGCATGCTCTGGTCCATGGGGTCACGAAGAGTTGGACACGACTAAACGACCAAACAACAACAACATGGTTTGTGAGCCTCATGTTAAAGTGCTGATTCTGGTTTTGTAACCAAGGAGAAAATATGGGTTTGTCAATTCATACAACATACCATGCAGTTTCCTTAACCATGGCTTGACCTGATGCCTCAATAGAGCCTAACCACAGCCTCATTAATATCAATAGCGTTTAAGTGTGACAAATCTAAATAAGGGCACTTTGCAATGTTGCTTCGCTCTTCCTACTTTTTATTTTGCTTTACAATCTTGCTTCCTGGTTCCAGTCCCAGTGGTTACATTTGGACAGAATGCTGGCCATCAGCCAAGATTAAGTAAATTATCTAGGCACTTATTTCAGACTTCAGTTTTATCCCTCTCAACATCTGAAAATCTCAGAGCTGATTATAGTATTTATGCATTGTGTATGTATAGGACGCGGGTGGCGCTGTGGGTTAAACCACAGAGCCTAGGGCTTGCCAATCAGAAGGTCGGCGGTTCGAATCCTCGCGACGGGGTGAGCTCCCGTTGCTCGGTCCCTGCTCCTGCCAACCTAGCAGTTCGAAAGCACGTCAAAGTGCAAGTAGATAAATAGATATCGCTCTGGTGGGAAGGTAAATGGAATTTCCGTGCACTGCTCTGGTTCGCCAGAAGCGGCTTAGTCATGCTGGCCACATGACCCGGAAGCTGTACGCCGGCTCCCTCGGCCAATAAAGCAAGATGAGCGCCGCAACCCCAGAGTCAGCCACGATGGGACCTAATAGTCAGGGGTCCCTTTACCTTTAGAAGAAACCTTGGCTTCAGATCGTGGTCTAGAGACAAACAACCCTGTTATGCTCAGGCATAACACTATGTCTGTGTACAACATTCTTATTTACTCGGGCTCCAGTGTGTTCCCACTGGTGGTACTTCAAACATGGCACTAGCCACAATCCTTATATTCTGTAGTTTCTTGAGAAATCTTGCTGTTTGATGCACTGTCCCTCAAACCGTCTTTCATCCAATTTGAAAACGTAGGCCACATTCACTTTGCAGGTTAGCTGAGGTGTGTACATTTGAGACAGCATGTGAATGGAAGCTTTTCCTCCAATGACCTCCCCACCCCCTTGCCGGGATCCTGATCCAGCTTGTACTCCCCATCCCTGCTACTTACTTAAAAAAACACCCATTCATGTCACTGCTAAGAATGTCAATTGTGCCTTGTCCAGTTTGGCTCTGTAGCTGAGGGGATGGCTTGCGCCAACTTCCCATGTGGTCAACCTCTCATGTAGTCCAGCACAGAAGGACCCCAAATAACAGGGGTACTGTGAGACAGAACATCAATAATAATAATAATAATAATAATAATAATAATAATAATAATAATAATAATAATTTATTGTTTCTACCCTGCCCATCTGGCTGGGTTTCCCCATGAGCTTAGCGCAATATTAATTCAAGGCTAGTTCTTGCTACTATGGGTGTTCTGCTGATGTTCAAGATAATTCCCGTGGTGCTTATGCATCAGTGGTTCACAAATCATGTACAGTGATGTGGGCTGAGTTGAGGTCTTAGGCTATTGCAACAGTTTGAATGTTCACTTGTTTCGCTGTCCACTCATCACTGTATTGCAACAAGACTGCTCATGTGTCTAAGGTTACTTGTCCCTCAAAGTAGATGTGTCATAAACATACGTTTAGAGCTGATTGGAAAATGTTTATTGAATATATAGGGGGAAATTGTGTACAGTTGAAAACGTAGTAGTAGTAGTAATAATAATACTTATACCCCACCCATCTGACTGGGTCTCCCCAGCCACTCTGGGCGGCTTCCAACAGGATATTAAAAACACATTAAAAGATCAAACATTAAGAACTTTCCTAAACAACTGGCTACATTAAGATATATTCAACAGTGTAGATAAGTTTTGATGGATGGTTGAGTTTATGTAAAATATGCAGGGATTTATGATATGCAAAATGAACCATGGAAAGAGAAGAAGGGAAATCATTTATATTTTAAGGATGTTTAAATGAGTATTCTAAATGGTAAAACAGAAAATTTAATTTTACACACACACACACACACACACACACACACACACACACGTCAGTGTTACTGCAAACCTGGGACACATTACACATGCAGACACATTGTACTCTTATCACAGACACATTGTACTCTTACCACCCTAACAGAAATGGATGGAGATCCCAAACGATACCAGTGGGTGTATGTTAACTCTGCACTGCTTCCTAACTCTATGATTAGGACACTCTGCAGTGCTATTTCAGTTAAATGTTAGGTGAACCTGCCCTCCTGTGGTGAAACTGCAAATTGCCACTTCCAGCGGCCTGCAATTTGCTGCCTGTCCGTATTGGGGTAGCATTGATAAAATCTTTTAGCCACATAAACGTTGCCGATTTCCTTGGCATTCAGAAAGACCTTTGAGCTCGTCCTGTGGTTGCTTAGTGGGGAGCAAAATACAATCCGTTGCAGAAATTTCCCTCCCTGGTACGCAGGATGGCGGCCCCACAAACAAACGAGATCAATACGTGTATTTTTAGCTTGTTTCTAAAATGCGATTCGGGATAACAAATGTAAGGGAGTAACCTACAGTCACAAACTGGTAGCAAATCTAAACGCCTGCTTGACTGAACACCACGGGAGCAGGGGCAAAACACAGCACTCATAATAACGCTAACAATATATAGATAGATTAGATAGATAGATAGCACTAATAATAATCAGTACAAACCGAGATTAACAACAGCATCAAAATACTATTGTGGATGGTCCTCTTTGCAGGCCGCAGCAGACATCTTTAGAGCATTACGGCCATCTTTTTGAGCTGCAAAGCTGGCAACCTGTTTTTGTAATGGTTTTATTGTGGTCTGCCAACAGATAGCAAATGAAGAAGAGGAGAGTTTGGATTTGATATCCCACTTTATCACTACCCTAAGGAGTCTCAAAGCGGCTAACAATCTCCTTTCCCTTCCTCCCCCACAACAAACACTCTGTGAGGTGAGTGGGGCTGAGAGACTTCAGAGAAGCGTGACTGGCCCAAGGTCACCCAGCAGCTGCATGTGGAGGAGCAGGGAATCGAACCCAGTTCACCAGATTACAAGTCCACTGCTCTTAACCACTACACCACAGTGGTTCAGTCAGGGCCTGGCCAGCTCTTGCTCCCAAAGGGTTTTCCACACAAATAAAGCTCTGAGATCTCTATACAAGCAAGGAGGCAAAAGTAATGCACTACATCAGGGATGTCCAACTGGTCGTCCGCAATCAACAGGCGGTAGATCGCGGGCTCATTTTCCTATGTGGGGGGAAAAGAGCATCCGCGCAGGTGTTGTCCTGACCTGGCAAGAGTCTCTCGTTGCTCGGCCACCGGCGCCCTGCTAGGCCGGTGTGTGTGAAGCCCCTGCTGGCAGGCTGCATCAACTTCACTCCAGCAGGTGGCTTTGTGGATCCCTGGGCGTGCCGGTCTACCCATGTGATTGGGCCCTCATGGGAGTGTCACCAGGGACAAAGGCCCACCTAAGCACTGTAGGTGAGGCGAGAGCAGCGGAGTGTATAATCTTTTGTAAGTGATCTATGGCGTGTCCCCCTAAAAAGCAGAAGAACTGTGGCTTGTCCCCCTAAAGAAGGTCAACAATTTTGGTGTGTCCCCCCCAATGGGTAGATCACTGCCAGTTTTTCATTCCGGGAGTAGATTGTGAAGTCTCTTGGGAGTTGGACATCCGTGCACTACATCAACTAAGGTAAAGGTAAACGGACCCCTGACCATTAGGTCCAGTCGTGGCCGACTCTGAGATTGTGGCATTCATCTCACTTTATTGGCCGAGGGAGCTGGCATACAGCTTCCGGGTCATGTGGCCAGCATGACTAAACTGCTTCTGGCGAACCAGAGCAGCGCACGGAAACGGCGTTTACCTTCCCGCCGGAGCGGTACATTTATCTACTTGCACTTTGACGTGCTTTCGAACTGCTAGGTTGGCAGGAGCTGGGACCGAGCAATGGGAGCTCACCCTGTTGCGGGGATTCGAACCGCCGACCTTCTGATCGGCAAGTCCCAGGCTCTGTGGTTTAACCCACAGCACCACCTGCATCCCTTACTACATCAACTACCTCCCCACAAACACAGGTCCACGGGGCAAGTGCAATGATAATGCACAGCCATATGAGCATATGAAGAAGTGTGCATGCACATGAAAGCTCATAAAAAAATACAAAATAAGCAAACTTAGTTGGTCTCTTAAGGTGCTACTGGAAGGAATTTTTTTTATTTTGTTTCGACTACGGCAGGCCAACATGGCTACCTACCTGTAACAAGCACAGCCATATGTTGTTTATGCAGAATTTTGCTACATATTAGTGTGAATTTAAAAAAGTTCAATGAATAAAAATGCAATTAAAAAAAAAATCCAGACTTATAAACATCACTGAAGTATTCATAAGCAACTTTGTGTGTGTGTGTGTGTGTGTGTGTGTGTGTGTAACTCAGCTCTGGCACCTCTCAGATGGGTGGCACTGCCATTATAAGAGAAGGGAGGCATTCATGGTGAGTTCCGGCACCTTTTTTTCTAGAAAAAAATGCCCTGTTATAATCATAACGAATTAAATCTGTATACTGCCCTTCATCTGAAGATCCAAGGGCGTTTCACAACAGAAAAATACAAAACAAGAATACAAAATGTGTAATAAAACAAAAACAAACCAATAAGGCTCCTCCCACAAACACATTTAAAGAGCCATAGATTGTATAGTGAGCCAAAGGCCTAGGAGAAGAGGAATGTTTTTGCCTGGTGCCTAAAGATATGTAGTGAAGGCGCCAGGCAAGCCTCCCTGGGGAGAGCATTCCACAAATGTGGCGTCACCACAGAAAAGGCCTGTTCCTGCATTGCCACCCTCCAGACCTTTTGTGGAGGAGGCACACAAGGTGATGAAGGTGATGATCGCAGGGAATAATAATAATAATAATAATAATAATAATAATAATATGTATTTATATCCCGCCCTCCCCGGCCAAAGTCGGGCTCAGGGCGGCTAACATCAGATATATAACACTAGTATAAAATCAAACAAAATTAAGTTACCTTGTAAAAATAGGTCAAAATCAAATTAAAGTCTAATTAGATGGCTTTCCGCAGGGTTAGGTTTGGAAACAGTAAGTGCTCATACCTTGCAGTATTGCGGTCCTTAGATATATCTGTTCCATTTCTATCGAGCCCTCCCTCCCAAGAAACATAAGGTGGCAAACAGCCAAGCAGTAAAAAAAATACAATTAAAATATCGTTTATATATAGTGATGAATTGCCACTTAATTGTTCATTGCATATGTATTTTTAAAAAATAAAATAAAATTACAGTACATGGATTAGTCTAGGCCAGGCTTCCTCAACCTCGGCCCTCCAGATGTTTTTGGCCTACAACTCCCATGATCCCTAGCTAGCAGGACCAGTGGTCAGGGATGATGGGAATTGTAGTCTCAAAACATCTGGAGGGCCGACGTTGAGAAAGCCAGGTCTAGGCCACAGTGAGGGGAAAGTCTTAGGCAGAGTTTACCCTAAAAAAGCACATTCTTTCCCTTAAAGAATTCTGGAGACTGTGGTTTATCTCACACAGAGTTACAGTTCCCAGCAACTACAGCGCCCAGAATTCTTTGAGGTACAGAACGTGCTGTGAATGTGCTTTAGAAGTATACAGCCTGTTTACAGCCTTAACGAATGCAGAAAACTTCAGTCTCCTACCAATTTCAAAGCAAGCTCATTCCTTGAAGAGAAGCACTGGGCTCAAATGGTTTAAAAGCATATTTTTAAAAGGGTGTACGTTTGTTCACTTACGTTTCATGAGTCCCGAAAAAGAAGATGGGGTACTTATTTGCGGGAGGCTTCACAGCTCCCTCAGGGAGTTCGTCAATCTGTTGGGAAGAAACAGATGTGGGCTCATTACCAAATGTCCAATGAGTCTGACGGTAAGGGAGGACTGGCTGCAAATTTCAAAGAACACAGCATAATGGACAATGCAGCTGGCCAACTCACGGATTCCTAAACATGCATATGGCTGGTACATGAGCCAGTTCAGACCCTCCAGGTGTCCCTATTTTCCAGGGACAGTCCCAGATTTCCAGAAGCTGTCTTGGTTTCTGATTTGATCCCTGAATGTCCCGCTTTTCCTGAGGAAGTCCCTATTTTCATCAGAATATGGAGTTATGTCAGGGGTGAGCAAACTTTTTCAGCAAGGGGCCAGTTCACTGTCCCTCAGACCTTGTGGGGGGGCGGACTATATTTTTTTTTGGGGGGGGGGGAATGAACGAATTCCTATGCCCCACAAATAACCCAGAGATGCATTTTAAATAAAAGCACACATTCTACTCAAGTAAAAACACCAGGCAGGCCCCACAAATAACCTAGAGATGCATTTTAAATAAAAGGACACATTCTACTCATGTAAAAACATGCTGATTCCCGGACCATCCACGGGCCGGACTGAGAAGGCGATTGGGCCAGATCCGGCCCCTGAGCCTTAGTTTGCCTACCCATGAGTTATGTGATCCCATGAGCCAAGGAGATAAGTACCATATTTTTCCGTGTATAACACGCCCCCGTGTATAAGACGACCCCTATTTTTGGAGACCCCCCCAAATTAAGGAAATGGGGGGAGATTGCCCAGAGTTGTTCAGCTTATTTTTGGGGGGGGATTGCACAGAGGTGTTGAGCTTTTTAAGAGGGGGATTGCCGCCAATCGCTCACCCGCAAGACCGCCACTGCCAATCACACGCCTCGCAGAAGAAATTGTCAAAAGCAGCTGCCAATCACATGTCCAATTGACAGAGCAGCAGCCAATCGTCAGCAGGCCACCAATCAACCACCACCAATCAATCGCCGCTAACAATCTCCTGCTTGTGGCTGCCACCAATCGACCGTCCCCCCTCTGCACTATCTGTGTATAAGACGACCCCCAATTTTTAGCATTTCTTTTTTATATAAGAAAAAACTGCCTAACACAGTGGTACCTCGGGTTACATACGCTTCAGGTTACAAACGCTTCAGGATACAGACTCCTGTAACCCAGAAATAGTACCTCGGGTTAAGAACTTTGCTTCAGGATGAGAACAGAAATTGTGCAGAGGCCCCATTAGCTAAAGTGGTGCTTCAGGTTAAGAGCAATTTCAGGCTAAGAACGGACCTCCAGAACGAATTAAGTTCTTAACCCGAGGTACCACTGTACACAGAAATATTTGGTAACTAGACAACCTTTAAAAGGCATCTGAAAGCGGCTCTGTATAGGGAAGAGAGCAAAGGGAAGAGTCCTGTGGAGCTCATGTCCTGCTTGTGGGCTTCCCACAGGCATCTGGTGGCCACTGTGAGAACCGGATATTGGACTAAATGGGCCATTGGTCTGATCCAGAAGGTTCTTCTCATGTTCTTAAAATGGGGTAGCTGTGTACAAACACACCTCGATTTGACTGGCAGTTGGTAGAACCCCTGCTTTCATTTCAGGGGGAAATGTGAACATCTGCAAATATGAGAAACTGACTGTGGAAATGTACTAGGACAGGGGTGGCCAGCTTCCAAGAGAATGTGATCTACTTGTGGAATTAAAACTGGCAGTAATCTACCCCTGTTTTGGGGGGGTTCAGGTCAAAGTTGTTGAGCTTTTTTAGGGAGGGGAGTAGCCCCGTTTTTAGGGGGTTTGGGAGGGAGGCATAAGTTGCTTAGCTTTTTGGGGGGCACAATGTTTTTACATTCTTTGGGGGTCTCACTGGAGGATCTCACCGAAGGATTGCTGGGGGGAAAACAGCCTCAGTTTGTAAACTCCGGCTTCCGTTTTCCAACAACGGAGGGTGGGGTGGGGCGAGGGGCCGGGGCCGGAAGGGGGCCAGCGGTCGACCGCGATCAACCAAAACCTCGCAGGGATCGACCAGTAGATCGCGACCGACCTGTTGGACATCCCTGTACTAGGACAAAACCCTGTCCAGCATAAATTGAGTATGACTGGTCAGTTTTATTTAAGATAAAACAGCATTACCAGGGTCAGAAAATTGATCAAGTGGCCATCAATAAATATCTAGGGCTATATCTTTTTGCAAACAAGAGCTTCAAGGCTCAAATGCAGTGACTGTATGTGGATGCTGCAATAAATCATAGTTTCGTGCAACGGGAATGAGCTCTCTCTTGGGATCACACGTTCTTCCATCCTCTCCTGCACAGAGCTCTGAGACTTTCATTTCTCCTATTACTTAACTACGGC
The DNA here is from genome assembly GCF_964234715.1 of Podarcis melisellensis. Classification (NCBI taxonomy): domain Eukaryota; kingdom Metazoa; phylum Chordata; class Lepidosauria; order Squamata; family Lacertidae; genus Podarcis; species Podarcis melisellensis. The sequence continues at coordinate 37,780,287 of NC_138546.1, read as the reverse complement.
TTCCTATGTTGTGGAAATTGGGAACAAGCAAAATCTGTCAAGGTCGATATTGTTCCAAGATCCCTTCATTCTGCAAGGAGGTGGACTAGATGCCTTGAAAGGCCCCCCAGAACTCCAAAATTCTATGAAAGAGGAAAAAAAGGGATGAGCAGGAAGGTGGAGACCACAATTTTGGGCATGGCAAGCAAAGGTCACCCACAAATTCTACATCCCTGTCCTTAAAATCCCCTTCTTTGCTATTTTTTTGTTTTCCACCTTAGTTTTAGCCAATTGATGGCCTTCAAGGGGTAAAAAAAAGGCACTCATCTCTTCCAAGTTAAAAACAACAATTCCCTGTCTGGTCACCTTAGTGGAAATGAGGTGGGCAATTATGTACAAGCCAAAAAATATGTGCTTAAAAATATTGCTCACATTTGTATTTGTCCCTTTCTCCAGGGAACTCAAGACACAGCAACCCTGTGAGGTGGGCTTGATCAGGCAGGGTTGTTAACTACAGGGGGGGGGGGAGCCTAAATGCCGAGAGCTGGATCCCCTCTATGGCTGTGCCCCCCAATATAAGAATTGGGGTGTGGGGAGGTGAGCCATCAGAGACACAACCGCAGGACCAGTGAAACATGATCATTAATTTTGTGAGGGAACGTCTGAAAAGGCTCTACATGCCGCCTTTGAATGCTTATGGTCTGTTTTCTCCCTGAGAGAGCCATACGGCTAAAAATTGGGGGGGGTGCCAAACCCCCCAAAAACCCACACACAAGAATGTGCTGTAACACACACACAGTCCCCATTGGCCATGACAACTCCCTGCCATTTCGCTAGCTGGATCGCCTCAGCACCAGAGGAAAGCTGCTGCTATTTTCCCACTCAAGGAACCGTGAGGAGGACAGCAGCCATGACTGCAGAAACTCCCCCTCCTTCCATCCCTCCGACTAGCCCTGTTCACTCCCCAAAGCTTTTGTTATGGCGAACCCCTTCCCCGAGCATGATTGGCTGCTTCTCGCAGTGTTGGCGGAGACCCTATAGCGAGGGGGTGTGTGTAGAAAGAAAGAAACCCCCTCAATGCTTGGAGCTACGGAACAAAAGGCAGATGAGAGCAGCAGCCTCTGTTAGTCAAATCGACAGGAGAGGCGGCCCCCATTCCACTGAGGGAAATAATGCAGATTCTGAAGTGCCGGCTATAATAATCACCACCCACAACTAGAGTGCAGGTTTGGTCTGAAGCAGCAAAATCGACTCCTTTCACTCCCCCTGCCCACTGTGCATGAATACAAGATCCATGCTAGCAGCAGAGGGTGCGACCATTTCCATCAGGTCTGCCTAAACAGATACAGAAAGCTTTTCAGAAACAGATCACAGCTGTTCAGCAGTCTCCCTCATTGCTAGAGAAGAAAGGAATCCGAGTGGGGTTTTTTTGGGAGGGGGGCAGGGAGATGCTCCATCCCCCTTGTATTCTCAGTAGGGTCAGAATTCAGCTCCTCCTTGCTGCTGTTTGAAAGCCCAAAGTACAGTGGTACCTTGGTACTCAAACGGCTTGGCTCCCGAGCAAACTGTCTCCCAAATGCCGCAAACCTAGAAGTGAGTGCTCTGGTTTGTGAACGTTTTTCGGAAGCCGAACGTCTGACGTGGCTTCCGATTGAGCGCAGGAAGCTCCTGCAGCCAATCGGAAGCCGAGCCTTGGTTTTTGAACTGTTTCGGGAGTCAAACAGACTCCCAGAACGGATTAAGTTTGAGAACCAAGGTACCACTGTATACAAATACAAACAATGTCTTCCCCCACATTAATATATACAGGGAGTGGCATCCTACTTTGGCCATACTTAGAGTAGACCTTGTGAAATTAATCCACCTAAGTTAATCATGTCCAGGGCTTCCCTCCTCCCCAGCCGGAACTCGGTGGAACTCGATTCCAGCACCTCTCAGGTGGGCGCCATTGCCATTATAAGAGAACAAGGGAGGTGTTAATGGTGGGTTCCGGGAATCTCTTTTTCTAGAAAAATAGCACTATTGTAATTGTAATTAATTTAATTTGCATACCGCCCTTCATCCAAAGATCCAAGGCTGTTCTACCTGAAGTGGTCCACCTCACTTTGCCTGGCTGGCTTCTGTTTCCTCTTTTTAAAGGTAAAGGGACCCCTGACCATTAGGTTCAGTCGTGACAGACTCTGGGGTTGCGGCGCTCATCTCGCTTTATGGGCCGAGGGAGCCGGCGTAAAGCTTCCGGGTCATGTGGCCAGCATGACTAAGCCACTTCTGGCAAACCAGAGCAGCGCACGGAAATGCCGTTGACCTTCTCGGAGCGGTACCTATTTATCTACTTGCACTTGACGTGCTTTCAAACTGCTAGTCCCTTCCAACTTTACGATTCTCTGATTCCATCAGTTTGCCCCTCTCCTCAATATCTCTATGAAGGGGCAGCCTGGAATTCTTAGCACCCAAACAAAGATACTTGGTTTAGAGTTCTTTTGCGCAATCATAAACTGCCGAACCATCTTCATACAAAGGGAGGGAATGCTAAATGTTAAGCTCACCACACCTCTTGAATTTTCCCTGCACTGGAAAAGGATTCTTCTTTTTAGAAATGTACTCATTCCTTCAGCCATTTCCCATTTCTGTCTGTCTTAATTGTTGTGTTTCCTTTGCTGGCCAAATGGTACTTTTATTTTTTGCAACGTGGCACAGCAAACTGCACCTGATATCCCACATTAGGCCTAAACCCGTATGAATGGCACTGTTATTTTCTGCATCTGAAACAGGTGTGTTCCTGTCCGTTAAGAACGCTGATGTGAACATTTTCTCTTTCGCTCCTTCACTTTAGAAGGACAGGGAAGATATAACACTTTTTAAGAAGATGGGATTATTCTGCATTCAAAGATGAATATATATATATATATATATATATGAGCATCTCTCTATAAGAAAGAGGAATCAGCAAAAAAAGAAAAGAAAAGAAGGCTGATTTGAACAGGCAAAAAAGTGGTGCATTTGAAAATCAACCGAAAAATAACCAAAGGTGGCAAGTAATAGCAAAGAAAAGGCTCCCTCTTCCTGCCACTGTATCTCTTAGGGCTAAAACCTTTATTTACCCATCTGCCATCACCTAAAACATAGCTGCTGCAACTAGTTCAGGCTTCCTCAACCTCGGCCCTCCAGATGTTTTTGTCCTACAACTCCCATGATCCCTAGCTAGCAGGACCAGTGGTCAGGGATGATGGGAATTGTAGTCTCAAAACATCTGGAGGGCCAAGGTTGAGTAAGCCTGAACTAGTTCATTGCTGCAGTCTTTTCAAGGGGGATGAGAGTAAGGGCTGCATTTTCGGCAGTGGACCACCCAATAATAATTGGATTTATGAACGGCCCTTCCTCCAAAACTTCAGATGGGTGTACATTCTTTGCATCATCTTCCCAGTTTCTTCATCACAACTGATCCTGTGAGGTGGGTTAGGCTCAGAGATGCTGCTGACTGCTCCAAAGTTATCCAATCAGCTTTATTGTTGGGGGCAGGATTTGAACCCATTCTTTTACATAGTGTTTTTGTGTCAGTGTCACGTGGGTAGGTTCTCTTTGTGTTCATGTATTCATTTTCATTGGCATTGAGAGGTTGGTTGCCTTCAGATGACTGTGGTGAGTTGTTTGCGTGTCTGCGTGGAGCAGGCATAGTCAAACTCGGCCCTCCAGAAGTTTTGGGACTACAACTCCCATCATCCCTAGCTTACAGGACCAGTGGTCAGGGATGATGGGAGTTGTAGTCCCAAAACATCTGGAGGGCTGAGTTTGCCCATGCCTGGTGTGGAAGGTTGTTGGGTCATGTTAACCATATTGAAGATCCTGTTCTCCTCTCTGTATACAGCAACCTGCGTCAGGCTGAGTAGCTGCATGTAAGTGGCCCTCTAAATCTCAACAGATCATTATTTACCTCTCCAAGCCCCATTCCAAACTGAATATATTTACGACAAAGTTTATTATATCATTTGAACGGCAATCGGATTCATGCACATAGTGGTGCTCTATAAAACAAATTACTCTCCACGAAGAAGGCAGGCACTCCGGTGTAGCCACCAGCATGTTAAGAGTTGCATCTGGTAGCTCCAGGTTCGAATCCTGACACCTGAGCTAGCCTCACGCCCAGGGGAATCACTATGCCTATCTTTCGAGGCATCCTCAAGAGTAGGGCTGTGGAATAAATTGCCATATGCTTGAATGCTATCCATTGAAATAGCATTGTGATAAGTGTTTCAACAAGACAATATACCAATGAACAAAAGGTGGAGATTTAACAACTTCCCAGGGGGTAGCTCAGCTGAACAGATATGGCAAAGTAAACAAAGAATATAAACAAAGAACTGAAAAGCTCTTCTTTCTTCCCTCACAATCACCCCCACCAGTGGAAAAAAGAGGAGGAGAATACCTTTCCTCCATATTAAAAATGAAGGGTTAATAATAATAATAATAATAATAATTAAAGGAGACTATCTTTTTGCTTAGGGGACGCGGGTGGCGCTGTGGGTAAAAGCCTCAGTGCCTCGGGCTTGCCGATCGAAAAGGTTGGCAGTTCGAATCCCCGCGGCGGGGTGCGCTCCCGTTGCTCGGTCCCAGTGCCTGCCAACCTAGCAGTTCGAAAGCACCCTCGGGTGCAAGTAGATAAATAGGGACCACTTTCTAGCATGAAGGTAAACGGCGTTTCCGTGTGCAGCTCTGGCTCACCAGAGCAGCGATGTCACGCTGGCCACGTGACCCGGAAGTGTCTTCGGACAGCGCTGGCCCCTGGCCTCTTGAGTGAGATGGGCGCACAACCCCAGAGTCTGGCAAGACTGGCCCGTACGGGAAGGGGTACCTTTACCTTTACCTATCTTTTTGCTTGCCTGCCCTCCCTCCCTCCCTTTGATAAAAAGGGAGAAATTGGTGGGATGATTAACTGGCTTTTGGGGGGTGGCTTCTGTGGGGGGGGGGGGAATGGAGGGGAGAAGATTTAGCTGGCTGCCATATGCTGAAATGGGAGGTTAGGTATCATGTGAGAATGATGGGGAGCGTGTTTTTCAGTAAGCAGTGCAAGCAAATGCGTGGCTACTCACAAGCAAGCCCTACTGAGTTCAATGAGGCTTACTCCCAGGAAAATAGAAGTTAGTTTAGTTGAAATCAGCAGTGCTTATACGTGCACAGATTCCACTTAGACCCCTGAGTGGGGAAGCAGATGCAACTTGACTAGTAAATCACTTAAACTACTCGTAAGTAAGTTGAAAATATATTAAATATATTATATAGAAGCTGTTTAAAAAAATAAAAATAATTCAATCTACTACTTCCTTACATTTTAGATCACTTAAACTACTCATAAATAAGTTGAAAATATATTAAATATATTACATAGAAGCTGTTTTTTAAAAAATAAAAATAATAAAATAAAAATAATTAAAAATAATAATAAAAAATACTTCCTTACATTTTAAATCGCTTAAACTACTCATGAATAAGTTGAAATATATTAAATATATTATATAGAAGCTGTTTTAAAATAATAATAATAATAATAATAATAATAATAATAATAATATAATTCAATCTACTACTTCCTTACATTTTAAGGCCCGCCACTGCTGCAGATATATACCATGATATACCGAGACATCGTTATATTTAGCTGGTTATATACAGGTATCGCGATGTTGAAAACCAGATATGTCCCAGCCCTACTCAAGAGCACTTAACAGGGAACTGAACCACAGTAAGATGGGGTTGTTGTTTTTTCTTGCAAGTCTAAGAATCCAGGCCACAAAGCACAGTAGCTGGGCAGAGGGTGGACTGCTTCAGACCTGGCAAACATCCAGGTCTTTAAGCATCATGGCAACCTTCACTAGATTCCTTCAGAACCCTCCTAGCTGGCACCCTGGAGACTGAACAGAACCGTCTCCAAAAATAGCACCAAGACGTAAACTCCCAACAAACTCTCTCTCTCTAAAAAATACGGCTAACCTATTCCTAACTGTTCCGTGCCTGATTCTACTAGCTTTCCCTCCCTGTCTACTCACCAGCAAAATTACACCAGGAAGGTTGATCTTTCCTGCCTTCTGAGGCATAGACCCCTTTCTTAAACCAATTCTGCCATATACAAGTAAATGTGGATGTTTAGAAAGCTGTGGAGGGTGCATGGGTGTTTTGCGGGTTTCCCATGGGCATCTGGTTGGACACTGCGAGAAAAGGATGCTAAACTAGACGGGACATGGGCCTGATACAGCAGGCTCTTTTTATGTTATCTAAGGTAAAGGGACCCCTGACCATGAGTCCAGAGTCCAGTCATGGCCGACTCTGGGGTTGTGGCGCTCATCTCGCTTTATTGGCTGAGGGAGCCGTCGTACAGCTTCCGGGTCATGTGGCCAGCAAGACAAAGCCACTTCTGGCAAACCAGAGCAGCGCACGGAAACGCAGTTTACCTTCCCGCCGGAGCAGTACCTATTTATCTACTTGCACTTTGATGTGCTTTCAAGCTGCTAGGTTGGCAGGAGCAGGGACCGAGCAACGGGAGCTCACCCCGTCATGGGGATTCGAACCGCCGACCTTCTGATCGGCAAGTCTGTGGTTTAACCCACAGCGCCACCCGTGTCCCTTCTTATGTTATCTAGGTGTGTGCTTATCCAGCTGTTCCTGCAATTCCTTGTGTTACATGGTTCAAGCACGTTATTTTATACAGTCATACCTCATGTTACATCCGCTTCATGTTATGTTCTTTCAGGTTACGTCCCGCGGTGACCCGGAAGTACCAGAAAGGGTTACTTCTGAGTTTTGCTGCTCGCGCATGCGCAGACGTGCAAAATGACGTCACGTGCATGCACAGAAGCAGCTTTTGCAACCCGCGCGTGTGCAGACGCGCCGCTGCAGGTTGCACTCTTTTCATGTTCTGAATGGGCCTCCGGAACAGATCACGTTCGCAACCAGAGGTACCACTGTAACCAGGATGCAGAAACCTGCAGTGTTTTCCTACATGTGCCTCCCCCCCCCATCTTCTTCTTGTGGTCTATATTGCTACTGCTTTTCTTTTGAAACTTTGGGTTGGTGTTTAGATGAATGTCCTTTTTGGGGTGGTAAACCTTTGAATGTTGAGATGAAAAAGTGGGGTACACACTTTCAAAATATAAATACATAAAAACGTGGCCACATTTTTATCTACCCGGACACTGAGGTCCAGCGCGGAGGGCCTTCTGGTGGTTCCCTCACTGCAAGAAGCCAAGTTACAGGGCACTGTAATCCTGCCAATGTTCTTTTTCTGTTTACAATTTATCTGTAAATATTCAGTAAACCATTTCCATTTTTTATATAAAATGTTTGTATTCTCGATTTCTTATTCTCCAGTAAGTTTTGCCATTTCTGCATATTCCGTAAGTTTTTATTTCCATTCTTCCTTTGCTGGGACTTCTCTTTGTGTATATTTCAAAATTTTGTATATGGATGTTTCAAGATGGCCTATATCTGCAATGCCTAATAAAGGTTTGGAAAAAGAAAGAAGGCATTTTCTTTTAAACACAGTATCATCTTTTGTTTATTAAATTGCAAGTTACTCTCCTCTCAGTATACCTTCTGCACTGAGCAGTGTGGATTCTTATTGAAATTTAACTGTTTTAAAAACCAGATCTTTAGCCAATTACAAATTCCATAGCTGATTGATATCCCTAGGAAAAGAATACATACTTCTTATCTTAATGATCCATAGCAATGGTAGATGCTGAACACCCACAAATTAGTTCAAATGTTTCCTGACCAATGTGATGCAATTGCTAAACTACCCAGGGCCATTGTGAAAGACTGGCAACAACCCTATGGAAGAACAGAACCTAGAACGAATCCTGTCTTTAATTTAAAAGGCAGCAGGGAGCACTTCACACAAGATAATCATTCAGAAGTCCAACTTAACACACAATGGGTAACATCCAATATAATCCAACATAAAACCCATTGGTTAACTGGAATGGGCTCTCATGTATGTCAGCCCATTTTTTACTAACTACTGTAAAAGGTAAAAGGTAAAGGACCCCTGGACGGCTAAAGTCACCAGTCAAAGGTGACTATGAGGTTGCGGCGCTCATCTCGCTTTTCAGGCCGAGGAAGCCAGCGTTTGTCCACAGACAGCTTTCCGGGTCATGTGCCCAGCATGACTAAACCGCTTCCGGCACCACGGAACACCATGACGGAAACCAGAGCGCACGGAAACGCCATCTACCTTCCCGCCGCAGCGGTACCTATTTATCTACTTGCACTGGTGTGCTTTCAAATTGCTAGATTGGCAGGAGCTGGGACAGAGCAACGGGAGCTCACCCCGTCGCGGGGATTCGAACCGCCGACCTTCCAATCGGCAAGCCCAAGAGGCTCAGTGGTTTAGACCACAGTGTCACCCCAGCCATCTTAACTACTGTAAGCACTTCCAGAGCTAAGTGATGCTCTATTTTTTTTAAAAAAAACACAGTATGTTTTTGCAGAGAGAAACAGCAGTAACTGATAATGGTAACTTCTGGGTTGATTCTCAAGCTGGAGATCTTTGGAATGGAATAAACAGAAACAGCAGGAACACTGCTGATTGTAAGCTTTCCCATTTATAGCATGATGATCACAATCTTGTCTACTCAGAACAGGAGCTGAAGTGGTTGCCTCAGGGTGGCAGGCTCCTGGGGGTGATTCTACGGCACCTGGCACCCTCCAATCACTAGTGTTGGTTGCCCACCGCTTCCGGGTGCATGCCTCCACCTCCTGCTTCTCCACCACTGCATCTGTGCCTCCTGCGACCATGCCTTTCCTCCTGCCGCTGTGCCTCTTGCCCCACCTGGAGGCAGCCCAGGGAAGCCCCAGCACATTGGCTTGGTGGCAAGAGGGCTGCAGCAGTGGCAGGGCTTGGGCACAGGGAAGAGGAGTGGTCGCAGCAGCGGAGGAACATGTGGAGGTGGATGCAGAGGAGGGGTGGGAGGCCCCAGCTGGGGAACCCCAAGGGAACCCCCAGCAGAAGAAGGTTCAGAGCCAGGAGATTGGTGGAGGGATGACGATGAGCGGTCAGAGGGAGAAGAAGGAGTGGACTGGGAGCAGGAGGTGTCAGAAGCTGAAGAGGTAACAGGGTTTAGTGAGCAGGAAGAGGGTGTGGCAGAGAGCAGTCCAGGCTCGGAGGAAGAAGCAGAGGGGTGTGTGTGGAGCTAGAGGCAAAGTGGAGGCTGGTTGTTGAAGAAGCCAGGGAAGCTCCCCCTCCTGGTGTGACCAGCTCCTCTCCACACCACCCCCAGTCTCCCAGAACTTGCAGAGGAACGAAGAGGTCGGAGCAATGAGAGGAAAGACGAAGGAGCCATAGGCTGCTGGGGGAAGAGACTTAGAGAGCAGTGGGAAGGCAGGAACCTCCAGTCTTCAGAACTGCCTCATTGGGGCAAGAGCAACCGGGAGGAGTTGCCGTGATGACTAGGACTGTGTTGTTTTGGTTTCCATGAACAAAGAGTTAACACTCATGTTTTAAAAATAGCTGACCGGCTCCTGATAGAGGCAGGCACTGGGCAGTGGGTGCCTGGCAGAAGCCAGTGCCCAGTAGCGGGTTGTATGCCAGGAGTTTTGCCTCAAGTGGCAAAAAGTTCCAGGCTGGCCCTGACTCACAAGTAAGTTCTGCTGAAGGCAATGGGGCTTAAACAGGTGAAGACCTGGGGTGGGGAATAGAAAAAAATGTTTTCAGCTTTTGTAAGGAAATGGAGGGAATGAAATTTTCCAACCCCCCCCGGCCCTCACCTGTCTTCCTCCACATAAGCAGCATTACAATTGCACCCTGTGCTATTTTTTCCTTTTCTTTTTTTGTTGGGAAATGGTGGGATGATGACTTCAGGCTTGTAGCTAAGGGTTGGCTAAGTCAGTCCAGCCAAGGACCCAGGCCCAGTAAGTGGGGTACAACAATGACAAATCTCCACTCCAGCTCAGAGTGGCTGGGAGCTGGCCCAACGGCCTGCCTGCTCCTTCTCTGCTTTGAGCAACCAGGCAAGGTGCAAGGACTCCTCTGGGCACTCCTGGCCAAGGGTGCAAGGAACGGGGGTGGGGGCTGCTGATCTATCTCACTGCGAAGGTCACAAGGGAGCCTAGGTACGCCTTGCAAACCTGACAGCGTCTTTTATAACATGGATGGAAAATTTCTTAAACCTGGAAGGGTGACAGACATCCACTTGGATTGGCGGAAGCCAGGGTTGGGGGGTGTTCATTAAAATTGCTCTCCCTCGCTTTCTTTATCTTGTCTCTTTCCTTTGATCTGGGCGGCTCTTATTACTCTGCTCACTCTCTGGGCAATCATGCCTTAAATCATATTGCCAGGTGGAAACTACCCATGAGCAGCTTCCATTTAGCTATGCCCATTTTAGCACACAAGAGGCGAGCCTAACTTACTCTACAACGTTCATTCGCTTTTTCTATGCCAGATTCTATTCGATTTTAAAATACATAACAACAACAACAACAACAATAATAATAATGCATTTTTATTTATACCCTGCTCTCCCCAGCCAGAGCCGGGTTCAGGATGGCTAACACCAATAAAATTACAATAAAACATAAGGGGGGGGGGGTACAAACAAACAAACAAAAACAAAACCAATTTATTAAAATACGGGTTAAAATACACTTCAAAATGCAGCCTCATTTTAATAGTAGCCCATAAATCAAAACCATAAGGGGAGGGAAACATAAGGGTCAGACTGAGTCCAAACCAAAGGCCAGGCAGAACAGCTCTGTCTTGCAGGCCCTGCGGAAAGATGTCAAGTCCTGCAGGGCCCTAGTCTCTTGTGACAGAGCTTTCCACCAAGTCGGGGCCAGTACTGAAAAGGCCCTGGCCCTAGTTGAGACCAATCTAACCACCTTGCGGCTTGGGACCTCCATAGTGTTGTTATTTGTGGACCTTAAGGTCCTCTGCGGGCCATACCAGGAGAGGCGGTCCCATAGGTACGTGGGTCCTAGGCCGCATAGGGCTTTAAAGGTCAAAACCAGCACCTTAAACCTGACCTTGTACTCCACCAGGAGCCAGTGCAGCTGGTAAAGCACTGGATGAATGTGATCCCACGGCACGGACCCCGTAAGGAGCCTCACCGCGGCATCCTGCACCCGCTGGAGTTTCAGGGTCAGCTTCAAGGGCAGCCCCGCGTAGAGCAAGTTACAATAATCAAGCCTGGAGGTGACTGTCGCATGGATCACTGTGGCCAGATCAGGGCGAGAAAGGTAAGGGACCAACTGACTTTGGCACTCATGCAAGCAATAATATTAAGCTTTCTTTTAAAAAATTGAAAGCTACGATTCTCGGCCTTAGGTCACTAGGCTAGCTATCTCTGACCACATACAGAGTGCTGAAGTTTGTGCAGATCCACATCGTACATTCAAAGCTCACACTTAAAGCACACATCTTCCCATAAATAATCCCAGGAACTGCAGTTTCCCCAAAGAACTGCAATTCCCAGAACCCTGAACAGAGTAAAGTTCCCAGGATTCATTGAGGGAAGTAATGTGCTTTAAATGTATGGCGTAGCACTGACAGTGCTGCAAAACTGGAAACCAGTATTTTCTAGATCTCCTGCTTCTCTTTGATCTGACTCATTCAAAATTTAACATATCCAGCAGCACAGAAAGCAGACCTTGCAAGCAAACTAAGTTTGCAACTACACTCCCCTCTTTATGTAATCGACCTCTTGCTACTACTGCTCCAAGAGCTTTACAGCCATGTTTATCCTAGCCGCTCCCAAGATGTATTAGCTCAGCTCCTGGAGTCTTCTGAGCAGATGTAGACACTTTCTGGAGTGCATTGCTAAATGCCTTATTGCCTTCATTATGTGTGCTGCCAACATCTTGCACTTCGGAGGCAAGGAAAGACTTGCTGCTCTTGACTTGAGAGGAGAAAAGGATGGAATGAGCTCAAAACGATTTGTCCCTATCCCTCCTGAGCAACAAAATGAACGAGAGTGGATCACAAACAGCTTTTGGCGTAGTAAACGTGACTCAGGGAAAGCAAAGGTTTGCACGGATGACTGGCCAGGATCACACTTTCTCCCCGTGCAAAATTGAAGTGTGACCTAGAAAACACACACACACACACACTGTTGTCCTTGCTCAACTCTGTTGAACTCTGTAGATAGGAACAAAACAAGAATGAGTTGGCTCTGCCTGTCCTTGGCTCTGGTGCCCCCTACTCCCAGCCTGCCACCTCCCAGCCTGCCACCCTACCAGCTCCAATGGGCACCAGCCACCGCTGCTGGGTGTGCTGTCCCAGAATGAAGCATGTTTGAATGGAAGGAGGAGAACATGTAGAGCTCCTTCTGGCATCCCTTTCTCTGGGAAAGATGGGATCATCCTGGAGGCCTCTGTGGGTGCATAGCAGCCTCTGGGGAGGTTTCCTGGTGAGAAGGATGGTCAAGAGAGTATAGCAAGGGAAAGATACTTTCTGCTCTCACCAGGGTTCCATCCACTTGGAAGTTATCTACAGGTGATTCTGGGGTGACCTCCTGTTCCACAAGGCAGAATGCATTGGTGGTGATCCCTTGCTTTCCAGATGTTGCTGGACTACAGACAGAGGTGGCGAGGTCTGGGGTTGGGGGGGGGTTTAAGACGTATGACTATTTCTGCAGCTCAATCCCTGTCTCCAGCATCCTAGAGTCACCCAATCAGTGGGAAAGGTCTTCTCACCCTCATTGGAGCCAATCAAGAGTGAAAGGAGTCGAGTCAGCCACTGTAAAGACTCCAGGGAATCCTATCCCTCCCACGGTGGGATGCCAAGAAGCAAATAAATGAGAAGAATTCTTACCAAGTAGTTTATTCAATATTCACACAGAGAGACGAACGAATGTGGTCTCTATTAGATAATGGCGTTGCTCCCAGTCAAGTCCCACTCTCTCAGTCCCTCCTATTCTACATCACCCCTGCGCCGGCTAATCTGAGATTTCTGCCTCTGAGCTTTCTGCTCTACTACTCTCAATGCATGCCTGGTTCTGGGAGGGGGGGAGTCAGGAAGGCTTTCTGGAGACACTGAGTCTGTCAGCTGTCTCTCCCCTGGTGCATCTTCCTGCTGCTCTCTCAATATTTCCCAGCTTCTCCCCTCTGCAGCCTCTGAACTATGCCCTTCTGCAGACCAATGTTCTAAATCTATACTGTCCTCCTCTTCTCGGGAAGGTGCAGGAAGGGGGGACGGGATGGTTCCCTTCATTCCTCCTCAGTCCAGCCCCTGAGGATTGGCTTCCAGGATCACTCTGGCAGGAGCATGCAGGAAGGACACTGAAAAGGAGTTGTTCTTTATGCTCCAAATGATGTGCCCGTGTATATGCAAAGAAAACAGATCTAACTGAAACACAACAAAGGGAGATCTGCAATGCTCATTGCAATGCATCCCTAATTATTATGGTTGTATGATTATAAGATTACTGCATAACCTTTGTTGTTGTTGCTGTAGTAGTAGCAGCAGCAGTAGTAGTTGTTTAGTCATTTAGTCGTGTCCGACTCTTCGTGACCCCATGGACCAGAGCATGCCAGGCACTCCTGTATTCCACTGCCTCCCGCAGTTTGGTCAAACTCATGCTGGTAGCTTCGAAGACACTATCCAACCATCTCGTCATCCCCTTCTCCTTGTGCCCTCCATCTTTCCCAACATCAGGGTCTTTTCCAGGGAGTCTTCTCTTCTCATGAGGTGGCCAAAGTACTGGAGCCTCAGCTTCACGATCTGTCCTTCCAGTGAGCACTCAGGGCTGATTTCCTTAAGAATGGAGAGGTTTGATCTTCTTGCAGTCCATGGGACTCTCAAGAGTCTCCTCCAGCACCATAATTCAAAAGCATCGATTCTTCGGCGATCAGCCTTCTTTATGGTCCAGCTCTTACTTCCATACATCACTACTGGGAAAACCATAGCTTTAACTATACGGACCTTTGTTGGCAAGGTGATGTCTCTGCTTTTTAAGATGCTGTCTAGGTTTGTCATTGCTTTTCTCCCAAGAAAAATAACCGCATAACCTTAGAAGGTTGTATAATCTTAGAAGGGGATTTGGCTGTGAGGAGGTGTAGCTGGGACTATCACAAAGGGACTAGGCACTTTTGAATTTGCTGCTACACTACTGGTTACAACTCTCACCATCCCTGATCACTGGCCATACTGGTTTGGACTGCTGGGATATGGAGTCCAACAACATCTGGAGGGCCACAGGTCCCCTAACAAGAGACAGTGGCAGTCTCTTTCCCCTACCTTCTGTTTTGCTTTGATTCATTATTTCAAGGGCAGCCAACATGGTGTCTTTCAGATATTGTTGGACTCCAGCTCCCATCAGTCTCAGTCAGCATGGCCAGTGGTCAGGGATGATGGGAAGTGTAGTTCAACAACATCTGGAGGACATTGTGCCACCTACTTGTGCATTATTCGCATGCCTGGCTTTTCTGGTGGCTCCAAGTCTTCAGAAAAGCCATCCCTCCCCCTCTCTCTCCCATTGTGTTAGGCACAAATCAAACCAAAAAACAAGTCCATGTGTGTAGACAGCTAGCACAGCAATACCACAATGAGAGTAAAGCTCTCTTTTTGGAGTCTTCATGCCATTCCCATTCCAGAAAGAAGGGAATATTTAAAAACAAACAAAGCACACTATCAACACTTGTAGGACAGAATGAAACATAACCTCTATTCCTGGTCTGTGTCTGTTTTGCATCTGCTCATTCATGAGTCTGTTCTATCTGTTCTGCATTTTTTTAAAAACCAATTGAAAACTCAGTTTTTGTATGTTTTTTTCACTAAATACACATTTAAAAAATGCAATCTACCCTGAAACATCCATATTGTGCGCATTTTCAGTTAAACATGCATTTTTGTAGTATTTTTTTAAAAATCCATTATTGCAAAATTTGGAGAGGTTTAAAAACAAAACAGAACTGCATTCCAACCCATACGTTAGCCTGGGAATCAGAACAATTTTAACCAGCTCAGCATGAATCAGGTCAGTTTGCCTAAAACGTACAAACCAAATGAAATCCTCACTCAACCCTAACTCCACAAGGATGTCAAGGATGCAAGACGTTCTCCCTTATTGGATTAAGTCCAAGACCCTTATGATCCACCACCCTCTTTCCAACAGCCTCTGAACCTAAAGGTCCTATTGAGCTATCATAGTGAGAGTTTGGATTTGATATCCCGCTTTATCACTACCCGAAGGAGTCTCAAAGCGGCTAACATTCTCCTTTCCCTTCCTCCCCCACAACAAACACTCTGTGGGGTGAGTGGGGCTGAGAGACTTCAGAGAAGTGTGACTAGCCCAAGGTCACCCAGCAGCTGCATGTGGAGGAGCGGAGACGCGAACCTGGTTCCCCAGATTGCGAGACTACCGCTCTTAACCACTACACTACACAAGGAACCCCATGCTTCTTCGACAGTTACAGGCTACAGTGGCAGAAAGAGTAGAGCTACTAAAAATGCCTTTCCTTCACCCCCCTTAAAAAACTGAGGTTCTTTTTAGAGTGAGGCAAGGTTCCAATAACTTCAGAGGGCAGAGATAAAAGCTTGTGCTGTTCACGGTCAAAAACGTCTGCCTGGCATGCAAAATGTGCCTGGTTCAATCCCTGTCATCGCCATTTAGTCCTGGAAAATGTCCCCTGCCTAGAACTCTGCAAAGCTGTTTCCAGTCAGCACTGAGCCACACGGACCAGAGGTGTGACTCTGTATAAGACAGCTTTCTATGTTTGAATACCAGCTTCAAAAGTGTGGGACTCCCTCCTTACAGATTTCCTCAGCCTCTTTGCTGCATAGCTCTCCCCATAATCTGAAGCCCCACTTCTTTAAGGTATTTTGTTTAGCGGGCTCCATCTCTCCTATGAGGTTGTCATTATTCTATATGTTTTGCATGTTTTTAATAATTGCAATTGATTTTATAACTCGGCCCAGTATACCTGAAGGAGCGTCTCCACCCCCATCGTTCTGCCCGGATGCTGAGGGCCTTCTGGCGGTTCCCTCACTGAGAGAAGCAAAGCTACAGGGAACCAGGCAGAGGGCCTTCTCGGTAGTGGCGCCCGCCCTGTGAAATACCCTCCCATCAGATGTCAAAGAGATAAACAACTACCTGACATTTAGAAGACATCTAAAGGCAGCCCTGTTCAGGGAAGTTTTTAATGTGTGACATTTTGATGTATTTTTAATCTTTGTTGGAAGCCGCCCAGAGTGGCTGGGGAAACCCAGTCAGATGGGCGGGGTACAAATAATAATAATAATAATAATAATAATAATAATAATAATAATAATAATTACTGTAGGGTTTCTATTGCTGTAATCCGCTTTGAGGCTTTATGGTGAAGGGCAGGTTAGAAATCTTACAACGCAAAGCTGGGAAACTACCAATTGGATACAGAGTGAAGCTCATCCATTCCCCCCCCCCCAAATGCACATAATTTGTCTCACACACACACTCACTCACTATGAGAAAATGCTGCAATCATTTCTAATGCACCAGGAACACCAGGAAGAGATGCCACAGAAAAGAATCCAACATTCCTCTGGCCTATCACACAGAACTCGCGGCTTACCATCACCTTGATACTTTCCCAAATATCAATCATCTAAATGTGGGGCAAGGAAGAGAGAAAGTACAAAATCGTCCAGAAGGGACACAACTTACTGATGGATTATGCTGGCTATAGAAACTTCCATTCCATATCAAGAGGTGGAGGTGGCCCTGCCTTTAATATCCTTAGAGGAACTCCTGGAGTGCGGCAGGAGGTTTCCCCAGATTTGCGTTGGCGGATTGACTGTTTGGCTGCTTATTCCAAAGTGCACTGCCTTCCCGGGCCACAGTCCAGAAAGGCATTTCGAGATCACATGGTTCACTTTACGTGTTTAAGCAGTTGCACTGAATTCCTGGGTTATAACAAACTGAAGTAAACAAAAGCAATAGCTTTTATTTAAGCAGCCCAGGCAGGTGCAATTCCAACTATCACTAGACAAAAGTAGAGAACAGCATATAATGCCATGCCTACTGGCCACATTCAGACAATATATTTGAAGCACTATGATGCCACTTTAAATAGCCACAGCTCCCCCCAAACAATCCTGGGGGGTGTAGTTTGTCAAGGGTGCTGAGAGTTGTTGGGACACCCCCGAGTTCCCTCCCAGAGCTACAATTCCTGGAGTGGTTTAATCAGTCAATTCCACTTCACAGGGAACTCTGGGAACTGTAGCACTGGGAGTGGAATAGGGGTCTTCTGACAACTCTCATAACAAACCTATAACAAACTACAGCTCCCAGAATTCCATGACTATTTGAAGTGGCGTCATAGTACAGTGGTACCTCAGGTTAAGTACTTAATTTGTTCTGGAGGTCTGTACTTAACCCGAAACTGTTCTCAACCTGAAGCACCACTTTAGCTAATGGGGCCTCCTGCTGCCACTGCGCCGCCGGAGCGCGATTTCTGTTCTCATCCTGAAGCAAAGTTCTTAACCTGAGGTAATATTTCTGGGTGAGCGGAGTATGTAACCTGAAGCGTATGTAACCTGAGGTACCACTGTACTTTAAATGTATGGTGTGGATGTGGCCACAGTTATTCTGTAGCTAGCCACAAACTGACAGGACCAGAATTGGACAAAGGGCTCTGTTTTATTCACAGGGCATCCCATGACATGGCTGCTTAGAAGCACATTATTATATCCCCCTGAATTCAACTAGACTCGCCCCCCCCCTAGTTTAGCATGAATAGGATTGCAGCCTTGGTGAAATACTTAGGGCAAAATTTTGCCATGATATCAAATGGGAGCAAGACAGATGATCAAAGCCTAGGTGCACAAGCATTTTTACAGGCTCTGATGCATGCATCTGACAAGTCAGGCCACGGCTTAGTGTCAGAGAACATGTTCTGCATGCATAACACCCCAGTTTCAAGCTCCGGTATCTCTAGAAAAAAGAAGAGGTGCAGTGCTGGAAGAGTCCTTTTGCTGGAGAGCTGCTGTCATATGGAGAAGGCAGCTATTGGCTGTTTGGCATCATGGTCTGATGCATAAGGTGCACATCTGTGCCTCAAATGTACACCTAACCACAGTGCTAACCCCTCCAGACCTGCTGGTGGTCCTCAGCCTGTGAAGGGAGAAACAGGAGGTGTATCTTCTGTGTAACAAACACTGGGAAAGCATCCGTTTTTTTGGTTAAGTAAAAGGTAAAGGTAAAGGGCCCCTTCATGGATCACTGCCTTGCCGTGGCGAAGGGGCTTGAAGAACTCAGAGAAGCTATGAACTATGCCGAGCAGGGCACCCAAGATGAACAGGTCATAGTGGAGAGTTTTGACCAAACGTGATCCACCTGGAGGAGGAACCGGCAAGCCACTCCAGTATCCCTGCCAAGAAAACTCCATGGACAAAGACAACAGGCATATAAAAGTTATGACGCTGGAAGATGAGCCCCTCAGGTCGGAAGGCGTCCAACATGCTACTGGGGAAGAGCGGAGGGCAAGTACAAGTAGATCCAGAGCTGATGAAGCGGCTGGGCCAAAGCCGAAAGGACGCTCAGTTGCGGATATGCCTGGAAGCGAAAGGAAAGTCCAATGCTGTAAAGAAAAATATTGCATAGGAACCTGGAATGTAAGAACCATGAACCTGGGTAAGTTGGAGGTGGTCAAAAATGAGATGGCAAGAATAAATATTGACATCCTGGGCATCGGTGAACTAAAATGGACGGGAATGGGTGAATTCAGTTCGGATGACCATCATATCTACTACTGTGGGCAAGAAACCCGTAAAAGAAATGGAGTGGCCCTCATAGTCAACAAAAGAGTGGCGAAGGCTGTACTGGGATGCAATCTCAAAAATGATAGAATGATCTCGTTACGAATCCAAGGCAGACCTTTTAACATCACAGTAATCCAAGTTTATGCACCAACTACTGGTGCTGAAGAAACTGAAATTGACCAATTCTATGAAGACTTACAACACCTTATAGAAGTGACACCAAAGAAGGATGTTCTTCTCATCATAGGGGATTGGAATGCTAAAGTAGGGAGTCAAGAGATAAAAGGAACAACTGGCAAGTTTGGCCTTGGAGATCAAAACGAAGCAGGGCAAAGGCTAATAGAGTTCTGTCAAGAGAACAAGCTGGTCATCACAAACACGCTTTTCCAACAACACAAGAGACGACTCTACACATGGACATCACCAGATGGGCAGCATCGAAATCAGATTGATTATATTCTCTGCAGCCAAAGATGGAGAAGCTCTATACAGTCAGCAAAAACAAGACCTGGAGCTGACTGTGGCTCAGATCATCAGCTTCTTATAGCAAAATTCAAGCTTAAACTGAAGAAAGTAGGAAAAACCACTGGGCCGGTAAGATACAATCTAAGTCAAATCCCTTATGAATACACAGTGGAAGTGAGGAACAGGTTTAAGGATTTAGATTTGGTGGACAGAGTGCCTGAAGAACTATGGATGGAGGCTCGTAACATTATACAGGAGGCAGCAACGAAAACCATCCCAATGAAAAGGAAATGCAAGAAAGCAAAGTGGCTGTCCAATGAGGCCTTACAAATAGCGGGGGAGAGAAGGCAAGCAAAATGCGAGGGAGATGGTGAAAGATACAGGAAATTGAATGCAGATTTCCAAAGAATAGCAAGGAGAGACAAGAAGACCTTCTTAAACGAGCAATGCAAAGAAATAGAGGAAAGCAATAGAATGGGAAGAACCAGAGATCTGTTCAAGAAAATTGGAGATATGAAAGGAACATTTCGTACAAAGATTTCCATAATAAAGGACAAAAGTGGAAAGGACCTAACAGAAGCAAAAGACATCAAGAAGAGGTGGCAAGAATACACAGAGGAATTATACCAGAAAGAAATGGATGTCCCGTATACCCCAGGTAGTGTGGTTGCTGACCTTGAGCCAGACATCCTGGAGAGTGAAGTCAAATGGGCCTTAGAAAGCACTGCAAATAACAAGGCCAGTGGAAGTGACGGTATTCCAGCTGAACTATTTAAAATTTTAAAAGATGATGCTGTTAAGGTGCTACACTCAATATGCCAGCAAGTTTGGAAAACTCAGCAGTGGCCAGAAGATTGGAGAAGATCAGTCTACATCCCAATCCCAAAGAAGGGCAGTGCCAAAGAATGCTCCAACTACCGCACAATTGCACTCATTTCACACGCTAGCAAGGTTATGCTTAAAATTCTACAAGGAAGGCTCAAGCAGTATGTGGACCGAGAACTCCCAGAAGTGCAAGCTGGATTTAGAAGAGGCAGAGGAACCAGAGACCAAATTGCAAACATGCGCTGGATTATGGAGAAAGCTAGAGAGTTCCAGAAAGACATCTACTTCTGCTTCATTGACTATGCAAAAGCCTTTGACTGTGTCGACCACGGCAAACTATGGCAAGTTCTTAAAGAAATGGGAGTGCCAGATCACCTCATCTGTCTCCTGAGAAATCTCTATGTGGGACGAGAAGCTACAGTTAGAACTGGATATGGAACAACTGATTGGTTCAAAATTGGGAAAGGAGTACGACAAGGCTGTATTTTGTCTCCCTGCTTATTTAACTTATATGCAGAATTCATCATGCGAAAGGCTGGGCTGGATGAATCCCTAGCCGGAATTAAGATTGCCGGAAGAAATATCAACAACCTCAGATATGCAGATGACACAACCTTGATGGCAGAAAGTGAGGAGGAATTGAAGAACCTTTTAATGAGGGTGAAAGAGGAGAGCGCAAAATATGGTCTGAAGCTCAACATCAAAAAAACGAAGATCATGGCCACTGGTCCCATCACCTCCTGGCAAATAGAAGGGGAAGAAATGGAGGTAGTGAGAGATTTTACTTTCTTGGGCTCAATGATCACTGCAGATGGTGACAGCAGCCACGAAATTAAAAGACGCCTGCTTCTTGGGAGAAGGGCAATGACAGGCCTAGACAGCATCTTGAGAAGTAGAGACATCACCTTGCCAACAAAGGTTCGTATAGTTAAAGCTATGGTTTTCCCAGTAGTGATGTATGGAAGTGAGAGCTGGACCATAAAGAAGGCTGATCGCCGAAGAATTGATGCTTTTGAATTATGGTGCTGGAGGAGACTCTTGAGAGTCCCATGGACTGCAAGAAGATCAAACCTCTCCATACTGAAGGAAATCAACCCTGAGTGCTCACTGGAAGGACAGATTGTGAAGCTGAGGCTCCAGTACTTTGGCCACCTCATGAGAAGAGAAGACTCCCTGGAGAAGACCCTGATGTTGGGAAAGATGGAGGGCACAAGGAGAAGGGGGCGACAGAGGACGAGATGGTTGGATAGTGTTTTCGAGGCTACCAGCATGAGTTTGACCAAACTGCGGGAGGCAGTAGAGGACAGAGGTGCCTGGCGTTCTCTGGTCCATGGGGTCACGAAGAGTCGGACACGACTAAACGACTAAACAACAACAACAACAAAGGTAAAGGGAAGGAAATCAGCCCTGAGTGCTCACTGGAAGGACAGATCCTTAAGCTGAGGCTCCAATACTTGGGCCACCTCATGAGAAGAGAAGACTCCCTGGAAAAGACCCTGATGTTAGGAAAGATGGAGGGCACAAGGGGAAGGGGACGACAGAGGATGAGATGGTTGGACAGTGTTCTCGAAGCTACCAGCATGAGTTTGACCCAACTGCAGGAGGCAGTGGAAGACAGGAGTGCCTGGCATGCTCTGGTCCATGGGGTCATGAAGAGTCGGACACAACTAAACGACTAAACAACAACAACAGAAGGTAAAGGGACCCCTGACCATTAGGTCCAGTTGTGGCTGACTCTGGGGTTGTGGTGCTCATCTCGCTTTATTGGATGAGGGAGCCGGTGTACAGCTTCCAGGTCATGTGGCCAGCATGACTGAGCCGCTTCTGGTGAACCAGAGCAGCGCACGGAAACACCATTTACCTTCCCGCCGGAGCGGTACCTATTGATCTACTTGCACTTTGATGTACTTTCGAACTGCTAGGTTGGCAGGAGCAGGGACCGAACAACAGGAGCTCACCCCGTCGCGGGGATTCAAACCGCCGACCTTCTGATCGGCAAGTCCTACATTCTGTGGTTTAACCCACAGCGCCACCCGCGTCCCTTTCAAGAAGGCTTACTTCTGATTAAGTATGTAGATGATTAGTGTCTGCAACTAGGGTAGAAAGCAGGGTCGGATTTAGGTTTGATGAGGTCCTAAGCTACTGAAGGTAATAGGGCCCTTTATATGTCCAGCTGTCCTTCGTCAACCAACTGTCACATTTGTTTTGTGTTGAATATATGCTATATGGTAATTTATGGACCTAATAGGTATCTAAGCCCATTTGCATACAACAAATAGGAGCCTACACAACACAAAACACTGTTGCTGTATGTAGGTTTTATTTTATTTATTTTTCATCTCATATTTTGGAAATGTACATCCAGTTCCCCCCCCCCATTTAAATTTTTTTGGAGCCCCCAAGAGAGTGGGACCCTAAGCTATAGCTTGTTTAGCTTATACGTAAATCTGGCACTGGTAGAAAGCCTAAGTGATCTGGCAGAAAGCTTATCCCTTATAAAGACTGAATACAGTGACCCAGAGCTGTCTGAATGCAACCCAGAGACCCACTTTTAACAACCAGTTTAGCAGGAGATACAATGGCCGCAGCTCATCCTTTGCCAGCCCTTTGGTCCCCCAGAGCACACCACCCTGCTTGCTGTGAAGCACGCTGGAAGTCCAGTTCTGGGCACCACAATTTAAGGATGCTATTGACAAGCTGGAGCTTGGAGGACAACCAAGATGATCAAGGGTCAGGAAACCAAGCCTTATGAGGAACGGTTGAGGGAGTTGGGTATGTTTAGCCTGAGAAAGAGGAGACTGAGAGGACATATGAGAGCCATCCACATATCTCAAGGACCTTCACATGGAAGAGGGAGCAAGACTGTTTTCTCCTCCTCTGGAGAGAGGGGCTCAAACCAATGGGTTCAAGTTACAAGAAAGGAGATTCTGACGAAACATCAGAAATACAGTGGTACCTCAGGTTAAGTACCTAATTCGTTCCGGAGGTCCGTTCTTAACCTGAAACTGTTCTTAACCTGAAGCACCACTTTAGCTAATGGGGCCTCCTGCTGCTACTGTGCCACCAGAGCCCAATTTCTGTTCTTATCCTGAAGCAAAGTTCTTAACCTGAAACACTATTTCTGTGTTAGCGGAGTGTGGAACCTAAAGCGTATATAACCCGAGGTTACCACTGTAATGTTCTGACAGCTGTTTGACAGTCAAACAGTCAAGAGGAGGTTGTGGACTCTCCTTGGAGGTTTTAAAGCAGAGGCTGGTTGGCCATCTGTCATGGATGCTTTAACTGAGATTCCTGCATTGCAGTGGGCTGGACTAGATGACCCTCAGGAACCCTTCCAACTTTACAATTCTTTGATTCTATGACTCTGTACAGCAGGTGGGAGAGGAGAGAAAACAGAAGCTTAAGAAGAGCCACAGTGTCTCTCTCACTTAAGTAGTCTAAAGGGGCAGAGTAATTTCCTTGTGTCACAGCGTGGAAGCCACAGCTCCACATTACCATCAGGTATATATCTAATCTACCAGCATGAAAAATAAGAAACTTCACTATGAAAACATAATGAATATATTTTCCTCATTCGCTTTTCTCCCTCCTCCCTCCCAGCCTCGTTTCCTTTTGTGTCGTGGCTTTTAAATTGTAAGCCCAAGGGGAAGGAGACTGTTTTTATTCTTCATATTTGTAAGCTGCTCTGAAATGCAGTTTTTGGCTGAAGGGTAAAAACAAAGGGACAAACTTTAAATAAATAAATCCCAGCTTAGATTGTAAGCTCCTTGGGAGCAGGGACCTACCTATTTTGTCACAGCTACCCTGTAATGCACCATGTGCTTTAATGGCACTAAACAAGAACAACAAATGGAACAGTTCTGGACACAAGAGGGTTAAGAGAAACACACGACTGCGGAATCGTATCAGATCTGCTATGGAAACAGAACAGAACCCTGTTCTGCATTATTGCAGGTTTATTGAATATGGATATGACAATAGCACCTTTATTGGCTTGTTATTCTCCCAGTCATAGCTGGCTGACACCATTTTCAAAGGCATACTTGGCAATGCTCATAATTATAACTCAGGCCAGGCAATATCTAATGCTTTCTTTAAAAGCAGCTATTTCCTGATACATTCAAAAGAAACATAAAAATAAGCCTCAGCTTTTAAAATCTAGTTGCACACAAACATTTGAAAATATGGTCCATGCTTGCCCCCACAAAAACCCACCACAATTTACCATAAAAAACACTATGGCTTCAAACGACATTTCAGTGAAATGCAATCTACCTCATGTAAAGTACCTAGGCATCAAAGTGGAGTACAGAATTATCATGACCAGTATAATGGAACAAATCTCACTTTTAAAACCAAATGGATAGGAAACGTTTTGAATTTTTGAGAGCAATGGAGATGTTAAAAAGACTTGGACCACAGTCCTAACTAACCCCCCCAAACCCCCCCCACAATGCTGGGAACTATAGTTTGTTAAGGTGCTGAGAATCAAAGCCCTGTGAGAGGGGAAACTACAGTTCCCAATATTTTTGGGAGGCGTGATGTGCTTTGCATGTATGGTTCAATAAATGTTGGGCAGGGCAGATGTGCGCACAACCAAAACTGTTTTGAAAGCTTTTCCTGGAGTTGATCACCTGACTTCACAGGTAAAGCTGCCTTCAAATGGAAAAGCAGTTTGCCTGTTCAGCTACAGTAAAGAACAACAAACAAACAACAAACCCTACTTTCAAAACACTTCCATGCACAGAGATATTTTATCCCTATCGACGAGTAACCAGGACTGCAGTAGAAGACCCAGTTGCAGTGCATAATTATGTGGACTTAACAGACATTGATTTCAAGGGCCTTTAGTAACCGCCAGTAAATTGCAGCAAAAGTAGGCAGCTGCCTTATGCTGTGTCCATTTGCCTATCTAGCTCAGTACTGCTTGCACTGACTGGCAGCTACTCTCTAGGATTTCAGGTGGGGATACTTTCCCAGCCCCAACTAGGGATGCCCCAGAATGAACCTGAGTCCTTCTGGATCAATATTTCCCAAACTTGGGTCTCCAGCCATTTTGGGGGGACTACAATTCCCATCATCCCTGATCACTAGTCCTGCTAGCTAGGGATGATGGGAGTTGTAGTCCAAAAAAACACACCAGCTAAAGACCCAAGCTTGGGAAACACTGTTCTGGATGAAGAACAGGTGTTACACCACCAGGCTACGGCCATTCTTTCAGGTGTTGCGGTGCTATAAAGTATGGATAAAGAGTTCTTTTTGTGTCCTGTATTTTAGATTGGAAGCTCTCAGGAAGGGGGGAGCTGTGATTGATCTGATGTCACCCACTTTGGGAACCTTTCCGGAGGAAGAGCAGGTCAGAACTGCTTTGAAAAAATAAGTAATATCTCAATATTGTGAAATGGGGGCGACGTTGAGAGGCAGTGGCTTCCCTAAGGTCTCCGAGTGATTTCCAGGCTGAGCTAAGATGTGAAGCTGGATTTAGTGGCTCATAACATATTAAGAGGGACGCGGGTGGCGCTGTGGGTTAAACCAAACAGCCTAGGACTTGTTGATCAGAAGGTCGGTGGTTTGAATCCCCGCGACGGGGTGAGCTCCTGTTGCTCGGTCCCTGCTCCTGCCAACCTAGCAGTTCGAAAGCATGTCAAAGTGCAAGTAGATAAATAGGTACTGCTCTGGCGGGAAGGTAAACGGTGTTTGCGTGTGCTGCTCTGGTTCACCAGAAGTGGCTTAGTCATGCTGGCCACATGACCCGGAAGCTGTACGCGGACAAACGCCGGCTCCCATGACCTACAGAGCGAGATGAGCACGCAACCCCAGAGTCGGCCATGACTGGACCTAATGGTCAGTGGTCCCTTTACCTTTTTAACATATTAAGAACATAGGAAGAGCCTGACTAGATTGTACCAAAGGTCCATAGCTGGGCATTCAGGGAAGCTCAAACACAGAATATGAACAATATGAACATTGGTCCCCTTAGGTAATTTTAGACTCTGGACTGCATGACCTTACACTCATACAGTCTCTCTCTCTCTCTCTCTCTCTCTCTCTCTCTCTCTCTCTGTGTGTGTGTGTGTGTGTCTACAAATGCTAAAGTGCATTATTTCACATGGTAAGCCTGCTTTGCTAAATTCAGAGGGAATTTTCACTTTTAACTGTGGCAAGATGGATACCTTTAGCCAATGACACTATGTCTCAAGCAGTGTTCGAAACTCAGAGATATACAGTGGTACCTCTGGTTACGTAATTAATTCGTTCCGGAGGTCTGTTCTTAACCTGAAACTGTTCTTTACCTGAATAACCACTTTAGCTAATGGGGCTTCCTGCTGCTGCTGCGCCGCCAGAGCACGATTTCTGTTCTCATCCTGAAGCAACGTTCTTAACCGAGGTAATATTTCTGGGTTAGAAGAGTCTGTAACCTGAAGCGTATGTAACCCGAGGTACCACTGTATAAGCGAGGCACCAAAGGGCTCCTTAAACCAAGGTTACAGTCGCCAAAACAGAATAGCTAGTTGCCATTTTGGGGCAAGACAGTTCTAAAGCCTTATTTTTCAAATGATGGACTGAGTGTGATTGATCATCAGTTAAACATCTGGCTAGTTCAGATGGCAACCTTGAGCTGGGTGAAAACTTTGAGAACTGAAAGAAGAAGAGTCACTTGACCCAGAGAAGAGTCCTGGCCTATTCCGACCTCTTTTTCTGAATGGTGACACAGACCATTCATAACTAAGAATATTCTTCACAACTGGGAGCAAGGCAGTGGGGTGGGTTAAGTGAAGACAAACGGCAACAGTTAACTATAATGTTGTTTACTGCCCCTGTTCAGGCGGCACAGAAAAAGCATTTTCGTTCCCGAGATTCATTCTAATTCATTCTAAAATATAACTGATAGAATTCTACAGGGTGTGGTATTAGTGTGTGAAAACAGTCAAGATCCAATGATCCTCAGGCATGCATCTCCAGATGGGGGAGATGTCGGGTGCTGCTGTCCTGGCACCCAGGTACCTTCACTTGGCCACAAGTGGTTGATAAAAAGGTAAAGGTACCCCCTGACCATTAGGTCTAGTTGTGGACAACTCTGGGGTTGTGGCGCTCATCTTGCTCTATAGGCTGAGGGAGCCGGTGTTTGTCTGCAGACAGCTTCCAGGTCATGTGGCCAGCATGACTAAGCCACTTTTGGAGAACCGAAGCAGCGCACGGAAACGCCATCTACCTTCCCGCCGGAGTGGTACCTATTTATCTACTTGAACTGGTTTGCTTTCAAACTGCTAGATGGGCAGGAGCAGGGACCGAGCAACGGGAGCTCACCCCGTCACGGGGATTTGAACTGCAGACCTTCTGATCGGCGGGCGCCTGGTTGATTCTGAACACTGGTCTCAAGGGCTTAGGAAGCTGCCTAATGCTATGTCAGCTCACTGGTCCATCTAGCTATTGCCTACACTGACCGGCAGAAGCTCTCCAGGATTTCAGGAAGGGGACTGAACCCAGGAATTTCTGCATACAATCCCTATCTGCCCCTGAGCTATAACCTTTCCCTAAGGCTTGCACAGATGATGTCTTTAGTGACACAAATTCTTGTCCTTCTTTGGCAACCCAGCCCTAACAACAACAACAGCAACAACAACAACAACAATAACAGTCTGTTAGCATCTTTCGTGAAATCTAGTAGGCCTGCATTATTAAAAGTAAGGGTTCCCAGTCCATCTTATCTTATGTGCTAACAGCTGTACCTTTCAGAGCTGTGACCTAATCTATTTCGAATCTCCTGTTCCTCTTGAAGTCTGAAATGCCAGCGCATCATTTTCACCATATATCGTGGAAGGCTGCACTCACAAGTCGCGATTAAATTGATTTTATTTATTTTATTTTACGCATCTCGTCCCCCCTGCCTTCTGCACAGGTCTGCAATGGAAAAGTAAAACCCATTTTGCCTAGGGTGAAAATTTAATGGAAGAATCGCCTCCTATCTGCCATTCATTAACAGCATTCACATTCCAGGCTTAAAGGCATTCATCCCAGGGAAGACATGCCAAATTCCAGGCATGATTCCCTTTCCCCCAGGTTGTAAGTGTGCCAAAAACAGCAAACACAGGTGTATTTGGGAAGGTAGGCCGGCAAAACTTGTGTGCGCTTAGTGATCTACATGAAATTATTTACAAAGTTGAGCTAAAGGTAGTGTGTGAGGCCATTTTAAATTACATTTTCTGACATTTATATACTCCTGTTTCCTCCAAGGTGGTGCACACCTAGTTCTCTTCTCCTCATTTTATTCTCACAACAGCCTTATGAAGTAGCCCAAGGTCACCCTGTGAGCTTCAGAGCTGAGAGGGGATTCGAGCTCCTGGCCTCCCAGTTCCTAGTCTGACATTCTAACCACTACACCATGCTGGCTAGTGGTTCAGTGATGGATTAGGACTCGAATCCCCACTCAGCTATGAAATTCATTGCGTGACCTTGAGCTAATCACATCTTGGCCTAGCCCACCTCACAGGATTGTTGAGAGGATAAAATGGGTAAGAATGCCAACACGGGGCTTCTTCCCAAATTGGAGGCTCCAAGAACTACCCAGTCATTACTCTTCCACTGTCAACTACAAGTGGGATTGCAATTGCCTTTCCTCCCAATTAGGAGTATTCTGCTTTTTCTACATGTACATCCAGCTATGTTCTGTTCATATAAGGGGGCGTGGCATAATTGTTGTGGGCAGGGCCAGTTGAAGTTTAGCACACATTCCTTATAACCAGGGCTCCCCCCACCAAACTCAATTCCGGCAACTATAATTTCAGTGGAACTGGATCCAGGGCTGCACATTGACCAACATGGCTTCTTCTGCTTTCAGTTGATTTATTTTTACTCCACACCGCTTGTAATTTATCTCATCAGAGTCAACTCTGGTGTAACTGTACAGCTTGAAGATCTGAAGCTTGTTTGACAAGCCAAGAATAAAATAGCCCTGCTGGACCAAGCCAATGCCCATCAAGTCTGGCATCCTGTTCTCACATTGGCCAACTAGATGCCTATGAGAACATAGCCATCATGGCTCTGATTTCCATATTCAGCAGGGATCTTAGAATCACTTCCTGTTCTAGACAATGACTCTTTGCTCGTTGTATTAGGAGAGAACGGCTATATTCATTTGATTTGTATTTTTTAATGCAACACATACGTTCCTCATGGGCTAAACAAAGCCTTGTTTTGTGATGGCCTTTGGTCACAAACAAATACATTTGACTCACTGGCTGATAGTATTATAAATTTTGGAAGAGCCCACGAGGAACCGGACTGTATGTGGATCGAAAGGTTGTCAGCATGGAATGCAGAGCTGGAGATGGTCTCAGAATGATTTGTAGTAGAGCTGCCGAGCAGAATAACCCCACAACACTGGCTTCTGAACTTTCCTTTTAACTAAGGATATGCAGCAATAAAATGATTTTCTATGCTCAGGGCTAACCTGGTGACCCCTTAATCTGGAAATAAAACCCTGTTGTATCTGCTGGTTTCTGTTGCTGAGTGCTGACAGACTGGCAATCCAACCATTAAACTTCTGGGAGGTGCTTGCAAAATTTCACCTCCATGTTTGGGAAAGATTGCTCTCAGAATTGTACTTAACAGCTTTAGTAAAGCCCACAGTTTATATATACTTCATTATATACACTGGACATGCCCTCCAGATGTTTTGGACCATCATCAGTGATCATTGGCTTGTGCTGGCTGGGGAGGATGGATATTGCAGTCCACAACATCTGGAAGACTCTATATTGGCTATGCCATCATATTCCCATGTATCTCTGTGGGCATAGGTGTGTCTGTCCTGGCTTGTGAGCATTCCCTGTAAGCCACCTGGGGGACTAAAGGCACATTCCAGGGAAAGTTGAGCTCTTCACTGACTGTACATCCTTGCCTCTGCCCTTGAAATGAATGACCCCAGTGTGAACTGGATTTTACCTTAGTACAGCCTTTCTCAACCTTGGGTCCCCAGATGTTTTTGGCCTACAACTCCCATCATCCCTGACAACTGGTCCTGTGAGCTAGGGATCATGGGAGTTGTAGGCCAAAAACATCTGGGGACCCAAGGTTGAAATCCACTGCCTTAGGTCTGAAGAGAGATGTTGCTAAATCCCTGTGAAGTTAGACAGTGACTGGGTCAAAGTCACCCAGTAAGCACCATGGCCAAGTGGGGAATTTGAACCCTGGTCCCCCAGGTCTTAGTCTGGCACTTTAACCACTACACCACACTGTATGTTGATGAGAAATTTTGAATTCTATGAGTGTATGTTGAGTTTAAACCACAATAGTCTGCTGGGATTGGAATAAACCCATCCTCCCAAGTCAAGATGTGTTCACCCTCCTTCTTCCTCGCTGGGAGGGGTGATAAACCTCCAGATATTCTTGGACCCCCAACTCCTGTCACCCTTAACAAGAGGGCCACAGGTCCCCCACTATATGGCATAAAAGTTGACGGCTCAGCTGAGTGCTTGAACTATTTTTTTTTTTAAAAAAAAATTCCTTCCAGTACCACCTTAGAAACCAACTAAGTTTGTTATTGGTATAAGCTTTCGTGTGTAATCAACTTAGTTGATTTCTAAGGTGCTACTAGAAGGGAATTTTTTTTTTATTTTGTTTCGACTATGGCAGACCAACACAGCTACCTACCTGTGCTTGAGCTAAGATACTAGACATTGAATGGATAGCAAAGGGCTAATGAAAGCATCTCCCAGTAGGCTTGATGGATGGATACTGGCTACAGATTCAGGCTCCCAAGAGTCATGTCCAACTCATCATCCCAAACTGCATGAAACTTAAATTTGTGTGTATGCATGTAATAAAATCCAGCCCCTACTTAGGATGCCATCTCCTGCAAGGTCAAAGTATTTGTCCATGCAGTCTGGTACTGTCTATTCTAACCGGCAGAAACTCTCCATGAATTTGGGCAGAAATAGGTCTTTCTCATCTCTTGAAAGCTGATTTTTCTTAAGCTGGAGATAACAGGGACTGAACCTGGGATATTTGGGCATGTGATCTACAACTGAGCTAAGGTCCCTTCCCTATATAGAAAGATGTCATGAATGAGATTTCCTGATAATATTGCTGGAGATAACAGGAAGATGGTCTCAAGAAGAAAGATCTGGGCGTCTTCCAAGAAGGGGATGCCCCTCTCTCTTTAAATGGTTGTTTCTCTAAAAATTTTGTAACACTCATGCACTATTTATAAAAAGTGTTCATAAATAGACAGATGATGCTCCTATTTTAAGGAGGATAGTGTACCATCAGTTTTGATTCTTCATTTAATGCTGGGTGGTGGTGAATCTGCTGCACAGATCAGGCCCACGAAGCCCTCTCCTCATCTTAGCACTGGGCTGGATTTATCAAAGAACCACATAATTGGAAGGGATCCTAAGGGTCTTTGAGTCCAACCCCTCTGCAACGCAGGAATTTCAACGCACAGTCACCCATCCAATTTGAAACCAGACCAGACCCTGCTTAGTTTTGCAAACATGCTAGCAGTTTTATTGTGGCCCCACCAGGAAATGGGGTTCCTCCCCTCCCAGAGCAGCAGGAGGCAGTAACTGCCCTCTCCATCACAGTGCTGAACTGAGAGGTTTACCTATCCCTAGTGCTGTGATGGGAGGAACCAGCGCATTGCAACTTTGGGCTGAGAGGGAATCACCCTGTTGCAGCGCTGGGCTAAGAAGAGAGGTTTAAAGCACTCCTCCATATCCAGCACTATGTGTGCACTGTGTGAGAGTGTGTGTCCTGTGAGTTTGTGTGTGCTTTCACGTGTGGCATGTATATGTAGTGAGTCCATGTGAGGGCATGGGGCAATCATTTGCACCATGACCACAGAACAGCCTTTGGACAGTTTGAATGTGGCTCTGAGCAGTGGCATGTGGCCAGTGGACTTGGGGGACTAGGCCAGCCCCCTAAATGTTCCTGGTAAGTATTAAAGCCTAGTGCCTTCTTCCTAAAACCTGGGAAGCTTCTGTCCAGCTTAGGGAGGGAGGCACGATGCTCTTGCATGCAACATCACGCCCATTCCCCTTGCAAGCTGGCATCTCTGGTCCTAATTGTTCCCCTGCGAAAAATTTCACTGCATGCCACTGGCTCGGAGGCTGAAAAAGGTTAGTTACCCCTTTCCACTGGGGGCTCCTGGGGGGCATTAACCACAACTGGGATAGTGCCCCCTGCTGGACTCAACAGGCAGAGCTAAGCAGACTTCCTTATGCAAGGGAAACTGCCTCCTAGCTTCCCAGACACTGAGAGCCGATATATTGTACCTGTGCCCAGAGGAACTTTGGGAGAAGGGAAGGTATGGGGGAAATAGAAAAGTATCCCAAATATATGGGCTCCCTGTAGTTGCAGATTTTTGTATGCGGGTAGAATACATGCTTGTCTTCATTGATAGCACCGTGACCCCATGAAGGTGAACTATGTATTCTGAATAGGCAGCCATGGTTTGTATTCTCTCACAAATAGGGACCAAACAGGTACATCATTCAGCTGTCTCTGCTATGGTTGCCAGCTGACCAGGAAACAAACAACACACAAGGTTGGCCTGTTCTTGCCCTTGTAACCTCAGCACCATGAGCCCCGAAGCATGGATGGCTGGAGTGGCTGTAAATGGCACAGCTACAGGGGCTGGTGGAAAAGTTGGCAACCCCCCCCTTTGCCCACCCTCAGCTGCTTTCATGAGAGAAGCAAACGTGAAATGCCTAATGAAAAACCCAACTTGGAAGAAGAAAATGACTGCAGGTCCAGGGCCTAGTGCCTAAATTAAGATGGGAAGGGAAGCAGGAGAAGCGGGAGGCTGAATGAACCGGCACAAAGACCCACTCCCTGATTCCCCCCCCCCCAAATCAAACCATGCCCCTCTCTCCTCGCAGTCTTCTAAACGGGGAGGCATTACAAAAGTCAAAGAGGGCAGCCAGGCCTGCTCTGCATCTCCTCGCAGTTCAAGCACTGCCAGGATCCTGCCCTCTGCCTGCACACCTGATCCTTTGCTCTGTACATGGGTCTAGCAGGTACATTTCAGAGCTTTAGGCCCCAGTGGCAAGCAATCATTTCCTGGGCAATTTGCACCATTTCGATCCTCAAGGTTTTGAGACTCAGGATGCGACCCCCCGCACTCCTTCCCGCCTCTTTACTAACAATATGATTTAATCACAGTGTCTAAAGAGGAAAGGAAAACCACTTTTCTCTTTCGCTGGCCCCCCCACCCCCTTTCTGGCGCCTGCAAAGGAGCAAGGGGGCGGGGTGATGGTGGCTGCTTTGAGTAGTGAGTTTGGGGTGGCGGGAAGAAGGGAAACCGAGCGGCATAAACCAGCATCATTGTCACGCACAGGCTGCCTTGCCCCCCCTTGCCCCCCTCCCCTCAATAACAATACTTCAGGTACGGCCGCCTTCTCGTCCACCTCCCCCCGTCCCCCCCCCCCCGATTCCGTTTCTGCTGCCAAAGGGGGTGGGCAGGGTGTTGTTGTCTGATCAAAATGAAGCTGGGAGAATAATGAAAGGGGGCGAGGATCCGGAGATGGAGAAATCTCGGGGTTGTCGCGCGCTCCCCGCCCCCGCCCCCCCAATCGCATCCTCCCACCGATTATCCCATTGTGGAGCATGGAAGGATGGAGGTTCTGGGGGGAGGTGGGGCTCTGTGTGTGCCTTTCCCCCTCCCTCTCCGCAAATGCAATGGCTCCATCACGCCCCTGGAGAGGGAAGAGAAAGGAGAAGAAGCGGCGGCGGCCAACCTTTGCTGCACCGGGGGGGGGGGGAGAGAAAAGAATGCGCGGGGGAGGCTTGGCCCTGGGGCTGAGTGGGGGGGCTAAGATTAGGGTCCTCGGCCACCTCTCCCTCCCCCGCACACACCCCTAAACGCCCCCCCCCACCTCCACGCCCGCCATCCCTGCGTACTCACCCTGGCCGGCCAGTGCGGGTAGCCTTTCATTTTGGCGAAAACCAGATCTCCAGCTTTGTATTCGCGGGGCCTCGGACGAGCCATCGGGTCCTGCCCTGCCCTCCTGCCCGTCGCCAACTCCGAAGCAACCCCCAGCCCCGCTCCCAGGCCTCCCCGGCGCTGCGCGGCCCCCCCTTGACCCTCCACAAACTCGGGGAGAGGGGAGAGGCGAGGAGGGGGGTGGGTGGGAAAGAGGCGCTCGGCTCCCCCTTCCTGACAACAACAATATTATCGATAATAATAAGGAGGGGGGGGTGGTGGGGACCCGACGGCTGCTGCGCGCCGATCGAGCGAAGGAGGCTTCCGGAGAGCGAAGGATCGGCCCCGGGCACAGGAGAAGCGGCGGCTGGAGGAGGCGGCGGAGGAGCAGGAGAAGGAGGAGAGGGGGGCTGGGGTGTGTGTGCGTGTGCGTGTGTGTGCAAAAGGGGGGAGGGGAGGCCCTGGACTCGGCACCCCCAGCCCCCAAGAATCGAGGGATCCAGCAGCTTTGCGGGGCTCCTCCGCTAGGAAAGGCTGTTGGGGGCTGGGCAGGAGTGGGGGGGGGACGCCACAGGGGGGAGGCGGAGATCCCCTCCCCCAAGCCCTGGCTTGGGAACAATGTGGCCAGGAAGGAAGGGCGCAATGTAGCCGCCGCCGAGCTGCCTACATTGCGCTTCCCATCCCGAACGCTCGCCGGTGCAGCAGAGAGGAAAAATATGGACCCTTCTGCAAAATTATTCCTCGGGCAGCGACCGAAAACACGATTTTTCCTCCCCTCCTTCCTTTCTTTAATGGCTCGCTCGCCCGCTCGCCGCCTTCTCTCCCTTCCTGTTATTTTCTAGGTACACGGATCGTTTTCTATGAAAACAAGAAACGGCGCACGGAAGGAGGAGGTTTGTAGCTCGCACAGAGAAAAAGAGACACACAAACACACACAGAGAGAGAAATGGGCGGGAGAGCCTTTTATTTCTTTGGACGTTGCAGAAAGAGATGAATAAACGGGATCTTGGTCGTTTTCTAGGAAGCATTCTTGCTGTTGTTTGCAGACCGGACTGAGGTGCCTCCGTTTCATGCCTAGGTACACAAAGAAACAAACCACTGCTCTGGAGGCGCAGAGCAAACAGACTGAAGCCTGCCTGAATATTGGCAGGGAATTGGTCATTGTCTCCTTCCAAAATGGGAGAATTTGCACGCCTGATCAGTGGCAGGCCGCACAAGGAAATCGTGATTATTTCCTACAGCCATAAAAAAATTGCTGCTTCTGGAACTTAGGATGCAGGAGAAAAAGCCAGGGAAACACACAACAAACACACTAGACAGGGTTTTGTTTGGTTGCGTTTTGTTTTTAGGCCTGGGCAGAGGTTTGTCCCTCCTGCTCAGCTGCTGAACAAGAGCGATGCAAAAAAGGAAAAAAGAGAAAGTATTGGGCAGAGTTCTCCTAGATGGAAAAAGTTGATAAAAAGTCACACAAACACCCTACCAGCAAACAGATGTTGGTCACACTTTTCTCCACATCTGTGGATACTTGCGCACCATACACTGAAAGCGTGTCTTCCACTCCCTCACTTTAACAGTCACGGCTTCCCCTGAAAAATCCTGGGAACTGTAGTTCAGGGTGCTGGGAATTGTAGACCGCAAGAGGTTAATTACTGTTCCCAGGATTCTGGAAGCAGCTGCTGGGACCACATAACACCAGTCCTGAAGGATCTACACTGGCTCCCAGTACATTTCCAAGTACAATTCAAAGTGCTGGTGCTGACCTTTAAAGCCCTAAACGGCTTCGGTCCAGTATACCTGAAGGAGCATCTCCACCCCTATCATTCAGCCCGGACACCGAGGTCCAGCTCCGAGGGCCTTCTGGAGGTTCCCTCCCTGCGAGAAGTGAAATTACAGTCCCATCAGATGTCAAGGAGATAAAGAACTATGCAACTTTTAGAAGCCACCTGAAGGCAGCCCTGTATAGGGAAGTTTTTAATGTTTGATGTTTTATTATGCTTTTATATATGTTGGAAACTCCCCAGAGTGGCTGGGGCAACCTGGTCAGATGGGCAGGGTAATAATAATAATAATATTTTTTCCCCCAGTTCCGGCACCTCTCAGGTGGCTTCTGGCACTTCTCTAGTGCCATTCTAAGAAAACAAAGGAGGTGTTCATGGTGAGTTCTGGCACCTCTTTTTCTAGAAAAATAGCACTAATAATAACAATAATAATAATACAAAATTCATGTGCTTTAAGGCTCCATCTGCACTATATGTTTAAAGCAATATCATACCACTTTAAGAGTCATGGGTTCCAACAAATAATCCTGGGAAATGTAGTTTATTTAAGGGTGCTGAAAGTTGTCAGGAGATCCCTATTCCTCTCCCAGGGCTACAGTTCCCAGAAAGGGGGGTAACAACCAACACTTCTTTACAGGGAACTCTGATAACTGTAGCTCTTGGATGGAAAATACCGTATTTTTTGCACCATAACACTCACTTTTTTCCTCCTAGAAAGTAAGGGGAAATGTCTGTGCGTGTTATGGAGGGAATGCCTACGGGTGGCATGCCTATGGATTTTCCTCCTCTAAAAATTACGTGGTCTGGTGCGTGTTATAGAGCGAAAAATACAGTAGTTCTCCTAACCACTCTCCATACCCCTTAACAAACTACTGTTCCCATAATTCTCTGGGGGGAAGCCATGACTGTTAAAATGCTATGTGCAAGGATAAACATGCAGCCAATGAGGTGTTTTTCTAAGCATGTTGCAATACTACCGCAAGAAAGTCTCTCTTCTTTCAACCCTGTGGCATGAAGTGGCCTTGCGATTATCTTTCATGCTCTCAGACTTGCAATCCTGGACGTTTCCCCTATTAAAACATTTTATCAGACAATCAGTCATTTCTTAAAAGCATATGCAAAATATGAAGGGTTTCAAGACTAATTAATCAATGAATTACATTTCTGTCCCTCGTTCCCTTCAAGGCTCTCAAGGCAGAGCAGGCTTGAGAGCAGCAGAGGAAGTGAGAAAAGCGAGGAAATCAGGACACGTGCAATTTCTTTCCCTAGTATTAATTTGCAAGGCCCTCGACTGGGAAAATAAGATATGCCCGAAACCAAAAGTTCATCGAGGATTGGGGGGAAATTGTAGAATATCTGAAAAATTATATGTGAGGTGCAAACAACGCTAGTGGGGTTCCAAGAAGCACTGTAAAAATTTTTAAGAGGTATTGTTGAAAGAAAATAGAAAAAAGGAGGGAAGACAAATGGCAATGCAATTAAAGAAATGCGTATTGAAGGGTAAAAATGGATGATTCCCAGAGAAGCTGAAGGAAGACCAAAATTTGTACTTTGTTAAAATCAGTTAAAAGTTGGATAAAATTGTAAGATTGTTTTGAAAACTAATAAAAATAATTTTTAAAAAAATTGCAAGACCCTCAACAGCTTGGG
Organism: Podarcis melisellensis; assembly: GCF_964234715.1. Taxonomy (NCBI): domain Eukaryota; kingdom Metazoa; phylum Chordata; class Lepidosauria; order Squamata; family Lacertidae; genus Podarcis; species Podarcis melisellensis. The sequence continues at coordinate 37,742,942 of NC_138546.1, read as the reverse complement.
GCTTCAGGATACTTTAAGGACAAATAAAATAAAAGCTATGCAAATCCCAACCTCCAAAAGTGAACTTTAATACAGAAGAGAGCATCCTCCAGATCTCAGATTATTTACTATTCTTTATTTATTATATTTATTATTGTTATTATTTATTATATTTATAAATATATAATATATATAATATAATAATTATAATATATAATATAATAACTATAATATTATAAATATTAATATAATATAAATATAATTTATTGCATAAATTTATCGCATTTATTGCATTTATTGCATTTATATCCAAGGTGGTGCATCTAGTCCCCTCCCTCAATTAATCCCCACAACAACCCTCAGAGGCAGTGATTGATCCAAGATCACTCATTGGTCGAGTGGGGATTTGAACCCAGGTGCCCCAGTTTGATACTCTAACCCAACGATGGCCAAACGTGGCCCTCCAGCTGTTTTTGGACTACAACTCCCATCATTCCTAGCTAACAGGACCAGTGGTCAGGGATGATGGGAATTGTAGTCCCAAAACAACTGGAGGGCCAAGTTTGGCCATCACTGCTCTAACCACTGCACCACACTGCCTCTCTGTAATTAATCTAAGAGTGATATTTACTTCATGTGGACCCCTTGAAATTAATGGACCTAACCTGGTCGTGTTCATTAATGCCAGTGGATCTGCTCTGAGTAAAACTTAGCTGAATGCCACTCAGATCTTGCCTGAACCTTTGACTGGATTTAACTATGTAATCAGCAAGAGTTATTACTCCTTGTTTGGAGCACAGGCCGTCTTTAATGGTTTCTTTTTCACCTCGTTCTAGTCGCATGCAAGAACAAAAATGGCACTAAAAACTAAACAGGTGTACACAGCCATAATTCAGAACCGGCATACCAAATTTTAGGACTTGGCAATCCTCCAGAGTTGGATCTAGACACATTAAAAAAAATGTTTCAGGAAAACGTGCTGTAAACTTCATCATGGAATATCGTGTTGGCGAAAGGTGGAACTCGACAGCACCATCTGGTGTCACAGTCTTATAACGCTTTTTCTTTACTAATGTAGCTGAATGCTCAAGACGCCACCTTAAGGGACTAAGGCAACAGACTCCTTTTCAACATCTTGGTGGCTGAACAATCACTCTCTCTTCCGAGGGAATTCTGGGAAATGGAGCTTTGTGATGGGAATGAGGGTCTCCTAACAACTCTCAGTGCCCTTAACAAACTACAGTACCCAGAATTCTTTGGGTGGGGGGGATCAGCCAGGACTTCTTAAAGTGGTATGATACTGCTTTAAGTGTATAGTGCAGATGTGGCACAGGATGTGGCTAAGCTATCCCTGTCTGGGAATAGTCATCACTGTCATATCAGCCAATGCTAACAAAAGGCACACCTATCCACCGAAGCCATCTGGGGTACCGCATGAAAGATACCCTATAACTTGGATAAGGAAGAAACTATCAGGTTTCTTATTTGGTCCTCTCTCGTGCTGGACCTTATTAAATGCTATTTCAAAAGGCATTTTGATGGATGCGCCACTGGGCATATGACAGAAATCTAGTATTTATGAAAGAAAATCGTGGCAGGGAAGAAGTCATCAATCTACCTCAGATTTTTCGGTCCCTTCCTGTCAGCTCTCCTAGCATTTCTCTGTGGCTTCTGGTGTGACATGTTATGAATATTTCACCATGGGAGGAAAGACATAAGCATAGATTTGAAATATGTCGAAATGAAATTTATGCTTGCTTAATTATGCTACTTTTTTAAAGGGACGCGGGTGGCGCTGTGAGTTAAACCACAGAGCCTAGGACTTGCCGGTCAGAAGGTCGGCGGTTTGAATCCCCACGACGGGGTGAGCTCCCGTTGCTCAGTCCCTGCTCCTGCCAACCTAGCAGTTTGAAAGCACATCAAAGTGCAAGTAGATAAATAGGTACCGCTCTGGCGGGAAGGTAAACAGCGTTTCCGTGCGCTGCTCTGGTTCGCCAGAAGCGGCTTAGTCATGCTGACCACATGACCCGGAAGCTGTACGCCGGCTCCCTCGGCCAATAAAGCGAGATGAGCGTCGCAACCCCAGAGTTGGTCACAACTGGACCTAATGGTCAGGGGTCCCTTTACGTTTAATTATGCTACTTTAAGTGTGGGGATTGTCTATTACTTATTATTAGCAGTTGTAGTGATTGTGGTAATAATGATGATGATAATGATAATAATAATGATAATAATAATATTAATAATAATAATAATTTATTTGTACCCCGCCCATCTGGCTGGGCTTCCCCAGTCACTCTGGGCGGCTTCCAACAAAGATTAAAGATACATTGAAATATCACACATTAAAAACTTCCCTGAACAGGGCTGCCTTCAGATGTCTTCTAAATGTCAGGTAGTTGTTTATCTCTTTGGCATCTGATGGGAGGGCATTCCACAGGGTGGGCGCCACTACCAAGAAGGCCCTCTGCCTGGTTTCCTTTAGCTTTGCTTCGCGCAGTGAGGGAACCGCCAGAAGGCCCTCGGTGCTGGACCTCAGTGTCCAGGCAGAACGATGGGGGTGAAGACACTACTTCAAGTATACTGGGCCGTTTAGGGCTTTAAAGGTCAGCACCAACACTTTGAATTGTGCTCGGAAACGTACTGGGAGCCAATGCAGATCTTTCAGGACTGGTGTTATACGGTCTTGGCAGCCACTCCCAGTCACCAGTCTAGCTGCCACATTCTGGATTAGTTGTAGTTTCCAGGTCACCTTCAAAGGTAGCCCCACGTAGAGCGCATTGCAGTAGTCCAAGCGGGAGATAACTAGATCATGCACCACTCTGCCGAGCCTTGTATTATGCGTATTGACTTTTTGCTTAGGTGTGTAAACTGCTTTAAGAGAGTTCTGTGGAAATTCAAAGCAGCGGACAAGTTAAAGAAATAAAATAAGTAAATAAACAAACAACGCATCTGGCGATGCTGGTTTTCTGTGCAAAGAGATGGAGACAGCAGATGATATTAGCTTCCATTCCCACTGCCATCCTGGCACGGGGGGCTGAAGGGGAAATCTTCTGAAACGGGTCTCTGTACAGAATGTTCAAGTTCTAATGGTGACGACATTGACTGTCCAGACTGGCTCCAGGTTTGAGGAGCAAAGCATCCATTGTGGGAACATGGATATTGCTGTATTTTTAAATCAGTTGGGCCAATGATTAGGGGCAACTTGTGAGCCACACAAAAGGTTTCTAGCCAGTTAACCCATTTATCACCTGAATGTTGCAACCCAATTGATGAGTCTCTGTACAATATTTGGGGCTTTGGAAGACAGATCTATTACATTCTTTGCATGAAAAGAGGTGGTTGAACTTGTAGAGGGGGGCAAACATCATTGTTCCTGTGTTTTGTCCTCACAATATGATTGGAAAGGCGATATGTAATTATGCTTTCAGAAGCCCGCTCTGCAGTAACTCACAGCAGGACTTTTAGTGTTGCTGCCTCTGTTCTGTGGAATAGTGTTTCTGTTGAGATAAAAGTAAAGTTAAAAGTAAATGTGTTGTGGCGCTCCTCTCGCTTTCAGGCTGAGGGAGCCAGCATTTGTCCACAGACAGCTTTCTGGGTCATGTGGCCACCAAGACTAAACCGCTTCTGGCACCATGGAACACCATGACGGAAACCAGAGCGCATGGAAACACTGTTTACCTTCCCGCTGCAGCAGTACCTACTTGCACTGGTGTGCTTTCAAATTGTTAGGCTGGCAGGAGCTGGGACAGAGCAATGGGAGCTCACCCCATCGCAGGGATTCGAACCGCTGACCTTCCAATCAGCAAGCCCAAGAGGCTCAGTGGTTTAGACCACAGTGCCACCCATGGCCCTCTTAACTACTGTAAGCGTTTCCAGAGCTAAGTGATGCTCTATTTTTTTAAATAAACACAGTGTGTTTTTGCAGAGAGAAACAGCAGTAACTGATAATGGCAACTTCTGGGTTGATTCTCAAGCTGGAGATCTTTGGAATGGAATAAACAGAAACAGCAGGAACACTGCTGATTGTAAGCTTTCCCAGGGACAGTAAACCGCCCAGGGACAGTGATTTAGAAGGTGATAACTCAGTGACCACCACACCACTAATAAGCAGGTATCATGCCCAGAAGCAGCTTTTGTTTTTTGGATTTTTTAAGATACAAGTGCCAATACTCAACATGAAGTTGGTACAGTAAGTGCCAAACTTTTAACATTTTGAGGGTGGGGGTCAGAAAGGTGCTGGTACAGTGGTACCTCGGGTTAAATACTTAATTCGTTCCGGAGGTCCGTTCTTAACCTGAAACTGTTCTTAACCTGAAGCACCACTTTAGCTAATGGGGGCCTCCCACTGCCGCTGCGCCACCGGAGCACAATTTCTGTTCTCATCCTGAAGCAAAGTTCTTAACCTGAGGTACTATTTCTGGGTTAGCGGAGTCTGTAACCTGAAACGTATGTAACCCGAGGTACCGCTGTAATGTGTATCCTTGAGTACCTGCAGGGGAAAAAAAACAGAAGTCAATCAATTGGTGAAAAAGCACCTAATTTTTCCCAGATCTGTTTAGCATTTTATATAGTGCAACCTGGCTGTCTGCCCCATTTATTAATCTTAAAATGTGGGGCATTATTGCTTGGTATTCACAAAGCACATCTTCACCTGTGACTCACTTGTTTATTTCTTTGCTTCTAATTTAATTAAGCAGATAAATCCCAACCTATCAAAAATGAATAGCACCAACCTTGCATAACACAGTTTACAGGGCTATCACAACAAAAATAACTCATCTTCACCATTCACCACCGGTGGCACCCAAAGTATCTTGTGCACCTGAGCTGTATATACATATACACACACACACACACACACACACACACACACACACACACACACACACATATACATATGCTGACTAGCATTGGACATCTGAAAACAAAACAGATGCATGTTCTAGATCCAGCATTCAAGCTGGATGGCAATGGGACATATAATCTAACGGTATCTTTTTGTTGTTGTTCTTCTCTGCTCAAACTTATCTCAGAATGGGGATTTGCAGTCTCATGGGGATTTGCAGACAAAACAGGTAGGTGATTTGAAATTGCCTTTGCTGACTTGAAAATGCATTCATTTTCATGTTCTGGAGCAAGCTCTGTGAAGACTAATTATTTGAGTTTCTAGCCTGTTAAGGAAAAGCTGGCTCTAGTTGGTTGGGGTATATTGGCCAGTGCTGGTGCCATCACCAACATACCTGAGTTCCATTCTCTGAAGAGTGCACCTACTTGTTTCATTTTTGGAATAGCAGAAATCATGCCGAGGCATCAAAAGACGAATGTGATTCATCAGGGTGAGATGCCAGAAAATCAGGACTGTCCCCATTAAATAGGGATTGTACATATGGAGCAGTTGATTGCTCAATTAATTTCCACCTTTAAAAAATGAAAAGGAAAGTGAAACAAAGGGAGGAAAATTGCATGAATCAAGCCTATAGATATACATATCTGCATGAGGAGAGCCCAGGTCACATGTTACCATTCCCCAAATACTAAAAGTTTACTTGGCCAGATTCGTGGACCTGCCCAATGTTTAAATCCAGCTGGGTTCTGTTGGTGATAAGGAAGAAAAATAGGTAACAAAAAAAAGGAAGCAGCTACCGCTAATTTCTTTTTCACACATGGAGCTTCTCTGGTAGACTGAAGGGGAATAGGCTTGATTACCTTCCTTCCAAGGTGAGAGGGAGTTTTACATGCCACCCCAATTTCCAAGTGCTAAGAGATTATGGTGATGATAATGATGGTGATGATGATATTTTTTTGAAGTTATATACTGCCCTATACCTGGAGGTCTCAGGGCAGTTCACATAAAAAGATCACAGTACAGTGGTACCTTGGGTTAAGAACTTGATTCGTTCTGGAGGTCTGTTCTTAACCTGAAACTGTTCTTAACCTGAAGCACCACTTTAGCTAATGGGGCCTCCTCCTGCTGCACTGCCGGAGCACGATTTCTTTTCTCATCCTGAAGCAAAGTTCTTAACCCGAGGTAATATTTCTGGGTTAGCGGAGTCTGTAACCTGAAGCGTATGTAACCCGAGATACCACTGTATACAAAATAAAAATAAAAGCAATAACCCAATAGTGCCTCCCCCAAAGAGCCACATTTTAAAAGGGTATGGGATGTTGATCAGGTCAACCAAAGGCCTGGTTAAAAAGGAATGTTTTTGCCTGGTGCCTAAAGGTGTATAATGAAGGTGCCCAGCGAACTTCCCTGGGGAGAATATTCCACAGATGGGGAGGCACTGCATAGAAGGCCCCGTTCTCGTGTTGCCACCCTCTGGACCTCTCGAGGAGGAGGCACACGAAGGAGGGCCTCAGAAGATGATCTCAGGGTCTGGGGAGGTTCAAATGGGAAGAGGTGGTCCTTGAGGCATTGCAGTCCTGAACTGTTTAAGGCTTTACTGATCAAAACCAGCACTTTGAATTGGGCCCGGAAACTAAATGGTAGTCAGTGCAGTCGGACCAGGATTAGTGTAATATGTTCAAACTGTCTTGCTCTGGTGAGCCACCTGGCCACTGAATTCTGCACTAGCTGAAGTTTCCGAACAATCTTCAGAGGCAGCCCTATGAATAATCCATTGCAGTCATGAAGGGAAATTTGCACTTCCCAAGGTCCAGCTTCCTTGGAAGGAAGGTCAATGGAGACTGTGGTGCCTTTAGGATATATGGGTTAAATTTAAAGAGTTAAAAGTTGCCTGCTTCTTGGGAGAAAGGCGATGGCAAACCTAGGCAGCATCTTAAAAAGCAAAGACATAACCTTGCCAACAAAGGTCTGTATAGTTAAAGCTATGGTGTTTCCAGTAGTGTTGAATGGAAGTGAGAGCTGGACCATAAAGAAGGCTGATCGCCGAAGAATTGATGCTTTTGAATTATGGTGCTGGAGGAGACTCTTGAGAGTCCCATGGACTGCAAGAAGATCAAAGCTATCCATCCTTAAGGAAATCAGCCCTGAGTGCTCACTGGAAGGACAGATCCTAAAGCTGAGGCTCTAATACTTTGGCCACCTCATGAGAAGAGAAGACTCCCTGGAAAAGACCCTGATGTTGGGAAAGATGGAGGGCACAAGGAGAAGGGGACGACAGAGGACGAAATGGTTGGACAGTGTTCTCAAAGCTGCAGCATCCTCAACCTGCAGTGGCATGTCTGTGCACGCGTGGGTTGCGATTTGGTGCTTCTGCACATGCGCAAAGCGCAATTTAGCGCTTCTGCACATGTGTGACTGGCGAAACCCGGAAGTAACCCATTCTGGTACTTCTGGGTTTCGGTGGTCCGTAACCTGAAAAAATGCAACCTGAAGCCTCTTTAACCCGAGGTATGACTGCATCTTGTGGTTTCAGTTTTGTTATAAGAAAAACTGCTCCTTTTCCCTTATAGGGTACCCAAGAGCCCATACAGAGTCTTTATGTAGGTTCTCTATTGGTAGGAGAAAATAACAGAGGCCAACCAGAGAATATTGAGAAGCAAAGCAGCTAGTAAGCAACAGGGTGCTCACTTCCCCCCAAGCAGGAGGGAGGAGGAACCCAGAACAAAGGTATGCAAGCCCTTATATAGACTCTTGTAATTGCCACTCTGTAGCTCAAGTCCACCCCCCAATACATCATACATACATCACAGAAGGGGCCGTCTACAGCAGAATCCTGGCAGGAAACCTGTTAATGGGTTTACCTGGAGAGCCTGGCCATTCTTTTGTGATGATAAATACTTAATTCCTGAGTCCAGGTCACAGGCTCACCCTATTCATATACAAATGTGCCTTAAGCACAGAGACGATGGGGAGGCTTTTCCCATTTCCATCCAAACTGCAGAGGAATATTTGAGGTCACTGAAAGAGTCAAAATGGCTTTAGGACTGTTCTCCTCTACTATTTCAGACACGTGGTTTATATACTGAAATGGTTCTAGGGGTTGCTCGTGCGTAAATCGACACCACTCCTGGCTGGGTTACCTGGGTGAACCCTTTCTGTCCGGACAGCCACTCACCCGTGGCTGTCTCAATCGCTGGCAGAATCCGTCAGTGGGCGTTTCTTGAACTTCTTCCAGCAAAGAAGCTCTTTGACGCCTAGTCGCCGCCTACTCTCCCTGCGCGGAAGCCTTCTGCGCAGGAAGGGTGTGGGCAGCGGAGGACCCGTGCTCTCCCCGCTGGTCTCCGGCGAGGAGTCATGGAGCCACCTCACCGATTCCCCCATCTGCCCCCCTTCTCCACTGGTGCTACGCTGAATTCCTTCCCCAGAAGATGGGCTGCTTCTCTCCCTGCCAGGACGCTCTCCGGAACCCCTCTGGAGCCCTCCCTCTCCCTCTGGCTCCGATGGCAGTTCCCTGACATATACTTATGTATGTGTTTGCCTTGTACATTTACGGACATTTATTTTATATATAATCAGAATTCCTATAACAGTTTCATTTGTAGAGAAAAGAAGTCTTAGCTAGGCTTCAAGTCTTTCTACCATGTGGCTTCCATCCTCTGTAAGGATGAGCCATGACAAAGGTGAGCAAAAGGAGAAAAGGGGAATAGAGCAAAAAGGGGGGAAAAGAAGATGGTTGCGTGACTAGACCCTTTATAGGGTCTGCCAGGGTCATGCCCATCTACTTGGTCACAATGAGGGGGAGGATGCGCCAGACCAGGTGTGACAGGAAGTCCACTCTAGGCAATAGGAAATGTTGTATTTTACTGCTTCATTGATGTTACATCCCACAGGACTAAATGATCCTCAGGATCCCTTCCACCTCTACAATTGTATGTATGAGACGCGGGTGGCGCTGTGGGTTAAACCACAGAGCCTAGGACTTGCCGATCAGAAGGTCGGTGGTTCGAATCCCCGTGATGGGGTGAGCTCCCGTTGCTCAGTCCCTGCTCCTGCCAACCTAGCAGTTCGAAAGGATGTCAAAGTGCAAGTAGATAAATAGGTACCGCTCCGGCGGGAAGGTAAACGGTGTTTCCGTGCGCTGCTCTGGTTCGCCAGAAGCGGCTTAGTCATGCTGGCCACATGACCCGGAAGCTGTACACCGGCTGCCTCGGCCAATAAAGCAAGATGAGCAGCGCAACCCCAGAGTCGGCCACAACTGGACCTAATGGCCAGGGGTCCCTTTACCTTTTTATGTATGTATGTATGTATGTATGTATGTATGTATGTATGTAATAAGGGTAGCGGATGTAGGCTTGCAACAAAGCTGTGAAAAATGGGCCTTGATTTTACTCTGCACACCACATATCTGGGCATGAAGCTTCTCTCTTCTCTTAGGGATGCTGTAGTTGCTGAATTGCTTTCAGCCACAAAAGCGGGGGGGGGGGCACATGTTTTAGGTCATGGCAACTTGGGAAGAAAATAAGGATCCTTTTCAGACTGTTCAAGAAGGGAAAGTGAAGACTTTCTACCATGCTTCTCAATTAGCTTTCTCTTAAGCCCACAAGAGGATTTTTTCAAGATCCACTTAAATTATTTAGCGGGTTGCAGAATTTATCCCCCCCCATGTTATACTAAGGTGCTTCCAGCAGAGGACTCTGTCTACCAACAATTACATCACATTTGTTCAGATGGCAGCTTAGGAAGCCAAGTGGTCATTTTTCCAAGTTCCTTTTGGCAGTGGTTAACTTAAGCCGCAGGGGGGGGGGAGAGAAATAAAATGTGTAACTAAATAAATGTGTACTCTTTACAGATCCTTTGGCAAAAGACCTGGGAAATAGTGAAGATGATGCTTATATAGATCTACAATATACAATTATATATTGTATAATCATCCCCTATTAATCCCACACCTCACCCACAGAGCTCTACACTGTGACACACCAAAATGACCACCTCGCCCCCCTGAACTTCCGGTTTCCACCTTGTTGCTACAAAACCCCACCAAGTTCTGTCCTCTGACTGGTCAAAATTCGCCCTTGACTCCACCTCCTGAACCATCTCTGGCTCTGCTTGCTAACCAGATTTTCTTAAATTTACAAGGTGGCAATCCTCATTGTATTCTAATGACAATTAGCCCACCCTATGAGGGTTTGGCGGGAGAGCAAAGATGGAAATTCCACCATGGCCTTTGTCTCCAAACTGCTTCTTCAGATGCAAGAGATCCCAGGTTTAACATGTGCCTTGCTGAAGGAGGGCTGGGAATCACTTCTTTCTGACACCCCAGAGAGCAGCTGCCAGCCAGTGTAGCATCTAAGAGAGTCTGTGTACTGGTCCAGTAAACGCTTCCGCTGCGCAACCAGCAACAGTTCTCTTTGCAGAGCATTAATTAAGTCCAGTGCAGAGATTGTTGTTGCAGTACAAGCTTCAGAGTCTCAGCAGCAAAGAAATAACGACACAGGGAAGCCTGTCTTTCCAAAGACAGGTTTATTGCAGAAAGATAACCGAAACACCTCCGGAGCTTTCAGACATTTTTGCTTCACGCCCCACAGGTAGAGAAAACAAACACTCTTTATATACTGAGCAACTTAACAACTTAACGAGCTTGACTACTTAAAGTCACATGACATTGCTAACTTGCCAGCGTCTTAGGTTTCATACCCTAACAGCATCTACACCAGGCATAGGCAAACTCAGCCCTCCAGATGTTTTGGGACTACAATTCCCATCATCCCTGACCACTAAGTCCTGTTAGCTAGGGATGATGGGAGTTGCAGTCCCAAAACATCTGGAGGGCCGAGTTTGCCTAGGCCTGATCCACACTGCAAGCAGATAAGACTCCACTTTGTCTTCAATGGCAAAAAGCAGCAGTAGAGACCTAACGCCGATCTTTCGCACCATAGACCCACTGTTCTAAGATTGGATGTAAGGGAAATGCTGCCTGGTCTTTGACAGTTGGCTGTTAGAGAAGGCAGAAGCTTATCTCTGAACTTAGTGCTCAGCAGGACAATGCTGAGCCTGAAGATAAGCTTCTGCCTACTCTAACAGTGGGACGCGGTTGGCGCTGTGGGTTAAACCACAGAGCCTAGGACTTGCCGATCAGAATGTTGGTGGTTCAAATCCCTGCGACGGGGTGAGCTCCCATTGCTCGGTCCCTGCTCCTGCCAACCTAGCAGTTCGAAAGCACGTCAAAGTGCAAGTAGATAAATAGGTACCCCTCCAGCGAGAAGGTAAATGGCGTTTCTGTGCGCTGCTCTGGTTCGCCAGAAGCGGCTTAGTCATGCTGCCACATGACCCGGAAGCTGTATGCCAGCTCCCTCGGCCAATAAAACGAGATGAGCGCTGCAACCCCAGAGTCGGCCATGACTGGACCTAATGGTCAGGAGTCCCTTTACCTTTACTCTAACAGTAAACTGTCAAAGAACAGACAGCATTTCTCTTGTTTCCCATCTTAGTGCCAAACAATGCTCACCTGTCCTACCAAACATGCCCACCTCTGCTACATCTGATGTCACATACAGTGCCCAATTGCCCATAGGAGTCAGCTCCTAGGGGCTGAGGGGTCTTTGGCCCCCGCAATAAAATATTTGAAGGGGATGCCCCCCCAAGTCGATGGGCATTGGTGTGGGTGTTATCTGCCCTCCCCAACATTTTATTCATATTGGCACCTCTGCAACTATCCTACAGGTAAAGACCTGGCTCAGCCAAAATGATGGGCAGAGGGCACTGCAAGACCTGTGATGTTGTAAAACACCTCGCAGTGCACTCTACAAGACCCAACAATCTGTTTGGAAGGTGCTTTGTGTGCTGTGCATTTGCCCATACGGTTTGATTTCAAACTGTGGGCAAAAAAGGGCCACCTGATGTCATCATAATGCCAGGCGATTGACAAATAGTCCTGGCCAATGGGGAGTGGGGGGAGATAATAATCTGCCCTACCTACCAGATCCAGATCCTTATCTCTGCTTCAGTCTATTCCATGCTGTCAGGGGTTCAGGAGTGGAGGCACAGGGGAAGGAGGAAGCGGAGAACGAAGGGGAACAATCCGAGGGCAGTGTAGGTGAGGAAGACAGTTGGGCAAGAGATTCCATGAGTCTGTCCAGTGAGTCGGAAGATTCACAGAAGGGGGCACCCATAGCCAGAGCAAGGGGGTTCCCGGGAGGGAGGCACCAGGAGCAAGGAACCAGCGGTGACTCCCAAAGCAGCAGCTGGAGATCGGGACCAGTTTCCCCACCAGAGTGTAGCAGGGGGGACGAGTCCCAGGTGTCAGGACCGGTTTCCACTCCAGGGGAAAGAGAAGATGAGGCAGGGCTGACCACGCCCCTGTCGCTGAGTGAGGAAACAGAGGGGAAGTCAGATCCAGCGAGCCCCCCCGAAGGGGGAAGCAGTGACAGAAGCAGCGTAACGGTCAGGAGGAAAGTTGCCGGCTGGGCGCGCGCGCCAGGTTCAAATGCACAGGCGCGCGGGACAGCTGGGAGCGAGGTTTGGGAGCCAGGTCCTAAAGCACGCCGGAGGGAGGGGGAAGAATCCGGAGACTCTTCAGCATCAGAAGAGTCCAGAAAGGGCAACACCCCGGCGGGCAGACGGACCCAGAGGAGAAAGGAGCAAAGGAAGAGGTGGAGCAAGTCTAGGGTCTTGAACTGGTGTCTGGGGGGAGGAGATTCAGACGGAGCTTCAGCGGTCTAGGGTTGAGACGTAGAGCTGCGCGCCGCGGCTTTGGAATCGAAACTGAACCTTAATAAATACTTTTGTATATAACAAGAACTGGCGTTGGTCCTCTGTGAGCTGGGACCTTGGGCAGCTCTGACACATGCCTTTATCTAAAGCATGAGTAGGTAAACTGAGGCCCAGGGGTCAGATCCGGCCCCATTGCCTTTTAAATCCGGCTCGTAGACAGCCCGAGAATCAGTGTGTTTTTACATGAGTAGAATGTGTCCTTTAATTTAAAATGCATCTCTGGGTTATTTGTGGGGCATAGGAATTCGTTCATTTTTTTCCTTTCAAAATATAGTCCGGCTCCCCACAAGGTCTGAGGGACAGTGGTCCAGCCCCCTGCTGAAAAAGTTTGCTGACCCCTGATGTAGGTAATGCACACTTTGTACAGCACCTAGCACAGCACTGGAGCTAATGGGGAGCAGCCTCCTCACTCTGCCCAACGTACCTGTAAAGAGCAAATTGGGAACTTCCTGCAGCCAATCAGAAGAACCTTGGTTTCTGAACGTTTTGGAAGTTGAACAGACTTCCAGAATAGATTCTGTTCAACTTCCAAGGTACGACTGTGTATGTGTTGTTTCTGCATTTTAACACTGTGACACCAGATGGCACTGTGGAGTTCCATTTTTGCTAACCTGATTTCTCATACAAAGTTTGCAAATGGAAAATGGAAAAATGAGATTCCGAAATTGTCAGATTTGCCTGTCTCTACTCTAAACACACTTCTGATTGCAGACCATAGCCCAGTCCTAACACCATGAGGACCTTGAGGCAAATGCCCAGGGCAGGAACTTGCAGTGGAGAATGCCAGCTACTGAGGCTGGGCCTGCTTTCCTGGTGGTCAGGAACTGCCTCACAACAACAACAGCAACAACAACTTTATTTACACCCCACCACCACCAACAAAAACAACAACTTTATTTATACAACAACAACAACAACAACAACTTTATTTATACTCCACCCATCTGGTTGGATTTCCCCAGCCACTCTGGGTGGCTTCCAGCAGAATAGAAAACATAGTAAAACATCAACTGTCAATTCACCTTTAAAAATTTGTTCTCATGAATTTATCCATTTATAATATTTAATACCTGCCTTTCAACAATAGGTTGCTTTTAAAGAAAAAATTATAGCTAAAAGCCTGTGGAGCCTGATCTATGCATATCTCCTGCAAATGCAAACCCATTGGCAGTCCTGATCATAAGTGGTAGTTGATGTGCCTGGTTTACGGCATGTGTGGATATTTTTTCCAGCATCCTTGAATCAACGCCTGGGCAGGTAAAAAGTCCTATCTGTTTCCATCTGTTGTGTTTACAACACAGCAAAGGTGTATAGAAGCACGCTGGTTCTTTGGGGCTCCTGCAGGCTTCTTGTTTTGGGATCTGCTGAGAGTGTGAGTGTAAGACAAAACAGTTGCTTTTGTTGAAAGGAGAACGATAAGCCTGTTTCTTTGGAGAAGAAAGGAGAAGAAAAGCCCTCACCTGGGAGCGAAAGTAGCTGTTGTAAAACAGAAGCTCGTCCCCAGCTTTCTGGGTATATGTTAGATAAGAGCTTCAGAAATATAAAGAAAACTGTGCAGCTTTCAGCTACGTGCACCTCCATAGTCTGCCTTGTTCACCCCTGAGCTTTAGAAGAGGAGGGCGTGGGGAGAAATTTGATGTTCTTCACATTTTAATGTTAACTTTCACTTCCTGAAATACAGTTATCCCCTGGAATTTGCACTTTTAATTATTGTCGATGCAGATCTCCATCCACCCAACAGCAACAATAGTTCACAAGAATGAGTATATTAGGGGAAAGTGTGCATTAAAGCTTTTGCATTAGCAACCCCCCCCCAATGTTGTATTTTGGGAAGTTACAGTGGTACCTCGGGTTAACTACTTAATTCGTTCCGGAGGTCCGTTCTTAACCTGAAACTGTTCTTAACCTGAAGCACCACTTTAGCAAACGGGGCCTCCTGCTGCTACCGTGCCACCGGAGCATGATTTCTCTTCTCATCCTGAAGCAAAGTTCTTAACCCAAGGTACTATTTGGGGTTAGCGGAGTCTGTAACCTGAAGCGTATGTAACCTGAAGTGTATGTAACCCGAGGTACCACTGTACTTACATTAGCAAGGCTAAGATTGTTGGGTGATGGCTTGTACACCTTCCGGAAGCTCCGGCAGCCAAGCTGGTGTCAAATGTCTTGTTCTGCTTTCCCTTGGACCACATCAGAGAGGCTGAGAGGGAGGCAGCCCTGGACCCTCTATACAAGCTGCCCAGGTTTGCCCCAAGGTGGGGACTTCAGTGCTGCTACTGCAGAGGTTTGACTTCGCCCCTGAAAAAGAAGAAGAAGAAGAGTTTGGATTTGATATCCCACTTTATCACTATCCGAAGGAGTCTCAAAGCGGCTAACCTTCTCCTTTCCCTTCCTCCCCCACAACAAACACTCTGTGAGGTGAGTGGGGCTGAGAGACTCCAGAGAAGTGTGACTGGCCCAAGGTCACCCAGCAGCTGCATGTGGAGGAGCGGAGACGCGAACCCAGTTCACCAGATTACGAGTCCACCACTCTTAACCACTACACCACACTAGCTCTCAATGAAGGCGCACTCCATTGTCTCTTGAGACAGACAGATGCCAACAAGTTGGCTTTGAAAGATGTGTATTGGGAGAAATACACCCTCAGGAAAAATATCATAAGGGGGGAAGCCAACTGATGTGGAAATGTGACAAACTGAATCTAAGATGGGGGGGGATGCTGTGATAGGATTTTTGAGGTCTTAGATATATGTTACATGTTCATAAGTGTACCAACCAAGCATGTACATAGATCAGCACAGGAAGACCGACCTGCAACCATTTTTGATTCCCAAACTGTCAAAGGAAAATGGAAACGCCTCCCCATTGTCTTTTCCTTCGCAAATCCTCCCTTAAGGGCACATTTAAGATATGAATAGGGTGTGAGGCTGTGATCTGGCTCAGGAACTAAGTATTTATCATTACAAAAGACTGGCCAGGCTCCCCAGGGAATCCAATCAAGTGACCATTAAACAGGTAACCTGGCAGACAGGAGGTAAACAAAAAACCTCAGATTTCTGCTGTAGACCGCCCTTTCTGTGATGTAGGTATGATGTATCTGGAGGTGATGGTCTGGAGCTACACCCCTTCTGTGATGTATGTATGATGTTTCTTGGGGTGGTCTTGATCTACAGGGTGGCAATTTCAAAAGTCTATATAAGGGCTTGCACACCTTTGGTGTGGGTTCCTCCTCCCTCCTGCGTGTGGTGAGTGAGGACCCTGTTGCACAGATCAATAAAGATCAGGCTTACTAGCTGCTTTGCTTCTCAATATTCTCTGGTTGGCCTCTGTTATTTTCTCCTACCAATAGGGAACCTACACTCTATATGGGCTCTTGGATACCCCATAAGGGAAAAAGGGCAGATTTTGTTTACAACAATGCAAAGTGCTGAGAAAATGAAACAGATGGATTTGTGCATAGGGTTAGGATCATAGTTCATTGCTGGAGTAGGGTGGGTGGGTATCTTATTTTAGGAACTCATTGGCTCTGAAGCAATAGCTAGAATATATTCCCAGTAGCCAGCTGATAAAGGCATGGGGATTTCTTATTGTTATTATTATTTGTCAAGAAGAG
This sequence comes from Podarcis melisellensis, assembly GCF_964234715.1. Taxonomy (NCBI): domain Eukaryota; kingdom Metazoa; phylum Chordata; class Lepidosauria; order Squamata; family Lacertidae; genus Podarcis; species Podarcis melisellensis. The sequence continues at coordinate 37,726,731 of NC_138546.1, read as the reverse complement.
ATCTTTGAGCACAGGCTACAATCATGTTTTAACACGACATTTTACGCTACTAAATATAATTTTCCCACAGGAGTTTTGCTGAAATGTGCTGAGAAAGGAGCATTTCATAAGGAGAGGGGGTGGGGGGGAGAGAGAAATAATTCCATTCATGGAGTCACGCGCTTGAGAGCCGTTTCCACTCTTTCGGTGCTTGTACGGGGTCCATGTGCGTCCCAGCTGTCATAGTCCTGCTCTAACCTTTAACCTTCCCACCACAAAGCTGTTATACAAAGCGTGAGTATGATTAATTCAGGAGTTTGCAGGTGTGTATTTCATAGTTTTCAGCTTGTTTTGATGGCACAATGCACCAGCAGTCACTGTCAATTTCATGTCTAGGTCAAATGGCACTGCTAGATGGTTCTGCTGCATATTATATATATAATCTTACTTTTGCAATAATTTAAATATTATTGTAATCATTCACACTGCATCAGCAATATTTCATGAATCTCATTATAGAATTTTAGTTGTGCTATTTGCCGTTTGTGTTAAAATGCACATTCTACATAGACTGAGAACCTCTACTTTCTTAACTTTACACTTTTAAAAAATTGTTGATGTGTGAGTTTTCTGGTCTTCCATGATGCATGCACACAATAGCTACTAAAGTTAAAAAGGTTTTGCAAAAGCTGACCCGTGTCAGTTTATTGCTCATAATTTCCTTCTTGTCTACACGTGACTGAAATTCCCTTTAAAAAAGGGAAACGTTGACAGCTATGCCAGCAGAGTGCTTCTTATGTCCTTAAAGGTAAGGTAAAGGGACCCCTGACCATTAGGTCCAGTCGTGGCCAACTCTGAGGTTGTGGCACTCATCTCGCTTTATTGGCCGAGGGAGCCGGCGTACAGCTTCTGGGTCACGTGGCCAGCATGACTAAGCCGCTTCTGGTGAACCAGAGCAGCGCACGGAAACGCTTCCTGCCAGAGTAGTACCTATTTATCTACTTGTACTTTGATGTGCTTTCGAACTGTTAGGTTGGCAGGAGCTAGGACTCAACAACAGGAGCTCACCCCGTCGCGGGGATTTGAACCACCAATTCTGATCAGCAAGTCCTAGGCTCTGTAGTTTAACCCATAGCGCCACCCATGTCCCTTTCTTATGTCCTTATGCGCTTACAAATCAAGCACCGTGAAGCAGAACACTTAGGTGCAATTGCCTGCCGTGCTTAGACGAACCCTGTTTTGCGATTAAACTAGTTTTAAGACTGCAGTCGTATACACTCTTTCCTGGGAGTAAGCACCACTGAACACAGCGGGACACCTTGTGAGTAAACAGGTAAAGTAGTGTGCTATAAATCTTCCTCATAACCCTCCTTCCCTCCTTCCCATTCTGATCTAGCAGCATTCTGTTGAAACTGAAATGGACAAGCAGTTGTGGGGGAGGAACGAGAAATAATGTTCCCACTTAAGCGTTTGGTTGCATGCTAATCTGAGGTATGAGCATGACAGCAGGAATAGCTTAATAGACCATAACTTGAGTGAACGGTTACTGAATGCACATGGAGAATCCATATCACATATGTCTATCCATGGAGCAAGACACCTGGGTTGCAATTCCACCAGGATAGCACTATGACTGGCTCTCTGTGTGCGCGGGAAAGTGTGTAGGCAGAGGGCTTAAAGGCTTGCTGTTGTATGCATTCAAAAAAGAAAATAAAAAGGGGGAAGTAGCAGTGTGTTTTAAGGGGAAAGAATTGTGTTGCCACTCTGGAAATCACATTGCCACTTCGTTGCTGGTCTGGCAACACTGGGTGGGAGACAAGCTAGAACTATGCATAAAAACAAATAAATGCATAAGATGAATTATACAGTGAACGCTCGGGTTGCGAATGTGATCCGTGCGGGATGCACGTTTGCAACCTGCAGCAGTTGCAACCAGCAGCGGCACATCTGTGCATGCGTGAGTTGCAATTTGGTGCTTCTGCGCATGCACAAAGCACGATTTAGCGCTTCTGCGCATGCACAACTGCTGAAACCCAGAAGTAACCCGTTCTGGTACTTCCGGGTTTTGGCGGTTCGTAACCTGAAAAAACGCAACCTGAAGTGTCTGTAACCTGAGGTATGACTGTATGGCCGCAGTCATTGCCCTTGTTAAGGGTGTTTCAGCTGAGCTGCATCCTGCTGTTTTAATGAGAAATCAGGGGGAAGTCGCAGGTACTATGGCTTACAGTTAGAAAAACAGGTGGACGGGCTGAACTGAAACTTTAATTCCTGTGTGAGATGTATGTTTGAGGGCAGCCTGGGTCAAAGCTGGGGTAGACAGAAGAAGAAAAATGGCTTGTCCTCAATAACTTGAATATTTGATGCGTGACTTTGTAATGCTAACAGGCAATCTGCATTTTTTCTTCCATAGGCTTTCTGATGTGGTTTTCCCGGAAAGATCTCCCCATTTGTACTGTGTCTTTTGGGGAAGAGGTTGTGGTGTTAGGCCAAAGGAGTCATCTAGTATGCAATTTTGTATAATAGTAGGTTGTTGGTTTTTTTTTTTTTTAAAAAACAAAACCCCCAAAATAAATCCAAAACATTTGTTTGTGGTCCATGTTACTCCACGGGCATTTATAAAGGTGTTCCCCCACATATGCTCCGTGTGGACCTGTCATGAGAGAAGGTGGAGGAGAAGGAGGAGAGCCGAGATGCAACCACCTGGCTGAGCTGCAGCATTTTGGTTGGACCTACTGCCAGCGCTGAAGGGACACGGGTGGCGCTGTGGGTTAAACCACAGAGCCTAGGACTTGCTGATCAGAAGGTCGGCGGTTCGAATCCCCGCAACGGGGTGAGCTCTCGTTGCTCAGTCCCTGCTCCTGCCAACCTAGCAGTTCGAAAGCACGTCAAAGTGCAAGAGGATAAATAGGTGCCGCAAACTCGCCCTCCAGATGTTTTGGGACTACAATTCCCATCATCCCTGACCACTGGTCCTGTTAGCTAGGGATGATGGGACCTGTAGTCCCAAAACATCTGGGTCAAGGGCCAAGGCAGCTGTAGCTTGGAGGGCCAAGTTTGCCTATGCCTGCTAAACACCAGAGAGTCAATCCATATAGATAATACTGAACTAGGTGGACCAAGCATCTGAACTGGAATAAGTCAGCATCCTGTAAGGAAGACAAAACTAGAATTAGTGGGCACTGCCTGCCATTGGCTCTGCCATTGCCCACTGCTGGCCTCCAGGCTTTCCATTTTACCAGTCCCACCAAGCACTGGGAGAGGGGATGGCTCAAGGAAGGGCAGCTCAGTAGTTTCAGGTTCCCCAGGTGGCCTGACCAGACAAAGCCAGCACCTTAGAAAGAGAGCAAGATTCAGCACCATGGAGAGTGCTTCTGCTCCTGAGTCCAGGCATTAAAGTTGTCTCAGTGAGGAGCAAATGGCTGAGGATTGTAGCAGGCCTAGTCTATCAGTGACTCGTGGCTCCATTCTCTCAGTGCTGCCTCCCGGTCAGTTAATTGGCAGCTGCTGGCTCCTTCGAGTTAATGTGGTTTGTAGTGTGGCTCTTGCTCTTCTTGAGTCTCTGAGGAGTTTGTGGACCAGCCATCTGAGTCTGGCAGCTGAGGTGACTCCTCAGGGTTTGGAGGAGGGGTGGGGGACACAGACCCACAGGGGATGAATCAGGGTGCAGTGCGATCTTTTCCAAGCTACAGCTGCCTCTGAGGGTCTTGGACCTACACACACACACACACACACACACACACACACCAATTGAAGTATGTCCTCTTCAGCACTTTAGCAATTTGAGGTTCAGTTGTTTAATCTATTGGTTAACTCAAAGGTTCCAAGCTTTTTGGAACAGTGAGCACATTTTGAATTTTGGGAGTTATAAAATAGCAGCTATGGGTGTGGGGTGTGGCATAACACAAAATTAAAGAGACAGCCACCCAAACTACATTATACTTGCCATGGGAAGTCAGCTATGTCCTGCTGACTCTGACTGTGGAGATGGCACAATATTGCGCTCTCTCTCTCTCTCTCTCTCTCTCTCTCTCTCTCTCTCTCTCTCTCACACACACACACACACTGTTGCTGTCTAATAGCAACAGAGAGCATTCCTCAGTACAAACCTTGGTTGTCGAATGTAATCCGTTCTGGAAGCCTGTTTGGCTTCCAAAATGTTCGACAACCAAGGGGCGGCTTCTGATTGGCTGCAGGAGCTTCCTGCACTCAAGCGGAAGCTGTGTCGGATGTTCGGCTTCCAAAAAACGTTCAAAAACCGGAACACGTCCGGGTTTTCGGCATTCGGGAGCCGAAACATTCCAAAACAGAGACGTTTGTGAACCCAGGTTTGACTGTATTAGGTGTCAGAGCCACCCGTGTGGTCCCAGCTCACAAGAGACCCAACTCCAATCCGGTTTATTTACAGAAAGTCTTTATTGAAGATCATGGTTGCGTTTACACTCCATCTTTGTGACTCTACGTCTGTACCGTTAGATCGCTGAAGTACCCTCTGAATCTGTCCCGCCTCGGCACCAATTTAAGAGGCTTGTGCTGGACCACCTCTTCCTCTCTTTCCTTTTCCGCAGGGTCTTTCTGCCCCCCTGGGTTCCCCCTCGCCGGGACTCGCCCGAGGCTGAATCCTCTGACGCCTCCGCCCCCCTCCTTCTCGCTTTGGGGCTGGGCTCCTCCCCAGGGCTCTCCTCACTTCCGCGCGCCTCTACATTTGAACTTGGCGCGCGTACGTTGCTTCTGACCTTTCTCTCGACCGCTACACTGCTCCCGGTGCTACTCTCCACCCCTTCCGGCTGAGCGTCCTGCTCCGATCTTCTCCCCCTGTCTCCTTCACGCTCTGCTCCCTCTGACACCCTGGTAACTCCACCCCCTTCACTCCGTTCCGGCTGAGAAGCTGGCTCCTGCGTCCTACTCCTACTGAGGCTTCTCCCTTCGCTCCCCTGTTCCTCCCTGCTTCCCCCTTGGCCCCCCTTTGGTCTGACCAGGGGGGCTCCCTTCTGGGAGTCCTCTGACTCACTGGACAAACTCATGGACGACCTTTGGTCATCGTCATCCTCCTCCTCATCTCTCTGGGATTCTTCCCCCTCGCTCTCTGTCTCCTCCCCCATCTGCTCTTCTCTCCCTGAAACCCTGACATTAGGGAAAACCCATACTCACTCTCCATTTCACATAAATAACTTAGAAGGCACTTATACATTTTGGCCCATAACCATTTTTCTTGGAGGGCTAGAGATTTACATTTAAAAAATAAAATAAAATGAAGACTCGAGTCTGGAGCACCTGCCCAGGGACACCACTGAAGGCCTTCATGGATTGGCAACCCCTGGCTTAACTTGATTAACTGCCCATATTTGTTTATTTTTTTGCAGCAAAGTAATCTTTTCTTATAATTAGGATCAAAGGAGCAAGTTGATTCAGTTTGCATTCAAAGGCAAACTTACCAAACCTGCACTTTTCGAAACCATAAGCAAAATGAAACAAAGCCATCCTTTGAAATTCACTTCTCAGAATTTTGCAGTGCAGTTCTCCAGAAAAGCAATGTGTCCAAAAATACACGTACTGGTGTAAAATGTGAGTAAAAATGCATGCATGGGTGAAAATAGCATTTAAAATGCATTTCATTAAGGGGAAATTGTGTTACAAAAAAATGTGTATATGAGGCAAAATTGCATACAAATGTCTGTATATTTGCAGAAATTAGCTCTGAAATGCTGATTTTCATTGGGATTTCCCCCCTTAAAAATTCTCAGACTGAGGCAGAAATGGGGAGAACTGAATTTAAGATTGGAAAAATCAGAAACAAAGAGAACCTTAAATTGACAGGTTCTCCTAATCCTACCTGTGAGTAGGCTGAATTCAAGAAGCTTCCCTCATAATCAGATGCCATAAGATTGGACAAAGAAAGGAAAACAGCATGGATGATCCTTCAGAGTCTATTGGGTCCCTCCAGGCTCCATATTCTAGCACCTGAGAGAATGGCAGTCTTAAAATAAAAATGGGAAAGTTTCTCTCTTTTTGGCATAGCTTCACTTGCAGAGACATTTCATATCTTGAGCTAAACTCTTTTATCTGTCTGCCTTGGGATTCTTCCTTTGATGTGGAGGCAGAAACCAGGGCGGCCCTTCTCTTTGTGCAGCAGTTAAGCCTCTCACTTCCATGTGTGAAATACCTGTGGGTTAGCTATTATGATTGCTAGGGAGTGTGGGGTTATGTAAAAGAAATAAGCAAACAGACAACTGCTTGGAAGATTGGAAGGAGAAGCAGCTATTAAATTACAGAGGTTAGAGGTGCATTAGTCTGCTGCAGCAGAAGCAACAAAAGCTTGAATAATTTTATTAAACTCTATCCACAAGAGTGCTGAGAGTGGCTAAGAGGCCCCTATTCCCCTCACAGAACTACAGTTCCCAGAGTTCCCTGGCAAGAGGGGTTGACTGTCAAAACCACTCTAGGGTAAGGTAAAGGTAAATGATCCCCGGACGGTTGAGTCCAGTCAAAGGTGACTATGGGGTGCGGCGCTCATCCCGCCTCAGGCCAAGGAAGCCGGCGTTTGTCCGCAGAAAGCTTTCCAGGTCATGTGGCCAGCAGGAATAAACCGCTTCTGGCAAAACGTGACACCATGATGGAAGTCAGAGCACACAGAAACACCGTTTACCTTCCCGCCACAGCGGTACCTATTTATCTACTCGCACTGGTGTGCTTTCGAACTGCTAGGTTGGCAGGAGCTGGGACAGAGCAATGGGAGCTCACTCCGTTGTGGGGATTCAAACGGCCAACGTTCCGATCGGCAAGCCCAAGAGGCTCAGTGGTTTAGACCACAGCGCCACCTGTGTCCCTCATCACTAGGAACTGCAGCTCCAGGAGGAAAATCCAAGATCTCCTAACAACTCTTAGCAGCTTTAATGAACTATAGCTCCCAGGACTCTTTTGGGGAAGCCATGACTGTTGAAGTGGTACAACAGGACTTTAAATGTATGGTGCAGATTGAGCCTGAGAGAAGACATAAATCTAAGATTCCCATATCCAAACCAAACACTGCAGTCCAGCCTTGGTATCTTGGGCTCAGGGAATCTATGGATAACGACGTCCCAAACTTGGGTCTCCAACTGTTTTTGAACTACAATGACCATCATCCCTTGCTTGCAGGACCAGTGGTCAGGGATGATGGGAGCTGTAGTCCAAAAACAGATGGAGACCCAAGTTTGGGAAACCCTGCGGGGGATCAATAGTGATGCTCAGGCCCAGAAACATCTCTGTTGTCACCACTGGCCTTCAAGTCTCTGACTGAGTTACTGCTTTATTCTGGGATCATGATTCTACCACACTGTAATCTAGGCAACTTCTAGAATTCTTGATCTCAAAAGTTGGCGATGCCCACTAAGGTTACAAGTGTGATATATATATGGCAACATTTTGGTGGCGATACCCATCAATGGCTTATTGGCCAGTGTAGTTCAATAGACCTTTCATGTCAAGAGGCACTATGTCTTTATGTAGCAAACACTGCCCCAGTTGTGAGCTTTGGGGAACATCTGGCTGGCTGATGTTGGCAGTCAAATATTGTGATTAGGGTGACCTTTGACCTTCTCCAGCTGGTGCCATGCAACCTCTTAGGCTTGAAAGCTAACAGCATCACATATCCAGAGTGCTAATTCTAGAAACCGATTCCTCAGGGGACTTTTGCCTGGATGCACTCAGAAGAAAATTATTGTATATTTTTTATTAACACATAGAAAATTCTGAAGAAAATACAAAATGGCATTACTTTCAGGGGAACAGTGAAAAAACAAATCTAAAGAATTGGGCGTTACAACTTTCATTTACGACAAAGGCTTCTTTCATTTTTTATATAAAAACAAAAACAAAACCCCAAATCTTATTAAGATTAAGCAAGCACATTTATACAGCAATGACAACAAAATAGAGCTTGAAATAAATGGAAATATTGTTAATGGGTGTCAACCCTGAGCCCGGTTATACTGACTTCAGTAGGGTGACACAACCTAGCCGCATCAAGGCTGAAGCCTGTTGGTTTTGACCACCTTGTAGTGACCAAGGGTGGTGTTCAACTATGTCCTATTCAGAACAGATCCATTACCAAACCTACATTAGTAATGCCTATTAACCCCAATGGGTCTACACTGAGTAGGACTAACATTGCAAAAGTAGTCTTATTTCTGCTGCAAATAGCATCGGACACAAATGTTCTCTGGGCAATAGTTTCATTATTGCATCCATCTAGCAGAAAACATGGCATAGCACTAAAGAAAATGCACTCATTTCCATTTGCTCTCTCTACCATTCCGTCAAACTGCTCATGAGATGTTTATAGCTGTGGATGTGGCAGCGCTGAGTATATGCTAAAGCACTTCTCTCTCTCTCTCTCTCTCTCTCTCTCTCTCTCTCTCTCTCTCTCTCTCTCACACACACACACACACACACACACAAGGTGCTAATCCTGAACCTCCTAGCAAAAACTGGGCACATTCAGCTTCCTGGGTCACCCACTAAGCTGAATGCAGTCCACCAGCTTTGCCAGGTGTTTATAGGCCAGGATTGGCATTAACACCTGGGATCATCAGGCAGCTGCCAGTGACCAAATGTCAGGAGGGCCCATGCTGTGGCTGCTTGATCCACCTGCTCACCTGGCACCAGTCATGTCACTCTCAGGCTTTGTGGGAAATCAAAACTGTGCCTTCCCAGACTCAGCCCAGCAAGTTCACATCTGGGGACCAAAAAAATGTAGGTCCTCCAAAGGACGGGGAGCTCTTAAGCTGGTTCAGTGCTTAAAGACAGCAAGATAGGTTTACAGAGTCTAAAACCACAAGATAGGTTTACAGAGTCTCTGGTAGGCTGCCCAACAGGCCTGCTTTGAAACTAACACATGGGAATACTGTTTGCAGGACCCTCAAAGTGGCCACTCCATCCAGGGCTCATTCATAGAAATGTATCTTGATCTACTGGTACCTGCTGTCCCTCGAGATGCTTCCTTTATACCCAAATGCTGCACCGTGAAGCCAAACCAGAAACACAAGAAAACGCTCCGTGGGTGAGCTTTTAGCCTGTTGTGGCTGATCAATCATCTGGGCATGTCCCAGAGCATTTGGAAACAGCTCCAGTGTCAGGCTGATCAATTGTCTACTCTAGCTGCGCCACCACATCAGATTGGACCATGCTGAAAAGTTAAAAAATGGTTGTTTCCCCATCTTTCTAACTTCACACAGTGGGTTTGGAATTCTTGTAGGGGGTCTAAACACACAGCATTAACTCCGTTTTCTGTTTTGTTTAATAGAGTTGCGTTTATTTGGGAAGTCTCAACCTTAGTAAATCTAATGGTAAGCTACTTTCACAACCTTCTATTTCCCTCTGCTTTGCCACCATGCCGTGGTTTATTCCCTGCAATCCCTTATGTAAGTATTCATGTTGCTGCAAAAACTCACTGCTAACACACCCAACACACCCATACCCACATCCAAGGGTATTGTGCCAGCTGCACAAACAACCCTCCGCTCCCTCTCTCCTTCTCTCTCTATTTTGCTCTTGAGAAATCAGTGCACGAACCCATTTTGCAAAGTTGGAATCCAGATAAGAATCAACCCAAGTTCTCTTGAAGAAGCGGCAGCTGGTTATCTGAATGGTCCCATATATATCTGAAACCGCCAGCCAGCACTTTGACATGGGAAATTGAGAATTCTGATGGCTATGCATAGCTAGAATCCTCCGTTTTAAATCAGTTGAAGATCCGCATCAGCTGTAAATCCCAAAACTAGTTTACTGTGTATAAAAACTGAACCTGGAGTGATGTCAGCCTGAATTCCAGCACATCAAACTGTGTCCATCAAATGTGGCACATCAGAGCAACACATATCACCAATCTACTCTGTGATATGAAATTGTGCTACAAACTTTTTTGTGTAGAATAAATTAAACCTTGAGACCCATGGACAGTTTTTCCTATTCACCCCACATACTAAGCCCAAGATTTCAGTCTCAAGTTTTCAGTCACCAGCTAGCCAATAAAGCATCAAGACTAAAATTTAGCTAAACTGCAAACTCCAGGGGGAGAGGAACATCGTAGAAACCACAAAACACTCTTAAAACACTTTGGCATCGTATGTACAAAATGTGCAGTCAGTGTCATGCCTGGGTACCACAACAGATCAAAATTGGATTGAATGGGGGAAAATAATTTGAAAGGCTTAGTCAATAAAAATAAGTATTACCCCCCTAAGCTATTCAAAATGATTTCATCAAAGACATTACCACACCATGTACACAAACACAGCAATGCTATGACATGATTACAACTTAAATATTTTAAAAGTGGTGTTTTTTTTAAATACAACGTAAGACCAATCAAATTAAGTGCACAGAACATAATGCAGAATGAACATAATGCAGAATACTGGTACGTACAGTGACAAGGATATTGAACAAAGTTATTATATTTATACTAAGCAATGCTTTAATATAAAAGAGAGTGTCAACAAAGCTAAATGGATTACTCTTCTTTATGTTGCAACAAAGACCAGCATTCTCCCCTTGGTGGCAAACAACAACATCAACAAAACATAATGACTTAGTTTCCCCAATCTCATGCTGTTTCCTGTAAAATTCTGGACAGTGCTGAGTAACACCCCCCCTCCCGAATACCCAATGTAGCCATCAAAAAGTGCAATAAAAATACACACTGCATTTATAAAATGTCCTGTATGTGGTTCAGAAATCTTTGGAAGCATGTTATGACACGTTAGGCTGTACAAACTGATGCATTTCAGCGGCTCCCAAAGTTAACCAAGAGTCTTTTAAAAAAAAAATAATAATCAAAGAGGGAATATTCTGTTCTTTTCTCAAGGCTGGTCCTCGTGTGTGTGTGTGTGTGTGTGTGTGTGTGTGTGTATCCCCAGACACGGAGTAGCTCAGAAGCAGGTTCCAAGACAGACCCATGAACTGCTGAGTGGCTTCTGGCGTCTGGAAGTTTACAGATCCATCTTGGAGCCAGCCTCATTATTCATTTAGACAAGAATTTTACATGTCTTTTCTAGAACTGGGACCTTTTGTTCTTTTCCTTTCTTCAAATGTTGTAAAAATAATGGACAACCCACAGTGGAAGAAAACCCTACAATACGTCTTCAAGTAAAATAGCTCCTGAAATAAAAAACTCCAGAATCATATGCTACATTTCCCTAAAACCTCTATTTTAGTTTCTGGCATTCAATAATAAATTACATGGGAAACACCACATTTATTTAATACTGCAAAGTCAGCCTCGGAGCAGAGGTGCGTGTTAAACAAGCATGGCGCTGTTGCTGAAAATGACGTCCGTGCATTTAGTTTCCCCTCCATATCCCCCTGGTTGCCACTGGGAAGAGGTGTTGAAAATGCAACAGAATGACATTATGACATGGATAAAGAGAGGAACACGTGGACTTCCAGATGTTGTGGACTCCAACTCCCATCAGTCCTACCAGCATGACCAATGGCCTGGTATGATGCAAGTTGCAGTCTAACCACATCTTGAGCATCAAAGGTTCACCATCCCTGGGATAATTTTTTTTATTACTCATTGGGGAGAGAAAGGGAAAACTGGACATGGCGCTCCCATTTTCAAAAACAGCTTTGTGTTTTCTTTTGTAATGTGTAGCCCAGCCTTCACGCTACAATGTTAGACAGAGGTGTGGAAAAAGCCCCATCATGGCATTATGGCATGGGCTAAGTGGGGAACCTGTATCTCTCTCAAGATGTTGTGGCACTCCAAACTGCCATCAGCCTCAGGGAATTATGGGAGTTGGAGTTTAACAGCATCTGGAGGGCCACAGGTTCCCGATCCTTGATCTCAGGATAGAAACGACAGCGTTAAAAACCCTCCAGTTCAACCAATGGGCTCACCCAGCAGTTCCCACCCATCCCTCCACATTGATCATGTAAACGAAACATTGGAATAGTGTCTTCACTGTGTCACATATTGCAAACCATCAAGAGTACCTTTATTATGTCTCTTGACCCTCTCTCTTTTTTAAGTGTGTATCTACATCTAAGTGAAAAACTCAGGCTAGTGTTGTCGGTGTGCCCTATTTTGCTCAGTGAAAACACATACTGTGTAAACGGAAGCAGAACGTGGCCCTGTGTTTTCAGTGTGCACTGTGGAAGAAAGCACCCTGTAAGAAAACAAAACAAAGGGAAACCTCACTCTTACACTTTTCTTTTTAAAGTTGAAATGATGACTCTTAACCAAACAGAAGCTGCTACCCAACAGCGAGATGTTACTGGGGGCTACCTGTTGACCTGATCAAGCTCTTGTGTAAATTGGGGTTTTGACTGTGTCGGTTTCTGCTGCGCACAGAAGAAAACATTGTATTGCAACCTGGGACTTTGCATTGGTGGAGCTGGCGGAGATGGACTGTTTTGTAATGGGCCCTGAAAGTTCCTTTATTACTGTAGCTTTTTTGGCATATGTGGCAGGTTATTGGCAAACTGGAAGGTATGCTTGAGAAACTCTCATTAGTCTTCTCCATCAGAGAACAGTCTTGGTAGAGGTCTTCATTCGGGATCAAAGGTGGACTTTCACAGCTTTCGTCACTGTCCTCCAAAACCCCAGGACCTTCTTCATTGTCTCCGTCAGAATCCCAAGAGGAATGAGCACTGCCCTCCGACTTGATGCTGGACGTCGTGCTTAAATCCAGAACGGCCCCATCGTTTACCAGGTCATACTGGTAGCTCTCGGGGCAGGCCTCTGCCATCTTGCTCATTGGAAAAACCAGGCTGCCAGTCCTGTTCATCCCTTTGAAGATGACCGAAGTTTGCTGCCCAACGTGTCCTATCAAAGAGTCATCCGGACAAATCTCTTTCGCCATATCCTTCAAGAGGTACGTTGCATTGAAATGGTGGTTCTTGATTTCCAAGGGATCTTTGGTCAAAAGCTTATGGTGAAGGTTTATGTTGGAGCTATGTCTGGAGAAAGAAGATCAGGGATGCTGTTACAATCAAGGAGGAGAAGCAACTCAACAGTCAACACTTGAGCACAAACTCTTAATGTGAGCATTGTCCCAGTGTGGATACCACCCCTCACCCAAGTGATGAATGCTGTAACAGCAATGTAACAATAGTGAGGAGATAGAGACTAGAGATAGAGAATAGTGAGGAGATAGGGTACTAAATGGGCAACTAAGAGCATGTAATATATTGATGGCTATGACTCTAGGATGACCTGCCCTCTGAGTGTCTCATCATGGCACTGCAGTCATTTCTCTTTGTTCAGGCTTGTGGGAAGGGTGAGGTGAGGACTGGATTTTTTCTGTTGCTGCTATTTCATTTGCATGGAACTTATGTTGGCCTCTCTTAATATGATTGGTTTTAATTTTATGCATTTCTGACCTGAGCCCTTCAGATGAAGAACAGAATACAGGAAATAAATAAAATTATTTTTTTTAAAACCATCTTAAATCCAGTCTAGTTTGTATGATCTCCGTACCATAAACAGCTAAGGATGATCAAGACAGCCACAGCAGGAAAAATTTAAAAAGGACAAGATACATCAGGTGGTGGAGAACTTTTGGTCTTCTAGATGTCACTCACTACAACTCCCATCAGCCCTAGCAAGCATAGCCAATGGGCAGGGATAATGGGAGTTGCAGTTCCGTGACATTTGGAGAAACAAAGGTTCCCCATACCTAATATCCATGAACAAATGGTGCCATAGCCTTAAGTAAGACAACACATTTTCTCCCAGTACAGAATAGCTAGTCACGTTTTTCAAGATGAGCAGCCAGATGCAGCAGCTAGTTCTGAGGTCTGGCGAGGGCAGTGAGCCAGGCAGAGCAGCCCTGTTGCATCTTCTTCTTAGTTCTGTCTCCACAGGAAGGCAAATGTGGCCACTACATACTGCTAGTAAAAGGTAAATGTAAAGGACCCCTGGATGGTTAAGTCCAGTCAAAGGCAACTATAGGGTTGTGGTGCTCATCTCACTTTCAGGCCGAGGGAGCTGGCGTTTGTCCACAGACAGCTTTCTGGGTCATGTGGCCAGCAGGACTAAACCGCTTCTGGTGCAACAGGACACTGTGATGGAAGCCAGAGCGCACGGAAACGCCGTTTACTTTCCCGCCACAGTGGTGCCTATATATTTACTTGCACTGGTTTGCATTTGAACTGCTAGATTGGCAGGAGCTGGAACAGAGCAATGGGAGCTCACTCCGTCACGTGGATTCGAACTGCCAACCTTCTGATCAGCAAGCCGAAGAGGCTCAGTGGTTTAGACCACAGCACCACCCATGTCCCATACTGCTAGTGGAGAAGGGGGGAAGTGGAAGCAGGAGGCAGCACTATTTGGGGCCAGCAGCTTCTGAACAGGAACAGTCTTATCTGACTGCAATCTCAGACCTTAAATAGTCCACAACAATTCTTCCTGTCTGTTAGCTACTTCCCAGCTGGCAATGGGATCAAATTGGAACCTGCTCCCTGAAAGGACTGGTTTCGGTACTGGAAAGAGCAGACGGGGAACGTGTGGCTCTCCAGATGCTGTTTGACTCTCAGCACCCATCATTCCCAGCCAGAGGGACAAATCGAATTTCTGGAATTCAGTTGGAAGTGGTGTGCTTCTGAACACCAATTGCTGGAAACGGCAGCAGGGGAGGGTGCCGATTCGCTCAGATCCTGTTTGTGGGCTTTCCATAGATAGATGATAGATAGATAGATGATAGATAGATAGATGATAGATAGATACCACTGTAGATTTTGCTTTAAAAATTTAGGGAAACATCTGAAAAGGCAAGTTAAATGCAAGACCTTGTTATCCTGCCTGTGCAAAAACTTGCATCTCTAAAAACGACAACCCACAAATAAAATTATTTTCAACCATTGTTATCTACTAGCAATGAGATTTCCAGGGTTTCATTTAATGCTGTGGTTCCCAATGTGGGGCACACGCCCCACAGGGGGGCAAGTTGATTTTTAAGGGGGGGCAATTCGAGAATGACTTATTAACAGTGAATGGCCTTTTAGGCTTCCTCCACTAGAACAGGAGTTCATTTTTGAAAAAAAAAAAGAATTAAATGTCACGGGGTGGGGCATCAGGATTTTAGAGATGCTTAGGTGGGGCATGGCCAAAAAAAGGTTGGGAACCACTGATTCCATGCCTTCTTGTCCCGGGGGAAAAGCAAGCTTTTGTCCCATGGATTTTCAGTGCTCCAATAAGGTATGGAACATGCATGAGGAAGATACATGGGGTGAGGGGGCACACCACAAAAACATGCTTCAAAACTTATTTGCATTTCCGACTAGGCTCCATTGTATGACTATTTTATTTTTTTTAATAAGAAAAAAATAGAGCAATTATGTGCATTGTTTTCTTACCTGTCTCGACTTCTACGAGAAGGAAAGGCAGCATTGCAACCCTCCACGGTGCAAATATGCATTTCTTTTAGGTGTACGTTTTTAAAATGCATTTTCACACTGTAGGGGTTTTTAAAGGTCTTCTTACAGATGTCACAATGGAAACGGCTGTCTTCCCTCTGAAGCCCTAGCGGCGCATGTTGACCGACACGATCTATATCTTTAAAAGCTTCGAAACCAGGAACGCCTACACTCCTACCGGACAGTGTGCCGAACGCCCCCCTACTCAGCAAGTGGTGTTGCAATTCAGCGCAGTCGTTCATTGGGATCCTGTAATTCAGTTGCTCTTTAAGATAGCCATGGGGTTCTGTCACTGCTTTGATCTCATCACGCTGCTGGTTTGAATCTTTGCAGGCATTTTCACAAGAAACTACCTTTAACAATTTGCCTTGTTCGGGCTTAGCTGTTTTCTCAGGCCGATGCAACTCGTCCGCGTTGGCGCATGTGCTATTTGGCTCAATAGATTTAAAATATGTCGGCCCTCCATCTTCAGAAATGGATTTCTGCGATGTACCTGAATGGGACTTCTTTTCCATTGAGTGGTTTGGGTTTTTTTCTATCCTAGAACCGCCCATCTCAACAGGCCCGTCACTTACCGGCCGCGGAGGCATGTCGTCTTCCGAGCTGGCAACTTCGTGAGTTGTGCTAGGGGTATCAACGGCTTCTGTCTCTATCTTGATGGGCATGCTAGACTTGCGGGATTTTTTCTTGGGCAGCGCGTCAAAGGGCGATTCGTTAGAAACCAGCGGCTCAGGGACTGACGAGGAAACCAGAGGTAGGGAAGGAAGGATGCCGGGAGTATTTGCAAGTTCAGCCGGTGTGACCGGACTGCGATAGAATGGCAGAACTGGCTGCACGGTCCTCAAGTTTGGAAAGAGAATGCCATTTTGGCCAGGACTGTGAAAACCTGGCTGTGTCTTTGAATCGCTGCAAGAGCTTCCGTAGCTGGAAACAGATCTACTGTCGGGAGGCAAAATGTTAAAGTCTGTCCGTTTGTTCTCTTCCAGTCCGGTGATGGCCAACCCGTTTCTCAGATCTTTATCCCGGTTGTTCCTGTTCATGGGCATGTGAAGCCTAGGGTTGGGGTTGGCACTGTGTCGATTTCGGCTCCGGAGGGAGCTAAAGACCATGTTGCATCCTTCAATGGTACATTTATGTTTGATCTTCAGGTGGACAGCATTGTAGTGGATCTTCAGAGTCCCTTTGTCGTAAAAGGTCTTTTCACACGCTGTACAAAAAACACGCCCTCTCCTTGTTGCGAAGCCGTTTTTATCGACAGATTTTATTTTACTTTCTGGAGAGAGCTGGCTCATTTCAGGCTTTGTGATGCTGCCGGGTGAACTTAAATCGCTTGGAGAAGTGTCGTCCTTCAAAGCAATATCTGGGCTGGTCGAGGCCACCTCCTTTTCACCTTGAAATGAAGACTCGGAAGTTAGGAAGCTGTTTTCCGCAAACTGCATAGGAACATCTTGCTTGAGTTCATTGCTGCAGTCCTGACTTTGCTCCATCAAAAGCCTCTCAGGGGGTGAACCTATGAGGGGCGGAGGAACAGGACTGAAAAACTGAAAGGGCAACATGAAGGCCATGTTGTTGACAACGTTCTCAAAGTGGTGGATGTTGACAGAGTTCATTTTGTCCAAGGAAGCCGGGAGGCTTGCA
Source organism: Podarcis melisellensis (assembly GCF_964234715.1). Classification (NCBI taxonomy): domain Eukaryota; kingdom Metazoa; phylum Chordata; class Lepidosauria; order Squamata; family Lacertidae; genus Podarcis; species Podarcis melisellensis. The sequence goes on along the minus strand of NC_138546.1, from coordinate 37,709,718 downwards.
CTCCTCTGACTACAGCTTTCGATGAATGCCCTAATATCCATATTGGCTGTGGTTGTGGGGATGACGATGGACTGCCCTTCTTTCTCCTGAATCGCCATTAACTCCACAATGGACTTGGTCTCGCCAAAGCGCAGAAATTGCTGCAAAGTAGCCAGTTCTTCTTCACTGGTCATGATACTCCAGTGGTCCAGGACCTTTCCTGCAGCATCCTTAAAAAGACAACAGACAACACTGTATGTAAAAGAGGAACACACCAACATCAAATTCATACGGACGCTTCAGTGCAGGGGCAGCTAACATAGATATTGTTGGACTGTAACTCTCATAATCCTTGACCATTGGTCATACTGGCTGGAGCTGATGAAGGTTGTAACCCAACAGTATTTGAAAGCACAACATTGCCTACCTCTTCTCGAGATGCTTATGCTTAACTTGCAAAGCGGAAGGGCCATAGCTCAGTGGCAGATAATCTGCTTTGCATTCAGATTCAAGTCCCAGGTTCAATCCCCAGTGTCCCCAAGTGTGGCCAGAAAAGACCCATGCCTGAAGCCCTCAAGAGCTGCTGCCAGTCAGTGTAGACAATATTGAACTAGACAGACCAACGTTCTGAATCAGCTCCCTATGTTCCTGTGTGCTAAAGTTGCTACTCTGCATGGCCTTCTCCACCTCCCAGTAAAAAAGGAGACAAGACAGACATGCTCCACTCACCCACTCCTTCTGATGTCCTGTCACTCGTCCCACGCACTCACTTGCAGTGCAACACACCTGGCATCCTGCTTGCCAGAACAGGTGAAAGATGCTCCATGCACCATGATAACCACAGAGGGAGCAGGCTAGGGGAACTGTGTTTGCCTTGTCCCTTGCTTCAATGGGAGTTTGGAAGGGCTATATTTGGGGTCAGGATGGCAATAATAATAATAATACAGTCATACCTCGAGTTGAAGTAGCTTCAGGTTAAGCATTTTCGGGTTGCGCTCCGCAGCGACCCGGAAGTAGCAGAGTGTGTTACTTCCAGGTTTTGCCACTCGCGCATGCGCAGACGCTAAAAATGATGTCATGTGCATGCGCGGAAGCGGCAAATTGCGACCCGTGCATGCGCAGACGCGGGTTGCGTTCACTTCAGGGTGCGAACGGGGTTCCGGAATGGATCCCGTTCGCATCCAGAGGTACCACTGTAGTAGTAGTAGTAGTAATAATAATAATAATAATAAATTTATTTATTTATACCCCGCCCATCTGGCTGGGTATAAATAAAACATTAAACATTAAAAACTTCCCTAAACAGGGCTGCCTTCAGATGTCTTCTAAAAGTCAGATAGTTGTTTATTTCCTTGACATCTGAAGGGAGGGTGTTCCACCGGGCGGGCACCACTACCGAGAAGGCCTTCTGCCTGGTTCCCTGTAACCTCACTTCTCGCAGGGAGGGAACCGCCAGAAGGCCCTTGGCACTGGACCTCAGTGTCAGAGCTGAACGATGGGGGTGGATACACTTCTTCAGGCATAATGGGCCGAGGCCATTTAGGGCTTTAAAGCTCAGCACCAACACCTTGAATTGTGCTCAGAAATGTACTGGGAGCCAATGTAGGTCTTTCAGGACTGGTGTTATATGGTCTTGGCGGCCGCTCCCAGTCACCAGTCTAGCTGCTGCATTCTGGGTTAGTTGTAGTTTCCAGGTGACCTTCAAAGGTAGCCTCGGTGGCATTGCTGATTTATACTGTCTTTTTTGGGGGGGTAGGGGGCAGCTCAGACTAAATAGACACAAGGTGAGGGTTGTGTCTTAGGGTTAGCATTAGGCTCATCTAGCTTAGTATTGTCCACAGTGACTGACAATGACCCTACAGGGTTTCAGGCAGGGGTCTATCCCACTCCTACATGGAGATACCCGGAAATGAACCTGAATCCGAACCACCTGCGTGCAAAGTAGATGCTCTAACATTGAGTTATAGCCCTTCCTATAAAGTGACCAAGTGATGGCCAGAGTTGGAAGTGCAGGGTGGGGAGGGTGAGCAGGTCAGGATCCTGCTCAGGAATCTACAGCTGCCCATCACTATTCCAGGCAGTTTTCTGAGAGGTTAGTCTTCTTTGTCTAGCCAAATCCACACAATTGGCTAAGGTTGAGGCCAGCTTGTTTGGGCAATTCTGTGATATATATTATTCTTGGATTTCAATCACCCCAACATTTGTTCTTTCTAACACAGCACCGATGATTAGAAAGTATTTTGCAATCTCCCCAGAAAAAAATTAAGACGCGTACCGGCGAAACAGCATGTACAAATGGAGAGAGAGAGAGATGGAGCAATCAGAAGAAGATTTAGCTCCACATTTAAGTCAAGTATTCTTCCACTGCAAGTTTAATAATCTTCCAAGCTACTAAGATCAGAGAACAAATGAACCTGCATCGATCCTTCACCAGTGTTTACAGAGCACAGCTGTAATTACACTAGAGTGTTGCAAGTTCTTTCAAACTCCAGCCATACCTAACTTTTCCCAATATCTGTAATAAATATTTTATCACAGAACATGTATTTGATGGCCTACTGAGGGTTTTCACTGGGCACACAAGACTTCTCTAAGATGATGAAGAATGTATCATCATCAATTTTTCATGCAAAAAAGGTTCAAGGTAATTGAGCCCATATTTTTTAATCCTAACACTAAAAAGCAAAATTATCAAGTGCCATGAAATATTTATTCGTGCCATAACATAAATCATAATGCTACTTTACATTGAAACAAGAATACCAACAGAGAAGCAGTATTTGTGTAAACATAAGGAGCTAACTTCTGCCCCGGTGTAACGGTACTGATGATGCTGGAAAAGTTCAAAATGGCACAACTGAAATGGATAAATTGATGCTGAATGTCTGCGTTATAAGGGTGCTAGTGCAGCTTCAAGTTCTGATGCAGAGCTGCTGGGATGCCAACGGAACGTTCACAAACATTCAAACTCCTCAGGAAACAAAGCTTGCAGAAAGCTTTTCTTAAAATTTATTTGTACTTCTCCAGATGTTGGGGTGCCCACAAACACGCAGACCACTGGTTTCTCGGCCTCATTTCGGCCCCGATTCTCTTGTCACCCTCCTAGAGGGAGCGAAGACCTAGACATGTACCTGTAAGACATATCCACGTATGTAGTCTTGAAGTGTCCAGTCCAGAGCATGGAGGATATGAATGACTTCTTCTTGCTTCAGGACACTGAAAAGCCGATCTAAGAGAATTTTGAGACGGACAGGAACTGCCTGAGTTCCATACAGCATGAGGCTGCTTATATCAAAGACCACATTAGACTGGACTATTTCCACTTGGCTTGTTGGGTAGAGGTTAGGGATCCTTAGCTTACTTAAGGCTGAAAAGAAAAGGAAAACAAAAGGCGAGTGACTACTTATGCATAAATGGGTATGAAACAATTAGACAAAAAGAACACCATTGGGGTACAGTGGTACCTCGGGTTAAGTACTTAATTCATTCCGGAGGTCTGTTCTTAACCTGAAACTGCTCTTAACCTGAAGCACCACTTTAGCTAATGGGGCCTCCTGCTGCTGCCGCGCCGCAGGAGCCCGATTTCTCTTCTCATCCTGAAGCAAAGTTCTTAACCTGAAGCACTATTTCTGGGTTAGCGGAGTCTGTAACCCGAAGCGCATGTAACCTGAAGCGCATGTAACCCGAGGTACCACTGTACTAGGGGTTTGAACTTGGAACCTATGTAATGCAAAGCGGGAATGCTTTCCACCACCCTCCCCTCCCAGCTACGTTCAATGTGTGAGAGAGACGGGAATACAGCTCTAGTTCTGGTTTCACAGCATCATCTGCCAGAACAGTATTTTCCAATTATTTAAGCTTGGGGAGGGGTGGGGTGCAAATTTCTGGTTTGGCGCATGATCCCTTTGCTAGGTTGGCTAGGCTAGGGATTGCCCCGTTTTTCCACCTGGAAGGCACCATGTTGACTGTAATAATCATCACCATATTTTTACCCTGCCCATTCGACTGGGTTGCCCCGGCCACTCTGGGGCATCACATACAAAAAAACATACTAAAATATTAAACATCAAAAACTGCCCTATTCAGAGCTGCCTTCAGGTGTCTTCCAAAGGTTGTATAGTTGCTTATCTCCTTGACATATGATGGGAGGGCATTCCAAAGGGTGGGTGCCAATACCAAGAAGGCCCTCTGCCTGGTTCCCTGTAAACTGTCCCCAGTTTAGCCTAAATCGTGTTCTGAACATTCAGAATTATGTAATCCTCTTGTAAAGCAAATTGCTATTAGTTACGTAGCAATTCATACTAGTTATGGATTGCACCAAAGAAGTGCTTTACTATCCCAAAGCTGAGCTGAGTATGACTCTATAGACAATTATTATAAACAATTTCTGAGTTTTGTTATTAGTGACTTTGCAATGTCTCCTTTAATAAACTGAAAACTGTACTTAAGACAGCTGGTGGCTACTTGGCAAGGCATGCATTTTTTATTTTATTTTAAAATTCTTTGAGGTTTATTACCATGTGCTACCCATCCATGCCGACACTGGTCACATTGTCGCTGGTTTATTTTCCCAGGTTTGAAGCACTGGCAGCTGCAGCTTACCAGAGTGCAACAGATGGCCTGAAAGAGCAGAAGCAGATTAAAAGGTTAAGGGGTGAGTAACATGTGCAACACGCTGGAGAGAGGAAAGGGGAAAGGGAATGGAACAAGCATATGCAAATATGTACAAAATGAAGAATTATGAATATGCATAGATAGGGCTGCCATATATCCGGAATTAACTAGACGTAGCTGGGATTCGTTTGTAAAAAATAGTGTCCAGGTAGAATTTTCAAAAGCTGGTTTAAATGTCCGTAAAGAGGCGGTTTTTTGTACCAAAATTCCTAAAAAAGAGCTCCAAAACATCATTGGGGGGGAGAGGGAGGTTTTTTTTGGGGGGGGGAAGCTGAACAACCCCCAAAAAAGCTTCACAACTTTTGTGACTGAATTTTCACTTGTTGAAATATAGCAAGCCTAATAGAACACAATAAGGGAGGCGGGTGGTGCTGTGGGTTAAACCACAGAGCCTAGGACTTGCCGATCAGAAGGTCAGCGGTTCAAATCCCCACGATGGGATGAGCTCCCATTGCTCGGTCCCTGCTCCTGCCAACCTAGCAGTTCGAAAGCAGGTCAAAGTGCAAGTAGATAAATAGGTATCGCTCCAGCGGGAAGGTAAACAGCGTTTCCGTGCGCTGCTCTGGTTTGCCAGAAGTAGCTTAGTCCTGCTGGCCACATGACCCGGAAGCTGTACGCCGGCTCCCTCAGCCAGTAAAGTGAGATGAGCGCCGCAACCCCAGAGTCAGCCACGACTGGACCTAAATGGTCAGGTGTCCCTTTACCTTTAATAGAACGCAATAGTTACACTGTGGGTCAACCTTTTTTTATGGACTGTACTACTTCAGACTAGGGATGGTTTCTCAAAGTTTGTCATTTTTCCAGTGTTAGGTTCAGTGCTCCACATTCCCTCGTTTGTTTGAGGGTGCCTCTTTTTCTTTTTTTAAAGTTCTCATGAAAATGTGTCAGCATTTTAGTACAAATTTTCATAATATACACATGTTTGTATGCAGTTTTGCCAGGTACACACCTTTTTGCATTTCTCTGTGCTATTTTTAAAAATAATACATGGATTTTCATGCACACTCTTCCCCCAGCACATCCATTTCTGTACACAACAAATGGTTGCAAATTTCAGAAATGTGCAAATTTCAACAGATTGCTGTGTTTCAGTTGGAATATTGTTCCAGAAAGCATGAATTTGGTGGGGTTGCTTTTAAATGCAAACTGAACTCAATTTCTCCCCTGCAGGTTATTCCATATATATATATATATATATATATATATATATATATATTCCCACAGAAAGCTAGCACATCAGAGAGAACCATTCTCCTAGCTCAGCCTTCTCTGTCTAATATTTAGGGTCAAATGACAAATTATGCTAAATGTGTTTCTTTCCACCCCTCTCTCTTTAACTAAAAGCAGCCACAGGGATGGGGAGGGTGACCTAGATCAGCACAGCAGCACAAGGGGCGGGGGCGGGTTTAACCCTTTCCTTATGCATCCACTTCCTGCTGAAAGATCCCAAAAAGCTGCTTTGGGGGAGCATTTTCAAAAGAGAAACACTGCTGTTAGGTTGCTGTTTTCTTAAAAAGAGAGAGAGAGAGAGAAGGAGAACCCCAGTCACAAAATTCAAAGATAGGTTTAGCATCACATGGAGTTTGACCCACATTTGCTACATGCCAATAAATAAATGGGACTTAAAAAATGATTCAACTTAGAGAGATTGTACCCAACAATAAGAAAACAAAGGGCAAGATTTCCCCCCAAACCATGTATTTAAATGCTTCTAACTATGAAACGAGGGATGCGGGTGGTGCTGTGGGTTAAACTACAGAGCCTAGGGCTTGCCGATCAGAAGGTCAGCGGTTCGAATCCCCGCAACGGGGTGAGCTTCCGTTGCTCACTCCCTGCTCCTGCCAACCTAGCAGTTCGAAAGCACGTAAAAGTGCAAGTAGATAAATAGGTACCGCTCCGGCAGGAAGGTAAACGGCATTTCCGTGCACTGCTCTGGTTCGCCAGAAGTGGCTTAGTCATGCTGGCCACATGACCCAGAAGCTGTATGCCGGCTCCCTTGGCCAATAAAGCGAGATGAGCGCCGCAACCCCAGAGTCGGTCACAACTGGACCTAATGGTCAGGGGTCCCTTTACCTTTACCTAACTATGAAACTATAGATACCAATTGCAACCCAGATCATTTTTAAAAGATGTGTTATTTAGTGCTACCTTTGAAAATCTAGTTCTTCCTGTAGTTCCAGGATGGGAATCTGTGGCCCTCCAGATGTTGCTAGATTCCAGCTGCCAACATCCCTGACTTGGGATGCTGGCTGGGATTGATGGGACTCCAGAAATATCTGAAAGGCTGTGAGTTCCCCAACCCTGGTAGGGCATGTCATTTTAGAGGGTGAAACTTAATTTTTGCTCCACCCCCCCAGGTATGGGTGTGAGGAATTAAAATCTGCTATTATTACTGTCATCAGACAACATATAAAATTATTATTATTATTATTATTATTATTATTATTATTATTATTATTAGGCTTGGTAAGTCTATGTTTGGTGAAGAAGCACATAAACTGCTTTCAGAAAACCAAAGAATTTTAATGTTACCTTCTGAAAATGTTGCGTATTATCATCATTGATGATGATAATAATCTGCAAGTACTTGGAAACCGTTTTTAATGATTTCCATGCAACTGTACACACATTTTACTTACCAAGCAAAACTAAACTATATTATTTTAGCCAGAATGTCTTTGGAATTCCCAGGTCATGCTGCAACTTTTTAGCAACCCTCTTTTGGGGAATTTGAAAGCTGAAGAACTCATCACGCCCTACTGCGCTAGCTCATTTTGCAAGGACTGAAATTTAAGCAAAGAAATTTAGGTCAACCAGTCATATGAGTTTTAACTGCGTAAGTTTGCATGGGTAAAAAAGAGTATCTCCAAAGGGGGGGAAATCTTTAGATGATGTCACTACAGGCATCATTCTGCAAGTAGTGCGTTGTGTCATATTTAATAGAGATTTCATCAGGCAAGGCCTCCTTCCACCTGCCTTGCCCCCCCCCTAGTCTCTGCTTCTCAATTTATACTGTATTATTTTATGTACTGTGGCTTGCTGTTGTTTTATTGACTATAGTTTAGAAATTATTTATTGTAACTGTTGAGTGGATTTCTTTTTAACTTTTATATGTTGACATTATTATTTTATACTGTTCCAATGATTGTTGAATGTTACTTTTTTGGTGTAGGTTGCTTATTTTAAAGTTTTGTTTTATTACCACATTTTTGTATTGCATTAGATTGTTATAAGGTGTACATTTTTGGTTTCTTCAGCTTGTAAACCGCCTTAAGTATTGTAAGATAGAAAGACGGTATACAAATTATAAATGATGATGATAGTAAGTCGCAGGTGAGCTTGGCATCTACAGTGAGCAATCGCTGATAGGAATGTTATGATTCCGAATAAGTTACATTACCATTCTCAGACACTCACTCATTCTCACACAGACAAATACAGCCCACGCTGGTTAGGGAAAAAAGTGTTTCCTGAGGGCCAGAGACAGAGGTTGAAGGGCCACATTTGACCCTACCCCTGAAAGAGGCCTTCATGCACACTGTTTCTTCCCATTGCTATTTTTCAAAAGAAAAAAAGAAAAAAAGGGCCAGAATTCACCATCAACACTTCCTGTTTTTGTCTTAGAATGGCAATGGTGCTCACCTGAGATGCACCGGAACTGGGAACTGGTGAGTTCTGACCCCCCCCCCAAAAAAACCCTTCCCATCCCCCATACCGAGTAGTAAAAAGGTACACATTGTGGTAATTAATAGTAAAACAGAAGGAAAATGGGGGGCGGGATATTGGGACAGCGGAGGAATGATCATTTGCAGAAAGCAACAAAATTCCTTTGTGTTTAAAAGCAATCTCCGTGACTGACACCTCCACTCCCTGTTTATGGCAGCCCGCTGTACCTTGTGTACAGTTGCACAGAAAAAGGAATGCAAGCAAGCGTAATAATAATAATAATAATAATAATAATAATTTATTTATATCCCGCCCATCTGGCTGGGCCTCCCCAGCCACTCTGGGCAGCTCCCAACAGAATACCAAAAACACGATAAAAGATCAAACATTAAAAACTTCCCTAAATAGGGCTGCTTTCAGATGTCTTCTAAAAGTCAGATAGTTGTTTATTTCCTTGACATCTGATGGGAGGGCGTTCCACAGAGCGGGCACCACTACCGAGAAGGCCCTTTGCCTGGTTTCCCTCACTTCCACAAGATGGGGTACACTATCAAAGGAAAAGTATACCTCTTAGAAATTGATTGGTAGCTTTTTTATTGATACAAGTACCAGCCCTTTAAGAAAGCAGGAGCTTCCATCTTCAACATCATCAACAACAACCTTTGGTTACTCTAGAGAAAGGAGAGCATTGGACAGTATATATAAAAGTATATTATTATTATTATTATTATTATTATTATTATTATTATTATTATTTTGCCATTTATCTGAAGATCCCAAGGCGGTTTGCAACAGAAAAATACGGAATGAGAATACAAAATAAAACAAAAACAAACCAATAACCCTCTTCCCACAAACACATTTGAAAAGCCATAGACCTGGTTATAGAGAAACATTTTTGTCTGGTGCCTAAAGATATATAAGAAAGGTGCTAGACCAGCCTCCCTGAGCTGAGTATTTCACAAATGGGGAGCCACTGCAGAAAAGGCCCATTCTTATGTTGCCAGCTGCCAGAGACACATGAAGAAGGTTCTCAGGTGATGAGTGTAAGATCTGGGTTGGTTCATATGAAAAATAAAAGTAGATTCCAGGTTTCAGCAATGGTATTAAAGGTGAATCTCAAAAAAGTTTAAAGGTTATGGATGGAGGAACACTTCGTAGGAGTGGTTCATTTAAAAAACGTTCATTTAAAAAACGTTAAGTAAATCAATAAGTGAACATTGCAAAAACTAAGAAATGTACCTGAGAAAAAGCAATCCGTTTCCTGAGAATTTACAACACATGCATCGCAACACACACTGAGAACTGAGCTCTGAGAGTCATTTTGCTTTAGATAGCCGGTTAGCCCAGCAGTTGGCATACTTCTGATAGAGCCGCAGAAAGTCATAAATTTTCTTTATAAGGTTCATCTAAGTGGGATGGGGGGTGGGGGAGAAAGCATGTTGTGTTGAGCCAAGGCCTCGTTGACTTCACGAGATGTCAACTATAACTGGAGTTCAATTATATTACCTCACTGCACTCCTGAAAGATGCCGTACTTTCCATAGACTGCGGTGTGTTCAACAGCCCCAGAAGATCAGAGTTAGATCAGCATTCCATAAATAGAGATAGTCCGCAAAGAGGCGTCCCAGCAAAAATTGTAAGGGGGATGGTTTTTGAAGGCAGTTGTCCAAACAGATACATCAAGATGCAATCTAATATTCTTTCAGATAACCTTCACTTATTTCATGGGCTTTTACTTTCTTTCTCCATTCATCAAATTTCATCACTTCCTTGCACTTTTTGTTTGATTTGTTAGGCTTGGGTTAAGCTGTATCCCTGTCTGCTTACAGGCACGAACCTCTATATAGGATTGCAAGAATGCTAAATACAAAAGGTATCCATTTGCTAGATAGCGGGCCAGATTACTGAATATTCAGCTGATGTTGTAGGATAGTTGTGTGGCTAAAGACTTCAGTGCCTAAGTAAGAAACCCCTGTTTACTAACCATTCCCTCCTTGTTTTTTATAGTGTCTGGATCCTGTGTATTTGTTGATACATCTCTTATTTGCTGTCATATTATATTCACTTTTGACCAGGGTGGATTTGATTTAAATCACAATTTAAATCTCTAGTCAGTAAGACTTGATTTAAATCATTTTTTTTACAGAAAGACTCATTCTTGCTGGTATAATCTTAATATTGACAACCAGATGAAGGTTTCATTTTTGGAGTAATAAATTTTCAGAGTAGTTTTTACAATTCTATCAAAAATTACTGATTTGGTTATACTATTAGAAATACATAGAGAGATAATTATGAAATTATTGTGAGGTTTAAGAAGTTAACTGCTTATATTTGGACAACTTTTTTGCTGTACTTTATTGGAAGGAGAAAAATAATCATTTCCTTAATAACAATTTAAACAATTTATTTAACTAAAATAATAGCATTATAGCATATGTATCCATGTTTGTTAACTGATGTGGTTAAATTTTTTTTTTTAAACAACAACTTAGACTGAGTTTTAGCACACATGAAAAACTTAAAACAAATCCTTCTTTCCTGATGAATAGCCTTTGGACTATAATGTAACTTAAATAGAAAACTATCTTTAGAAAGATTTTTCCTCCGAAAGCATTTTATTTTAAAAATCCAATTTAAATTAAAAAAAAAAACGGATTTAAATAAAAAAAAACCCGACATTTTTTTTTAAAAAAACCCCCACAGATTTTTATCCACCCTACTTTTGACTGGAAGCTACAACAGCAGTAACAATAAATTCTTTTGGGAGTCTGCCTCTGGAAACCTTCGAAACCCCCTTTTAAAAAGCAGCAGCACTTACCAGATTGGTATGAATGGTGGCAATGGCAGCTGTCAGTCTTTCCCATTGTTTGAGGACGATGTGGAAACAATGACAAGGCAGGCAGACTGGTACTCCAAAGTGCTTGGCTGTGATTCAGAGGTACACCAGTACCCAGAACTGCTAGCCATTCCCCCCACTCATTTTCAGCCACTTTTTCAGTTTCCCCGCTCTCTTTTTGGGGGGCTGTTTTTGCCCTCTTTATGCCTTTCTGCAGATTAAACTGATGTATTTAATTCCCCCCCTCACCTCGCATTTACACAGTCGTGCATGAGTTGAACACATGGCAAGTGGGGAGATGTCTGTATTCCACCCCTGCCCCCTCTTTTCTTGACCCTCCCACCCCAAACCCTCAGTATCTTGCCACTGAGCACGCTCAGTTCTCATTGGCCTCTCCCCCCCACCTCTAAGGGGAGGGGGCTCCCATTTCCTTCCCCTACTTCCACATATATTGGGAATCCCTCCAGCAGGTCGATATTTCCATTTCGTTTCCTTAATGGGGGCATTTTGCTGCATCGCCATTATAACTTTACTGCGGAGTCGACCATCAGTATATACGATGCAATTTAAAGACATAATGGCTGTGTGTCCCACCTCACAGAAGGCATTCCTCCATTTGAAGGACTGTCCCGTCTGTCCAATTTAAACATAAATAACCCTAAGGAGGGAGAGTGAGGGCACTGAAACTGCCCACCAACAGGAGTAGCTCCATCTGCTCCATCTGCACCACACATTTAAAGCAGTATCATTCCACTTTAAACAGTCATGGCTTCCCCTCATAATCCTGGGTTCTGTGGTTTGTCAAAGATGCTGAGGGTAGTTAAAAGACCCCTACTCCCTTCAAAGAGTGACATTTCCAAGAGTGGTTTAATATCAGTCCTTCTTCCTAGGGAATTCTGGGAATTGACATAACTTGCTACAACAATTGATTATTTTCTTTGTTTCAAATATTAACTTATGGCCTTTTATGGATGCTTCTTCCAAATGCTCAAATACCACTGGATATACTAACTCAGTAACCCTTACAACAGCCCTGTGAGGTAGTCAAGAACGAGTACAGTGGAACCTCGGGTTGCGGACATAATTTGTGATGGAGGCACGTCCGCAACTCACAGCGTTCGCATCCTGAAGTGCCGCGTCTGTGCCGGCACGATTTGGCACTTCTGCGCATGCACAAGTGGCAAAACCCGGAAGTAACCCTTTCCGGTACTTCCAGGTTTCCCACGGTCCGCAACCCGAAAACACGTAACCTGAAGTGTCCGTAACATGAGGTATGACTGTACTACCCCAACATTGGGGGCTTTTTTTTGGCCAAAATTCACCAGAACTAAGTCCTGGAACCTCTCAGGTGAGCGCCATTGTCATTCTAAGAGAACGAGGGAGGCGTTCATGGTGAGTCCCGGCACCTCTTTTTCTAGAAAAATAGCACATTAGAGATGGGAGGCTTGGAAGAAGATTGGAAGAAGTTTAAAGTTTATTTACAGAAACATTGTAAAATTAAGGAATGTTAGAAGGCTGTCGGAATGAAGTTATGTGGTTTTAGCAGAAATTTTATAAAAGATTAAGAAAAAATAGATTGTTAATTGGTGAGAATGTAAAGTTACATTATATAAAGATAAATTATTAGGATAAAAGCAAAGATGGAAAGGATTTGCTGAAATAGCTAATTGAACTAGAACACAAAAAAGGGAGGTGTGAGGAGGTCAAGGAAACAAGCAAATGAAAGATAAGTTATGGAAAGATTGATTTATTTTTTTTCCCCTCTTAATTGTTTTTATTTCTCTGTGTTTTTGCTCTTTTTTTCTTTTTAATTTTGTAATCTTTCAAAACCTTAATAAATATTATTTTTTTAAAAAAAAAGAGATGGGAGGCTTGAGGGACAAAGCATTCGCAATTGAAGCAACTGCGTATTATTTCATTGTTCAGTCCTCCTTCCCTTTTGCTTTCCCTGTTTGTTTCCCCTGTGTATGTCTTTAGATTGTAAGCAAATTAGGGCATGGACCTGTCCTTTTGTAATGTTTAAAGTGCCACTCTCACTGGTGGCGCTATATAAATTAGGAAATTAGTAAGTTATAATGCCATCGAACAAGTTTCTACCAAAGCTAAGGTTTGAATCAAAGGCTTCTTGGTTCACACCTCTACCTTTGGGATGAAAGCAGATACTTCTATACAGGCAAATGTCACTGTAAGTTTTGTTCTGGCCCGCTTAATTTAAACAAAGACAGCTTTGTAGTCGGCATTCAGGGTGGCGATAAAGAGGTAGATCAGTCCCAGAGCAAAACTCGACCAACAGGACAGCTGGCAGATTTGTGGAAAGCAGACCGTTATCAGAACTCATCTGTCTCTGGATTAAGGTAGAAATTCTTTCTCAAGTGCAGTTTAGGTCATTAGAACATCTAAATGCCAAATTCTCTACTCTGTGTACATGATGGGAACGAGAGAGTGATTTATAGCTTCTGCTAATAGACTGGCGAGCTTGGTACCAGCCGGCCTGTAAACAAGAGAGGGTGTTTTTCCTTTCCTTCCAGGAATCTAATTTCTTGGGTGCCATTATCCATTCAAAATATTTCCTCTGGCTGCTCTAAAATCTTCTTCCCTCCCCAAAATCCTTTTTCTTCTCACACCCTCTGTTTTAAAAAAATGTACCACCTCACTTGATGACAAAATTTTACGATGACAAAATTTCCCATTTTTCTTCATCTCCCCACAGTGAGATCCGTACTGAACTGGGTCTGGATCAGATCCGAGCTCAGTCGTGCCCCCGGTCCCCTGAGATTAACCTTGGGATCTGCCTGCAAAACGTCAAGAACGGCGGTATAAAATTAAATGGGTCTGTTTATTAGGCAGTTGGCCTCTCTTAGCACACCTCGTGCATTTCCCTGTTGTTTACAACACATCCAGAAGGAGTCCTGAAGCAATTTACAAGAACTTGCAAGATTCAAAAGATAGATAGATGACGTGCAGCAGAATTTCAGTGCCACGGAAAGATTTGGGACACAGTGATGATTGCCAGGGAAGGAGAGGCCAGGATTTGAAGTGAAGCAATAACTGCCCATTAAAAGGCAACCTGGGAGTCTGCTTTTATAACTCAGATCTTCCAAGCGTCCCTACTTTCCATGGACTTACAGAAGCCATCCTGGTTTCTGATTTGATCTCGGAATGTCCCGCTTTACCTTAGGACATCCCTATTTTCATTAGAGAAATGTTGGAGGGTATGGAGTTTTCTGACCCCCGAGCCAAGGAGATAAGTAACTATACAACCTATAGAAGATATCTGAAGGCAGCCCTGTTTAGGGATTTTTTTAAAAATGTTTAATGTTTTATTATGTTTTCATATATGTTGAAGTCACCCAGAATGGTTGGAGCAACCCAGTCAAATGTGTGGGGTAATCATCATCATCAGTAGTTTTTTAAGGGGGGGGATGCAGGGGTACACATACCCCTAAACATTTTGTGAATCCGATGACAGCTTCATTTCCTTTCCAGGTGATTTTCTTGAGTCAAAATGGGAGTACCCCTAAAATTTTATATGTATATTTTTAGAAGAAAGCAATGATAATAATATTAAATAGGGCAGCTGTGTTTTCATCAGAGAAATGTTGAGGGGCATGATAACTGGATCATTGTATTGTTGCAACCTGCCTTGGGAACTTATGGTGAAGGGTGGGTAAGATGTGGCATAATGTCATATGGTGGTAATTCCCTAACACTCTACCCGTGATGTACTCTGAAACATGTTTTTAAACTCAAGGTCTAGATTAGATGATGAAGCCAGTATGCATTTGCAAAATGTAGGATATAATGCCCTGATCCAAATCTGTGTGTACGCTTTTCTGTATGCCAGGATTTCTCCGTTTTAAAATGAAAGGCAGGCAGATATTCACCACCATTGAAATGAATGGAGAAGTCCTGTTGAACATGGAAGATCCATGTTTTGTTAACTTACAGGTTAGTGAAAGTTACACCTTCAAAAGGTGGAGTAGAAGAAAAGAAGCATACAAATTTCTTTGGGGCTACTGTGTTTCTAAAGATAAACTTAAATATATATATATTAAGGTTGGCATTTTGTTTGCCAATACTTTGCACATACTTTGTACATGTCAGCTCCCAAGTAAGACCCATTGAGTTCAATTATACTGAATTAGGCTTAAGTCTATTTATTGCTACTATTTAGGGCTATGGGAAGCTGCCTCATGCAGAGTCACCTCATTGGTCCATCTAACTCAGTACAGTCTAACTCAGCCTTTGCTAACCTGGCCAGGTGCCCCAGAAGTTTGGGGCTCAGTCCCAGCAGGTTGACGAAGGCTGGCCTAGTCTGACTAGTCTTAGGGGTTTCAGAAATCTTTCCCAGCCCATTCCCAGCCCCACAGAGTCTCCTTCTTGGAGATGTCAGGGGCAGCAGAAAGGATCCAGCAGAAACGAAGTCAGTGCTCTCCCACTGAACTTCAGTCCTTCCCCAAAATTAAAATATGGAAAAAGAGAGCTGTCTCTGTTTAAATCAAGCGGGCCACTCTCATGCACATTATCTCAAGTGGACGCAGGAAGCTGCCATTTTGGCAGACCATTCTTCCATCCAGTATTGTCTACTCCAGGGAGGAAGCACTGTGATGCCCTCCAGATGCTGTTGAACTCCAATTCCCATTAGCCACAGCCAGTTTGGCAAATGATCAGGGATTATGGGAGTTGTAGTTCAGGAACATCTGGAGGGCACCACACTGGCTATCTGGTCTACCCTGATTGGCTGTGGCTGGTTTCGGACAGAATGTCTTTCCTAGCCATGCCTGGAGATGCTAGAATCGAACCTGGGACTTTCTGCATGCAATGCAGATGTTCTGCCCCTGAGCGATGACCCTTCTCTTGGCTTCCCTGGAACCTTTGTGCCTCCAGATGTTGCTGAACTACAACTCCCATCCTCCCTGTGCATTGACCATGCTGGCTGGGGTTGATGGAAGTTGGAGCCCAACAACTTCTGAAGAATCACACTCACCTTCGCTCCTCTTTCTGAAGAGCTGTATGGTGCAAGTTGATTTCAAAAGTAAAGAACCTTAAGAAAAGAGAGCGACGTTGAAGGAGAATGGAAAGTTACTCATCAAAAGCCAGCGGCAGTCAGACTGCACATCGTCCCTTGGTCACTGTGTTCTCCATTATGGTGAGATGTTTCGTATTTCTGTGTAAATCATAGTAACTGTTACTAAAGGTGCACCTATACTTAAAAATTAGCAAGTGCAAGTTGTATGCAAATCAGTGGCCTCTTTAGTCCTCTTTTTTGTGATCTGCAAGTGGTCATCCTGTAGTTCATTCTTGCCTGATACAACTCTATCACACACTTTTACTGGTTCCATATTTTCAGTTTTTCCTTTAACTAGTTCAAAATCAGCTTGCTTGACTCTAGAATGTATTCAACCTCAAACCTTTTCCAGCAGAAAAACGTCTCGGTTGCCATCACTTACTTCAGTATGCCATGGACCTATTTAGCCTCGCATGTAAAAAAGCAAATAGAGATTTCTTCCCTACCACAACTAGCTCAGAATAGCTAAGTTTAAAGGTTTTCTCCACTTCCCAATTTTTATTTTTTTAAAAAAACTCCTCTCCTAAAATGGAGATTTTATTTGAATGGTCAACTCCTTAAGGCCAAGGTTAAAAGCTGTTCCCCTTCCCAAAGTTTCTAGTCATTGGAAAGGAATGCTGCCTGCTTGAAAATTAACATGGTGGCATTGCATCATTAGAGGCAATTATTAAAAATCTGTTGTGCTCATCCTCAGGAGAATATG
The DNA here is from genome assembly GCF_964234715.1 of Podarcis melisellensis. Lineage (NCBI taxonomy): Eukaryota > Metazoa > Chordata > Lepidosauria > Squamata > Lacertidae > Podarcis > Podarcis melisellensis. The sequence goes on along the minus strand of NC_138546.1, from coordinate 37,692,787 downwards.
TGTGTGTTTTTTCTGTTTTACATTGTGTAATGTAAACTGCAAAAAATATATTGCGTAAGTCTCTAACGTTGTTGATGATATCTTGTGCATATACTCTGTGCGGTTGAGTTTAAAATATATGGAGTTGCATAAGATATAGTGCATGATCCAGTTCAGATGTAGGTTTTCTTTTTGCCCGAGAGCTAAGGTCACATCTGCACTCCTATACCTCTTTAACAGTCATGGCTCTCTCTGGGAAATGTAGTTTGCTAAAGGTGCTGGGAATTGTAGCTGTGTGAGGGGTCTCTTAACAACTCTAAGCACCCTTAGCAAAGTACAGTCCCCCTTTGGAGGGGGGAGCCATATCTGTTTAAAGTTGTATAAGAATGCTTGACAGGTAAACTATGGATGTGACCTAAATCAGCTGAAACCACAGAAGATCTTGTCCTCCTGCAAGATCTGAAGCTGCGTTTTAAGATGAGGTTTCTGATGCTAATGCATTACCTACACATTGGCCAGAATGCTCAATTGCAATACAAATTTCTCTCTCTCTCTCTTCACTTAAATAGAGCAAATAGAGTCCAGAGGGAAAATAAAGATTCATAACACTTTACTAAGTAAACTGAACAAAAACCGTGTAATGTCTGTGGAGAAAACAACAGAGAGGTTTTGTCTTTGTTACTTGCACATAGCAGGAAGACATTGACCTAAACATACAGAGTTAAACACCCTCAGAACTGTGCAGCCAATTGGAGCATGTGCTTCCTTAGTGATGATCACACCGCTGTGTTTGGTTACTAAAGGCTATTTCCACCACCATTGCTGCTCTTCATTGACTGACTCACTAAGAAAAGAATTAACCCTTAAGCTACACATGGAATGATCTCTGTTGTACTTCCAACATCTCTTTCTGTCCATGAGGCTCGAAAGCAATTTAAGCATCATGTACAAAAGCACTATAAGCCTTAGGGATGATGCGCCACTAACAATCAAATCCTAAATCTCTAAGGGCTATAGCATGCATGGTTTTCTTTGCATTATACATCAGTGTATACATTACAGTACATAGGAAGTCCAAATTTTAGTCAGTGTTTACGCTCACCTTTTGGAAATCCGAGATCAAATTCATGAGCGCTCAAAAACAGATAATTATTCCCACACTTTTTGGACATAGGCTGCATTCAAATGGCAGTTTATTCCGTTTTCCTGACGCTTCCCCACTCTTAATTTCTGCATTCTGTTTGAGGTTTCACATGACATTGAATGCTAGCCCCAGAAATACAGCCCAAGTGTAACACTAATTTTCATGTTATTTGCTTCTAGAAAAAATCTGTTTGCTAATAACGTGGCAATGAGTGCTAAACTTGAGCTGCATTCTGCTATCTTTCTGGAACTGGCTTTTATGCCATGTGAAAGCTCAAATAGAAGGCAGAAATTACTGTATTTTTCCCTGTATAAGACTATATTGTTTCATAAATTTTTGAAGTTTAAAAAAAGGGGTCGTCTTATACACGGATAGTGCATAGTGTGCTTTCTTAATTTTGAATCCCCCCAAATAGGGGGCGTCTTATACACGGAAAAATACGGTAACAATCGAGGGAATGCCTGGAAATGGAAAAAATGCCATATGAATGCAACCATATACACATGAATATTGGACCATGATTTAGGGCAAGTGTGAGGAGCCTTTGTCCCTCCAGGTGCTGTTGGACTATAACTCCCATTAGGTCCAATGGCCAGAGATAATGGAACTTATTGTTCAGCAACACCTGGAGGACCAAAGGTTCCCCATACCTGCTTTAAGGGAGAGAGAGTAGGTCAGCGATAGAACAACTGCTTTGCATGCAGAAGGTCCCAGGATTTAACCCTCACTTCTCCAGGTGGGTTGGCAATGTCCCCTGTCTAAAACCCTGGGCAGTCGCTGTCAGTCAATGAGAACCAAAGGGAGCTGATATTGCTGGACTACAGCTCCCATCATCCCTGACGCAGGGATGATGGGAGTTGGAGTTCCACATCTGGATGGTACCACAGGAAATGAGCCATTGCTAATCTGATGACTGATTGAAATGCTTTTTATAGCATAGTATTGGAGACATGCAAACTGACTATCCAAAGTCACAAACTTTTGGGTCTACCCAGGAGAAAAAAAGCAGGAAGGGAATGCTTTTGTTGACTAATGGCCACCAATCTAGACAGCATCTTAAAAAGCAGAGACATCACCTTGCCCACAAAGGTCCGTATAGTTAAAGCTATGGTTTTCCCAGTAGTGATGTATGGAAGTGAGAGCTGGACCACAAAGTAGGCTGATTGCTGAAGAATTGATGCTTTTGAATTCTGGTGCTGGAGGAGACTCTTGAGAGTCCCATGGACTGCAAGAAGATCAAACCTATCAATTCTTAAGGAAATCAGCCCTGAGTGCTCACTGGAAGGACAGATCCTGAAGCTGAGGCTCTAAGACTTTGGCCACCTCATGAGAAGAGAAGACTCCCTGGAAAAGACCCTGATGTTGGGAAAGATGGAGTGCACAAGGAGAAGGGGACGACAGAGGATGAGATGGTTGGATAGTGTTCTCGAAGCTACCAGCATGAGTTTGACCAAACTGTGGGAGGCAGTGGAAGACAGGAATGCCTGACATGCTCTGGTCCATGGGGTCATGAAGAGTCGGACACGACTAAACGACTAAACAACAACAACAAGATGTACAGATGACAACCACATTGGGCAGCCTGAAGTTTCTGGAGAGTTTTCTTTGGCTGTGGAAAGCTGGAATGACACCCATTGGTGCCCAGGCATCTTAGACAGTGTCCCTTGGTTCCTGCCAAGGCAACCTTACACTACTACTGTAATTTTATTTTTATGAGGGTTGTTGGCTTTTGGGGCTTTTTGTGTTGTTTAGCAGGGGTCACCTATTGTCTGAAGGGTGCACTATATGATTTATTTATTTTTGGCCTGTGTTTTATTTTGGGGGTGGGTGGTATATATGTTTTGGTTTATTTTTAGGGGGTTCTGAGCACCACCAGCTTTACTTTTGTGCACTGGGTATTTTGCGGTGTCTGTGACAGTTTCCAAGATCTCCAAACAGGCCCCCAGGTACCAAAAGGTCGAGATGCCCTGGATTGGAACCTTCCTAATAATGAATTGAAAAGAGGAACGCAGTTGCTCGTTCATTGCTCAGCTGTCCCAAGGCAGTCACACAATTTGCCTTTGCTGGGCAGTGGTAGTTTTGGATGTGGGACTTAATGGTTCTCCCGAGAGGCGGTGCTCTTTTGGTGGCAATGTGCATTACTTCACTTGCTTCAAATTGTGGTGGGAAATTGTGACGCTTTGTGGCCCTCCCCTCCTTATTCTGCTGAGTGGGGCCCTGGGCTGCCTGCCCTAAAGGCCTACACCAGGCATAGGCAAACTCTGGCCCTCCAGATGTTTGGGACTACAATTCCCATCATCCCTGACCACTGGTCCTGTTAGCTAGGGATGATGGGAATTGTAGTCCCAAACATCTGGAGGGCCAGAGTTTGCCTATGTCTGGCCTACACTAATGGTGCCACTGCTATTGTTCAGAGTTGGAAGGGACCACGAGTGTCATCTGGTCTCACCCCCTGCAATGCAGGCATCTTTTGCCCAATGTGGGACTTGAACCCACAACCTTGAGACTCATTCCTTTAGCCAGGTATTCTGCTTCTAATGGTGGCAAGTGAAATTACTCTGCAAGTTAAAAAGGAAGGCATGAAGGGGGTGATTCAGTCCCTGTTGGTTGTCCACAGTATCTGGTAGTCCAGGTTACATACTACCTCTGAATACAGAAGCTGCATTCACTCTGGCTCCATCCATTGTAGCTACCCAGCATTGACAGACCAACCCTCCCATTATGGCTAGATGTGCCCAATATGGAGCTTCATAAGGTTCCTTGGAATTTCATACTGGACACCTTGGGGAAGAATGTAGCAGCAGCAGCAGCAGCAATAATAATAATAATAATAAGGTAAAGGTAAAGGGACCCCTGACCATTAGGTCCAGTCATGACCAACTGGGGTTGCGGCACTCATCTCGCTTTATTGGCCGAGGGAGCCGGTGTACAGCTTCCGGGTCATGTGGCCAGCATAACTAAGCCGCTTCTGGCAAACCAGAGCCGCACACAGAAACGCCGTTTACCTTCCCGCCGGAGCGGTACCTATTTATCTACTTGCACTTTGACGTGCTTTCAAACTGCTAGGTTGGCAGGAGCAGGGACAGAGCAACGGGAGCTCACCCCGTCATGGGGATTCGAACTGCCGACCTTCTGACCGGCAAGTCCTAGGCTCTGTGGTTTAA